>NC_141217.1:8185000-9632500 GCF_054856515.1 Filicampus tigris
CTTTGATTCTCACCAGGTGATAGGTGTTACGCAAGTCCAATTTGGAGAATACAGTTGCGTCATGAAGAGGGCTGAATGCAGAGTCAAGAAGAGGCAGAGGGCACTTGTTTCTTACTGTAATAGAATTTAGGCCCGTGTAGTAAAAGCAGGGATGCAGGGTTCCATCTTTCTTCCCTACAAAGAAAAACCCTGCATCCACTGGAGACGAGGAAGGTCTTATGAGCCCTGCAGCTAGTGATTCATTAATGTATTTCTCCATTGCTTCCCGTTATGGCTTGGTCAAGTTGGATAGCCTGTGGGTTGGGAGCGGAGCCCCTGGAAGCAAGTCTATACCGCAGTCATAGGGCCGGTGTGGTGGGAGGGAACGCGCTGAGTCCTTACTGAAAAACGCTTTTAGGTCATGCTGGGGACGTTGCTCAAGTCAACGACCTCTGAGGTGCAGGTGGAACTGGGGACTGACGGGTATTGCCGACTTCAGACAGTGGGAATGGCAATCGTTGCTCCAGTCCCGAATAGTTCCTGTGGACCAGTCTATGTGAGGATTGTGCAACTTTAACCAGGGTCTCCCTAAAATCACAGGTGTGACTGGGGGACTATTTCCTGGTGGTTACTGGACAGGACCAGGTTAAGGGGCGTGGTACCTCTTTTAGGAGGCTTCCATCTACAGCTACCACCCGCTTGAAGGAAGATAGCGGGTTCAGTGGGAGGTTGTTTTTTAAAACTTAGTCAGTGTCTATGAAATTGTCATCAGCGCCCGAGTCAATCAGCACCTGGACCGGCAACGGGCGTTGTGATTCGTGAATCATACCTGGTACACGTGTTTGGAAGGAGGAAAGGGAAGAGGTTCGGCTCACCAATGCCTCCCTTCCTACTGGTGAGCCCCGTCTTTTGGCAGTTCGGAACAGCTGGCGATGATGACCTCCCTGGCCACAGTAGAAGCATAGTTGATTCGTCATACGCCGTTGTCTCTCAGCAGGGGTGAGTCGGGCCCTTCCCAACTGCATAGGTTCAACAGGGGAAGTTGCGCTGGGTTGATGCTGTGGAGCGTTGATGGCTGAAGAGAAGGTCAAGTTGCCCGCGTTTGCTGTGCTGAGCGATGAGGCTGGAGGGTGGCGAGCTCGGCATGTCTTCCCCCTCCGTCTCTCCCTAAGCCTGTTGTCTATGCACGTAGCTAATTTTATCAGTTCAATGAGTGAGCCACACTCCTCCCTCACTGCTATCTCGTCTATAACCTCCCAGCCAACCCCCTTCAAAAAATTGCCTGCAGCTTTGAGTCCCCCCACCCACTTTTGGCTGCTAGAATTTGGAAGTTAACAGCGTATTGTGAGATCGTCTGACTGCCCTGATGCAGGTCCAGCAGTTGTCCGACTGCTTCCTTACCCTGCGCTGGGTGGTCGAAAATATGCTTCATTTCTTAAGTGAACTCTTTGTAGTCCGTCAACAACTCGGATTCTTGCTCTGTAACAGCTAAGGCCCAGGCGGCTGCCTGTCCGGATAATAAACTCATGACGAAGGCTATTTTAGACTGGGTGGTAGGATAAGTACTACGCTGCTGGTTAAACACTAACGTACATTGCAATAAAAATTGTGCGCATGTACCCAAGTCCCCCGAATGCCTAGCCGGGATCGGAATAAATTGCTCTCAGCGAGATGTTGGGGAGGGGAGAGGAGCAGCAGCCGGGAGGACACAGGACCTGAGGAGCCAGATTGAGGCGGCTGATTGTTGACGGCCGCCCGCTGTTCACTCATCTGGGCCACGTTGGTGGAGAGTTGCTGCTGGTGGTCCAACACTTGTTGCAATGTGGTCTCATGTTGGCCGACCAGTGTTCCTTGCGCTGAGAGCGCAAACTTGAGACGCTCAGTCTCTGCTGGGTCCATTCTGTACTTGGCCAGATGATTCTATTGAGAAGCTGGTTAAATTGTCCATCTAATTGATCTGACGGTCTGATGCGGTTCAGGTGAGTGAGTGTGTGAGTTAAGCTCCACCTACTGCCACACTCCAGCACTGCAGGGTGGGAGGAGCACAGAGAAGGAAGGGGAGAAGCAGGAACTGCGGCGCAACATAGCAACATTGAACACGCACCACGACAAATGTTTCGCAATATCAAAGGTAATTAATTCAGCTTGGATTTACTTACGCTGCAAACACAAAAATAACATCTTGGCCAGTGTCCAAATGCCATTCTCTAAATTGTGTGACACACATTTTTTAATCCCCAGAGGAATTAGAAGGCGGGCAATGCTGTGATTTTGTGCAGTAATTATTGATCTGCTGCATGGTCATGGTCATTATAAAAGAGCCCGATAAGGACTAGTTTGGCATTATATGTTCTCTGTGCATGTACTGTGCGTGTGAAATGAGCCGGGTAAGATTTCGGTGTAACTGAAACAAAAGTGCGATGAAAGTAATTCAAGGGTAATAAGATGCATTCAAGTATTCAGGTGAAGGTTTTCAAGCCAATGGGTTCCCATTTTCTGTTTTGGACTGTTGACTGTCAACCATTGTTGTTGTCCTTCAAGTCGTATTAACCCACACATGCTATTCAGTGATATGTGGCACATATGGAAGTTCATACAATTTACATGTGCAATGTTTCCCATACCTATGATTAAGGTCCAGAATTCCTTTAATCATTTTTTCCAAAATCATGCTCTGGCGCTTTACATTCTTTTATTAATTTTTAAACTACTTCTTCTCTCTCTACTTTGCTTTTAAAATGTATTCAATTATTCTGTTTATATGAAGGACATTGAGTTACCTTGTGTATGAAATACATTAAAATAAAACTCTCTTGCCTTACTTTGCATTTTCAAACATTATTCAGTTAATGTGAGCAGTGAAACCACTAGAGGTGGGCATTCTGTCAGTATACAAAGTGTCCATCAACCAGTCACTTTCCTGAATGACAAATGACAGGAACCTTAAAAAAAAAAAAAAAGACGGACTAAGCATCGACGCCATCACCGGAATCGTTATTAGCCAGGTCAGAATCAAATTACCTTCTCAGTCCATCATTGATGGACTTCTGTTTCCAGACCTGGGCAATTGAACCCTGATTTGCCGGTCCGTCCTCCGGCTGCGACCTGGGTACCCTTCCGTCCTCGTCCCTCTGTCCTTTTTCATAAAAATTATCGTGCTCTGGCCCTGTCCATCCTCGTCCTTTTAAAGCGCTTCCATCTTTACATCCACCTCCCACCCACCAAAAAAAAAAAGCATCTGTGCATGACGCCGCGAGAGTGATGCTAACGGCAGAGGTTTATTTAAAGTTCATTAGCTGGCCAATTTACGACTGTATTCAAATCCGCTTAACTTAAGGGCACCCACTTCTGGGTTAACGGTTTGACGAGCCACTTGCCACCACACGTTGTATGTATGTAAGGAGAAAAAGTGAGCGAGTCGAGAGTTGTAATGTAACTGCTTTATTTAACAGCGGTCATTGTTTGTCAATTCAGCGGACGTGTAAGAGGTCAGTCTCCGAACAGATGGGCGCAGATGCCCGGTCCAGGGAGTCAGTCCTTCGGGTCGCTGATTGGCTCACTGGTTTCCCCTCCACTTCCGGAGCACCAACTTGAACACCATCAGTCCGTGTGTGGAGAGACAAATCGCGCAGGAGCAGTTTCGGTGCTGCTACATGTGAACGTTCAATTGAATCTGGCGGCACATTCAATTAAAGTCAATGTAGTGAGCACAGGCGGGCGCAGTTGCGTGCGGGGTGGCGCAGATGATGCGTTTGGAGTGGTGGGACGCAAAGCACCGAAAATCTGCCCATTCGTCCATTCGGCGCGGCTAAAACAAATGAACTTTTTTTGCTTTTCGCCTCGCGGCACCCAATCAGCTTCAGGGTGTACTACGTCACACACAGCATCCTGTACACTCGGCGGGTCTTATGTGTGATTATATTTGTGGTTTATGGACATCCATCCATCCATCCATCCATTATCTGTACCGCTTCTCCTCACAAGGGTCGCGGGGCGTGCTGGAGCCTATCCCAGCTGTCTTTGGGCAGTAGGCGGGGGACACCCTGAACTGGTTGCCAGCCAATCGCAGGGCACACAGAGACAAACATCCGCACTCACAATCACACCTAGGGGCAATTTAGAGTATCCAATCAACTTACCATGCATGTTTTTGGAATGTGGGAGGAAACCGGAGTGCCCGGAGAAAACCCACGCAGGCACGGGGAGAACATGCAAACTCCACACAGGGAGGCCGGAGCCGGGATCGAACCCACGACCTCTGAACTGTGAGGCGGACGTGCTAACCAGTCATCCACCGTGCCGCCTATGGACATCCCAAGCTACCAATTACTGGTAGCCAATTACCACTAACGGGACAAGAAAAAAAGAGAGCAGGCTTGGAGAACCGTGAGCAAGGAGCTTGTTATAGCTGGAATGTTTTTACTTTCTTTCTTTAGTTTTTTACATCTGTTTAACTTGACCAAGACAGCAATAATGTTCGCATTAGCTTTAGCACGGTGTCGGCCACTTGATTGCGATGTCGAAACCTTTTTTTTTTGTTTGCCAGATGTCGTCTAATACCGAGCAAAACCCTTCCCCTCTCCGATTTGCGCGAATGAAGCGACTGTGGCATTCAGGTTTCAAATTTCCCACAGTCGAATGCCAGCGCTCCTTCTTCTCCTTTTTCTTCCTCTCATTCTTCCTTTTCTCCTCCCCTCCATGCAGACTGAACGTGCGCAGTGCAGTTGGGTACCTAGCGGCGCGTTTGAAGCGAGGCAATTTTTGTCGTTTGCCTATTCCGCCGAGGAGGTTGATATGAACACGTCACATGCATGAGAGACGATTAGTGGGAAGGACTAAAATCCACCTCCGTCCTTGCTTGGACTGACTCTTTTCAAAACTTGTCGTCTCCTGTCCTCCGTCCCAAAAATGGGCATCTGTCCAGGACAGAGAGATGGACCGTTCCTTCCTCGTGACGGAATGCCCAGTTCTGCCTCTTTCGCAGACGACTGGCGTTTGTTCATGGGAGTGAGTATACTGTACATCAGCGTTGCTTCGAGTGGACTGCATTGACTATGGGCTCATCTCATTCCCCTAATTGCACGTTCCCCAATACCCATATGGATAGTTGTGACTGTGAGTAAAGCTGTGTATTTGGAAGAAACTCGACAGACTAGAGATTATTTTCCTTATGACTTATGAATTAAAGATATTCATACAAAATATAAGACTGATTCAAGTCGTTCCCATGTTTTCAATATTTGTCATTATGTATAGAAATGTGTCAAACAATGTTATATGCATCTACATTTCTTAAAGAAGTCTGACGGCACCGCTGTTCACAGCAACATGTAATGTGTGACTCAATTAATGGACTCTAGCAGCTAGGGCTGCTCGATTAAGCAATTTTGAACCGAAACCGAATTTTCTGGATAAAACGATGTTTAAAACGTTCAAATCGGCACGTTCGATTTTTTTATTTTTGGTGTATGTAAGCAGGCAAAATCGAACAGCCCTACTAGCAGCCATCCGTGATGACCCACTCCTAAAGTCAGATAAAAAACAAATTTAAAAATGAGTGGTGTTGTCATGTCATTCTATTGTGTACAGGCTCCAATATCTTATGTCGAACATGCTACTGAATTGCTTTAAATGTTAAAACTATTGTTTGTACAATTTATAGGCTTGGGTTTTAGTAAACGTAGTTTTGCTCAAGACAATCCAAATGGATTTACAGTACAGAATTTTGGAAAATACACTGTAGGGATTTGGTATAATTTTATATTAAAAAAAATCAACTGTTATAACTGGAAAATGTTTTAATATAGGCCTACCTTTGTTGTTATAATTATATGCCATAACCCTGACACCTCAAACTTAGTGCTTTGAAAAATGTAGCACTGTTGCAAAATATCATTTCCAGCGCAGCATAATGCGAACATCATCTTTGTTGCAGCAGAAATTGCTGGATGCATCACCATGAGGATTTGTGAACAACCCAGATGGAACATAACATAATGCTAAATATGTTTTCACTTGTATAGCACGTTTCTACCTTCAAGGTACTGAAAGCGCTTTAACTGTTATGACTGCTTGTTTACGGGATGTATCAGTTGCTCTGGTCCTTTTATGCTTTGTCCTTTATAATGTCATATAGGCATTAAGTCTTACAACTTTGAGTTAGACAGTGACACATTGTCACTACGTCCAACCTTCTTGGAGTGAGGATGTAAGTCATGATCTCTGTTGTTACTTTGTATTTTTCTTGATAAAGACTTTTTACTCTTCAACTTCCGTGACATATCTGCGAATGGGTCCAAATCCCGATCCTCACATGACATTAACACTAACTTCATTCACCTACTGATGGCACAGCATCAGGAGCTATTGGGGGGTTCAGTATCTTGTCCGAGGACATTTTGATATGGTGACTGGGGCTTAAGATGGAAAAACCATAATCTTTGGGTTGGGAGACGACCACTCTACCACCTGAGCCATGCCGTGAAATCCATACGGTCCATTCATGTTTCAGAAAATGTTATTTTATTTATTAAATGAACACATTTTGTTCTGTTACAATAAAAAGTGCAGAGTTGAAGGTCTCTTTCAAATGAATTAAAACGCTGAACTTAAATTAGCCATCTACCAAACAAAAATACCGGAATTTAAAAAGACAGCGGAAAAGACAGCACTATTTCACTGAACAATGAAAATAAAAATTTGCAAACTAAAGTGTGTCGGAGCATTTCTACAGTGGAGTGATTTGGAAGGAGGTAGAAATAAATACAATATTTGGGGGAAATGAAGGGGAGAGGCTTTTCGATCTCATTTCATGAAGACGTCACTAAAGATGATGTGACGTCATAACCGCGTGTAAAAAATTAGACCATCTGAGCCATGGCTGACTTACTACTATCACCGTAAATGTCCACTTTAAGCTTCATGTTTGAAACGGGATTCAAGTAAAATAAAAAGTCAGTAGTGTTACTCAAAACAACTTTGCAGATTCGTTCTCCCGGCTGCCAGCATTCTCCCTCCGCCGACTCGGAGCGCATTTTTGGATCCGGATGACGTCAATGCCAGGTATATGTGACCTGGTGGTTCAGACTGCGGCCCCATTGCAAAAAATATGATACGTATCTTGGTCCACAATGAAAGTAGCAAAAAACGTTGACTTTAACAAGAAGACACAATACACGTTTTTGAGACAAATAACAAACTCTTCAATCAGACGCTTCTAATTTATTTTCTCAAGCCACAAGAACCACAACATAAGGATGAAAGAGCCGCATGCGGCTCCGGAGCCATGGGTTGCCGACCCCTGCATTTGACTCATGAATTTACAGCATTTTCTCCAGTTAATGTTATTATCTATTGCTACAAGACTATCTATTGCTGGGACTCACATGCGTAAGCAACTTAGTTTTCTAGAACGTATCAAAAGACCAGAGCCATCAGATGCCAAGTAAAAAAAAAAAAAAAAAGTAAAAATACCTCTCTAAAAAGTATTAACTTCATTATTGGCTCAGTTACACCAACCTCAAATGTCTTGTTTTTCATTTCATTTCACTCAGCAAAACAAATATCACTCGCTGGATGCCTGTCCTATAATCCATTTGTTCACCCATCATACTCATTTTCCTTGAAGTTCGTTTAATGACTTTTGAGAGTTATTTTTTGTACTGTAATTGCTGTTGTTGTTACTGTTGATTTATTGTGATTTCTATGCCATTTCTTTGCTCAATTTCCAATTGTGTGTGCCATTTGACTGGCAAGTTTAGACCTGATCAGACCTGTATCAGTCCGACTGTGGAATGTGATACAGCTCTTAATACAACTTGATTAATAAAATATTTTAATTACTGTAATTTGTAAGTTAAACTTCAGGGATAAATGATTTTAATGATGATTGTTTTTTTTTAATCAACTGAAATGAAGCATCACACCAATACACGTTATCTCTTGCTTTCTTATACACACTTATCTTGATGATTTTTGTTTACATTCATTTAGATGGAACGCTGTGAGAAAAGATGGACAAAACGTGTAAACCAATACAGCACCTTTAGAAGCTTTTCTTTAGGCATGGCAGCGTCTTAAATTACACAGTTTGAAAGTGTTGTGATCAAAGAGAGATTATAGTTCTGTTTCATTCTTTTTGAAGTCTTTGTTGTTTATGAAGTATGAAGGACTGAAGGATAGTGTGACACGTGTGTGACGGACAGCAAAGGGATTAGTGCTGGCTCGATGATGATGAGAGGGTGGATAATGCCACTTTGCCTCCGCCTCTTGTCCATTACTTATCCCTTGTGTCTCGAAAACCTATCCCACTTCAGTGGTTTGAAGGGGTCCTCTCATTTGAACATAGTCCAGCCTGTACACAACTAGTGGTTGCCTGCTCCTAATAAACACAGCATACCCTCAATGACCTCTTCATGTTAGAAATGGAAAAAAAAAAATACTCCTTTTCCTTTGTTGGAAAAAAATCAATCTAGCAATGCACCATAATATTGACCCACACGTGTGTTGGTCTTGCTTTTTTGTTTTACTGACAAGCTGTTATGATATCTAAGAACATCTCAGCCCCAAGGCAATCTTTCAGATGAAAAAAGCGGGCCAGGAGAAATAATTATAACATCATCATCATCGTCATCACAGTGATCATAACAGGACATCCATCCATCCATTATCCAAGCTGCTTATTCATGTAAAAAAATAAAATAAAATTAAAAATTAAAAAAACGCATGGAAGACAAATTCACAGAGCAACTCTGTAGGAATCAGAAAAGTCATTAAAATCAATACACAAATTGTGAAATTTATCATTATATTTGTGGCAGATCCAGGGAGCAAGTCAGCTTGTGCATACTCAAGGGAAATTGCACTAGCATCTTTTCTTCCATTCTAGAAAGTGTGCCATCTAGCTGATGTCTCTCACAAACTGCTCTGACAGTCTCTTTAGGGAACGATTCCTCACTTCCATCCTTCAAAAACTTGGACATAAACTCTCGCACCCGCTCAGCCTCAACCATGGCACTATCGTCCTCTTCTGCAGGTGCACGGGGACGTCTTGACAGCCCGTCTGCATCTTGATTTCTTTTACCAGCTCTGTATCTGATGCTGAAATTGAAATTGGACAAATCAGCAAGCCGATAGTGTAATGGTACACACGCCTGAGTTGTGTGCGGGCAGCGTGGGATCGATTCCCGCTCAGTGACAGTGTCTATGTGTGCCCTGCGACTGGCTGGCGACCAGTTCGGGGTGTAGTCTGCCTTCGCCCATTGACGGCTGGGATAGGCTCCAGCAACTCCCCGCGACCCTATATAGGATAAGCGGTTTGGAAGATGACATGACATGACATGACAAATCAGCAAGCCACCTATGACCACAGGCATCAAGTTTGGCAGAGGTCAAAATGTGGGTCAGGGGATTATTCCACTCCATAGAGGTAGTCTGCAAATGTATCAGTGATTGCCCACTTGAGACTGAGGAACTCAACCTTGTGAGTGGGGTACCTGCGTTCATGCCTCGACTGGCATATGCGATGACTTTCAGTTGACCATCTTGCTCCTGGTACAGAGCAGCTCCTAGGTGGCGTCTATGTGGAGTATGTAGGGCTTTTTGGCGTCGGCGAATCCCAACACAGGTGCAGATGTCAATCGTTCAATGAGAGTTTTAAATGCCTCCTCACAGGAGGGTGTCCATTTATCATCAAAAGGCATCTTAATTTCAGCATTGGAAAATGGCTTATTACCCTTGGAGGTACAGTCATTTTTCTTTTTCTTTGCAAAGACATATCCAGCCGATAGGTTGTTTAAGGGCTTAGAAATTTTGGAGTACCGGTAATTCTTTAACAAACCTCCGATAGTATCCCGTGAAGCCGAGGAATGACTTCAACTCGGAGATGTTGTTCGGGCGGGGCCATGTTGTTAGTGCAGCAATCTTTTGGGGGTCAGTCTCTACACCATGTTCTGAAACTATGTGCCCCAGGTACCTTGCAGCCTTCATGAAGAAATGGCATTTCTCTGGAGACAATTTGAGGCCAAACTCTCTCAATCGGTCCAGCACTTTGGAAAGCCTTTCCTCATTTTGTTCTAGGGTATTGGAAAAAAACAATGAGGTCATCCAGGAACACCAGCACGTCTTTGTGATTTAGCGAGCCCATACATTTTTCCATGACTCGCTGGAAAGTGCTTGGAGCATTTGTTACACCTTGAGGCATTCTATTGAATTCCCAAAAACCCATCGGCGTGACAAAGGCAGTCTTATGTTTGTCCTCCTCTTCCATCTCTACCTGATAATAGCCTGACTTTAAGTCCATGACAGAAAAGCATTTTGCTCCTGTCAGAGATGCAAATGCCTCTTCAATGTGTGGCAAAGCATAAGCATCTTTGATTGTCTGGTTGTTCAATTTCCCGTGGTCCACACAAAGGCGAATTTGTCCATTTTTCTTTTTCACCACGACAATTGGTGAAGCAAACGGACTCTCTGACTCCCTTATGATGTTTGCATCATACAGCTCTTTTAGATGGAGACGAACCGCCTCATAATCAGAAGGATGGATGGGCCTTTGTTTGAAAGGTGTTGGGTCAAAAAGGCGCATCTTGTGCTTCACTAGTGTGTCCATAATCAGTCTCCCTTTGCAAAGACTTCAGGGATTGAATTCAACTTCATGGTAATTCTGTCTGAGCGGCACGGTGGGCGACTGGTTAGCACGTCCGCCTCACAGTTCAGAGGTCGTGGGTTCAATCCCGGCCCCAGCCTCCCTGTGTGGAGTTTGCATGTTCTCCCCGTGCCTGCAGGGGTTTTCTCTGGGTACTCCGGTGTCCTCCCACGTTCCAAAAACATGCTTGGTAGGTTGATTGAACACTCTATATTGCCCCTAGATGTGATGTGATTGTGAAAATATTAAGCATAAGGCAAAATTAACAATCAATACTCAATAAACTGAACTGTACCTTTTATAGGGGTTACATATTCAATTCATTTCAACACAAACAAAGTAATTATTTTGAAAAAATAGTAAAGATTGCATGATGTCTGGATATCAACACACAATTTCTAGCACAAGAAGAGTTCCAATCGAATACTCTAAAAACAGTTGGGTTAAAAATAACACAATTTGGGGTCAAAAATGGACCGATCCACTACTGGGGTCAATTTGACCCAACTTTCTGGGTTGTTTTTGAAGAAAAAAAGAAAATGGGTAGTTTTGTACAAAACAACCCCCAAAACTGGACTGTGCTGGGCTGTTCAGATTCAGAAAACAGGTCAGCTCTGATTGGTCGTTGTGAGCAGTTGTAATGTCATTTTCAGTCGACAGAAGACAAAATGTCCGCCCCCAGAGATGGCTAAAAGCAAGTGCATTTTGCTGCTTAACTTATATTGCACAAACGCAAAATTAATCAGAGTGCCGTGTTTCAACTAGTGGGCCTGCTGGGAACATATTCTTGAAAAAAATATGTTTGTGTTGACTTTTGCTTTAAGATTATTTTATAACGAAACAAAGGTAAAAAACCCTTTTTAACCCTCCTGTTATGTTGTGAGTTAAAAGTGACCATTTTAGAAAACGAAAACTAGGAAGAAAAAAAAAGGATTTAACTTTGTCTGCTGGACGTTTTTTAAGTTTTCGTTTTTGTGTTAAAAACCTTGCGTTATGTGATTTTTTAAAAAACAAATTTGATGATTAAACGTTAAAACAGGTCACAATGATCCCATGAACATTGTTAATATTGTTATTGGTAATATTGTTAATGATCACAACAGGAAAAAGGCCCAAACATCTGTTTATTAAATAAAAATGTAGCCATTTTCATACATTTTAATGAAAAACATATGTGGTCAAAAACATAAGAAATATCAATTGGGACTCACGCATATGTGAATGACCACAACAGGAATCAGGAATCAATTCCCAAACATTTGTTTAATAAATAAAAAATGTGACCATTTTCATTTAAATAATGATGATAAAGTTTTGAACTAATGAATTTAATTTTAATGAACAACATATGAGGTCGAAAACATAAGAAATTATCAGTTGCACGTTATATGACGCGCTTCCTCTGACTGTGCCGATGCTGCTCCACTGTAGTGTTTTTTTTCTACTCTCCTTTCTCTTTTAACCAGCAGTTTTGTTGCCTTTTTTTTCTCTCTTGGGCAAGAAAATGAGAAACTGACATGCCACCTTCGATTAGATTTGAACATGAAAGGTTCCCTCTTGCGCAGCTCGCTGAAGTTCATTGGGTTTCCACAATTACTGTAATCGTCACTTGCATCTTGTGGTGACCTTCCGAACAAATGCCAAATATCCACCAAACCAGCAAGTTGCAGCGCATAAAGGTGCTACCTGGTACCCACTGCCATTTACAATGCAAGCCTGTGGTGCAGGTGGAATCAGTACCAAAAAGATGATAAAGACAATAATATCAGTCAATACAAGTAGTGTCATTACATTATTTCTAAAATATTAACAACCAAAGATTCCCTTAGCCTCCTTGAGACCACTGCTCTCAGATCACATGCCGGCATGTGTCTTTTAGCTTGCACGAGTGTGCGTGAGTGCGTATTGATTTTGGAGGAAGCATTAGTTCTCTGCTTATTAATAGCCTGAGGAGGGAAGCCTAATGGGAGCTCTACTTCCTCTGGTTTATTCATAGCAGGATCATTACTACCATAATTGACCCCCTTCCTGCTCATCTGCTGGACTGTGAATCTCACTGTGTGTGTGTGCAAGTATGTGCTCTTTGCGAAGTGGCCCTCTCTCCCTCTTCCAGACATACGTTGTGAAACAATTTCACTGATCCTGCACTCAGACACACATTTTATAGTGTTTTTTATTTTCATAGTAAAAACAGAAGAAACCATTTTAGCACAATATTTTGCTCATATCTATAATATAGAACAAATTTCACATCGATTTATATGTATCTTACATGTACAGTACATTCCGGTAATTTTAATTCCAGTTCAGTTTGAGTTGATTGTTCTTGCACTTTTTTCTCTATATGCTCCCTGCATATAGCACGGCATCGCCTTCTGCTGCTATCCAATATTGTGTTCCACAATGCAATGACCCCCTCCTTCCCCCATAAGACCCTTGAGGCAACAAATTATTCATAAAATGTTTCCTGTCTTTGCAGCTATGCTTTCAAAGAGCGTTTCCTTGTCCACCATTTAAGCTGCATTGATGGCATACGTACTGTAGGCTCTGTGTACATAAGCTGCATTAAGATTCACTAAGCTGCTTGGAAAATATATAGTAGCTGCATCACACATGGCTTACAATCAACTAATATCTATATTTATATCTATCAACTAACCCATCAATCCATCCAGTCAACAATCAACTTACTGACCGACCGATCATCAATATATAGTTTAATACTGCAGATGTAGTAAATCAAGTGAGACAATGTGTTTTGTTTTATGAGGGAATTTATTATGCTGTCGTTGTGACTTTCATTTATTGCGGTTAATGGGGACCAGAACCCGGCGCAATAGGTGAAAAACCGCAAAGAGTCGGACTCATAATTATCCATCCATCCATCCATTATCGATACCGCTTCTCCTCACAAGGGTCGCGGGGCGTGCTGGAGCCTATCCCAGCAGTCTTCGGGCAGTAGGCGGGGGACACCCTGAATCGGTTGCCAGCCAATCGCAGGGCACACAGAGACAAACATCCGCACTCACAATCACACCAAGGGGCAATTTAGAGAGTCCAATCAACTTACCATGCATGTTTTGGGAATGTGGGAGGAAACCGGAGTACCCGGAGAAAACCCACGCAGGCACGGGGAGAACATGCAAACTCCACACAGGGAGGACGGAGCCGGGATCGAACCCACGACCTCTGAACTGTGAGGCGGACGTGCTAACCAGTCGCCCACTTATAATTATTATTATGATTATCATTATTTTATATGATATTATTGTGTTTTATTTTGGGGGGAGTAGCGCCTCTGTTACGCTGTTGCGAGCCCCTGACATGGTTCCCACACTTCTAAATACTTGTCACACAATCAATTTAACTTTAAAAATGCAAAATGAAGAATAAATACCAAGCAGCAGTTTGTGAGAGGAACATGAGCTTCAACCGCGGCAGCTGACGATCACGACGGAACGTTCGCTAAAAACTACGTTAAAGTTTGAATTTTTATCATAAAATTAACTTACCTTAACTAGAATGCCATAGTGTAATTTATCCACTCCTGCACTTGAAAACGCTTGTCGTCATCGTGAAAAGTGAAAGTAAAAACGTCCGCTTCTTCTTCTTCTTCTTCTTCTTCCCTCCTCCTTCTTCTTTTTTCTAAGCTGTTTTAAGACAACCTAAGACAAAACTAACAAACACTTTAACACTTTACACTTTACTTCACACTTGCGATTTCTAAGTTTCCATGCCGGCTGGCCGGGAGCGCGCTGCGCTCACGACATAAAAAAACAGCTGTTGTACTGTACTATCCGATTTTTACAAAACTTTATTAGAGCAAACACATCATTACAAATACGGATATATATGTATATATATATATATATATATATATATATATATATATATATATATATATATATATAAATAAAAGGACGAGGACAGACGTGGGTCGCAGGACGATCATTTTTATGAATAAGGACGGAGGGACGAGGATGGAAGGGTACCCTAGTCGCTGACGGAGGACGGACCGGCAAAAAAGGGTAAAGTGGTATTAACAGTAACTCCATATAAACATTATTGGCTGTGAGTGGTGGAATTCAGCCCCCAATGGTGCAAAATACATTTATATTGCTGGATGACCGACTGCGCATGTCTATTGGCAATGTTCTACGCGCCCAAACCAGAAGTACGTCATCATTTGAGATCAGTGATAAACAAATCAACATCGCTAATCAATAAATGTATTCTATTTATCCTGCTCATCTAAAACAAGATATAAATATATTTTCAAGTGTTTTTAATTATAATATTAATTTCAATGTTATTCATACATTTTTTTCCCTTTCAAGGTGATTCGGCTTGGCGGGATGCTGCCCTCCCGCCTTGAGCGACGAGCCACCACGGATTCCAAACACTGCCGTATTCATGAAGGTAGCACCAGTTTCCACGACACTGCAAGTGCGAGGCACTCGATTGTGTCTTAACTCATTCACTGCCATGCACATATTAATTTGTCTTTTCACAGTTCAGTCATTCAATCCCAGGAATTTATTTTTCTATTTTTTTCAATTTTTTTCGAACGTTCGGATAAAAGAGTGTCTAAAAATGTCTGGCAGTGAATGAGTTAAATGTTTCGAACCCCTCCCGTAATTATGTAATAGCTATACGGACACTGAATGGCTACACTAGGAAACAGGAATTGTTTTTATCATAGTTCCCAGCTCGGATATCCTCATGATGTTCTTCCGGACTTGGCTCCACACTCAAACACCAAATTAGAAACAAAACAAGACAACATGCGTACACATCCGTGTGCAGAAATGAACAGGTGAGCATACACCCACACAAACAGACAAACACACACACGCACAGATGTTCATTCTCAAACGAATGCACACACACACACACACCCCCCACACACGCGCACACACACTTGCAAACACACCCCCACAAACACAAACGTCAGCATGCCTTCCTTCCGACTAAGTCAACAACTTGCAGGGGATTTTTGTGCTGAAAGAAAAAAAACACTGGAAAAATACACTAGTAATTTCCTCTTCAACTTCCACTCACACAGGATGCAACAGCGATGGAGTGTTTCCTGTGGACACACAAAGACAATGTCAGCATGAGGAGCCATTAACCTCTAAGTCACATTCATGTAAAGGACAGCAGCTCCACTTCCACACCACATTTATCCAACATCGCACACAGGATGGATTTTACTGCTAACATTCTGCGCAACATCCCCTCTTTAGGTTTTGTCGCTGAAGTGGGGTTATTGAGGTTGAGAGCTTTGAATGATTATTCATTCGTTTATGTGACTTATCATTGTCAGGGTTGTGGGTGAGCTCGAGCTTTCCCAGCAGATTTTGTCCAAGAGACTGGGTATACCCTGGTCTGGGCGCCATGCAGTCAATCACAGTCAGCCTTGCTTTGAATCTTTCAAATCCAAACTATATGTTGTCTTTTTTGTTATTATTATCAGCGATGGGGACTTTACCCTATTTTGGCGGTCCGTCCTTCATCCACAACCCGGGCACCCTTCCGTCATCGACCCTTTGTCATTATTCATAAAAATAATCGTCCTCTGACCCCATCCGTCCTCATTCTTTTAAAGCGCTTGCTTCCTTACAATTCCTCAGTCTGTAACCGCCCGCACCACCCCAAAAATTAATCATTTTTTATGTATTTATTTTTTAAATGTCCGTGCATGATGCCGTGGTAGAGATGCTAACGGCTAAGGGGTCGGTGGAGGGAGAAGGTGGTCGACGGAAGCGCTAACAGAAGCGCATTTAAAATGATAGACAGTCCGACCGATAGGCGATTACTATTTTATTCGGCTTGACAAAAAGGAGGCCAGACGGACGGTCACCCCGGCTGCAGACGCATGGCGATAAACCGACCGGGAAATGTTATTAAATTGCCCGCTTTTGTAATTGCCTATTTACATCCACTTACCGTCTGGAAGTATTGTGGGTGAATATAATTGTTGACAACTATTTAAGTGTCAACTAGGGCTGTACCGATGGACATAAATGATTGATTGATTGATTGATTGATAAATATGTCGGCCCGCACAACATAACGTCGACGAAGAGTGTGCTGACGTAAACGCACATACTGTTGAGTGTCGATGCTGTAAATATGTCAACACGTGCATACCGACAGTTGTAAACAAGTGCGCACAGCAGAAAAGAAAGGAGAACAAAAAAAGGAGAACAGCATAAATGGCGGCAGCTCACCAGTTCGTGCGTTCAGGGCGGGGAAGAGAAGAGCGGCATTACGAAGCAGCTAAAAAGCAGACAAGAAAGTCCAAAGTATGGACATATTTCAACGAAAACTCAAACGAGTTGGTCGTCTGTATCCTTTGTAAAGCCGAGTGATGAACGAACACCTGAAGTGACGTCATCCAGGTGCTGCTGGAAGAAGACAGAAAGCAAAAAGCTAGAGGATCGTAAGTTCATTTAAGTAACTACTATCTAATATGACCCGGTTTTACTGGAGTTGTTGTTATGTGCGACGTGCATCGTTAAGTTTAATTTATCGAAGCAGCGGGTTGCAGTCAAAATGACAGTGTTGTGTTTCAGCATTATGGGGCTAACGTTAGATATTTCACTCCAGTCAAATTGTGTTGGTGCTTGGAGGTAACATAACTGGTTCCGTTTCTTTATGTACCCAAAAGCGGTAACACGCGACATCTGTTTATATATCTAAACCGCAACTGACCGGGAAAGCTCTCTGTCTCACCGTCTTTGTGCAGACCCTGGGCGCAACACAGCATGCAAATTATATTTAGAACGATGTCCTGCTTCCTCTGCTTGAAAAAAAACAAAACAAAAACAAAAAAACCTAGAGGAAACACTGGCCTGCTTACCATAGTCCGTGACTGCGTGATAAAATCACAAATCACACAAAGTATCCTTAAAATGATTGTTCAGAAAATGAGCCCCATTGCATTTGTGGGTGGTGTTCCTCTTTTGTGAGTTATTTATTTTTTAGTTATACTTGCTGCCTAAAGGGATGCTTGGGTCAGGATGGCCATGTTTTCACGAACAAGTTCATTTCATATATATTTTGATCAGGAAAATGAAAAGGGTTTTCATTTTCTATTTTATCAATTCATTTTGGAGAAATTAAGAAATAAGTGACAACTTGAAAACCGCCTTCTTTTAATGAGGAAAATGGCCATGCCCCCTTCCGTTCTCTCCATGTTGCACAGAGTAAATCAACCCAAACATATGTTTTTTTTCAAAAATAATGTTCTGTGCAGGCCACTAGTTGATATTTATCTGAATGCCTTGTTTCAATTAGTGATCTTGTATTTTGTCAAAAATATGTTCGGGTTGGCTTCTTCTTTAAAAGCCTTTGATACCATGAGTATCACATCCAAAGATAAATATTAAGATATGAGCAAAAGTTAGTGAAAACAATAATGTGTCCCTTAAATAAGAGCCATAACAATGTAAACACAATTGCAATGACCTGACTGTTCAAGCTTGACAAATTAACAATTCAAATGCACTAATAGAGAAAATGTTCCCTGAGGTGACGTGTCCTCAGTGCTTTGCGGAGTAGGATATACACACCAGTGTGTCAATCCCACCACACACGCACATTAGCAGAGTAAATGCCTCCGTATACTTCCATGTCGTTTCAGGGCAGGTGCACTCCTTTGCCAAATGTAGTGTGAAACTCGTTTTAACCTGTTAACTCCCGCTGTCATACCTGAAAGGGCGTTTAGTCAAGGAGAGAGTGAGGCGTGCTAAAATTTACAGAGAGAGTCAAGAGACATGTGTGTGTGTGTGTGTGTGCGTGTGTGTGTGTGTGTGTGACAGGGATGTAGGGAGGGAGGCCCAGTGTGAAAGCATGGAGTAGAGCTATTTTTAACTCTCTCAGGCTGCCTAATAGGGCACGTCTAAATTTAGGGAGGTAAAGGCATCTTGGGTTACGTGGACCTGTGTGCATGTGTGTGTGTGTGCGCATACATGAGTGTGTCAGTGTATGCATACCACAGTCCAGCTGGAAGTAGGATACTGTTGGGTGCCACACACTCACTACTAATGGTCATGCCAGTCATCACCACGTGATCCTATTTAATCCCCTCAGTCAGCGCATGAACACAAGAGTCTCACGTTTCCTTTTCTAGGCCTCGCAAAGAACACCAAAGATTAATAGAAAGGCACAATCATCAAGCAGGTTTGATAGTAATGTAGTTTTTGTGTCTGTAAAGCATTTGTAATTTCACACTATAAACAGTAAGTAATTACCATAATTTCCAGACTACAAAATACTACTTTTTTTTCCCCCATGCTTTGAACCCTGCAGCTTTAAAGCGGAAGTCAACCCAAACATATTTTTTTCAGGAATATGTTCCCAGCAGGCCCATTAGTTGAAACACGGCATTCTGATTAATTTTGCGCTTGTGGAATTTAAAATGCAAAATGCACTCGTTTTTAGCCATCTCCGAAGGCGGCCATTTTGTCTTCTGTCGACTAAAAATGACATCACAAATGCTCACTACGACCAATCACGGCTGACCTGTTGTCTGAATCTGAGCTGTGATTGGTTGTTGTGAGCAGTTGTGATGTCATTTTCAGTCGACAGAATACAAAATGGCCGCCCCCAGAGATGGCGAAAAACGAGTGCATTAACACTTATTCCATAAACGCAATATTTATCATATTCATTCTATTTTTCAAGAATATGTTCCCAGCAGGCCCACTAGTTGAAACATGGCATTTTGATTAATTTTGCGTTTGTGCGATATTTAGTTAAGCAGCAAAATGCACTCGCTTTTAGCCATCTCTGGGGGCGTCCATTTTGTCTTCTATCGACTGAAAATGACATCACAACTCCTCACAACGACCAATCACGGCTCAGATTCAGACAACAGGTCAGCCAGGTTGACTTCTGCTTTAAATGTGACGTGGTTAATTTGTTGTTTTTTTACTGACCATCTTCATGCCGCCAATACATTTACCGATAGTCTCATCCGACCAATGAAATTGCCAAAGACTTCATAATGGACCAAAGAAGCTGTCTGAGGTTGTGCTCATATTGAATCTTCACATTAATCAGGCTGCATGGTTCAGTGGTAGAGTGGTCGTCTCCCAACGACCACAGAGGTTGTGGATTCGATCCCTGGCCGTTGTGACCTTGTCAAAGTACCTTGAGCAAGATACTGAACCCCCATTTGCTCCTGATGGTGCCTCATCAGTAGGTAAATGAGGTACGGTGTGAAGCGTTCTGAGTACCGACGGTAGAAAAGTGCTCTACAAGTGGCAGCCCATTTACCTTGTATTCGATTAGAATGAAACCAAATGGAATGAAAATCTTATTTACATGTGATATGATCTATCATCTGTAATAGATCTATTACATGCGGCACTACATCAATCAGAAAAGCTGTCTTACCGCTTTGTGATATGCAGAGATGAACATCACATGATTATCAAGATGGAATTTATTTGGCTATTTAGCGCAGGAGATTTGGTTGTTTTAACATTTTTATTGAAGCAACAGCTTGATAAAAACTAGTTACAAGCACCGGTAGTTTAAAACAAGTTCTCCCGTCGTAGACAAGCTCTGTATAAATGCTTCTGGGACCAGTCATTAATAACACAGTTGCTGTTGTAGCTGTTTTGTGTTTTCTCGGTCCATATCTTGTTGTGTTATGCAACTGGAGTTGGACTACCGGATAAAAGTCACTGTTTACTACTGCTGAGTAGAGCAATTCCTGAGAACTGTGTCTCCCCCGTTTCAGCATATTTCCGCAGTAAGCCATGTTATCGTATTCTGCGTGGGTCTTTTGCCGTAACATCTCAATGAATTCAGATCATTCCAGCGTAAAGCAGCAGCGGTAGCAGATTGCCACTGGCAGCTAGCAGTTTGCTCTTCCTTCTGCATTGTGTGGTGCATGTGATAGGGTGCTTTCCAGCTGAGTGGCCAAAGAGATAAGCCTCGCTCGCACACATGTACGCACATGCACTCATACACTCTCATGTGTGGACTTACAGAGGGATAGAAAGAGACGGTGGACTACATCTGTGCAAGGTAGATAAGGCCACTACTGAACATGAGCCACTTGCACACTCTGCCATCTCTTGCCTTCTCTTTACTTTCAAACACTCATGCATTCACAAACACCATCCCCGGCCTTGCCCCGAGAACATGCACATGCACTCCCACTGAAATTTCCACCTGCATCAATCTCAAATCACTCAAAAGTCTCCCGCTGTTTCTCCCTCACAGGGCGTCTTTAAACATTAAAGGAGAACGAACACTCTGACAGTCAATGCTGCATTGCCTGCTCATTCGCTTGTCATCGGGCAATGCGAGGGTTGTCGGGCATGCATTTGTGTATAAAAGACCTAATCCTGACTTTGACAACAGAACTGCATCTGAGTTTCTTCCCTTTGAGGAAACTTCCTGTCCTTAAGACAGTTTCTCCCTCTGAGCTTTTCAAAGCTTCGCTATGGCTCAAGGCTCTCATGAGAAGGCTGCACTTTAAGCCAACAATTTGTTTGGCATGCTCAAGTATTCACCACACTCTGGCATAAACACCTTCCTAAACTTGGCACAAAAGCTTGGCCCTCAAAGAGTTCATGGTACATGCATATGACCAGCGTGGACATGCTCACGCGTGGTCTTCGCTTCTATGCAAGCCCTCGCTGGAATACGTGCATCGCTGCTCATATTTCAGGAAAATAGCAAAACGTATATCCATGAATTTAAATACCATACCAAGGGATTTTAGCAGCTTCACGGTGGAAGAAGCCACAAAACATCTGTTTCACAATTTAACCGAATAGACGTATATATATTCAGATCTGGCCAATGATAATCTCCAGTTTATAATGATTTAGATTATTGATCATGATGAGGTGCTCAGTGTTTTCCTGTTCTGTTAAAAATGTTTAAAAAAATACAACGCAATCAATTGCAGAAAAACTATTTTCATTCCAACGTGTACTTGAAAAAGTATCTGCTGGATACTACAACTCAACTATAATCTGAAATTCTGCTTGAAATCATTGTAGTTTGTTTTGAATACGACAACAACCTCACGACAAAAACTCACCATTACTTTTGTTTTTCATAAATACACTATTTGCTTGCGCATGTGCATACAAATTAGAGAATGTGGGGCAATACTGCATTTTTTTTTAAAGAAAAGCAATTTGAAAAGTATATTATTTCCTGATTGATGAAAAAAAAACTTGACTGATTATACCTGGTTGATTTTTGACTTCTCAAATTTGGGTATGAGAAGGTGTTATCTTCCTCATTCTTTCTCAAATGGTAAAATATTGAGACCTAATTGAAATTGGATGTGACAGTCCGCAAGCACTTTTTGAAGCTGTGTGTGTTCTTGCCTTGTTTTTGACATGTTGTCTAATCGTTTTGTTAAGCACTGTAGTCCTACATTGTGGTCATCTCAAAAAATACAATTCTATTTTGAGCCTCATGTGTGACTGTTAATGTTTATGCACTGCCGTGTAGTATTTAGCTGATTGTCTGGCTGCTGTGGAAGGCAAGTGTGATTCATTTGCATGTCAGAATGCAGGAAATGAAAAAGGGCATAGAGTCAGGGTAAACTAAAAAGAGAAATATCATTAAAGCAAGGGAAATGCAAATGACTTTGCTGTGACTTCATCCGTTCTTGTTATTTGTACTTTAACGGAAGAAATCAATCATAACAGAAACCCAGCAAAAATTAATGTTAAAAATCCCATTCGAGCAGTAGAGCATTGCTTATGTAAACCCGCTGATTTATGACTGCAGGGTGCAAAGGTTCCAGTGTGTTGGCATTGTTTTTATTTTAATCAATTTAAACTGGCAAGCGTTGCTGTTGAGGCTGTTTATCGGTAACGCGCTGCTCTTATAGTCAAACACGCAAGCTAAAATGTTCATTGCCCATTTTAAAAAGCCGTCAGCCTGAGTGCTTATTTTAATAAACCTGAACATTTGCATAGGCAAACAGCCTTAGAACAAAAAGCGTCTTTATGTGTCAGAGATGTCGCTCTCATTCGAGAGCCCAGCAACCCCCTCAGCCATCGCAATGAATCACTTGAAACACAACTGTCACACCAGGGAATTCTCACGGTGCGTGCGCGCGCATGAGCATTCATTTGATCGTACACATTTTTAATTTGCGTGAGCATCTGTGCGGATGTGAAAACCCCCTACCGCTCATTTCCCGTAACGTCGCTGCTTGTGGTCTCTGGTGGCCATGGCGGGGAAAAAAAAACTAAAGAGCATCTTGAGTGAAGGAGCTTAGGGGAAAGCACCAACCACCTCCTACGTTGTTTTCAGGAACTACATCTCGTAGTCATAGGAGACATCTCTCAGATATGTCTGGCCAATATGACACACGGAGGAAGATCCCAAGCTGTAATGTTTACATAAATTGTCACCGAATGTCAACAAGGAGCGTTCAGAACACTTCCCCATTTTATTCATTAATGTTTGCATTGCGTAATATTACAATGTAGAATGGGGGGTGTTTGTACAGACAAAATAGTCAACTGTCTCAACACAAGATTTGGTGAGTTAATTCAAAACAAAACTGCCAAGATTGTGGGTCTTCACTTGTGTGTCACAGCTAAACGTCCCGACCTCTTTAGCTGACCACAGACTTATAAATGTGTGCAATAACAACCGTCTTACCTCAGAACAGATCTCTTTTTATCATCGTTGTGATCTTAACATTGTGATCATTGTTGGCCTGTCAAAAAAATAAATAAAAGTAAGAGTACAGAAACATTCCAACCTGATGTTGCCTGTAATCAAAGTCATACTTTGTTGTCATTATTAAAAAAATTATGAATGAAATTATTGGGTGCAAAATAGCATTACTAATTTACTAATTTAGCATTTACTAATACAGCATTAACAATAAATAATATATTAAGTGAAAATTCCCACAATAATACCCAGTAGAGCAGGTAATACAATGTTAAATATTGTTTAACTAAAAAAGGACAAACAAAAAACACACTTTTGGTATTCTGGTTAGTGGTTGAACAAACTCAACAAGAGGTGTCATATTAAATCAAATGCATGTTTATACAAGGAATATTACAAGTTTATTCTTATGGTATTACAACTAAAGACCTTTAAAAAAAATCTTTAAATTTTGTAGACTTAATTAAATAAAACCTTAACCACCTATCCCCAATTTGTGACAATATAATATGGTCATATGGACCATGTGCTGTGTGTGCGTGTGTTCTGGATAAGGATAAGTGTGTCATTGCATGGGCATTTTTCATTTGAAAGTTAAACATAAAGTCATTTTCTAAATATGTAATATATATATATATATATATATATATATATATATATATATTACATATATATGTGTGTACTGGATGTTGATGATGGAGTTACAAGAACATTCTTACTTTATTTTATGATTACAGCTAAGATAGCGGCATTTGATGGACAAAACCACATGAAGGTTAAAAGACAAGCTTAGCAATGAGAGACAGAAGAGTGGGAGAGGGTAAAAGGGAATATGATGGAAGGATGCGAAGGTGAAAGGTTGCAGAGAGAACAGAAAACAAGAGAAGGCGAGGCCAGCAAGTGGGGGGGGGAGGGGTGCAACTGGTAGAACAGCTGCTGCTTAGTTGTAATTGCCTCAATTAGCTGATACAGCTACCATGGCAACAGTGTTTGACCGGTTGCCATAGTACGGATGCAGCTTCTTTCCCGGTGGGGATACATGGGCTGGGGGAGCTAATGATGATGATGATGGTGATGATGGCAAAAGATGGTACAGTGTGGAAGTGAAAGAAGGATGAGATAAAAGGGCTGACGATAAGGAGGATGAAGATACCGGCTTCTTGTGGAGGAAAAACAAGAGAACGTGAAGGAGAATCGGGGAGGAACACTGATGGCGAAGGGTTGGATGACATGAAGACAAGACGGAAGATGTTATCTAGCAATCAGGAGGGCGAGGAAAGTAAATACAAATACAGTATGTAGGAAAAGTCTTAAAAGGGAAATCAACGCAAATACATTTTTTCAAGAATATGTTCCCCGCAGGCCCACTAGTTGGAACACAGTATTCTGATTAATACAGTATTGCGTTTGTGGAATATGAGTTAAGCAGCAAAATCCACCCCTTTTTAGCCATCTCAGGGGGCGGCCATTTTGTCACTTCTGTCGACTGAAAATGACATCACAATGGCTCAGGACTCAGATAACGACCAAGCTTCAGAAAACAGGTTAGCCGCAATTGCTCAGATAACGACCAATCACGGCTCAGCTTCAGAAAACAGGTTAGCCGCAATTGGTTGTTGAACCCTGAGGAGTTGTGATGTCATTTTCAGTTGACAGAAGGGACAAAATGGCCACCCCCGGAGATGGCTAAAAACGGGTGGATTAACTCTAATTCCACAAAAACAATATTTATCAGAATGCCTTGTTTCAACTAGTGGGTTTGCATAGAATGTATTCTTGAAAAAAAGTATGGTAAGTTTGGGTTCACGTCCACTTTAAAAATGGAGTAGGGAGTGGTGTCGACAAAAAAAAGAAAAAATGTTATAGCACCAACCACTTAGGCGCGTTACGCTACTACCAAGGAAATCAATTCTCTCTACTCAAACTGCAGTCATGTAAGTGTAGCCGCTGCAACCTGCATCAACAGAATCACACATCTTATTTTGGGTCATGACAGATGTTTGTGCAGCTGCTTGTGGCTATGCAAGATTCATGGGGCACAATCATTTGTGAGCCAAATTGAGAAAAAAAAAGCCTTACTACGAGAGTAAAGTCATAGAATTAACAAGTGAAAGTCAAAATTCTCACACAAACCAGCAAGCACTTCCCCAACCTTACACGACAATGTAAAATCACTACCAAATGCAATTATGAGAAGCGAGCAGGAGAACGGAGGTGAGGCTTGAGGACAGTCACTTATAAATACAGTAGAGATCATCAACAACCCTTCTTCATCACAAAGGAAAAAAAATGTGCCGATTGAATGCGTTGGAGAATGGAAAGGTGCTTATGGAGGTAGGGGATACAGAGAACAATATGTGGGTGGAGAAAGTGGAAGAGGTGGAAAGAAAAAGAGACATGGAAAGTGAAGTGTGAGGTGGGTGCACGGGGCTGATGGATAATGCAGAAGCACTTCATTGTTACAGAATATACTTCCTTCTTCTTCGGTATGAAAGGCAGGCAGGAAGAATAGAATTCATGTTCAATAGAAAATTTGTTTGACACTTGTCTATAGTGCATTGTGATGTTCATTCCCATTGAAGCTTGCAGTCAGAATCGCTGACGTAAGCCCCTTTAAAATCAGAGGCAGACAGATCGATAGGAATGTATTACCCAACGCTGAAAAAAAAGGGCGAATGACGGACGACGCAAGGGTACCCACGCTGCAGACAGATCCCGAATAACGGACGCTCAATTTTTAGTAAAACGGTGTGTGTGTGTGTGTGTGTGTGTATGTATGAGGGGCGGTTTGCGTGAGTTGAATCCAGTGCTTGTTTTTTCCAATTGAAGTGCAAGTCAACCTAAACATATTTTTTTTCAAGAATACTGTATGTTCTATGCAAGCCCACTAGTTGTAACAAGGCCTTCTGATTAATATTGCATTGGGATATGAGTTAAGCAGCAAAATCTATTTTGTCACTTCGGTCGACTGAAAATGACAGTTGCTCAGGGCTCAGATAACGACCAATCATGGAAACAGTTGGCTTCAGAAAACAGGTGAGCTGTGATTGGTCGTTATCTGAGCCCTGGGTAGTTGTGATGTCATTTTCAGTCGACAGAAGTGACAAAATGGCTGCCCCCGGTGATGGCTAAAAACAGGTGGATCAACTCTTATTCCACAAACGCAATAGTTATCAGAATGCCTTGTTTCAAGTTGTGGGCCTGCATAGAACACATTCTTGGAAAAAAATGTATGTTTGGGTTGACTTTCACCTTTAATAAAGTATTTGCATAAGAAAATCAATCCTCTTATTCATGCTGAGGGTATTAAAATCCGATAAATTAATGGGACAGAAAAATCAAGGGATTTTTTTTCTTACAATAAATACAATGCGCGATTAACAGTTATCAGTTAACTTTGAAAAATGAGATTAATCGCTTAAATTGATTAAGTTCATTACAAGAGGCTCTTATCGTTTTAACAAATCTATATCACAGTGGTTAACTTGTATGGAGAACGGTTACTTATAACATTGCCTTTATAGTTAATTAAGAGGGGAAAATGTAAGATAATTGAATCACAATTAGTATTAATCCCAGGGAGGTTGAATTTACAACAAATTGGAAAAATCTGTTTTTTTCTACTGAAATTAGCATAACCTGTTCTTATAATCAGCAAGATAAACCACAAGAAATACACCCAGCCAATAATGGTAAATCATTTTTTTCCGTTTTTATTCATACGTTTGCATTCTCACAATCAACTCCTCTGCATAAAATGAGAAGGGGTTTGTGCCACATAAATATCATACTCTGCATCTTAATGCATTCTCGACAAATTGGACTGCGGTTTGTTATTTTGCACAGCTTTAAATGGAAAACAGCAGACCATGAATTCCCTTCGCCTTCTATTAATTATCATCACTAACGCCTGCCTACCTATTTAACGCCAACACAGACCCACAATCAGCCAAACCCCCTCCATTACACGAGACCCATCCCCCATTGCACTTGCATCACAGCACATCTTACACACATCACATACAGCTGTGCACTTCATATGTACACACCCCCGCTCCTACTCTGCTCCCACACAGATACAGTACCTTCTTCACTGACCCTCCCCCCTTCAATTGGCCATCATCACTCTCAGCCTTCTATAGCCTACCTCACCCGCTCATTGCTACTGTACATCTCTAAACTACCACACCCACCCTGCCCCGATTCTTTTCATTCCTTCATAACCCAATCTGACAACTCTGGCAGGATTTCCACTGCATTGTCCAAGAAGATAAGAGTGAAAGCATAGGGCTCATTCAGAAATGCTGACTGAAAATTAAAAAAAAGAAAATCAGAAGCCTCTCCGTCCTCAGATCTGTCTAAAGGTTGAGATATTGGTAGTCATCTGCCTACCACTGTAAAATAATATTTCTAAGCAACCAGCTTTAAACCACGGTCTCCTGAATTGTCTACTCCAGCACCATATACATCCATCCATCCATTATCGATACCGCTTATCCTCACAAGGAGTATTTGCTAAAAGGAAATATGAGGGAGGGGGGCGGGTTGGGTTGAATATGCTTGTTTGAGACATTTCATCAAAATGTGTGGTTATAAAGGAAAAAAAGGGCTCATGTCAGCAAACTGCAAATACCTCCAAGCTAACGTACATGACGGATGAACACACCGGTTCTCCTCATCTTGACAATTTTGCCATTCTGCCAACAGTGCAAAAAAATATAGGAGCACATGAATTGGAAATTATTTAAAGGGAAAATCACACAAGCATAATTTTTTCAAGAATATGTTCCCAGACCCACTAGTTGAAACACGGTATTCTGATTAATATTGTGTTTGTGGAATATGAGTTAAGCAGCAAAATCCACCCGTTTTTAGCCATCTCATGGGGCAGCCAATTTGTCATTTCTGTCAACTGAAAATGACATCACAACTACTCAGGGCTCAGGTAACCACCAATCACAACTCAGCTTCAGAAAACAGGTCAGCCGTGATGGTCGTTACCTGAGCCCTGAGTAGTTGTGATGTCATTTTCATTTGTAGTAACAGGTAAAACAACTAAATGTTCTGCCACCAGATGACAGAAGGTAAATAATGACTCTATATAGCCACTTTTTGTCAATCGTTTTGTTAAGTGGTGTGCCATGAGATTTTTGCCGATGTGAAATATGTGCCTTGGCTCAATAAAGGTTGAGAAACACTGGCCTAGAGCAAATTAACAACTGAATAAACCAACATTTCCTTCAACCAAACCAAAACAAAACGGATGTGATTATTTTTGGCAAAAAAGAAAAGAAGATTGCTGTTAGAAAACACCTGGAGTCACTGTCTTAGGGTGCTGATAGACTCAGACCTGACTTTAGCAATCATTTACAATCCATCACTAAAAAAGCCTTTTACCAGCTGAAAAACACCCCGACTAAAGCACTGCATGATCCAAGAAGACCAGGAGAAACTTATCCATGCTTTCGTCTGCAATAGACTTGATTATTGTAACGATCTTCTTACTGGAAACCCTCAAAAGCGCCTCAAACAGCTGCAGCTCATTGAGAACGCTGTAGCTCGGGTTCTTACCAGAACAAAGAGATCAGAACATATTACAATAATCCCTCTTTTGCGGTTAATGTGGACCGGAACCCCCTCACGAAAGGTGAAAACCACGAAGTAGAGGTTGACTTTATTATGATTAATAATAATATTTATTTTTATTTTTGAATTCGGAGGGATGTATGCCTCTATTACACCGTTGCGAACCCCCAAACATAGTTTCCACACTTACACAACAAATTCAACTTTAAAATGCAAAATGAATAGTAAATACCAAGCTACATCCTGTGAGAGGAATGTTCACTGCAAGCCCGGCAGCGGATGATTACGAGGGAATGATCTCTGATTCATCCTAAAATTGGCTTACCTTGACTAGAATCCTGTGGTGCATTTTAGCCAAATGTACAATCCTGGTGTATTCATGCACTTTTAAATCCTCATTGTTGTTGTACAAGGCGAAAGAGTGTCATTTCTGCTCTTGGTGCGGCTGCTTCTTCTTCGTTGTCATCGTCTTCTTGGTTGTCTCCTTCTTCTCCGTTGTGGGCTTCTTCTTATTTTAAGACGACAAAGAAACAGCGCTGTCACCGGCAGTAAACATGGCAACTCTAGATAAAATGCAATGCGGGATTCTAGTTAAGGTAAGCTATTTTAAGACAAACTGGAACAAACACTTGAACATTTTATTTGCCGAGGTTTCGTCGTCCTTATGCTGAGCGTGCGCCGCTCACAACTTCTAAACACAGCCGTTCACTATCCGCTAATCCGTCTTTACTCCGACTAACTAAACGGCACATTTGAATAATGTTATGAGTTTTCGAACAGAAAGTTGTTCAAAAATGCAGTTCGTTTATTAGCGTGGAGGAGACTGGCGAGACACAACAAAGGAAATGTGTGATAATGTGCAGCCAACCAGCTCACAGGATAAATCCACCCATGCGCTCGTCGATCTCGCCCGGGAAATAATCACGCGCCTTGTACTGCTCGTGGCTATGCACAAAGCCTCCGAGTCAACTATCTCTTTTAAACGACACGTCTTTCCGCAGTATTGCTGCCGATATGGCTGTATCTTTTAATTTTTATTTTTTGATTAGTACTTTTTGATTATACGCTGTAGGGCTCTGAGATCTGCAGACTTGGGTCAATTAGAGGAGTCCAGAGTTCAAAGTAAACATGGTGAAGCTGCATTTAACTGTTATACTGCACACAAATGGAATAAGCTGCCAACAGAAGTGAAGTCAGCCCCGAGTGTAAATGCTTTTAAATCCAGGTCAAAAACTTGTTTTTTTCCCAATACCCTTGATAACAATTTCAAATCTTTTTTTCTCTTATTTATTTTAGAAACCTTTACTTTACTTTTAAGTGTTCTTAAAGTTATCTGTTAATTTGTAAAATGTTGTCTACTTACATTCTAGTTATTTCCGTAAGCTGCTTTTGTTTTCTCTGCTTTGCTTTTGAATGTTAACTGTTGTGTCTGTATTTGCTTGTAGGTGTTGTGTCTTTGCTTGTATGAAGCACATTGAGTTGCCTTTTGAATGAAATGTGCTATATAAATAAAACTGCCTTGCCTTGCCTCGCCTAAGGAATTTTATATATGTCTATCAATTCTGATAATTACCGAGCAATTTTTCAGATTGAAAAATATCCCATAAACTATGGGCAGAAAACAGTAATCACACAATCAAATTCGAGGTCTGCCAACAAGGCAAGGAGCGTGCACCTATCCAATATACAGTGTAGCGTGTATAGAAGCGTGACAGTGGTCAAGTGCATGAGGAGTTAGCAGGCTCCTTGAGGAGCTGACACACAGAAAAAGAAAAAAAGACAAGGCACGCTCTTTGAGGCTCGATGGCCGCCAGGGACTGTGCATGTGACCGTGTCCACCCCGAAAACCCTCCACCCAACCTTCCACTCTCACTTCCCCGATGTGTTTTAACTCTCCAGCTTTTACCCTCCGTTCCTCGACCACACACATCCACAGCAGAATTCGTACACGTGCTCCAAAGCAAGACCCACACGGATCCTTGGTCCATGCAGGCCTTGGAGCCTCTTAGCATGCTGCGTTTGAGCTAAAGATGGTATAAAAGCCTCTCTTTTGATAGTTGTTCATCAGGTGTTCCATGCAGCAGAAAAACATTTGCCCTGAGGTAGAGTTCCATCAGTCCAATCATATTCCGCTCCTCTGCCAAATGAAAGCTCCATGTTTTGATATATGTTACGTGCGCGTACATGCCCCATAGGTTACAGCTCTCTATTAAGGACATTCAACGGACGTGTGTCAGGAACATGAGCAGTTTGCTGATTAGCACCATTAATGCCTCCCGTTCATTAATGTGCTGTACAGGTCAAACAGCAAGCTAAAGGAGATCACACAAAGAGGAGAGATACAGAGATAAAGTGGGGAAGGGGAGCAGGCAAAGAGCAGATTGGTCAATTTTCTCATTTCTTGTACATAGAGCTGGGCATCGCCTAACTGCCACTGAGTTCCCGTCTTCATACTTAGTACGTGGTCCCAGAGAACGCAATCTTCACGACACACACACGCGCTGCTCAAGCAGACATGCCACCAAACAAAGAAAAAATATCAAACAAAAACAACTGATACACACACACACACACACACACGCACAGCGTGGTGATTGGTGAAATAAAAACAATATGGGACACATGTCATTATGTCTGTGGGACCGCAAGGCACACAACACTGTTTTATTTTATTTTTTGTGTCAGGATTGCGACACCTGCGTGTGACGTGGTACAGGTTAAGTCCGTTCTTGACGCCGTCTGGTTGACTTGGACCGACTGGGACCACATGGGTTGATTAAATACGCAGACTGGAACTCAGTGGCGGTTAGGCGATGCCCAGCTCTGCTTGTACTTTGGATGCATAAAGGCAAATCAATATCCTTTACATACGGTAAATAAAAAAGCAAAATGAAAAAAAATAGTGTGTAGCTCACAATTACGCATCACAATCACAAGTCATAATTATGTATAGTTCACAATACAAAATGTGACATGCGAAAACAACTTTAAAAAAAACAAAGAAAGAAGGGACAGGTTTAGTCTGTTTACAATCTGGATTTAAAAGCATTTACATTTGCAGCAAAGCTGAACATTGATAAGAAAATCAAACTGGCCTCTCCAACTAGAATGTAACTCAAAAGAGGAAAGACATCTACTGTACCAAGGGCAAACTGTGAAAAGAAGTGAAAAGAACATCATGGAGTGCACAGTTTTTTCTGTCTGTTAATTAGCAGAGCAGGTTACGTCCTGGTTCATGGATAATGACTAGTCTGCCTTCAAAATGACTGACTTCAGTTCAGAATCCAGTTCAAGGAAAATAAAATGTCTAAAATGGTGAAGCTTTTTCTAGCTTTTTTCACCATTTAATATATGTGGTTCAAGGGGTTCAAAATCCTGCAAAGACTGCAATTCATAATTGAAATGAATGAATGGGGATGGAAATGGAAAACTTTCATTTTGAGAATTGAGTTCCAGAAAAGTCATTTGATTCTTATGCGATTCTCTTATTCGGTTTATTGATTTCGCTTTGACCATTGGCTCGGCCGATGAGGAGTGCCACTGACAGCGTCTCGTTCTTGGATGTTTTTGGGCTGATGGGGCAGAGGGGAAAGCGGGCGCAAGAGGAGGAGAAGTGGAGGGAAAAAATAATTATTGCTTTGAACGGGGCTCAGCCGCTGGTGAGGTCGTTTCATTTAAAGCCAAAGCGTCATACTTTTGGAAACTTAGACAGTTGAAAATGATCTATACTTGGTTGATTAAAAGAGTGCTGGTATCCCAGCAGGAATAATGAAAGTTTGACACTCTCCTGTGAGTGTTCTCCGCATCCCGGACCGATTTTCGAGCCCAGCGCAAGTCTAGCGCAAAGCACGGTCTAACTGTGAACATGGGAGGAGTTTTCTTTCTTTTTGTATTTTTGTAGTTAGAAACGGGTGCTTGTGCCATTGCGGAAGTGAACACAGCCGACTAGCTTCCTGGCCAATGGAAGCAGCTCCTCTCATTCCCTTCAATTGAGCGCAGGAGAGGTGCACGTTCTACATGGCAGAAACATAAACGGACTTACTGGAGTCCATACAGGAGATCGACGCATGCAAAGTATATTTATAAGGAACTGCAAGAAGACCTCCACTTGCGTATGATGTAAAGTTGGCTGCAGTGAAGCGGGCGCTTGGAGCCTTTCACCCCCAATCATGCATCCATGTGTGATAACCCCCACCACCAACCCACCCACCGATTGCTATGCCACAGCCAGGAGGGTGCTTTTAAGAATATATTTAAGATTATAATAATATGTGTTCTGCTAATTGATTTCTTCAATGTTCTACAATGTTGCAGGGGGTTCGATGCACACTTTTATCATATTTATGAATTAAATCAGCAGAATACATAGTCTGCCTCACCACCATCAAATTCACTAAAATCCCGTTACACCACCTGCGCAACAACTTAGACCTGCTTTTAGGTAGTCTAAAATGTAGTTAAAATGGCTTACCTGAACCAGAATTCACCTCCGCATTGTGGCCAACGGTAATTAAAATTCAATCCAACTGCTGTTTGTAAATGCTCTTCTTCTTCATCATCTTATTATTATTATTATTATTATTATTATTATTCTCCTTCTTACTTCATAGGCGGATTACAGTTCTTTGCTACATACCCCCACCTACCATAGTAGTGTGCAAAGTGTTATATAGTAGTGTATATATATATATATATATATATATATATATATATATATATATATATATTCAGTGGAAGCGACTCTGCTATATTCAATTCAGTCCCGCAATCAAACACACAAGACATGTCTTGAATATGAAAAATTTTACCAAGCTTTAACAGAAAACCGCAACCATATAGGTCTATAAGCAAATAAATACACATACATAAAATATTAGACTCAAACCAACATTGTATACATGTGTTAAGTGTGTTAAGGTATTAAAGCATTGAAGAAAACACAGAGAATTGATTAAGAAAAATCTGGGGGATAGGATTTATAAGTAGCATAGAAAATAGAATCTGTATTGCTAAATTCTGAGCAATTCCCATCCCTAGCCACCATACAGATTCTAATTGTGTGCAGCGAAAACTGTACTTGCTCAGGCTAATGGATTGGCCTCAGGTAAAAATGCTGTTTGGCATTCCAACACATATTTTGTGTATGGACTCAAAAGGAATGGGTGCGTATAGAAATTATGTAAGTATTGAGGAATGATCATGTGCCAACACACACACTCCCACCCACTTCCTCTCCTCCATAGATGAAGCTTGTGGGTTGGACCAGCAGATCAAGGCAAATAACCCTGCAGTGAGTAAATTGATTTGCATACACTAGCTGTCAGAGGGATTTGTTTCCCTTGAGCTGGTGGTGTCTTTTTCCTTCTTCTGCTGCTTTATTTCTCCCAGTGCTTTTTTTCATCATTACAGTTACTTCTATGGTTTGGGGCTCTGTATGGCTCACAGGGAGTCAGTTAAGTGCAGCGATAACTAGAGGGAAGAGACTTTCCACTGAGAGATGAGTTTCGGGCAAAACTCTGCCTATCCTAATCAATTATGCATATTTGTACTTAATTTGTCATCCCAGAATCATCCATCCCTTTTCTACCTTCTGATCACCTTCACTCGGTTTAAAGTTGACTTTCAGCAAGAGTTGGGTACGGTACACCCTGGACTGGTCGCTAATCAAATGCAGGGCATGTGCAGTACAGGCAAACAAGCATTCATACTAACATTCACGTCTATGGACAGTTTAGAGTCTTCAGCATATTCTGTTTTTGGAATGTGGCAGGAAGCACCTGGACAAAACCCACATAAGCGCAGTGAGAGCGCCACACAGACAAGATCCAAATAGGAATACCCACCGAATACTCACTTGCAAGACAGTTTTTTCATCGGTTGTTTAGCCACATGCTTTCTACAGTTCATTTTTTGTATTGACACAAAAGTCAATATTGGCATAAAGTGCCAAGTTTCCAAATTTCCCCATTGTGGGACAGATAAAGTTATCTTATCTGTGGATTTTGCAAGTTTGTCATTGCATAACAGGAAAAGGTAGATTTGATTTGCAACATTTCACCTCTCCGCAAAGTTCTGTGAAAATTACAAGTGTTTTGTTCTTTGTATAATGCTTTATTAGTATTACCAGGGGTGCACATTTTTTTTTTTTCATGCGGTACTCGCATGAGTACCAGGACATTGTCTTTGATACTTACTAGAGGTCCAACGGATAACATAAGTCACAGTTCGGATCGGTCATAGATTTTGAGGATTTTTTGAATGAGCAAAAAAAAAAAAGAAAAAAAAAAGCTGAATAGAACTTTGTCTTCATTTATATATATTTTATAAAACGCATTTGCCCATAAAGAAAAATAACTCCTAATGTCTAATATTAAGAACACAATTTAACACAATTTTGTAAGTGGTACATTGAATGAATGTTTGCTTACAATTATTAGGCAAACCTGTTGTTATAAATTAAATGAAGACAAGTTTTTTTTTTTTTTTTCATAATGAAAAAGACTTGAAGTGCAATTTAACGCACCTTTCTTAAAGCATGGACAGCACATTACAAAGTAATCTACGTCCACAATATAGAAAAACAAGTTTAAAAAAAAAGCAGCAGCTGTTGAACTACCAGCTAATGATAACAGCTGCTAGCCACTGATGCCAGAGATTTGTGCCGTATCATACAATGACAGCGTAATTAACTAGCGGTTTGTTCGTGTCCTAAATTAGCGACTGAATATGATTTCGAAACAGCGTTGTGTTGGTAGCAAGCGTTAAAACTGCCGATACGTCAATACCACACGGGGCCAACTTCAAAGTTGGAGGTTCACTAGGGCTATTGCACTGGCATTAATGACTTTTATTTTGAAGTTAGTGATCTTGAGGATATTCAACTTCCTCTACTGAATGAGGACTAATCACGTTGCCTTATCGTGAACGCACATTTTTTTCCACCAACCATTCTGAACCGATAGTCGATCCGATCCTTAACAAATCAAAGATGATTCGTTCCACTGCACCACTAGTGTTTTTTTATTTATTTATTTATTTATTTTTACCACCAGTGTGTACAGGTACGTAAATGACGGTACGCATCAGTGATTTCTGTTGCGCATGCGTACCTGCGTATCAGATATGTGCACCCCTGACTATTACTTAATTACTAAGCAACCAACAAACTGAATGGATACTTTGATTTTCACATGAAAAAGGTTTTGGAAGTAAAAAAGATCAATTGTAGCACATTTCACAACCATGGGCAAAACATGTTTTGCTGGAATTTCATAAAAATTATTGTGTGAAGTGCTGGGACAAATTAAAATCATATGTAGTATGTTTACTAAAGTCGCTTTTCCATGACTCCTTATTTCTATCCGGGACCTGCTTTGCACCGGCCTTGCTTGGCCTGACATGGCCTCTCTTGCTTCTCCATTACAACAGGCACCAGTCATTTGGGGTGGAATTTGACGCGGAATCAACTGAACTGTACGAGCCTCAACTGTGCATTTGTAGATGGGCGGCGTTGTGGTTCTGCGACAAGAGTTTACGAGTGGCCTGAGTCTGGCCCACTGGTTTTGTAGCAATTAGAAAATATGAATCGCAGTAGCACATTGTGGCGATGTCGCAAATTATATCCCATCGAATGCACAGCTTTCACACCGTCGAAAAATAAATGTGTCATATTTGTTTACTCTATTTGTTTGTCTCTGTGAGCCCTGCGATTGGCCGGCAACCAATTCAGGGTGTCCCCTGCCTACTGGTCGAAGACTGCTGGGATAGGTTCCAGCGCTCCCCGCGACCCTCGTGAGGATAAGCGGTATAGATAATGATGGATGGATGATAGATAATGGATGGATGGATGTTCTATGTGCCTCCATGAGTCAAAACACAGCATTCTGATTAATATTGTGGTTGATAGATAGATAGACAGACGGATGGATGGATGGATGGATGGATGGATGGATGGATGGATGGATGGATGGATGGATGGATGGATGGATGGATGGATGGATGGATGGATGGATGGATGGATGGATAGATCCGATGATACTACCGTTCAAAAGTGCATTGGATTGCATTGCGTCTCTCTCTCTCTCACAAACACACACACACACACACACCCACGCACACCCCCACACACACATTCAACATTAAGCGTTTGCCACGATGGGCATTATGGTATATTAAACAAAACACATGGCTTAGCTTTGGAAGAGTTATAGGCGACGAATGTGAGATACTGGCGTAAAAATAAATTTCCCATCTCACTAGTGACCACCTCCAAGTTGTGATACGCCCTATTACATACTGTCAGGTTTAGTTGCGCTCAGACTGTTTTACTACGGCCTACTAGGTTTCTCATCTGCACTATGACTATGATTTGAAAATATAAACTACTTAAACCGGCATCCACGGCAAACACGGCCAAATTTGCTCATCCCGTCCCCCCGTATCATCTCACAGCCATCCCGTTTTGCCCGTGGTTGTCTTATAGCAGTGCTTCTCAATTATTTTCTGTTACGCCCCCCCCAAGCAAGAAGAAAACAATTTGCCGGCCCCACTATTTGAGAAGCACTGCCTTATAGTGTAACCATAGCTTTACTGTTATTTAATGCAGCAAGAGGGCAGGTACAAATGCATTATCACCTTTAATAATAGTATTTACAGTACATACCACATATATTTGACCACCTGTCATAAAAACAATAGATATATTACATAATATGGATGGATGGCTATGCAAACTTTTTTAACTTCAGTGAGAGCTCAACATTTCACCATTTTGAACGGCAGTAATACATTTCAAACTAACTCACTTTTTTGTACTTAGATTTGCGTATAATGGGCTTCTCCGAAAAGTCAGAAATTAAGCATTAAATCAAGCATAACATTCAACAAATAATTTTATTTTTTTTCTTTTCATTAAATTATTTCCGATGGAAATTCCTTTGAAATAAAACAAGATCACCAAGGTGGAACATAATCTGTGCCATAATGCTGGTTGACCACTGATTTGTTCAGATTTGGGAAACACTTTTTCCATATATAGGCAACAAACAAATGAACCCCAAAAAAATCATCAAAGCACTAGATTTAATTTTTGCGTTTGGTGGAGAAAAACATGTCATCCAAGACACACACATATACAAAAAACATATAACATGACAATTTATTTACACTGTACAGCCAATTCATTGTCTTTATTTATTTATGTTCAATGTAGCAAATCTATGAAGATGCATACCCTGCAGGCGCACCGTCCCTCACTTGCACAGGGCTGCAGTTTGTGTGCGTGCGTGTGCATGTGTGTGTGTGTTCATTTGTTTCTGTATAAGTATGATCCAAACACGCCATCTGCATTAATCTCACTGAGAGAAATGCTGGCAATAGGCAGGACATTATCCTGTGACATCATCATAGTACTACACTCACCGAACACTTCACTAGGCACATTGAGTGGGATCACTCGTATGAAAGGATTGAAGGATTTTTTTCTCTTGATGTTTAAACTCAGATGTGAATGGTTAATGGAAGGTCAAAGGCTAAACAAGCTAACATTGTGGCTGATATTGATTTGGCAAAAACTCATGAGGGTCAGGGCATTCTGTATGAGTGTGACAAATGTCTAAATAATAATGTTACAAAAAAAATCAATTCCATTTGCCGCTTGGTGTGAGGCAGACTTGATTTTTATATTTCACCTTGAAGACGAGTACTTTTATTTGATTTTGTTTTACTAGAATAATGTTCAAACGTACATCAATTTTTTTAAGCCTTTAAATCAAGGCTGTCCATTTTTTTCCCCTTATAGTCTACTCTAAATACTTTTCTATTGTTTATACTGTATATAAAAAGTGCTAAATCATATCTAATGGAGGTAAAATATGGAACGAATTATCAGCATTGTTGTAGTAAATTAATATTTTTGTGGGGGTTTTCCAGTGTGATCCTAATCCTCATGTTTAATTTTCTGATATTTTGTTTGTTTTTAAAACGCACCACTTGCCAAATAAAAAAAAGAAAGAAAGAAAGAAAGAAAGAAAGAAAGAAAGAAAGAAAGAAAGAAAGAAAGAAAGAAAGAAAGAAAGAAAGAAAAGATTCAAATAGCCCCATAGGCCATTGTGTTATCATATACTCAAATTTTAAAAGGTACTTTAGCCATAAACAGGGACAAATATATATATATATATATATATATATATATATATATATATATATATATATATATATATATATCCTTCCATCCATCCATTATGGATACCGCTTATCCTCACAAGGGTTGCGGGGCGTGCTGGAGCCTATCCCAGCCGTCTTTGGGCAGTAGGCGGGGGACACCCTGAATTGGTTGCCAGCCAATCGCAGGGCACACAGAGACAAACATCCGCACTCACAATCACATCTAGGGGCAATTTAGAGAGTCCAATCAACTTACCATGCATGTTTTTGGAATGTGGGAGGAAACCGGAATACCCGGAGAAAACCCACGCAGGCACGGGGAGAACATGCAAACTCCACACAGGGAGGCCGAGGCCGGGATCGAACCCACGATTGAAAAATGCCCATGCAATGACACACTTATCCTTATCCAGAACACACAAAAAAAATCAATTCCATGTATGTATAAATGTATATATATATATATATATATATATATATATATATATATATATATATATATATACGTCATAAAATGTTTATATTGTCTTCTTTATCAAGGTTCTCTATTAGGTTGAATTTATCATGCATTTAATCTGTACTGTACTGAAATACTGTATTCCATCTTCAATGTATTCCATATTCAATGTGAAAAATTAGCTCAACAAGTCATTAGTTAAGAACTGTTTATGTCAAATTTTTTAATACAGTTTTCAAACAGAGACTCTGCCATCCCCCGATTACACCTCTACACACACGGATGAAAAGTGAATATTGTGTGTATACCCAGGCTAACAAATTAACCATTTCAGTCTATCTGTGTTTATATTAAGTGGAATGTCTCTTGCTCATAGACCTCAAGAACCAGTAAGATGCAGATACTTTATTTTGTTCTATGTGGCATGTGAATCTGTGAATCGACCGGTCTGGCCCCAGGATGGACTGCCCAGCTCTGACAATTACTAATAATAAAACAATGTGAGATTACTAACATTTCTCAATAAAGCATGTTTCAAAGCCTGACGCATTGGCAGGCGTGAAGGACCCGATCACATCTGCTACTCACACCAGCTTGCTGCGGTGTGCGAGCCGGTTCTAATAATAAATCAATATCATATCAATACCATAGGAGCCGTAGAAAACTTCCTCACGGGCCGGATGTGGCCCGTGGGCCTTGACTTTGACATATATGGTTTAGTGGCTTCTTCGTTGGTTTAACTTCTTCGTGTTTGGAGGCGAATGCGCGCTGCCTACATCACGCATCATGCGGCAATCAGGTTTGTTTTCACATTTTTTTCTATTACTTGTTTTACAGAGGACATTTCGATTGATTTCGATCACGTGTCAATTGCGATACATATTGGTTTTGAATTATCGAACCAGCCCTAATTATAATCACTATCGTCTTAAAAATATTTTAATACCACCCCCGTCACCTTGACTTTGATTGTAAATTAGGGATGCTGCTAGGATTGGCCGGGAAAAGATTACTTCCGTCCCACATAGGCACACACACCCCGTTACTCCCAATTCTAGCTGTGCAAAATCCGGCAAAATACCAAATGAAAGAAGACTCCACCCATGCACACAATTAGAATGCACTTTGCACTAGACTTGCACACAGCACGAAAATAGGGCCCTATAACTCGAGTATTCAAGGGAATCTTTCAAAGCCAGCACCACAATTCTGTTGTCATTGTTCCTTGTTAATTATTTGTGCAAAGGGAATTGTACTTACAGGGCAGCATAATGAGCACAATGGAGGAGCAGAGTGCGACGTTAGTATGCAAGAGTATGATTGCACACCCTGCTGTGGGCTTGCTCTCTATCAGAGCTTATATAGGAGTCGATTATATACAGAAGCAAACATCACTGCTGAGATTTCATTATTCACAATGTTAAAACAAATAAATTATGGTGCAGCCGCCCAGCTTTTGATGTCGAAAAAAATGCATTGAACATCCTTGTGTGTGTGCGTGCATGTATGTGCGTGTGACCATGTGAAATTAGTCATTCAGTGTGTGATTTCACAGTATGCATCCATAACGTGGCTACGCGCGTGTGCATGCATGTGTCATTCCACATGCATCTATGATGAGCCCATCAAACATAGCGGTTAAAAATGTAAATTAACGTTTGCCTTTATATTTCCTGTCACACTGTCTCATTAGTCGCGCATAATAAAGGGGTAGGCAAATTAATTCTATAGGCTCTAAGTTTTCCTAAGGATTTGCATGCATGTGTATTGTGCTGATATGATGGTGTAAACCACACCCTGAAATATTGATCACTATGCATCTTCAGATGCAATAAGATACACTGGCATATCATCTCACATAGTACACTCTAAAAACAGTTGGGTTAAAAATAACACAATTTTGGGTCAAAAATGGACCAATCACTAATTGGGTCAATTTGACCCACCTTCTTGCTTTGCCTTTTAAAAAAACAGCCCAATTTTTTGGGTTGATTTGTGCAAAACTACCCATTTTTAAGTTGTTTTCTGCAAAAACAACCAAGAAAGTTGGGTCAAATTGACTCAAGTAGTGGATCGGTCCATTTTTTACCGAAAACTGTGTTATTTTTAACCCAACTGTTTTTAGAGTTGGGTAAGGCAAAACAGGCTTCATTAAGTTTATTACCTGTTGTTGAAATATTTAACCATTTTAGAGCAAGGTTACGGTTAATTTTTCAAGGATTACTAAGGGCCATTGTAAACGTTGCAGCTCTCAATAGTGGGATAAAGCCAAGTAATCCCTAATGAAGTGTTAATGTGGAGCAGGCATGTAATTTCTTATTGCAAGTTCTGCTTTAGCCAGCAGGTTAAGTGTGTGCATGCAAAGAAGAAAAACTGAACCCAAAGGGGGTGTCAGCGACATGATAAATAGCAGCTAATCAATGTGGCCACTTACATTTTCTCCAATATACATTATTAAGCCTGACATGTACTAACCTTGCATTCATATATTCAGAAATCACATTAGGGTAACCAAAGGAAAGCACAGAGTCAATTAATCTGGATTTGAAGAGAAAGTGTCGTGTGATGAATGTCGAGCTGGAGCATTTTTCAGCCTCATTGTCTCCCGCCAGTCTTTATCCACTCCCCTGATAACTCCTCTTCTACCTCCGTGTGTGTATGTATACCTTATTACCTTCTCCAAAGCAATGATTTTTATGGCGAACTATGTAGTACATGATGTGGACCCCAAAGTGAAGAGGAGACAGTGGTTTAAGTAGTCCATTTAATGTTTAATGACAAAAAACGTTGAACATGAGACCAGGTTCAAAGAACTAGAAAAGCTAGCAGCGAGTTGGTTAATTTCTGGTTGAGGCTGGAAAGCTGATAATGAGGCAGAGCAGAGGAACAGTCTTGTGGATCCATAAAGGAATGAGAGACTCACGGGGGAAACGTGGAGCGAGGCTGGGCAGGAGGCATTGGTAGAAAGACAAAAAAGTCAATCTTAACTATAATGTAACGACCCGACAAAACACTCAGGACAGCCGATATACCACTCTTGATGTGGGAATCATCTGGCACCTACTGGCAGATCAGGAGAGATCTTAAACACAGTTGGGCCCAATCCCGATACCCAATACTACACCTACTCAAAAGTGCATGTAGTGTTCGCGAGCGTAGGTTACATGTGTACAAAAATTCCAGAATTGGGACATTGTGTGTGACATCATCGACTTATGTCCCTGCGTCATCGAGCATGGCGGCACGGATTTGTTGTGTTAGGAATTTTGCTGTTTAAAATTATATTCAAACTTCAGTAAAGTAGTAGTAAAGTAAAACTCGGGCTCGGTCTTCCAGTCGATGGCGCTATTGCTCCATTATGTGTACTATTTGCGGCTCCTGCACGATATCTGGTGCACGCAAAGAAGGTCGCCAAGTACGGCAACTACACTAGTACGTAAGTGACTTTCAAACATTGACTGAAATTACACATATACAAATGATAAATTATGAAATAATTTGATATTTACACTTTGAAGAGACATTTTTTCGGCACAGGAATTCCACCGAATGTCGACAGTTTCCTGCTATTTTGCTCAAATCCATAATGAATTGTGGGCAATATCGGAGATGGGCATTTCGTCCCAGGGACGGAACAGTCCGTCCATCAATAAAATGGGAATCCATCAAGGACGAACGGATGGACTGTTCCGTCCCTGGAACAGAATACCCATCTCGGAGGAGGATAAGTCTTTCGAAAAGGATGGACTAAGCAAGGATGGACTAAGCAAGGACGGAAGTGGGTTTTCATCCGTTACTCTATTCATCTCTAACCTGGTCAAGTACTTACTGACATGTTGTGTTGGATTCTTTTGAAAAACAAGACCACTGTTCTCTTCTATGATACCATGGAGCCACCTTTATGAACTACCTGCACAACATTTTTCATGTGCGTTCCCCGAAGTAACATTGCACAGGCATCGTCTGCCCTCTAGTGGTTCAATACAAGTACTACCATGGATTACGCCACAGGACTTTTACTCACAAACGATTTACAGAAACACGCCCTGTCTGCTTTGTGTGTGTAATCCGGCATATGGTATGTGTTGGGGGTAGGAAAAAGGTGGATAGTAATTTTGTTTTGTTACCGAACTGTTAAAATTAGTACACATCTTATACCCAGAGCTGGGCACTTGACCGGTCCGGCTGCGACCCTCCGCCCTTGACCTGGGTACCCTTCCGGCCTCGACCCTCCACCCTTATTCATAAAATGTATAGCCCCCGGGCCCTGTCTCACGCAGGGGAGTGGCAGCCACTTGATTACGATGTAGAAATCTTTTTTGTTTGCTTCCCCTCTTCGATTTGCGCGAATGAAGCTCTGCGGCATTCTGGTTTCAAATTTCCCGCGGTCAAATGCCAGCGCACCTTCTCGGTCTCATTCTTCCTCTCCCCTCTGAGCGGCAAAAAGTCCGCTAGCATTCAGCAAGTTACTTATTTATTTTCCACACTTCCCCTCTACTCCTATTCCTGGCCTTCAAAATAAAAGCATTCCAGCAAACCATTACAAAGCAGGTTTGCTCCAGCGTATTTCCAGAGCGAAGTAGAAAGAGAGAGAGAGGTGAATTAGAGTGAGGTTCTTCAATTACAATGAAAAGTCCTGCTGTGTTGCTTGTTAAAGTAGGGAAGACGGCAGATGAAATGCATGAACTTGACCTTGATGTGCTTGCGTCATCCGTGAGTGCTGTGGACACTTTGATTGACTTTATACTCGCGGACACAACGTTGTTTTGAAAATGTGTTACAGTGGCATTCCAAGTCGGGAGGCGTCGCTTCAAAAAGACAGCGACAACAATGGATATCATGCCTTCTGCAACAAAGGGACCAAGATGACTACACGATGCATTTAATTGTAATGCGAAAGCGATCTGGAAGGTGGCCGCGAAGGTGGTACGTGCGTGAGTAGCTTCTTTACACCCACATACGTGACACCCATGCCGCTGCCAAACTAGTTTGCTTCGCAGCAGCAATGAGCCTCCTTGGCAACAAATTGCCGGGCCGAGCCGGGGGAAACTGTACGTCATCGCAACATGTGACATATCGGACCGATCACGAGAGAGAATGCATTCGAATTCGTGTATATGCAGCAATAATTCCTGATGTGTGCGCGGCATGTGTTGCAGACCTGTCACCAACAACGGGTCATGACGTGATGCAATGTGGCAGTTGTCGCTCACGCCTACGCGGGAGTATAAAGCCTAAAGAAGCCTTTTGAGTAGGCTGAGATTAAATTTGGCCGCCTCGTGACCACGTCACGCGCAAGACGGCCGATTAGTGGGCTGAACTAAAATTTACTTCCGCCCTTGCTTAGTCGAGTCCTTTATTCAAACGTGTCAACCCCAGCTCTCAGCCCCAAAAATGGGCATCCGGCCGCCCGCAGGGTCCGATCGGTCCGGCCCCGGGACGGATTGCCCAGCTCTGCTTATACATTTGCATGTGAAGTATGTCCTTGTGTGTCCTACCTATGCATGCTCACAACACCAATAGTGACGGGGATTAGGTTGAGTTTAGGGTTAGGTTGAGGGGTAGGAAGTCTAATCAGCATCTGTTGGGAGGTTTTACAGGGTTAGGTGTTTGGTTTGACACCTGACAGAATGCAAAGACGGAAACGCGTTAAAACGACGAGGACGGACTGGGTTATTTTTATGAATAAGGACGGAGGGACGATGAAGAAGAAGAAGGGACACAGTTGCAAAAATACTAGAAGTGAAAGCATAACCTCCACAACGAGAAAGGCAAGCGGGTTATGAATTGATTAATTTAGTCAATAGTTCAAACAAGCTAGGTAACCAACTTCCACAAAACTATGCAGAGATGTGGTCATTTTTCCATGAAAGAGCACATTTCATCCAAATGAAGGTGCAGATCAAGGGATGTCTTTTCTCTTTTTGCCATTTGTGTCGCTAGGACAACGAACAGTGCACCCCAAATCCAAAATGGTCCCATTTGCTTATGTGTATCGCACGGGAAAACGAAACTAAGATACAATACTTTTTTTTTTTTTTTTTTTTTTACAGTATGTGTATTTCAAACAACTATATAATATATATATATATATATATATATATATATATATATATATATATATATATATATATATATATATAATACATATACAATACGTTGAGGCGCAACAACAAGGGGTATCTGATTGCCATTTGTTCAGAAAGTTTTTACATCACGCAAAATCTAGTTTACAGACTGTAAAAAACATGGGTCAAGGAATAAACTATTTCTATTTAGGCAAAGGTTCAGACCAAGTCATTTAGTTTCATTCAATTCATTTTTGCCATTTAAGTAATTATGGAATCACAGGAATAGTCCACCCCTGAGTCACTGTGTCCTGCAGTGTCATGGTCCATCCTCCATTCATACACTTCAGGCGAGGTCTACAGTCTATTAGGTACTCTTTTAGTAAACTCTGCCAAAGTGAGGATCGTGTTTGGGTCACAATGACATAATTGGTTGAGTCCAGCCCAGAAGCAAAACCTCGCCATCTGTCCATTTGTTTCTTGTTGGACAAACAACACTAAAACAATGCCCTCCAAGTTACCTCCACCAAGGGCGAAAAGCAAGAAGTATCATTTCTTAGGTATGTTTTTTTTTTTACCACTTGCCAAAGCTTTGCATTCTATTGAGAGGCATTCCAGTTGATATTTTTGTATTCACTTAATGTCCTTCTTCACTGTGGTATAAGATGATATGCATGTGAACCAGCATACAAGCAGAGAATGTCGATGGCTTCATTCCTTCAATGTTTGATTATGAAACAGCATTTTGTAAGAAAGTGGGCTGTGTTTTTAATTTTATTTATTTATGTAATTATTTATTTATTTTCATTTTTATCACAAGGGAATACAGACCTTTTGGGCACATCCATTAACACTTTTTACTTATCCAAAAATCTGTCACGCTAGTAATTCACCCAACCTATTTCATGTAGGTTAATGTAAAAGTTTCTCATTTAAAAGTCCAGCGCCTTCACCACCTACAATTTAAATGAAATTCTATATTTTCTCATTCATCGGTAATTCCTGCTGTGTTTTAATACAAAACATGCAACAGCAGTGACAACACCAAAGTTTAGCGCACTAAATGTCCCCACCTGGCCTTTACAGGATTACCTGGGGTTAACCCGGATGATCACCTGTCAGAAAATGAGGGTGAGAGGTTTCCTCTCATGGCCCACCCTTTGGTTCCAGTGTGAGTGTACATAGCATTAAACCTGGAAGACAAATCCACGTTCCATATAAACAAGACTAATCCATGTTTCATTGAACAGCATGCAGCCAACTGCTGAAGCTGCAGCTTTGCAGTATTTCAATTATGTGGCTGGATCTCCTCCTTGGAAAATGTTTTCCACAACAAACTCATTCTGTGGCTACTTTAGTCATCCAAGGATTTTAATGAAAGATGTGTATGATGGGAATATGGGTTCTTGTTATGATCTATAGTCATGTGTGAGTAAAAGTCGACTCATTTTTTACATGCCTAATATGAATGAAACCACTGTATGCATGAAATTATAGATGAACAGTTTTGAACCTTATTTTCTTTATAAGAGCATATGATAGGTGTCATATGAAATGCAGCAAAAAAAATGTAAGCCTGGTGATGAATGTGCTCTATATATATATATATATATATATATATATATATATATATATATATATATATATATATATATATATATATATATATAGGGCTGTCAAACGATGAAAAGTGCTAATCGAGTTAGTCACAGCTTAAAAATTAATCAATTAATGGTAATTAATTGTAATTCGAACTATCTCCAAAATATGCCATATTTTTCTGTAAATTGTTGTCGGAATGGAAAGATAAAAGACACAATTAATTAAATTAATTAAAATTATTAACATTCTTTCTGTAGTAGACAGATTTTTTTTTTAATTTATTATTTATTTAATTTTTATCATTTTTTTAAATTCATTTATTTTTATTCACTACAAAAACAAAAACGCAAAAGGGCCTCAGAACAGTGACAGAAATATCTCAAATGTGTGCAAACAAAGTGTGTGTGTGTGTGTGTGTGTGCGAATGTGTGTAATGTACACATTTATATGTGTCCCTTGTAATATTCTAAGAGTTGATGTTTTCCGAGTGCTCCCTGAAGTGCACACGAATGTGATTGGCTCATTTGATGGGTGAGTGTTATGCTCTGTAGGGGTGGGCGGTACTGGGACTTTTGGAATCGATCCGATACCAAGTAATTACAGGGTAGTATCGGCCGATACCGATACGATACCGATACTTTTTGCTTGGAAATAAAATACTTCTACTACAACAACTATTGTTGATTTTTTTGGCTGAAAAGCTTCTGCCAGAGTATGTTGTCTCTGTGTCTGCGGGGGTGTTCTGGCTTGGGGATCTCCCCCCCTCCTCCTCCTCCCTTGTTGCTCTCTGTAGAGTGAGCTTTTTTCATATGTTTGTGTAAATGTGTGGTGTTACCACAGCAGCGGAGAACTGTATTACACAAATCACACTTGGCACTGTCCTTTTCTGTTGTTGTAAAAAAAAAGTCCGCACCGTGCTCCGCTTCTTCTCTATATTGCTTTTGGTTCCGGCCGCTCTCTCACTCTCCCGTCGCCCTCTCTGCCAGGGATTGGCTAAAAGTGTGCCTGAGTCACTCACTCAGGCAGAGAGTAGCAGGAGGCGCTGGGCGAGAGAGGGGGGGGGGGGGGGAGAAGCGGCGCTTTGAGCGAAGTATCGATCTCAGGACAATAGCATCGATCCGATCTGCCCACCCCTAATGCTCTGTTCTACTATGAGAGTGAGTGAGAAGCAATACAGTTCTCAGCATGTCGTGTGTTAGATTAACTGACTTTATTCACACAAAACAAGACAGCCCTCTTCTCTACTCATCCTCAGCCGCAGAGGCAAACCAACGTATTCACATTTCTGAGATTTAAAGCTGCCCTCTTCTTTCGAAATGCTTTTTTATACTCCCGCGGGCGACATCCGCGAGCCGAGGGAAACTGTACGTCACCGTAGGCACCGTGCAAATGACTAGCTACTTATTTATTGTTCCATCTCTATTTTTTAAGAATATGAATTCCCCACCCAGAAGGCCTACCTGCTTTACTATTACACACGCACGCGTCCGCTCTGCTGCTCACTGCACTAGTGATGGGCATGGCAGTTTCTTTCAGTGAACTGAATCATTAGAATCAGTTCATCAAAAAGAACCGTGTCAGGGGTGGGATGCTTATCTGTAAGAAGCAATCTGCAGCATACCTGGCTTGAAGGAAAGGAGACCTCTTTACAGTAGACTCCTGAAATGATAAGAGCACTGCAACCAGGCTTTCTAACACCATGTTGAGTTGCAACCCAGGGCCCTATTTTCATGCCTAGCGCAAGTCTAATGCAAAGCGCAGTTTTCTTTCTTTTGGTATTTTCATAGGCGCGGGTGCAGGCAGAAATGGATGTTGGCGCCGTTGTGGCACAGCTGACATACTTCCTGGCCAATTTAAATTCAGCGCATGAGAGGCGCTCTCACAGTCTTAGATATTGCGGAAGCAGAAAGTGACTCACCGGAGTCCATGCAGAAGATCGAAGCATGCAAAATATGTGTACAGTATAAGGAAATGCATGTAGACCTCCACTTGCGGATGATGTAGAGTTTGACAGCGCAGGAGACGACTTAGACATGCTTTTAGCTGGTCTTAGTTGCAGTCTACTTTCTGTGACCAGATTGTCGGGTGCTCTGGTGACGTGTAAAAGAAAATGCCTTCCATCCGCCAGAACGCCCAGCATGCTGCAGTGTAGTCTGCTGAATTCCTAAACATGGCCCTGGCACAAAAATGAAGATGTGCCAGTTTTTACACAGAGAACACCTGCAATTGTCTACAAAAATAGAGCCTCCAGAGACTTTTCAGGTTTTTGTGTCCGTAACCAAAAAGAACAAAGTAGATGTGTTGGGAAAAATAAATAAATAAATAAAAATAAAATAAAATAATAATAATAATAATAATAATAATAATAATAATAATAATAATAATAATAATAATAATAATAATAATAATAATAATAATAATAATGGATTGAATGGATGCATGTTTCCAACAGAGCTTTTTTATTTACATTCTGGACCAAGTTGCACAGCTGTTTGGAGTCACTCCCACTTTGACATACAGCATTTCTCAAGCACATTCATTGCCAGTTTGTGCCATGCCATTGTTGGCAAAATACTTGTGGTTTACATACCAGTCACAACACATTTTTTTCCTCACTGCCGGTGGTTTTCGAGTCTGTCCGGAAAACCACGTCTGGGCTCGTGTGTCACATCATCCTGACCTACATCCATGACTCCTCTGGTTCCCCTTTTCTCCGCGCTCCTCCCGTCTGGGAGTGTTTTCATGCAGGGAATGATTTCATCCCCCAACCACGAGACAATACCTCACCCTTCCTCTGAATCACAGGCTGGAAGGAGGTGGAAAACAGCTCTATCTGCTTTGGGCTAATGGGTCCAAAACAAGCAGTTGTGGCCGTGTGAGTGTAAATAGTGTTTGCACATGTTTTGTGTAGCCGGCTGTCTCCTGCAGGTAGGGACTGGCACAAATCGGCTCTGCAGTCTCTGCGGACTCGCTGGATAAATGATTGGCTGATGCGAACGGGCTGACTGGCAGGCTGAACATTTGGCTGACCAATTTGGTTTACAGTTGACCAGTTCGAAGGGTAATTGCTTTTCATCCTGGGAGCCCAGACTAAATGACTTAAAGTGGTGGCTGACTGTATTTAATGATTTAAACATATGTGTATCCCTGCCTTATGAATGAATATTAATTAAAACACAATTCACTTGAACAGTGTGGCCAGTGAAATATCTTCACAACAACAACATTCTAAAAGTCTTATTTGATTAAAACAGCCTTTCACAAAACCTTTGATTCTACATGCAACCACTTCAACAAGTCGTCTAAGGTGGTGTACCCCACTCTGTTAAACACACCCCAAAAGAAAGGCAAAACAAAGCCCATTTATAGCCAGTTACGGTATCATGTTTAATCATTCGTGTACTAATCGAAATGTGACTAAACAATGACGGAAATACAACAATAGATGGTGATTACAGTACATTATTTAAGTCATTGCTTTGCCAAGTGGCAATCTAGTTTGTTGTTGTTGTTGTTGTTGTTGTTGTTGTTGGTATTGTGGTTGTTATAAAACAGTACAATTTTTTAGAAATTTCTCACACTTTTATTTGTGAATGTGTTGCTTCATTAAAAAGACTGAGGCTTGAATACAATTTTTCTTCCAACATATTTGACACCCACCAGCCGTTCCCAACACAACCCTTATAAAAAAGAAACTTTTGTTCTTAGTATATTGCAAATTGTTTACTGTCTACACATTTTTTACAGACTTGTAATTGTAATAGGGTAAAATTGCATCAAGGTAATTGTACTTTTACTTTCACTTACTATACTATAATGTATGTTGTATATCATGTATAATATATGTATAATCAAATTTCTATCGCACAACGGGCTAAAATAGATTCCATGAATATCCTTTGTTGTCTACAGCGTTACAAACGAATCCAATAAAATTGAAGTCTCAGCTATTCTAAAGTTGAACTATTCCATTCCATTTTCTTTTTTGATTGGTAAATTTCAATTATCACTGATCCATATGTGCTTTGCAGTAACGATCCTTTAACGACTGACATATTTCTCATTCTACTAAAGAGATCACGTTATATGGCGAGGACCATGGTTTCCTGTTGCCCTGTATAAATCAATGGAAATAGCTCACATAAAGTTAAAAGCCCATTTCTTCCCCAGAGGTGCAGGGCACTGCAGCAAATGCTCCTCAAACAAGAGGAAATGATAAAGTGTGAGGACAGCAGAGAAGAGCAGGTGTGGGAGGATGAGTGGAGAAAGACAAATGAGGAGCGTAAGAAATGTGAACATGCTGAGTATTGGATATTATTCCGTTAGGAGTGCTAATGTTCTAAAGACAGCCATGAGCCTCAGAGTGGAGTTAGGATGGATGCTTTGGCTTTGATGTTGACCCCCACAGGAACTGGATCTGTGACCCAGTAACATCCATCCATTATCTGTACCGCTTCTCCTCACAAGGGTCGCGGGGCGTGCTGGAGCCTATCCCAGCTGTCTTTGGGCAGTAGGCGGGGGACACCCTGAACTGGTTGCCAGCCAATCGCAGGGCACACAGAGACAAACATCCGCACTCACAATCACACCTAGGGCCAATTTAGACAGTCCAATCAACTTACCATGCATGTTTTTGGAATGTGGGAGGAAACCGGAGTGCCCGGAGAAAACCCACGCAGGCACGGGGAGAACATGCAAACTCCACACAGGGAGGCCGGAGCCGGGATCGAACCCACGACCTCTGAACTGTGAGGCGGACGTGCTACCCAGTAACATATATATATATATATATATATATATATATATATATATATATATATATATATATATATATATATATATATATATAATCTCTTTGTTTGTTAGCACACTTTAATTGAGGATGTTTTAAGACAAATGGATGCATGTTCTCACCATGATTCTGTAATTGCGCCATGCACACCAAACTGTGAGGGAAAATATCCTATGGATGCCTACATTCCCTGGTTGATGCCTTACTATCTCCTGTTGGATGGAAAATCACGGGTCAAATTTGTGGAACAACACATCAAGTCCAGTTTTGAGCTTTTTGACCACTTAGTGCCACCATAGTTTACCTTGTGTTGGGCAATGCAAACATCACCCAAACTATGACAATCTATATAATCTACAACAAGCCACTTGAAGTTTGTTTGCAGCTAGGAATAATTGTTATTCTTTAGAAATTCTTCCTCCAAATGATTTTTATTTAGCCATTTGCATCAGTATTGATTAGAGGTTCTCCTTGCTAATACAAACAAACTCACAGCCTGGGGTCCATTTGTGGATGATATTTTGGTGGTTGTTTGTTGCTTTTTTTTAATCACTTATGGGCTACTGTAACTCAGACTCATGAGAGCTTTCGATGAAACGTAATTATGAAAACACAAAATGGAAGGAAAAGATATCCTGTCATCCACTCCCAGTGATGTCGTTTTCAAAAACTGCTATGAAGAGAAAGCTTGTTGACGAGAACAGCCAATTCCAAGAAAAACAGTTGACGTTTTTAGTTGTTTTTAGTTGAGCACTGCAGGGGCACACTGAAATGTCTTGAATTCACAGAGAAAGTTGCGGTGCTGAAGACATCAGATGTCATTACTCAACTAGACATGCTGTGGAGTATGCAAAGTAGCAGGGAGATAAGAAAGAAGGACTAGGTCACCAATCGTGTTCACGTTCTAAAGAACCATTAATGTCCTGAACTGTTATTAATAAAGATTGAGAAATTTGGAAGAGTTGTACTTTTTTTTTTTTTCTGAAAACTTGAGTGCCTTTTCTGTAGAATACTGGACACACCCAGGCTCTATCTCCAATGGGCCCTACATACTGTAAATTGAGTTTGATACCCCTGTTGTTAAATGTACACTTATAGTCAATAAGGTCCTTCCTAAGCTGAAAATAAGGACCGGACCACACTTTGTGCTCAACCTGTAGCCATGATATGCATTTCTTCACAAATCACTGTTATATTGTGAATAATGAAAAAGAAAGGGAATTCCATAAATTCCTTCACGACATCAAAAATTCCTAAACTGACCCCATGAACAAAAAATTACACATGCTTTGGAGGTGACCTTTTGACCAAGTATGTGTGGCATTACATTACCAAATGTGATTAGCTTCCAGCCTTCTCCAAAATCAAGGCTTTGCCGTGGTGTAAATTCCAACGTATTTACTTCTAATAGTTAGAAGCGAGCCAACTCTGTCTTCCACTGTATTCCTGGCACCCAGAGGAGAGCTAAATCTGTTCAAGGGAATCTGTTGCTGAGATTCCCGATGCCAAGATGGCTCTGGTCCCACTACTTTCCTTCTCGTCTTCCAGGAGGCAGCTGGGAGATATTGGGCACCATAGCAACGCTAGGGCCTCATCACCTCTCTTTGGCTTTGTTTTTATGATCGCGCCTCACAATTCTGTGATTTCAGCATTTTTTGTCAGAGTATAAGAGAGACGAAATGCCTTTGTGTGTGTCTGCAACTGCATAGTCGGTCATAATCACAGGGCCCCAAAGCACAAAGCTCATTTGATATTTCAGGATTCATTACAAGTCAAACGCTGCAGCAGTCATTTGGTCAGTCTGCAAAAGAAAAAATGTTTTCGTAGCATTTTAAGGCACACGATAACAATTAATGTGAGCACATACTGTGGTTTGCTGTGCTTACTGTGCAGGTGCGTGCATTGGGTATCACTGCTTGGATGCATGTACAGTATGCATGGGTTCCTGTGTGGTTTCACAGTGACTCTCACACAAGCATCTTCACATTTGCATTGCATCAGTAAACTAGAATAGCTCTCGGTGGAGCATGGCGCTCACCCAAGGCTGAACAATACCAAATCGGGGGCAATTTGTCTCACAAATGATACTCATTCCAACAGTATACTGTATGACAGAATTTTGTGATTGAAATCAAAGCATTATTTGTTCAGAAAAAAATCCATCGTTTGCGGCGTTAAAAGGGTGAAATACTGTACAGTGTTTTTGAGCTGCAACGTTATCTAACATGGGCAATTGGAGGCTACCTTGCACCCCAGATCACACGTCCGTGTGTGACCGCCCCCGCACCCCATCAGTTGTGCTGCGAGGTAAGGGCGGTGCTACTATAATTACAATGATTAGAATTTTTCAGTTAACTGATTTCTACAGTGATTCAGAAGGGTTGTACGACAGTATTGTCATATTTATGCATGAAATCACACACCACACATGTCTACTAAACGCCAAATCTGTCTGCCTGCGCCTCAATCAAATTCATCAATATCGCATTATGCCACAAGCCCCACACAATAGACCTCGTTTTAGGTAGTCTAAAATTGAGTATGCGTTTTGTCACCAAATGGTAAGATGCGTCCGTGTTACTTGTAATGCCCTGCAAGGCATATTTCATCTACCAAATTCACAAATACACTAAACTAGACTTTCTCCGGCATGAAAATGGACATGAGCCCATTTTTACGCCGAGCACAGTCTACTTTCTGTGACCAAATTGTCAGGTGCGATGGGGGTGTGGCAGCTCCATGCAGCAGAATGCCCAGTGAGGAGCAATGCGGTCCCAAACACACTAGACCAGACTTGCCCCGTCACCAAAGTTAAATTGCACCCGTTTTAGCGCACAAGTGCCTGTCTACCAAAGTAGGACGCATAGTGTTAGCAGGACATCAAAAACAATACAGAGATTCACTTATAATTCAAAAGTCAAATTCAATTTAATATAAATTCCAGAGCTGGGCAGTCTGTCCGTCCCAGACGGACATCCATTTCTGGGGGCGACAAGTTTTAAAAAAGGGACGGACTAAGCAAGGGCGGAGGTGGATTTTAGTCCGGCCCACTAATTGTCCCTCATGCGTGTGACGTGGTCGCAAGGCGGCCAAAGTTCATCTCAACCTACTCGGCAAAATGGGCAAACGACAAATATTGCCTCCGAACGCTTCAAACGAGCCACTAGTTACCCAAGTGCGCAGAAAATTGTTCAACAGGACATACAGCGCGAGTTCTACTAGTATAACAAGTGATGAGTCCCATTAGCGTGAGCAGCGTCATCAGAGCCAGCACACCGGTGGGTGAGCCAGCATGTCGCTTGACTGTCTGCTGTTGGAGGAGGTTTAGCTTTAGTTGTGCTAAAGCTAATGCAAACAGATATTGCCGTATTGGTGAAGTTCAACAGCTGTAAAAAACGAAAGAAAGTTAAAACATAGCAGGTATAAAAAGCTCCTCGCTTAGAGTTCTCCAAGGCTGGTCTCTCTTTTCTTGTCTCGGTACTGTTAGCTGTCCGTGTCATATAGCTTGGAATATCCACGAACCACAACGATAATCTTTTCCTTCATTTAGCGCTCTCCACAAAAAATACGCCGAGTGTACAGGACACTGTGCGACGTAGTACTCCCCGATGCTGACTGGCTGCCGCGAGACAAAGAGGGAAAAAAGTTCATTTGTTTTAGCCGCGCCAAATGGACAAATGGGCGGATTTGGGGCATTTCGCTCCACGTCCCATCGTTCCAACCGCATCATCCGCGCCACCACGCACGCAACCACGCCCACCCGCGCTTAACTACATTGACTTCAATTGAATGCGCCGCCAGAAACCCTCTCAACGGATTTGTTGTGAACACATGTAGCAGCACCAAAACTACTGGAAGGGAAATCAGCGAGCCAATCAGCAACCCGATGGGGCTGACCGATGGGAACGCTCCCTGGACAGCGCATCTCCGCCCATCCGTTCGGAGACTGACCTCTCTCACACCTGCTGCATTGACATATAAACAATGACCGCTGTTAAATAAAGCAGTTATATTACAACTCTCGACTCGCTCACTTCATCTCCTTACACACATACAAAGCGTGGTGGCAAGTTTTTTGAACCGTTAACCCAGAAGTGGGTGCCTATAAGGTGAGCGGATTTGAATAGTGAATTAGCCAGCTAATGAGTTTTAAACAAACCCCTGCCTTAGCGTCCCTCCCGCGTGGGTGGTGGCGGACGTAAGGACGTAAGCACTTTAAAAGGATGAGGACGGACGGTGTCGGAGGATGATAATTTTTATGAACAAGGACGGAGGGATGAGACCGGAATGGTATCCAGGTCGCGGACGGAGGAATGACGTCATAAAGGGGTCAAGTGCCCAGCTCTGGTAAATTCATAATTGGAATGCAGTGTATCGATTCAATGCTAAACTACTTTAAATGTGTGAGTTTAGCACAGGAAGTCTATTGGTTGCTCTTTGTGTCCCATTCATCCACCGATGTGGGGAAGGTTTACAATAGCAGAAGTAGCTATCTTTAATACACGGCGTGCAAAGTACGTACAGTAGGATCACTGGTTACCCTTCCCGCGGGGAGCGCCCTTACGGGGGCTCCTTTGGTCCGGGTGACTGGGGGCCTCTGCGCCATGTGTAAGGTCTACCCGGTTAATCTGGACCGGGGGTCTCTGTGATGAAGGCATTCCCTGTGGCCGTGGACCGTCATTCCTCTAAGCGTGGATGAGCTCCCCTAGGGTACTCCTTTCTCAAATGTTTTTTCTGTGCCTTGCCATGTCTTTTTAACTCAGTTTATAAGGTTGTGTGTTTTGTGTGTGTGGGGGTGGGCATGTGTGTGTGTGAGTGGTGATGTGCTCGTGGATATAGGTCTTTGTATGTTGGGAGGGAGAGAGGGAGCAAGTCTTCTTTTTATGTTGTGTTTTGGATGTTTTTATTGCACAGCACTTTGGGTTGCATTTTTATTTTGGAAAAGTGTTATATAAAAAAAAATTGTTGACTGACTGACTGATTGATTGATTGATTGATTGATTGATTGATTGATTGATTGGTTGATTGATTGATTGATTGATTGATTGATTGGTCGATTGGTCGATTGATCGATCGATCAATTACATTTGTGACATTTTACATATGAATGTATTTATATTATTTTCTATTCCATAATAAAGTGTTTTCTCTTTTTTTAACTGTATACCTACTTTTGCCCCCCCTCTTTTATATTGTTATATATATTGTTATATTCTTATCTCATTCAATGAAGGTGTCAATCAAACATACTTTCGGAATCTGGAGATGCTAATGTTAAAACCATAGCTCGTAGAGAGATGCATGTGTGCACTGTGGCAAACATGACAAAAGTATGATGACTCAGAGAGCAGACAGAGCTGGTTGGCAGAGAAAAAAATAAATGATACTTGCTCCAAATATCGGAGGAAAGCAGATGGCGATGGCTGAAGAAGACAGGCAGAGAAAGAAGTGGCTGCTAGACATTTTAGCAGATGGTATCGCAGGAAAATTGAGTCATTTGGGGACAGCGCAAAGAAGCAGAAGGAGTCATACAGCGTTAGAGCGAAAATGTATGTGTTAAAAACCCTCAGCAGCTTTAGGCAGCCAGGAAAGTAGACCACAGAAAGCCTCAGAGGTTCAGCTAAGGTAACAGAAGCGGAAGTCACCACAACAACAACAATAACATGGTGCTGTTAAAGCAACAATATGGAGTCATTCAAACTTAAAAATCGAAGTCATGTTGATGGAATCAGGCCACCTCTCATGTTGTCTTAGAGAAAATGCAGTGCTGTTACTAAATTGAAAATAAATAAATAAATAACTTCAAAGTGGTATTTACTCATATTAATTATTTAATGCATTTTTGCAAATTACCCCATTCTACGGACCAACGGGCATACTGTCTTATTTTGTGCAACATCAATGTTAGCAATTAGATGCGCATGAGAATGACAACAACGCAAATGTATTTGGAAGGAATTTGAATTAAAGATGACGAACTGAAAAGCCGACATTCATCCATACATAGGGTGTGCCGCATTACAAGGTGCACTGTCCATTTTGGAGAACATTGAAGGAGTTTAAGTGCGCATCATGGTCCGAAAAATACGCCACGTCGATTGTACAGAATTGATTTTTTTTTTAATTCTTCAAGCAACTGATGCAAAATGGAGTCCATTACTCAGCTGCAAGCAGCAGAGGTGATTCGATTTGCTTTGAAAAGAAATCAAAACATGATGCTGCTATATGGGAAGTTGGGCCACATACGTTTTGGCTTCTTTTAGCTAGTATTATTATTCTTACTAAGAAGCTTTTATTTCTTCGTGAGCATGTATTGTCCATTGTGACACATGACAGTAATGTCAACATAAGAATCACTAATCCTAGTCGAGCCTCAGAAGCGAACAGTCCATGAAGAATGAAAACTAGCCTAATATGTTTCTTATGTAACTGAACTCCAGGATGCAGCTGTGGAAAACTACTGCATTGTTAAAGACTCCAACATGTTTGGCCAGCATTGCTAACACACACACACACACACACTCACACTTACTTCTTGGTGCAAATACAGTAACAGCCTGAATTACTGTTTAACATGCATAGTTACTACCTAATAAAATATAGTAGGCTTCTCTCTCTGGTGAAAACTACAATAGTGATAACCAAATCATAGTGTAGCGTGCCGAACTTTGGCTAGAGTAGAGGTTATAAAAGCTTGTTATGAAATTTCATCAAATATATTAAAATCAGAGTGGCAAAATTAGAAATATATTTGAGGGGTTTACTTGTTGAATTTGACTAAATACAGCAGAGGATGAACTCATATATTGAATAATAATAATAATAATAGTAATCATTTTTTTAACCAACCATAAAAACTGGCACATCATCATTTTTTGTGGCGAGGCAAGTCTAGTTTACCGTGTTTGTGAATGTGGTAGACCACGTCGCGCCTCACTGCACAGTCTGGTGGATGGAGGGATTTTTTTTATTTTTTATGACATGCCCCCAGTCCACCTCACAGAAAGTGGTTGATGACAGAAAGTAGACTAGAAGTTGTGTCGCAGGTGGTGTAACACGATGTTGGTGAATTTGATCGAGGCGCAGGCAGACAGATTCGGCACTGCGCTGATATGTGTGGTGGATGTCACCGTCTTTCAATCATAATTTAGTAAGCAGTCTACAACAGCCCACTCCAGCGCGGCCAACTTTTAATCTTGCACAAGTGGAGATCGTCTTGCAGTTCCTTTTAAATGTACTTTCTCCTGAAATGGACACCATTGAGTAATTCTTCCATGTAAACTGCGCAGCTCTCTCTGCTCTGAATTTAGAGGGAATGAGGGGAGCCGCTTCCATTGGATGGCTAACAAGGCAGCTGCATTCCCTATTCCTATTCATTCTACCTATGAAAACACCAAAAGAAAGAAAATTCCACCCATGCACACAGTTGGACTGCACTTGGCGCTAGACTTGTGCTGGGCATGAAAATAGGGCCCTTGGAATTTGAGCGCCATATATTTCTGTAATCACTGGGCAATCATTTGAAAAAGTTATTTTGGGGGAAAATCTGTGCAACACAGGTGCATGTTGTGTATTTTCCTAACTAAGGTACGTTTTTGATGAGATTACTGAGACAATGTTGTTGTTTGTGTCACTTTCAAGCTAGGTCTCTTATCTCTCAGGGGGAACACAGTCAGAATGAAAGTGAGAGCTGAATGATTTCGGTTCCTAAGCTCAAGTATCATTATGACAGTAAGGATAAACAGCAGAAAACCTTTGATGGGAAACTCAGCCCCCTTTGTCAGAAAGAATTTTCAGTGTCTTATTTTAAAGCAGTGACACCCTATGAACCCAGCAAGTTACTCCTGATCAAGTCAAGTACAGTCAACTTAAATCACCTCTCATTCTCTCTGATGGCGCAATTGAGCAATGTGATTTCCATAGTATGACAGCAACACAGCCTGGGACTGACTCCAACTGTGATTCAAGAGGAGTTTTTGTAAATCTGGACCAAAGTCTGAGACACAGCTGCTCATCCCCTTTAAGATTTCGCAGAAAGACAAGGGGAATCAACGGCCAGAGGTCGACAAGTTGTGTTTTTGGGTCTCAGACAGAGAATAGCAGCTGTGCTTATACAGTGAAAACAGGGGTCATTGCGTTGGCGGAAGGGCAATGAGACGAATCCGAATACATCCCTGTGTACGTACGTGCGTGCATGTGTGCGGATGTGTTCGGATCAACTGTGTTTGGACTAAGTGGGGCCGAAGTGAGGGTGCAGTTTAGAAGCAGACAAGGCCTTGAAACAGACCCACTGCTTTGAGATGCTGTGTATTCCTGGAAAGAATGTGACCTGCAGCAACATGCCTTGGAAAAGACCATCCTGTACCAAACCACCCCACAAGCCTTACTTCGGTTTAACAGGGATAATACAATTGAACTAAATGTGTGAGAGGAAACTATCGCTCTTTATATAGCACATGATTTCCTTGTTTTCAAAAACAATGACTCAATCCAGCTTGCAAAACAAGGGATATCTTATGAATGTCCTAACTGAATCACTCAAGTGAATCTCTTTATGAAGTTGTTTGTGTGTTATAGTATGTGACAGGGAACAGCTATATTACTTTGACACCAATATGATAGACATTTCAACAAATAGCATTGATTTTTTTTACACACATTCCAAACTATGTCATTAAAATGTAATATAGTAATAATTGAATACAGTTTAAATAAGCTTGTCTGAGCCAAAGATTCATACTTGTTTACCCACTTCATTTAATGTTACAACGGTATTGACATATATGTGTCGATGCAAATGATGCATAGACAAAGAGGAGTTTCTAGGTTTCATGCAGATTAAAAACTATGCTTTTCCCCATGCCTATTATTGAGGTATTTCAAAGTATTTTTTTCCAACGTGTTATTCTTGCACTGTAATGCTTTTTTGGGAAAGTTTACTTAAAATATATATATAAGTTTATTTCTGTACTTTTGTTTATACATGTCTTTTGAACATTTTGGGGGTTTTTGCTTTTGCTTTTAAATCGTGTACTTTTCATTATGTAGAGCAGATTGAGTTTACCTTGTATATGAAACTTTCCACTTTCTGTTCATTACTCTCCTTTTTGTTGTTGTTGAATAAGTCTTAAATGATGCACATGTTTCATAATCATAATATTGTGGCCAACGGAGTGCACTTATATAGCTCTTTATCTACACCAGGGATGCCCAAGTCCAGTCCTCGAGAGCCGGTATGCCACCTGTTTTAGATGTCTCCCTCCTCCAACACACCTGATTCAAATGATCAGGTTTATCATCAGGGTTCTCAGAGCTTCACATGCATTTCAGGACTAATTGACAAGCTAACATTAATAGCATGGCACTTTCTGTTGTTCGCCAAGCTCAGTTCGCCACAGCAAACTAATGGTTCCTCCCAGCAGTGGTGAAAATGTACTTTCTTCCAAAACGTTCTTGCATCCTCCATTCTTTACATTATTTTCCCCGGTCCTGCCTGCTAGCAAGATACGTAATAAGTGCACAGTAAACTAGATGCTAATAGCTGCAGGTACAGGAGCAAGCATAGTCGTATGGAAGAAATGGAATGAGTTAGGACATGGATTAGAATTGAATAATGAAGCTTGACAGGGCTGGTGTTTATCAGGTGATGATCAGTTTCTGGTTTACTCTAAATGTGACACCTGGCATTCATGCCATAGAGTTCAATCTTTGTCTCATCAGACCAGAGAATTTTCTTCCTCGTGGTCTCGGAGTCCTTCAGTCCTCACTTACTTTTACAAAGGAATGGATTCTGTCTGGCTACTCTACCATACAAGCCTGATTGGTGGAGTGCAGCAGAGATGGTTGTCCTTCTGGAAGATTCCCCTCCCTCCACAGAGGACCGCTCTGACAGAGTGACCATCGGGTTCTTGGTCACTTCTCCCTCCATTGCTCACTTTAGACGGTTGGTCAGCTTTAGGAAAAGTCCTGCTTGACCTGAACTCCTTCCATTTACAAATGATCGAGGCCACTGTGCTCATTGGAACCTTCAAAGCACATGATTTTTTTTCTGACGTCCGCGGATTTGTGCCTTGAGGAAATCCTGTCTCGGATATCTACAGCCAATTCCTTTAACTTCATGCTTGCTGAATTGTGCTCCGACATGCACTGTCACCCGTGGGACATTGCTGTATATAGATAGGTGGTTTCTTTCCAAATCATGTCCAATCAACTGATTTTACCAATTTTTAGGTGGAACATGTAGGAACCTCTCAGGAAGATCAGTGGAAACATGAAGCACCTGAACTCAATTTTGTGTGAATATTGTGTGCACTTGATGTCTTTGTTTTTTTTAGATTTATTTAATTCATTTGCAAAGAAAAAAAAAGAAAATGTTTTTTTTCTGGTTGTCATTATGGGGTGTTGTGTGGAGAATTTTGAGAGGGAAAAAATGAAATGATTCCATTTTGGAATTAGGCTGTAAAACAGAATATGGAAAAAGCTGCAAATACTTTCTGGATGCACTGCACTGTGGGGATAAGAAAATTGGCGGTGTATACATCATGAATCTGACAATGATTTAGAGTATGAACTGATCTTTGTGCAGACAAAAAGGTCTGTTGTAGTACCAGGACTGATTGGTGAGAGGCATCATGGTGCTACATGTAATCAGGACTGCTGACAAATAAAAAAAAGAAAGAGTAGTAGTAGTCATAGTAGTCGTAGTAGTATTAGTAGTAATAATCAGAGTTGGGCATTTTACTAAAAATGTAAAGTTTTTTATTTTATTTTTCAATTTAATTTAATAATTAATTTATTTAATTTTATTTTTTAATGTCCATGCTTTGCCTTGGTTGGGAAAAGAAACCCTCCCAACAGCGGCTTGCTGGAATGTTGATTGAAGGCGTTATAGTTTGTACAAACACGCAAAACACCCAGTTGCTCATCTGTTTGTGGACTGCACAAGCTTCACTGCGCTCCCTAGTTGGCTATTGTTCCATTTCACTCAAAGGGGAAGTCAACCCAAACATATTTTTTTCAAGAATATTTTTTATGCAGGCCAACTAGTTGAAACAAGGCGATATGATTAATATGAAAATATGAGTTAAGCAACAAAATCCAGCCGTTTTTAGCCATCTTGGGGGGCGGCCCTTTTGTCACTTCTGTCGACTGAAAATGACATCACAGACCCTCAGGGCTCAGATAACGACCAATCACGGGTCACCTGTTTTCTGAAGCTGAGCTATGATTCGTCGTTATCTGACCCCGGGGGGGTGTGATTTCATTTCCAGTCGACAAAAGTGACAAAATGGCCGCCCCCAGAGATGGCTAAAAACAGGTGGATTTTGTTGCTTAACTCATATTCCACAAACACAATATTAATCAGAATGCTGTATTTCAACTAGTGGGCCTGCATAGAACATATCCTTAAAAAAAGGGTTGACTTCCACTTTAAAAAAAATAAATTAAAAAAATCACACATAACACAGAAGGATTTGTGATCGTAAATATTTAACTGGTTTATGATTGAAGGTTGTCGGCCCTGATGGCTTTCAGAGCATATCAGAGAGCAAAAATTAGTTATTTACTTTTTTAATTAATTAGTTAATTACTTTTTTTTTTTTTTTTTTCAAAAATTCTTCTTAACTTAAAGCACATCCCATGATAATCGGGCAGGACAGTATTTCAGAAACATCCGACAATCTGTCATGTGTGTAACCTGCTTTAGAAGATACTGTGCATGGACATATAATGAAGAGGCTCTTTGTGTAATGTTCGAGGAGTCCCATGTATAGGCCATAAAAAACAACATCTGAACTCACTTTCAGGGTGAGTTTTTCACTCAAAGGCTATAAAAGAAAAAAAAAGTCCTTTTAGGCCCGCTGGTGCTGCCTGGAGAATGTCTCTGAAGCCTGAGGAATGCACTGACATCATAGTTTAAAAAGCTTAAAGGTTGGGAGTAGTTCAATGTGAAATGCTTACTGAAACCTCCTCAGTGTCCTCTCTGCACTTCATTACGGCTTTCCCATGCCATTTTTAACACCCTGTAGGGTTAACATACTGTATACCGTATATATTTTTTTTTTACCTGACAGGTCAGGAAATAACAAGAGGAAAGTTGGCTTGATTTGGATGTATTTCTATCCTCTAGTGTGCTTTACCACAGTCCAGAGCTGGGCATTTTTCAAAAAATTAAGTGTCTGTTATTTGTCATCCATCTGCAGCGTCGGTACCCTTCCGTCGTCCGTCATTCATCATTTTTTCTGGGGGTAAAAAAGAGTACCCGTCTATAGGCCGGTCCGCCTCTATTTTTAAATGGACGTCCGTCGGCGAGTCCGACAAAACCTTCACTTGCATACCCCCACCCCCCGCTGGATGATATTTGAAGAGAAATAGTAACTCACTGCGCTTTGGAAGCCTGCCTGCTTGCTTTGACAGCCTGGTCCCTCACTCAAATCTGTCCCCGAAGCATCAACAACTTATTATTTTCCCACCTGCGCTCGCCGCGGCCATCGAAGCCTCACCGCAAAAAATAGACTAATGGCGGATGGCAGACTAAAAAAAATGGGTTTTACGTCTATGCTTAATTCATCTATTTTAAAATTGTTGTCGTCGTTCATCAACCGTCACCAAAAAGTCCGTCAGTGACGGATAAACGGACCGGTCCGTCAGATAGACGGAACGCCCAGTTCTGCCACAGCCTTCCAGGAGATGCCAAATCTTAAATCATTTTATTTGATATATGTATTAAAAAAATTGTCACATTAGCCTTGTCTGTCCAGAAACTTGAAAACACAATAGGTGAATACACTTTCGACCTGTAATTGCAAAAGAAAAAAGTTTTTCATGGTGATCAGCATGCTCAATTTCTACCAAATTTTTGGTGTGGTGTTTTACACTACAAATGTGGATGGGGGGTGTCTCTTCTCTGCCACTTGAGAGCAAAATAACCTAACCTCAATTGAAAACAATTATAATATGGAAAAAAATACTCATAAAATACTGCAGAGCTTTATTGGGGAATATGAATAATTGCATGACCATCAATATGGGTTCAAGAGCAAAAATTAAAATATTTTGCCGTGATGGATTTTGTAGGAAATGTAGCAACAGCAGTAGATAATTAACAGTACAGTATGGGTGTATTTAATGACTTACAAAAAGGCTTGGCAAAGTTGACAACAATTGTAACAGAAATTGGAAACTTATGGGATAAAGAGATGTCACCAGTCTGCTATAAAATATATGGAAAGAATTCTTGAGTAAAAGAATCTTAATGGAAAATAACTTTAGGAGAAATAAATCACATTGGAGAATATTACTTGAGCAAAACTCTTCAGGTATCTGACATTAGCTGTACTTAAGTATCAAAAGTAATTTTATTATATTAAAGGTACTTAAAGCGGAAGTCAACCCAAACGTATTTTTTTGAAGTATTTGTTCCCAGCAGGCCCACTAGTTGAAACACAGCAGTCTGATTAATTTTGCATTTGTGGAATATAAATTAAGCAGCAAAATGCACTCGTGTTTAGCCATCTCTGATGGCGGCCATTTGTCTTCTGTCAACTGAAAATGACATCACAAATGTTCACAACGACCAATTATGGCTGACCTGTTGTCTGAATCTGAGCCGTGATTGGTTGTTGTGACCAGTTGTGATGTCATTTTCAGTTAACAGAAGACAAAATGGCCGCCCCCAAAGATGGCAAAAAACAAGTGGATTAACACTTATTCCACAAACGCAATATTCATCAGAGCTCCCTCTTTCAACTAGTGGGCCTGCTGGGAACATATTCTTGAAAAAAATATGTTTGGGTTGACTTCCGCTTTAAGTACTGGAATTAAAAGTATAAAACGTGAGTGGTTAGAATTTTGATTTAGTTTTGATTCGGAGGGGGGGTTATTTTATTTTCATCTATTTATTTTGCACTCACACTTCTCCACATATATACTGTATGTACACTGCAATGTTAAGTCAAGTCAAATTTATTTATATAATCACAGGAAAGTCTCAAAGGGCTTCACATATGCACCTGATCATATACACGACATCCCCTGATCTTAACCCCCAGGAGGGCAAGGAAAAACTAAAAAAAAAACATCTGGGGAAAAGTGAGAAACCTTGAGAAGATGGGGGAATCCCAATTCCAATTCCAGGATGATCAGGCTGCGTGGATGCCGAGTGGGCAACATTGAACACACATTATAGTACTATACAGTGTTTGTTAAAGTGATGTGAAAGTTAATGTAATGAAGTGCTGCAGGAAGATGACATCGTTGAAGTGAGCAGGGGCCCAATGGTCGTCAATGTAGAAATCTCGAATTATTCGAATAATCTAATTATTGTTAAAGCTTGATGCATTTCAGCATTGGGATTTGAAACGGTGGCACTACTTCTTTAGTGATTGTTTAGTTAGATTGTAGTTGAAATGCTTTGATCATTTTTGCACATTTTTTCCTCATGATGCAGATGTTTGAATGATATGCTCTCATTACGGGTGTTTACAAGGCACTTGTGCAGTTCATGTTTGTCTAATGAGAGAGGATTTGAGTCGCCAGTCATGCGGTAAAATAACCATTTTCTTTGCAAGAGGGGCAGGTTAGCTCTGTTAATTTTCTAGTCAATTGCATCTTACTTGTGCATTATACATGCAGGCCCATCGCTTTCATTTCAGCAGACGAGCCTGTGGCACAAGCACAGAGGTGTCGCGGGGCCACTTTCGAGGCAGCTGTGGCTGCGTGCCACCAAAACCTGTGCAGCGATATTAAAAACAAATAGCCAAGAACACTAAAATCAATGGCCTGTGTGATGCCCCCGACCCCGCCCCCTGCGCCCTAATCAGAGAAACATGTACGTTAGTGGAGAATGCTCACGTGCACATACGTGAGCAAATACATGCATGTGTGACACAGTTCAGGTCAGCGAGTTGTTTCTATGGAAGTGGGTGGGTGAGATAAGACCACAGGACTTCCAGAGAAATGGGGGGTGGCCACATGTCAGCAGAGGGGGTGGTCTGACAAAGCAGGCTCAGAGAGACCGTTCTGTAGTCTTGTAACACATATTTTTCAAATAAATGTGATGACTGTGGTCAAAGTGTGCTACAATTGCTCTCTTTTTCTCCATTTCAGTCTTGGTTAAGTCTCCATGTCAATCAAACTACACAACACAGTGAATGATTGGTTGTTGCGCCAATTCCACTTCAAAGAGTCGTGTAAATCGTAACCAACACGTAACACCTATGACAGATCAGTTACTATTGTATATCACTTCCACACCACATAGTCACTGGTCCGTCTTGTTGTTTTAGTTGTTTTTTAATCTTAAGAATTCATATTATTTCGATTAAAGACAAGTAGGCTGAAACATGGGAACGCGTATTGCATGTTGTCTTTTTGTTGCCCAATGTTAGAATCAATGTCAATGATTGCTTTATTTCTTGCATTAAAATACTAGGGCTGGGTATTTTACAAAAATTTCCCGGTCCGTTTATCGCCTTCCGCCTGCAGCTGGGGTGCCCTTCCGCTGTCCGTCTATCCGCCTTTTTGTCTGTCCGGACCAAATAGTAATCGCCTATAGGCCGGTTCGTCTATCATTTTAAATGGACTTCCGTTAGCGTTTCCGTCAACCAACTTCGACCAACTGCCACTAGCCTCAGCACAGCATGGAAGCCTCACCGCGGACTAAATGCGTCTCCTTTTAAGACCCAGAAGCCGCGGCCAATGGGAAACAGAAAACTCGCCATTGAAGCCTCACCGCAAAAATAGACGATAGAAGACTACATAGATGGAAAAAATTAGCTTCGGACTATGCCTAACCCGTTTATTTTTTTAAGTTTCCCGTCTTTCATTTTTCGCCTACAAAATGGGCGTCCGTCATAGGCGGATAGACGGACCGGTCCGTCACATAGGCGGAATGCCCAACTCTGTAAAATACAATGTAAATAGTATAATCTCACCCTCAGTTGCTCCTGATGCTGCGTCATCAGTAGGTAGATAAGGTACAGTGTGAAGAGCTTTGAGTACCAAGGTAGAAAAGCGCTATAAAAGTGACAGCCCATTTACCATGACGATGCAACTAATACACAGCATGTCAAAACACGACCCAAACATACAGTATGTATCAAGTACCAAAGCCCTTAAATACTTAGCATTTTCCATAGTATCAGTCACGTTTGACCCAGGCCGAAAATAATCGTATAATATTGTCTATATCAAATTGTGAACTACAGTTTTGTTTTCACAATAAATTAGCCTGTTTGACATTAATAAATGGACGATTGATCAATGTTTCAGAGAAAAGTAAAAGTGTATTGTTGTTGCTTTTGGATTAAAACATCCACTGTCAAACAATGTGGTGTCCTATTTCATCTAAGACATGAATCAATTCAATAAATCAAATGATTTGATACTCTTTTAAAAACTTTGCTAGCAAAAACATTTTGCAGGTGTGTTCCTTTTGTGTAGGATATATGATGAATCCTATGCTGTTTTACTATTTCACTGTTTCAAGATTCCCTCCATGACCTTCTGCGGGAACCTGTGGAAATGTGGTAGTGATACAAAAGGTTCCCTGGACTGTTTCAAGTTCCCTTTTGATCACCGCTGTCACGTAAAAAATAAACACATTGATGGCATGTACAGTATCACAGTTTCAGGATTCCCACATTTGCCACTATGTTCCTTGATTTAACACAAACTGGTGAATCTTGAATCCATTTTTGTAGGCACAGGTCAAATTTCACCCCAGCTTCAGTTTGCAAACTTATACACTTATACAAATAAATGACCATTTTCAAATTTTCATGTTTGCGTATTTTGTATAACTTTAGAAAAAGTCATCTAATGTCAATGTTTTTATTTCTGAAAAATGGGTAAAATTCCAAATGAACAGTTTTTAACGGTATTCAGGGTATTTTTTCAGACTATTTTTTAAATTTCAGATCTCATAAAGAGCATATGATTAAACTTGTACATAATATTTGTTAACACAATAGAGGATTCCTTTAAGAGTCCTGCTTAACTTCTGTCAGTTTTATTTGGATGTGTGAGTTTGAGTGTTTTAAAGGGATTAAAGCATAACATTTATTTGATATCTTTATTTATTATTTTCGTGCTTTTTGTGCTCAAGTCTAGCACAATCTAACACGGATGGAGTTTTCTTTCTTTCTGTATTTTGCTAGACTAGCGCAGCTATTCGTCAAGATAAAGCAATTCTAAAATTTTTGAATGTAGAAATGTGCATTTGTGCGGCGAAATTATCCGACATCATGGACTGCTCACATTGCTCTTTTTTGCAGTTCAAAGAGAGGCTGTAGTGAGTTCTTATTGGTGCTTCCCCAGTTTATATAATAATTATTGACGACACTTGATGTTCGTTGTCTTTCCATGTTCCAGCTCCTGTGTTATGCTCAGAGTTCATTAAAATACCATTATCTGACGAGCCCCAGTTCATTCTTGGGCCGTGTCCAGCTTGTCACTTGGTGGACAGCTGCAGCATACTGTAGTGTAGTAGTCACTTTATCATGGCTGCACACATGTTGACGCACCAACCCTGTTCTAAATCCACCCACCCCCTATATCAATAGTAATGATAACAGGCCTGACATTACATGAATGAGGTCTCTGCAGTCCCTGCTGACTTTATGATTAAATAAACTATTCAAATACGATAGAATTGTGCTGTTCAAGACTGAAGTACTTCTGCCATTGGTTTGTTCTGCCCAAGTGCCAACAAAAATTTTCTGGGAAAGGACAAGCTCTTTGAATAGAAGTTGGCTAAAATGGCTGAAGGTTCTTTCTGCCCATAACTTCAAAATGTTCTCAGCCTAGTTGCTACCTTCCTTGTTGTATGTAAAGCAGGTACACCTCATGTGGCAGATTCTCATTGGGTCGTCGTAAATCAGGCACCATAACCGTGTCAATCCCACTATTGCAATGATTAACAGAGCTGGGCATTCCGCTTATGTGACGGACCGGTCCGCCTATCCGAATATGACGGACGCCCATTTTGTAGGTGATAAACGATAAACGGGAAACTTAAAAAAAATTGTCGGACTAAGCATAGTCGGAAGCCCATTTTTTCTCGTCTATCTATTGGTCTATTTCCGCGGGCCCCATATATGGTATCCTTGCAAAATTCCGCTTCTCCGCTTTCAGAATCCGTTGGAATTACATTGTTAGCACGAACGGTTCATGAGTTACGGTGATATGAAAAACATGTCATCTTCGTCACGTTCCACTATGACGCAGCGCTTCCCCCGCCCCCACGCTGTAATGTATGTGGTATCGACAGAAAGCTCCACTTCTCTGCTTTCAGAATCCGTTGCTATGGTAAACGGTTCATGAGTTACGGTGATCTGAAAAACGTGTGTCATCTCTGCAATGTGCCAAAAGGAGACAGATTTATCTTGTTGCTGCTGTTTCATCTTCGTTGTTGGCGGCGGCTTTGTTACGCATTTATATGGCGTCAGTGTTTTGTTTCAAATATCGCCCAGCGATTAAAGTTTTAATTTTTATCCTAAAATTGGCTTACCTTAACTAGAATCCTGCGGTACATTTAAGCCAAAGGTGGATGAATGCACTGCTTGTTGTCAATACTTGTGCTCTTGTGGCGGCTACTTCTTCTTTGTAGTTGGCAGCGGGTTCTTTTTCTTCTTCTTCATCGTCGTCTTCTTCTCTTTTTTTTAAGACGACGAACAAGAAGAAACTCACTGGAAGTAATCACGGCAAGTTAACTTTTGATTTCGACATCAGCAAGGACCTTTGGATAAAATGAAACACGGGACTCTAGTTTAGGTAAACTGTTTTAAGACAAACTCAAATGCCCAGCTCTTATGATTAGAAAGATATGTGTGGTGAGTCACATATACATGTCGTGGTACAGTAACAGTATATTCGCCAGACTTGTGTACAGACAGCATGGGTACACTTTCCATTCCATGGCAGTGTGGCTGTGAGGGCACTATTTTCATGCCCAGCACAAGTCTAGCGCAAAGCGCAATATAACTGTGTGTATGGTTGGTTTTGTTTGTTTGTTTTTGTATTGTCCTAGACTCACACGGGTGGAAAGAGAGTTTTTACGTTGTTGTGCACCGTTGTGAGATAGACCGCAGTCGACTCCTGGCCAATCAAAGCGGTTACCCTCATCCCCATTAAAATCAGAGCGGTTGACGTGCATACATTCTTGACATCGCTGAAGCAGAAATTGACTCGCTAGAGTCCGTGCATGTGCAAAGTGCGTTTATACAGGTGAACTGCAAGATCGCCCCTTGCGGATGATGTAGTCAGCTGCGCATTTGACATGAGCAATTGGAGAGCACCTTGCAGCCCCGATTGTGCATTCATATGTGCATTTAAAAAGCAATCCCCACACTCAGCATGTTGACGAAAGTCAAAACTGCACCTCATTCCCATAGCACTTTGATTTCATTCTTGCGCTATCATAGTTTTATTTTTACCAAGTAGTGGGTTTTGCAATTGTTTAAATGTTCACTATGATGCCACAGCTGCATTTATACTTTAATATCAGTGAAAATGACATAACACGTATGAGTGAAAATGAGAACATGTTACACTGAGAGGAAAGTCACTCTAAGCATGTTGATATCATTTATCGCACAACATTACATGTGTTAGCAGCCTTGGTGAATCACAATTACAGTGCCGTGTTCCTATGTTTTTCTACAAAACAACAGTGGACTCAAATAAACACACTGATTGTCAACAAATGTGTGTTCTCATTTTGTTGCTCTCTCCCTCTATCGCTCTCTCTCACAAAAACACATGCACACACACGCACACACACACGTGTGTGTGCATGCATGCAAGGTAAGTTATCCAATGGGCTGACACATTCTTTGTTAGGCAACTCTTTTCATGTAATTTGAATGGTGCACTGTTACTTGAAAACAAAAAGAGGTACGTGTGCCCCTGTTGCTGTGTTCACTTTGGCGGCTGTAAATGCATCACATCCTTTTTGTTTCATTAGCTTTAAGTGGACACTCCAGTGTTATATAGAGTGGATGTGGGTGTTACACATTAAAATGGGGAAACAAAACTGACTACACCCCCCACCCCCTTATAAAAGGACCACTTCTATCACTCCTCTTTAAATAACAAGCATCAACTCATTTTCTACTTCTATTTCACACGCATGCACCCCCCCCCCACACACACACACACACACAAGTACAGTACATATGATGGCAAAGTCTGCCTCAATGTCAATATGTGTGCCTTGACATTGACTGGCAACCATGCCTCTCTTCTTGTGATGCCCATGAGGTTGTACGAGGTGTGTCATAAATGTGAAGTGTTTTAGGACTCAGGAGGATTACTTCAAAGGGGACAATTTGTAATTTGTGGTTAGAAATTGGAATATATCTTTTGTGCCACCAATCCCAAGACTTTTCGAACATCCTGTAACTCATACATACAGTATCTAGACGCAGACTCAATGTAAAGTTGACATTTTTTATGTTTCTGTAATGTTCTTTTTTAAAATTGACTGCCAAACAAAAACTGGGGGGAAAAGAGTGAGCCGCAAACAGAACAACAAACAAAATGAAATGATGGCTTGCCCGCCCGTGTATCAGTAGCGATATGAGAAACCTGACATGGGCATTAGTATCATTGTCACACATGATGTTTACACCAACTTCCCTGTAATAGTGCAGCTCACTCACTCTATTGTTGAAGAAGTGGAAACTGGGTTGGAAGAAATCCCCATTGACAACTGCTTTCCAGTTCCCTTCCTGCAAATTTAGACTCACTTCCTCCTCTTGGGCCCTCCGGCCAGCCAGTGCCCCACTGATAGGGGATGTCACTGTTTACTGTGCAGCTTTTCTATTTTAATCCCTTGTGTCAACATATATTCAGAGGTGGCGGAACAACTTGTGGAGTTCACAGAGGTGGGCATTCCGTCAGTACTGACGGAAGATCCGCCAGTCCGTTTTGCCGACCAATGACGAATGATGACAAACTTAAAAAAAATAACAGGCTAAGCACTGACAAAATGGGTTTTCATCCGTCAGTGTAATCGTCCCTACCCGGGTCAAGTACCGACGGATCTCTCAGTCCGTCAATGATGGACGCCCGTTTCGCTGACGAATGATAGAAACATGCCCCGCCTGTCTCCTGTGTTTATTCGCGGGGCTGAATAAAGTGGGGTTGCTTGAGTGGACAGCAATGACTATATTATGGAAATGCTTTGCGCTTCCAGTACAGTAGGTGGCTTTAATCTACCAATAAACCAAGAGATCAAGAAGGAGGAGACGAAAGGAGGAGAAGAAGAAGAAGGCGAAGGATTAGAAGAAGACCAACGAGAAGAAGAATCCGAAGTAGAAGAAGATGGAGGAAAAGAAGAAGAGGAAGAAGAAGACAAAGACGCACGGTCAGTCTGACAGATCATGGATGGATTGGATTGGATTCTAACCTTGGACACAATGCAGAGTAATGCAGAGGATCCTGGTAAGCCATTTAAATTAAAATCTTTGGGCATTTTAGGAGTTCAACCAGTGGCAGGCAGCCACCACCATGCCCCCGCTGCACTTCACAGTTCAATAGATTAAGTTGGCAAATAAGTATGTGAGTGCTTTGTAAAGTGCTTAGGGCAGGCACCATTTGATGTAGATACACTTATATACTGTATAGTTCACTCCATTTTCTACTTTAAGCAATTTGAATTTTTCATCAGTTGGAGTATGACAGGTTGTTTTGTTTTTGTGACAGAGTGACGACTGACGGCCTGGCAGACCGGTGAAAATTACTGACGGAAGTGCAGTTAAAATAACATGACGGACTGACAACTACAGTTTGGCTTGGCTTGAAATAATGACAGAACGACGATAACGGACGGGTGCCCAGGCTGCTAACGAATGAGGGGCCAGAAACATTTTGTAAATAGCCCACCTCTGGTAGTTGGTGAGCTGGGGGGAACAGTGTTCAAGGGGTTCTGCCAACAAAGTTGGACCATGCTCAAAAATTAAATACACATCACTTTGATGGGTTGCTATGCGTAATTATGCTACTGATAAGAAACTGATGCTAAGATTGGCACCACTCAGTGCACAATACATAAGTGAAAATGTAAGTGACAATAGGAGCAAAGTGGTGTATCAAAAGTAAGCCAAAAAGTAGGGGGTGCATGCTGGCAGTGTTGGTTCAACCGCCTCTGAATATATCTTTCTGTGATGCTGTGGAAAAAAAAACCCTCAAATTTGATTAAAAAAAAAAAATCTAACACGGGTCAGCATGGACTGTATGTGGCCCATTTTTTTTTTAATCTGGCCCACCGAGCATTTACATAATCAAGAAAGCTGTAATATGGTTTCATTTAGCCGTTCTTTCCTAAAAGGAAAATCCATCCATCATCTGAATCGCGAGGGTGGCGCGAGTGCTGGAGCCTTTCACAGCTGTCCTCGGGCAACTGGTTGCCAGACAATCACAGGGCACACATAGACGGACAACCAAAATATTTTATTAAAATGTATTTACTCATGTAAATAAACTAACTAAAATAACATACTTTTTTATTAAAGAATAATTCATTAATTATAACTAATTATCATTAAAACGACTTAAAATGAGCATATATATTTAAATAAAATCAACTATTTTAAATGCACATTTTAACTTAACTTGATTTTTGTGGCTGTTTTTACCTCTTCTAAAATATCCTGGTCCCTTAAATGAAGCCCCTCACCACCAAACTTTGCCGGTTTTAGAACCTCTGTCAACAAGTTCATGTTTTTATTTCTGTTTAATAGTACAGTACAGTAGTCCAGTAGTGAAATAAGTTAATAGGAAAAGTACTTTGTATTTGATGTGCAGACAAGTTTTTTGTTGTACCAAGTTATCGAAATGGGTGTATTGTACATAATTAACATTAAGAGTCCAAAATTGATTTTTACCAATATCTTTCATATTTACAGTAAGAGCATATCAGAGTCTGTAGTTTTAGTACAGGAGTTGAATCAGTATGTTTACATTTACCAGAGCCTTTTTAGACAAGTATTTTAGACAGGTATCTGTACTTCAAATAAAGTAGGGAGTGAGATTTTTTTTTTCTTATTCTACGGATAATGCATTGCATGCTACTCTGTTGATCAGGTCTCCAAATGGGTAACAACATCTCCAACTCCCCTTCATTGGCGCTGCACGATGACACACACTTCCATACAAGTAATTGTTTGGAAAGCATCAGTAACTGATGAATTGCACAACGGACTCCATTCCCAAGTAGCTACAGCAAATGGCCAGCCAGTGGCAAGAATGCTTCTGCACAGATCAGCATGAAGTCATTGTGGTGCTAACTGTCTCTAATGCTCCATTGTTACATAGTGATGGCTGTAACAATGGATCACATTCCAGGCTTGGTGGGCCGTGCAGAACGACTGCATACGCGCAAGATGAGAGGCACTTGAATCCGTTTATCTGTTGGTGCAATGTGTGTGTACGTTTTACTGTCCCTGCGTGCGCGTGTGTGTAGGTGCGTGTTGGGGTGTGTGTGCGTGTATATTGACTGTGCCCAATGACCACATTTCCACAATGAGACTGTTCTGGATGCATGCTGGGTGGCCCATTCATGTGCCACCATGCACGATGTCCTCCAGTGGCATGGACCTGGGGTGCAGGGTAAGTGGTGTTGATGACAACAACTCCCAGCAAGGTGGTTTCAGCTCAGAGAAGGCAACACATATTAACCTCAACAATATTTAGTGTAATAGCGTTATACCATTGTGTAGTTTCAGTTGGAGCCATATTAGAAAACATTTTCTCTTCTTAGGACTCAAATGCTAAAATTAAAGTACAGAGAAAAAGTCACTTTGACAAAATTAGTAAATAGGACAGACACAGATAGCAAATACTTTACTGTATATATGAAAAAAAAAAATAGCGATGCATCAATGTGTTAAAATTATTTCCTTGTCTTAAAGGGCACACACCTCCATCCACACTGTGGACTTTACTTCCAAGGCAGAATGAAGCAGCACACATGAGGAGACACGGAAGAGGAGATGGCCAAATGCTAGTTGAAACGCACACACTTGCCTGGCGAGACCCAAGCTTCTGGTCATAATTGTAACGGAAGGCAGACTTGCGATTGGCCCAGTCGTATATCGCTGGTGTCGGGCCAAAACCTCATAAGTCATATTTTGGTGAATGTCATATTTTTTCAAAATTCTATACTACTGGTTAGACATATTTATGTCTTTTCACAGTCTAGCCAATTCAATCCTAATAATTTATTTATATATTTTTTCAATTTTTCTTTTTTTTTTTTTTTTTTCAAAAAGAGGGTCTGAAAATGTCTGGTACTGTTAATGAATTTCTCCTAGGTGGTTGATCATAAAAGGATTATCTTGTTTTAATTACAAAGGCATAGTGGGAAGTTGCATTGCAGGGCAACTTTTCAAAATTCTTAATGGTTATTAATTGTATATCAACTGCGTGGGAATTTTAGGAGGAACAAAAAGTGTAAAATGAAGCATAATATACTGTCTACTTTAACTTTGATAGCAAGTAGCGTGAGACTGGAGACTGTTAGTAAGAAAAATGTGGGCCCTCTCCTAGAGAAAACTACATCTCACATCTTTACCAAAATAGTTGTTCACGATCAAAGGCAGACTACAGGTCATTTAATATGGCCTGTTACATTTTCTCATCTTGCATGTGTTATCTGGTCTTTTGCTGTGGGACCCATGCTCATTAACACATTACCATGAGGGGATCCGCCACTAATAGGTCTAAAACCTATTTAGCGTCCTGACCCATGGGGTGCATCCAGTGGAAATTTCCCCTGAGAAATGCTTCATTTCCACAAAGAAACTATCCCTGTTCTATTTACTTTTGGCGACATTCTATCGATCCCTGAATGAGAGTTGTTCTCTTCACTTACTCTCTGTCAGGGTGCGGGGTTCGGAAGTCATTGTCAGCAACAGATCAACTCTGCAAATAGAAAGCCTTGTGTACATCTATTGAAGGACACCGTGGCATCACCAGGTGAAGGGCAAGATTGCTAGGAGCAAGCCCACACACAGAGATCTAATAGCCTTTTAGCAATAGAGTGGATGCATAGCAATCTAATGTGCTTTTCAGTGCAGTACAGAACTCTGATAGTACATGTTTCACACAGGTGCATCAGATCCAAATGTAAATAACTAGAAATAAAACCTGAAATGTTGACCTCTTGTTGCATTTTCATCTTATGAGTTGATTTAATTGCTAGTGCTCACTGAACTGATGTTTCATGCATGGTGGAAGTTCCAACACCAATGTTTTGTGCACATATTTTGTCACATTTTCAACTGTACAATGTGAGGGGCATTCAACTTTTATGGGTCTACTGTATAAAAAGCTGAATGTGAGCATTAGAATGCAGTACCGCACAGTATATCAACCTCAGTTCACACTTGGCATGTCAACGAGTCGGCAGTCAGCCCAAATTGTTTCTCTGCCCTCCACATGTGACTATCAATATTTTAACATAGAGCCATTTCCGCAATCTGTCAGTGACAGCCATTGCCATGCGTAAGCAGATTATGTTTGAGATCATGGGAGACGCATGATGAATCATTCATCAAACATCATCTGTTTAACCTGCTGACACGGATGTTCACCTCACGAAAACAGCAGCTTATGGCCACTTAAAACCGCGCAACCCGAGACAGTGAGTAATGACACAAGCATGGTCTTATAAGAATTAGGAAGGATTTCCCGTAATGAATTGGTCATTTTTACCTTTAACGGTTTTGGTCAAATATAGCCGTTAAGGACTTACTCATGAGTAGAGTTCCCTTTCATTGCTGATTTGATTCCAACAAGGTTAAATATTCAAGTGACTGTGTTACATTGGAGCTCTAGTTGGCAAGGTTGCATTGCAAGCCATCTTATCCATTTAATGATGCGGGTCCACTGCCACTAACATGTGATGCTATTAACTGCCTCCAATTCAATGCCTGTACTTTATTATGGTGGCTGAAGTATACAGAAAACAAAAAAAAATCTAACAACTTTTAAACGTAACAACAAAGAACAAAAAAAGACCAGAATTAAAGAACTAAAACAATTCACATGCCAATTGTCATCGATATGGCAGGATTGGGGACCCAAATGCAAGGAAGCAAGTGAGACACAAGAAGAACCTGACAACTAAAGACTAAACAATAGTAATGGTTTTTATTCCTGTTTCAAACTGTAATTATTAGCACTGTAACAAGCATGTATCTGTATCCATCACCTTTCTATTTTGTCATTCAGCATGGGTGCAATAACAAAATAACATTAGCGATAGCATGAACAGCTAACAGGACACAGCGGCTATGAACCTCAACAAGGATAATGTGCATAAGCCATGCTTTTGGATCTCAGCTGCTGTGTTGTCGCCTGCCACATTGTACAGATAATATCAACAAAATCAACAAACATCAGTTTTGTTCCACGTGGTGTTTATTTTTACTGCCGTATTCATTAATGACTCACTGGGCTGTAGAGCAAACGCACTGTCTGTTCACATTCAAGACTAATAGGAGAAGAAAGCAATGTCATGTGGTTTGTTGTGATGCATTTTGGTACAGTGGTGTGCACAGGGTTATATTTTTGGGAATAAAACATGTATCTGTAAGGGTTTTATGTCATGATTCGTATTGCCTACCATAGAAGTGAAATACGTTGAATATGATGTGTTTGGGAATTCACCCATTTAATCCAGCAGCAGTAAATCATCCAGACATCACTTATACCACCGTAGATAAAGTTTCCCCTAGTGTCATTAATTTATCCACAGTGGCCTGCTGTATATAAAGTTTCACTGTGTCTTATGCAATCCCAGGGACTCCCACTCTGGGCTATCAACATGTCACATTTGGGAAAGCGAAAGTGGTTATATCATCAGCCTGTACTGTGAGTTGGGTCATGAAGGGCAGATCGGTTTTATCTAATCTTTGATACTTCAACTCATTTGGTTAGGGTTTATTATCCACCACTATCTTGGCTGACTAATGCGTATGTATATAAATGTCAACATACATAACACACTAGAACTCAGCGAGCAGATTCTCAATATCATTTGAAATTGCTTCCAAATTTGAATCTGGATAAGATCCAGGTTAAACTTAACTTGACAGCTTCTGATTCTCCATACCACAGCAAATTTCATTCAATGAACCATTATTCTTGTTTCCAATATTTGATTTTAGGACATTGGCAACGTGTGGATTCTAACCAGATTTTAGAAGGCAAATTCCCTACATGAATTAAAGAAACATCACGCTTTTTATTTTTAATTTCAAACATCCCCAAAGATGATTTATTGCTGCAATGAAAACTTGTGTCAACAGAAGAAATATGCATGCATTTGTTTTCCATCTTGCATAATTTGCTGCAGGGTCTGATGGTACAAAAAGCTGGTAAAACCAGAAGGGAACCACTATTGCCAAAATTTACAGTTCAAGTCAGTACACTATTCCCCGCCTGCCAACACAGGATTCTTGGTTGGACTACAAACTAACATGACAGTGCATGACAAATAGCATCGTAAGGCAAAAAGTGAAATGTATCGAATCTTTCAGAATGATTGCACTGTCAATGCGTAGAGGAGCACCACCTCTCTGTATTGACCGAGCTACAACTGTTTGGGTGTGGCTGTACCATCCTTTATGGAGCACATGCAGTAAAAGCTCACGTTGAAGGATGTTCAACTTTAACAGCTGAGTGATTTCATACAACTTGATTACTGCAGCACAGGTGTCTTTTTGCGATGCAGCCAAATTGGCAAGACCAACATACTTTGTAGATGTCTTCAAAAGCATATTCAAAAGATATTTCACATATTATGTGCTAATGCACGTTTATGGAAGGCATTTGTGAGGGTCCGTTGCACGCATTCTTACCAGTAATTCAGCACCAAAAAAACAGTAAGGCCTGATTAGCCATGCTTAGGATTTTAAAATAGAGATCTTACCATATGTGTTATTGACGTACGCTGTAGTTTCAGGTTACAAGCTCTGCTTGGCCTGGTGACTCTTTGAGAGGGTTGTTCTGCTCTAATGGCTTCTATTTGTTTAGCATGTCTCACAAAGTCTAATCTCAACTCCTCTACCATACTGAGGGAATCTCTCTTTTTGTTTTTGTTGTTGTTGTTTTATGGGGAGGGGGGGTTGGCATTGGCGTGCGTTTACAAACACCAAACAAGTTCAGAGGTTTTGTAAGAAAAATGTTGTAAGTAGAGACGCGTTTTCGATGTAAATGCCCTAATCCGTTCCAAGCCCCCCAATATTCAGACATAAATGTTTTATAAAGCATAAAAAAGCATCAAAACATGTAACAAATACATGTTACAATTAGATTATTGCACAATAAATGAGAGTTGTGCATAATGTAAAAAACAAAGGATAGAGTAAAGAATAAAAATGATGGTCGTTTACCTTTTAATTGCTGTCCTCATCGCTTTTTGCCCTCTTTGGTTCATGTTCTCTCTCAGAAGTGTTTTTTGCCTGGCGTTTTGTAAAGAACTGATTTAATAACATGGCGACTGTCGATACATTACTGTCATATTCTTTGGCGAGATCAACCAAACGCATCCCTTTTTCATACATTTCTATTATCTCTTGCTTTGTTTGTATGGACAAAAAAAACGATTTTCTCCTTTTTTTCTTTTCCTCATTTCTAATTCACGTAAAACTATCGGAACACCTCATGGCCTGAGGGGCGAATGACGAGGACGTGACATGGACATATCTATTACATATCTATCTATCTACCTGTCTATCTGCTAGGGGTGTAATGGTAAATCACATTTCGGTTCGGTTTGTTTTTTTGGAAACTTCAGTTCGGTATATTTTCAGTACAAAAATAACAGAGTTTTTAAAAAATATATGTTTATTTTGAAAAGATGTCAAGTAAATGGTACATTTTTTAGAAAATATAAATAAAAGCGAACCATTCGGGTGGTATTCTAAGAGATCACACCAGAATAAAAAATACACTAACAATAAAGATCTCTTAATTTAGAAAATTATTAAGACACTGAAATCTCTAAATACTCAGCAGCAAAAGCCTATGACACATCTAAGTATTCAAGTAAAAGCCAAGTTGACATTACAGTACATATATACACTTTTATATATAACTCTTTTTATAATGAAAAACAATGAAAAAGTCTTTTTGGAATTGTATACACTTTTTAGGCATTGATATCTTTGAATGTTCAACAGCATAACAAATTGGGTTATCTGTGTTGTGGTCGGATTTGTGTGTTGCTGAGTTGTGATGTTTCCGAGGTTCATGAATGCATCGTACGGCAAGCGAGAGGAGCAGCAGAGAACGAAGAAGAGCGCGAGCAGTTGTACTTGGATTAATAAAAACGTGATAATTAAACTACGTCTGACGGCGTGTTCCTGGAAGACGCTACAATATGATAAATTTCGCTATTTAAGTTTGACGTTTTTGCTCCCTCGTTTGAGAAACATTCACAGTCGGATGATGCCGTGCATGTTAGACGTGCTAGCCACAATGTAGCAATGTCGGCACACAACTTTGGGACTTATACACGTACCTTTCCCCATCGCCGATGGGGAACAGGAAAGCCAGAATGTTCCCAAACAGGAGACCGCAGTGTACGCGGGGACCTTCGAGCTCTGGCTCTCGCTGTTGTCAGCAACAGTCAGCGTAAGCTCGCTCTAATAAGTGGACCGAACTGAACGCAAGTGGACCGAACCGAACATGCCATACCGAAACGTATTAATACACCCGAGTGTACCGTTACACCCCTACTATCTACACACATAGACACATACGGTAGAGGTCCCTCTTAGCCAGTGGGATGCCAGGAAGATGGTAGGTAATAGCCAATGGCAGAGCAGCTATGAGTACGTTGCGTTCATGAAACTCTGGAGCTGCGAGTAGCAGCACATTCTGCTAGTAGCAGCCCATACTGCGAGTAGCAGCACATACTTTTACCTTTCGTAACCTAAAATTTCTTTCGTAACAAGAGGCAATATTTTCCTGTTGATATGTTTCGTAACTTAAAAATTTCGTATGAAGAGACGTTCGTAAGTAGAGGTACCACTTTATATGAATACATTTGACTTAACTTGACTTTATGCATCAACTTTGGCAAACTTAAGTATTATTTGTAGATGCATGTTTATCAATGTCAGACATTCTACCAGAAAGAAAAAATGTTAACTGGTCGGAGGGGGGACGATAACTCAAGCAATTGATGGAATAACCAATAAGGATTCTAGATTCTAGAATAAGAATTCTAAAAAGATTCGTACACGCTTGTGCATGTATGAGAACAGTGGTGTTTTGGGCCAAAAACTCTGTCGTACACTGCTTGGTTCAACATGGTAGGGTACGTTGTGTTTGTTAAGGTGTTTCCTTTTTCAAGTTGGGAAGGATAACAATATAAACAGATCATTCATTACAATATCACTTGTTTCCAGCAAGCAGTACACTTGTGAAGAGTACGTTAAAACTGGTTCCAATCCCGTTAAATAGTTGCACGTTTTCAAATTTGATTAAAAAAAGATTTGTATTGAAGGTAGCGAGGATAAAATTACAGCAATGACAAGCCTGGATCCCGCCTAGGGAATTGTGGGTTTTCATTCTATTGTTAAATGTTCCCCAAAAATTATGATGGTTTATACCATCCCATTTTTAGGAACTATTCTCATAAATGGTGTTGCTAGACACACTATAGTCTGCGAATTGGTAGACAAAATAATGAGTCCCTTGAATTGTCTTCACCAAAATGTTTAATAAACAGCCACGCACCGAAAGACAAAACACCAAATGCAGGATGTCCTGCATTGAGTTTCACATTCTTGTTGAATTCAGTGATGTCACACGAGTATCTGACAGACACACCCTTCCTGTCTACACAACCTGTTTCCCAATATCACACCGTGGTGATCTTAGAAGACTTGTTGCCGTTTCTCCCTTGAAATGTGTATTTCCGTTATACCTGGATCCTATTTTCAAATTTTCAAAGTTTTAGTTTTTCCATGTTTTTTTTGGCAAGTAAACAAGACTCATGTACAGTAACTGTTGATCCGTCAAGCACTATGCTCTGCTGCTGACGTCAGGCCAGGGGAATGTCAACAAAGCCGGCACTCGAGGCAGAACCTCTCCCACGTTCCCTCCTCCCCTGCTCACATCAATGACCCATGTTTATAATAGGCTTCCCTGTACACAAGTGACTGAGGATCATGAAAGGAAAGTTCCACATCCGTGTGCGTTGTTCCGACCGTGGCAAGAGAGGGCTGCTCCAGCATGCCTTTGTGCTGCTTTGTTTGAAGTGTCCACATTTTGAAGCACTGTGCAGGGCTTGTCAGGCAGTCATCTGTGGGAGAGGAGCAAAGTAAACAGCTGGCTTTTACGTAAAACTTTAAGGCAGTCCTCCTTGTAAAATAAAGGATGGTTGACATAATGATGGAGGCCTTACCGGTATGTCTTTGCAGAAGTCGATGCGGATCACTGGAACTTTCCCCATCATGTTCAAGTGGAAGTAGTTTAAAGGCAATGACTGCTAGTTTGTATCTGAATGTACCCTCTGGGAATCATTAAAGAATTATCTTATCTTGTGCTTTGAATTATAGTATACTAATATATACTATATAGTATACTACACTAGGACACATCTAATAAGCTACAATGTAAAAGCTGTCAAATAATTGAGGAATTCATTCAACAATGTTTACCACTGTGGTTGTAGTTTCCAGTGGTGTATCATGCTGAGAGTTGCTGCTTATTTAACTGTCCAAATGCAGTATTTATATTGTAATTCTCATTATACAGTACTTAATAGAGTGTGTATTAACCAGTTGTATGGTCTCTGTACAACAATGGATCATTTACAGTATTACAATAGGAAACATCCATCCATCCATTCATTATCCAAACCACTTATGCTATTTAAATACATTAGATTTGTGAATTATTATGTAAAAATGCATTTTGATCTTTTGTGAATATCAAAATACTTCCTGCCAAGAATGTTTGAAGAATACAGGATGTTGTGAATTGCACACATCCGCCCATGTACTTCTAACCTGTCACTAATTTCTAAATTGTCACTAATGTTTATTTAAAACCATACCACCAGAGAGTGGGTGGTATTTTTCACCCATTTTAATCACAGAGGGAAAATCATCTGTGATGACCGGGCGACAGTATGTCACCGGAAGAGAACAGATGGGGAAAAAAGAAGAGGGTGGAAGGGAGGAAAGGAATTTTTTGCATAGCATTCCTACCCAGGGGACAACATGGCGAGACAACTCCTCCCGCTTTCGCCTCCAGGGCAGGGGGTGAGGAGGTTGGGGTGGGTGGCCGAGCCTGCCAAATACTACATTGCGTCCAAACCATTCAAAGGTTAATTTGCTCATCAGGCAATGGAAGCTGCAATTACACAGACGGAAAAAAATTTTCATCATATATATATGATGAAAATCAGTCCCATAGGCAGGGCCAGCCAGGGAGGAGACCAACCCACATTATGTTTAGATTTTGAAGACAGTATATATGTGAGGGCTGCATGTTAGACCGCGCCCCTTTTCTGCCCTCGCCCGTCTCAGGTGAGAGCATTCACAAGGATGAGAAAGCTGCCCAGATCTGATTATTATATGATTCCTGAACTTCAGAGATGGTAAAGTAAACTGACGAGAAAATTCAATCGACTGGTGTGAGTCTTTATTTACATTGGATACGTTCTTGAAAGATAAAGCGAACACGCATTGAGGTTGTTTTGTAAATTGCTAATTGGCCTTATGGACTCCAGGCCTACAAAACATTACAATATTAACAACAACTTAATCTCCTAGAAAATACAATTCTCTAAATCTGGTTACTTTAGTCATCATAAGAGGGCCAATATATTAGAATGTAAGTATAGTGCAGTGCAGTCAAAATAATATAAATATTACTAAATTAATACTTGTCAATCTAAACCAAGCATTGCTAGTTTATCTAATTTTGTGGTTGGTGAGACTCAACAAGGACATACAAAGCATCGTTCTGGCCAAAGAAATCCACAAATATTAGCTGTGCACTCAAGCTTCATTTGTTTTTGGGTTCAGCAAGTTCACACACACTAACTGTCCCAGCTGGCAACGTATGGGAACCCAATCAGAAACCTCAGCCTTTTTTTTTTTAAGATACTCTGTTATAACAATCAAGTAGAAGGGAAAATAATCTGGACTTCCTGATATGGGGCTTCCCAGGGAAGCCGCATTCAGTCATTTCTGGGTCATGACATCAGTGGCAGCAACACAGAAGTGTTTTGATTCAAGGGGAGGAGATGAGGAAACTGGTGGGAAAAAAAACCCACTGCCATCATGGCAACAACAATAACTCCCTATCCTGGGTGCCAATGCAAATCAGCTGTAAACAGTGTCAGGGGATTGTGTGTGTGTGTGCGTGTGTGTGGGGGGGGGCGTGCGTGTGTGGGGGGGTGGGTGTGTGTGTGTGTGTGTGTGCGTGTGTGTGTGGGGGGGGGGGGGTTGTTTTGTACTGATAGAGTTGAAAATACAACAGCTACCAGCTTTTAAATGAAGACAAATGCAGAACTAGAATACAGAACTACAGTCACGGGGATTTTTTTTATGGTTTCATGAATGAACACCTTTAGAGTATTCTTATTCATCTCTAAATGTGTGTGTTGTATGTGATTAAAAATTCCATTACCAAACAGGGAAATGGAAAAAGCAAAATCCTTTTGTGCATCCTCGGTTGGGAATTTAGCATGAGTCCAATGCCAACGTGCTTTCACAATGAACATTAACAGTGTCATGAGTTGTTTGGGTGACGACATTGAATAAGTCACCACGCTCAAATTCCCACGAGGATAAATGTGTACAGATCTCACTGGACAATCCGCCCCCTCCTCTCTTAACCTCCGTGGGAAGGTGACACAAGAAGCCTTCCTGGTTCAGCACATTCCTTGTCATTCTGCCAGGCTTTCTGAAAGACGCGTGTCCCCCCATTCTCAGGGGCTTCTCTTTCGGACATTTTGTTGAGGTTCAGGAGCAAACATCTTCATGAGTGCGCTGCACAACAATCCGACGACGCAGCATAGAACTGGAAGCAACTTGAGATAAAACATTTGCATGCCACGTGTGCATGGTCATAGAGGATGCTTAGCCAAGGCCAGAGACAGAAACGCTACGTTTATCCTGTAAAATTTATTGTACAGTACCTACTACAAATCTGCTCAGCGGTGTCCCATCAAGCTTTGATTCACATAATAAAGTAAACGAGGGTTATCAAAAGGCAGTTTTGTTCGTAAAGAGTTTCTTGTGTAAACACCAACCTCTGGTCTGACAAAGTTGTCATCTTGCCAAACCTTTCAACAATGCAAAGTCAGTTTTACTATGTCATTGTTGTGAAAACATCCCACTTGTTATTGTGGAGAAACAGGTTGCGTGAGTTCATGGGGATTTACCGGTTGAAATCCAAGGGTCAAACAAGTACTTCGTTTTTTTTATTAATGATCACGATTGCTAATACAGTAATCCCTCATTTATTGCAGTTAATGGGGACTAGAACCCCATGCTAAAGTAGAGGTTGACTCTAATTATTATTATTATTATTATTATTATAATTATTATTATTATTATTATTATTATTATTATTATCATTATTATTATTATTATTATTATATATTTTGTTTTGGGGGGATGGCGACACGGTGGTCGACTGGTTAGCGCGTCCTCCTCACAGTGCAGAGGTCGTGGGGTTCGAATCCGGCCCCAGCCTTCCTGTGTGGAGTTTGCACGTTCTCCCCGTGCCTGCGTGGGTTTTCTCCGGGTGCTCTGGTTTCCTCCCACATTCCAAAAACATGCACGGTAGGTTGATTGGACACTCTAAATTGCCCCTAGGTGTGATTGTGAGTGCAAATGTTTGTTTGTCTCTGTGTGCCCTGCGATTGTCTGGCAACCAGTTCAGGATGTACCCCGCGTACTGCCCGAAGACAGCTGGGATAGGCTCCAGTGGACAATTACGACGGAACGTTGTCTAATAACTACGCTAAAGTTTTATTGGCTTACCTTAACTAGAATCCCGCGGTGCATTTTAGCCAAAGGTACAATCCTGGTGGATGAATGCACTTTTGAACTCGTCGTCGTTGTGCAAATCGAAAGTTAGTGTCATTGCGTCTGCTCTTGTTGCTGCTGCTTCTCTTTGTTGCCGTCTTCTTCTTCTTCTTCTTCTTCATTGTCATCTTCTCTCTTCCCACTTCTTTTAATACTCCAAAGAAGAAGCACCGTCGACGGAAGTAGTTATGGCAACTTGTGCTTTGCACAAAAACATCAACAAGGACCTTTGGATAAAATGCAAGGTGGGATTCTATTTAAGGTAAGCTGTTTTAAGACAAATTTTAACAAACACTTGAACATTTTATTTGCCGATGTTTCATCCGCTCACAATTCTGAACACAGCTGTTTACTATCCGCGTAAAGCCTAGATAGACCAAACCGACGTTGGAGGTTGTTAGGCGTCGTGGCTTCTGATTGCACCATCTGATTGGTGTAGTGACTAGCGTCGTAACCCGTCAGGAGGCGTCTGGTGGGCATTTACGCGTGTTGAATCGGCGTCGCAAGTCCTGACATTTGGTCACTCTAATTGGAGGTTAGCTAGCAAATCAGCGCTCGGAGCACCAATGGGAAGTGACAAATGCGGATAAACAGTGTCTTCGCTGCCTTAATCTTCTTACAAGAACAAGAGCGAGGGTAGACAAGTTAAGTTTAAAAGAGTGGATGTTTCAAATTTAACTTGTGTTGCTTTCGTTGATGCTTTGTTTCTGTTGTATCTTTGTTTGTAAATTTTCTTTTTTTTTTTAAATTTATCTTCACAACTGAATTACATTTATTTTGTCTTGTTTTTTTTTCTTCTTGTTTTTTAAAGAAAAACATTTTTTACCTGTTCGAAATAAATTCAATTCAATTAAAATACAACGCATCTTTCCGCAATATGGTTGCCAATATGGCTGTATTTTTCATTCAATTTTCTTTTACGAATATTTTTGAAACCCCCGCAGTGCACTGAGGCCGAGAATCACAAAGTAGTGAGTCATTACTGTACTACCTCAATTTATTTTGTTTTATTTTTATTACAAGGACATATTGGCAAATCACCCATAAAAATGCAACATTTTGATTTAAGTGACCTGACTTAAAAGTTGACACTTCAAACAACCCCAAAGAATGCGTACTTGCTGTTCAATACCAATCACAGTTACTTATTACTTTATGGGCAAAACCCTACCAAAATTCCCTGATTGCAGGTTTCCCCGGTAACCTGAAGCCAACCAAAAATGTTTGTCTGCGAGCGGCAAAGTATCAGAGAGGATAAATCTGAAACAGTGCACATTTACACCGAGGTAAAAGTTAACTCTTTGAGGAATTGATCATGACAAATTATAGACTAGCCTATTCATAGGATACGACGAAATCCCCTCTGTCAACAGTGTCATTACCAGCAGGAATATGGGGGATAACCCCAGAGGTCTTATTTCCTGTGATCTCAACTCCACAAGCGAGAGTTCTGGATCTGACAGCAGTCACAGCATTGTAAACACTGGGAGCCTCAATGCGTCATTCCCTTTTTACACACAGATTACAACTACCCCTAAAAAGACACGACAGTAGTCATAAACAAACCATTCGCCAGCCCTTCAGTAGCCAAACCCCTAATTGAGACGAGTGGGGATCATTTCCTGGAAGAGTAGTATGAGTGGTCCGGACAGGTATGTTGATCACCTCTGACCCCAAAGCAGGCCTGTGCTGACATGAAAGTTGACCCATGGTGACCCTCAGGGTCCTTAACAGGCCTTTCGATGAATGCTTAGCCACAAAGGCCACACTTTGATGTCCACTAAAGCACTTTTCCCATGGCCTCGCTAGTCAAGATTCCTCAGGATCAGGGAGGGGGGCTACCTGAGGAGAGGTCAGGCCACACCGGAGGTTACCCACCGCACAGCTATTCCTTTTTCCTTTATAACACCTCTAAAAATAACGAACCCCCAACCCCTTACCTCATCCGGTCCCCTGCAACACACACATGCAAACTTTCACACATGCTGACGACTTCCTTATTTGGGAGGAGTTCAAACGACTTGGCAGCTAATTCCAAGCCCTGGCGGATAATATTTCATGGTTTGCGTGTTTATTTGTGTGTGTTTAAGTGCGTCAGCGGGGCGGTCAAGTTCGTAGCGACGATGGCACTCTGCAGTTGAGTGGGCAGCTGCCAACCATAAGTCTCTCCTCAGTCATCCCTGCGTGCTGAGATCAGTGCTGGGAGAGGATGAAGCATCAATCAGGGACATCTTTAACGCAAGACCACACAGAACCAGAATAGTTTGGCAGTATGTTTACATGTGCACTTCAGGCAAGCTATGGGACCATCAATTGGAGTACTCACTTTGTCGTTGAATACATGCAGATGACAATTTACTGGCTGAAATATCTTCACACTTGTAACATTTGGTTACTGTTGAATTAAAGGCCTGTTACAGTAAGCAAGTTGTAAAACCCGTGCAGACATGCGTGACCAAGTAAGGTAAAATGACACAATAACCCCAAAGGCCTCATTGGCACTTATTCACTGATAAATGCATGTAGGAAGGTTCATACTCTGCACTAGTTGAGCGTGTTTGCAGAATCTTTTCCATCAGTCCTTTTTTTTCCCACTGTGCATCAGTTGGTAAGTCAGATTTCATTCTAAATGACAGCACGTGCCAGTGCAATTTGGATAACCCACGCTCATTTTACCCCCATCTGTTTGACGCATCTCAGCCATTGTGCTGAGGTGTAAAGTCTAGAGAGATTAAAAAAAAAATTGTGAGAGATGAAACATTCATAACTTTATCTTTATACTATTTTCTAACGGTTCATATCAATGGAAAGCTTGCTGAACACAGAGCCTAACAACATAAAATAATGTTGGAAATCATTTTTAATTAACTCTTAAGTTAAAATGGAAAATTCTGTACACAAAACATGCATAGACGATGTTAATTATTGGCCAATCAATGAACTAACTCTGCACAATTTGTTAAAATAGAAAGTAAGGAATAAATAGCACAGCAAAGAGTCATTTGTAGTTGATTGAATTCATAAAATTAGCATTGAAGGCAGAAACTATACATGATGGTCGGAGTTACGTCACAGGGAAGGCTACCGCATTTTTATGTTATACCTGTCAACCCCGGGGTGTATTGAATCTTACAAAAGTTGTAATTGTCCGTACATATCTGTTTATAATCTTACACATTATTTTCGAATGGCTGCGTTCATGTCATCAGCAATCATCTTAAGAAAAAAAAAAAAACAAAACATGAGGAAGAGCGCCCCTCTCCCTCTGACGTGTGTTGTGGAGCTACTGGGCTCCCCCTTTTCAACGATGTGCGACTGTCAGGGTTCGCGAGTCGAGGAGAGGATCCAAGTGCTAGCGTGGAGCCTGGTGACGGCGATGCAAGCAGGCTGGGAGGCGGGCGAGCAGAGTGGGTCGAGGCACAGCCAAGGGTGACCTAGAAAATGACGTAGACGTAAACTCGGTGAGTACTGTAATTTCTTAAACACTGCGCAACAAGACGAGGGAGCTAGAAAGTACAAACTTGACATGGAGCGTAGACGATCTGGCAAGTGGTCTGCATACCAGAACCTCTTAAGTAGGAGCCATCTTCATTAGGAGGGATTGATCCCAGCTGCTGCCAACCCCAACGCACCTGCTCTCGGGTGCGCGCAAACGGACGCACATACACACACACACACACACACCTCAGGACGCTGTTGCAGCAGCCCTGACAATACCCCATCTCCCACAGGCACCACCAGGAGCCAGAGGCAGGTGACCGGGGCAAGCGCGGTGAAAGTCCCAAACCAACGACCTGGACAGGACCCTCTGGTCCATCGCCATCCCAGTTCCAGGAGCCTGCGCATCATTTTAGCAGGGTGGCCACCGACCATCATAGGAGGAGGAGGGAGCGGCAAAAGGGGGGGGGGGCAGCGAACACTACAAGACAGGTTTGACCTGAGAGACATGAAAGGTGGGGTGGACATGCAGAGTGGCTGGGAGCTTGAGACGCACTGCACATGGGTTCACCACATCCGCGATCTGAAAAGGCCCAATGAAGCCAGGAGAAAGCTTCCTTGATGAGCCACACCCTCTTCCCAACCGAGTAGGAAGAAGCAGGGATGCGGCGGCGATTGGCCTGTATCTGTGAACCAGCAGAGTACCTGAGCAAAGCGGAGCGGGCCTGCCTCCAGACCTTGTGGCGCTTGCGGACATGGAACTGTACAGAAGGAACAGCTAGATCGCTCTCCTACAAGGGGAAACAGTGGCAGTTGGTAGCGCAAGGAGCCCTGGAACGGAGGCATGCACAATTAAGAGCTCTGCAGAGAGTTATGGGCGTACTCAACCCATACAAGGTGGGAGCTCCATGAGGAGGGGTGTGATTGGGACATGCAGCAGAGGGCAACCACTACTGCTGGTTGGTGCGCTCACACTGTCCATTGGATTGCGGATGAAAACCCGATGATAGTTTCACACCGATCCCAAGGGCTGCACAAAAACACTTCCTGACCCGCGAGGTGAACTGAGGACCACGGTCAGAGACGATGTGAGTGGGAATGCCGTGCAGGCGGAATACATGTTGGACAAGAGGTCAGCAGTCTCCCTAGCGAAAGAGAGCTTGGGGAGTGCTGGGAAGTGCGCCGCCTTATAGAATCTATCCACTACGGTCAGATCGACAGTGTTACCTTTAGAGGGCGGTAGTCCAGTAACGAAGTCCAGGGCAATGTGTGACCATATGGCCGCTTGGGGATGGGAAGCGGCCCAAGTAAATTAGAACTGGGTTTGGACGACGACTTGTTCTGAGCGCAGATGTTGCAAGCCCATACGAATGACCGCGTGTCCTCCTCCATAGTGTGCCACTAGAAGCGCTGCCGCAGGAAGGCTAGCATGCGGTGTACTCCTGGATGGCAGGTCAGTCTAGAGGAGTGCCCCCACTGCAGCACCTGAGAGCGGACGGAGTCCGGGACGAACAAGGAGTTTGGGGGGCAGCCACCAGGAACAGGGTGGTTCCACAGGGCATCCTTGACCACCTCCTCCACTTCGAGGGTGAGAGAAGCTACAAGGCAGGTGGGTGGCAAGATAGGCTCGGGACTGGTACGGGGCTCGTCAACTGCAAACAGGTGGGACAGGGCGTCGGGCTTGGTGTTCTTTGACCCTGGACGATAGGTAAGTGTAAACGTGAAGCCGTCAAAGAACAATGCCCACCTGGCTTGGCGGAAACTCAGTCGCTTGGTGGAGCAGATGTGCTGGAGGTTATTATGATCAGTCCAAACCACAAATGGGTGTTCTGCTCCTTCAAAGACATGCCTCCATTCCTCCAGTGCAATCTTAACTGCCAGGAGTTCCCTATCGTTGATACTGTAATTGCTCTCTGCCTGGGACAGCCTGGGAGAATAGGAGGCACATGAGTGAACCTTATCATCCTCAGTTGACCGCTGGGAAAGCACAGCGCCAACCCCCACTGCCGACGCCTCCACCTCGACAATGAATTGCCTACCCGGGTCAGGGTGGGCCAGGACATGAGCGGATGAACGCAATTTTTTTAATCTCTCAAAGGCAAGGTTGGCCTTTGTAGACCAGCGGAACGGTATGGCGGTTGAAGTGAGGTTGGTGAGGGGGGCCGCTACCTGACTATTATTCCAAATAAAGCACCGGTAGAAGTTGGCAAAGCCAAGGAACCGTTGCAACTCCTTTTGCATCGATGACTTGGGCCATTCAGCGACTGCCTCCACCTTGGCTGGGTCCTATCTGCATCCGCCCTTCGGCAATGACGTAGTCCGAGAAGTGTGTTTGCGACACATGGAAGTCACACTTCTCAGCCTTAACAAAAAGCTTGTTCTCAAGCAGGAGGACATTGGAGGACATGACGTGCATGTCTTTCATGTTCAGAGCAGGAACTGGAGAAAATCAAAATGTCATCCAGATAAACAAAAACAAATCTTTCGATCATGTCACGCAAGATATCGCTGACCAGGGCTTGGAAGAAGAGCAGTGGTGCTGGTCAAGCTGAAAGGCATGATTAGGTACTCACAGTGACCCATAGGGGTGTTGAATGCCGTCTTCCATTCATCACCTTCCCGAACACAGACCAGATGATAGGCTTGGCGTAGATCGAGCTTGGTGAAAATGATGGCTCCATGAAATGGGGAGAAGGCATAGTCAATAAGGGGCTTGTACTTGTTCTTAATGGTGATGTCATTAAGGCCTCGATAGTGGAGCCTATTCCAGCTGTCTTCGGGCATTAGGCAGGGGACACCCCAAATTGGTTGTCAGCCAACCGCAGGGCACACAGAGACAAACAGTCACACTCACAATCAAACCTAGGGGCAATTTAGAGTGACCAATTAACCTACCATGCATGTTTTTGGAATGTCGGAGTACCCAGAGGAAACACGCGCAGGCAAACTCCACATAGGAAGGCCGGGGCCGGATTTGAACCCCCGAATTCTGCACTGTGAAGCGGATGTGCTAACCAGCCCTATTGTCATATGTCATAAAATATAAATATAACAACTTGAGTCTGGAAAGGATTGATTAAATTTCCATTCATTGCAATGAGAAAATTTACCTCAATTTACAAACGTTTTGAGTTACAAATGGGATCAAGAAATGAATTGAGTTTGTAAGTTGAGGTACCAGTACAGTATACTCGCACAATCTGCTTGTTGAGTGATAATGGCGGACACACAAACAACAGTGGATTCGTTTGTACAGTACATAAAGCACATACACGCACTTGAACGACAAGAGGGTGAAAGTGATGAGAAATTACTTTCACAGTTATTTCGGACATTGTGTCAACTCATTAGTTAATGGGCGATTTGAGTTATTACACTGGTCAAAAAATCTTTACTAACTTTTTTTTCATCAGATATACAAAGTAAACTTTTCTAGATTTATTTTTTTGTGCTGAATTAGAATCTGTCATTGTTGTTCTCTAGCACATTATGGTTTTCATAATTATAATTACATAAAAATAATATAATATGCAATATAGTAACACATTTAGTAATATTCAGGAATTAAGGGTTAAGGGGATTTATTTTTCCAGAAACGTCATTGGTATAAATTACAACGCATGATAAAATCCAGATTGCGCAAGCTTTGATCAGTCAAATTTAAAACTGAAAGTGAAAACATCTTAAAAACCTAATGTGCCAGAGAAAACGTAAAGACATTCTTTAAATCAGCATCAAAAATACGTTTGGGGACACATAACGCCAGCTCTGGTTGAAATTTGGTATTGACCAGTGTTATTGATAAAATTATTATTACTGTATTATTGTTTTTCTAAATCACTGCAGTTTCAATGTGTTGTGCTCAGCTTTTTTTTTTTCAAAAGGCTGATACACCATTATTTGTGCGTGCGGATGGGGATTTTCTAAATTTCAATCAATTTAAAAAGATGCACAGGAATTCAAGTATGAAGATGTTGATGAATCCTACATGTGTGCACCAACCGTGTGTATGCACATTTGACACACACATTTGTGAGTACGCACGGTTAGGGAATGAGGCCCATTGTTTGCCCGTCCCATCAGCATAAGTGACATGGGCAGGCTTTGTTTGTGGGAGAGGAGTGAGGTTGCTCCTCATGCTTAGCTGCAGGGCAGTATTACAACCATACTCTAAGTATGGGGTAATCTTTGTCAATCACTGTCACGGTGCACACAACACCAGGCGACACCTGGCACTAGTCCATTTCTGCAGCCCATCACATCTCCACGATGGACTAGCTGTCAGGCAACAGCGTAGCAGATGACTTTGAGGGTGCTTTGAGCGATTTAACTGGAGCACTTTAGAGCATAATTGCCTAATGGCTACATTTATGATTCTTGTGTGAGACCAGTTATAGCTTTATTATGATGAGGGTGGCCTATTTTCATGATCATTTCCATTTAAATTCTATACATAAGCAAATACATCTGTATTACATGTGTAATTACTGGCACAATATAGCGGTAAAATTATGAATATGTTATCATGGGAAGGAGTTTTATTTCTATGATGGCAATAAGACACAAGGCCAGTGATAAAAAGACATTAAAGAACATGTTGTATGTTATGTTATGTCTGTAAATGAAGGATTGTATTTTGGGAGCCGCTTCATAAGCTACAAGATATATTGTATATTGATCCTTGTTGCATTATAAATGGTTCAAGAATATTGTTAAAGAGATACAAATGAAGTACAGTAAGTCTTTGTGGGGATTCTGGACACATCTCTCTTCTTTTAAGGTCTCAGAAACGTGCTAAATATCTTAGAAAAACACACACACATATATATATAGACACATACTGTATCTATAGAAACATATATATATGCAGTATAATATATATATATATATATGCAGTATAATATATATATATATATATATATATATATATATATATATATATATATATATATATATATATATATAATTAGTCTGAAACAGTCCATTTAAGAATGAAAGGTTGTGTGAGCGTCTGAGTAATGTATGTGTTTTGCATAATAAAGTATTATTGTGTGGACATTTAGGTACTGGAAATACAAATCTGTTGTGTTTGACACCTTGCATGTATACCGCATTCCAAATTATTATGCAAATGTTTTTTTTCTCCGATTTTTATAAATAGTGCGACATGGTAAGGGATTTGCTATTAAAAATATTTTCAAAGTGATAATGACAAAAAACATTTCAATGAATTGATTCCTGCAATGATTCAGAGGGATTGACTCATGCTGTTGTCATCTTTTTGAACGAAATAGAATGACATCCACCACACATGTCCGTGGAGCTCAGAATCTGTCTGCCTGCGCTTGGATCGAATACACCAAAATAGTGTAACACCCTCTGTGCCACAACATAGACCTACTCTTAGGTAGCAGTAATCTAAAAATGTACTTTACTTTTGGTCACCAAGTTGCAAGATGTGCTGGGAGTGTGCAACAGAATACACCGGAACACCTATCGAGGCGTAGCGTGGTCTACCAAATAAACAGAAAAAAACAAAACTAGACTTGCGCCAGCACGAAAATAAAGAGGCACATTTTTACACCGAGCCCAGTCTACTTTCTGTCACCAAATTATCATGTGCGCCACGAAGTGCCAGCTCCGTCAGCAGAAACGCCCATCGAGGCACTACACGGACCCAAACACCGTAAACCAGACTTGCCCGAGCATGAAAATGAAGATGCGCCCATTTTCAAGCCGAGTGCATGAGCGCATACACGCGCTATGAAAATAGGACCCTAAAGGCAGAGCTAGGCATCGCCTATTTCCCGTCTGCATATTTAATCGACCCACGTGGTCCCAGTAAGTCCGAGTCAGTCAATCGACGTCGAGAATGGACTTAACCTGTACCACGTTAAAGGCAGGTGCCGCACTCCAGACACGCGGCGGGGTTAGGAAAATCAGTGTTGTGTATCTTGCGTGACATGTGCCCCATATTGTTTTTATTTCACCGCTCACCACGCTGTGCGTAAGTGTGTGTGTGTGTGTGTGTGTTGTTTTTGATATTTTTTCTTGGTTTCGCGGCGTCTGCTCGTGCGGCGATTATTACATTCTCGACGCTGATTGGCTGTTGCCGACGAGGGACGGACCGTGACTATGTGGGTCGATTAAATATGCAGGACGGAACGCGGTGGCGGTTAGGTGATGCAGAGCTCTGCCTAAATGTAGCTTTTACTGTGGTTTAAAAATAGAATATGTTGCTGCATCCACTAAACAAAGAGAAAATCAATTTGGCATTAAGGGCACATTTTGCATGAATCTAGAAATAGGAAGAAATATATGTGATTGCGCTATTTTCACCCAAATCGTCTAAAGTTTCTGTGTGTTTGTGAAACGATGGCATATCGGGTGCCAGGCTCAATTGGCAAGGAAGAGATCTTGTTTTACGTTAAGAAGCTGTTTGTCTACCCTGTCTTCAAATCTTCCCGAGATTTGACTGAGCAACTGGCCCAACGCAAGCAATGCAGCTAATATTGCCGCCCCCACCCCAGATACATGGGCCGTCATTTGAGCCCTGCTGACCACGCAGGCAGGCTGGCATAGCTGCAGCCCTGGAGAGACACACTCACAGCTGGCATTTCAAAGGCCTTCCTTCCACTGTCACACCGCTTGACTTGTACCTCTCCGTTTTCACACACCTCTCCAATGGCCCTGACTGGGCATGAGCTCAGCGTCTGCACACACCTCTCAGAACCTTCCAGGACTTGCAAAAACACATGCTTTCACGCGAATGCAACAGTAGAGATCATGCATGCTTCTCACAACTTGCTGCGAGGAATCAAAATACAATAGAGCGGCTGTTTCAGCTTTTACATACTGCACTCTATATCCACTATTTCCAATGTTTTTAATGCTACAGACAACCCTCAGGTTCATCCATGCCTGATTTCCGTATTATCTTGCAACATTTCAAAGGAATGATGAGAATGTGCCCCGGGCATCCCAAAAACAAGTATAAACATTCCAATGTTCTCGTTGTCATTCCAGTCACCAGGGGGGTAGTGGAGGATAGCCTGCCTCCCACCGCAGACAAAAACAAAGTGTGTTTATTCAGTTGTGAAAATGTTTACAAAAAGATACATTTCATTTATATATAATTAAATACAAAGTACATTTTACTTTGCATTCATACCTGCAATCATTTGGTTGTGATGACCACAATATTAGGTAAACCCAGGCAAACTAAAGAATTACAATTCTGTCTTTACAAGAATAAACAATGCCAATACAAAAGACTATCAATAAAAATAATACTCAGTTGTGAACCTGTTTGAACTGCATTAATCTGTAATCTTAGTTTTGTGGATTTTTGTAGAGGAATAAAACTGAATTTCAATGGTTCCACACTACTGCAAACTACAGCCACTAAGGCTGGTCAATGTGGCCTTGAAAATAAAATCTCAGATTTTTAAATTTTTTTTAACAAAAATCACATTTTTTATTTTAGTCGTTTTGGAAGCACATAACTTTGGTCAAAAGTTTTCAACATGTCAATAAATTACTACTTTTGCAACTAATGAGTAGCCACCTTAGCTATTATAAATGGGCATGATGCAAGACGGGGAGGACCCAAATGCGAGATGGCGAGGAGGAGGACAGTTTGAGATTTTAATTAAATGAAATACAATTGACTGGATACTGATGCTTGGCGTGGTGCTGAGGCTTGGCTTGGCCACGAGGATTGGCTTGCGAGACCTGGCTTGGCGAGGTGATGAGGCTTGGCTTGACAACAGGTAACTCTGTTCAAATGACAATGACCCGACAAGGAATGAACAAAACCTAGCAACTTAATTACAAGCACACTGACGAGACAAGAAACACCTGGACAAGACACACAAGGTAGGAGGGAGCTGATTGGTTAATTCTAGGGAATGGAAGCCACACAGGTGGACACAATAATCATGACAAGACAGACACGGAACACTGAGCAAAACATGAAACTAAAAAATACCCAAAACCAAAACAGACCAAACATGACATTGGCATTGTCTTGTCTTTGATTGGGTTCTTTCTGTGTCATATGCAAGATGTTTGTTTCTTTGCAATAATTAAAGCTGTTGTTTGAAAAATACTGACCGACTTACTAAGTTGCCAACAGTGATTGTGCTTTTGCAAACTACCTCCTTGCTGTTCACGGCCCATGTTGTAAGGAAAAGTTGACTGGAACGCCACTCAAACTGGAAGGTACAGGTCGCAAAGTGGTTGAAAAAATATCAAACAAAAAACAATTTATCGCGATCAGCCATCTTTGTTTACATTTGCCCGGAACGCTTAATGCTACGTTCACACCAATCGCGGATGAAGTGTTCCGCTTCGCCTCATTCGCTCACGTTTGACCGCGAGAAATTTGAAATCTGAATGCTGCAGCCGCTAATTCGTGTACAGCGGAGAGGGGAGGGGCTTCGCTTGGTAGTAGACGACGACAGCATTTTTCAACATCGCAATCAAGTGGCCGACACACTATGCTAATGCTAACAATATTGCTGTTTTGGTAAAGTTCAAGAACTGTAAAAAAAAAAAAAAAAAAGCAGCAGAGTGAACAGTGTGGCTGTGTGTGACGTAGTATGCCCGACGCTGATTGGCTGCCGCGAGGCGAAATGTCAAAAAGGTTCATTTTTGTATACGCGACGAATGGGGCGAATGGGCGGATTTTCTGTGCTTCGCTCCGCGTCCCACCGCTCAAAACGCATCATTCGCAGCGCCCCGCACACAACCACGCCCGCCTGCGCGAACTACATTGACTCCAAATGAAACACGTCGCCAGATACGCATCATCCGCGTTTGGTGTGAGCGTAGCATTAGAGGTCGCAACTGGCATAATACAAGTTGGATGAATCCGACTTCCCTTTACTGGAATGCATCATTACTGTAAGCATGTATGTCAGTGAGGATGTGCTTTGAATCACCGAAGTCCCTAAAATTAACATCGTCCTAACAAATAAAAATGCGTTTGTAAGTGTGTGCGTGCGTGTGTACGTGCGAGCGCGTGCGCCTGAGTGTGTGTATGCGCGAGACCCGTTTAACGCTTGCCATTCAAAGTAAACCAAAACTAGAGCTCTCACGCTGCGTGGGTGTGGGTGGGGCAGGCGGCCGTTGGGTGGGGGGATGCTTTTCAAACAATAACTTCACGCGGGAAAAGGGGAGCTCACGGATGGGAGGAGCAAAGATAGGGGTGGAGTGGTGGTGGGGGATGGGAGTAAATGGAAAGCTTTTTATCTCCAGTTTCCCACATCCTGTGAGCGGCAACAAACGCGGCCACCCAATTTGAAAGAATGAGTGGAATGCGTCCATTCATTCCCCGCCCCAACCCCGCTCTTTGATGCACAAATCGCTTGAGAGGCATTGTCAGACAACTCAAATAAAGACCATAGTCCTGGACTTCACTTTAGCTAATAAAGCTCCGTGTTTAATGTGGAAACAATCGGGTAAACTGCAGGGGGTTGGAATAGCTGGAATGCAATTGATGGACTTAGCCCTGCATGTTTATGCTATGCGGATGCTTTACTACTAAAAGCAGAAACGTAAACATTACAAATCTTGATATCTATTTACACGTTGGAAATACATTTCTAAGTGTAAGGGAAACATGATAAAGTGTTATGGTTGAAGTATGTAATTTAATAGGCACCGCAGCTGTGAGCACGTGAGTTTCTGTTTCATGTATGCTCCTCTGTCCTCACAATAAATGTCGTCAGTTTCCCGCTGAGTGAGGCTTGCAGGGGGGTACTTGGATTTGAATGGCCCTCTTCTCCTCCTCCTTCTCCAACGTGAGTCCACAGCGCCTAATTCAAAGCCCTTCCAACACGCACACACACGTATACACACACATTTTGGCGCGTTTTGATTCCCGCCACGTCTGTGTCTGGCGGGCTGGGTTACGGAGTTCACTCTATTTTCACGAGGGTGATTGACGTGAGTTTGGAGCGGAAAACTCGCTGTCCTATTGGAGGACAGAGCGGAAGAGGGCGACACGGGGTGCGGTTGGTAACGCCCATTACTACAGCCTTATAAATGTCCTCCCCCCGCCTCTTGTTTCCAAAGCCGGTGTCTGAGAGACATTCTCGGACTCGGATCGCCGTTTGTTGATGTGGCCGATTTGTACTCGTTTGTTTACAAAACACCGCGGAGAGGCTGTGAACGTGCGTTTGGTGTGAACGCAAACACGTCGCCTCTCACTAGGACATTGTCCACTCGTTTTCCTTTTGGGACGAAAGCGGGTTTCCCTCTATCCGGATGAAAGGATCCTTGACGCATTTTTGTTCCTGCGACGTGGGCACGAGACACAGGAGAACCGCGCCAACAGGATCTTAACTCCAACCCAGCAAAGCCAAGACTGACTAACATCGTTCTTGTATTTTTCGAGGCGACTTGAAATAAAGGAATGCTGCTTTCCAAGCTCAACTCCCTGGCCCACATTTCCAGCGACATGCCGGCGAAGCTCCAAGTTCATCCAGGTTAGACGCCCTTCTCTCGCTCTTTTTTTTTTTTTTTTTTTTTGCGCCGTCATGGAGGACAAGGCGCAGTAATGGCAGCCCGCTCTCAAGGGCGCCACTTTTATTTACGACCCTAACCCAAATGTTACCAAATCTACTGTAACGTATAAGGCTTGATGGTGTATTTTGTGGTATTTGGGTGGCTGGCTGATTGTAACATGGGGATGTTTGTGTTTGTGTGCGCAGTGAGGGAACCCTTCGAGAAGCTCTACCAGGTCGGGGCGGTGTTGGGCAGCGGGGGTTTCGGCACCGTATATTCCGGCACTAGAACGTCAGATGGAGCACCGGTTAGTATTCCAATTGAATATTAGTCTTATTAATATACCGTGCATATCAGTTTTAAATTGCTCTGTTTGTTTACCTTGATTTTGCTTGGCTCAGGTGGCTGTCAAACATGTCGCCAGGGACCGCATCTCCGAGTGGGGGGAGCTGGTGAGTGATTTCTATGTATTTACTGATTCATTCGTTTTTGTGAAAACGTGAATTCACGCGCAAACCTCCCATCTTCCTCCCTAGCCCAACGGCTCCCGGGTCCCGATGGAGATCGTGCTGTTAAAGAAGGTCGGGACCGGCTTCAGGGGCGTCATTAAAATGTTGGACTGGTTCGAGCGAGCGGACAGCTTCATTATCGTCATGGAGAGGCCCGAAAACGTCAAGGATTTGTTCGACTTCATCACGGAGAAGGGCGCCCTGCCAGAAGAGCTGGCCCGCAGCTTCTTCCGCCAAGTGCTCGACGCCGTGCGTCACTGTCACAGCTGTGGCGTGGTGCACCGGGACATCAAGGACGAGAATATCCTCATCGACCTCCGGACCGGAGAGATCAAGCTCATCGACTTCGGCTCCGGAGCCCTGCTGAAGGACACCATTTACACAGACTTTGATGGTGAGGCGTCACTAATAACAATTGCTTTTTTATTTTCATTTTTGCTCTGTTCTAATCCCGATTGCATTTGATTCTATTTTTAAATTACTAAATGGGTGTTTTTAATTGGAATCATACGTGTAGCAGCCCTCGATTACAAAACCAGAAATAATGCAGGCACTTTGGCGCCTCTGACTGGTCGAAAGGGGTATTTTTACAACTCAAAGTTTGTAAACAAAGTCACATGGCTGCTCCCCCGCCCACACATACTCGCTCTTGAGCTCACGCACTCATGCCTTGTCACGCTACCAGGCACCTGCGCACATGCAAAGAGTATTAACCCGATGCACACTTTTTCATTTCGGATAGGACTTTATGAGTTATTAGCGTTGCAAATGGGTGGCAAATTTCTGGAAAGCTAAAAGTAAATTTAAATCGGGAAATTTGGGGAATATTTCAAACTGGAAATGGTCCATGGGAATTAACTGGTAATTGAGGTTAATATCATGGAACGTGATTGGATATGTATATTAACATTTGTTTCTCATAAGTACACTTCCATGCATATTAGATCTACCTAGATATTAGGTTTATATAACCACAACCCGTACCTTTATTGGTGCATCATTTTCACACTTGTATGAATTCTGGTTATTTCATTCAGGATAATGCTGAAGTATATTTTTCACAACTATTTTAAAGTTCCTCATTAAGCGACAACCTTAGTTCTGGTTTACCCGCATGGAAAATTTCTAACTTTGATCAATTCCCAAATTTTGCAAACCTATTGGTTATGTAAGTGTCATTCCTGTCGTGGTTCTCATGGATTGTTTTCTTTTTAAAGGCACGCGAGTTTACAGTCCACCAGAATGGATCAAATACCACCGCTATCAGGGGCGCTCGGCCACAGTTTGGTCGCTGGGTGTGTTGCTGTATGACATGGTGTGTGGAGACATCCCCTTCGAACACGACGAAGAGATCCTCCGAGGGCAGGTCCTTTTTAGGAGGAGAATTTCCACCGGTAAGGCGCACACATGGCGATGAACGTTTTTGTCATTTGTCGCATGTTAAAGTAATGTGACTAACTAAATTGTTGCCCTCCCACCTGCAGAGTGCCAGCAGCTGATCAAATGGTGCCTGTCCTTGCGGCAGGCCGATCGGCCATCCTTTGAGGACATCATCAACCATCCGTGGATGCAGAGCACGTCTTCTTCGGCGTTGCCGCCCGCGCCGCAAACGGACAAGTCGAACACAGAGATCAAGTTGCACAGCATCAGCCACGAGCCCTCGGCCTTCACATCGACCTCTGTGGCCGTGGCGCTGTGACAGTGGAGAAAAGCAGCATGTTCAGAACCTCGCCATCCTCGTGCCTCACTTGATTTACTCCCTGTGACCATATCAGACCACCATCGATCTCCAAGGACTCTGATGCCTGATTGTTAGCCTGTAGGAGGGCGTGCTCTGCTTGCAGAACAGCACATGTTGCCAGGAGAGTGCGAGTTATGTAACCATTCTGCTGCAGATTTGTTCTTAAAAGTGCCTTATGAGACTGTTTGGAGGGTGGGGGGGAGACCTGGAAATACTTGAATATTTGGAATGCAAAAAAAAAGGCTAATGTTCTTGATAGTCTTTCTTTTTTTTTGTCTTTTTTTTATTTTACTATTGTAAAGGCTTTATCTTTATCTTATTTTTTCCACTCATGGGCCTAGATCAGTGAAGCCTATGCCGTTATGTTACAACCACTACTAGCACTACGATTGCTCAATCCAATCTCATTAGCAACCAGACGAACCTCACAGCTCTGGCAGCATCCTGTGCAAACAACAACACTGGACTTACCTCACCCGCTTCTTAACCACAGCATCTGCCTTTCTCTTTCCTTCCTTCGTGTGTCACATCCACACCCCGAACCACTCCTCAATGCAAAGTCAACCATACCGAAATACATCATCCTCTGCTCTCCTTCACATTTTGAAAAGAATATGTTGAAACAGTGCCTCACACAGGTCTTAAACATTTGGTGGGAGGCGTGAATTGTATAGTATGGTATTTATTTTTTCGGCGACAAGCTTTTTACCTAGATTTTATTTATTTTATTTATGAGAAGAATTACGGCTGTTCATATGTTTCATTCCACAGTCACTGAAGGGCCCACCATTATTTAAGAGACAAAAGCAAGAATATTTTTTGACCATATTTATTATGGCTTGAATTTTGTTTTGTAATAAAAGAGCAGACATGTTTGTGTACGTCTTGTAAATAACTTGTAAATAGTTCCCAAAGCACTTCCATGTTAGTGTATTTGAACACTGAACGTCTACTGATGAACTGTTGGATGCGTTGTGTTTGTGTGTATGTGAAAGGGAGAAACCTCATTTGGATGCAGCTTTGATTGTTAATTTCCTTCAACCATTCAGATTAGAATTGTAAATTATGTTAGAAATTATTTTTTTATACGAGTTCATTAAATATTTTTGTTACAATGCTGACTCTCGAGTCGTGTGTATTACTTCATTACATGTTGGCCAGATTATAGATGTACAGTATATTACTTTAACATTTTGGGTACCACTTTATAATAAGGTTTGACTAAGTAAATTTCAATATATTTTTTTATTTAAATTTTTATTAAATCATACATTTTAGTTGCTTGGAGTGCACAGATGTCAGTGGGACCTTGCTTTGCAAATAGTGAGCCCACATTTACTATAACAAGCCTCATATATGGGCTTGCCTTCGATACATTTTGAGATCAGGGATACTCACACTTTTCAGCGTGCGGCTACTTCTAAAACGACCAAAATGATCTACCTACTGGGTAGGGTATGTTTTGCATTTTTATATATTTCAAATATTCATTTCATACATTCAAATAAAGGATTCTTTATGTGTACAATGTATGTTGGTGTACCTTGCATTACCGCATGAGCCAATAATGCACAACACAACATAATTAACTATGAACATTTTTTGTACGTTAGGTTCACACATGCGTCGTGCCATCTTGGATTCAGCAGCCCAGATCGGGAGCTGTTCCCAGACCAGCGATTCTACGGCCGACATCCAGTTCCTGACGTCTATTTATTTTATTTTTTTAAATGTTATGTGATCTACCAATACTGCCTTTGCGATCAACTGGTTGATCGCGATAGATGCATTGAGCATCCCGGTTGTGTGTTATATCCATCCATTATCTATACCGCTTGTCCTCACAAGGGTCGCGGGCGTTCTGGAGCCTATCCCAGCTGTCTTCGGGCAGTACTGAACTGATTGCCAGCCAGGCCACACAGAGACAAACAATCACACACACTCACAATCACAATTAAGGGCAATTTAGAGTGTCCAATCAACCTACCAAGCATGTTTTTTGGAATGTGGGAGGAAACCGGAGTACCCGGAGAAAACCACAGACACGGGGAGAACATGCAAACTCCACACAAGGAGGCTGGAGCCGGGATCGAACTTTTGTGTTATGGTGGTCGCAATATTTGAGATGTAACAAACTAAACGGGTGGACTTAAATCGAACCATCCAAATAGTGAGCCCGTATTTATTGAAAAGTGCTGTAAGTCATTCACAACTGTTAACAGTAATATTTACTTTAAAGAACACAACATTCATTCATGCGTACTATCGGTATTCAGTATTATAGAAAAGTGTTGCTGCATTATGGCACAACAAGTAGAGGATATAATCAAATCTTTGGCCTTGTTGCATTGTTTAGCAGGTGTGAAGTAATCAAGTGGTATGGTGGTGGCGTCCCTGTGTGTTTAATCTCACTAACAAGATCAAGATGCTCCTGCAGTTAATCTAGACACCAGTGGGCTATGAAGCTGTTCACCTGAACAGACAAGGGCTGCACTTTTAATCAGTCACCATGCACCCAATGACTCCTCCAAACACACTGCCGGGACCCCCAGCTTCCCCCACCCACCCGTTGAGAGAGAAAGATTTACTCAACAGCAAATTACATGCAGTTTAACAAGACTGCTGCTCCTGAATGCGGTGTGTCCTGTATGGTAGATTGGAAATAGAAATAAAAGAATGTAGATGGGAAGCCAAAACTACCAACCTCTAACATGTCTTGCATGTAATGTATACGTACACACATGCATGCACACACACTCGAACACACACATGTATTACCACTGGCTCCCTACATGAATTTATTCTGTGAAATTTATTAAATGCTTGGAAAATAAAACATTCCTTGATTAATATAAATAAAAGAAATTGTGAAACATTTGCTGGAGGTCCCATTTTGTTGTGATCAACCAGAACAAAAAGAAATTTATCAGAACAGCCATTTTTGTTGTCTACATTCGCCTGGAACGCTTTGAAGTCGAAACTGGGACTATCCAAGTGGGATAAATATGACTTCCCACCTTCCAAATATACAACATATGTTTGTATACTGTATGTATGGAAATGTATGGAAATGTTATCAGTGGTAGTACTTGCCAGTGGGTGTCACAAAAGGTGCCATTCAAGACTACTGACTGCGTACATTAGCACTGCAAGTATAGAACCATCAAAAATATGGAGCAAATTACTGTAAGTACTGTCTGTAGCATAATAATAATTGCCCCCTCCATGCATTTCATGTCCCCCCCCTTCATACTGAGGTCTGGCAACGGGTTTGTTGGTATGGCTTGGCAATGCTGTCTAGGTCTCGCTTACGCTTACAACCTGGAAAAAAAATATTATTCTGTGAGGTCTCGTGCAATTTTGATTGGCAGTTACAGTACAGCTGCATGTTACAAGGCCGTAAACAAATGGAGGCCAGTATTGTCATGTCTTATTTGGGGGAAACTAAATTAACCCTTGTATGGTGTTCGGCTCTGTGCGACCCATGTTCAGTTTTTTTCAAAATGACAAGGCTTACGTGAAACCTTCTCCTCGTGGTGATAAAACACTGTTATGGGATTATCTTTTTTTTATTACATTTTATTTAAAAAAAAAACGAGCGGCACATTAATTAATAAATGTGATCTTGTAAGAATCGATGAAGTGAGCGAGACGAGAGTTGGAATGTGAACTTGTTTATTCAACAGTGGTCACTGTTTTCATGTCCACGCAGCGGACGTGTGAGAGGTCGGATGAAAGAGGTTGGATGGGCGGGGGCCCAGCTTGCGGAGCGCCTCTTTGAACAGCCCCTGGTGCTGCTTCAAGTACTCCCCCGTTAGGGAGGCCATGGCCAGTGAAAGTGTCGAACTGCAAGGTGAACAGCCAGTAACTCTCAGCCAAAAGTACTGTATTCCGTAACCCGGTGGGGTTTGGTGATCCCGTTGAGCGACTGTTTCACGGCACCTCCGAGAGCGACGTTGCTGGCGTCTGTCGAAAGCGTGAGAGGGGCGCGGAAACGACAGTGTGGTGCCGTTAGCCAATGCCAGTTTGGAGGCGTAGACCCCCTGGCATGCCACAGGTGCACTTGTCAGGGCGCACAACCAGGCCGTTGTCCCTCAGAAGCTGCGGGACGGTGCGGACGTGGCTTCGGTGTTCCTCTTCACTTTTGGAGTAGATCAAGATGTCATCGATGTAGACGCCACAGAGGGAAAGGTTGCCAAAAATTTGGTCCATCATCCATTGGAAGGCAGCGCCACTGTTCCTCAAGCCAAGGGTGGAGTAGTTGAACACGCACGTGCCAAATGGGGTGACGATAGCGGTCTTAGTGATGTCATCTGGATGCACGGGTACCTGGAAGTACCGCTTCAGCAAGTCCACCTTAGTGAACACTCTGACGCCGTCCAACTCGTCAGCCATGTTGGGCAGTGGGTAGGGGTCAGGAACAGTCTGGAGATTTGGACGGCGATAATCCCCACACGGCCTCCAGGACTCATCAGGCTGCTCTACCATATGTAAAGGCCTAGATAGATCAAACCGACGTCGGAAGTCGTGAAGCGTCGTGAAGAGTCGCGAAGCGTCGTGAAGCGTCGTGAAGCGTCGTGAAGCGTCGTGAAGCGTCGTGGCATCTGATTGGTGTAGTGACCACCGTCGTAATCTGTCAGGAAGCGTCTGGTGGGCGTGTCAGCATGTTGAATCGGCGTTGTGAGTCGTGACATTTGGTCACTCTGACTGGCTGTTAGCTAGCCAATCCGCACTGGGAGCGCCGACGGGAAGAGACAAATGCGGATAAACAGCGAGCATGCCTTTGCTGGCTTAATCTTCTTACAAGTACAAGAGCGAGAGTTGACAATAAATATTTCACGATATTGTGTCAAGAACGTAAGGGTTTACTTTGCGCGGGAGTTCATCGTGAGGGAAGAATATCGCTGAATGCACTGTTGACGCCCACGCCGCGGATGTGTAAGAGGTCGGATGAATGAGGTGAAAGAGGCCAGATGGGCAGGGACGGCCGGCCTGCGGAGCGGATCTTTGAACATCTCCTGGTGCTGCTACAATCCAGCAAAGGTAAAGGGCAAATATCAACAATGTTTTCTGTTCATATGACTTGCAATTGGGATGTAGTAAACATCTGTTGAGTATTTTAACAGGAAACTATGTGATTGTGTTGTTTTGAAAACCCAAAACTCTAGCGGGTCCAGCAGACCCATTAACACTGACTGAGTAACAACATTACAAACACCACAAGGGCTGATGACTAAGGCAGAACTAGAGACCCAAGCAAAGAGAAAAAAAAGAAGCATGTTTTTGTTGCAGCTTCTTCCACTGCCGTTTGGTAGCTGCAGAAGCTGCACCATACCACAGTTGGTTTCCGCGAATGTCTCCAAGGTTCATTTCCTCTTTCATTCGCAGAAAGCAGGCGCCATATCACAAATTCATGCCAGTAAACTGATGGAGGTGTTAGATGGCTTATCACAACATTAATGGACGCTTTCAACGGACAATGTTAGTTTAGAGATGAGTCATCACTAAAATAGAACACGAGTAGCTTTCAGAATAAAAGACACCTTGATTCTAATGATAAATAATGTGGTGTTTGAGGTTATCTTATTACACTGTGCCGTATCTTCCTCCTTCTTGCATTTTTAATCAGTGAGAGTGTTGTCCACCAGCTGATCATCTCTGTCCTCTTCCCGTAAGTCATGTAGTAAGTGCTCGTTTCCCACTTGCATAATCAGCCACTCATCTGTCCTGACTGTTACATTGTGTAATACTGACAGAAACATCACTTTGACCCTCTTATCGCTCTCTCTGTCTCTCTCCTCCCCTTCCTGCTCGTACAGCTACGATTCCTTGCCTGCGTGGGTTTTCTCCGGGCACTCCGGTTTCCTCCCACATTCCAAAAACATGCATGGTAAATTGATTGGACTGTCTAAATTGGCCCTAGGTGTGATTGTGAGTGCGGATGTTTGTCTCTGTGTGCCCTGCGATTGGCTGGCAACCAGTTCAGGGTGTCCCCTGCCTACTGCCCAAAGACAGCTGGGATAGGCTCCAGCACGCCCCGCGACCCTTGTGAGGAGAAGCGGTACAGATAATGGATGGATATATATATTTATATATATTTATATATATATATATTTTTTTTTTACCATTATTTTTGTGGATAGAGCATCAGTGTCTGTTAAAACTGAGCATTAGTATTAGTTTTAGCAATTTTCTTGTTGTCCTTGAGTATTTTAACTCATTCACTGCTATTGACGAATTGACTTGTTTTTTCACAGTCCAGCCATTCAATCCCAGGATTTTTTCTTTTTTTTTTTTTCAAACACTAGGCTAAAAAAGGGTCTGAAAATGTCTGGCAGTGAATACCTTAATGAGCAGGGGTGGGTAAAGTATGGCCCTCGTGCCACATACGGCCTGTTCTTTTCTTAATCGGGCGTGCCTAACATGTATGTTATTGCAGTGGACATGTTAAAAAAAAAGTTTGGTTCTCATGAGAACATGTTGCTACATCGACTTCAAGCAAAACTCACAAATTTTATTCACTCTGAGAGACTTGAACCCACAACCTTCACACTGTAACTCAAAAAGATCAGTCACATGGCAGTTTTAGATTGAAGTTTTAAATAGCAAAGACCATATTTGTTTCACAGCCAGTGGGTCAAGTGATGCTTGTAAATTGCAGTCATAAAAATGTCTGTTTGAGCAGGAATTATGCAAAACAGGTCCGTCCTGTTTATTGTGTTTCCTATTTTCCAATGAATGTTGCATTTTTTATGGAAGTGTGGAACTGCCAATGTGGAGTAAAAAATATTGACTAGCAAATACATTCAAACGTACTCTGTACAAACGTAGCATTTTTTTCCCATAATGCCACGGGGTATTGACTTGTGCATGCGTGAGTTAGCCTACATTATAACAATACATTCTAAAATTAAGTAAGTGAACAGTGTTTATTCATAATTTTATGGTTTGATTTTGTCTCCAGTGCATGAGTTACGGTACTTTTCTCATAATGCTACGGCTTATGCACATGCGCAATCAATAGCTGTGGCATCATAGGAAATAAATGCCACGTTGATAGTATTTCGCCTCCAAGTATGTTCGAATGTATTTGCATGTACGTTGGAATGTATTTGCTGTATGTTTGAACATACTTGCGAGTATGGAATGTATTTGCCAGTCAAAAAAATTTTAATATGTCACACTGACAGTTCCGCATATATTTTACATGTAGCTCGCTTGGTATTTTCGCAAGACAACTATCAAATTGTATTTGCAGGTGTAAATTCAGCATGCAGTAGAAAAGAGCAGAGTGAGATTTCAATCAACACAAACAAGGCAAAGCACGGCATTTGCTCATCAACGGATGTGCTCGTGATGCTGTTTTTCATTGCCTCATTAAGCAGAAATGCGTCAACATGTTCTGCTCGCTTAATCTGCATGAAAAGATAGCCGACAGTCATTCTCCTGCAACTGTATTCACACGAAAGTAAGAATTTGTTTTCACATGCGAGCAGTGAGTGACTCAGGCACAAAGAAGTGACTCTCTGCCCCACCTCAGACGCCGGGTCCCACGGGCTGAGGCTTTCCCTGGCACCTCCATGTCCAACGTGTATGGGCAAGGAAGGCGCGAGGAGGTCCATGAAATGAAGGTATCGGGAGTGTTGGCAGATGCGTAAAGGTTTGGAAAAACAAGTGATCTGGTTTCAATCCAGGGAGAATTTCACCCACAGTTCGTTCCATGATGTTTTCCCAGAAAAACAGACAGAAGCTCCTATGTGACAACATGGGAACCAAAGGTCATATGCTCATGTTGGGAATTTCCAATTCAGCGCCACTCTTCTTTGTATATTATTTTTCATTGTTAGTATTTCCATACATGGGGTGGAACAGTGGACGACTGGTTAGCACATCTGCCTCACAGTGCAGAGGTTGAGGGTTCGATTCCGGGCTCCGGCCTCCCTGTGTGGAGCTTGCATGTTCCCCCCGTGCCTGCGTGGGTTTTCTCCGGGTACTCCGGTTTCCTCCCACATTCCAAAAACATGCATGGTAGGTTAATTGGACTCTCTATTGTCACTAGGTGTGATCGTGAGTGTGAATGTTTGTTTGTCTCTGTGTGCCCTGCTATATATTTATATATATACATATATATATATATATTTAGTCTGGCTTTTTATAAATGTGAAAAGTGGCATTTATGGTTGACATAATGTAGATTTAGAGTTTTTGTATTACAGTTTTGGGGCCATGCAAAAGAAAAAAAATACAACTCTACAATGGAAATAGTCAAGAAGAAAATTAGAACATTTTATGAAAATTAAGGGGTTATGTCATTATGACGTCCATTTCCGATTATATCGTCATCATCACATATTTCCGTTATCCATCATTGGTGCTCTTCTATTTGATTGTTGCTCGTAATACTCACTTGAGTTGAATTCTGAAATTGTTGAAATAATAATGAATTAGTTTCATGAAGTACCTTTCAATAGACATAAGAACACCTGTGTGACCTCCATCCACTGTATATTTGTTATTTCTTAGATTGAGACATTATTTGTGATAAATCTTATGAAATGGAGGGAATATATTGGTCTTAAACCCAATGACTTGTATAAAGTAAAGGAATATTGATAGTGTCAATTCATCGGAAAACTGAAAACCTTTTTTTTGCTGCAAAGTTCCACATCATTAGGAAACTTGAATGATAAGCAGAGCATAACACTTATTCGGAAACACTTTTGGATAGACTCGATCTCATTGAAATCCTGCTAAATGCCATTAATGTACACAAGAGAAAAGCAGAGTGAAGCCAAAGTTAAAAATTAGAAGTTCTTAATATTGAACTTTCTTTCTTTTTTTTTGGCCTTGGTTTAGCATTCGTAGTGAGTAGCTTTCCCAGGCCTGGCAGTCTTCTGTGGGAGTCCAGGAAGTGAGTGCGGTAGCTCAGTGTGTCTCTGTGTTTGTCTCCAGGATGCCTGTTGGGTTTCCAAGGTAGTGGGGAGTGTGTTGTCTGAGCCAGGGGTGACCCTGCCTCTCTCTTTGGCCAGTTCCCTGAGCAGCTGATAGGCTGCGGCATTGGGAGGCAGCACTTTGTAGAAAGTGAAAGGTTATGGGAATGGGAGCCTGAAGAAGCCACATTGAAAAGATCAGTCAGTTACATGAAAGAAAAGGTTCTATTGGGCACCTTTGTTTGTCTGTGTGCCGACACATATGATACTGTTTGAAAAAAAAAAAAAAAAAAAAGCAACACAAAACTATACTAGTACGGCCCTACACCTCTGGCATAAGATTTACACAGTACGGACATCAGTTTGAAAGCCGCTTAAAATTAGAAGATCACCAGTCAAATTCACACTCAAGGTAAATGAGTGTCAGCATGCACTTGCCATCATTTCAAGCGCCTATTTTTTTAGCCCAAATAAACTTCAGATGTTCCAGTAGGCTTTTCCTATATTTTGCTTTCTAAGGACCCAGCTCCAGCTAAAGAAAAACAGCACAAGAGCATGATGCTGCCACCACCATGCTTCACTGTAGGTATTGTTCTTTTGGAGATGAGCAGAGTTGTGTTTGCGCCAAACATACCCATCTCTCAATCACATGTGGGAAAAATGTGGTCTGATTCCCACCAGGAAAAGATGATCTACAGTGACTGAGGCTGCTGTTTGGATCACAAATATTGTCTCCCTCCATCTTAACAGATGGAACAACTCAGTATAAAATGAAATTAAAAAGCATAATTTCTGTCATTTTATGTCATTGAAAAACTCTCATGAGCTTGATGTAATTAGTCTGTTGCTTCTGTAACACATGCAGTCATGCCTGGCAGTTGCTCCCGGTTAAACAAGCAGTACCAGATGTCCTTTGACAACTTGTTTTGGAAATAGTTCAAAAATGAAAATCAAACTGGTGATGGCTCTGTATTTATATCAGCATTATTGGTAGAGTATGAAAATAATTAGTTAAAAAGTTAAATAGTTGGCTGGCTAATGACTTTGAGAAGAGGTTACTTTTGTTTCAACTAAAAATGGTAAATGTAAAATGACTCATCATTATGAGGCTACAGTATATATATATGTATATATATATATATATATATATATATATATATATATATATATATATATACTCCTAATTAAAATAAGTTTTGACTAATTTTGAGCCAATTTTTTTTACTTTTAATAATTTAACTGGAAATGTGAAAACAAATTGTCAAAGCAAAGTGAAAGTAGGTTGATTACAGTAATTGAAATGATAAATATGTACTTTCGATCGTTATATTTTTTTAAATTAAAAGACTTTTGATCTTTAAAATAATCCAATGAATAAAAACAAACTCAAAATATTGAAAGACTAAGGCTATACATTTTTTTTTTTTTTTTTGCTAACTGTAACGCACAAGATGAACTCTTCCTGCAAGCATGGATGACTTAATAATAACAACCAAATGGATCACACGTTCCAAAGTTTCTGTTGATGTTTGGGACCAGCCCTTCCGGCAAGCTTTGTGGTGAATAGAGAACAACAAGTTAGACAAGCAGGCTTGCAACTAGGTCAACCAGGTTGACCTGTTTCAGGTTACTCGTCCACATGGAAGAATCTGGGTGGGACTATTGAGTTTCACCTCAAATATTTATGCTAAAGTTCAGCCCAGAACCAGATGATACAAGAAATAGCCTACTGTGGTTCAAAGTGGAGCGTCAACAATGTTATTCGCTTGAAGAGGATACTTCATGCTTATCCACCCCCACGCCCCCCCCGACACACACACACACACAAAATATCAGTCAATATGTACACATGACACACACAGAATATCAGTCAATATGTACACATGACAATAATAAATAGGACGTCATCATCTGGTGATATTAAGTAGAGAACAACAGGTAATAAAACTGGTGAGAACTCATGCAGGCCTTCAAGGAGATGCCGGGGGAGCGCCACATTCCAGTTGGCTTACTCAAAAGTGCCTGACACATGGTCCTGGCGGTCACAGTGTCCTTTAAGGGAAAAGGTCAGCGTCTCCTCCCTCACTGTGAGGTTGAAGACTACAACTTGCAGTTTCTGCTGAGTGAAGGGTGACCGTCCTTGTTGTATTATGAAGAACATATACACAGACTTGGTAGACATTTGAATAGAAATAAAAGTGTGCGCATGTTATTGAAACATTTTTACTGAGACATATGCATGCCTTCAGGGTGGTAGAGACCCACCAGATTCAGCAGGTGTTTCTGTTTGTTTTTTTTTATTTCTAATACCTATCCATCCATTGTGGATCCATACTGATTGTAGATTGCACTGGAGCCTATCCCAGATCATTGGACGAAATGCTGTGTACAGCCTGGAATGGTTGCCGGCCAATAGGGTACATACAGACAAACAACCATTCACATTTACATTCAGTCGCATGCACAATTTAGATTTGACAATGAATCTAACATTCATATTTTTGGAATGTCAAAAGAAGCCAGAGTACAGGAGGCGAGAAGTGTCTCATTTGTATGAGACAGAACTGACTCACCAAAACTAAGTTAAGCATATTGTAATACTTTACCTGTTGTGTATTTTGAAGGAAGAATGCGAGAGAGCTTTTACTCAGGCTGCAGGGAACAGTTTCAAATTGTGGAGAAAACCCACGATATGTCTCCTTTAAGAATCGTTGTTGAGGACACTCAAATAAGAGGGTATGACTGGCATATGGCAATATTTTCAAATTGGCCAATGGGGCAGTTATATTTGCGTCACGCAAACTCTCCCTGGCGACAAATGGCAGCGCAAAGGTGGCATGACACAAAAAAAGAATGATTCTCTGCCCAATAGTTACATTTATATTTTACATGTACATTTTAAAGATGGGTGTTTTTTCTATTTGATACCTTGCCGTTGGAGACGAGTTGAAATAATATGTTGCCTACCTGAGTTGTTGGTGGCCAACTTTTTTTTGTTGTTTTTTTTTACCTAAAAAGACCACTGAATTGTGAAAGAGAACACAGTGTGTATCACTTTCACCAGCAACGATAATGCCCTTATTGAATAACGCCTCAGTGTGGAGAACAAGACGCCACTATGCCATTTCCTTCTTTTGCAATCACCACGAGTGTTTGCCTCGATGCACGCGCGCCTAGTCACCTGTGATGTGTGATTGCATGTGAAGAATACGATTAAAGTGTTCTACCATTGCACTTTGCCTCTCTTTTTAATCCCCTCTTCCTCTTTGCCTTAGCAAATATTTGTCATACCCTCCCCACCCATGCGCTTTCCCATTAAGCCCCACCTCCATGCCCCCTCCTCCCTTCCTCCACACAAGCACGACACACACGCGCGCACACGCACACACACACACACACATATGCTGGGTTCCCGTAAAGATGCAGCCTCAAACACTTCCCCATTCCTGAAAGACGTATAAAGAACTGTGATGTGGCAACACTTCAGCTTCTGCTTGCTTGTGCTGACACAGTGTACGCGCGCGTGCATGTAGTGTTGGGGGGGGGGGGGGGGGCGGGGCGTTGGGCACGGGGACGGCATGTATGTGTTTGGAAATACAATGCTGGGCAGCGATGTTGATAAATCTGAAAATGGGCTGTGGCGCATTGTAATTTGTCACTATCGGAAGTGATGAAGGAGATGACTTGCGTTTAACCTTCCTGTTATGTCAAATTGACGTGCTTTTTTAAGTAAAAAAGAGAAATCGATGAAATATATTATAAAATGTGTAATTTAAAACAGCATATCCCTTCTTCTGTTGGCCCTCTTTCCTTTTTATAGACCATTTCAAGGTCTCAGAATTACCCAGAATGCACTGCCACGCATCCATTTTGGATGTCTTGCTCCGCTACCACTTCATATGTTATTGTCCAGCGAAGCAAGGACGATGTTTACCATGCCTACTACGTGTGTGGTTGTTTGCTGTACAAATCGAGGGGGAAATGGCGGGAAGGGATTCTACAGACCCCCGAAAGTGATCACAAACCAGGAATTTCACGCCCAGAAAAAAAGTGAAAGACAAAGACGACTGTGGCTGGCTGCAATAAACAGAGCCAACCTACCAAACTCCGACTATGTTCGAATTTGCTTGGATCACTTTGTCACAGGTAAAATATTCTCTGCTGAAATACGATCGCTCTTTGTTCGATTCTTTAACGGTAGTATTTTTATCGCATTAGTTGGACTATATATCCTGCTAAAAAAAAAAAAATTTAAAAAAAATGTGACTGTCCTATAGTGTGGTGTGTTCATGTTGGTCTTGCTAGTTGCCCTGCGAGTAGATGATGAGACCAGCGCCAAAACAAAACAAAACACAACCATGTCGGTTTGTTGTTGTTTTTGTTTTTTTTTAAAGATGGGTATCCCATTTCAAAATGACCTAACCAGAAAAGTGATTTAATGTCAAGCATGTATCATGTGTGTTTGTGTTGGTCTTGCTAGTTGCCCCGCTAGTAGCTGATGAGACCAACACCAAATCAGAACAAAACCATGCCAGCCTATGCTGTTGCTGTTTCAGCAGGGAAGTGATGATTAATCCAAATGATGGAACCAGAAAAGTGATTTCATGCCAGTCGAGCATGTATCGTGAACTAGGCTCCGAGAGTCTCTCTGAATGAAGCCCTTTTGCTCTCACAACCTTTCGGTCACCATCATCTAAATTGTAAACACACATCGCGAACCCAGCTAGACACAAACCTGTCATATGCCTCCATATTTTTATAATTCTGGAAGTCCTTCAATTCACGGAATGGGCTTGGGTGGAAAATGAGGTAGTGGACAAAATCGATGTAAGTCACAATGGGCAGTGCTTGCTTGTCAGTAATCCAGTCCCTCTGTTGAAGTTTGTATGGGTCCAAATGACAGATCAAGCGCAATTTGTCGGCATGCCGCACACTAGCCTGCTTGCTCAAAGTCTCTGTATTTCTCCATCGCAACAGACGGTTTCAATCCACTAAAAACGGAGTCCAAGTGACCAGTTTACATGTTTGCAATGAAAAGGCGGGATTGCCATCCAAAATAGACGATCGCATGGGATTGTGGGACATGTTACTATTTTTTTTTTAGCACATACCTCGGAGGGGTCTATTATCAATTTTGTAAATTATTTTTCAATTTTAATCCATACCAATTGGATATATAACTGATTATAGTTGGAGTTAACCTGTCTTGAGCCTGTAAGGCAAGTATATCACACTTTTTACACTGAAATAATGATGATGTGAACTCAATTAACACAGATTTTCTCATTCAGTTTGAGCTCTGGGCCGATTGAGTTGAACACAAAGCTATTACAGTCAGCCCTATTACAGTTATATATATATATATATATATATATATATATATAGTTAATTACAGTACAGTAGTCATCGTTTTCAGTCAGTTTGTTAGTGAGTTAGTCAATCAGCCAATTACCTAAATAGCAGGTTTAACAGTCATTTTAGTTCCTGTGAGTTTTCAGTCAATTTGCTTGTTAGTGAGTGAGAAATTCACCAAAATAGCTAGACGAAAGGTATCGTTTGTTGTGCTTTTTTGTTTACCTCTATGTAATGCAAAGTACTGTACTTTGGAGTGTTGTGCCTGAACAACTTAAATGAGGGAAATTTCATTAATTTGTTCATATTTTGTGCCAAAGTGAACTGAACGTAGTGTATTTTTGCTTTGTGAACATTTCTGTGAATGAGCTCATTCTGGAGCCAATGCATGGTTTTTGAATGGCAGTTCAGTTTTGTTCAAGAGGGCCAGGTTTTCTCTTGTTAGTCTACAAGGAGAAAACAGCTAAACACATTATAAATTTTCCACCTTAGTTAGGTGGAAAAGGTCATTATTTGACAACCCCAGCCACCAACAGTCGCACGGTGTCATCATCAAACAATCATCAAAATGCGATGCATGCTTGGAGTGGGGGTAAGAAACTACAACAAAGCACGATGATTTTTTAAAATCAATTAGGAACTAAGAACTGAATTAGTTCATCTTAAGATTTGTGAGCTGAAATTTGAACTAGCTTGCATAGAAGATTCATTTTCTCAATTGCACAGGCAATAAACCATGTATGTGAAGCATTATAAAACTTCAAGTAAAATTTCAACAATAGAGCAGAGCCAACAACATTCCGTTTGATGTGATAATCATGTTTGCTTGGCCACTTGTTACTTGGCAGGATTCTTGGGGCGGAACCATAATTGCCCTATAGGCAAAGTAATAATTGCCATATAACGGTCACACCCTTTTGAGCTGTCAAAGGGACACTTGGATGAGCTTAACATTGACACTTATATAAAAGGTTTGCATGTAAAAATGACATCAGTACTAAAATTCCCCCCCCCCCCCCAAAAAAAAAAGACTGTAGTGATTTAATGGCTTTTTTGTGATTAGATTTACGACAAATTGGCACGGCCCCTTTCGGAGCTCTCAGCGGTCTACGTCACGGGAGAGAGGCAAGCTGGTAATAAACCAGCGACTGATCGCCACCAAAATGCAAATGCACATTACTACTCTTGTCCACTTCAACCTGTGAAAGTGTAAAAGTGTTCTGTACAATAGTTTGGATTTATTGACATCAAACATGATCTCATCATGATCACCTCCACATAATCAAAAATACCGTGTCGATCACGTCTCCTTACACAGGCTGAAGCAGACAAGAACAGGAATGCGCACACGAACCCCGACTGTTTATATTTCGGACATTTAACTATGCTAAACTCGTGTCAACTCTCATGAGGCAGACGTCGGCTGGGAGCGAGCAGCAGGCAGTCATCAGGCAAGCATTTTGACAGTACAACATTAGCTCCTTACTGTCCGTCCAGCTTGCTTCTTCATGTCGCCGAGTTGCCTCCCAAGCAGTCGCGTACGTTGTCCAACACTGTTTGCAGCCACCAGCTTCGGCGTGACAGTGAAGCGGCGTGAGAGTAAGGTAAAACCTCATCAAACAAGCGTCAATGTTCAGTGAACAAAAAGTTCGAGCGAGGAGGCTGACTGACTCCACAGCCGAGTGTGGCCGCATTGGAACGTACCGTTTCGGCTGTTACGTTCCAAATTGGACGGCGTGTTGTAGGTGGAAAAACTGTGGCCATTCCTCATCCAAATTAATGTGCACGTCTCCTCATTCCCACTTCAGTCTCTGTAAATATCCTGAATGTTGTTAAATGCACTCGCTCATCCTAACCGTGATCAGCAAAGAAGCAGTGTTTTTTTTTTTTTTTTTTTTAAGAAAAGAAGCAGTGTACGCTCGTCCCAGCACAAATCTATGTAGCTCCGCTCACTTCCACATTTCCTCATCATATAAATCGGCCCCGGAGAGGTTAATCCTTTAGATATGTTGAAGTGGTCATTAGTAAGGACGTCCACATAAATTCTGGTGCCAACTGATCACCGTTTTTGGACGTTATAAGCAATAAAAGTACAATGATTTCCAATGAATTTGTAAACGGTTCCTCCAGTGACTACGACCGAACAAGGATAGAACGGTAGGGGGCGCGACCATTCTCCTCATTAACAAGAGGCGTTATTTATGGAGTCACTTATTTCCTAATTTCTCCAAAATGAATGGATAAAATAGAAAACGACAAGTCTTTTCATTTTCCTGATCAAAAAATATATTAAATGAACTTGTTAGTGAAAACATGGCCATCCTAGCCCAACCATCCCTTTAATTGACAAACTAGGGGCTGATGGGAGAGCTGACAGGTAGAGAAACAGGGCATGAAATTAATCACATAATAGCTCTCAATGAGGATTATAGGTTTAGACATAGTTCCTAATCATGTGATCTGTATTTGTTTGTCGGTTATGTTGGAAGTGGAGAAGGTCTTCAGTCTCTTGAAAGTCTTAAGGTCCCTTGAAACGGAAAAACGATGTAGACTGGCTCATGTTTGTTTTCGTGTATTTGTTTTTTCTGTGTAACTTTAATCAGATTATATCAGATCTGTTATTAATTTTCCAGTCTCCTTAGATTTCCTAAATTGAGCTCTAAAAAGTTGACAGAGTGAAGAGAATGCAGTGGCAAAGACATATCACAATGACCAAGTGGCCGTCATAAACAACTATGATCCCCTCTCAAATCAAATCGTTCTCATTACCTAGCTGTGCCAATTCAATCACTTAATGACCCGGAATAGTTGACCGCATGGCTTGCTTAAGATAAAAAACAGCATTGACTTTGCCAAACATTAGCCTCAAGGATAGATAGCGGTTAGCATGGCAGGAGTCCAGAATCCTATTTTGTTTGTGTATGTGTGGATAATATAAGACAGCTAAATTAAATATATGTACAGTCGGCTACTGTCTGTAGAGAACTTTTTTTTTTTTAACATTTTAAAGCTTACCTTCAACAAAGTGTTCAGAATGAATATAGACGTATGAACCGGGTATCAATAGCAGGAGTGAGATCACTCTTGCTGATTTGTGAAAGCCACAAACTCTCCTCCATTTTCTTTTTTTTTTGTGTAACTATTTTTGTTGTGTGCATGCGTCATACGCTTGCGCATAACAAGGACATTCAGGGTGCTTTCACAACACTGAAACTTGCATACAAACACCACTCCGTTCGGCACATTAATCGTTTTGGTTCGATTGTAATGTTTTTATGATCGTGAGAAGCCAAAATTGAAATTAAATTTCGATTACTTGCCCAGCTCTAGTCTGTCATGTATTTCTGCAGCTCACAATAAGATCAACATTTGTAGGTGATGACAGATGAAGTCATAAGGAAATAGTCTTACTTGTATCATAGTCCTTGTATCACTTTAGTAAGGAATGAACTCAGGCCATGAAATTCCTTGACTGGAGAAATCAGGCTTCCCTGGCTGTGAGCCAGCTGGTGGTAACTAATGAGTAGTGAGGGTGTGTCAGGAGTTTATGGCTTTGGCTGACTGCTCTCCCTGGATTTTTCCATCCGGCTGTTTGGTAAGAGGTCATTAATAGTGGCGGAATGTCATTGTCTGCAGTTTATAGTTGCGGCGAACTCGGAAAGATTCAAAAACAGGATCTGACCTTCACTCTTCCCTCTGTGTGTGATGTCGCTGGAATGCACAATCGGTTGTCACAGAGGTTCCAGCGTGTTGAAATGACCTGTTACTACAATGGAAGTTACAATTCTGCTGACACTAGTAGCTTTTAAATCAACAATAAATGTTACATAATGTTATAATTTGCAGAGTTATCCTGTCCAAAATAGAAACCCAGCCAGTAGAGGTCTGACAAAAACATCCAAAAACCTCAGCTACCAGAATAATACTGTGTAAAACGATATTATGCTATCTGGTCACGTGACGTTGTGAGGCACAAATAATTGCATTTAGAAGTGAGACAGTCATTCGGATCTCATCTTCAGGAACATGTGACCAAGAGCCTCGTTTGCATGTGATAACCTTTGAAATGTTAGCAAGTATCACTATAGCGACATCCTCTTGCCGAGTGTTTAGCGATTTAGGTTAATTAGAAAAAAAAAATAGGAGCGGAATAAGAATAGATTGCTTCTTTTAATGCAGGTTGTCAAGTGTGCTGTAATTAAACCTATTCTGGTACATCAAAATAATAATAGGGCTGCAAACAGTGAAGCCTGTTTCCCATGGACCCTATTTTTCATTTAAATGATCATCAAACTTTGAGTGACGCTATGCGCCACCACTTTTAAAGTAACATAAATTGTGCATGCATCACCAATCTGTGTATTTCAGTGGCATCAAGCTTGCATGGAGAGTGTATGACCAATCTGTGCATTTTTGCTGGACTCACACTGACAGATACCTGAAATGTAGTGGATTTCTATCCACATTTGAAAGAGGCCTGATTCTGATCTGAAACTCTTTAACTCCATGCCTTTTTTCTCTACATTGCCATGATCTCAGGGAATTGAGTTTGGGAGAACTAAAATGCTTTCAATGCTAAAAATATTTCCACCATGGTGCACACGCTTGCAAAAATGTGTGCGTTTTCGGGCATGTTGAAGGCTGCCAAAAAGACAAATAATTTGTCATCAATTTGAGATTTTCCTAAAAAACAGATTTTTGTGGTCACCAATATTTTTTATTTAATAATGTCACAGCAAAATATAGAATATATTAAGAACATTAAAGAGAAAAAAGTATAATAAAATCATCATGACAAAATAAATCAAACAATTTAATACTTGCACGAGGCCATGATTTATTCTGTCTTATTCTGACTTATAAATGGCAACAGGTGGAGAGACATTTTGACTGTACCTTCTGCCATCTAATTGAAGAACATTTCATTGTTCTACCTGTCATTATACGTCACTGGTATATATAATGAACGAAGATACATTTGTAAATAATGAAAATTAATTTTCAACTTAAGTGAAATTGACACCCAAGATTATCCCTCACCATAAACCGGAATTGATTTCTACAAAAATTCAGAAATTTTGATGAATGAAATACAATGATATCCACAAAGCTCCTTCACCTTGATCAAATAGACCAAAATCGTCTTACACCACCTGCGCCACAACTTAGACCTGCTTCCAGTTGGTCTAAAGTTTAGTCTACTTTCAGCCACCAAATTGGTGGCGTGTAAAAGAAAATGCCCTTGGTCCGCCCAGTATGGTGCAGCACCATCTGCCGAATTCCCCAATTAGACTAAAAGAGGTTTACACCGCCACGAAAATCGAGATGTGTCAGTTTTTACCCCCAAGCGCAGGTGTGCTGCCTACGAAAATAGAGCCCACTTAAGACCCCAAAAGTGGAAATTGTCTCTTTCAAACAGCCACTACCAAATGTGGCTATTCTCGTTAACAAGATGGCGTGGAGGTGCAAAAGCGTCTGCCACTACAACCCAACACACAACCATGCGCGCACACGCACTGAGGCGCTTCAAACCTGCTCAAGTCCCTGCTTCCTACCTGAGGAAGGAGTCAAGAAGGAGAGCAGGGTGACTCTGACCCACTTCCATCCTTTCACGGCTCACATCCTGCCTCTCTTCCCCTGTGTCGCTGTGACATGCACAGACAGACGCACACACGCACGCACACTCACTTGACTCACACTTAAGGGAGAGAGGTCACTGGCTAACTGGGCCAGAGCACTTGTGTAACAGGCTTATTACAAGCACAATTGTTGGGTATGAGGCAGGGTTGGAGCTGTGGACTGGAAATTGAAGGCAGATCAACAACATAACAGGGAGATGGTGGCTTCACTACTGACCCATCAACAGCCAGTTGTGAGATTCCCGCACCCCTGTGCTTGTTTTGCTCGTGCATCGTCATCATTTTGCAGGCAATTAAAAAGGACATGAGATTTAGGCTGAGAGCGCAAATTAAGCACAGCGATTGTGCTTTACAACTGTCACGTGACACACTATACAGTGGATCCTTCAAAGTCCAGTCCAATCTAGTCCAGGATGCTGGTTGAATTCCAAGTTGCTCGAAATTTAACATTCATTTTCCTATAGGAAATTGTTGCCATCATTAAACCTAAGCTAACCAAACCGATTTAAGTCATATTTTGCCTTTTCCAACTACAAGTATTATGAGTTCATGTGAGTAATGCAACTAAAGAACAGTAAACTACTCGCCCTTGAAAGGAAGTCTGTTGCCCGCAGTAGAAGGGCACCGGGAAGGTTTTCGCAGAACGACACTGTCACTCAGTTTTATTGTTTAGTGCTGAAGGTGTCGTATACATATATGGACAGTACAGTGTGTCTGTCAAAAGGCAGCATAATAGCACATCTTGAGCTTTGTTGATATGTACTGTGAAATAAATTGGTAGGTAGAGTGATCTAGTCATGAAATCGAAAACAGAAACATAAATCACTTTTGAACTTTTTGACCTTCAGTGAACCTCACCTCATTGCTGCTGGATCAAATGTATTTGTGTACAAACCATACATTTGGGGGGATTCTTACGTTAGGATGTAAAGTCCGATTTTAAATTTTGAGGCTGGTTGAACTCCAAAAGGTTCCGCGTACAGGAAAAGGAATGAGAGTTCCGTGTACAGGAAAAGAAATGAGACATATGTGATGAGGCCAAATGCATGGCTTTGCCTTGCACTGAATCATACCCCATTGACAACGGCTTCAGGGGGCAACTCACAAATTGTTTTTTTTTCTTCATTTGATGCCATTGCAGCAAAAACAATAGGATGGCGTGTTTCCTGTGGGACATGATCTGTTGCTGACAGACTTCACCGGCATTGACCTTTGTTTCTGTTTGATGACCCCCACTATCCCCACTGAGGAATGTGTCGTACTTGCAAGTCAACACTATTAAGCATAAAAATAACAGGAAGACTGCGGGGGGGACATTGGTTTTCCGGTAAGGAAAGACCGACAATTGGAAAGAGGAAAATTGGGTAATGATAATATGTTTGCTCCAATGTGATGTCTTACCGCGAGGGTTGTCGGCTTTCATTTACAGCTCCAAGGGCCCCTTTTTTTTGTTCCCAATGCAAGTCTAGCATAAAGGCGCACTCTAACTGTGCACATGGGTGGAGTTTTCTTTCTTTTGTATAATGCTAGACTTTGCACAGGTAGAATTGGCCGTTATGGCGTGTTTGCGCCATTGTAAGATGGAACCTAGTAACCCTAACCCTAACCCCGGCCAATCATAGCTGCATCCCTCATCTGCATTAAAATCAGGGTGGCCGGAGTGCGCGCTGTGCTTGACATTGCGGAAGCAGTAACAGACTTGCTGGGGTCCGTGCTTAACATTGACAGGTAAACTGCAAGCTCTCCCCTTGCGGATGATGTAGTCGGCCGCACATGTGACGTGGGCAGTTGAGAGCACTTTGCACTCACGGCCGTGCGTCCGTACGTGACGCCAAACCTAATTGTGCCGCACGGACGAGGCGGTGCTATTAAGATGTTAATGGTTCTAATTGGTTCAATGAATTGAGTTTTACAAGGATTCAGAGGGATTGCCCCACGTTGTTGTCATACCTTTGAATGAAATAGATGACATCCACCACACACATCCGCGGAGCGCTGAATCGGTCTGCCTGGGCCTCGATCAAATACAACAAAATCGCATTACACCACCTGCGTTACGAGTCTGGTGCGCTTTTAAGCAGAGCTGGGCATTCCGTCCAGCCGGCGGAGCGGTCCGTCTATCCGCCTATGACGGACGCACATTTTGTAGGCGATAAACGATAGACGGGAAACGCAAAAATAAAGCCGGACTAAGCATAGGCGGAAGTGCATTATTTTTCTTCGCCTTATGTATCGCCTCGAGGGGTATCAGCGGCAGCCGAGCAGTACAGATAAGGGTTCCTAAACACATTCCATTACACATTGGCCACGGTGAGTCTTCCATTTCACATTTCGCACAGGGACAGGAGCGGGAGAGGTTGGTCGACGGAAGCGCTAATGGAAGCGCATTTAAAATGATAGACAGACCGACCGATAGGCCATTACTATTTGATCCGGCTTGACAAAAAGGTGGATAGGTGTCCAGGCTGCAGAGGGATGGCGATAAACGGACGGTCAAATTTTAGTCAACTGCCCACCTCTGCTTTTAGGTACTCTAAAATAATGTCTAGTTTTTGTCACCAAATTGGGAGATGCTCTGGGTGCCGCGGCAGTACGTCACCCGGAATGCCCAGCGAGGCATAGCGCATCTGTCAAACTCATACGTGTTGCAAACACGCTAGGCAAGACTTGCCCCGGCACCAAAATTAAGGTGCACCTGTTTTTATGCTGAGCACACAGGCACCTAACCTACCAAAATAGGCCCACTACAAAGTACTATAACTTGAGCCATCACCTTACCATGGCGGAAGGGTTTGTGTGTACTAATGATCGAAGGTGCTCAGTTATTGGTGGGGCCACCATAAAATAGGCCCCAGGAGAGGGACCAGTCAACATGCCTCAGGACCCTTTAATGATGACAAAACTCGACCAACTGCGGTCAAAATGAGTTGTTGTTATTTTTTTTTTAATTAAAACAGTTGTGTTTTGTCCCTCACAGATAGGAGAAGAAACTTTGACAATATAAGAGAAGCTTAAAATAGAGTTCTTCAATGTGGAGAGGAGCCAGATGAGGTGGCTCGAGCATCTGGTTAGGATGTCTCCTGGATGTCTTCTTGGTGAGATGTTCCGGGCACATCCTACTGGGAGGATGCCCGAGGGAAGACCCTGGACAATGTCTCCCCACGGGCCTGGGAGCACCTTGTGGTTCCCCTGGAAAAGCTGGACGAAATAGCGGGAGGGAGGGAAGTCTGGACGTCCCTGCTTAGGCCGCTGCCCTAGCGACCCAACCCCAGATAAACAGAAGTTGTGCAGATTAGTTTAGTAGTGATTAGCACGTGTGCCACACACTTGAGGTTCTGAGGTTGATTGTCAACATGTGCCCAGCGAGTGGCTGGTAACCAGTCCAGGATGTACCTTGACTCTTGCCCGAAGTCAGTCGGGATAGGCTCCAGCTAAGCTACCACCCAAATGCGGACACGTGCTATAGAAAATACTTAAACCCAGAGCTGTCCCTCATACGAGCAACGTGTTGCAAGTAAAATTATGATGATATAAAAAAATAAGATGGTAATTTGTCAAAGACCAGCCAATGGCAGGGCACAAACAGCATACAGCCATTCACACTTACAGAAAATTAAGAGTCTTCAATTAACTCATTCAATGCTAGACTATGTTGAAAAATTGCACTTGCCAGCCATTTTTGACCATTTTTACTCATTTTTGAAGGCCTACAGAAAATTGAGTTCTGTAGCTATATAAACATGGAAACTGTCAAAAGAGTGCTTTGATCCTCCTCTTTCATCAGAAAAAAGTATGTTTCTACCCTTTACCATTCTTTAGTAAAGGGCAGTTGAACATTGGTAAATTTCTTGAAAATAGTCATTTCTAAGAAAGATTTTGAGGAAAAAAAGCTTTTTGTGAAAGGACGCATTTCAAGCAGAACTTTCACTTCAATGCTATTTTTTTTAATTTCATTTGTTATACCTCAAATATCTAAATGCTTTATTACATCATAAAGAACACAAAAATGGCAATTTAATCGCAAAATAATTTTATTGCAAGACACTGCACTGTGCACGTTCACGTTGACGCTTCTAGAAGGCGTCGTCACTTTTACCGTTGATCGTACATTGACACTCGATCATAATTCTGGGGAATTCAATTCAATTTTCCACACGTATGGCAGTCACCACGATCGCGTGCACATTATCCCTTTCCTTTCAAACAAAGATGATGATGGGACTGTGTCGCCTTTTTTTGATTGGTAAAAATATATTTGAAAGTCTTGATACTGGAGACCAGTGCCAAGCCCTTTATTATAGTTTTATTTAAAAAAAAAAAAAAAAAACAACTAAAAACGTATTAATACATCATGGCATCCACAAACAACTGTACATTGACTTATTCTGCAGATGTATTTATACTTTTTTGCATCAAAAGAGTTAACCTACTGTGCATGTTTTTGGAATGTGAGAGGAAATCGGAGCACCCGGAGAAAACCCACACAGGCATAGGGAGAACATGCAAACTCCACACAGAAAGGCCCGAGCCCGGAATCAGACCCTGAACCCTCTGCACTGTGAAGCGCATGTGCTAACCAGTCGTCCACTGTGCCGCCAGAAATAAAACAAAAATAAAAATGAGCTCAATCATAGGCATGGGGTATGCATCCATCCATTATCTATACCGCTTCATATGGATGGCTGGATGGATGTATAAAAGTATAGGTCCTGTTCGCTCATTCCCACCACCGTCGCGGCGCAACGCTGCCTTGTTTACAGCTGGGTGTTTTGGTGTGTCTCTTTTTCAGCCTCTATTAATTTCTTTCTTTCTTTTTTTTTCTGACAACCTGCTGTTCCTGTGCCTTTTTGGGGACATTTTTGGTCCGTTTTGCAACGTACAGAAAAGCGCCAAATAAATCGGACTTAATATTAATATCATTATTAATATTATAATTGATATTATTATTAATCATAATAATCATCATCATCATCACAAGGAAGACCCGTAATAAGTATGTCTTGTTTTGTTTTTCTGTCCTTCACGTCATGGCCGTACTGAGCTCAATGCCTTGGGCATTACTGACATCTAGGGGTGGAAATAGCGAACTGCAGATGTACACGAGTTTCTATTGACATAGGACTTCAAATTTAATAGCTTATTCTCTCTTATGGTCGTTCCTTGTTTTTTTTTTTTTTAATATAAAAAATGTTGAGTGTCTGTTCGGTTCGAGGCAGTATTTCAGTATCAGAATCATGAGAATCACTATTCGCAAATGCATCAAGTAGACACACAGGAATTTGACTTGGCAAACAGTGTTGAAAAACATCAATTCATTAAAAATAGGACTAAACAAACAGACAATGAGTGCACATGAGCTGCAACAAATCATCAGCCACATAGCATAATTGCCCAAAATAAGAAAAATAGGCTGCTCAAAGCATTTCATGACCACTGATGTAAGGGCGATGGGCCTGTAGACAATGAGGTCAGTGCTGCTGTTCATTTTCGGCACTGGAATAATGATGGATAAGTTAAAACAAGCCAAGACTTTACATAAAATGACTGATTTGTTAAAAATGTCCATAAAAACAATGCGAACTGACTAGCACACAACTTTACAGAGACAGGTAAAATCCCACCCAGGCCACCCGACTCCCTAAAATTATACCAGCTAAAAAGATGGTTTGGTTTACATCCTTCACCTCAAAACTGAATAAACTGAATAAAATACAAATCCATCCATTATCCATACCGCTTGTCCTCACAATGGTCGCAGGCGTGTTGGAGTCTATCCCAGCTGTCTTCGGGCAGTAGGCGGGGGATACCCTGAATTGGTTGCCAGCCAATCGTAGGGCACACAGAGACAAACAAACATCCGCACTCACAATCACACTTAGGGGCAATTTAGAGTGTCCAAATCAACCTACCATGCATGTTTTTGGAATGTGGGAGGAAACCGGAGTACCCGGAGAAAACCCACGCAGGCACGGGGAGAACATGCAAACTCCACACAGGGGGGCCGGGGCAGAGATCGAGCCCACGACTTCTGAACTGTGAGGCAGACGTGCTAAACAGTCGACCACCGTGCCGGAAAATATTAATATATATATAAATATTTTTCAGCGGCGGCACGGTGGTCGACTGGTTAGCACGTCCGCCTCACAGTTCAGAGGTCGTGGGTTCGAGCCCGGCTCCGGCCTCCCTGTGTGGAGTTTGCATGTTCTCCCCGTGCCTGCGTGGGTTTTCTCCGGGTACTCCGGTTTCCTCCCACATTCCAAAAACATGCATGGTAAGTTGATTGGATACTCTAAATTGCCCTTAGGTGTGATTGTGAGTGCGGATGTTTGTCTCTGTGTGCCCTGCGATTGGCTGGCAACCAATTCAGGGTGTCCCCCGCCTACCGCCCAAAGACAGCTGGGATAGGCTCCAGCACGCCCCGCGACCCTTGTGAGGAGAAGCGGTACAGATAATGGATGGATGGATATTTTTCAGCAAACATTAGGGGAAAAAAAGCTGGTTAGGCAGTATAGTAACTAATCAGGTAATTCCGGTATGAAATACTGCCCCAAATAGAACGCTCAGCAAAATGTTTTTATTTAAAGCCAAATAAAAAATGAACGACAGAGAGAGATGGTAAGCTATTAAATTTGAAGTTATGTGTCAACAGAGACTTGACAGAGCCCCCAGTCTATCTATGTGCTGTGCGCTTTTTCTATCCCTAGATGTCAGTAATGCCAAAGGCATTGAGCTCAATGGCCATAACGTGAAGGACTGAAAAACAAAACAAGTCACACTTATTATTAATATTATTACTACTACTAGGGCCCGAGCAGCGACCGCTGCAAAGTCCCTATTGTTTTTGTAGGCATTAATTTTATTATTATTCTACTGCTATATGTCATATTTGGGGCCCTAAACATGCACAAAAACTCACCAGATTTTCCACACTGATCGGGCCTGGCGAAAATTGCAATGTTTCAAAGTCGTCCTAAACGATGAAAACAAAATGTCTCTGTAGTGAGTGGGAAAACAAAATAGAATTCCAGCCCGTTTGACCTTAGCGTACGAAAATGGGCAGGCACAAGCATCCAGAGATGTAAAAAAAAGTCCATTGCAGCCATAGTCTAAAGCAGTTATTTTCAAACTCTGTGCCGCAGCACACTGGCGTGCCGCGAGATATTGTCAGATGTGCCGTGGGAAATTATCTGATTTGTGATCTTGTGCGGTCTAGCGCCTGGCAGCGTAATCATGTAGTTACATTGCAGTACTCTACCACAGCAGCAATCCTTAATTACTCCTCTGGACATACTCCAAAAAACCCAAAACTTCACCTGTACGTAAATAGTCGTGACCTGAAGACATCTATATGATAACATTTTGTTATACATATAGCGCCACCTATTGACGACCAAAATTGTAATTTTTTTAGTGTTGACCATTTTTTTTTATAATGCAGGCTTATCATATAAGTGGCAATGTTCATCCCACCCAAGTGTCCCTTTAATCTTCTTCCCCTGTCTCTGAAGGACAGGCCTTACATCTTGTGTAGAAAACTCGTTTTGGCCGAGCGTTTGTTCCATTTTGTCATCGTTAAAGAGTCCTGAGACATGTGTTGTCTGGTCACTCTCCTGGAGCCTATTCTATTTTACCTGGTTGACCCCACTATCAGCTATCCCACTTCTGATACCTAATTTGTTGTGGAACTTTCAGCCCTTAAGCGCATCAAATAAAATAGTCTGAGGGGAAAAAAAATTGCCTTTTGGGTTTTTTTACATTTGAAGCTTCAGATATAAAGTCGGACAGAACAGTCTTGGCTTCTGTATGAGAGAGTGAAGGAAAATAGATATGGGAAGATTCTTACGAAGGCAGTGATAGGAGGTGACTATTGACAGGAACAAAACAAAGAGGTACTTGTCCTGTCTTGAGCAGCATTCAAGGTCGCCTTGTTCTGGCTTGCTAAATAATTATTGTTCTGGCTTGCTAAATAATTATTATTAAATAATAATTATTTTCCATAATACGATCCATCCAGTCATACAGTTATCTACGGTAACTATAGATCCACCCACAATATAGGGGAGAAGGAAAGGCCCAGGTGGCAATCTACGCAAGCAAATAGGAATCGAAATATCTAGGTCCAGCATATTGATAAAAGGTGAGTAGCATTCTATGCAATCATTTAGTTGATTTGCCAACATTTTTTCTAATGCAATGTATTCTTTGATTAGATTTAACCATATCTTAGATTATTTTTCCAATTTAGCAACATTGTTTTCTTAGCGATAACTAAAGTAACAAGTATTGGTTGTGTGTGTTTATTTGGGTCTGTTGCCTCTGTAACACATGCAGTCAGAGGTGGAATCCTGCATTCCAAGCATAACCAATGTCCTAAAGCTTTGAACCGGTGTGGATTCACACATAGCATTCCCTCTACTTAGCACTTCAACTTTCGTGCCCTCAGTGCAGTGCAGATTTTTCAGAAGCATTCATAACAAATTAAAAATGAAACAACACAGCCATATCGGCAGAAAGACGCATTGTTTCAAAGATATGAGTTGCCTCGGAGGCTTTGTAGATACCCGCAGGCACTCATAAAAGGTGCGATGGGTTTCTGGTGCGAGATCGACCAACGAGAGCATAAGTGGATTTATCCCGTGAGCTGACGGTGCGCATCACCGCAGCCTCTCGCTAGTATTGTCCGCGCTAACAAACGAACATCACTTTTGAACGACGTTCTGTTCGGATATTCATAACGTTATTTCAAATGTGCCGTCCGACAGCTGGGTTTACAAGTTGTGAGTAAAGCGTGCTCAGCCACCCGGCAAGCACGAACGTTCTCAGCACGACAACGACGACAAAACAAACAACGTTATGTTCGGAAACTCATAACGTCATTCAAATGTGCCATTCATTTAGTCAGAGTCAAACCGGGTAAGAGGATAGTACAGTACAACGGCTGTGTTTACAAGTTGTGAGCAGAGCACGACGACAAGACATCGGGCAAATAAAGGGTGGAAGTGTTTATTTTTAGCCTAAGTTTGTCTTAAAACACTTTACCTTAACTAGAATCCCGCATTGCATTTTATCTAAAGGACCTTGTTGATATTGTGCAAAGAGAAAGTTAAGGCATAATTATCTACGGTGACCGTGCTTCTTAGTTTTTAAAAGAAGTAGAAGGAGGCAACGAAGAAGTCGCGGCAGCAACAGCAGCAGCAATTTTACTTTTGCTTTGCACAAGAAGGACGACGACAAGCGTCGAAAAGTACAGGATTGTACATTTGGATAAAATGAACTATGGCATTCTAGTTAAGGTCAATGTTATGATAAAAATTAAAAATTTAATGTAGTTATTAGAGAATGTTCTGTCGTAATCATCCACTGCCCCGGTTGAAGCTCAGTTTCTCTCTCAGCCTGCAGCTTGGTATTTATTATTCATTTTGCATTTTTAAAGTGAAATTTATTGTATAACAAGTATTTAGAAGTGTGGGAACCATGTCGGGGGTTCTCAATGGCATAACAGAGGCGTAAATCTCCCCCAAAATGTGTCATCTTCCAAACCGCTTATCCTATACAGGGTCGCAGGGAGGTGCTGGAGCCTATCCCAGCCGTCAACGGGCGAAGGCAGACTACACCCCGAACTGGTCGCCAGCCAGTCGCAGGGCACACACAGACACCGTCACTGAGAGGGAATCGATCCCACGCTGCCCGCACACAACTCAGGCGTGTGTACCACTACACTATCAGTGACCTCCCCGCCAAAATAAAACTTTAAAATAAATATAATATAAGATGAAAATACAAATTATCAGAGCTGAGCAGTCCGTCCATGGGCCACCGGTCGGATCCTCCGGTCCGGCCGGATGCCCATTTTTGGGGCGGGGCGACTTGGAGGCGACAAATTTGAAAAAATGGCTGGACTAAGTATGGCCGGAAGTGGATTTTAGTGCGGCCCACTAATCGGCCCTCATGTGTTTGACCTGGTCGCGAGGCGGCCACATTTCATCTCAGCCTACTCAGTGAAAGGCTTCTTTTTAGGCTTGTTTCTACTCCCGCGTCAGCGGGAGCGTCAACTGCCGCATTGATTCACGTGATCGACGCGATGTGCTGTTGGCGACAGGTCTGCAACACATGCCACACACCCATCAGGAATTGTTGCTGCTCTGATCTGTCCATTATGTCACATGTTGCGATGACATACAGTCTCCCACACGGAGAGGAGAGAGAGGAAGCAGCACGCAGCTCGTTGCTGCTGCAAAAGCAAACTAGTTTGGCAATGAAATTAGGTTGTAGCAGGTACGATATCCATTGTTGTCGCTGTCTTTTTGAAGCAACATAGAATTTAACTGTTTCAAAACAACTTGTGTCTGGGAGTATATTAAGTTGCACACAGCACTCAACTATGACGCTGCCACATGAAGGGGCAAGGGGTAACGGGGCGGGGGCCGACAATGTTTATGAATATGGCCGGAGGGTCGCGGCCGGAAGGCTACCCAGGTCAAGGGTGGAGGGTCGCGGCCGGACCGGCAAAAAAGGGTCAAGTACCCAGCTCTGCAAATTATAATAAGTCAACCTTTACTTCAAGGTTTTTCACCTATCATTCGGGGTTCTGGTCCACATTAACTGCAATAAACGAGGAATCACTGTATATCTGGAGTATTTTCAGTGCGTTGCGTACATGTATCAGATGGAGAAAAGCCCATTTTGTCCATACTATATTGAGTAATGTGTGTTTTATGGAGCATTGTCTAATTTTAAAACAATGTTTAATTGAATAATAAACTGAAGCTTAAAATCAAGGTTTACAATTTTATGTTATGATAAATGACAGTGAACTGTTTGTAATTGCAAATCTGCATTCTGCTTTACTGTGTGTTCAGATTGCTGCATATGTCCATTCTCTGACTGTGTTTTACTTATCTTAAATATAAACCAGAATGGCTGAGGAGATACAAAATGAGTTACTGATGAACACAACCCAAATAAATGAACTGGCAGGAGTGGCAAAGGATTCAGCATATGCACATGGTTTGCTTATGAGGCTGAAAGAATCCCTTAACTCGTCAGAGGTGAGAATTTCCCATCTTTTTGAAAATGTTAGGTAGTTAATCTGGTTATATAAAAGCAGCGGTACTCAAGTAATTTCTAAAAAAAAAAGTAAAAAAATAAAAAACTTTGTAGAAGGGTGGCGCAATGGAGCCAGCTGTGGATCTACATTTCATTCCAAGCCATTAGCGGTATCACGATTGCTCTATTTTAGGAGATGACGTATGCTCCCATCACGCTCTTCCCAACGCCAGTGCCAAAAGCTCTTTTCCTCCAAGCTGTGGAAGTGCAAACTCACTTCAACACACTGGTTGATAAGATCAGCCAAGATCCTGACTTCCTGCAAGAGGCTCTTGCCAGGTGGGATGCTGACTTCATATTGGGGTATATTCACACATGATAGATGGGCAGATTCATCATGAAGTGAGCGAGATGTTTTTCTATATTTTATATTTGAAGCAGAAAATATTGATTTAGACACACCTCTAGACATTTTTACATCTTTGTCAGTCAATCCACAGTGATTTGAAATATTACAAAAAATAAATTTTATTTTGATACATTTTCATTTTCTAGCCTCGTTACTGTGGATGATTTCATCGCAAGATTGTTCAAGATACACCAGCATGTCGTCAAAGAAGGAAGGTTGAAGGTATGCAAGTCCTCCTGTATAACCTGCTTCTCAAACTTGTCCAACTAAGCATGCCTTGGGGGAACTTTGTTGTGCTCTCTGCCACAATCATGATGGAACAGAAAAGAGCCACAATCTTATCATATCACAGCACCCACTCAGCATACAATTGTCCAATATAGTTAAGACTCAGATTTATGGTCAATGAAGGAACATTGTCCAAGGCCCCCATTAAATCACAAACTCATTCTATCCCAATGACATATTCATATGTCATTTCACAGACGGTCTGAAAAAGTCTGGTACTGAATGAGTTAAAGGAGATGCAACATGCTTAATCAACTTACTTTTCTGAGCTTTTAGCCATGTTAAAATGCTTTTTCCTCAGCAAAAAAAAAAAAAAAAAGTGGTGTTTTCCTCCATTTATCGATATTAACGTAGCACTGAGTAAGAATTCGACCTTAATATTTTTTTTATTTTATTTTTTTATTTTTTATTAACTATTTTGATGAAACATTGACTTACAAGTAGTTGAATGGGACTTTTGTCATGCTGTGGGGAGTGGGGTGGGGGTCTGTATAATTTTTTCTGGCACTAAGCAACTTTGAGGAAGATAGGAGTAACCTTAGGACACGAAAAAATATAAATGTCCTGATTTGCTTTACGGCATACTCACTTCCTCCTTTCGCTATAAAGACGGAAGTCGATTCGAACGTCTACGTGCTATTACTGGTGTCATGGCAGAAGCCCCAAAACAAACAAAAAAAACAAAAGCATTGTATAAACAAAATTAGATTAATTACCTCATCACTATTCATCTTTCACACAGCCACTGTAAATAGAAATGTAATTCAGTACAATTTGCAGGCGAGCGATAGCAGGATTTCACGACACTCCGCGCTGGCGCGCATAGGAAATGTGGTTGACTTTGGTCAAAGTACTCCCGCTTTTGTCAACATGGCGCCGCCATAATCAACAAAACGGACATATGACACAGTACTATTTTGTTTTAAAGCATTCCTGCTCATTCCTCCTCACTAAACACCCACCCCACCTGATCCAAGAAAACAACTTCACAATGTGAAGTCACAATGTGAGGCGCACCTGCCGAGTAAACAAGCCCACTTTCCCCAGAAGCCAGCAGTTACTGTTTGGCGGGAGGTGCGCGCATCCGGCTTTGGGACGACAACGTGAAAGAGGCTCTGCAGCCACAACGGGAAGAGGCAGGATTTTGGTTAGTCTTACTTCTAGGTTAGAAAGATACCCACCAAAATAACTCATATTTCATAAGAAATTTGACCGCCATTGCGCTAAAGGTCATCACCATCATCATCAGCACTTTGAGTTCCATTTTTGTGTATGAAAAGTGCTGTATAAATAAAATGTGATTGATGTATATGCCTATCGTTAACTGTAGAAATCTTAATATAGCATGAGACATTTACTTTAAAGGGATGGCCATGTTTTCACTAACAAGTTCATTTAATATATTTTTTGATCAGGAAAATGAAAAGACTTGTCGTTTTCTATTTTATCCATTAATTCTGGAGAAATTAGGAAATAAGTGACTCCATGAATAACGCCCCTTGTTAATGAGGCAAATGGCTGCGCCCCCTACCGTTCTATCCTTGTTCGGTCGGAGTCACTGGATGGAGTCTCTGAACCGATTACAAACTCTCCATTGGAAATCATTGTACTTTCATTGCTTATAACGTCCAAAAACGGTGATCAATTGGCACCGATATTTATGTGGACATCCCTACTAATGCCCACTTCAACATATCAAAAGGATTATCCTCTCCGTGGCAGATTTATATGAGAATGAGGAAATGTGGAAGTAAGCAGAGCTAAATCGATTTAGGCTGGGACAAGCGCACACTGCTTCTTTGTTTGGAAAAAAAAGAAAAGAAAAGAAAAACACTGCTTGTTTGCTGATCACGGTTAGGACAAGCGAGGCATTTAACACCAGTCAGGATATTTCTAGCGACTGAAGAGGGAATGAATAGACGTGCACATTCATTTGGATGAGGAATGGCCCCAGTTTTTCGATCTACAACACGCCGTCCAATTTGGAACATAACAGCCGAAATGGCGCGTTCCAATGCTGCCACACTCAGCTGTGGAGTCGGATGCGCACGTTTAAGACATCCCCGGTGTTCGATGAGGTCTAACCTCACTCTGACGCAGCTTCACTTTCGCAGCTGCAAGTGGTGTCGGACAACGCATGCGACTGCTTGGGATGCAACCCCCGCGTCATGAAGACGCAGGCTCATGATCACCTCCACACGATGCGCGGACAGTAAGGAGCTAATGTTGTGCTAACGCCTTTTTTTTTTATAACTGCTTTAAGCTAGTTGTTGCTATTCACTGTACCATTATCCTGCTGTTAGCCGGGGGCGGGATAAAGATCCATGCCTCGCTGATTGCTTACCCGCTGCCAGTAGTTTAGTGTAGCTAAATGTCCGAAATATAACCAGTCGGTGTACGTGTGCGCATTCATGCTCTTGTCCACTTCAGCCTGTGTAAGTGGAGAAGCGATCGCCACGGTAGTTTTGATTTTGTGGAGGGGATCATGATGAGCTCACGTTTTATGTCAATAAATCCAAACCATTGTGCAGAACACTTTTATACTTTCACAGGTTGAAGTGGACAAGAGTAGTAATGTGCATTTGCATTTGGGTGGTGATCGGTTGCGGTTTTAGACAACAGAACTGAAAAAGCAAGCAATATTAACAGCTTGCCTCCCGTAACGTAGACCGCTGAGACCGGAAAAATAGCAAGCCGAGCCCCAAAAGGTGGCGGGGCAATTTGTCGTAAATCTAATCACAAAAAAAGCCCTTAAATTATTACTGAGTCTTTTGGGCGAAGCATTTTAGTTCTGATGTCATTTTTACATGCAAACCTTTTATATAAGTGCCAATATTAAGCTCATCCAAGTGTCCCTTAAGTGTTTGCAAGGGCCTTCTTTTTTAATCAATGTGCATAGAAAAGGTTGTAAATTATTTTGTAGAACTAAAATTGTGGCCACAAAATTGGTGGATGTCTCAATCCTTTTTCATTTTGTTTTCAAAGAATCACAAAATGTTAGGCGGTCCTCTTTCTTTATCCGCGGCATAACATTGCTTTTCTGCCATCGTATTATTATTTTCATTATTATTTAGTTATTTTTTTAAACAATGTGATGTGAAACACAAAACACACTCGGTAATGTCGTAATAAAAATAAAATCTCAACCATACATTCAGAACACTTCTCAACTGAATTTGCTTCACCGTGGCCATACCGTAAATTGAAAAAGCATAAAGTGCATGACCATTGCTGTTGGCACATTCCACTTCAGTATGAAAAATTACCGAGACCTGTACAAACAAGCACAACAAAATAAACTGAGAAAAATCATTTACACATACAGAGCATTCTTTAGAACAGTTCAGACAACTAGCAGAGAACGAGCTTCCTGAGCCACCAGGATTGTCAAGAAACATTTATTTTATATCCTGTACTTGATTTCTTTTTTTTTTTTTTTTTTAGTCCTTCAAATTTGGCAGGGCTGTTAACAAAACTCCTCTCTGGGGTGTTTCAAATTCAGAAGACATTTATGTTCACTTTACACAGTCAAAAGTTCTGAGGGGACCTTAGCATGGTTCTTTTATCTTTAATGCTTGCTACGCTAATAGTAACCACCAGAAGACTGTATATTTTCAGTTGAGCTCTTCAGGGAATGCCAGTAAGATCGCGTAGCTACACAGCTGTGGAGCCTTCTCTGCAAGATTGCAGTAGAAGGTCTAATCTGTCCAAAATGGTTCTTATTCTTTTTACTTCATTGGCTGCCCACCCATAGGGATGGCAACTCTCCTCTAGGACATGTGTGACTCTGTTCGGAACTGATTCCAACTAGCTAAGATGCCGAGCCAGGAGGAAAGGTCACAATGACACAACGGCCTAGCTCAAGTCACCTATCTAATCATATGCGCCAAAGAGGCCTTATATAACATCTTTCATTCGTTTATCCTTAACTTGTTTTTTCACCTGGGCTACGTCAAATTTTACCATTGAAATGCCACAGATAGGCTTTTACATGCACATGGTGAGGAAAAAACATTGGCTAAAGGGCACTTGGCGCATCAAAGTTAAATGGTGCAGGTGCTGCTTGAGGCACAAGGCTGCGTTCTATGTGTAGTTTCACTGTTGTATCACTAGCTTTGTTTGAACATACGGTAAGAGTTGCGCTTAAATGTACACATTCCTACACACTAGTGCACTTTGATAAATCTGATACTCTGCTAGGGGGGAAATGTTCGGCACTGATTATGCACACATTTGGCCCTAGTACTTTTGTCCCCACATTGCATTTTTACATTGAATTATTTTATCCATTTTTGTGTGTATAAAAAAGCACAAACAAGTTTAATTTTATCGGTCACAATGCAGACACTGTCTTCATAAAAATGTGTCAGTCTGTTATTCTTACCGTCTTCCCAGTCAATTGTGTTGGGTCTGACTCGATCCGACTACATGTGGGACCAGAAGGAGGATGGACACACATCTCTGAAACAGATCGAGATCAACACCTTTGCTGCTGCAGCAGGAGGCATCGCCTCACGCATACCTGATGTACACCGGTAACGTAGTTGTCAAAATCTAACCGCCAAAAAATTTTGGATTAATATACTAGAAAGCCCCAGAGAATCTGAGTAAAATATCGAGGAAAAATGGGCCTCTGTTGTCACAAAACTAGAATATGGAAGGAGTGAGGGCTGCCGGCCATAAGCGCTTTTACAGGGTTGCAAGAGGTAGCTGTTACCACCTTTACTAAATCCTTGGTACCAAACATGCCATCCCTGTTCGCATTGGCAATTAATCTATCAATACTAAATTCAAATTTTTTTTAATAAATATGACTTGTTTTGTCTTCATAGTGTGTTTAAAAAGTGGGTTTAGTATTTACTCCCACTCCGAGCCCACCTTCTTTCAAAAAGAAATGGTTGGGTCCTACGCGCCAACAATAGAGGTCCGGACATCACTTGACTGACCCACGTATGCATTTTTTTACGCAGCCATGCTGGCAGGATAGTAGCTGCGACAGGTAAAGGATTCACAATGGAAAGCAGTGATAAAATAGCGTTCACCAGTCAAAATTCCGACCAAGTGATTTCACATCTCACTTTGGTAAAAAGGAAAAAGTGCAAAAAGTGCAAGCTGGAAAGGTTACATTTCAAAGATCCCTAACAACTATCACAACGGCAGATGGTGAGAGCTACAATGGGGAGCCCTCGCGAACATACAACGTCTTGCAAGGTTACAAGTTTTGGTTACGGGCCATGTGTACTTTAGTCCGGTCACACGGCAGGATAATTAGCTCAATTTTATCCCCGAATCTCCCTTTCCGACAATTATAAGCATTACTGTAATTTCTCAAGAATATAATTTCACCAGATATTCCTGTTGACGGTGTGTTCTGATCTCAACGCTGCGACCTCAAATTGCAGATATTCAGCATGTTGGATTGTTTTGGCACGACTCCTCACCGTTCGTGGTGTGCACTTAGGACAAATAAGCGCACAGCCGGTAGACAGTGATGTGCAGCCAATCAGACAATGAGGTGACCAGGCGCCAAGTAAGTACGTAAGGAATCCAAAATCAAAACCGTCATGGCGTAACAGAAAATCTGCGCTCGCACTGTCTCCACTTCTTTGTCCAACGCAATTTCTTTTCGCCACTTTTTTCCTGATAAAAACAAACCAAAAACTATTGCCACTGCCTCCTCTTCACCCTCCATGTTTGTTTACTCCCTCACATTTAATCTCGAGAGGTTTTGCAAGATGTCTCGATCGACGTGGGAATATTCCTGAATGAAATCGGTTTGTGTGTGATGTGTTGATTTTGCCGCGTGGCTGTACACCACATACTGTATGCTCAAAACTGTTATACCCGTGATTTTTTTTTCCTCATCATGCGTGAGGTCTCTCACAATTTGGAAGTCTGCCGACAATTTTAAAGTCCTACCGTGTGGACCAGGCTTAAGACTTGCAAGGCTTAATCTTTGAAACAAGACTACTGAAGGCTCTCAACTGGGTTGCCTCTGAGCCAAGGCTGGGCTGACTGGCGGGAGGGGAGCAGCATTGGCAGGCCGCCTGGCGGTGGGCCGGGCACTTCCGCGCGCTGCCAAAGCGGGCGGGCAGGCTGGCCTCGTTCGGAAGCGTGAGACACGTGGCGCTCGCAGTCTCCCCGGCACTGGAGAATAACCCGTGGGCCGGAGGAGCCCTCCAATGGTGGGTCATAGCTTCGGTCAGTGTGGCAGTGGGACGAGAGAGTCCGTAGTTGGGTAGTTTTTCTATTACCCAGCTCAGGGAGTCACCCCGGAGGCAAACGGAACTGAAAAATTCCGACAACCCATCAAGGGATGGCCCGTGCCTTGCCCCTTTGTGAAGCAAAGCAAAATGTTTTGTATAAATTAAGGGTACATACAGAGGTGGGCATCGTTTAGCTATCACTAATTTCCCCTTTGTATTTCCGGCCAACCCATGCGGTCCCAATCCGTCCCTCGTTCCCAACAGCCAATCGGCGTCTAGAACATAATTTTCACGTCACACGCAAGCGCCGCACAAGAAGACACGCTGCCAAATAATGAAAAAATATGTCATTGTCATTGTGTCTGTGGGACCAAAAGGTATAAAACACTTTTATTTTTTATTTGTCTTTATGTGGCTGCATGTCAGGAGTACCGGTAAGTTCGTTCTCGAGGCTGTTTGGCTGACTCAGACCGACCGGGCGGGCCTGAGATACAGACGGACTAAAGCGCTGACGAATGTCCACCTGTGGTTGCATAAAAACAAAAGGGTTTATTTTAGTTTTCTTTTGTACAATGCTTTTTCGTTCAAATGTTGCTTTAAAATGGCTCGTATAGTTAAACATTTTAAGATTGGGACACTTTGACCCTAGAACACATTATCTGTATAGTTTCCTACCAAAACAATTTCAAAATCCAAATTGTTTGACCTCAGAGTTTTCACGGAATTTCTTATTTTGACCTTCCGTTTTAAATTTCTGTTTTAAAAAATATTGTTTGTGTTGCTACAAAAGACACATCCTCAAGGTGGCTGGGCAGCCGGAAAAGAGCGAGCGAATCATTGACAACAACCCAGCGGTGGGTCTGGCCAAGGCTATGGCCAAGGCCTGGGAGCTCTATGGATCAAAACGGTACATCCACCGAAAACCTTATCAAACGACACTTCATTGCCTAATAATACATTTTATATCTGAAATGGGCAGATTTAAATAAACAATACTTACTTCACATTGTATCCATTGGGCTTTCCAAAGATGTCTAACCCAATTAAGCACCATACCCTTAATGCAGAATGTGTTTCTGTAGCGATAAAGTGTTTAACAGGAGCCCTGTTGTCATTAAAGAGCGGTTGTCATGTTCGTGGTGGACGAGAATGAGTTCAATATGATGGATCAACGGATAATTGAGAATGAACTGCGGAAAGGGTAAAGTGTGATTACTTAAGACCTTTGCAATACCTTCAATAACTTTGTTTAAAATGAAACCTTTGCTGCAAAATGCAGACTGTGCTCACTGACCACTTTTCATTTAATGACAAACTCACAGTTTTCAATGTGTTTCAGGAATATTGCCGTTATACGAAAGCGTTTTGAGGACATCTCTGAATCTGGAAACCTTGATGAAGACAAGAGACTGTTTGTGTATGTGTCTTCTGTCCATTAATATCCAACATGAAGAACACTACTAGTGTAACACTGTAGACTGTGTTCTTGCTCGTTTTGATACAGTTCTGTCCTACCTCAAATTCAGTGATCGTCATGAAGTTGCAGTGATCTACTTCAGGAATGGTTTTATCCCTAAGAACTACAAGTCAGAAAAGGTAGTGACTTGCTGTATTTCTTCAAGGTGAACCACACTATTTAATCCGACTCAGGTACATAAACATACATAACACTAGAAAGCAGAGATGGGCTCTTTACCCTATTTTGCCGGTCTGTCCTCCATCCGGGACCTGGGCACCCTTCCGTCATTGTCCTTCCGTCGTTATTCATAAGTATAATCGTCCTCCGACCCCATCCGTCCACGTCCTTTTGAAGAGCTTCCGTCCTTGCATTCCGTCAGTCCATCCCCATTTAAAAAATAAAATAAAATAAAAATATGACGCCGTGGGAGAGAGTCTAACGACAGACGTTTCACAATTCATAAACATTTAAAGCTCATTAGCTGGGTATATCGTGGGCTGGCTGGGAATATCGTGAGTGGATTGAATTGTTTACAACTGTATCACAAAAGATAGCATGTACCCAGAGGACATCATGAGAATATTTACGATTGCGTTATAACGCAATGCTATTGTGTTTTATTGCAAAGCGTTTGCATTATAACTCAATACGTTTTCAGTTTTTATTGCGTTATTTCGCAATAAAATAATTCTTGCAAAATAATACAATGTTATTTTAGGAGGAGAACGAAAGACTTCCACTTCTGGTCGAAGCTTTAAGTGTACGGGGCCGCTGGAATGAGCATGAATGACTGTTTGGAGAGATTTTTACAGTCTAGAGATGTCCTAGACAAGGACATTTGTATGCAAAGGGATAAGAAACGCACTGAATGTTAACAAAACAAAATAGCTATCCACCTTTTTCCTCATCAGCGTAATGGGTGTCCTGTGGCGTATTACGTGTGTTGAACTACTAGAGGGTAGACTATGCCTGTGAGTGTGGTATCGCAGAAGAGAACAGTGGTCTTTCTTTTTAACACTAGGAGTACGAGAGCAGTCATTTTGACTGTTTTCAAACTTTGTGTTTACTCTGCATCTATAGATATAAGATGCTCCTGGCCTCTTGACTTTTCCTAATTCTGTAAATATTACATTACCATGGTGCAATTTTATGGTGTTAAATAGGGGTGTAACGGTATACCAGGGTGTATTAATACATTTCGGTCCGGCATGTTCGGTTCGGTCCACTTGCATATCATTTCTGATCAGTTTTTATTTTTATGGTAGGCTTATGCGCGAGTAGGCGAGTTTTCACACGGAAGCTATTGAGTGTTGCACACTAGGAGAGTGGGGGCACAGATGAGGAGTCAGTACGCCAGAAGCCATGATAAATCATAAATGCGTGGATAAATGGTATTATTATGGCATACGCAAACAAGCCAGAGCCCGAAGGCGGGGGAGCCTTGCGTGCACTGCGGTCTACTGTTAAGGAACATTCTGGCTTTACTGTTAAAATCGCCGATGGGGATAGGTACGTGGATAAGACCCAAAGTTGTGTGCCGACATTGCTACATGGAGATCGACGGCTATGTTGCAGGTAGCACGTCTAACATAATAATGGCATCATCCGACTGTGAATGTTTCTTCCACGAGGAAGAAAGTCTTTTTAGACAAAAACTTAAATAGCGAGAATTATCATATGCTGTTGAACATTGAAGATTTAAATTCCTGAAAAGTGTATATAATTTCATAAAGACTTTTTAAAGTTACTGTATTTTTTTCATTATAGAGTTTTAACATAGTTAGCAATAATCGTGCCTTCACACATATGTTATTCCTACACTATAAACGTATTCTATTTTATTCCACTATAAACGCTTTTCAACACACCCACAATTCCTACTTCACAAAGGTTCAACTTTTTCACCCGTAAAAAAAACACAAAATTCATTCCCATTGCCATATTCAACAATTCACATTCACATCAACAATCATTCCAATTTGAAATTGACAACATTCATCTCATTCACCTCATATTAGTCAAGCTTTTCAACACCCCCAAAATTCCTACTTCCCACACTTTCGACTCATTCACCCTTAAAAACCCACAAAAATTCCACTATTAACCATTCATTTCCATTGGAACATTTAACTTTTTACATTTATACCTTCCTAATTTCCACAAATTCAAGTCATTCAACACATATTCCGCTTTTCAACACCCCAAAATTCCTACTTCCCACACATTCAACTCATTCACCCTTAAAACACACACAAAAATTCCACTATTAAGCATTCATTTCCATTGGAACATTAGACTTTTCACATTTACACTTTCCCAATTGACACAAATTCAAGTAATTCAACTCATTAAACTCACATTCAGCTTTTCAACACCCCCAAAATTCCTATTTCCCACACATTCAACTCATTCACCATTAAAAAAAATCCACACAATTTCACCATTCATTTCCATGGACCAGTGTTATTGCTCCTTGGTCTCCCCAGTGCGGCCGCCATCTTGGACAGGGACATTAGCTAGAATGGGGATACTCACCCCGAAGTCTCCCCAGTGCGGCAGCCATCTTGTGTAGGGACATTAGCGAGACTGGGAATACTCACCCTGAGGTCTCCCCAGTGCGGCGGCCATCTTGGGCAGGGACATTAGCTAGACTGGGGATATTCACCCAGAGATCTCCCCAGTGCGGCGGCCATCCTGGGCAGGGATATTAGCTACACCCATGATTCTCGCCCCTCAGCTAGCCCCAATAAGGCGGCCATCTTACAGTATTGGAACACCCAGAATTGTCATACCCAGGTGTCCCTAATGAAGGGGACATGTTCAAAAGTATTGGGACACCCAGAATTTTCATCTCCAGGTGTCCCTAATGAAGCGTCCATGTTGTTCAAAAGTATTGGGACACTCCGATTTTTCATCCCCAGGTGTCCCTAATGAAGCGGCCATGTTGTTCCAAAGTATTGTCCCCCCCCATTTGAAATCCCCAGGTTCCTTCCTTCCCAAGATTCCTTCTTTCCTTCCTTCCTTGCTTCCTAGTGTCCTTTCTTCCTAATTTCTTTGCCTCATCCTTTCCTTCCTACTATTTTATATTCTTACTTTTTTTCTTGCTTGTTTTCCTTGCTATCTTGGTTCCTTGCTTCCTCCCTTCCTTTGATTCCATCATTCTTTGTTTTCCTTCTTTTTTTCCCTGACTTCCTTCTTTCATTCTTTCCTGACTTCCTCTTTTCTTGTTTCCCTTCTGATTTTTTTCAAGGTCATTCAACTTGATTCCAACGCATTCCAGTTTCTATTCAGCTTCCTTCGCCTTCACATGCAATTTATCCAGAAATTGCATTCTCTAGTTGTAAATGTTATGTATTGTTTTCATCACAAAGTGTATACACGTACTGTAATGACAACTTGTCTTTAACTGGAATACTTAGGCTGTTGCTGCTGAGTGTTCAAATATTTCAGTGTCGTAATAGTTTACAACATTAAGATATCTTTATTGTTATGTATTTTTTATTCTGGTGTAATTTTTATTAGAATGTCACCCGAATCGTTTGCTTTTATTTTTTCTAAAAAATGTACCGTTTACTTGTAATCTTTTCAAAAATAAACATGTTAAAAAAAAAAAGAAATCATTTTTTGTACCGAAAATATACCGAACCGAAATGTGATTTTAGTGTACCGTTACACCCCTAGTATTTAACAATATAAAAATTGTCATTCCATTAACTACAGCGTCCCAGTCAATTTGACGGTTCTACATACTCTTACGCACATTGCGCTGGGATGGCGACGTTCCTATAGCAACCAGCGGTTGCATGCCAGACAGTCGAAATAAATAAAATAATGATCTTATGTGGTGCTTGTTGACATAATTCCCCCATGGAAAAAAAAAGAGTTCCGGGGTGCGATCGGGACGCAGTTGTTTTGTGTACCCTACTTGGGTTTTACGTCCTCTTCTTCAAAATGAAGTGCAGTAAAGTTTCGGACACTTGTCTCCTTTTTCTTTGGCTCAAACCAGCGCAAGAGCCACATGGGACAATAGGCACTCCGCCAATTGTTTTTTTTAATAAACAAAAAACTAAAAAGAATTATTAGACACTCAAGCAGCGAGTAATAATGATTTTAGTCGATTACATCATTGCTAGAGCGCACCAAAGCACATTTCGCGCAGCAACATTGGAGCCCCGATTTGACGAGTCACTATGGCAACGAGGAAGAGGCGTGAGAGAACATTGCTGATTGGGTCAATGCATATGTTTCAATTAATATATGTCCATGATGGATCGTCACGTGAACCGGTACCGCTCAAAAACATTTTCTGGAAATGCTAAAACATCACTGCGCGGCCTGATCTCCATCCATTATCTATACCGTTTCTCCTCAGAAGTGTCACGGGCGTGCTGGAGCCTATCCCAGCTGTCTTCGGGCAGTAGGCGGGGGACACCCTGAATTGGTTGCCAGCCAATAGCAGGGGACAGAGAGACAAACAAACACTCACACTCACAATCACACCTAGGGGCAATTTAGATTAACCTACCTGTCCAATTAACCTACCAAGCATGTTTTTGGAGTGTGGGAGGAAACTGGAGTACCCGGAGAAAACCAACGCAAGCACGGGGAGAACATGCAAACTCCACACAGGGAGGCCGGGATCGAACCCACAACCTCTGAACTTTGAGGCGGACATGCTAACCAATCGAACCACCGTGCGGTCTGATCTCCCGACGAATAATTCTCTGTGTAGTAATGCTGCACTTTTAGCCACGGGCTCATTATCAAAAGGACATGCCACGTTTGTCTCCACCTGCATGTGCCTATAGGCACTTCTCATATACTGACTCAGATTTTTTTTTTTTTTATCGGTATAGACTTGTATGAACCGGTCCATGGCAGAAAAAAGGCTGGGGACCATTGCTCTATATGGATGGCTTTATATTAGCCAGTATATTAGCCATATGTTGATCAGATGGTAATTGCATCACACATTTATGGCCATCACACACAAACAGCTAAATGTCTTTACACATAAGCAGTCATATAACAATCAATAGTAAGGGAAGAAAGAAAACTCTGTGCCTTTTTTGACACACACACACACACAAACACACATGTAGACTTACACGCACACACCAAGAGGCATTTACATAAGTGCAGGCATACTTTGTCTAGTGGAATGGAATGTGGTTTAGAGGGATGTCTGACAAGGGCAGGACCAGGGCCGCCTTTACCTACTTATAGGCCCTGGGGCTAACCATCAAATACTGTATAGACAACGCCCACCTCCCCCCGACCCCCGCCCCCTTATCCCCACCCACACTCCCCCCCACTCTCCGACTCTAAAGCTCCTATTCCAACCATTTCCCAAACATTTTGGTGAAGGTAGAAAAATCATGCTAAAGTTTGTTACAGTTCGTAAATGTTCACCAAACTGCTGTCAGACATTCGCATATACTTTTATTTCTTTCTTTTCTTTTCATGCGACAAAAAAAATCAAAAAAATCTGTACAACTGTTGCCGAACGTTTTGCAAACATTTGCAACACTGAACAAACCCTGGCAAAAACTCGGGAATGCAACATTTTCTGCCTTCGAAAACACAATTGTTCGTTGCTCAGTGCAGGCATAAAGTGCTTTTCTGAAATACTCAACTCATTATTTAACATTGACAAACAGATCAGCATGCATATTTATGCATTTAATCCATTTTAACAAATAGAGTAGCCAACAAATCAAAAGATTCACAAACCTTAGTTTTTATAAAGTAATAGTACATTTCCCAATCACTTCTATAGATCAAAATATACATAAATATATTTTAATAGTTGCACTGCTATAATAATTGTGGACAGAAACATCACAATGCCCTGCTCCAAATAACATCCAAACAAGGTCATTTTGGCAGGGTAATAATTGACAGAAAAATAAACCACTGACAGATTAATGTGGAACTTAATGCCTTCCGATAGGCACCCTAGAGCGGGCTTCGTGTACTGCAGCAGCAAGTGATGCTCTCTACAGCCACGGCGTTGCACAGAATCGCATGCGGCTTGGTAAATTCATGGCAAGAATGTAAAGTGATTGACAGAAAAATCAACATCTTTTTTAAATAATTATTTTTAATTCTGATAGGCCCCCGACTTCTGTAGGCCCCTGACTCAATCCCAGGTAAACCCATTGGTAAATGCGGCTCTGGGTAGGAGTTCTTGTGGCCAAGGGTGTCTGCAGCCAGACGACCTGGTCTTTGAAATGATAAACCATAGATGGAGACGGTTAGAATCAACATTTTTGATTAGACTTATCTGTCAGGACAACACAATATACGTGAGGGTTGCCCTTTTCACACTTCACCTTCCACGGATGTAAAGTCTTTGCGAGGTAAGAAAAGAAGCCCTACTAAATATTTTCCTGCGTAACAGACTCATATCTGCCTTTATGTAAACAGAGCATAAAGAACTGCACTGGGTCCTAAAATTAAGTAAACTTCATAAACATGTAAACAAAGCGTACTTGGTTATTGCTGCCACACACGTTTCACTTTCACCAGCTCCATTTTTTTGTTTATAGGCCTGGGAAGCTCGCCTGATGATGGAGTGCTCTTTGGCTGTGAAGTGTCCAGATATAAGCACCCACCTGGCTGGAACTAAGAAGGTCCAACAGGTGCTTGCTAAGCCCGGTGTTCTGGAGCACTTCTTCCCCAACCAGCCGGAAGTAGTGGAGCAAGTTAGGGCCACATTTGCCGGCCTCTACACGCTAGACATGGTGAGCAACAACCAGGGGCTGCGCAACATAATCCGGTGTTTTTATTTGTACAATTCCACAAAAGCTATTTTTTCTCTTCATACCGTTGCACCACAAGACAGAAAACCATTATCTAGTAAATACTATTGCGCATCTCCAAAGAAATCATCACCATGACTGTTTCATTCAAATTCATTCGATCATCCATTCGACTGGTCCTCTAAAGCCTGGTTCACACGGCAAGATTTTAAAATTGTCGGCCAACTTCATTTGAATGAGAGCCACCGCTGTAGCCTCGGCAGCCACCCGGTCCGACGGTCGTGGCTCCCGCCTCGAGGGTGGTGACTTCAGGTGGCCGCCAGAGAGTGATGACGAGCCGTGCCTTTTCCTTTTTCACTGTAATTTTTACCTTTGCTGCTGTTCCCAAAATAGTGTGGACTTAATCGACACTGGATTATAGTACAAATTGACTAGTTCTCACAAACCTCACAAACGGAGGAAACATAAACAAAAGCGGGCCTACCGAGCTAATGGCTAATATGGTTAGCCATTCTGATCTCCGCTGCCGAGCCTCTCTACCTTCAATCGCTATAACACACAAAACGGGTGAACTGGAACTACAACCGGCAGGAAATCGCAACGTTGGGGACTATTGCATTTTATTAATCACAGAATCCTGACACCTCAGTGCAACTATACTTGAGGCTAAGTGCAGCACAAAGTCAAGTTTCATCACCAGATTATGTTGTCCAATAATACGCCACAGAATAGTGGGGATAAGCAGTTCGGAAAATGGATGGATGGATAACAAACGCTTTGACACTGCACTGTGTCGTTACTGCCATAATAGCAATTAATACTTGTTGGAATACAAATGGCCAGGGCTCTTTGAAGTGTAGCTATGGTGAGTGACATTATTAATCATGTTTTATTTCTTTTTTTTTTTAAGTGTCTTCACATGAAAATGACCATTGGCACTGATTTGTTTTTATGTTTTATTTTTTATAATTTTTTATTTTGTAATTAAAGGGAGCAGAAGGTGACAAAACAGTTCAAATGGCTTTGGCGACACCGGATCGGTTTGTCCTGAAGCCTCAGCGAGAAGGAGGAGGTACAATAAAAGAAATAAAAAAGTATACATTTTATCATGCAGCAAAACATATTTACATTTCCTACACTGCTTGAACTGTATTTATCAGGGCAAAATATTTGTATGGGCTAGAACTAGCACGGCTGTTTTTCATGCATCGCTAAGTCCAGAAAAATGTAACTTGATAGATAAATAAATAACATAATCATACTTCTGTACTTCGAGGAAACAACTTTTACGGCCGAGGGATCAGTGAGGTTCTTGGCAAAGTGAAGAGCACTCCAGAGAGAATGGCCTATATACTGATGGATAGGATCCAGCCCGTGCCTACACAGAACTACCTGCTCAGTAGAGGCAAGCCCCTCAAACTAAGTAATTGCCTAAGTGAACTGGGCTTCTTCGGAGCCTATGTCAGGTAAGCAGTCACTATTGATTATGTTTGGAATTGCGCTTTTGGCACATTAGGATGCTTGTTTCACATCGCTACTACCAGGATAAGGAGTTAAAGGAAAGACAACAAAAGGTTTCTTATTTAATCCTCACATCCCGTTTTTGTGCAGGCAGGGTAAGGACATGGTGATGAATGATTATGTGGGCTTTCTCATGAGGACAAAGTACTCACAATTCCCGGAGGGTGGTCTAGCTTCAGGAATGGCAGTCTTGGACAACCCGCTCCTCTTCTGAGAAGGTGCACATTGTCAGATGTTGTGATGATTTGGTGCCACAAAAAGGTGAAGTAGCAAGAGCGCAAAAGGTATAACACTTGTGTCACAAAAGGTGACGTGGTTCAATTCCTATTGATGGGTTAAGTCCCAGGCAGAATGAATTGATGCTCAGAATATATTCAGTAACTGCTTTATATACTATTCTTTTTGAAGTAGTGTGAACCCATGATCATACACTCACGTTGTGATGCATGTGAATAGGATTAAGAAGGTTTAGGACCCGTCTTTACATGTGAGAGTGAATGTACTGACGTGAATAGACATTGTGTTATGGTTAATGAACAATGTGAGACTTTAAAAGGTAATCCGTCAAAGGTGGAATGTCTTGTACAGTCAGCATGCTTTGACGATCAACATGACTGTCCATAATGGAGCTAAAAGACCCTTCTCAACAAAAACAAAACTCCTCTGCGTTCAAAACTGTCTTAGTTCCGAATTAGGAATTAAGTGGAAATAGGCAACTTGTTCACTCGACTATCCACCTAAAAGACTTTTTACCTAAAAGTGATTTTTCTTCTTATTTTTATACTTACTTTGTGTTCAATCAAACTTGAATTTCTGATCATCTGGATTATGTTGGATTATTCTTGATTTTGGATTTTTTTCTTGTTATTTTTATATTTACTTTGTGTTTAATCAAACTTGAATTTCTGATCATCTGGATTTTGTTGGATTATTCTTGATTTTGGATTTAACATGATTTGGATTGAGAAGGTTTTCTTCCTGATTTGTCAGTAAGTACAATCGTTGTTTGTCTGAATACTGTTAATTGAATTCATATGACTTTATTATTTCTACTTATCATTTACTATTGGTTGAGCTGCGACTCGCCCGCTTTTGTTATTCTTACATTCTGGCTATTAAAACTCATTCATAAAATTCAATCTATCTATCCTGTTTATTTCCTGATTCCATAAAGTTCTTTTAGTGGATGAACAGCAATACTATTAACACAGTCTAGTCATCATAAATATTATTAGAGTTACTCCATCCTATTTAGACGGTAAAATAAACGAGTCCTCGCAGTCCTAACAAGGGCGGCTAAACTTATTTAGGTGAGTACCAAGTACACCAGATCATTAAGGGAAAGAGCTGCTGTAAAATAGGAGTGGTCTGACCTTGCCTCTGATTTTGGTTATTCGGTAAAGGTGCGCGGGCCGACGTAAATAGGACAGACTTCTTAAATCTGAGGCAGTGAGAACCTAAACGAATCTTTCCCGACAGCGGCCTAAGCAGCTTCCGTCTCTCTGCACCATTGCGTTACAGCGAGCGGGGATAACGGGAAGCTTAACCCGTCTGAGTTCTGTCTAAGATTGATTGCCTGTTGCCGCGGCTGTTTGGTGTTTTGCTATGACAACCGAGTGCGAGTTTCACCATCCTGCTATGCATGGATTACAGAGCATTTCAGGAGCTGGCGCCAAGCCCCTTCCCCATTCTTCAAATACTCTTTATCTTGGCTTTAAGTTTAGTGTGCCAAAAACTCTTACCAATCTTTAAGCACTCATCTGGACTTTGACGGTAAACTGCTCTTTTACTGGGCTATGAAGTTAACATCTTGTGAACATCGCATGACCAAACCCACAAAACAGGTGAGCTGTGACAGTCGTTACCTGAACCCTTAGGCACTTTGATGTCATTTTCAGTCCACAGCAAGAAACGTGGCCACCATCTTCTCTGCTCTGACAACGCATAGCGTGTGGCCCATCCAACCCTGTTGTTAGAATGCAACATAAATGCCAGACAGACTAACAGCTAGCCTAGATTCTTCTACTTCTTCTTCTACGACTATTCGCTTCTTTGTATTTTCCATCGGTGTCCCCATCTGGAACTGCTCAAATGAGTTCATGTTTAACGAGCTAAGATAGTAACGAAACATATTTCTCAAACTGATTTTGGCAGGGAAATGCAACAAATTACAGGTGTAATGGTTCAACATAATGTTATTGGTGGAGAAAGCGGCGAGTCGAGTCAACTTTAGCTGCATTACGTGTATGGAACCGAGGCCGTTGTTACGTGTCCTACACGCAGGAGTAGATTACGTTTGTTTTATGGAAGTTATGACCAAAACAAATCCAAATTCCACTTACATTTCCTGGAACTGAATTTATCCGCTGGCAAAAGCTGTTCGGGATAAACCTATCTTTTCTACAATAGTTGCCAAAAATAACTTTTCCGGTGTGAACCTCGCCGGTACAGGCCCACGTGTGGGGGCCATCAACAACACTTGGTGTAACACCTGGTGCAACTACCCGGACTTGCATGCTACACCGATAAAACCCACGCAGTGATGTGTGGTGGTGGTGTAGTAACCGAATATATGATGCACTGAGGAATGCTTCAGGAGTTTGTGCACTTGTAACATTACTCTTACCTGTTGCTACTTTTCCATCTACTGCAGAGGACATGCAGAGGGCAGCTCTGACGCACACTCCGTGAGAAAACCTCTTTAGGCGCAGTGCTTCCTGGAGGGATAGCGATCCGACCTATATTGATGCGATTGGCGTACCTCGTGGTGTACCAGATGAGTATAAACTGGTTGATCAGATTGCAGCCGGTTGGGAGTCCATTTTTATATGGATTACACCGAATAAAAATGTTGATAGAATCAACTACCTGCACTACAATGTACAGAAACTAGGTAACTATGCTGCAGCAGGATTTCTTGCTATCAAAAAACAGCTGGCAGCCACCTCTCTCATGACATTCCAGAACCGCATTGCGATTGACATGCTCCTGGCAGAAAAAGATGGGGTGTGCGTGATGTTTGGTGACATGTGTTGTACGTTCATACCTAACGTTTGTTTTCATAAAATGATTTGGTGGATTAAAGCCTTTCTGGAGGGTCTATCCGATAATATGAGGATTTGTGCAAATGTAGGACAAAGGGGGGAAAAGTAAGAATAATGTATATAACGAATCGTATGTTATGATGCTTGCCTTTTGTCTCACATTTGTATTATGCAGGATAGAGGTTTGCTTCACTTGTCTCCCTCCCAGAGTTATTGCCACACCTGCTCGGGACCAAGTGCAATTGGCCCTGACCTTGATCCTCAACAACTCTAGCAGGCAAAGGAGTTAGTGGATGGGACCCAGGATGTGTTCTCATCTGTCCCTGGATGCACCCAACCGGGAAAAACTGGGCACCAGAAGCTGTACCAAATACCAAAGACCCGCAAGAGGACAGTGGGGGAGGAGGTAAGGAAGATGCTGGAATTAAAAGTAATAGAACCCTCTAAGAGCGCCTTGTCGAGCCCCATAGAACTGACAGAAAAAACAGACAACACAGTACGCTTCTGTAATGACTTTCGGAAAGTTAATGGAGTATCGGAGTTCCTCCGGGTCCTCCGGTTTCCTCCCACATTCCAAAAAACATGCATGGTAAGTTGATTGGACTCTCTAAATTGCCCCTGGGTGTGATTGCGAGTGCGGATGTTTGTCTCTGTGTGCCCTGCGATTGGCTGGCAATCAATTCAGGGTGTCCCCCTCCTACTGCCCGATGACAGCTGGGATAGGCCTCAGCACTCCCCGCGACCCTTGTGAGGATAAATGGATTGGATAATGGATGGATGGATGGTATTTATCTGATGAGTAAACACTGTACTAAGAGAGATATTAGATTGTGCTTCCATAACCATAGGAAAATAATTCCTCGTGGGAAATTCTTCTGGAACTCTCAATTCACAAAGATAGATTAGCGTAAAACATGGCTTGTTCCTTATAATTTTTTGGGAACAAATAAAGTAAGAGAAATACTGTACATCTAAAGATATTACATAACATATATCCAACAAATTTATATATTTCAAGACTTGTTGAGTTGCACTGATCAAAAATGTGTAATTCATCTTTTCTATAGGTGTGTCTTTAGTGTTAAATTCTGGAAAGATGTATAGACGTATATTTCTCATAAAAGTGGTCACATTGTAAAGATTGAGGGTACCAATAATATCACTGGTTTTGTTTACAAAGATACAGACATTTGCAAATATGTTGGTCTATTTTATTCTGTTAGTTTCAAATTTCATATTCACAAAGCTGTACTGGGATGTCTGATTGTTTGTACACACTTTTGTTTGTTCCCATTCATTGTTATATTGACAAAGGCAATGTTATTGAATTGTAAATTGGATATGAATGGTCTGTTAAAAAAAAAAAAAAAAAAAAAACACCATAGCATTCCGCCTATGTCGGATACCCATTATGTAGGCGAAAACCATAGACAGGAAACTTGAAAAAAAAAATACACATACTAAGCATAGTCGGAAGCCCATTTTTTTCCATCTATGCAATCCCCTAAAATAAGCACAAAACAAACATTTTTCAATCAATTTTATTTTAATTATATGAAATATATAATATCCTGCACAATCTTCACTTGGTCTAAAATATGACACAAATAAAAAAGTTCAAGATAAGTGGACTGATAGGCACCGGCCTTTCATTAGGCTTTGAAGATAGTCATCCTCATAGAAGCGAGAAGTGTTTATTGCGGGCTACAGAGGTACTGATTTTTAATCTATTTTTGTCTCAACTCGATTTCAAAATGCGACAGACCCCACAGATGATGAGGAAAAAAATTAACTATGTGTCTGGTGCATGGGTGTGCGTGGGTGTGTTTTTTTAAACCATCTACAACCAGTCCACTTCCACCTCCCAATACTCCTGCGCCATCCAATTTCATCCTGTTATACATGTAAAACATATACTGGAGGTTTCATAGGGTGTGTGGGGTTTTTTTGCGCTCAATGCAATTTAATGGCTGTCAATTCCACACTGATTTTAGCTATCAGCTGACTGGCACAGTCCATATCCCACACGAATAGCAGAGTTCAATCGTACATGTTCCCTTACATCTATGATAATTAAAACAACCCTATATATCTGTGGTGTTTGTATAACAAAATGGAGGAAAACTTCACAGAACTAAAATGTGACCACTGTGGTACAGTACATATGAAATATTGTCTACCCTATTGTCTACCCTTTAAATCTACTCAGATGAGGTAATACATGTACAACAAATGCAATCAACCACCTCGCCTACCGGTAATTAAGATAATCTGCTCTAAAGCAATCACTTTCTGCTAAAATATTTACACTTCCAGTAAAGACCAGCTGAAGGGAAATTTTACATTGTGATTAACGTGTTAGCTTGAAAAAACACTTAGCCTTGTGTTAGCCAATTTGGCTGTCAATTACACTTATATAATAATATATAAATCGCTAAAGCTCTGTAGGCTAACTAAATCATGGATTCTTATAACATCAAGTTTGGTTTATACAGGAAGTCCTCAATTTACAAGTTCCGTTCCTCCACTGGCGATGTAACACAAATTCCAGCGTATGTTGGATTTCACTGTGAAAGTCTAAATTTACGTACAAATACTTTGTCCAAAAAAACCCGAAAATACATTAAAATAAAATGCATAAGATGCTGTACTTAGCATTACTGCTGAGAGGTGGATGGAGAAGAAGCAGAGGAGGGCGAAAAAGGCAAAGAATCTGCAGGCGCGCACAGACACGGTTGAGACACCCTGCGCATGCTCAACCGCTGGTCTTTGTAGTACAGGAATTGCTTGTATGCGGAAGTGCGTTGTTTGGCGCGAAACCCATCGCAAATACACAAGCAGAGGTAAACAAGCTAAGAGACGCAGCACAAAAGCACACCTTTGGAGCGCGGAGGAAACCGGCTGCTTCATTTATGTGGTGAGTGACATGAATATCAACTGTTTTATTGACGGTTGAAAGTAACAAGCGGAAATGACGTCCTCTGAGTCACGACGCCATGCGCCGCGGTTCACAGTGGGTTGTTCAAATGCCGGAGCAACTCTGTCCGCTCAATCATGTCAGCGGGTTATTCCGAATATTTCTGAATTTTGACCTTAAAACGAATATTGACTGCATGTAAACGTAGTCACTATGGTGCTGGGGACAAAATGGCGTTAGAGGCACGGGCGTCCTAATTCGAGGACTTCCTGTACTAGATGTTACTAGGATCCAATAATAATCATAAGAATAATAAAAAGAGGAAGACTATTTTAAGATTTAGATTAGCTGTGCAAAAGATTGAGTTTCAGGGTTCTGAATAACTTTAAAAAAAAAAAATCACCAAGCTCCAACAAATTTTCACAGCCTTTTTCCGCATTCTTATTTGAAGATATCAAAACATACCAATTCACCAAAAAACAAAAACAAAATCATCACATCACATTTTAGTCTCCCAAAAAAAAAAAAAAAAAAATCAAATTAACCCAAGCCCAAATCATCTACCTACTTTAAAAATATACTTAGAATTTTTTATATGTACAATATATTATTGGTGTACCTTGCGGTGAATGTAATCAGCCAAAGCTGGAATCCAGGCAGGAGCTGGTGATAGGCATCAATTTCACAACGGATCATAGGAGGGTGCCTACTTTTTTTTTTCTTTTAATGCCATTGTGATCGACCGACACCCCCTTCCGAGAATGACGCAATGGACACCCCTGGTGTACATGCTTGTCATTCACCCTTCTTGATTGGCTCAAGTTGTATTTCGCTATATTCTTTCTCAACGGGAATGTGCATGAGGTAGCAGTGGGTATTACTATCAATTGCATCAAAAGATGGTGTGAGTGCCTATTTTGTAGCCCAAATACTGGTGCACCTTCTCAGAAGAGGAGGGGATTGTCCAAAACTGCCACTCCTGCAGCGACACCTCCATCCAAGTGGTCGGAGCTCTTGGTCCTCAGAAGATGGCCCACACAATCGTTCATCACCATGTCATGACCCTGCCTGCACATTACATGAGAATTAAGATAGACATTTTGTTGTCTTTTTTTTTTTTTTTTTTTTAACCCTTCAACCCGATAGTACCAATTCCTAGCTGAAGCGAGTATCATAATGTGACCGAAATGCAATTCTACACATAATCAATAGTGACTGCTTACCTGACATAAGCTCCAAAGAAGCCCAATTCACTAAGGCAATCACTGATTTTGAGGGGCGCGTCTCTTCTCAGCAGGTAGTTCTTTGTGGGTAAGGGCTGGATCTTATCCATCAGTACATAGGCCATCCTCTCAGCACTATTCTTCACTTGGCCCAAAACTTCACAGATCTCTTGTCTATAAATGTTGTTGCCTTGGAAGTAAAGAAGGTTGATTTTTATTTATCTCGCGTAATTGTTCCGGATTTTGCAATGCTTGGAAGAGGAGTAACCCTAACCCCAACCCAAGAGCTATTTACACCCCTTTACCTACAGAAAAGAAAACATGGGGGCCATTTTGACATCTAAGATAAAGATTGACTGTCTATTCCTCTATGGCAATTTTATAAATGTTTTACATGCAACAAAAACATTTGGAACTCTGGGTTTAAACTTATTTTAAAGAAAAATACTCAATGTTTGAGTCATTTTTGTATGACATAAAACCTCAAACAGAAATTATCCACCTGTAGCAAACCAAAAACGCAGTCTGCTCATGTACTGTTTGCGTCATTTTATCACTTTTACCGGAGCGTGAACCTCAGCGCATCGGGACTGTAAAATGCATATGTAACATATTGCCACCCACAATGGCCATATTTTGACCAAAAATAAATCAAATAAAAAAAGTTTGGTTTTGCCAAAAATTAGCTACATCCTTAGTTAAACAGATCATTGAATTCTAACCCTGAAATGAAATTAATAAAGAATATAATCACTATTCTTCGTGTTTTTTAAAAATACTGAAAAAATGACACAGGCCATTATTTTATGAAAGTGATGATATGCAGATGGGGTCAATTGGGTGGCACTTTCCTGAGATACGTCACCAGGTCCGCCATATTGGATGTGGCCATAGTACAAAATCTGCCAAACTCAAACCTATACAAAATCTGCCAAACTCAAACCTAATGGTCTTAATGAGTTCTTGCTTTGAGTGTAAAACGGTTGACCAAATTTTAATGGTCCACTATAATCTTCACATTTAGAATTACATTTGAAAAATATAAACTACAATGAAAATGATTTATTCATGATTTATTTTCTAAAGACGCTGGGAGCTGCAGTGGCGGGATTAAAGGGAAATGCTCAGGAGCCAGGGCTTGTCAACACTGGACCAAACCCACAAAATGTCACCCTGGCTAATGCATAGGTTAAGAAGAGTCGTAAATAGATGGAATGGAGGTTTTGCTGTATGCTGAAATGCATAACATTGAATTTTTTGCCCGTACCTCCTCCCTCTCGCTGAGGCTTCAGGACAAACCGATCCGGCGTCGCCAAAGCCATTGCAACTGTTTTGTCGCCTTCTGCTCCCTTGAGGACAAAGAAGTGAAACCATGGCAGGATTGTCATCATTATGTAACAATGACATTGGTAATTCTGACTGAAATGCAACTTCATCAACAGACATGAAGTGTATGTACTTTAAGTCCACATGCACCCATCCATTTTTGGCTCCATTTTTATGAAGGTGTCTCAACATGCCCTGTTTTCTCCTTATGAGATACGATAGCTGTTTGTGTGCCTGTGAAAGTTCTTCAGACCTCAACATGGACAAATACATTATGCAGCATCATAAATAAATGGAATATGAGTGTTCGGATACATTGTGGATCTCTATGACCATGCAATTCTAGTTTGGCGTACTACCCAGGAGAAATGATCAGTTCACATATATGCCTGCTTTTTGTTGTGTCACCAGTAAGGATGGGAATTTCAACTAATTTGCCTGCCGACTAGTCTCCAATTTTATTTGCGACTAGTCCACTAGTCTATAAGCAAGAAAACTTGAAATTGAATACATATTGAATTCAAAGTTTAAATATTCTGTTTTTGTAAATAACAGCATAGGAGCGGCATGGCTCAGGGGTAGAGTGGTCATCTCCCAACCTAGAGGTTGTGGGTTCAATCCCCGGCTGTTGTGACCTTGTCGAAGTATCCTTGAGCAACATACTGAACCCCAAGTTGCTCCTAATGTCATGTCATCAGTAGGTAAAATGAGGTGTGAAGCGCTTTGAGTACCGAAGGTAGAAAAGTGATAGCCTATAATAACAGCATTCACAAAGAAATGGGCTTGGCCAGTCATGCGTTCCTAATGGCTCAGCAGTGCAAAGGCACTTAATTGCTAATGTACGCAAACATTGTGAATCTTAAAATGCACAAATAAGCTAACCGCCACAGGGTGTTAGAACTGCACAAATTGAAAACAACTTGGGCTTTTATACAGATTTGCTGCTGTTAATATTGTGGCATGATGCACGATATCGTGGCCATTTTAAAGTGGAAGTCAACCCAAACATATGTTTTTCAAGAATATGTTCCCAGCAGGCCCACGAGTTGGAACACGGCATTCTGATTAATTTTGCGTTTGTGGAATATGAGTTACGCAGCAAAATGCACTCCTTTTTAACCATCTCTGGGGGCGGCCATTTTGTCTTCTGTCGACCGAAAATAACATCACAACTGCTCTCAACGACCAATCGCGGCTGACCTGTTTTCTGAATCTGAGCCGTGATTGGTCGTTGTGAGCAGTTGTCATGTCATTTTCAGTCGACAGATGTGACAAAATGGCCGACCCCAAAGATGGCTAAAAACGAGTGGATTAACACTTATTCCCCAAACGCAATATTTATTAGAATGCCCTGTTTCAACTAGTAGCCTTGCAGGGAACATATTCTTGAAAAAAATATGTTTGGATTGACTACCTTTTTAAGGATCTATGCTAATTAGCATAGATGAAGGGGAATGTATCATGTTTCAGTTCCTCTGCAAATTGACTCGATTAATAATGTACATTAGCAAGTAAATGCCTCAATATTAATCAGGTCCAGACATTTTCAGACCCTCTTTTACACTATTGTTTAAATAAATTCCTGGGATTGAATGGCTGAATTGTGAAAAGACAAATACTGGATGTCTTTGGGATTGAATGAGTTACGTGTTATCAGCCGAACACAGCATTATTAACATAGACCATGATTACTTTGAGCCGCTGAGCCAATGTACAAAAACAAAATATTGTCGGGGGGTAGTCCAATATGATTATTTTAACAATAGTGAGTTTTTATTCTGTATCGTGAGTTTTTTGTTTTGTTTTTTGTTTTTTTAAATATCGTCAACTTCCCCACAATATGATGATAATTATAGTATTGTGAGGTTTGTATCATATCGTGACGTTTGGATATCATTACATCCTTACTTTGAATGAGGGTTAAGGGGGCGCACTGTCTGTGCAGTATTGCACATAAATGTGCAGTGCCACAACATGGAGTGACAAAACTCCTTGTGTGGAACTGTGCAAATAAAACTGTTGTTGCTCACCATGTCCAGAGTGTAGAGGCCGGCAAATGTGGCCCTGACTTGCGCCACCACCTGTGGCTGGTCAGGGAAAAACTGTTCCAGAACGCCAGGCTTAGCAAGTACCTGCTGGACCTTCTTAGTTCCAGCCAGGTGGGTGCTGATATCTGGACACTTCACAGCCAAGGAGCACTCCATCATCAGGCGAGCCTCCCAAGCCTAGAAATTAGAGCAGTGGATCTTAGACTGTGGTACCAGTGCTACTATGGTGGAACGTGAGATGCATAGAATTAAAATGGGAAAAACTCGCCAGTTATGTTAAATGTTATTCGGCTCAAACTTTTTTTTCACCCCCCAATGCAGTAAAGTACAGTTCAGTTGTATTGAATTTTGAAGTACAATTCACCAGCTAGGTTTTCATGGTGTCTGTTAGCTGGAAACGGATGTGCTTTTGAGGCTTCCGCACTAATTGGTCTTCAAAGCAACAGGCAGTGCAGTTCAGCTACTGGTGAGAGACAATGACCAGTGCCATTTGATATTGTAATAGAAAGTTGTTATTCCTCAAGGTATGATTAAAAGTTATTTGTCTTTGCGTGTTTACGGTGAACCACACCTTGTCCTCGGCCCTGAGAGTAAACTGCATTATTATACATTTGTCAACGTCACCTTCAACTAGACAGTCTCAAAACATCTTCAAGCACAACCATGTGCTTGAGTGAGGATAAGATGCTGTTGTCTAAAATCTGAGGAGGTTGTAAACAGATTTTAAAGGTGCTTCAAGTGTGCATTTGGTCGATGTCCTGTGAAAAACTCATGTCCAATTTTGTCATTTCTTAAAATGTTCACGTGAATGGGATGTCCGTAAGGTGGAAACCCCATTAACGCATTTAAAAAAAAATAAATAAATCAAATAAAATAGGCATACGTGTTTCACAGGACAGCGACGTTTGCTCCCCATTCTTGACAAAACAGAGATCCCATTGGGTAGCAGAGCATAAATAACTTTGACAGAGGCACAGGAAGCATGTGACAACCAGCTTACTAAACTGAAAGAAGAATTCCATCCCAGTCACATTGTTTGAGGATTTTGGAGGCTTCCAGAAACACTGCGGTTGAGAGACAGCACATTTTCTGATTGATCCATGAATGGAAATTATTTTTCATAAGCATGTCATTTCTTGGGTTGATCATGTACTGTAATGAAACATTTGACATTTGAACTGAACGTGCTACGACAAATTCACTAAAAGAATGCTTGCTTCAAAATGAGTGTGCTTCACCAAAACCATGAAGTATCTTTCTTGTTTACCTGTTCAGACTTGTAGTGCTGAGGCATGTAGCCATTCCTGAAGTAGACCACTGCAACTTCCTGACAATCACTGAATAGGTGGCAGGATGGAATTGTATGAAAAAAGCAAAAATATATTGCAATTGGATATTGATGGATGGAAGACACTTACACAAACAGTCTCTTGTCCTGATCAAGATTTCCGGATTTAAAGACATCCTCAAAGCGCTTCCGTGTGCTGACAATATTCCTGAAAGGCATTGAGACATGGGAGATGGTCATTAAAAGAAATAAAGGATCATTGAGCAAATCATGTAAAGTATTTTCCAGCAGCAAAGGTTTCATTTTAAACATCGAGGTTATTGAAGATATTGTGAAAGATCTAAGTAATCACACTTCACCTTTTCCACAGTTCATTCTCAATAAATCGTTGATCCAGGGCGTTCCTCTGGTTCTCCTCCACCAAAAACATGACAACCGCTCTTTAATGACAACATTGGCTCCCATTAAACACTCTGCCGCCATAATGCATTTTTGCATCATGAGTATGATGCATAATTGTATCAAATGACAATGTTTGGACAGCTCCATGGAAAAAATGTGAAATCAAGCACCAGTGTTCTATATTAAAATGTACTTTTAGACAGGAAGAGTTGTTTGAGAAGGTTTTCAGTGGCCGTACCGCTTTGATCCATAGAGCTCCCAGGCCTTAGCCACAGCCTTGGCCAGACCCACCGCAGGGTTGTTGTCAATGATGCGCTGGCTCTCTTCCAGCTGGCCAGCCACCTTAAGAATGTGTCTGTTGTAGTAAGGTAAAGAACATGTATGTCAATAGAGCACAGAAAATATGAAAGGAGGAAATACTCATGAATAGCTGTTTCCCTGCCAAGAGCCATTACTACCCTAAACTCACACAGACTCCACAGTCTGATCCTTGCTTCCCCTGCTTCCTTTTATCACCTACTGTGAAATACTAAATGTTTTTGGAACACTGTGCAATACTCCTACTTGGACCACAAATCCATTCTTTATCCTCTTTTATTATTATTCCTCCTTTGTTGGAAATATTCTACATTTTATTACTTTGTATTTAATTTTATTATACATTTTTACATATCTGCAATTGAGAAGGCACTGTTTTCAATGTCATTGTACATGTGTATAGTGACAATAAAAGGCATTGTATTCTACTGTATGCAGTGCTTACTCTTTTTGTGCGGCAGAGGTCCATATTTACATGGATATTTTGCTCAGCTTCCAAATTGAACAACGCCTGGAGAATTCTGGTATATGAATCCAAAAGCCCTAATTGTGGATGTCCAATTATTTTGGAGTTACGTGTTGATTGGCTACTTTACCGGTGTAAATCAGGCATGCGTGATGAGAGGCCTCCAAAACTAGCTGCAAAGGTGTTGATCTCAATCTGTTTTAGAGACGAGTGTCCATCCTCCTTCTGGTCCAGCATGTAGTCGGATCGATTCAGACCCAACACAATTGACTGGGAAGACGGCAAGAATACCAAATTACTGACAAACACTTTGTTTGCTTGTTTTTGGGCTACCCTGTATTTGTGCACATACTGTACATAAATACACGGTCAGCCAACAACTGCCCCCCCTCTCCCAACACACAAAAAAAAGGGTCCCGAAAGAAGATCTGGATCAGGAAAAAAAAAAAAAAAAAAAAGAGATTTCTGAACATGAATAGGTCGATGAGTACAATAATAATAATGTTATAATATAATAATGTTCTGAACACAATAAAGTGGTTATACTTGAAGGTGCAGTTGATTCAATAACAAAAAAAAGTTCAGAAATTCCATATACACAAACATACATATACATAAATATATACACCATGTGTGCTGTGCCCCGAGGCCAAACGAGCACGCAGCCGGTTGACAGTGACGTGCAGCCAATCAGAAAGCGCGTTGATGGGGTGGTGAAGAAGCGCGGTGGGAATCCAAAATGAAAACAGTCATTGCGCAACCCCCGGTGACCGTTTTGGCACAACTAACAATGTTATTCCCACCGACGTCAGTCTTGTAAACCCTAAACAATTTACAGACTACGGACGACGTGGATTCGCGCCTCGCTATGGATCCCCGCTCGACAGTCGACACTCCTCCATATTTGAAACAGCTCGGTTGCACTGCGGCCAGAGTCACGTGACCGGTTCCTGCCCGCTGATTCGGCGAATGATTATCACTTCCTCCTCCTCTGCGGTCAATGCACAGTTAGCATTTTCTCGTACTTTGCGGCCGTCGGCCGACTCTCTTTTCAAGGCAGTATTAATACTCGATAATGTAAAATTACACACCGTGAAACCAAGATTGACGATGATATCGATAACGATATATATCGAACACCCCTACCGACAAGACACAATCTCAGACCCCTTCTGCCTTTTCATCCGCCATGTTTGTTCACTCTAAAGTCTCGTTTAATCTCGATGGGGTTTTGCGAGATTTTCCGTCTGACATGAGAATATCTGAGAATGAATGTGGTATGTGTGTGATGTGTTGATCTTGCTGTGTGGCTGCACAACACACCACACGGTAAGTTCAAAACTGTAATACCCGTGATTTTTTTCTAGTCACGTGTGAGGTATCAGAGTTTGGAAGTCGGCCGACATTAAAATCCTGCCGTGTGGACCGGGTTTAAATGTATATACTCGAGTCGAGTATAAACTCAAGTTGGAACAGGTTGAGCCTTTTTTGGTGTGCTCCAGCATGCCTGTGCCCCAGGTTCACAGTGTAACATCCCTGACATCATACATGGCTACAGTTGGAAAAGCAGTTTACGCAAGTAGGCTTCCTTACCTGCAACCGTCCTTCTTTAAGGACCTGCTGGTGGATCTTGAACAATCTTCCAGTGAAATCATCCACAGCGATGGTGCTACAGTAGAATATAAAAATGTGTCAAAATAAGACAAGTGTTATACTTCATAATCGTATTTTGAATTTCTACAGATCAGCTCACAAAGACTGCAAAAAGAACTGGATATTTTAGAGGCTTGTCATACTAACATTTTCTACTTCAAATTTAAAGCATCTCTTTTTTTCCCATTTTTTTTATGAGAAATCTTCCAATCTATTCTGTTTGATGCATGATTACACCCTAGTTTGAGGCTAGCATCCTACCTGGCAAGTGCCGCTTGCAGGAAGTCAGGATCTTGGCTGATCTTATCCACCAGTGTGTTGAAATGAGTTTGCACTTTTATAGCTTGAAGGAAAGGATCTTTGGGCACAGGTGTGGGGAAGAGCGTGAAGGGAGCATACGTCACCACCTATAATACAATATGCAATCGTGATATACAGCTGATTGCTTGGAATGACATGTGGATCCACATCTGGATCTACGCTAAAATGTAATGGGTTCTTCCTTGGTCCACGACCCGCCTCTCTACAAAGTTTCATGAAAATCATTTTGAGTAATTTTGCCCAATCAGGCTAAATAACTAATAGGAATGTAGCAATAGCAATTCTGGTATCAGTGCCAATACTGTACTGTATGTCTGTACTTGCGTTTAAAAAAAAAAAAGTTCCAATATGTATTCATTTTACATAGTACCCATAGTATACAGAATCAGACACCAAATAACCAAAACAACTTGTGTTACAGGCTCAATTTAAGCGAAGTGCTTAAGTGTGTGGCTGTTGTGGCAAAACATGCCATTGAATCTTAGTTAAAATGTCCATTACGATAAGTTGTTGCTAAAATGTGCGCTTTGAATGAAATTTATGACATGTTCATTAAAGGTTTGCGTTTCGGAGCAATATTTGATCAAACACACATTTTCATCACAATTGATAAGACGTAATGGCATTATTCAGTATCAGTGCCTGGTATTGGTGACTACTCATGTAGCACTTTGTAAGTGCTTCTATACTCAGTATGAAAAAAAGCAGTAGAGGTCCAACCCAACTACTTTAATAGTGGGTGGTTCATTCTGTAAACATAGGTGGTAATAATCAACATAAAACAGACATGGGAGGGTACCAACAAGATGGAAAATGCTCACCTCTGATGAGTTGGGGGATTCTTTGATCCTCATAAGGACACCTTGCAAAAGTGCAGCATCTTTTGCCACTGCCGCTAAGTCATTTATTAGGGTTGTGTTCATCAGTAGCTCACTTGGTACCCCATGTGCCATTCTGACAGACTAAAATCAAATAAATAAAAAAAGACTAAATGAACATAAATATAATATATACAAATAGCACCGCTTAAATGCAATAAGTGTTTTACACATACCCATCAATTCAATACTAACTCTTGCTTATCGATTGACACGCAATAATGCAGATATATTAGCCTCATGCTAACTGCACATGTTTTTAAACCAACTGCACGCTACAGTCCAAACACAACGTATATACCAACCTTGCTGGTGCGTTTCTTCTCGGGTAGTATAAGCATTGTTGGAATTAGATTTACGTAAATGTCAATAGAAACCTGTGTTACCTTTTCGGAGCACGTCTGGGCGTCGCTGTAGAAGAAGACAAGAAAGGACTGAGTGAATTTGATCTCAGTTGCCAGACCGAAACTCCGAAGTAGTCCGATCAAATATCGATATTAAGAAAGTACTTGGCCGGATCGATACTATTCACACGGGATCGATGCTTCGCTCGTCCACCAATTTCCTCAAAGCGCAGGTTCTCTGCGCAAATAGCGCACCCACTTCTTTAGTGGAAAATGAACGAGCCAACGTTTCCCTCTCCGAGCAAGATTGCAAAGAAACAGCTGGGACTAATGCCAACATCAGTACCTGCGGAAAGGTACTTTCTAAAAGCAGGACAGTTAGTGACTCAAAGAAGTGCAATAAAATGGAAAAATGGAAACATGTTACTGTTCCTGAACAAAAACCTGTAAATCCGTTGTAACTATGGCAACAGAGCCAAAAGGGATTCTTCCTTGGAGCAGAGAGCCAAAGGCTAGGAATGAGAGCCAATTGTGTTTACATACACTTTATTTGCACTACTGACTTTATTTTCAAAATATTGTGCAATGGGAAGTATTTTAGTTGTCTTGTTGGCATTATTATACAGTATTGTATTTTCGTTACATTGTCGCTTTTTTTGGGTTTGACTCGCTTGACTTTTGTTGTAGTAGAAGTATTTTATCTTTTATACTGTTAAAGGTTTTTACATTGTATTGTTTACACTATTTGCACTTTCTGACTTTATTTTCAAAATATTGTGCAATAGAAGGTGTTATAGTTGTCATGTTGACATTGTTACATTTGTATTTTCGTTACATTGCTGCTTCTTGACTTTTGTTCTGAAACAGTTGTTGCAGTAGAAGTGTTTTATTTGTTTATACTGTTAAGGGTTTTTACATGGTATTGTTTACACTATTTGCACTTTCTGACTTTATTTTCAAAAAATTGTGCAATAGAAGGTATTATAGTTGTCATGTTGACATTGTTACATTTGTATTTTCGTTACATTGCTGCTTCTTGACTTTTGTTCTGAAACAGTTGTTGCAGTAGAAGTATTTTATTTGTTTATACTTTTTTATTGCCTAAAATTTTTGTGCTGTGTTTATCATAATTATAATAAATAGGGTTGTAGCGGTTTTTGTATTCGTCCCGAACCGTTTCGGTGCGGGCTTCACGGTTCGGTGCACGCATACGACGAATACGTCTGATGCTGGGGGGAAAAAGTCAACGCCTGACGCTGCATTCCATGCTACGTCACCACAACTGCGTTGGGAGCGTTTCCGGCGGCGCGTTTCAATTGGAGTCAATGTAGCTCGCGCGGGCGGGCGCGGTTGCGTGCGGGGCGGTGTGAATGATACGTTTGGAGAAGTGGGATGCGGAGCGAAGCACCGGAAACCCGTCCATTCCATTTGTTACGTATTAAACAAGTCATCTGTTTTGCCATTCCGCCTCGCGGCAGCCAATCAGCATCAGGTGTACTACGTCACACACAGCCAAACGGCGTCTTGTTCACTCGTCGGCTTTTATTTTTTTTACAGTTCTTGAGCTTTACCAAGACAGCAATATCGTTAGCATTAGCATAGTGTGTCGGCCATTTGATTGCGATGTTGAAAAATGCTGTCGTAGTCTACCACCAAGCGAAGCCTCTCCCCTCTCCGCTGTGCGCGAATGAACAGCTGCAGCATCCAAGCGACCGCCACATTTGACCGTGGTCACAAGTGCAGTGGTGGAGCACGAGCTGTCCTCTGCTGCTCTTATGATGAAGTTAAAGTTACTAGTTGGCAAGTGCTACCTGACTTTATCTGCAACATCATTCTATCCATGTTTTCCAGTGTTTAATCGTTCTTCTTCTTCTTCTTCTTCTTCTTCTTTTTCTTTTTCTTCTTCTTCTTCTTTTCTTCTTCTTCTTCTTTTTTCTTCTTCTTCTTCTTTTTTTCTTCTTCTTTTTTTTCCTTCTTTCTTCTTCTTTTTTCCTTTTTTTTCTTCTTCTTCTTCTTCTTTTCTTCTTTTTCTTTTTTTCTTCTTATTTTTTCCTTCTTTCTTCTTCTTTTTTCCTTCATTTTTTCCTTCTTTTTCTTCTTCTTCTTCTTCTTATTATTATTATTAATGAACAACCCTAATGCACAAGTTTTGATTCTATTTTGTGCTTTTATAACAGGGAATGTTTTTTGCTTTATAGCAAATTGAATTGTAACTTGCTCTCTGTTCAAACAAAAAAATGTGCTATGCATTTGAGACTTATTGCTATACCAAACCGTGACCCCCATACCGAGGTACGTACCGAACCGTGACTTTTGTGAGCCGTTACACCCCTAATAATAACTAACTCAAGGGGGATCCTGACATTTCCAAGCAAAAAGTATCGATATTCTATCGGTATCGACCGAGACTACTCTGTATTTACTTGGTATCGGAGTGATAGGAACATTTTCTGTATCACCTACCCCTACAAAGTGCAAGCGTGGCTATATGTAGTCTTTTCCTCGTCCGTTATTGGCTACACGGTGCCACGTGATTTATGCACCCAATCTGCGAGTTGAACACTGCCAAATACATTTAAATCCAGGAAGTTGCTGAGCACTGTGCTGACTGAAAGTGAGTTTTTCTAACTTCCCTTGTATATTATCTTTTATTTTCTACAACTTTACCCGTTGCACCAATAATGCATGGTCACCAACTAAACCAGTTTGGTCTCTCATTTACAAGCACACTTTGTAGCCCCATAATTACTATTTGTGGGATAACAAGGACATTCTCTAGAAACATAAGACTCTCTTCATGGAAACTTGGTTTAATAATAATAATATATGTGTGGATCAGTTATTTAATAAGGATGGTACTCTTTTTTTCATATGATAGTTTTTGTCGGAATATGGCATACCTGTTACACTTGGGGATTATGCAAACGTTTTTGGTGCCATCCCTTCAGGAATTTGTATGCTTTTTAAATCCCAACCCAGGCTTGATGCCCGGAGAATGTCCTTGTTATCTCCAATATGTACATTTGTGGGTAAAGAATGTTTCTCCAAACCTGACAGAACAAAATAAGAGTACTCTTTCAAAAAAATGTTACCTCAGTCCCTCATGTGATCACATTCTGGTCTGGCTTTGTGGATAATATAGTTTGGAAGAATGTCTGGCTCTTACCTAATCGTTATCTAATTAAAATAAGATTAAAGAAGTGTCATTTAAAATTGTTCATTTTATCTAACTAAAGCCTATATTCAAAAAAAGTTCAAGAAAGACATTGATATGAATTGTAACTGCCGTTCTGACTCTCCTGAAACTGTGATTCACTTGTTTTGGCAATATTCTTCAGTACAATCTTTATGGTGTAACCTAAGTATCTTTTGTAACAAATTATATTGAAAAAAGTTTTGTGTTATTTCGGAAGAATGTGCTTTTTGGTTTTAGTGGAAAAAATGTGATAAAATCTAAATTGTATTTGATTAATTTACTTTTAATAATGGCAAAATGTCATATTCATAAATGTAAGGTCATGTGAAGGATTCCTAGCTTCAATGTTTTCATTAACAAATTCAAACATATATTTTCAATTAGATACTCTCTGAAACAGAAAGCAATTACTTACAACTATTTCTTCTTGTGTTGAATCTAAGGTTTATAACTAACTAATTTTCTTCTTGTATGGTATTTTATGTTTACTCCCTAGCGTTGTTTTCTTTTTGTATGTGTGTGTTAAAATGCAAATTGTGTTCAATTCGTTAAAAAAAACAACAACAACAAAAACGAAACCAGTCGCTTCTGTTTGGTGTACTTGTTATTTCCAGTTTCGGGGTTGTAAACTCTGTCTAAAAACGGTCAAATCACTATTATTTGTTGTGTGCTGTCTGTTAAATGTTAATTAATTTCACATCTTGTGATATGATTGAAACATGTTGTTGTTGTGGCAATGACAGAGGACAGATAATCACATAAATTTTAATCCTATTTAGCAATGCCATTTGTTACTAAACCATATGTGTCTTTGTTCAACGCTTTACGTAGCAGACGTGTGATGTCATGCATGCTGTGATCATTACGTCTAGTTGTTCAAAAATTTAATCTGGATCAAAATGATGCGGATTTGGAAATTGCATTTTCTCTATCCAGGATCAAGCAGTAGTCCGACTCATTCGTTTGATTTTTATGCCAGTTTTTTAGGGAAACATTAACTTGGATCACCCTTGTACACCGTTTTTAAGAACGGATTATCAGTGCTCTAAACGGGGCAACATATCACAATGTGGGCTACCAGCAATTTAAAGAACAACAGGTAGAAGAGCCAACATGGGTTCACTTTCGGTATTATTTTTGTCTTTTATATTTGGGGTGGCAAAACACAAAAATAACAAACGTCCATTTGTAGTTATGGTTTCTTTTATGAACCGTCGTCTGAGCCGCAACAAGTAACGTACATAAACAAGTACTGTACATTTGTGGATATTTTCACGAAGTCTTAAAATAAACATGAATACTAGTAATAAAAGAAGGGCTATGTGTCCAATAGTTAACAAACTAAAGAATGTTGTTTCTTTGAAATTAATATACAGTGATGAATGACAGAATTTAATTTATTTTGTTAACACTTATGTTTTTATTGAAATTTGTATGGTTTTTTTTTTTTCATGGGGACAAGATCATTTTTATTTTTCTATACTTAAAGGGACACTTGGGTGAGTTTAACATTGTCACTTATATAATAGGTTCATGTCGCGGGATTGCCTCCCAAGCAGTCGCGTGCGCCGTGCGGTGTCCGACGCTGCTTGCTCACGGCTCAGATTCAGAAACCAGGTCAGCCGTGATTTGTTGTTGTGAGCAGTTGTGATGTCATTTTCAGTCGACAGAAGACAAAATGGCCGCCCCCAGAGATGGCTAAAAACGAGTGCATTTTGCTGCTTAACTAATATTCCACAAACACAAAATTAATCAGAATGTCAACTAGTGGGCCTGCTGGGAACATGCTGTACTCGTGAAAAAAAATATGTTTGGGTTGACTTCCGCCTAAAGGTTTAATTGTAGCCTACGTCTACTGTATCTACTTCGTCTGTAACAGTTGAATGTATCAATATAATAATCAATATAAATAAAAGTCTATAAACAAAATGATACAAATTAATTATTTGACTAATTTTAGACCATATTTTGACCAAAGTTTTGCTACACGTTCTTCCTGAAATCCACCTTGAAACCCAACCCCCTGTTGGGTTCAGGATAATCCTGTTTTTTGTTTTGTTTTGTTTTGAATCAAAGTTATCCAGATCCTACTGAAACGATTCGAACAACAGAAACTGAAGGTTTTATCCAGATTAAAACTAGGATTAGATTACATGATCTAATCCGAATTCAGGTTTCTTCTTTCCCCATCCTCATTTTCAAGGTTTGATCCAATCCGATAACCAAAATCGAGTCAGATTACTGTTGAACAAACATTGAAACGGCGTCTTTTCAAACATTGAAACGGCGTCTTTTCAAATGCCCGGTGAAAGGGGTCTATAAATCCCTCCTCTATCGTCTAAAACCGTTTCAACCAACAAAGTGTATGTAGGAATGGAGAAAAGATTTTTTTTGTTTTTTTTTTACATTTGTATTATCCACAGCTGGACATTTTACAAAAAAACGTGCAATCCTTTTATTGACTTCCGCCTACAGCCAGGATACCCTTCCGCCATATGTTTATCCGCCATTTTGTCCGGTCGGACCAAATACTAATCGCCTATGGCCCGGTCTGCCTCTCATTTTAAACGGGCTTTCATTAGTGTTCCTGACTACCAACTTCGACAAATTAACACTAAGGTCCTAAAAGTAGACCTTTATGTGCCTTTGAGGACCTCGGCCACGGGAAACGTGAGCCTCGCCGCGGCCATTGAAGCCTCACCGCAAAAATAGACGGTAGACGATTACATAGACGAAAAAAATGGGCTTCTGTCTATGCTTAGTCCGACAACTTTTTAAAGTTTCCCATCTAACGTTTATCGCCTACTAGATGGGCGTCCGTCATAGGCGGATAGACGAACCGGTGCGTCACATGATGGGCGGAATGTCCAGCTCTGATATTATCTTGAATGTTTTATCTCATGTGTTCTGTAAAGCGCTTGGTTACATATGGAGGTGTTGTGAAAGTGCTATATGAATAATGGTGAATTAGAATGCACACGTATTTCTGTGAGTAACAATGTATTTCTGTGATTCCTCTCATCCACATTCAGCTGACAAGAAAACTGATGAACTGTTCTATCTGTTTTCTCAACATTTACTAAGCCAGGGTACATATTTTACATTAAAAGCAATCCTCACACCACATCACCCAAATTAAAATGTGAAATTTGATCAATTCCGCTGGCACACCTGATGGAGGATATGGAGGAGGGACCTGCTACTTAAACTCTCTGCCACCAGGGGGCGAGAAGCAGTCTCTATCTACCCAGCCCTTCCTGCGTGCAATGACACGTTCCCACAACTTCATTTTACACAGGTCTTTGTAAAAGCTTGAGTATGACAGATGGAGAGCAATTTTAGGACTTGAATGATGTCTTGGTGGCACTGCATAGCAGAAGGGCAACCTTCAGGGATATTAGAAAGCTCTGAACTGTGACAAATGGTTGGTATTGTACAGTACACTGTGCTTCTATACTCGTAGATGGCAAATGGACGGCTGTCAAGGGCCAATGCGTTGGCCTGCTCAGGCTACAGACACGCATGTCATGTGATGCTCTACTCTGACACGAAAAGTCTCCTTTTTGGTAGGACTCCCATCAAACATATCATACTGGTGAGTTGAAAAACATGTATAAATGCAAAGAAATTGAATGCATGAGCAAAATCCTCTACGTTTAAAAGCGTTTACATGTTTGGAAGCATCGTGTGTGCGTGTATAACAGCCTCTGTCCTGTCACATCCCACAGATGCAGATGCGCTTTGACGGTCTGCTGGGTTTCCCTGGCGGGTGAGTTTCTCCTAGTACTGCTTTTGTTTTATCCTTTCATGTGCCTAAGACTCCCTTTTTTACGACAAACACATAATCCCCATCAAATGATATAAACCAGAGCAAACATTCACATGTTGCCACTGCAAAGACAGTAGAAGATAACTTGTGCTTGGCGTGCTCAACAAGGTGTTTCGTGTCATATTAGAATCTAAATGCTATTACGGCCACAGCCCCAGTCTTACATTAGCATCCATCCATCCATCCATCCATCAATTTTCGGTATGATCTCTAAATGCATTTGAAAGTCCCAACTCACGATCATTTTAATTACATTTCTTACTCTCTTCGTTTTTCATTATATTATTTATTTTACTGATTATATTCCCTCAAGGTGTAATTCGACTTTGACTTTATGTTGCACGCTATACAGATAACCAAATCTCAGCATGCAGGCTTTCAAAGAGAGATGTCAGAGTAAAGTGGTGTATACTGATCAGTGCTGAACCTCTTGAGCTGGGGTCTGGGGTGATCAGTGTCTTGCGCAAGGGAACCTCAACACTAGTCCGGAAGCAGACTCATCAATCATCTCTCCAATATGTAGTTACCATTGAGTTTAAAGTCCAAATCCTTACAGACGAGATACTGATGCACCGTGTTTAACCTAATTACCTTGAATGCCTAGAGCAAAGAAAATAAATTAAAAGGGACTTCAGAAGGGTACCTCCATCTAGCACATTGCATAAGTGGTACTCTAAAGTTGACTATTAATCAAACAATTTGGGATTCAATATAATGATTTGACATAAACGATTGCTCGCTACCATATGGCATACCATTTTGCCACAGTTAATAAAACATTAACAATAATATTAACATACCAAACCCAAGAAAATCTTTTTCTCCATTCCTAATTATGCTTTGTAGTTAGAAGTGTATCTATAGTTGAAAGGGGAGCGAGTTGAAGTCTGCTTTCACCAGTCAATCAGAGATGTCAATAAGTGAACATCTTAAGCGATAAGATATATTCAGATGTGTTGTATCATAACTTCTGTATAAGCTTTAAATGGCAGCATTAGCACAGGTAATAATGTCATGCATTATGAAAGTAGATCTGTGGTGTGGACACCAAGGCAAAAATAAAGATACTTTTCTTTTTCTTATAAGCCAGTCTACCATCAGTGTGATTTTGAAGCTTCTAATTTAAAAGCGGAAGTCAACCCAAACATATTTTTTTCAAGAGTATGTTCCCAGAAGTCCCACTAGTTGAAACACGGCATTCTGATTAATTTTGCATTTGGGGAATATAAGTTAAGTAGCAAAATGCAGTCGTTTTTAGCCATCTCTGGGGGAGGCCATTTTGTCTTCTGTCGACTGAAAATGACATCACAACTGCTCCCAGCGACCAATCACGGCTGACCTGTTTTCTGAATCTGAGCCGTGATTGGTCGTTGGGAGCAGTTGTGATGTCATTTTCAGTCGACAGAAGGCAAAATGGCCGCCTCCAGAGATGGCTAAAACGAGTGGATTAACACTTATTCCACAAACGCAATATTTATCAGAATGCCTTGTTTCAACTAGTGGGCTTGCATAGAACATATTCTTGGAAAAAAAAAAAAAAAGAATTGGGGCGTTGACTTTTCGCTTTTAGGTCTCATGACTACATATTGTTGCTTTAATAGACTTACAACCGAAAACACACTATGCAAGTGCACCATAAGCATTTGTCAGAAGCCTGGTGGGAGGAATATTTCAGTCAGTCTCCATCAAAGCAAACATCCATCCATCCATTATCGATACCGCTAATCCTCACAAGGGTCGCGGGGCGTGCTGGAGCCTATCCCAGCTGTCTTCAGGCAGTAGGCGGGGGACACCCAGAATTGGTTGCCAGCCAATCGCAGGGCACACAGAGACAAACATCCGCACTCACAATCACACCGAGGGGCAATTTAGAGAGTCCAATCAACTTACCATGCATGTTTTTGGAATGTGGGAGGAAACCGGAGTACCCGGAGAAAACCCACGCAGGCACGGGGAGAACATGCAAACTCCACACAGGGAGGCCGGAGCCGGGATCAAACCCACGACCTCTGAACTGTGAGGCGGACGTGCTAACCAGTCACCACCGTGCCGCCTCAAAGCAAACAGTAGAATAGAAATGCTTTATTTCTAGGTAAGTCTTAAGTAAAACTCTGATCTCACCTGCCTCCAATTTAGGCATGTGAGTTGAACACTTTATTCGTTGGCCTTTTCCAATCAATCCACTTTCCATATTGATTTCAACACACGTGGAGGGTTACTGAGGAGCAATGCGCCCGACATTGTTGGTGTGCAATCATATTTTATTTCTAACCTTTGACCGCCTATCCTCCAAGGTTTGTTAATCAATCACAAGAGAGCCTGGAGGCGGGGCTTTGTAGAGAATTGCAGGAGGAGTTGGGTGTGGCTCTTCCTATATCTGAAGACGATCATGTGGATGCTCGCCATGCCCCTGGAACCGGCCTCTGTCCCCCCCGTCTCATCACACACTTCTATGTGAAGAAGCTAAAGGAGGAGCAGATTAAGGAGGTTGAGCAAGCGTCTGCATCCACAGCAAGAGATCATGGCCAGGAGGTAGAGTGCGTCCTGTTCCTTCGGGAATGACAGATTGCAGCCATTTTCCCAATCCCATGCTCTGTTCCCCATCGCGTCTTTCTCTTTTATGGCAAGGTTCTTGGGATGGTCAGAGTCCCACTCTACACGACGAAAAGCGGGGGAGGCCTCTCCTCGTTCCTGTCCCACGCGTTCATCGGGAATGCTCGCACCCAGCTGGTCGACTCTCTGCTGCGCCTCCACCTGCTTGCCCCCGAGGACCTGCACAAAGCCCTCAAGCACTCACTGAAGACACATGCGCACAGTGCAGCAGACCTGCAAGCGGCACTTGCGCTGACGGCGGCCAAGAGGGATCAGTCTTGAATCACGGTTACTCAAGCACACACAGATGCACTGTCACGATGTCGAGAAATAGTATTAGAAGTTCATCCACATTTAACTTTTGTGTTGCTATTCTAAAGGAGAAAAAAGTGCCAGTTACTAGTGAGCTTCATTTAACTAATTTTTTTGTTGCTATTCTTTTATGTATTGTATATTTGGAAATTACAATAAAAACTAGAGTTCAAAGCATATTGCATTGTAATCCATGACCAAATCGCAGTGTTCGTCGAGAGAAGCTTGCAAGCGCATCAAAGATGAGGAGGTAATTTACCCACAAATAATTTGAGTGAATAAATTTGTTATTTCAGAAGCTGGTAGCCCTTCACATTGATCCGTCCTCAAAAAGTAGCTTTCAGTTTTAAAAAGGTTGGTACATACTTCCTGTCCAAAGAACATCTGAACATGGCAGTAAAGAAATGCATCCTGTACTTATGTATGTTTTTTCATTACTCGGTGCCCTATCTGGCATTTTTCCCCTCAGAAAAAAATAAGGCGGTACATTTCATTTCAGTTCACACAAGTGCAATTTGGTACACGACAACGTAATTTTGACGTACCCCATTAATTTGCTTGGCCTCTTGAGTGTTGTCCATATGTTTGCCTCTGACTTATATAATAGGTGTGGATTTAAAAAAAAAATGTCACTACTAAAATTCACCCCCGTAAAAGAATCTGTAGTGATTTATGGGCTTTTTTGTGATGACTAAAGCCGCAAATTGTCCCGTCCACCTTTGCGGCGTGTTTGCCTTTCTCCATCTCAGGCGGTCTTACGTCATTGCTGGGAGGCAAACAGTGTTGTTCCTTGTTTTGGTTTGTCCCGTTCTGTTGTCACCTAGTGTCTGAAAGTGATTAATTGCCACTAAAATTCATTTGCACATTCCTACACTTGTCAAATTGTGAAAATATAAAAGCGATCGGCACAATATTTCGTTAGTATTAACATCAAATGTGAGCTCCTATGAAGGAAAAACACTATCACCTCCACAAACTCAAACATATTGTGCTGATTGTTTTTTTCTAACTTTGTGACAATTGATCATAGTTTTCGGACATTTAGCAATGCAAACGCTTTCCCATAGGCAGCCAGCAGCCATGGCTGTTGGACCGTGGCTCTCTGATCCCTTTAACAAATGCACATTTACCACCGTCCATCTGTAGAGAGAGAGCTTGAGCAAAAGTACAAAACATTTACACCATTGTACACTTGTGCTCATGACGTCCGCTGTAAACTCTTGATTTAATATTGTAAGTTTCTTGTAGGTAAGAATTGTAAGCTATGTTTTTTTAAATAACACTATTACATACCATTTTGCCTCTTTAAAAGCAGACATGTAAATGTTTCACAATTGAAAAGTTTTCGGGTGTCTTCATTAAAATGTCTCTGGCATTCTTCTATCAAAAAATACAAAGAAAGACGGCACACGTAACATCCACTTACAAGTTAACACTGGTTGAAATAACTCTTTGGAGAGAAGCAGCATATTCTCATGAAAATGAGTCACTGCTTACCTCCAATACAATACTGAGTACAACTCACCAAATTACACTAATACGTGCGTGTGGCTCGTGCAGCAGACACCAAACACAGCCCCATTTCAACAGCTTCGCCAAACCGCCAACCTACGTAATGCCAGTCATCAGAAGCTAATCTTTAAAACACTATTAGTTAATGCTTTTCTGTGTTATTACTGCAGCTCTGCTTACCTTCTCGCCCTGCCTAGCAGTCACAGGCGGATAAATTGAGGGTGGGGCATTATGTAATGTAAAATCCAACATTTTGAGCACTCCACTTAGAGACACATTTTTGGAAATAAGCAGCTAACTCCAGAGAAACAACTGTTTGGATATAACAGTTGTTTTGTTTTTTTCTCAGACAATCACATGGTGCATTCAAACAATACTAAAAATCAACACTTGACAAAAGAAAAAGACAAACGAACCACAAGAGTCTGCAGTAATGCGGTCATATTCAAAGTAAAATAGCCAATAAGTCAGAGAGTACCTGTCCTTCGCTGGATTTGGCCATGTTTGTCGTTGTCTTCTTTTTTTTTTTTTTTTTCTGAGTCGTTTATGGAGTTAGAGCACGTTGCTGGGCAATCCGCGGATTAATTACGTGCGTGACAACCTTATAGCCTGCAGCGGAAGATTTGATTCTGTTTAAGTGTACCCTCGGTGCACATGATCAGACTCTTGCACCAGATGTTTGTAACCTCCTTCCTAGACAATTGCAGAGCCACGATGCTGTCATGTGGACAATGCACACAGTCCAAGTGCAAGTGCACACAACACGTAAAATACCGCATTTCTCAATTCAAGTTTATGACACTGCATTCAGTGCGGGGAACACCCTTGAATCATAAATGCGTCACGTGAGGTGATGAATGATTCCATTCTGGAGTCATTTTGTAAAAGCTGTCACTTGCAGTGACCTGTCCTTTTAGCAGCATTGGGAATGTAAATAAGGAATGCATACGGTCTTGGAATGAGTGTAAGCTGCTTGTGACGCTCTGTCCGGCATCACAGACAGCAAACATGTCTGTCGGTGTCTGTTTGTGTGTATGTTGGCGGCTTATCCCATCCATCGCCGTGCGTGTGTGTCATGTCGAGCGTGTGTATGCAAGTCATGTGAGGGCGAATAATACAAGGTCATCAGAATAACATTAGCGAGAGAGAGAGAAATTGATGTGGGGGGGGGGGGGTTGTTTGCTGTGCAAGCGGTGGGTGGATGGTTGGATGCATTCAAATGCATTCGGGGAGGGAGGTAGAGCAAAAACAAGGGATGCTGAGGGAGAAAATGGTATATTCATAGCAGCAGTGGTATTTATAGCCGCCCGGAGGAGAGGAGAGTGTGGGGGCGTGGCTTGGTTGGCTTCATGAGGCAGAGAGGGAGGGAATGGGAGGAGTGAAGCATCTCTGGTGTGAGAGGGAGGCTATTTAGCGTATTTGGCAGGAGAGGGGAAGAAAGAGGGGAGGGAGGGCTGTTTTTGAGTCTGAGATGCAAGGGAGAGAGAGATGGGGGGGGGAGGTAGGAGAGTACTGAGCTGAGAGGAATCTGTCAGATTCAAACACACACGACTCTCGCTGTCTGTGCGATGAAGAGAACGAGGGATGGGAGGAGAGATCTGAGGAAAAGATAGAAAGAGACAACAGAGGAGCACAAAGTGAGGTATGCAGCGCTGACAGCCAGTGTGTGTGTGTGCGTTCGTTGATGTGTTTACACTCTACGTGTGTGAGTGCGTGCGTTCTTGTGTACATGTAAAGTGAATGACTTTGTATTTATGTAGTATTTAGTTTGGAGCTTTAAAAGCATTTGTAGACGGCACATGCTGACTCCATTATGTAACGTGAACATTATGTTCAGTGTGCGTGTATGTGCTTGTGTAATTACGCTGAGGTGTTTATGTGGCTATTGTGTGGAGCTGTGCCACAGTGTCTCATTGGTCGCAAGAGGTGATTTATGGCAATTGTAAATAGAAGTCAACACACCACATCAGCTCATTCTTAATGTCATGCTTCTGTCCAGCATCTATGCGGTTTCCCATCTATTAGCCGAAACTAAGCAGACGTCACATGAGAGCGGTATTTACCTTTGGCGTTTGGCTTTGCAAAAACACATTATTAAAATAAAATAAAAAACTACGTCTACTGCTCTTGAAATCAATGAATATACTTACTTGTAAAAATAAGAATAAGGAAATTAAAAGACTGCTCAATAAATAAAGGAGCGCTCATGATTGACCTCTGCCACGAAGAGTTTGGTGCTGGGGGGCCAAGGGGGATTTGGCCAATGCCCAAGAAGTGCAGCCCCAACCAGCGCCAATTTCCATTTGTTTGTGCACTGTGGGTCTCCACCCCCATTGGCCTCCGGTCCGAAGCCAAGTCTTGACAAACTGAACCAACACCACCAATATTGATGGGGGTGCAGATGTGTCGCACCTGGCACCTTGATTGCTCAAGGGCACCTTGACTTTGTTTGGGAAGTAAACTGGTCCCCCTGCAGTAGAGCTGGGCGATTATAGAATTAAAAAAAATATATTTTTAAAAGAATACCTTATTGATATTGAAGTCATAATTAAGAAAAATGAGTGTTCATTGATTTCCAAACTTGGTGTTTATTCAACTACCAAAGATCAACAACTCAAAACTACCAGCATACCCTCATGCCTATTCATCATGTTCAGCATGTTGAAGACTTCATTCTTAAACACGCTATTCTTTCAAAATGATCTTGTAAAAATGTGAAACTCAAGCCTCCAGCCTTTTTATTGTACGTATAGTACTGCATCCACACCTTTGCGTCTTTGCACACATTCAAAGTGTGAATATGCATCTCCCTTATGCCTTTATCTTATTTATTTTATCTTATTTTTTTTATTTTTATTTTTTTTCACAAGACTTGGGACTTACTGAGCCAACCTAGAACCTCAAGTATCGTATTTTGCGCCATATCATGTGGAAATGCGTGTTGGTATGACAATAAAAGTGCTTGAGTCCTTGATAACTCAAGTTTAAAAAAACCTTGAAAGAGCAACCACAAACTAAATTAGGAACAAAGTAAAACAAGAATCGACTAAAATAATAAAACAATAAACGCAGACTGTTCCTGCTGTGCGTGCGTTAGCCTCTTGGGGCAGCGTGGTGCCGTGCATACAAGGAGTACACACTTATGCTCGGATAAGAAGCATAGCGGAAAAAACTTGAGCTTCAATTCTATTGATATAACTCGTTTTTTAACAGATTGGGAAGAATTTATCCTCTTGAGCAGTGTTTTTCAAACTTTTTTGAGTCAAGGCACATTTATTTCATTGAAAAAAATGCTGCGGCACACCACCAGCTGAAATTGTGAAAAAAAAAAGCTTATTTTAATAATATAAGTGTTATATTGTTTATATAAGCATTTGTTTAACATTGAAGAATAACGTTATATTACAACGCCTCGAATAGGAATTAAATAAACACGAATAAAGAAGTATTTTATAATGTTTCATACTTACTCAGTATGAAACATGGGCCTGTTTGGATAAACATCAGGGGCGGAGCCATGAGTGGGCCTGGGTGTGCACAGGCCCTCCCAGATTGAGAGACTGCCCACCCAGTGAGATTCATGAAAAGCATATATACTTTAAAATTTGTAGTAAATTATGAAATTATTTTTGAATTTGTGTTTGTTGTTGTTTTTTATTTTATTGAATATTAAGAATGGCATAATTGTGGTTGTCTAAGGAAGATCTGTACATTGTCATTTTATTTTAATATACGATGTGTCGGGATAGGAGCCTTGTGCTCAGTGAGAGAAATATTCATGCCCACCCTGATTTTTCCAGGCCCACCCATTAGCCACGTTCTGGCTCCACCCCTGATAAACATGCGCCACTAATTCGCTTGTCTCTAAACAAAGACAATTAGCTAACTCCTGCTGCTGCTGCTACCTACTGGTATGGAAGAGTACTACAATGTAGTAACTACATGATTACGCTGCCAGGCGCTAGACTGCACAGGCACACAAATTAGATAATTTCCCACGGCACACCTGACAATATCTCAGTGTGCCGCGGCACACAGTTTGAAAAACACTGCTCTTGAGCATTATGCTACCTGTGTGTATGTTTCTACAGTGGTTGTGTGTGAATATTAATTATTTGAGGGAAGCCGATGCTAATTTCCTGTTAGCATATCAATGGGATTTTACATTGACTTTGGCAGTGGTGATGTTGCTCAAATGAAGCATGTATTGCATTTAAATATGCAATGTGTGTAATTATTTTTGTTGTGTGTTGAGTTTTACAGTAAAAGCCAACTGGGGTGTCATTAAACAGCTTCAAGGGCCCTCAGGGAGGGCAGAATCACATACATGTGACGTCACACGCCTGCTGCACAAGCAACGCGATGCATTCGGGGTATTTTTACAACGTTGGGGACTGGGAAACACACCGTACCATTTGGCACATTACTTATTTTTCTTTGATTAGAATGTCTATGATCCAATGAGCCAAAATCCAAATCACAATTAAATTCAGATTAATCTCCCAACCCTACCCAGCGGCCAATTCCAATGTTCTTTTACAATGGGCCTAGAGCACACACAACACTGTTCATACTGAATGAACACAGAGAATTGGTGGGCTATGCAACTGTGTCACTCTGCTGAGCATTTGGGTAATTTTGGGTTTGATGCCTTGCTTTAGGGCACTAGGACAGTATCCAGGAAGTGAACTGCTTAGTGCTTACTCCCCAGTAACCAGTCTCAACGTTTACATTTTTCACTTATAGATGTTCTTGATACGTTTTGGTCCAAAACCAAATCCTGAGCTGAGGAAAACACAATTCAATGGTTATGTACTATATAATTAACTTATATTAAGCAAATAAAGCAGAACTAAAGGTTATAGGTCACACAAGGTGAGATGTATCAGATTGTAGAACATTTCCATCAAGCTATATAGTATGGCGTTTGGTCATTTGTGAAGGGCACCGCACAAATGGATCTGTACCACTTCATTTTTTTGCACCCTTCTTTTGGCCAATCAACCAATCAAATAGCTAGGGTACCAAAATTGTGGAGCTTGTCCAACCAAGAATGTTCCATACCTTTGTGGTAAGGTAACAGGAAAGTCATAACAGGCTACATTTTTCCTGGCACCGTTTGCCCAATCAATGGGCTCCAGCATGCCCGTGATCCTAGTGAGTATAAGTGATTAGGAAAATGAATGTTTCCCAACCGTTATCAAGCCAAGGCACCCCCCATTTTACATTACAAAAAAATCTCATGGCACACAAATGAAAATGTCCCAAATGAAAACTAAAGTAAATTCATTATGATCATGTCTCAAATTACTAGAACTGTTTAATTGAATACAAAGCTGATATAGACTTGCAAGAAGTCATGACTTCTTCTGTTGCGTGAATGGCAACAGATGGTTGAAACGTATTATTGTACCTTCTGCCTGTCACAGAACGTTGCTGACATAGATAAATGAGTAAAAATATATTTTTAATTACAACATTTTGGGGCGAACAAAGTGAAATTGTATAATTTCCCACAGCACCCATTGTGACCTCTCATTGCGCACTGGGTGCCACGGAACGCTGATAGGGATTCACTGACCCAGATGATGAAGCTTTCACAATTCCATTTCAAAACATCCTGCGCTGAGCTGAACTAGACTGTACCATTTGAAGAAAACATGACAAGTTTTGTATTGATTAAAAATTCAATAGGCCAGGGGTCACCAACTCCCGTCCGCGAAGGCCCCTATCCTGCATGTTTTAGATGCTTCTAAAACACCTGATTCAAGCGATCGGGATCGTTATCGGGCTTCTGCAAAGCTTGTAGAGAAAGTGAAGAAAGTAAATAGCATGTGCAAAACAAGCAATTTGAGCCATAATTATAATAATGTGCTCACTGTCTAAATTATTCTTCAGAAATGGACCTCTAATTACTGTCCGTATGTCACAGGGAAGTTTATTGTACACAAAGTCCTTTCTGCAGAGACATAAGCCTCTCACCCTGTACAGAGCCAAACTGTTTGTTCTTAATTGCACCTTCTACCAGAGCCTTCAGCTTTGCCTTCCACAAACAAACCCTGTAAATAATCCTCCACATAAACTCAACCACAGCAGGAAGCAGAGAAATGTTGATAGCTGTACGTTAAAAATGGCTCTGATTTTGTTGTCTTCAGTTTAGTTGCTCTGCTAAAGCCTAAAAGGCACCTAGTAAGCAGAAAATATATTGATATCCAGTGGTGTTGATTTCTACCATTTGATTAAAAATGGTCAGCCTGCTTCTTTTTGCAAGAGGTCCTTTGGTTACTGCTGGATGTTTATTTCCCTAAAAGAGTCATCCCCGCGGTGGGTTTTTATGTATCTGATAAAAATGAATGTGACTGGAAACCTTCTGAAGGAGGAGACTGTGAATAAATAACATTTGAGTGCGCAGGCTGAGTCTAACCAGAACTCATTTTGTCAGTGATATATCGAATTTGGATTAAGCTTCTGCGGATAACAAATTTTGCAGAGGCCCAATTTGTTTGACTCATGCTGAATACAACAAAGGCCAGTATGAGGCTGCTCTACCTGCTTGTTGGAGCTCCTTTTTGGGCTTTCTTTGATTCACAGTAAATCAACTTAACGCGTACAAGTCGGAAATCTATGGGTGAACATCTTCCATTTTTCCCATGGGGAGCAATGGAAATAGCCCAGGGTCGAGCGTCATCACAAAACATGCAGGCAGTCTTTTAAGTAACATTTTTAGCTGTCGAAAAAGTGTTAAAAGAAGCTAACCACTTGTAAAATGTAAGAACAATAAAACAGTCAATTAAAAAAAAACTTAAAGAATGGTAAAAGATTAAGATGGTTAGCATTGTAAATGTTCCTCATAGAGCTAATGTTTTAATAGAATAACTTAAAATAAGTTAATCATTATTAAATATAAAAACAAAAACACCCAGAATCCCTTAAAAGGAGAAGCCAACCCAATAATATATTTTTCAAGACTATGCAAGCCCACTAGTTGAAACAAGGCATTCTGATAAATGATGCGTTTGTGGAATATGAGTTAAACAGCAATTAATCTACCCCTTTTTAGCCATCTCAGGGAGCGGCCATTTTGCCACTTCCCTTGACTGAAAATGACATCACAACTGCTCAGGGCTCAGATAACGACCAATCACGGCTGACCTATTTTCTGAAGCTGAGCCATGTTTGGTCGTTATCTGAACCGAACTGAGCAGTTGTGATGTCATTTTCAGCCGCCCCCTGAGATGGTTTAAAAGGGGTGGATTAATTGCTTTCTAACTCATATTCCACAAACGCAATATTAATCAGTATTCCGTGTTTCAACTAGTGGACCTGCTGGGAACATATTCTTAAAAAAAAAAAAAGTGTTTGGGTTGATTTCCACTTTAAAACTCATTCACTGTCATTGATGACTTTACTTGTCTTTGCACAGTCCAGCCATTCAATCCCAGGAATTTATTTGTATTTTTTTCCATTTTTTTCAAATGTTAGGGTAAAAAAGGATCTTGAAAATGTCTGGCAGTGAATGAGTTAAGACGGTTCACACTGAGGTTTGAGGCGTGCTCTGTAACCCTCTGATACTATTCTGAAGATTTGAATGACCTCAAATGTGAACTTTTCAATAACATTTTAGCACAATGTCAGAAGAACAAAAATAAATGGTGAAACGTGTAGCAAACCTTACCTTTGGACGAGTGATGCCTTTGATGAGCCCCCTTTTCTTCTAATGTTGTCATGAAAGAAAGACTTAAATCAAAGCTGCAAGTAGCAATGGAAGCGCACTTAGATGAATTACCCAGTAGAAGTTTGTCAGTGTACGGTTACATGCCACCAGGATAAACACATTTGAAATAATTGGTGAGTTTCTGGGCATGTTGCACCTCCCCCCAAAAAGGAGGATGAATTTGTCACAAGAATAATCAAACATGGTTCCAAGCGGTTATAAGTTATGAATGATATTACTGAAAATAATAATACCTAATAGGGTTTTAAAAAAGTTTTAATGATGAAATGTGAAACTCTGCCTTATTTTATTGATATCAGCCTACTGAGATACAGTACTCACTGAGCTCTTGCAGAGATTTATGGCTAAAAGGCAGCATCAAGGAATGCATACTAGTCTTTAGAAGACACTCCCAGGGGTGTTTTAAAAACTTCCTAGGAGGCAGGAGAGGTTATTGCTCTGAACCATTTCCCTTTGACAATCTCCTACCAGTGAGCCAAACACATTGAGGGTCACACCTCAGCAAATGGACAACAGCATGCGATTTTGTCACATTTCAGTGCTTGCCTGAAAAAACAAAACAAAAAAAAACCATTTAGTGAAATAATAAAACAACTTGCCAAATGAGTCACTGATGGTGAAGTTGTAAATTCGCTTGATTCTCGTGCAGGAAGTGTGGGTTTAGTTCCCACTCAATTACGGTTTGATGATTGATTGGTCCAGGTCCAGGGTTTAGTCCATCCCCGCGAGCCTAAACCGGAAAAACGGTATAGAAAATGGATGGATGGGTAATTTATTTATGACTTATTTTCTACTAGTGGGAATTTGCAGCTGTTCGAGACAGCACAGCTGCAGGAAAAATTCAAAATCAAGTGACATTTTACATTCTTGTATTACATTACAGTACATTCAATCGGAATGACTATCCCCATGCACGTGCAAACATCTGCAGTGACCCTAGCCGAATATGCTGCACAGACTTTTTTTTTTTTCAAGGTGTGGTGAAATGAGATCACAGGCTAAGGCAACATCTGTAAATGTCATCAAGACAACTTTGTAACATTACATGGTATTATTGGTGATATTATCTTATCTAAATTGAACTCGGTATAATGTGCCTCTGTGTGTGTGTTTGCACTCGATACAATATTGGAGTGCCTACATATATCAGGGCATCTGTCATTGCTCACAAAACCACAATATAGTGGTTGCCCAACTTGGGAATTGGAAAAAAAAAATGTAGTTATGCGTGCTAGATGGTAGCGGTAAACTCAACTCACTTCAAAAGTCTTCAAAAAAGCAGCTTCAACGTATTTATTGCCATGACCAGTTGGGGATTACTGTCACACTAAACAGGTTGTGTATTGAAAACATCCAAGCAAGGATCTCAGATAGCTCAATGCTAACACACAAAGCAAAACGCCATTGACAGAATAATGAATAGCATTGATAGTTGCAGCGTTTTAACCCTTTAAGCGATGGCTGTTTGGACACAAATGGCAAAGCAACACTTGTAAACAGACGATATAACAAAACTCACAGACATACATTATGTTCTCTATCTTCTAAAAAAAACCCCGACTATTATTACTTTTATTGCACCAAAAGGAGCACGATGTGGGGCTGAAACAGATTCATGGCACTCCTATCCGTTTCAGTGGGGTAAAAGCATTTGAGTGTTTTGACTTATAAGGATGTTCATGGAATGAATTACACTTAACAAACCAAGGTATTTTTGTAATATTTCAAAGAGGTTTGGTTTTAGGCATATTCTAATATTGAACTCATACAGTACTAGTTAATGTGAAACTGTTGCCACTATTTGGCAAGCTCAACTATGATAAACATGGCAAAAGAATTAGACTACAATGTTGATTCATTTCCCAACTTGCGTGACCCAAGTTAAGTATGGTTGCAGATTTCAGTGTAAGTCTGTCTGTCAGGAAATGCACACTCTACAATCCGCCATACCATCAAACAAAATGTCCCCCTTGCTCATTCCATTTTACAACATATCCTGTGTTATATCTGATGAGGCGTCACTTCTTTTTCTTTTCAGCAATAGCTGAAAATCCCTTCTGTATCAGTATGAGCCACACGTGTTTCCTTTTTTGTCTTTAATCTGCTTTGAAGTAAGTTTTGGGATCATCTTGACTCTTACTATGTAAAAAAAAATGCATATGATAACCTTGGTATGAACTTCTTAAACTGTACAAAGGTCTAATTCAATTAGACAAGTTCCATATTTGATAGCGTGCATTTACGACTCAATCCTTAAAATGCAGTCGTGTCTTGATGTGTTGAAATGAAATGAAAAATGAAATTAATGAATTTAAAACCATCTACGTTTACTAACAATGTTCTATTACAGTATTTACTTGCATTATTTTCTGTCAAAAATCCAACTAAAATTCTCAACAGCCAGTGTTTCTTGACCTTTTGTGTTACACCTCATGATTGTTAAATCCCTCCCAGGCAGATCTTGAACGTTCGCTTTGTTCCGTGCCGATTTAGGTCGCACACTGATGAAGGCCTGCGAGCCTCATCCAAGGTCTCAGTGTCCTCACAATTCTCAGCTGTGGGAAATCACTCCATTTGTTCACTGTAATTCTCCATTAACTTCCAATTTCTTTTTGTAGCGGAGCTTTGGCTGGGCGACAGAAATTGAGCTTTTTAATCATAATACTAATGCTGCTGCTATGCAAGGTGTCAACGTTTAGTGAAGACACAGCGCTTGTAAAGCCCATGCAGCACAGTGTAGCTGTGCTAGTTCAATAATCGATGCGGGCCAGCCGATGAGGAACAATCAAACTTGCTGTCAAACTGGCAGACTTTGCCACTCATTGCAGTGTGCTGAAACTTGTTAAGACACAGGATGTGGTGAGTCGTTGCTTTTTTTCCTATGGTGTGTGGTTGTCTGTGCTTGCCTCCTGTGCAAAACCTTGTATGCCAAAACACTCAAACAAGCAACTCCAATGCAACTGTGTGTGACTACTGGACTTTACACTTTTTGAGCCTTTCTTTTGCTTTCACACCTCATTGACTGCATTTCCAGACAATGTGTGCTTTAACCCCCTACAGTACAAGCCACTCCACGTGTCAAAAAACAATCTCGGTGAGACTTAACTAAAAAAACGGGAAAAGTAAATTGTGTTCTTTTTCCATACGTTTGTAATAAGGCCAATTGCTCTATCACGGAAGATGGAATATGATTGTGCAGCAGCGTTGAAAGATGGGCTAACTGATGATTATTCCATGACAGGGAATACTATTATAATATTATTTTCAATATGAAGCATTGACATGGAGTACCCCAAATTGACATTTTTGTATGGGAAGCCCTGTCTGTGACATTACCGGTTTTGATTCTGTGGCCAGGGCTCATTCCATCATGTCTTAACCCTTACATATAGCTCATTTTCAGACTCATCCATATTGGCAAAGTATGTAAAACATACACGGAATTTATTTGTCTTTGGTAGTATGAGGTACACTAGTATGTTGCAATAACAAAGAAAGACGTGCCACATAAGCATATTCTTTCCGTAATGTAAGGATACCATTTGTGCAGTACTACCACAATGAGAGCTGTGCAACAATGCGAAGAGTCATCAAGCAAAGATAAAGTGACCAGTGGTGCGGTAATTATAGTACTATGACGGTTGTGCAGAACATGCACATGATCATCGCACCCTTTAAAGTGACCAGTGGCAGTAGCAAAAACAAATCAAAGCAAATAACTTTCACATTCAATTTGGGTAGTGGTAGTAAACATCAATGCAGTTGAAATGCTACACTTTGTTGCTGGGTATTTTATAGTTACAACTTAACACAACAACAGTAGTGAGGCCTTCTCTGCTGGCCTCTCCGAAACATTGACCTACATTTGCAACCTAAATGCATTCCATGAAATTTTATTAATTTATTCCAAACAGTCTATTGTCTTAATTTTGTAGCGTTTTTCTTGGCTACACTGCTTTCAGCAAGTTTATATGGATTTAAAAAAAAAAAAAAATCAACCTCTATTTGCTGGCATGTCAATCTTATCTGCCCAAGGCCTTCAATATCAATATAATGCTGTATAATCTTAAAACTGTATTCACAATGGGAATGTCTCTTCAACCAATCACATTTCAAATTCACATCACAAGGCTAGCTAGCTAGCCCATAATAATGTCAGCTCTTTTCTGTCCTCCGATTGGTCGTTCAGAGTAAGCCAAATTCCACTAGCATACACATCTGCAGCAATCTACACACAGTAATACATTTGATAATCAGCATCTATGATGAGTAAGATGTATTTTATTTTAATGGTTTATGTTTTTGTCATATTAAGTCAATGTTGATTCTACTACTACTACAAATGATGTATGGAACACAGTATATTGCATTTTTGAACTGAATTTCTCTCTCTCTCTCTCTCTCTCTCTCTCTCTCTGTCTCTGTAATTGCAATGTCATAGTGGTGGTATTAAGAGGTGCATTAAGTCGTGGAGGTCCCGACATTTAACAGGTGCCATATTGTTAATTGGCAAAATTTGATTTCATTTTCTTCATTTTAACCATGAAAGACAACAGAACAACAACATTCAGGCCATGTTACTTCCCTCCAAATCCACACAACTATGCGAGGCAGACTTGCTAACCACTCACCTTCCGGGACTGCCTTTTTATTTATTCATTGATTAACTGATTTATTTATTTATAAACGATCATGATTATCATTGCTAAGTTCTATTATTCATAGTCTGTCACTAAAACCCATCTCTAAAGACCTGTGGAATTAATAACAGATATTGATGTTTTATTTAATCCTTGTTGACACGCAACACTTTGAGGTGACTCACAGTTGGGCACCAAACACAGAATGCCAATACAGAGAAGAAAAAAACAGATCCATTGTTAAAGTGCTGGTGAATTGTTGACTGTGGCTGCTGATATTAAGATATAGTACACAGTATATAGTTCAAGATTAATAAAACACTGTGGAATATGTATCCAATGTGGGCTACGTATACTCCTCCTAAATTGAATACACAACAAACACGTGACATCATAGCACATGAATTTTATTGTGTAAAATGGGTCAGCATCCATATCAACATTTCTGTTTTCTTTTTTCTGTGACTTTTAACTTTATGGACATCACCGACCTTGAGGCACTGAATGTCCTTTGTCACGCCTGTTACTCATCACCTCTCATCCTTCCACCCCCCTCCATTCTTCCTCCGTCATCACCCTCCTCATCACAGCATCCTGGCACTGTCCATTCTTTGACGTGACCCCCATCGGACTGTCCCTCCTACTAAATCTCCCTTCTTCGGTGTCACTATCCCTTTTGCTCTCACCCTGGCCTCATTTGTCCGCTCTCTCATTTTCCCATTGCACACATCATAAATCTCCCTCTCTTTCTCCCAGCTGTCTTCTTCCATCCATCCATATCCTCTAAACATGATACTCTCCTCTCGCTATCCCACGTTCAGAACAATCCGCAAATGGATCGGCATTCCACGGGCACGACGAACCGGCCTGACATCCCTGGCGAGTGCGGCACTAGGTCAATCAAGGTGTGAGAAGAGAAGTGGAAGGTTCACAGAATACATGCGCTGAGGCTGGAAGGTTAAAGGAGAGGCACCTTGGACGTGAAGGACGCCAGACTTAGGAGGAAGAGGAGATAACAGACAAGCATCAAGTGGGTGGCAAAGATGATGACCTCACACGGAAAACTGAGGAAGGAGAAGGGGAGTCTGGCCGAATATGAATGTCAGATGAAAGGTGAGTCACCGGGCATGTGTACACGATTGTGTTGTGTCATAGGTAGACACACGGCAGACACTTCTTTAGGTCTACTGTACGATCACCAGTGATGTGGAAGTTACTTCCAAAATGTAATGTATTTCATACTACTAATTGATTACCAGAGCTGGGCACTTGACCCTTTTTTGCCGGTCTGGCCGCGACCCTCCACCCCTGACCTGGGTACCCTTCCGTCCTCGACCCCCCGCGCCCTTATTCATAAAAATTATCACCCCCCGCCCAAAAAAAACACAAAAACATGCATGACGTGTATTTCCAGAAGTAGGAAAGACGCCAGAAGAAGTGCATGAACTCCACCTTTATGTACTAGCGTCATCCTTGAGTGCTGCGCATAGCTTGACTATACTCGTGGACACAAGTTGTTTTGAAACAGTCGCGTTCCAAGTCGGGGGGGGCGTCGCTTCAAAAAGACAGCGACAACAATGGATATCGTGCCTGCTACAACCATAAAGGGACCGAGATGACTATACGATGCATTTAATTGTATTGCGAAAACAATCTGGGAGGTAGCTGCAAAGGGGGAACATGGGTGAGTATCTTCTTTACACACACATACGTGATATAACACCCATGCCGCTGCCAAACTAGTTTGCTTTGCAGCAGCAACGAGCTGCATGGTGCATTCTCTGCTCCGTGTGGGAAACTGTATGTCATTGCAACATGTGACATAATGGACCGATCAGAGCAGCAACAATTCCTGATGGGTGCATGGCATGTGTCGCAGACCTGTTGCCAACAGCACAATGTGCCGGTCATGTGAATCAATGCGGCAGGAGTAGAAAGAAGCCAATAACTTCCCCCCACAGTTAATTAGTTCTAAAACGAAGCCTTCCACCGAGTAGACTGAGATGAAATTTGGCCGCCTCGCAACCATGTCACACGCATGAGGGCCGATTAGTGGGCCAGACTAAAATCCACTTCCGGCCATGCTTAGTCCAGCCCTTTTTTAAAATTTGTCAGCCCCCAGCAACCGCCCCAAAAATGGGCATCCGGCCGGGCTGGAGGGTCCGATCGATCCGGCCCCGGGACGGACTGCCCAGCTTTGCTAATTACTTGCATTTGAAAATAATACCGTCTGTGTGGAGTAGTAAGTTATTTATTACTTTTAAGTTATTTTTTATTTCTCAGTTAATGGTAATTCCTCATATAGCGGAGGTGTGGTCAGGGCACAATTAAAGTCTAATGTGATCAATATTGCATCTGCAAATAGTGGTTACCATGAAAAGCTGAATTACAATAATGTAATGTAATGAACTGTAGAATGATTAAACAAGCAAAACCTTTTCACAGGATGACCCAAACTCAACAACTTAGAAAACGTAGAATTATGCGCTACTGCCATTTCGCTATCTCCAAACCAAACCGTCTTCTTCTATTGTTTTAAGCGTCTTCTTCTCGTTATTTATGGCTGTTGCGCCTACAGTGTTTATTCAAGACTTCCGCCAGTATGACAGATCAGGTTGTAATGAGTTACCAAACTCAGTAAGTAGCTATTATAATGTTGCAAAAATATAATGTGTAGCGTGTTGGATTACTCCATTACCGCCTAAATGTAATACTGTATATTACTGTGACGCATTACTTTCGGAACACGTTACCCCCAACACTGACTATCATCTGCCATTATGAAAACAACGATACACACATTTGGATTGACATTATACCTGAGACACAGAGTTGGCGATAGTACTCTCAATCTGTATTTAAGTGCAGACTCTGAAAAATAGTTAAGGACAAAAGAAAAAGTGTTCGTTTTTTTGTTTTGTTTTGTTTACCATCTGTTATACACAACACCCATTTTGATGCATTCCTCTTCAAAAGTTTTGTTTCCTCTGGCTGGCCGTTTGTAAGAAAAAGACTTTCACTTTCATAAAGAATGACATAAGATGTTAGGAATAGCTGGTCTGGACACAGCCCATTTGCATTATTGGGCTGGGGCAGCGTTTTTTATGTGGCTGTCTAACAATCAAAGTGTAGTTCCTCTACCTACAGCGATGAATTACAAGCCCCCTCTAGACTGCCGGTTCAAGCCAGGATTTAGCTGCCTTTCTCAGGGTTTATATAGCCAGCACTGACACAGAATTTGAAGGACATCCATTCATCCATTTTTTATATTGCTTTTTTCTTAATAAGGTCACCAGTGAGCATTTGGGCTTTTCAGTTGACAGTCAATCACAGGGCACATATAGACAAACAACCATTCACACTCACATTTACGTCAGACAGACAAACTATTTTGAGTCTTTGATTAACCTACCATGCATGTTTTTGGAAACATGTGAATACAGTCCACCCCAAAAGTATTGGAACGTCAACTTCAATTCATTTGGGTTTTAGATCAAAAGATGAATATCACACAAAAGTTCAGAATTCCATCTTTTATTTCATGGTATTTACTGTATGTTAAACAACTAAGGACAGAGCACCTATTGTTTGAAGCAAGATATTTCTCACGTGAACAAAAGTATTGGAATGCACTGTTTTAAATTAACTTAAAGTGAATAACATTTCATATTTGGTGGCATAATCCTTACTGGCAAAAATTGTATTAGACCTGCAACCCATTGACTTTGCCAGTCTGTTGCTGTCGTCATTTGAAATGCTTTTCCATGCCTTTACCGCAGCCTCTTTCAGTTCTCATTTGTTTCTGGGGGTTTCCCCCTTCAGTGTCCTCTTCAGGAGGTGAAATGCATGCTCTATTTAGTTAAGGTCCGGTGACCTTCCACTTTTTCCCACGGATGAAGTCCTTTGTTGTATGGGCAGCGTGTTTTCGGTCATTATCTTGTTGCATAATGAAGCTTCTCCAGATTAGTTTGGATGCATTTTCCTATAAATTGCCTGACAAAATGGTTTTGTAGACTTCAGAATTCATTCTGCTGCTACTGTCATAAGTACCATGAAATAAAAGCTGGAATTCGCAACTTTTGTGTGATATTCATCTTTTGATCTGAAACCCAGATGTCTTCAGTATACAACAAAAGCAAAAAAAATCGGCCTTGCCCTTCCAATTCTTTTGGAGGGGAATGTCTATCAATCAGAATCTCTCAAATGTTGACGCAGAATTGCTAAAGGAAGAATAAGTCCTCCAATATGCAAGTGTATATAAATATATGTTCAGCGGCCCTGTATTCCACTAGGATAGATCCGCACCTGTAGTGAGCTGCAGTAGAATCACATTTGCACATTCAGACACAAAACAAGAGCAATCTGTACTAAAATAACGTAAATTCATGTCATCATCATCATGATTTTTTCTTTACATTGTTTTAATTTAACTGGAAAGTAGTTTAACATTTTATTATGGATGGATGAAGTACATTTTTAAAACAAAATGAAAAAGATAAACATCAAATTAAACATTTTTACTCAACAGTATACCAAATGTAAAACCCAATAAAATAACACAGTTAAATATTTTCCAGTCTTGAGGCTTTTAGTCGGTAAAACCCAAAATAAACACAGTGCCCCCTCAGGAATAATAAAGATGCCTTAAAATGTAAACATGATCATTTTAAAGTTATGAGGCCCTATTTTGGTAGACAGGCGCCCGTGCGCTTGGCGTAAAAATTAGCGTAACTTAATTTCACCTAATCAAGGATTTTCTCACCTGCGTGTTCGACCATTGTTTGCCTCTTACTATTACTTCCTGTTTACTTTTTCAACTTGTAAACCAAAGTACATGCGCTGCTATAAAAAAAATTTAGTACAAATATTTCTGTTGCTCTGTGCGGGCTGGTACCACGTGACTCGCAGACCTGTTGTTGGGGACCACTGGTGTGGAGGTCTTTGATGAGCCATGCGAAAGGTTCCATCGGAATAACACCTCAGCCTTGGAAGGAATCCCTTAATGGAAGCCAAAGCATGAATCAGTTTTGACAGCACTCATATTGCAGCAAATGCGTGTGTATGGGTATACTGAATGTGCATGCATGCATGCATTTTTATACTGGGTTTTGGAAGAGTGCATACCATGGCTCACTGGCTCTGTACTGTACTACAAGGATGTATTTATAGTCGGTATTATCGACGCTGTCTTCTCACATCCAGTCAGCCCCGGGCTGTGTGCACCCAAAATGAAGGGAAAAGAGGGGTGGGGGATGAGAAAGCTGAGGAAGGCTACATGAACAAGAGATGAAGAGTAATGCACAGACACTGTTGATATGAGACAATGATGACTTTATTGGCCTTTTCATGTACAGCACTGGGCCATGCTGAGTTCACTCACCAGCGTGTGTGTGTATTAAAATGTGATTTGGGGTTATAATGAATTACCTGAGAGGAACTAATTGCTACATGAAACAGAGTCAGACACCAATTGGGACCATGTATTCTCTTCTCTTCAGGGAATGGCTAAAATCCCAAATTTGATTATTTCCTTTTCATTGAATCCGTTGTTTATCTTAATTGCTGATAGGGAGAATGACTCAGTGGTCATATATTTATCAAGTCAGTCAGTGCAAATTATTTGTGATTTTTGAAGCAGAAATTTCAGAACATGCTACATTTGTTTACTAATGTAATTTTGTCTTTTTTTTTTAATTTCTTATTCTGTCTTTACTAGTGTTTAGCAACTAGCTTTACAGATAGCTAACATCTTATCCAATTAAGACCAGGAAGCTTCTTGCTGTTTTGGGACTTTACTGGATGTTAACTGTAAAACTGTAACATAAAAAACATAGCAACACATTACAATCATGTTATACATAGTTTGAAACAATATAGACTTATATCAGTCACGGATATTAGCTGCAAACCCTAATAAAGCGTACCGTTAGCACAATGCTAATTTACGTAGGCGTTTCCAGAGGGATGCTAGCACTAACTAGCGACTAGTAACTTATAACAAATTCGGAACTTAAAACGTAATTGAAACATAAATTCTGTAACCTAGTGCAAGCAAACACTCCTCACAATAGTATACTTACAGACAGGTATTTCTGTCGCCAAAATAACACTCTACAGGCTTCAACACTCTGGATTAGCGATGTAGGAGCATTGGCTGGACTACAATGCACTACGGAGCGCCTGGTTTTAACAGGTCGGGTTGTTGAGGGTTGGCTGACACAGGCACTAATGGACGACCGTTCATTATGGCTGCTACTTCTGCCATGAGTGTCACAAGGACGTCATGAGAGAGGTTTGGAGAGTGGATTTTTAACAATATAGTGTCTAAAATACGTCGAGGTACACCGATCATCCTTTCCCACACCCCTCGCATATGAGAGGAGTGAGGAGGATTGAACTTCCAGATGCATGTCTCTTTACTGAGATGGGATTGGAGCTCTGAATCCTATGAATTTATTTTAAGGTCTTTCCATGCTCCAACGAAGTTTGTCCCACAATCTGATCGAAAGAGCTTGGTTGGGCCTCTAATGGCCAGGAATCTGAGAGCATTTATGAAACTCAAAGTTGAGAGGGACTCAACAACCTCGATATGTACTGCTCGTGTGACTGAGCAGGTAAACATCACTGTTCTCCAACACTCCACCTCTTGTCCGACGGACACTGATGTTCCATGGTCCGACCACATCTACTCCAACATGTGTAAAACGGGGAGCTTGCGTGAGACGATCGGGTGGCATGTCTGCCATCTTTTGCTGTTGCACACTTCCTCTCAACCTGTGACAGATTGTGCATTTGTTAAGAACGTTTAACACCAATCTTTTTCCTCCAAGAATCCACAGTCCAGCGGACCTGATGACTCCTTCTGTGATGTGTCTGCCTTGGTGTGCAGTGGTAGAAATGAACTAGTAAACTGGCAATGTGATGCTTTTTTTGGAATTATTATGGGCTGGCTCTGCTCTTGAGGTATTTCTGCAGAAGACACACGTCCTCCCACTCGCAATAGTCCTTCTTTGTCCAGAATCACACTGAGGGTTTTCAATACACTGTGTTTCGTTATGTCCTCTCCTTTGCTTAGAGATTTGATTTCCTTTTCAAATGCTTCATGTTGTACTGTCTGCACAATGACTAACTTGGCTTGGTTTAGTAAATCCAACTTTTGATCATTTGACTCAGTCATTGACTTTTGAATGAGTGTGGCAATGGCTTGTGTAAGACGCTTCCGGTTTGAGAAGCGTTCAAACCTTTGAGAGCCGAGCAACTTCATCACAGTTGTGGTTGCGAAAGTAGAAACTTGTGGTTGAACTTCAGCATCTTTGATAGGTTCAACAAGCTCAAAGTTGTCTGGTTGTGCAGGGTGCTCTCCGTCACTTTTCATTAGGAAGTCGGTCCAGTAAACCAGTTTGTAATGCTTAGAAGAGAAGCTGGGATCTGACGTGTTCCATGATCGGCAGCATTGCATTCGGTGCTTACAAAGTGTCATTGACTGGGATCAGATGACTTTCTGATGCGAGCAACTCGATTAGCGATGTAGATGTAAATTCTTCGATTTGTGTAATTGATGTAGCCTAAGACTACTCGACTGTCAGTGTAGTATTTCACTTTGTGAATTTCAATGTCAAGTTCCACTAGCAATATGTGAGCCAGGTCTACTGCCAGGACCGAAGCGCATAGCTCCAAACAAGTTACTGTGTGAATTTGTCTGGGAGCTAATTTTGACTTGCCCATGCAGAAGCCCACATAAACATGGCCTTTGTTGTCTATAGTTCGAAGATTTGCGACTGCTGATATAGCCAATATGGAAGCGTCTGTAAAGACACACAGCTCTCTCTGACATGTAGACTGGAGTGATCTGTTCACATACTGTCTGGGGATTTGTAGTTTCTCAAGTTCAATGAGTGAGTTTTTCCAAGATTTCCACTGTGCCTCATTTTCTGCAGGCAGTGGACTGTCCCATTCACAGTTCTCTGTGCAAAATTCCCTGATGCGAGCCTTGCCTTGCATAATTATGGGGGCTGCAAACCCAAAGGGGGTCATATAAGCTGTTAACAGTTGAGAGAAGGCCTCTTCGTGTGAATGGCTTGTCTTCTTGTGACATGAGAAAGGTGAAACAGTCATTTTGCAAGTCCCAATTAAGTCCTAGACTCCTTTGGAGTGGCAGAGGCTCTGCTCCATGGTCAAGGTTTTTCAGCTCTTTTGCCCGTTCGTCAGACGGGAGTGCTTCCATTACAACAGGACTGTTGGAAGCTATCTTTTGCAGGTGAATGTTTGAGTCGGAAAGCATTTCTTTCGTGCTTTTCAGAGTCTGGATGGCTTTGGTATGTGAAGGAAAGGAAGCCAGCCCGTCGTCAACATAAAAGTTTTTTAGAACGAACTGTTTGGCCTCTTCGCTGTACTTTTCTTGTGTGACCTGCACCGCCCTCCGGAGGCCATATATCGCTATAGCAGGAGAAGGACTATTTCCAAACACGTGTACAGTCATCCTGTACTCTCTGCTTGTCTTGGTTGGATTGTTGCCTTCGTACCACAGGAAACGGACAAAGTCACGGTGGTCTTCATGAATGACAAAACAATAGAACTTTTGTTCTATGTCTGCAGTAACTGCCACGGGTTCTTTGCGGAACAGTAGGAGGACCCCGATCATCGTGTTGTTCATATCAGGGCCACTCAATAAGACATTGTTCAAAGAGGTGTCTTCATAGGTGGCACTAAAGTCAAATACTACACGTATTTAATTTGGTGTGCGAGGATGATACACGCCAAAAATTAGTAAGTACCAACACTCTTGGTCACTGTTGAGTGGTGGCGCTGGTTCAGCATGTCCTGATTCAAACATTTTCTGCATGAAATCAAAGAAATTTTCTTTCATGTGGGGCTTTTTGTCTAGAATACGACAAAGTGAAGTGAGACCTTTAACTGCTTGGTCTCGGTTGTTAGGTAGTCTGCATCGATTTGGTTTGAAGGGTAGTGGCCCAACCCAGCTGTTGGACTCGTCCATAAACATTTGCTCATCCATTATCTCAAGGACAGTTCATCGTTCACTGATGTGGCAGGTTAGTCATCATGCGGGGTTCTCATGAACAATTTTTCGCTAAGATCGTCATTGTCAGTTAAGTCACTCAAGCTGTTTGTGTTCAATGAATTAAGAATGCCTTCTGTTTTAAGAATCTATTCTTTGACATGGAATGAGTTTGGGCAATAGTCTAAGAGAGATGTGTGACCATTGTTCAACACTGTGGTGCGGTAAACACTGACATGGCTTGGCACGTGAGCACCCCCTAGACAGACTTCACCTATTATGACCCTGCCGATGTCTAGGCATTGGGCGTATGGGGCGTCATGAAGGCCGTTGTAGTGTTCTCTGACCTTGTACAGTCTGGGTATGTCACGGCAGAGAAGAACTAGTATAGAAGCATTTGGATCCAATTCCGGGATCTTGTCTGCCAGATGCTTAAGGTGAGTGTGGTGCCTTGCAATCTCTGATGTCGGGATCTCAGATCGATCATCTGGGAGCATGTCGCACTCGATTAAGTTGGGAAGATGGATGCTGGTGTTGCCATCAAGTGACTCTATTAGGAAGGCATTGGCTTGCTGTGCCTTTGTCTCTCCTACGCCTGAGCAGGTTTTTAAAGTGTAGACCTCCCTTTATGCCTGTGTTAACGTTGAAGATCTCAAAGAATTCCGTTTTTGCCAAAGATCTATTACTTTGTTTGTCTAACACAGCATTGGCTTGCTTTCACTGCTTTGTGTTTGTGTCCGGCAGGATAGATTTTTACGAGACAGATTTTGGAGCAGGAGCGTGAGCTGTTACCTTTTCCACAGATCGCAGTGCACTTGGATATGATGGCTGAAGCGGAGGTCTCTGTTTGCTCCCCGCCATGCTCGTCTGGGGCTGCTGACTTTGCAGCTGTTGACTTTGGAGCTGCTGAGTCTGGAGCTTGAATTTTCCACGGTGCTGGTCCAGGGTGAAGTGCGGTAACATGTTGGTTGCTCTTGCGTTCATTGCATTGTACACTGGTGCCACAGTTTTTTGCTATGTGGTTGACAGAGGAACAGCACTTGAAAAATGCTTTTCTATCATCCAGGGTCTTTGCTCTGAAGCCACAGCTTGTTGTGAAATGGACACTGTTTGTCAGGGTCAAACACCGTTTTGTCGTTGGTGTCACTTGGAGCAGTTATTTGCGTTTTTCGAACAGATAATGCGTCTTGGTGCTGGACTTATTCCATCTGTCTGGTTTGGAAGAACTTGGACTATTATTAGAGAGCAAAGAAGAAAAACTTGGGTCATTGAGAGTTTTAGCTTTGTCACACACCAACTTCACAAAGACTGGGAATGGTGGGTAGGGTGCCTGATGTTGTTCTTTGTAACAGGATGCTGAAGTAATCCATTTTTCTTGGAGGCAGAAAGGGAGTTTTTGAATGATAGGAGTGATGCCCCGAGACGTATCTAGGTAGCTGTGACCAGGTAAGAAACCGTCTATACGGGCTGCAAAGTTCTGTGAGGAGATCACCTAGCTCCATCAACAAAGTCCTCCAGCTTTTTCAGTAGAGCGTCCTCTATAGCTTCGGGGGACCCATAACTGTCCTCCAGTCTTTGCCACACCCTTTTAACACCGGCTGCTGCGTCATAGATGTGTACAGCCCTTATCCGTTGTGCTTGCTCTGATGATTTAGGACCAAGCCATTTGCATAGGAGGTCTAACTACCCTCTTGGGGATAGATGGAGTCTCTCTACTGCATTCAGGAAGGATGCCTTCCAAGCCCAGTAATTTTCTGGCTTATCATCAAACATTAAGAGCCCTGAGCTAACCAGTTCCCTGTGAATGAGATATTTGGCTAAGTCTGTTGTGGCAGCGGAATATGACTCATTAACACTAACTACAGGGCGTGAAGGTGATTGTCTGGGCTGGAGATTCGGTGTGTGACTCTTAAAGTGTGGCTGAAATCTTTGATCAGTAGTAACTGGGGTTTGATACTGTGCATGAGATGCAAACGTAGTGTTTCTGAATGGGTTTTGGGCATTGGCACCATCTGCTCGACTGGTGGTGGTGTACTTTGGTGTTGGTGACACTGGTAGGTCTTGGAAGTCATAGTCACTGACCTCGCCGTACGGTGTGCTGTGTTCTTTGTCTTTGCATTGGTTGAACTCACTTCTGTTTACTCTTTGCTGACTTGCTTGAGGCGCTTGAGCAGAGTCAAACTGGACATTGGCTGGCGGAGCAGTAACTGGCTTGTGCTGAGCGACTTCCTCCTTTCTTCTTCGGAAGTAAGTGTTTCCAGTTTCCTCCTCGGCTGCTGCCTCCAGTACCTCAGCTTCAGCGTTTGCTGCAGCGGCTGCACTCTGGAGACGTAGTTTATGGAGGTTGGCGCCGAGCTCAGCTTTCTTTTTTGTAGCTTCAGCTTCGATATGGGCTTATGCTTTTAACATCTCTGCTTCTTTTTCTTCGTAAGATGCCTGTGCTTGAGCAGCTGCTGCTTTAGCACTTGCTTTGGCTGCCAGGATACTTGCACTGCACCGCTGACTGGCATGTGAGATACTACGACAGTTCGATCTCGTTTCCCACAGTTCACCAATGTTGCTGACTATAGCGTTACTTTGGTGGTGGGGGACAGCAGTGTTGTCCTCTGTGTCATCTTTTGGCATGCTGTTCATCTTGTCTTTTTACTATTCTGTCTTCACTAGTGTTTAGCAACTATCTTTACAGATAGCTACCAGCTTATCCAATTAAGACCAGGAAGCTTCTTGCTGTTTCTTGCAATCCTCGTTAAAAGCATCGGTTTGGAGACATTTAGTTTCATTATTAAGTGTGAGACGTTGATAAAAATATTTCGGGAACCCAACAAAGATGACACCTGACCACCCAGAATTGAGTGCTGCGACCCGTCGGAGATTATAACAGCCGATTTACTCCGACTTGCAACTCTCCCACCAAACTCAGAAAGAGTAAGAAAAATGACCAAATCCATTGCAGAGTACATTGCATCAGATTTGCGCCCGAATCGGTTGTGGAAGGAAGGGGCTTTCGCAGCCCCGTTGCACAGTGACGCTGTATATAAAATTCCCGCAGAGCATGTGACTTACTTCTTTCCTCGCACAAAAACCTAGAATATGCACACCTTCTGCAAGATTAACAGTTTAAAGTCTGTTATTTATTGTTACAAAATATGCTGCTTTATATTTCGAATAATAACGCTGTTCTGTTTGATGGCAATTTCTCAGGGCTTTATGTTAGTGTTAATTACACCACTCACAGTAAGCTGTGGAACGCGCTCAAACTTTTATTGCTCTTAACAGAGGAAATACACAGTACAGTACTTCTACCAGCCATATCGCTACAGCACTGCGCGCCTTTTTCTTTCTTCAGTCTCGTCCTCTTTTGTTTTTGTCCACCACTCAGGGACATTCTTGCTCTCTGGTCATTTTTCACACAATGTTCAACACTGCCCTCTGCTGTAATGCATAATTTCAAGTCCAACATAAACTACATGTGAAATAAAGGTCACCAATTGAAATATCATCCATCCATCCATTATCTAAACCGCTTTATCCTCACGAGGGTCGCGGGGGTGCTGTCTTCGGGCAGAAGGCGGGGTACACCCTGAACTGGTTGCCAGCCAACAGGTTACGCTAAATCAGATTAAGTTTAAATATGTTTTGATAATGTTTTTGTTATAGGAGAAGTTACAGACATTTGTTACAACAAATGCTGCCATTGGCACTTTTTTAAATTAGTGTTGACAAACGTAAACAAGGTTGCCTTGCTACTTTAATAAAAGTCAAAGAGTGAACTATAAATCCTTACACTTCCTTGAGTTATGCAATTGTTTTTAAAAAAAAAAGGTACCAGTGTTTTAGATTAACTATAAAATGTAAGCCAATGTAGTGATGCATCGAAATCAAATCGAATCGTAGGAATCGGATCGAATCGTGGGACTCTGAATCGGAATCGGATCGAATCGTGAGGAAGCCATAGATCACTACCCCTATTTACAGGCTTCAAGACATTGGATTAGCGATGTAGGAGCATTGGCTGGACTACAATGAACTACGGTAGCATTCGAATGTCAAAAAACATGCAAACTCAAAAAACAACACTTTCTCCACAAGAGAGCAGTACAATTCTTAAAGTTACAAAGTAATAAGTGATGTACTGCCCCTTAAAATGCAGCTGAATAGCTAATAGTTTATAGCTGAAGATGGTCAAGCATTCTGTACATAACTATTAGCTCATACATAACAATACTGTAATCTTACTTTAGTTTTGATTGCTTATGCTACAGATGATGACAAATGTTGTGTGAAGTCATTAATAGAGGCGACATTTTTAAGAAGCTACCTTTATTTGAAAACCATGCCTTCAAAGTAATTTATTTGTATACACCAGAGCTGGGCATGTGATGGACCGGTCTGTCCATCCGTCACTGAGTGGTGCAAGTTAAAGTTTAGTCGGACTCGCTGACGGACGGCCATTTAAAATTAGAACCCATAGACGGGTAGTATTTTTTCTCCCTTGGAAAAAAAGGCGAATTTTTTGTAAAATGCCCAGCTCTGGTATACACTACTCTAAAAGGTTAGGAATGTACGGCTTAATGTAGTCGTTGTTAATGATTTCAGACAACGGGTAAAAAAAAAAAAAGCACTGAAAGAGTGAACAGTTTAACAAACACAGACACACACATACATATGTTACAGTATTTGTATGTGTCGCTGGCATCAGACCCAACGCTTGTACCTCCAAATTATTACTTTTCAGGAGAGCCCAAAAATAGCAAGTTTGTTCCACCATTAGCATTGCATCGTGAATAAGACCAAGCCATAAACACTTTAGATTGGTCAATAATGTTTAAAAATAACACCCACGTGGTGTGGACTGACCAACAGTATGAATTTTTGAAAGAATATGAAATTCACCAAGATGTGACACCAACGATTACATTTAAAGTTTTATAATGCGACTTTTCAAACACATCGGAGAGAATGTTTGTTTTCCAACTTGGATTACCAGCATTTTTACATTCCTAATGTATGCTTATTGGAAACATAACAATAGTGCCTTTTCCCTCTGTGTTTCAGACTTGCGAGCACAACTGACTGACCAAATTAAGATTTTGGACTCCCAGGTAGAGGTGAAACAGCAGCAGCTCTCAGATCTTTCTGAGTTTCTCCGCCGACGTGGCGATATTGAGGCTGAATACGCACGTGCCCTTGATAAACTCACAGAGAGGTTCACACACAAGACTAAGAAGTGAGGAAGTGACATCTCATTTCACATTAGTGCATTATCAGTAATGAGCTGTTCAGTGTGAGTAAGGATGTCTTCTCTGTAGGAAGGAGCAGTGGGGTCAGTCGGTGTGTCAAGTCTGGTCTGTTTTACTGACTCAGACCCGTTTGGAAAGTCGTGAGCATTCAACTTTGGGTGACACCTGCTGTAACGCACTTACGCAGAGGTTAGCGCACAGTACAGAGGACACACACCGGCTACACAAACGGGTGAGTATGACACAGAAGTGTTTACTGATTTTTTTTTAAGATGAAAATCTTTAAAGTAAAGATGAAATAGTTTACAGTTTACTGATAAATAATGATAACATTCTAATAGTTATTATCGCCCCTTCAAATCTCAATTATCGTTAATACCATATTTTATGCGATGTGTTGTGGTTGTTGCCAATTCTAGCAACTCTTTTTCAAAAAACTAATCCTGCAACTCTTGTGGGAGACTGTCTCTCTCTCTCTCTCTCTCTCTCTCTCTCTCTCTCTCTCTATATATATATATATATATATATATATATATATATATATATATATATATATATATATATATATATATATATATATATATATATATATATATATATATATATATATATATATATATATATATATATATATATATATATATTAGGAGTGTAACGGTACACGTGGGTATATTAATACGTTTCGGTATGGCATGTTCGGTTCGGTCCACTTGCGTTCGGTTCGGTCCACTTATTAGCGCGAGCTTACGCACAGGCGCTACTGACTTTTGCACGAGGGAAAGGAGGGTAAAGGCACAAAAGAGAGAGCCGGAAAAGAGCCAGAGCTCGAAGGTCCCCCCGTACACTGCGTTCTCCTGTTTGGGGACATTCTGGTTTTCCTGTTAAAATCGCCGTTGGGGAAAGGTACGTGGATGAGACCCAACTTTCTGGTTTAATTTGCAGAAAACAACCCCCAAAAATTGGATTGTTTTGTACAAAACAACTCAAAAAGGTGGGTCAAATTGACCCAATTTGTGGATCGGTCCATTTTTTACCCCAAATTGTGTTATTTTTATCCCAACTGTTTTTAGAGTGTATGAGTTTGCTTTCAAGCTAAATTTTGATCTTAAACTATTCACAAGGCTCTAACTCTGAAATTCAGGTTGTCAATATTCAAGATTTTAAGGAATTTTGTCAACTCAAGCACGTTAAGGCCCAAGCTCTGTCAGCTTCTTCAGGGCTGAAGTCAATGACCTGCACTTCAGGGCTAATTCCCCAATTTTGGACCGATCCACTACTTGGTTCAATTTGACCCAACTTTCCGGGTTATTTTGCAGGAAACCACCCCCCAAAATTGGTTGTTTCGTACAAAACAACCCCAAAAATTGGACTGTTTTGTAAAAAGCAACTCAAGAATGTGGGTCAAATTGACCCAATTTGTGGATTGGTCCATTTTTGACCCAAAATTGTGTTATTTTTAACCCAACTTTTTTATAGCGTATATTTATACTTTGTTAAAGATTTTTGTAGAATGAATTTTGTTGTTGATGTTCGTACATACTGTATGCATCTTCATTGACTAAAATCAGTTTGAACTAAAAAATATTGTTTATCCTGTCAAATATTTGTATTTGTTTCATAATTAATGGAGTCCCATCACTATAAAATATCACTTGATAATTTGGTTTTAAAGCTGAAATAGACTCCAGCTCACAGGATAAGCTAAATTAAGAAGATGGATGGATGGATGGATGGATGGATGGATGGATGGATGGATGGATGGATGGATGGATGGATGGATGAAAGGATGGAAGGATTGATGGATGAAATCTGTAATTCTTCTTAGTTCTGTATGTGAAATGATTATGCCATTTAAAAATATGTTCAGCGTATAAAATTAAGACTAGAATTCTTCACCAGGTTGTATGTCTCTGCAAACAAAGACCAGAGGTGATGTCGCATCAAAAATGACCTTTTAGATGTCAGCGCTTCATTTTGTTGTATATTTGTGACATTTTGTGATAATCAGTGCGTTGGTTCTTTACTTAGGGCTCAATTGGCTTTTCTCTGTCCTACTTGTGTGCAGCTGGTTCAAGCCATAAGCCAATATACAAAAGAATAGATGTTCTTTCTGCCAACAGAGCAAAGAGGTTGGAATCCAGATGCAGGATGAATTGCTTAAAGTCACTACTGAGCTGCAGACGGTGAGCATTTTATATTGATGTTCTGCATATTAATAATGCAAAATAATGTCGTATACACAGGAAAGTGACAATGATCATGTGCACTGTATGTTACGCGACGCATGCCGATGAAGGCCTTGAAGACATACAATCAGTACCACACTGACTGCCTAATAGCTGAGGGCAAACTGAAGGAGGCTGAGCGGTTGGAAGAGAGACACACTGGCAAGTCTGCTGAGCTCGGACTCGGCCAATCAGGAGGACAGAGGCGAAGCTCCGTCAAGAAGATGGAGAGATTAATGGAGAAGGTAAATCACATGCGTTGCCCTCAGTATGACTGTGAATGTAAAAGCATATGTTGACATTATGTGTATTATGTTTGTATATAAATGGATGTAACAAAATGACATTATGGGCCCTATTTCCGTGCCCAGTGCTAAGCGAGGCACGGTCCAAGGGCTCGACTGGGTTTCGGTATTTTTGCGGATGCATGCAGCTTGATGCAGTTAAAAACAGGCTTTTGTGCCGTTGTGGGCGTGAAACCAGCCATCTTGATTCGCCGCCAATCGACTCTCCTCTCAATCCCTTTTGAACTGATGTGCGAGAGGCACAGTCCTTGACGTGGTTAGAGAAGAATTTGATTTTCTGGAGTCCACGCAATAGATGGAAGCACACAATGTACAGTATGTTCATAAAGAACCCAAAGCAGGCCAGCATGGGCGGATGATGTAAAGTTGGGCAGGCAGATCACAGATCTGTGAAGTAGGCTCTTGGGCTGTGCTGCACATAATAAATACATAATAAAGATGATAATAATGTATCCAGAATCTGTCTGTCTGTGCCACGATTAAATTCACCAAACCACGTTAGACTGCATGTGCCAATAGTTGGACGTGGTTCCAGCAGGTGGAATGTTTATATTTTACCACCAAATTGTCAGGTGCGCCGGGCACACACAAAGAAAACACCTTAAGTATGCCAGAACGCATGGCCCACCATAGCACAGAGTGGTCTCCCAAATTCTCAAACAAGGAAAAGGGGGTTTGGACCGGCACGAATATCAAAATCTGCCAGATTTTATGCTCGTCAACGAATATAGAGCCCTATGTGTGTTTGTGAATGGACAAGTACTTCATGTGTTTATATGAATGGAAATACATATTTGCATTTCACAGTGGCCCACATACTGTATACATGTGAATGGACGCAGATATTTGTGTGTGTATGCAGAGGCACGGCCGAGTGCAAGAGACTCAGCTCAAGTGTACTAAGGCCCGAAATGACTACCTGCTCAATCTTGCTGCAGCCAATGCAGCCATGAACAAGTACTACCTGCAGGACGTCAGCACCCTCATTGACGTAAGACACAAACATTCCTGCATCTCTCTCTCTTCACAGAATCGGTATATCATTTGTTCTTTCCATTTTTAATTGCCCCCCCCTAAAAAAATATATATATATTTTTTTCAAATTTCTTATTTTACCAAATGTGACACTCTTATTTTGTCAAATGTGACACTCTTATTTTGTCAAATTCAGTCTTGGGACCCATTTCTCTATTTCATATTTCTTATCTTAGCCTAAAATTGAATTATGAAAATTCTGTAATTCTTGCAATTATACAGTAAAAAATGAATTACACTTTTGATTGCCAATTGAAAATGGAAAGAACAAATGACACAGAGATTTCCCTCTCACACAACATCAACATTATTCATGCATTTTTTTCCTGCTCCTTGCTTCCTTCTCCTTCCCACGCTTTATGGCCGCCTGTCCCCCCGGGCAGTGTTGCGACTTGGGTTTCCATCCCTCTGTGGAGAGGGTAATGAAGTGCTACCTGGCTAGTCGGTGGCGCATCCAAAAGACGGAGGAGGCAGGGCTTAAGCAGCTGGAGGCCGCAGTAACATCGCTAGACCAGGGCGGGGACAGAGATGCACTGCTGCAGCAGCATGACTCCGCCTTCTGCCTTCCGTTTAGGTTTAACTACCACCCGCATGAGGGTGACCAGGTATAGTAAGTAGTGTTTTTGTGGAAACCAGATGAAACCTGAGAGTTGCTCTATTTTGTTGATGATTTTTATTCCAGGTGTGCGAGGTGAGTGCGGAGAGTCAGGTTAGGTATGAGATGGAGACCAGATTTCAACAACTTCAGTCTCGACTAGCTGCTGTCACTCTGGAGACAGAGGAGGTAAGATGACCTTCAGTATACCTCACTTTTCACAGGGGTTAGTGACCAATCCATGCATAGCAAAATTTCACCAATGCACACACGTCCAAAAATGTAGATCAGGGATGGGCAATTTAAATGATGGAGGCCACAGTTTTTCATCAGCGATACTGGGAGGCCACATAGGACCACACACTTCCTAACCAGATGTATGACAAAAATGCTGTTTTTAATAAGGATAAAATACATGCATAGGTGCAAAATACATAATCATTTTTGTATTTAATTTTGGATCATACATTTTTTGAAACATCTATAAAAGATCCACTATCCAAACCCACCAACAACGGTTTCGGAAGCAAACAACAAAACAACCATTTTTTTTTTTTAATGCAAAATAAAAAATAAAAAAAAGAAACATTCAAGGACAACACAAAACAACTTAACATGAAACCAACATTAAGTTCAAGAACTCCTTTTGTACTTTTTTTTCACACAAATAAAGTTATTCAAAATTTTAATACAGTATTACTGACTTACTATGTTTGCCCTGCGTATCACTCCAAACGCGCCAAAAATTATTAGGCCTACTCACGTTGTACCATATTGCAGTATAAAACCTAGTGTAAGCACAACTAAAACATCCATCCATCCATTATTGATACCGCTTCTCCTCACAAGGGTCGCGGGCGCGCTAGCCTATCCCAGCTGTCTTCGGACAGTAGGTGGGGGACTGTGGGGGGGGACGGTGGGGGTGAATTGGTTGCCAGCCAATCGCAGGGCACACAGAGACAAACATTCACACTCACAATCACACCTAGGGTCAATTTAGAGTGTCCAATCAACTTACCATGCATGTTTTTGGAATGTGGGAGGAAACCGGAGTTCCCGGAGAAAACCCACGCAGGCACGGGGAGAACGTGCAAACTCCACACAGGGAGGCCGGGGCCGGGCTTAAACCCACGACCTCTGAACTGTGAGGCGGACGTGCTAACCAGTGTATTGAATATTTTTCAGTGTTTATTAAAGAATTTGCATGCAGCCCGTGAGCCTCCAGTGGCCAATCCCTGATAAAGATAACTGCCCATAATAATAGTTTCTAAATATACCCCAAAGTATGATACCAAAACACTTCAGTATCATTTCAAATTCATCTTAAAATGACCCTGCCACCCATTTTACAGCATTTTGACTTTTTCCAGACCCATAGGATATTGTGTTCAGTGATTATATACTGTATAAAAAGTTTGATTCTGCCTTTTTCCATTGTTTTAGAAACAGCACCAGAACAAAGTTAGGTTAAACAAAATGCAGCCGTCTAGCCCAGTGGACTCACAACATGGGCTTGCTTATCTAAAATAGTGCATCGCTGTTATATACTGGGTGCTTGTGCCCCAATAAAGTTGTTACCAAGCTTGACATTTACATTGGAGCAGCATCAGACACTCCTCCACCCATCCCTGTTGAAAAAGAAAAGTTTATTAAGTATAATTAGTTTTGAAAAAGTTAGCTGACTATAGCGAAAGCAAACCATTGGCAACACCAAAGTTAGTATAAAAAATACTTTATACTATATTTTGAGTTTGTTGAGGAGAGTGAAAGTTAGTTTACTAAAGCTAAGGTCAACTGACTATAGTTAAGTTAGTTTTCTCCTCTGTATGGTAAGAAATTGAACGACAATTTTTACTGTATCTCACCCTATCTCAGGTCAGTAAAACCCTCAAAGCGACACTCACAGCCCTGCTGGACTCTATGTGTGACAGCGACTGCAACACCACCCCCGACGTGCCCAGCAGCCTAGTACATGAGCCCCCCGGAGCAGGCTCCGCCCCGAAACTTACCCTCGCCAAGCGTCGAGCAAATCAGCAGGAAACAGAGACCTACTATTTTACAGTGAGTTATAGTATGTACTGTAATCTCAGAAGTAATGTGAAAGAACAAATGTTCCATGCGGTGTTTAAGTGTTAGCATTTTACTGGACAAAATGATTACATTTTGTATCATCAACCTGATTGCATGATTTGTTTTTTAAAAAAATGCTAATGTCTTCTCTTTTTCATTTCCATAGAAAGTGAAGGAGTTTCTCACCAGTAGTTCACTGACTTTCAAGCTTCAAGCCAAACATGATCTACTACAAGATGCCATACAGAAAGGTATGCTTTGATACAGTGGAATCGCCAAATTCAGACACAAAGAGGTATTAGTGGACCAATCCTGTCACCTGTCGATTATCGATATTGCTTGAATTTAATAAACTTGTGTAGTGTATATGTGACTCTTACATTAGCAAGTCTCAGTTACATTGGTGTATGCGTGGTAAAATTAATTTGTGTATGTGATGTTTATTTAACCCTGGCATACTAAGGTTAAAATTAGTAACACCATCACTAATGTCGGGTACATTTAACCTGATATAATATCCCGATAAAATACAGTTTTCATCAATTTGCGTTTTCATCAAGTACACACTGTATGCCAAATTGGAAGTTGTCTTCTTTCATTCACCAATACAAAATATCACATAAAAACAATCGTGTGGGTGGAAATCACCCGACGTTTGTGTTTTAGGGTTAATTGTGTTGTTCATATTGAACCGAGCCGCCAGACAATTTTCTCGTTAGTTATTGCTGGTAAACTTCAATGGTGGCATCACAAAAAAAGGCAAAACACATGTAAATTAGCCAAAGAAAAAGCAAAAAGTATCAACTAACTTTTTCCGCGGTCAAGCGACTTTGGAGGTTCCACTGTACAACAGCAGCTTCTCAAAGCCTGGCCACACTTGAAATATGTGGAAAAATACATTTAAAAAGTGTTTGTTTGTTTTTGTTTTGCTCTTTCCTTTAGCTGAAGCCGTCAACACAGACCCCTCCAGGTATCTATGAAATGTAAACGTAGTGTGACTGAATGAGGTATGGAGAAGTCGAGAGAGGAGAGCAGTGAGGACAGAGTTTCAACGTCGCCTTTTTGAGCCATTCTAGATTACATAACAGGCCAATTTTTTTGGATGGGGACTGCTGAACTCAAGTGTGACTAATAGCTGCATTTAGCAAGCCTCATTACAGCCTCTTTTAATACCCACAAACAAAATGCCGTGATGCATTTTATGTACTTCCCAGAGCTCAATGTGCTTACTCGGTGCGAGTTCGCAAGTCCAGACCCGTATCCCAATTTTGCCACACACTCTTCAGCACAGATATACTCTCCTACATACAGGTAATGATCACGCAATCTCCAAATGCAAGAATGCATATTCATCTTTTTAATTTGCTTTTGTGCAATTTGGCTTTGCTTTTCTGAGGAACTGATGTGGAATATTCTGGGCCTGTGTGTTCTGTATGGTCATGCTTATGGCTTATTTATGGCGCTCTTTCCTTTCAATCCATTTCCCACTTTTATCCGGTCCCCTTTTATAAAGGGATTAAAATACACTTGAGTCTCCATTGCCTCCTCTCTCGACTCCACAACTTCACTTGTGAGCTCAAGTGCACTTTGCACCAGTTTCTAAATCTCTCTTACGCTTATTTTTTATGCACATCTTTTCCTTACCTTGCCTTTTCTCTTTCTGTTCACCGCTGTGCTTTGCGTGGTGTAGAAGAAGAAGAAGAATGTCTCGTACGCAGGTACCATACTATGTTGTTGCTTATAAGAAGCAAGAAATAAGAGGTCATTTTGTCACCCTCAAAATGCATCTGTAGCGGAGTTTTATGGTAAAAATGCTACAATGGAAATGATTTCTTTCTTTCAATATTGTACACTAGGAGTGGATTGGGTGCGTGTGATATAAAAGTGAACTTTTTTTTAGCTCAACCTTTGTTATCTTGGTATAATGACCTCGAAAATATTACTCAACAGAGCCACTAAATTAGGATTCCCAACTCCTACAGGCGAAATAGCAACATATATTTACATTATAACTCTTTGATTTCACAAGTTGAATAGTAAATTAGATCCGGGCCGCAACATCATTTTATGTGGACCGCGAATGCAAATCATGTGTGTTGACTTGACATTTCTTTGAAATTGTCTTCACTGTTAACACAACACATAAGATATTTCAAGCATTTGTTACCAATCCTTCCTTTGAAATACATTGGAAAATAGTTGATCAAACTATTAACTGGCTTCTGATTTCAAAACTAGATATCCATCAATTTGTTGTGTATAAGGCGATCATCCAATTACATGGGTTCACAGTCGTAACTCCGAGTGAAATCAGAACTATGATGTGGCCCGCGACAAAAAATACGTTTGACACCCCTGAGATACAGTATACCTAAAACATAAAATTGTGTCTGGGGGGGGGGTTGCTTCACCACAACGTTTCTCATCCTTGCTACGGCCCTGGCAGTGCCATTTATGCATGTTTTCCATCTTAGCAGCAAAAAAACAAAGCTGTCATAATTTCATGACTGACTTTCTGTAGCTTTTCAACCTTCACATTCAGTTTATTCATTTTCCAATCACGGCATATATTTATTTGCATTTTTTTCCTCCTACAAAGGCTGTTACAATATTCTTTTCTTTGTGTTCTATTTCTTCCGACTCTGAAATCCTCTTTCCTCTGCAGAGCACCGGCCAGCAGATCCCTGTGGTGGTTGAAAGCTGCATCCGCTTCATAAACCTTCACGGTGAGACAATTTGCATGACTTGCCATAAACCACGCTGGGAGAGCTTCTGCGGACTTTAAAACGAGCGGATGTAGTCATCATGATGTCAGCCCACTAACGTTCTCTACTTTTACCAGCATTAGGAGTTGGTCATATATTTTACTCCCAATGAGATCATACTTTACTGTAAAACAAAATTCTTATTGTGAACCTTAATGCGTAAGTAAGAATAAATAAATAAATAAAAGGTTCTGTGTGTGGATTTGTTTCAGGTCTCCACCATGAAGGAATATTCCGAGTTCCTGGGTCACAAAGAGAAGTTAATCTGATCAAGGATGCCTTTGAAATAGGTACATCTGGAAAAGACAGAGTAAATGTACAATATGCTCATCAAAGATTGAGTTTTACTCGGCAGCTAGTTATATGCGTGCATTTTGTTTGTTAATCATAAAATATTACGATAATGAACATGCAAAAGTCTAATAACTAGAGTGGGCAGTTGTCTTGACAAGAAAATATATTCTTCGAACTAAAAGAGAATTAAAACAACACACGTGGTGTTTAGTCTGTTTACATTATGAATCACCACATGCAGCATTGAGAAAGTTCATTTTCTTCGCGAACCAGTTCAAATTTTAAAATAAACTAGTTAAGGTCATAGTTCATAATGAATAATTCATAATCAAGTGTATGTTCCCAAAATGAACTAACTCATAGGTTGTTTTTTCTTGTTCAACATGTTGCTGTGAGTTATTACCCTCATAATTCTGGCATTTCCCCATTGTTGCCACACATTCATTCCATACTAGTAAACAGCTGCATCTTTCACTATCCATCAAAAAAATGAGGAAAAGCTTGTTGTGAATGTTGTTTTTTTCTTTATATACAGGCATATGATGAATTGAGACAAAAACATGACTAATATGACAACAGTCCTTAACTCATTCACTGCCAGACATTTTCAGACCCTCTTTTACACTAACATTTAAAAAAAATTGAAAAAAAATATAAATAAATTCCTGAGATTGAATGTCTGGACATATAAATATGTCCGTGGAAGTGAATTAGTTAATGTGCAAGTGCAAATATAATCTTAGGGAGGAAATTAGCTGTCACTGCAACTATATCCCTTAATACGCTGTGGCACATTAGTGTGCCGTGAGAGACCATAAGATGTGCCGCGGGAAATTATCCACTGTCAAATATTTTGACAAAAAATATATATTTTATAATTTAAAAAACTGTTTTTTAATGTATTTATGCAAACCACGGATAGTAACAGGAAAAACAATAAAATGTTCTTCCACTAGATGACAGAAGGTACATAATGATAGCCACTTTTTGTGAATCGAAGTCGTGTGCCGTGAGATATTTTCCGATGTGAAATATGTGCCTTGGCTCAATAAAGGTTGAGAAACACTGCTCTAACTAATCGCCCAGTCTTTAAGTGACCTTAAAATGGCGACCCACCTGCGACTTCAGAGTACTCCCAAGCCAACTGCTTCACCAGTTTTCTTCACTACAGATCGATCCCATCAGCGACATTCAAAGGGAAAATGCTAATGCTGTATGCTAGGCGCTAACAAACAAGTTTACTTACCTTTTGTCACCATTTCCATAGTAAGGTAACCACCACAGGCTTTATTTTTCCCCTCCAAGCTGCCATCATTCTTTTCATTTTGATTATGGTGGCTCTGGTTGCCAAATAAGGTGTTTATTGGCCGAAATATGACGCTTCGTTTATGTGTGTTTAGCCGGATTATCTTCTTGAGGTCTAACAAACCGAACAAAAATCAACTGTCGTTCAAAAACCGTCACAGATGTGTCTTATTAAGCGCGCTCACAAAAACGTTCATTGGGCAGAATTTGTCTACGTTCAGTTCAAGGCCCCTTTGTGGTCACAAAAAATGTGCTTTAGGTTTTTCTCTGATTCTAGATTATTAAATCTATTGTACATCATGCATACCTGTAACTCCCTGTGTAGGAGAAGACCCTCTGTCGGACAGTGAGTGTGACCTGGACTCGGTGGCCGGGGTGTTGAAGCTTTACTTCAGGGGCCTTGAGCCTCCCCTCTTCCCCTATGATAGCTACTTGGAGCTGCTGGAGTGTGTCCGTAAGACCCCTCTTTTTTCTGCACTCTGTGTTTGAAGATTCAACATTGTATAGTTATACTTATTAGCTCCTGAAATTGCTCATAATTGATTTCCACCTCCTTATCCGACATGTACTGTAGTCAGTTGTTTAGACAATTCTCAAATCTGAATGGTTGACGGAACCAACTACTATAACCGAAAGATATGTTTGAAAGGTCATGGTGATGTTACATTTAAAGGAAAAAAGTTAAAACACTATCAGACTCTTACAAAAATGATATATAATTGATAGAACTATCAATTTTAAATAACACTATATTCCCGTAATTTTATGGCATTAGTCTTGTACTTTTTAAAGACCTTATTGGCTAGTAAAAGGACCGTAGTGGCTGTACATTTCCTGATATTTAGCCAAATGGGTTGTCGACTGGTTAGCACGTCCGCCTCACAGTTCAGAGGTCGTGGGTTCGATCCCAGCCCCGGCCTGTGTGGAGTTTGCATGTTTTCTCCGGGTACTCCGGTTTCCTCCCACATTCCAAAAAACATGCTCGGTAGGTTAATTGGACACTCTAAATTGCCCCTAGGTGTGATTGTGAGTGCGGATGTTTGTCTCTGTGTGCCCTGCGATTGGCTGGCAACCAATTCAGGGTGTCCCCCGCCTACTGCCCAAAGACAGCTGGTTTAGGCTCCGGCACGCCCGCGACCCTTGTGAGGAGAAGCGGTATAGATAATGGAAGGATGGACGGGTTGGTGTCCCACCATTTCATTCTAATTTAAAAAAAAACAGTGTCTGCAACAAATTGAAGTTTATTTTGTTTGTCTGATGTTGCTTTCCTCTTCCTTCTTCTCATTTTCATTCAGAAATCGAAGGTATGGCGGAGAAAGGGGCGCAGATCAAAGCGATTGTCTCTGCCTTCCCACGACCTCTCCTCATCATAATGCGATACCTGTTCGCATTCCTCAATCAGTGAGTTAACATATCAGAGAGATTAGAAAAGATGTAGGATTTTCAACAAAAATCATCACTACTGTAAAAGTACTTTATCCAAGAGTTTTTTATTTTTCATTTTTCAGCACATGTTAGAGGTTTTGGAGATAAGGTCAGAGAGGCCAGACTGAGATGGTTTGGACATGTCCAGAGGAGAGAATATATTGGTAGAAGGATGCTGAGTTTTGAATTGCCAGGCAGGAGGCCTAGCGGAAGACCAAGGAGGAGGTTTATGGATGTAATGAGGGAGGACATGAAGGTAGTTGGTGTGAGAGAAGAGGATGCAGAGGACAGGGTTAGATGGAGGCAATTGATTCGCTGTGGCGACCCCTGAAGGGAAAAGCCGAAAGGAAAAGAAGAAGAAGAAGATCTAATAAAGCACAGTAATCTGTTTCTTAAGACCAAAGGTGAATAATAGCTGTGTCGCTGCTAGAATTTCTGCTTGCACACAGTTCATCTTGCTGGCAAATTGTCTAGTTGAAACATAACGTAGTGCTTAACTCTATGTATGATTTTCTACTCTCTTTTCACAAGACCTCATTGGCAGATTGGTTTATTTTTTCCGCCCCCTACGCTAGTGCCATTTAATTTGTGCATGTTTTCACAGCGTGACTCAGTACAGTGATGAGAACATGATGCAGCCGTACAACCTGGCCGTCTGCTTCGGTCCAAGCCTGCTGAGGGGGGTCGATTCGGATGATGCCGTTGCTCGGCAGCCGCAGGTCAATGACCTTGTCAAAACCATGATCCTCCAGCATGATGCCATATTCCCCGGCCAGTCAGAATTGCCAGGCCCTATCTATGAGAAGCACATGACCCTTGAGCAGGAATATTGGTAAGGGATGTCACAGAAATGTGATTTGATCATTGCTTGATTTTGCCATTTTTTCCTCATCTCTGTATGTGTTATGTGTGGAGTGAATGACAGAATTTATTACCCAGTTTGAGATGGTTTAAAGCATGTAAAGCAGCTCCGTTTTTTTGGCCTATCCTCCGGCTTATTGAGTGAATTTGATGCCACATCAAAGGCATTTCTTGGCAGCTTTATGCAAGCACTGTTCAATTCTTGTGACTGCTGAGAGGGAGAGTCAATCATTCACAATATCGTTATTCTGTTTTGACACTGCTAAATGTTGTACTACTTAATGTCATTGCCGTTTTCCAATAGATTTACAGTCAATCAAAGAACAAAACATGCTGCTTGTTTGGCGTGGCTGAGTTTTATATTGTTTGACTACCAAACACTTATCAGTAACAAAAGATGTGACTTTTTCTGCAATAAAATCAAACATGACACACAAACGTGAAGAAATGGAAGTGATTTTAAAGCATTTCATGAAATTCAAAGCTCTTACTAAAAATTACATTTCCACAGTTCAATTCACCACGGTATGGTTCAAACTGGTAAAACGTGACGAACGCCTCATTAGCTGTGTAAATATTTGGACATCATAAGGAGATTTTACAGGAAAATTTTACTATGAATTAAACAATTAAAATTTTTTAAAAAGAACAGCAACAGTTCCAGTGAACAAGATCTTCGGCTTTGAATATTTATTCTGTTTTAATACTGTACTGTACTGCTACCATACTGTAGCATACCACTGCGACCCAGGCCCTAGTCAATAGTACGTAGTCATACAGCCATAGCATAGAAAAATTGATACCTCTTAATAACTAACTGGCTTTCAGAACTAACATTCATAAGTTAGAAATGATAACTTGTAATAATGCAGAAAACATTCAAAAGTGTATTTAAAAAAAAAAAGGTTTTGTGCAAAGGAGGCCTGCGAGTGTGGTCGATAGTCAGAAGAGTAAAATAGCACAAGCTCACCTTTTTTGGTTGTCTGCAGTGAACCAATCACAGAGGAGGGAGATGGAGATGCTGAACATCTGCCTAGTGAGGACGGTGAGAAGAGCACACACGCAGACACAGTTACATTTAGCGATTAGACAATTATATAGCATCCCTTTTGATCCTTTTTGGAATTACATTTTAGAATATAACTGCAAATCATAAGGATTATGTGTGTGTTTTTTCACGTTTTGTGCGTACAGAGTGGGAGGCCGTGGCAATGTTCGACTATGCGGCGAGATCGCCGGCAGAGCTGTCGTTCAAGCAGGGAGAGCTCCTTATCCTTCATAGCAAGGCCTCTTCTGATTGGTGGAGGGGTGAAGCAGCAGGGGTCAAAGGTCTCATCCCACACAAGTACATCAGTGTCTTGGAAGGGTGAGCACCCTTTAGAACAAAGACCATATTATATTTTTGTTTCTTTCTCTGTTTTTCCACTTTGCAAAAACAGCAAGGCGGCAATCAGTTCGGTTTCACTGGTTTTCACTCAGTGAAAGGGAGAGAGCAAAGAAGTGAACAATCCTTGCTCTTTTATTTACCTAGAAATCTCAAACAACATGTTCCATACACTTTTTCCCAGATCAAATTCAAGTACTTTGTGTGTGCTATAAACAATGCAAATTCTGTGATGTAAGAGTGGTCGGATCAGAAATCAAAAGAAAACTCATATTTTGTCTTCTCATCTGACAGGAAATCCCATTCCATACTTAAAGTTTGTATTGTGAAAGTAGCCTTTCTTTTCTCCTCCTGCAGGTCAGAGAGAGGAAAAAGAGATGAAGGAGGAGGAGGCGGTGGTGGCAGCACTGGAAATCTGTCAGCAGATGATCCTCATACAGAGAACACTGTTCGGTATAAACACACGCACATTCACATTCTGCAATGCTTGAGAAATAATCACTCATTTGGGTCATGTAATGATTTTATCTTTTTTTTCCAACTAATGAATATTGAGTTATGAAATACAGAATTTAATACTAAATACTAATGACTCATGTATTTATTCAGTATTCCCAAGTGGAAACATACAATGTAAAATAATAAGATATTACAATTTTCGTTTTGGAGCACTGCACTGATTGAACATTCATTCATTCATTCATTCATTCATTATCCATACCGCTTATCCTCACAAGGGTCGCGGGGCGTGCTGGAGCCTAAACCAGCTGTCTTTGGGCAGTAGGCGGGGGACACCCTGAATTGGTTGCCAGCCAATCGCAGGGCACACAGAGACAAACATCCGCACACACAATCACACCTAGGGGCAATTTAGAGAGTCCAATCAATTTACCATGCATGTTTTTGGAATGTGGGAGGAAACTGGAGTTCCCAGAGAAAACCTACGCAGGCACGGGGAGAACATGCAAACTCCACACAGGGAGGCCGGAGCCGGGATCGAACCCACGACCTCTGAACTGTGAGGCGGTCGTGCTAACCAGTCGACCACCGTGCCGCCCACTTGTAAATGTGCTCAATCCAAACCAGACAGTCACAGATTAGCTAGATAAGGATGTACTAGACCAAGGGTTACCAACATGGTGCCTGTGGGCACCAAGTAGCCCTTAAGGACCACAGCTGGTTCTAAAAATAGCTTGCCAGTGATGGAACATTGTTATTTTCTGGGAATGTTGTGGAAGTAATCATTTGAAAATGTCAACACGAGCAGAGACGTATAAAAATAAAATGTTGCCTATTGATATTTACGTTTCTAAATTATTGTGAGAAATAACATGATTAGTGTCTTTCCCAAAATGAATATCATTGATTGTTAATAATAACATATGATAATGACATTATTAAAGGTAATTTGAGCACATTTGTTATTTCAGAAGTTTCTATCAAACTGGTAGTCCTTCGTATAAACTATTAGTTTCAAAAAGGTTGGTGACCTTTGCACTATATAGGTGATCACCGATAAAGTATAATGCCACATTACAATATTCTAAAGTAGAACATTTTGCTTCCCATTTTCCTTATAATTGTATTTTTAGAAGCCCGTGCCTTCACAATGGAACAATTGTCTGTTAATTTATATGTACAGTCGGGCCTATTTCGCAATTAGACGTGTGAACTTAATGTTCAACCGTTATGCATAATAACACCATCAGGTAATATTTAATGTATTCAATTTGTCAAATATTGTTCATGGACATTGTTCAGGTACAAAAACAATACAACATGGGAAATGATCACTGTGACCTATGAATAATATTTACTTGCATGTATTACTAGCTCATTATAATAAGGTAACAGAAATCCTGTAAGAACCACTACTTTTAGTTCTTACGGCATTCCCGTTACTTTTGAGCCCATCACACACTTTGTACAAGATTACAGTAGGTGAAAATGTTCAGTTTTCTCTCACCCAGAATTGTATCAGTCCGAAATGTCTTACCCTCCTTTGTGTATTTTCGACAGGATGCGAGTGAACAGCGATGGCGCTTCGTTGCCTGGGCGACAGAGAGGAAGTGATGGAAGCCCTGGTCGAAAGCCACCGGCCTCCCCGGCTGCACGCCACCTGCCAGTGTAAGACCGACTTACCACCACAAGCCTATAAAACGTATCGACAAACCAATCAAGTAATTACAAAATATGACGTGACGCAGCGGTGTTCTGAAAATAAAATTGGGGAGCACCAAGCACTTTTAAAGGGCCCATGCCACACCTTTTTTTCTAATCTTTGATGTCCTTTCGTGTTTGCAAGAAGACATTTGAGTTGAAACTGCCCTTTTTCAAGTATTGTAGCTGGTCCCTAAAGGCGTGGCAGATAAGACGACTGGATTTCTCATTAATATTCGATATGCAAATAAAATTTGCTCTGATTCTGACCTGTTTGCGGTTCTCCTTAATTTGAATATGGAAAACAACATTTAATGACGTTGCGTCTTTAATCATTCTCTCTTGTGATTGGTCCGTTATGTCACATGTTGTGATGACGCACAGTTTCCCCCGGCTCGGCCCAGCAATTTATTTGTTGCCCCAGCTCGTTGCTGCTGCGAATCAAACTAGCTTGGCAGCAGTGTGCGTGTTATGTCACGTACGTGTGTGTAAAGAAGCTACACACGCATGTACCACCTTCGCCGCCACCTTCCAGATCGTTTTCACAATACAATTAAAAGCATTGTCTAGCCATCTAGGTCCTTTTGTTGTAGCAGGCACGATATCCATTGTTGTCAGGGTTAGTCTTACCCAACTTTTTTGTCAAAATAATTGACATTGGATAATTTCCTGCGGCACACCTGATGATCTCTCACGTCACACTCATGTACCACGGCACACTGGTTGAGAATCACTGCCTTAAGGGCTCTTCTTGTGACCAGCGTCTGACACGAGGCGTGACTTGTGACCAGCGTCTGACACGAGGCGCGATCTAGATCCGCGCAGGGGCTGGCTAGACTTTGTTTTGGTATTTTTGCAGATGCATGCGGCTTGTCCCAGTTTCAAAAATGCGTCTTGCGCCATTGTTGGCGTGAACACACCGATAAGAGCTCATGAGATTTCATTGTTTATAGGACCTCAACAATGATTGCCCGAAAGGCGAATGAGAAAATAAGTCAAGCACATAGACTGTTTGAATGACAAACAATTTTTAAAAACTTTTATTCATACGCATTGTATCACTTTGAAGCTGAAAATAATGGTGTGTAGAATTTACTGAATTTTATTTCATCAAGCAGTTGCACAAAATAAAAAAATCTGGATCCAAATACATTTTTCAAGTCAAGTAGTAGTCTACTTATAAAATATATCTGGATCCAGATGCTCTTATTTCATGCAACCATTTGATGAAATGAAATTGAGTAAATTCAGCACACCATTTTTTTCCGTGCACATAGTCAGGAAACACACGTTCAAGATAACACTGTGCATGTGTTTTTGGTTCTTGAGGAAAATTTAAAGGAGAAAAATGTATTTGTGTCTCAGGTCTCAGGAGCGAAGACACACGCTGGACACTGTGAGACAGGCAGGGTTCAAACCTGTGGACAGACCTGCATTTGTTCAGGCAGAAAGGACATCGGTTGACAAGGTTCGTGGCTCAGTTCAACTGATTGCTTGTTTTCACAGTCAAATAATATACATATATATTTTTTTGTCATTTTCTTGGGCGCATGTTGGATGCATGGCAACTCATTATTTAGAGCAGCAACGCTGCGCGCAGCCTTTTTTAAACCGAGAGCTACTTCTTGGGTACTCATTAATGCAAAAGGCTACCAGTTTGATAGACACTTCAGAATAAACAAATTGCTGAAATAATATTTGATCAGCTGTTTTTATTGATTCATCACATGTGAAGACACTGATCATATTAATGATGTTCACAATACATTGGAAACATATTAAAATGAATAATTATGCAACACTCTAATTCTTGAAATCTCTTACACCATTCACATTTTCAAATGATCACTTCTACTACATTCCTAGAAAATCACAATGTCCCATCACTGATTAGCTATTTTTGGAGCAGGTCTGCGGGCTACTTACGTATGTGGTCTTGGGGGGGATACCTGGTGTCCCTGGTGTAGTTTTGTCAATGTGTAACCGTGTACTATAAAATACCTGAACTAGGCATTTAAATATCGAAAATAAAGTTTTTCTTCTGGGAGAATGGCTCGAAAAACGTTCCCCAAGCACACTCATAATCTCGGACAAAGCTCTCCTAGAAGAGTGGAAGCAGGATTTTCACTTCCAATACTTGTCATGACTGGACGTCTCAGTACTTTTGTCCATATATGCCTGTGAATATTCTCATCCGTCCAGTTCATTTGTATTGTAAGAGCATTGAATCAATCGCAGCTGAACTGTTCTGTTTGGTTTAGAAGACATTTCATCTCTCTTCCAAACAAGCAAACTCAGCCACCTTTGGCCTTCACAAGCCATCACAACCACTGTCACAACAAAATGGAATATTAATGAGGATGACCGTTGATCATGCCACTTGCTGTGCATGATCTGATAAAGCCTGCTCAGAAGAGAGGCAACCCAGACCAAAACTTCCCGAACAGTCAGTTTGTGATCGATACAGTGCCCTGAGAATTTTGTCCATTATAGATTCTGTCAGTGCAGCTGTTCTCCTTTAGGCTGTACTTAGTGCAGAACTTTAAGTAAATACAATAGAACAGTTTCTTCTTAAATGTAATGCTCCATTTCCTGTCTATGTCCCATCTTGGCCCCACCCCTCTGCCACTCGCAGGAGATGATCAGTCGCCAGATGAACTCTGTGTTCAAAGAGCTGTTGTCTCGACAGCCTCCCATGCAGCCGCCAAACCTTGCAGCCGCGGGTTCCCCTGCTCCCCCTCCTTCTTCCTCCTCCTCCTCCTCATCCTCTTCCTCTCCACTCCCTCAAGCTGCCCCCACTGCCAGAAAAGTGGGCTTTGGTATCCGAGGACGGGCCCTTTTCCGGCCAGTGGACTGACAAACCCTAAAACTGGATGGATGATTGAAAGTATAGATTTAAAGTTTGAGAATGAATATGGTGTCATGCATTCTGGGAAAATCTTGATTTATTTTTAGGATAAATGTATATATTTACATCTGTGCCATCTCATAGTGCCACATGGTGCTGTATTGCAGTATGTCTTGTGTGTTTTCAGCTGCTTTTGTTTTTCTTTTTTTCCAAATGTGTAAGTCTGGTTTTGGTCTCCCTTTTTTGGAGGATAAGGGACGTGTTCTGTCTGATATGAAGAAATAATAGGGCCATGCTGAAGAGAAAAAAAATCAAGCTTGAAATTTAATGAGGGGAAAAAACATGATATTGCATGAGTAAAATGTGTTTACGGCCTACATTGGTCAACAGATATTTACTACATTTGTTAATCAGAAATGCAGGTAAACTAGATGATTTTTTCCAGTGATTCTGAATCTGCGCTTGGTTTTCTCTAGCAGTTCATGTTTTCATCATCATCATAATCATCATTATCATCATCATAATATAACAACAATATGTAATATATTTATTTAGCAATATTTATGAATTAAAGGTTAGGTTCAGCAACAGGTGAATTTTTTTTCTGAAACGTCATAGTTGCATGGCAACATTTATTTCGCACAAGCTTTTATAGGTCAACCTTGAAAACTAAAACTGACGTGCGAGAAAATAAAGTAAAGTCGTTTTTAAAATCAGCGTCAAAAATATGTTTCGGGACACATGACGCCATCTCTGATTTAAATGTGCTGTTAGCCAGTGTTATTTAATTTATTTGTGATATTAAATACTATTAACTTTACTCTTATAAACACTATGAGCCTTTTGTCATATATTGAAAATAACAAGACTTTCGACTAGAAAATCAAAACGTTTTCTCCATATAGCAACTTTATTCACGTTTGTTTTTGTAATGTTATCTATTTCTCACAAATCACAACTTTACTCTCGAAATATCCCCCATTTAATATTACAATTTCGGTCTTGTAAGTCTTGACTATATTCTCGCAGCAGTATTTTTTCCTTTAGAGTATGGCCCTAATACTCCTTCATTGTTATTTTCAGTAATGTGAAAACAAATTGGTTGACATGCTTCATGTCAGCGAAAGACTGTCCTCTAGTGGCAAGTTTTGAAAAAGCAACTTCTGTTCATTATTGAAGGAGGAAAAAAGACAGCCAATCTGAGGCCTGTGTCAAGACTCAGAGTGCCTCTGTGTTATTTTTACATTCTAATTTTTCTTTTCATTTCAAGTCTTTTTAAAATATGTGACATATAAAGATGTTTGCATTGACATTGCTGTTTGCAGCTACAGTATGTCAATATATGAAATAGCATGCAGTGATTTGACAAAGTCGTGATGGAAAAAAACAACATTCCCTTTCATATGTGATACATGGCCGACAAGGCGAAAACTCAGGGCTTTGCAGAGTTAAGATGGGCTGACTCAGGTTTGCCTTTGAAAGAATTAAGTGGCTTTTCTTAGCTTCCTTCAAGCTGTGCAAGAGCCAAAACTGCCCTCATGTCAGGGGAGAACTCATGTAACTTCTTCTGGCTTTAACTGTGACTGACTATGGCAACAAGGTTGGGCGAACTCACTCCTAGCTACACTCTTACATACTAAAAAAATACATCTATATTGAGGCATCCACGAAACACGATCAAGAGATCAATGTTGTCTACTTTGATTCCAAACATTTGAGATGGTTTGACATGTATTGCGTCCCTCTTCTGTTGAGTTTTCATCGAAACATAAATGTTTCCTTGCTTTACAAAATGAAAGCACCCTTTTATTCAAAATCACTGTTTGATAATGTCACTAGACTGAAGTGTAAAATTACAATAAATGTGTGGCGAAAGAAACTATGATGAAAATAAAAGTTGAAGGAGTGATGAATTTTAAGGTGTTGTCAGTGTACTTAATAAAGATGTTTATACAGTTCGACTGTCCAGTATTCCAGGGTACGGTTTGCTCCCATTTCACAAGCACATCCAGTTCATCCAGCTCACCTGAGACCCTATGACAGGGGTGACCAACTCAGGTTTTTGAGGGCCCCTACCCGGCATGTTTCAGATGTTTCCCTCCTCTAACACACAAGATTCAAATCAGATCACTTGAGTCAGATGCGATGGAGGAGGGAGACATCTAAAACATGCAGGATAGTGGCCCTCGAGGCCTGAAGTTGTTGACCTGTGGCCTACGAGAACAAGCGCTATAGAAACTGGATGGCTAGGTATGAATAAAATTGAACTGAGGTGTGAAAAAATCCCTTGCGTTGTATCACACCCTAATTTCCTATGCATATCTACTTACCGGCTGGGAGTATCGTGAGTGGATTGAATTGTTTACAACTTTGTTTACAAGACTTTTCTTGAGGAAGGGGATGAGGTAGGGCTGTGGGGACGACTGCCATAGCATTTAGCGGCCAACTTCACGCAGGTCGGTAACCTGACCAGAGCCCGCCGGGAGAGGTCACAAACATATTTAAGATTGCTTCATACCGCAATGCTATTGCATTTTATTGCCAAACTTTTGCGTTATAACGCATTAAGTTTCCATATCTATTGAATTATTTAGCAATCAAATTATTGCAAAGATAACGCAAGGTTAATTTAGGAGGAAACGAAAGACTTCCACTTCCGGGTCGTCAGCGCTGGCAGAGATTTTTACGGTCTCAAGATGTCCCACACAAGGATACACTTCGCATGCAAAGCGATAAGGTTAGTTAACAAAACAAAATTGCTATCCACCTTTGTACTACGCTCAAAACATACCATCTTCCAGATTACACACACAAGACAGGCTGGACGTGTTTCTGTGTGTCACTGAAATGTCCTTTGGCATAATCCATGGTATTACATGTTGTGAACCACTAGAGGGCAGACTATGCCTGTGAAATATGTTACTGCAAGGAGCGCACATGAAGTGTTGTGCAGTCAGTTAATAAAGACAGCTCCGTGGTATCGCAGAGGAGAACAGTGGTCTTGCTTTATAAAAGAATACAACACAACACATAAGTAGGTACTTGACCCGGTCAGGGACAAATAGAGACCCACTTCGGTCCTTGCTTAGTCTGTCCTTTTAAAAACACTTCTCCTCCTCCGTCCGTCCATCCACAAAATGGGCGTCCGTCTGGGACGGAATGCTCATCTCTGCCCACAAATTCCAGATTGTTGAACAAAGCAACTGTTGAACAAAAGGCACTGGTGGCGCTAGGATTTTTCCTTGGGGGGGACATGGGTATTTTAGGGGGTCGTCACAACAAAACATTTTTTTTTTTTTACAACCCCCCAAAATTCTTCAGAAAACACAGATAAAAATTCATTATACGTTCCCTATGGGGGGCAGGGATTGTTGTTGTTGCTGTTGGATCCCCATTAGCTCTCGCAATATACAAGAGCTAATCTTGCTGGGGTGCCTACAAGTGAAAGGCAAAACAATACAAAATATGTAAGAGTAAATAAGTATATATAGTAATTATAAAATAATAATAATAACAATATAATAATCATCATCTTGACAATGATGATGATATTAATAATCATCATCATCATCATCAGAATCATTACCACAATAATAAAGTAATATAATACAAAAAAAAACTACCAAAGACCCAAATGCAATCAATGTTATCTGTACTTTAAGCATTAATTCGAATTATGCATGTGCCTCACACCACAGACCATGTAAAAAAAAAACAATACAAAATTCCTCACATACCCGTATTTCACCCCACCCCAAGGTATGTGTTAAGGGAAATGAAGCCCAACATACCTTTATTTTGACTATTTTTCCATTAGGCATTTTTTTATCTTATTTTTGAAAGTGGACTTTGTTTTTGTATTCTTGATCATGAAGTCAGGAAAGATTTTGCATTTATGTAATATGTGCATACCTTGAACAACCAAGAGTCAATCTAGAAACCTTATTTTGTACTATTTGCAATTTCTGTAAATCAGTTCTTGTAGTAGATGACGAAATTCCTGGACAATAATCAAGATGTGATAGGACTAGCGCTTGGATTACTACATTTACCGGTAGTATTTTTTTGTGTGTGTGATATACCTGGAGCATCTCCTTATTGTAGCGAGGCTTTTTCCCATTTTACTTAGTTTATAATCCAATGTAATACCCAGTAATTTAGTTTCTTTTACTTGTTCAATTGTTTTTCCTGCAAAGAATAATCTCCATTGAGGGTTACCGTCCAACATACTGTGTGTCTAGAGCCGAGCACCATGGATATAGGATACATTTATTTTCAAACTCCTTCCCATTATTCAGTATTTTCCATAGCTTTTTACCATCATTTTTAGAATTGATTATTTTAGACTGAAAATATTCCCTTTTTCTATTTTTATTCAGTTTAGTCACTGTGTTTCTTAACTTACAGTCAAGCTGTCTGTCATAGAGTAGCCCTCATTTATTTGCTATTATTTTAGCATTATTGCACTGGGCTATTAAAGTTTTCATTTCTTCATTCAACCAAGGTGCACTTCTAAATCTAGCAGTCCATTTTTTCATTGGTGCATGTTTATCAACAATCGCTGTAAACAATGCCATAAACATACTAAGAGCTTTTTCTGGGGTTTCTTCAATACATACTGTACTTTATCCCATTTTACCCTCTCACTCTCAAACTAATGTCTGATTAAACTTTTTATAGGATCTTCTGTAGTTAATTTTAGAGCCAACTTTTGGTGGTTTGGCCTTTCTCACTATAGCAATTAAATTGTGGTCACTGAAACCCACCGCAAATGATATCGCCTTGGAACATTGTTCCGGTCTGTTAGTGTAAATGTGATCAATGCAAGTTCTTGTTGTACTGCCAAACTTGTTCGTAGATATTCTGGTTGGTGTAGTCACTGTCTGACTCAGATTACATATTTTGGCCACAGATGATATTCTGTTCCACATGGGACAGTTCTCATTAAGTGCATCAATATTAAGGTCTCCCAAAAGATATATTTCATAGTCGTGATCAACCGTTTTATCCAGCATGTGTGGTAAATGAACCTGTAACCAAAGGGCTTCTATATCGTTCAGCATTAAGTCACACCTTTCTTTCACTGGAATATGATTCAGAACATAACAGTCCGCCCCATACCTGTCTCTAACTCTTCTAAACAGATTGTAACCATAGATTGTAGCCTCTGAGTCATTCAAGGATGGGACTAGGTGTGTTTCTGAGAGGGCTAAGACATGAATGTTGTTGGATCCAACAAGATTATATACGGTAATTCATGTATTTTATTCCTCACACTACATAAATTTAAATGTGATAACAAAAGACCCTTCTTTGGCAAGGGGGAGATGTAGGGAAAAAAAATCACATAAAAAATAGGAAGATACCCAAAAGTCAATTATCTGGTCTGGCACATGTGGGGTCCAATCTTATTTCAGTGGGGGGCAGTGCCCCTGCACTTTTATTGTTGTAATACATTTTGTTTCGCTCACAGTCACAGCCCTCCTCTCGATTCCACCTCCATATTGTACTTATTAAACAATTTATTCTGTTTGTGCTGCCTTGTTTCCGGATGAACACTCCCCCTCTTACCCCCTAACCCCAACTTGTGCTGAAACCTGATCTTATAGACTCACCCTCCCACCCTCTTTAAATAAGCTCTGCCCACAAACACCAATTGCACACTCACGTGAGAAAAATGGGCATCACACCACAATAGCCATTGTGTGAATATATCTACAGTAAATGTCTCCTTGCATATAGGCTAAACCTATCCTGGGTCATTTTGGATTACTGCTCTCAGCTCTGATACGGGATTCAGGTATGTCGGGCATCACATCTACTGTTGATGCTGATGGATACGCACCACTAACTTCTTAACAAGCCTATGAATTACAATTTGTGTTGCATAGGTGCAAACCTGACACATGTATGTGGTTGTAGCCATCTTTAATGAGCTTCTATAATCAACTGTGAATCAATGTGAGACTTTCCTGAATGCTCCAAGGCAGAATTTAACTCATCACACTAGTCCAGTACAAGTAAAGTCCTCAATTTTAAATGTGATTGTGATCAGTTCCCTGCAGAAAGACTAAATTAGATGGGTCATTTCAAATTGAGCCATGGCTATTTACAGATTTTGCTGGGACTTCTTTTTTAGGGGCTCGAGAACAGGTGGTAGTGCGTTTACACCTCACATGTCTGCAGGGAGGGTGTGGATGCGGATGTGTGTGCGTATGCGTATGTCTATGTGTGCAGGAAACTCGACGGGATTAGATGATGTCTAAACTTCGGTGTGCTTGAGCATTCTTCATGCCCCTCTCGCTCGCAGTGAGGATGACGATGGCGAGCAACGACTGTGTGGTGGAGTGCCCCATAAACAGTGATGAAGATGATACGGCAGGTGAAGAGATAAACACTCCTCCTCCTCCTCCAGAGTTAGCATCCAAAGCCGCAACTCCTGTGCTCAGTGCACGTCCAGATGCACCTCGTGCCACCCAGGCCACGCTCCCATCCATCAAAACTGTCAGCAGGGACCCTTACGGTATCAACCAGCACCTAAAGGTCTCATATGTTTACATGTCATACGCTATGTATCCGTATGAATTGAGGCCTTTTCATGCTGTATGTTCTTACGTTGGATCTATTACATGTAAAATCCAAATTCAAGCAAGGCAATACTTATACTAGTGATTAAATGTTTTTTTTTTTTCAATGATACATCAATATACTGTAGATTTCTGATAGGCTGGGAGAAGTCATACTTTTCTATGGCCTCATGGCAGGGGTGGAGCCAGAACGTGGGTAATGGGTGGGCCTGGAAAAATCAGGGTGGGCTTGAATATTTCTCTCACTGAGCACAGTACTCCTATCCCAACACATCGTAAATAGTATTCAAATAAAATGACAAAGTTCTGATCTTCCTGTCCGCTGATAGTGTAGTGGTACACACGCCTGAGTTGTGTGCGGGCAGCGTGGGATCGATTCCCGCTCAGTGACAGTGTCTATGTGTGCCCTGCGACTGGCGGGCGACCAGTTCGGAGTGTAGTCTGCCTTCGCCCATTGGGATAGGCTCCAGTAACTCCCCGCGACCCTGTATAGGATAAGCGGTTTGGAAGATGACATGACATGATCTTCCTTAGATAACCACAATTATGTCATTCTTAATATTCAATAAAATAAAACACAATGAAACACTAATTCAAAAATAATTTAATAATTTACTAAAAATTCAAAAGTATATATATTTTTCATGAATCTCACTGGGTGGGCAGTCTATCAATCTGGGTGGGCCTGTGCACCCCCAGGCCCACTCCTGGCTCCGCCCCTGCCTCATGGTGACGATCGGTCTAATAACATTTTTGTTGGTTCACTTTTTTTACTTTTGAATTTTTTGATTCAGTCACTTTTTAAAATTTTGAACAAAAATCTAATACATGTACTTTGTAAATATAAAGGTTAAGGGTAATATGCCTGCGACTAGCTGTTGAGCAGTCCTGGGTGAAGTCCGCCTCTGGACCAATGTCAGATGGGTTCCAGCCAGGTTCCAACTCACTCACCACAACACTAATGAGTATGTGCAAATACATTTTTGGGGACAGGTGCTAAAGCAAGCAGAAAAAGGACACCCACCGCCAAAATTATTACTAAAATTAAGCACACAGAAGGATATAGTCACCTTATACAGTACATTAACTTTGTTAACAGAATCGACACAAATATGTTTATGTTTGTATGTGTATAAAATATCCTTATCATGACCTTCAACCGTACAACCGTGCCACTTTTCCTGACTTTTATGATGTTTCCTGTGTTTAGGTGGTGGTCGGTGATGTTCTAGCAGAGACTGCAGCACCTCATAGCCCCGAGCAAGTGTGGCTTTACAGTGCTATTGGCTTTGAGAAGACTCGTGTGTGGACATATCGCTTCCTCTCCTTGTTGTTGGCTGTGCCCTTTGCTTTCCTCTCTGGCATATTCTTGGCGATCCTTGCCTGTCTACACGTCTGGTATGACTGTAGACCAGTACACTATTTACTGTTTTTGACACTGTCCTCTCAAGATAGGTACATCAAATTGAACGACTGACAGATGGACAGACAGATACATACTGTTAGATACAGTGGATGTAGAGAAAGACTCTACACACCCCTGCTCAAAACCAATGTTTTTGTGATTATTTCAGTTGTTCATTTCCCCTTTGTAAAATATTATCTATGTTTCCAATTGAGTTGAACAGGTTTTAATTAACAATAATGGTATATATATATATATATATATATATATATATATATATATATATATATATATATATATATATATATATATATATATATATATATATATATATATATATATATATATATATATATATATATATCATATGGCTGGCGGATCTTTACTACATCACAAAATCCTGGCATTTGAACAAGTGTGTGTAAATTTATTATATCCGGTGTAGGTAGGCAGGCAGGCAGGCAGGACGACCGACCGACCGACCGACAGACAGACAGACAGACAGACAGACAGACAGACAGACAGACAGACAGACAGACAGACAGATAGATAGACAGATAGATAGACAGATAGATAGATAGATAGATAGATAGATAGATAGATAGATAGATAGATAGATAGATAGATAGATAGATAGATAGATAGATAGATAGCGAGATGGATAGATGGATAGATGGATGGATGGATGGATGGATGGATGGATGGATAGACAACTAGACAAAGAGACAAACAGACTGATCGATAGTAGGGCATCTTACATAAACACAACAAATTGATGGATAACTATTTTAGTTGTGTGTGGGCAGCGTGGGATCGGTTACCACTCAGTGACGGTGTCTGTGTGCCCTGCGACTGGCTGGCGACCAGTTCAGGGTGCAGTCTGCCTTTCGCCCATTGTCAGCTGGGATAGGCTCCAGCACCTCCCTGCAACCCTGTACACTAGGATAAGCGGTTTGGAAGATGACACATAGTAATAACATTCTTGCAATATCTCAAAAGTGAAGTCAACTTTTGGTATTTTAGCAAGAAACATTTAGTCGATGCGCATAATTTGCTTTGGTGGGTCACATAAAATTATGCGGTGGGTCGGATCATGGCCGCTGGGCCTTGAGTTTAATATCTGTGCTGTAGATAGATAACATAAAATGATACTTACATCAAACATCTTTAAAAAAATCCCTTCCCATTTTGTTTCTCTCTTAAGGTTTGTGGTTCCATGCATACAACTGAGCAACACCTTCCTCCCATGCCTGCGCTCCTTGTGTTTGTGTGCTGTGAACAGCTTCATTGCACCCTCCTGTATGTCTATTGCTCTGTGCTGCAGCCACATTGCCATTTTTGTGTCAAACAGAGACTGGCATCAAATGAGAGACAACAACATTACATGACTTAAAGCGAGTCAGTGAATGAGCGAATGAGCGAACACGTTTTGTCTGACTGAAAGTATGAAAAAATATGGTATTGAGTGTACTTGTACTGTATAGTATTTAACAAATTCAGTTTCACCTTTTTTGGAACTGTCAATAAAAGTAAACTTTAAAAAAATATATTTCGTGTGTGTTTTTAATCAGAAATTCCCAAAATGAGTCATGACCATGTACAATTTGAAGAAACAAATTTGAAAGCCGTCCCTATTTTTGTAGTTTGTAATAATAATAATAATAATAATAATAATAATAATAATAATAATAATAATAATAATAATAATATATATGAAAATTTGCTGAAAGGATGGGATGTTTACACAAAATATTATTGTTCGATATATCGAAAATCGTAATTACGAGCTTTGATGCAGCACTTGAAGGCAACATTTTGTGTACCCAGCATGCATCTCGCCGTCGCCATTTTTGTTGTTGTGTTCCGCAAGAAAGTCGAATTTAGGATTGCGGGGGGAAATCGCTGTTTTTGTTGTTTTTACACATTCGTTTACCTTTCATTTCTGATATTTGCATTATTTTCTTTTGTTGGAGTAACATTTAAGAAAGAATAAGGCAATATGGCTCAATACAAAGGAGCCGCCAGCGAGGCTGGGAGAGCTATGCAGCTGATGAAAAAACGAGAAAAGGAGAGGGAACAACTTGAACAACTAAAACAGAGGATTGCAGAGGTTTGTAACGCTTGCCCTTCTATAATAGTCATTAATCTTGTCTGAAAAGTTTCTGTTTGCTGTATGAGACTTGGATGGTTGCCTATCAATAGCCACGTGTATATCTGTTTTGCATTGTGTGTACTCTTTCTTGCAGGACAATATGGTCAAGTCCAACATCGACAAGAAGTTCTCAGCTCACTATGACGCTGTGGAAGCCGAGTTGAAGTCCAGCACAGTTGGTCTGTAAATCGTTGTTCAGTATTCATCTAACAAGTAAAGACGTAGTTGCACACATGCCTTGGCTTATACTTCTACATGGAAATTCGTCTAAAAAAGATAGCGGTGGACGTCTGGAAGCACTGTACTGTAAAGATTAAAACTGACTTGTATTTCCATGTCTAATGCCTTCATTAGGTCTGGTGACATTGAATGATATGAAAGCCAAGCAGGAGGCTCTTGTGAAGGAGCGCGAGAAGCAGCTGGCAAAGAAGGAGCAATCCAAGGAGCTCCAGCTGTGAGTTAAAACTCTTGTGTTGCGTAATTATGGTGCAGCCATCATCCGACATCCATTTGTTCTTTACCTGGTGTTTGTCAAGTTGTTCATCACCTTGTCATACCTTTGCAGCAAACTCGAGAAGCAGAAGGAAAAAAAGAGGAAAGAAGAGCAGAAGAGGAAAATTGCCAGTTTATCATTTAATCCCGAAGATGACGGTGATGATGACGATGAAGAAGAGGAGGATGAAAAGGAAGAGGAAGAAGAAGAGGAAGAAGAAGAAGAGCAGGAATGTGAGTTCTAATTTAAGGATTGTTAAAACGCACTGTGCTGTGGATAAAGTCCTAGCCCTGTCTACCATGTTGTGTTTGTATAACAATCATTTTCTTGTGATTCTGTGAATCTTGTCCAGGATGTCTGCAGCCATCAAAGCTACCAATTAGTCACTAGACAAAACGTTTGCTCAACCCCATTCAAAAGTTTGGGGTCGCCTAGGCAATTTCATGAAATTGGAAGCACACCATTGTTCATATACACTACTCAAAAGTTATGGTGCGATTTAGAAAGGTCTAAACTTCATTTCTAAAAAAAAAATTCTGAGATAACGTGGTTGTTTATTGATTCACTCTAGTTAAGATATATTGCTGTTTGTCATCTTATGTCAGACTTTAAATTTTCCCTCCAATACGTGTAGATATAAAAACTAGTGCTGAAATGATTGCTCAAGTAACTTTAATAATTTGATTACCAAAACAGGTTGATGCTACATCTCTGCCTCGAAGGTTCACAGGCATCATTTTTCCACACAGACTAATGTTACCGTGGACATAAGCACCATTCCCTGTCCCCCGCAAATAGCTGGGGTCCGCTTTATTGTATGAATTGTATTTGTAGCAGCTGTAGCCAAATGTTAGTATGACTAAATAGTAGTGGGGCAATCTTTGATTCGGGCCACACATGGCCCACGAATTGGTTAGTGGAAAAGAAAATTGTGTGTGTTCACGTGAAGGCAACATTATCAGTCCACATTCACTACAATAGCAGCAGAGAAACTTGAAAACACTTGTGAATAATGTAAGTCGCATGTGTGGGAGCATTTTGGCATTTAGGGGTGAAATAAGCCCTCGGGTAATTTGGGTATCTTTAAAAAAAAAAAAAGATTTTTTTTTTCTGCCTCAGGTAACAGTTTATTTGGTTTGTGCGCCGTCATTTAGACATGTCAAGGAAGCTGCAAACAAACTCATAACGTAACACACCATCAACAACTTGGCTAACTTATTAACCAATTAAGGCCGGCTTACCAAATAATACATTGACGCAATGTAATAGCCTCAGTAGGCTTTTATTATGAAATTGGCCCATGTGGTGGCGTGACAGCTAGCTTGACTTGTCTTTTTGACATTTCAGCTTGCCTTGTCACGGTTTTTATTGCCGTTACATAAATGCTCCCAACCAGAGGTGGGCATTTTACTAAATATTGCTGGTCCCTCAGTCGTCTTCCGTGAGCTGCCAGTTTACCTGTCCGTCATTTTTCATGACGAACTAAATTGTAATCGTCAATCGGTCATTTAAGTCCGTCAGTTAGTCCGTCAGATGTCTGCCGGTCAGCCCCCCTCAAAAATGTCAGAAAAACGAGCGTCCGCTGCTGCCAATTAGTGACGATTGCCTTGACGGATGAAAACTCACCTCCGTCATTCGTCAGTCCGTCTATTTTAAAAGGTGTCCCGTCATTTGTCAATCGTCTGCAAAAGGGGCGTCCGTCTGTGACGGACCGCTCGGTCTGACAGAATGCTCACCTCTGCAACCAACATCAACACAACTCCATTCCGAAATCATATTAAATCGCTAATTAAGTACACTAAGAAATTGCTAGTTAATTACTCCGTCATTGTATGATACGGCACAAGTCTCTGGCTTTCACAGCTAACAGGTAACTGCTAACGAGTGCTCGGCTTGCCACAGCAAGTAGTCCAACGGCTGTTGCGTTGCTTTCTTTCTTTACAAAGTGTGTATTTAATTTTTTTCCTGTCATACACAACTGTTACTTGTCGTATATTAAGACATCTCTTCTCTTATAGATCTCCCCGTGAAGAAAAAGAAGCTCGGGAAAAATCCCGATGTGGACACAAGTTTCCTTCCTGATCGTGACCGAGAGGTGTGGTTTGGTTTGATTATTCTACATTCTTTTAGAGCTGAGATCACCTGTAAAGCTTTTGGTGTTTCTTGTTCCTCCACCTCGAAGGAAAACATTTCCTCAAAGAGTGGCGTCTGCTTTAGTAAACAGATCGAATCTTTCAAAACAAGCTACTTCACCCGAGACACCTCCTATTTTTCCACTGATAGAGAAAGTGAAAGAGTGCAGTGGACTTTGAAGCTGCTAAATATGTCAGCATTGACCTAAGAATGAGTGCCTCATTGGAGGGGCTTATTGGGGAATTGGACAGAAGGCTATTTGGGTGTACAGACATGATTGTAGAAGTATAAAATCAAAACAATGAAAAAAAAACAATTTGACAAAGTCAGGAAAGTTGTAGTACTGCTGCAACCAGATGCTGTAAGTAACTGTGCTTTGGTACATATAGTTGCTATACAGTGGTGTAATTGGGGTCACCAATATAGATACCACCAAGATGCCCAAGAATTAGCCTGTTCTAAATATAGCTCATCGGGGATGGGGCATTGTGATTTTCTAGAAATTTTGTAGGAGTGATCATTTGAAAATGTAAACACCTGCTGAGATTTATCGAAACAGTGTTTGCATATTGGTATTTATCTGGGTCCTACCTTGTTAAATTATTTTTGATAATAATTGTGTTCGGTGTTTTCATAGGTGAATATCATTCATTATTAATAACTATATAATGAAAGGCAATTTGAGCAATTGTGCTGTTTTAAAAGTGTGTGCATCCAACTGGCAGCCCTTTGCATTGATCATACCCCAAAAAGTAGCTCTCAGATTCAAAAAGGTTGGTGACCACTAAATAATATACTATTCATCCAGGCCTGTCCTCCTTAGAGTCGGAATGAACTTTTGCCTAACCCAACTCACCTGGGGCGTAAAGCCAAATGCAGAAAACGTCACGCGCAAGAAACATCGTAATTTATGAATTTGCGGTTGAATGTGCGAACCCAAGCGCATTCTTACCTACAGTACATACATCTCAATCAATGTGGAATTGTTGAAGTACCAGACTCCTCCCTCTCCATAGTTATTTGTGGGCAAAAAAAAAATAAATCAAACTGCATAAGCATGTTATTAAGATGTATAAGTAAAGGTCCTTAACCTCACAATGTTCTTTTAAAATGAATTCTTTTATTTGATCTCTTTCATGAATTTTGGTTTTCAGGAGGAAGAGAATCGTCTCAGAGAAGAGCTCAGGCAGGAGTGGGAGCTCAAGCAAGAAAAGATCAAGAGTGAGTGTCAAAATGCCCCAACCATTCTCATTTTGGATCATTTACTGTCGGTTTTGTCTGAATAAAGTATTTGCACACTTTCACGTTTAGACTAAATGTCGGCGTTTCAACTTGTTGCTTTCAGGCGAGGAGATCGAGATTACCTTCAGTTACTGGGATGGATCTGGTCACCGCAAGACTGTCAAGGTGGCACATTTCCCACGTTGAAAAGTTCTGCAAACAGTTTCCTCTATTCCGAGTGTATCATTCTCTTTTCATGTTTTTCTGCTTCAGATGAAGAAGGGAAACACGATCCAGAACTTTCTGCAGAGGGCACTGGAAGTCCTAAGGAAGGACTTCAGTGAGCTCAGGTCAGCGAAAGGGGTTATCCTTTTTGAAATTGGTTTTGCAGAATTTCATTTGTTCATGTAGGTAATAACATGCTTTTTGATAACCAACCAGAATTTGTCAAGTAGGATCTAGCGACACATGATGGTACCAGCTCTTGAGCTAGTTTACTTGGCACGTCCTCCTTTGCAGCCTGTACCAACATTTCTGACATGTTTATAAATGATGGAGTAATTGAAATCGAAGGCGATACTGTGGCCTGAATTTTTTTTTTTCTTTACTGTAAATGTTTAGTGCATTTTAAAATGGAACCCAAAACTATACACCATACTTTTGTATTAATTCATGGTTCATTTACATTTATTTTAGTGTAAGCCTAACCTATAAAACCAAAATATTTATGTATAATAAATCTATTAATGTAATACTAATTAATTTATTGCTTGTCTTTTTAGAAAATACATGGGAAGAAGACCTTTGAAAAAATAATCATATAAATTATAATGGTAATATTGAGGGGAAAAACAGTCGCAATTACCCGGTAGATTATTTCTCAAAATAATTCAGCTTTGTTTCCAAAGATGTCGAGTGATTCCAGGAGAATTGGACATTTGCTTAACCCATATACGCCTAAAGCGCCTTGCTCAACATCTCCCCAAAACCTAAGGGCGACTATAGAATCAAGTTTATTATTATTTACTGACTCAATTGAAGATGTAAAAATAGTGTCAGTGAGAAGCACTATTTTTAAAAAATAAAAATCGAGTGGTAATTACTAGGGCTGCCAAGATTAGTCGACTCGTCACGACGACGTCGACGATCGAAATCGTCGACAATTAATTTGAATCATCGACGCGTTGTTTATATTTTATTTATTTGGCACTAGGGCTGCCATGATTAGTCGACTAATCACGTCGACGATCAAACGGCGCGTCGTTTATTTATATATTTATTTATTTGGCACATTATTTCTCTTCCGAGACTGCCGCGTCTCGCTCTTCTCCCGCTGGCTGTTTTCCTATCTGCAACGCACATGCGCAGTGGTGGTAATCCGGGTGATGTAAACAGAAGCATTGTGGGTAAATTAGTGTAAGCCTTACTCTGTAAGGGCTAATTCGTGTTGGCAACAGAGTCCGAAAGTTACGACGCATTTCACCAAATGGTGAAAGGAGGGGTGAGCGAGACAGCTTGCTGCGTTTATACCTTTATGCTGCGGTTATGCGTTCCCGGCCTTAATGGGTTAATAAAAAGCATTGTTCTGTGTGCAGGTCTGCTGGAGTTGAGCAGCTGATGTATATTAAAGAGGATCTGATAATCCCGCATGTAAGTGACGCAAATGCTCCCGTCCTTAGTTTAAACATTACGTTTCATAAATACCTTTATATACAGTATATTAAAAAAAAGATCACACACTTAATACTTTGGAATTCTAACATCCCCACTTTCTGTTGCATTTAGCACCACAGCTTCTATGACTTCATTGTAACCAAAGCCAGGGGCAAATCGGGTAAGTTAACAACTGAATTCCTCTGGCTGAAGTGAACTGTGTTTGGAACCTGAATCCTGGCAGGGCAAGCATGAGGGAAAAAAATAAATGGATGTCCTCAGATGCAAAAGAGAGCTCAATCATATGATATATAATTTTCAAGAATATGTTCTGCAAGCCCACTAGTTGAAACAGGGCATTCTGATAAATATTGCGTTTGTGGAATAAGAGTTAATGCACTCGTTTTTAGCCATCTCTGGGGGCGTCTATTTTGCCTTCCGTCTACTGAAAATGAAATGACAGTGATATGCAAAGTACGTGAAACAGGCCTATGGTAATGAACCTTCCACAAACGCAACATTAATCAGAATGCCTTGTTTCAACTATTGGGTCTGCATAGAACATATTCTTGAAAAAAAAAATGGGTAGACTTCCCTCTTTAAGATTGAGATTGATACTACAAAAGTAATGTCAAAGTAAATAAGTACATTTGTTTTAGGTGCATATTTTTAATCAATATGTGCAATAATGAGGTCGCTGATGGTGTAGTGGTACGCTTACCCGAGTTGTGAGCCGGCCACGTGGGATCGGTTCCCACTCAGTGACTGTGTCTGTGTGCCCCACGACTGGCTGGCGACTAGTTTAGGGTGTAGTCTGCCTTTCGCCCATTGTCAGCTGGGATAGGCTCCAGCTCCTTCCCACGACGCTGTACAGCAGGGGTGTCAAAGTCAAATGGACGGAGGGCCAAATAAAAAAATTTGCGAAAAGCCGAGGGCCGGACTGATAGAATGTTCATTGAAATTCTTTAAAATGCCCAGATTGGATCGGGTCCTTCGCGCCTGCTGATGATGTCACGCTTTATATTTCTGTAACCTATTTCTTTGCCTCTGTTTGTCACCTCCCTGGCTGTTGTGTATTTATGTTCCAAGTTACTAAATAAAAAATAAAATAAAGTACATTACTGCTACTTTTGCGAGGCAGCTCGTACGTCACTTCCGTTTGCGTTTCTCCTGCCAAACTGAAAACAATTTTCTGGTTGACTTGGACTGCAAGATTGTATGAACTGTACATAATGTGAGTAAAACTGAGAGGATCACAGGATTGGTCTGATGTCTCCAGCTGACTCTATTTTAGAGTGACAAGGTATGAATGTGGGTGCTCCTGTCAGAAAACACAGGCCCGTATTCCACTTGACACATCTATTTATTGTGGTCTGCAACAACACAGACAAAGAATAACCTAGCAACATCAACCATATCCATTAGTTAACAATATGCCTAAATATTAAAATTCACTGCATTAAGAAATTAAACAGGCAAACAATACATACAATACACATTCACACGTTTCATCACTAGAATAGTAAACATAATAGCCAAAATAAATAACTAGTGACATCACTCACGAGAACATATCTAGGCTATTATGTTCAGCAGTTACCAGACACGAACCTAAATTAAATTATTAAACTCACCTTTTAACATTTACACACAACAACAAATGTGGTGAAACACGGGAAATCTGCAACTACTGACAGCTGTGTCGAAGGAGGAGAATGAAAAGAAACCACATCTCCCTCCCGCTATCAACACTCAGCGTTCAATGCCTGCTCACAGTGTGGGACGTCTGAGCACTACATCGAAACTCAATGAATTTATCAAATGCCAACAATTACCAATAATAAAACAACGTGAGATTTCTCACATGAAGTATTTCTTAATAAAGCGTGTTTTACTCCGAATAACCTTTCACCACAATCCGATTCTGAAAGCCACGAAAAGTGACGTGAAGTCTTCAGTCGTATATGTGCTGTACAGGATAAGCAGTGTGGATGACACACATGACATGATATGCAATCATTTTTTCTACAGCCCCCCCCCGAAAAAAAAATGCAATGAATGAATTTTAGATCCCAAATTACAATGTATATACTGTGTTTGTTTGTCCACCCTTCAAGCGCCATGGTTAAAAAAATCAAAACAATCTTGATATCAAGAAATCAAAAGGCTACAACTTTTGAAACTTTAAAAGTGGTGACAGATAAAACTATTCCATAAATCTGGAGATGGATATTGATTGATCACTTTCTAAGATCTTGTGGGCACATTTGGTTGATTTGTGACAAGGCTCCACAATTCAGCCTACTGTGCAAGAAATACAGGAAATCAGCTTGCTCAGATGTTAAGTGCCTGTTAATAGCCGACAAGTTTAAGCGTCAGATTCAATCTGTCCCATCTCCCAAACAAAACCAACCAGAGTAACCGACGCTGCTCTAAGGGATGGACAAGCATTGCGCAGTCTTAGTTCGGAGAAGCCAAGCTATCAAGTGAAATGAATACTCCAACGGTTAATTGGAATTTCGCAATTATTTTCACAATGAGAAAACATTCACGGTAGATTTTGTATGCCTGTCCATACAGTGTATGCGACGGAGTGCCTTTTGTGGAGTCCGGCGCCATTATTGCTGAGTACATCACGTATTTATGCCACCTAAGCCCTTGGCGGTGACACGCACTAACGTGAAACCACAACAACAAGAGCAACAACAACACTTTGGCGGTTCATAAGATAGTTTACTTACAAAGTAACACTGGTTCAGACGAAAGGGTCTGCTTCCAGTTTACAGGTTCCATTAAATTCCACCGTGGATTTTCCAATGAGTTGAGAGAGGCGCGCGTACGAAATGGTGCAGGTCTGCGCATGTCTGGAAGAACCTGCAAAGGACCCTGGGATTGTTCTATTTTATTCAACAGGACTCGGATAAATTAAGTTAAGCATTTGCCCCAACCCAAAAGTTCTACTAACTTATTTAAAATGAGTGTTCATAAGTTAATGATTTTTGAGTACGGTTCACTAATAATTTTCTATTAATTTGAATTTTTGTTTTTACAGTGTACTCTCCTTAACAATTTTTTTTTAAATTAAAGTGCAAGCATAAATTAAAAAAAAAAAAAATCCAATGATAGGCCTTGCGTCCGTTCAAGGAGCTCTAATTTACAATTATGTCTGGAAAATGATTACGAGGTTTCCAATGTTCACTGCCTTTTTAACCAATGACCAAAGACTCAGTCCATTCCAAACTAAATGGCATCTATTCATTTTTTTCAACTTCTTTTTTCACCTGCGTGTGGGTCATTTCAGATGTTGAGTAAATGTAAGCACAAGCCTGTATGCCCTTATTTAGAAGACGTGTTTATGTTTACCCCAACAGGTCCTCTCTTCAGCTTTGACGTCCACGATGATATCCGTCTGGTCAATGATGCCACTGTAGAGAAAGATGAGGTAAAGACAATTGTTGCAGCTTGTAATATATCGTAATAGTTCTCTTTGTTTCTATTTGATCTCTGTGCACAAAACGGGTCATTTCAAAACTTGAAATAAGTTCCTGATGTATTTTGAGAGTTAGTGGTCAGCAGTAGTCAATTGTCTTCATGTTTACAGCTCAATAACTTTATAGGATTCTGTACTGTAAGATATCTATCTAAGGTGACAGCCTTTTCTGCTATGAGTTCATTTAAAGAGAAGCTCAGAGCATCCTAGTTTTTTTAGATTTTTCCAAATCAACATCCATGCAATTGTGCTCTCTCTCTGTCTTTTAAGTCTCACGCAGGTAAAGTAGTGCTGAGGAGCTGGTACGAGAAGAACAAGCACATCTTCCCCGCCAGCCGCTGGGAGCCGTACGACCCCGAGAAGAAATGGGACAAGTACACGGTGAGCTTTGTTTTCCTCCACAGGTTGCTGAGCGTCATTTCCAATTTGCATCTACTATGTCTACTACAGGATGTCTGGCACAGAGCTTACTTGTTGTTTGCCAATTCACCAGCCATAGTGGTCACCCTCACTCTTTGTGCCAGGAACCCCTCCCACTCTCCAACAAGGAAATCGGCTGCCCACACGCGCCCACCGGCGCATGCATACGTTTACATTTTGACTCGTTACATAAAGTTCTGCAGTATTTCAAGGGAAGTCAACCCAAATGATTTCTTTACAATAATGTTCTCTACGCAGTCCTACTAGTCCAAACTTGATATTCTGATTATTAAGCAGCACAATCAACCTGTTTTTAGTCATCTCGGGGGGGCGGCCATTTTGTCACTTGCTGTCGACTGAAAATGGCATCGCAGTTGCTCGGGGCTCAGGTAACGACCAATCACCTGTTTTCTGAAGCCGAGCCATGATTGGTTGTTACCTGAGCAACTGTGATGTCATTTTCATTCAACAGCAAGTGACAAAATGGCCCACCCCTTGAGATGGATAAAAACGGGTGGATTCTGCTTGTTAACTCATATTCCACAAACGCAGTTGTAATCAGAATGCTGTGTTTGGACTAGTGGGGGCAAATACAACGTGATGTAAAGAAAATTTTGGGGTTGACTTTTCCTCTAAGTAAAAAGTCTTCCATTGCAATAAATAAGCTCAATTTAGTACACCTTTATAAATTGCACAGGCAATGTTTTCAGTAATGTGTTAACAGTCATAACTTTCACACAAGTGTAAAACTAAATTCTGTCACATATGATGTTCAACCCAAAGGAATTCATCACAAGGCATTGTGCAAGGGTGATAGACACAACACATCTGAATTGTCAACACATTTGTCACAGATGTGAAAGGAACTAATTACACAGTTTTCACGAAAGGTTAGTGATAGTCCACTTTTAATCAGTACCAGACATTTTCACACTCTCTTCTACACTAATGTTTGAATAAATGTGGGGAAAAAAAAAACGTTCCTGGGATTGAATGGCTGGACTGTGAAACGACATATGAATAGGTCTTTGGGATAGAATGAGTTGAGTGAAATTTCAAGAGGAGACTAAAAAAGTGAACTCAGTGTGTCAGTATTTTACTTAATCTTTATTAACAATGAGCTAAACATCAAATTCTGCCAAAACTGGCATTCTTCTAATGATGGAAACAATACTGTCCCTGGTTCAATTAGAATCCATATTTAAAGATCCCTCTACGTCATGCTTTTCCTATTTTGACATCATGAGACCAAGGAGGCGCCTGACAGTTGATCAACAGTGCAGCCATTGTGGAGGCTTCAGACGGGATGTTCTCAGAGGGAAAGTGGCCACTGAGCCAACGTGGTGCCTGCTGTTCCAAAAGGAGAGAGTGGAGAATTCACAGAAAGGCATACAAGTGGACCTCCTTGGAAATGGTCATAGATTCAACACCAGTTGTAACTTTTGCCATTCAGCTTCTTGTTAGAGAAGAGCAAGTTGTGCAAAAAGGACTGAATTATTCAACAGTTGGACAGTGCATTCAAAAGTTTAGAGCAGGTCAAATGAAGTTCACCTGTCTAAAGTTATTTAGCATTTTCAACCAGTATCCGACATTCCTAACATTTTGTGAGTAATATGGTAACGCTGCAGCCTTACTACTTTTAATTCCCGTATCCTCCGATGTCTATTCTTCTCAGAACACCTTCTTTGGGTGAAAAAGCTAGAAGCATACATACTTTTTTTCTTTGTTTCTTTGCATATTATGAGGTTTAAGAAGGTGTCCCTGTGTGTGGGGGCGGAGCTGAGAGTGTGGGGGTGTGTCACTGAAGTGGCGTGATGCCTAATTAATACCATCTGTCACTACCTAGAAATGTTTGTTTTGCTTGGTTCAGGGAGAGAAGAGACACGGTGCCAACATGATTAATAATGCGTTTGTGGAATATGACTTAAGCAGATAGAGATGACAAAATGGCCGCCCCCTGAGATTGCTAGATTTTAGGTTGACTACCGCTTTAAAGAGGAAGTCAACCCAAACACATTTTCTTCGAGAATATGTTCTATGCAGGCTCACTAGTTGAACCAAGGCATTCTGATGCATATTGCATTTGTGGAATATGAGTTTGGCAGCAAATTCCACCCGTTTTTAGCCATGTTTGTCACTTCTGTCGACTGAAAATGACATCACACTTGCTCAGGGCTCAGATAATGACCAAATATGGCTCGGCTTCAGAAAACAGGTGAGCTGTGATTGGCCGTTACCTGAGCCCTGAGCAACTTGGATGGATGTCATTTTCAGTCGGTAGAAGTGACAAAATGGCCGCCCCCTGAGATGGCTAAAAACAGGTGGATTTTGCTATATTCCACAAACGCAATCAGAATGTCCTGTTTCAACTAGTGGGCCTACATAGAACATATTCTTGAAAAAAATATGTTCGGGTTGACTTCCACTTTAAGTGAGTTCTTCAGCGATATGCTCAAATTCTCCTTAAACTTGTGGTTGAATTTTGGATTGTACAGCTTCAGGGGTGTTTGACTAAAGAGGTATGGGCTGAAATATGTGCCACCGGAAACTGAATTTGAATCATTTATATTTTAATTTGAATAGCTAAACTTGAATAATAGCGTTGAAAACATGTTTTTTGAATGACATGAATTAAAATGATATTGTTTCATTTGAATCACTGCATTGAAATAATTAATCATGCTGTATTGCCATCAATGTTTTCATGGTGGTCCCAACCTTTGGTCATGGACTACAAATGTGGTGCTCATATGAGTTTCATTGTGTTTTGGCACACTAACGGATCAAGCCTCCAATGCAACACTAGTCTAGTTATATATCTGACTGCTTCAAATTGGCAGTTTGGTTGGCCTTCCGACATAACCCCTCTTTTCCCTATGTTGTGTTTTTCCAGATCCGGTGAAGCTGCAATGGACTTTTCCTGTGTTGTCGTGTAACTCTACCGCACCTTTCTACAATTGGACTCTCTCACTGTAATCATGATGCTTATTCCCCCAAACATACCTCAAACATTCATTGTCTCCCATGTCAACCTACATTTGTAAATGTAAATATTGATGATTAAATTGACCTTGTAATGACACTTGGTTGTCACTCCTCCTTATTGGCTGCAATTACAGTATGACAATGCTTAATGCGGCTCTAGTCAGCCTTGGATTTGTTATGAGACATGCAATCACAGTACACAAAGCTCCCCCCCCTTTTGCCTCAAGACACCACGCCCACTGCACTGATTTTTCCTTCCTGCATTATTAGGCACTAAAAGATTCTCCGAGTACACTTCGATGTCTTCATTGCTCAATATCCGTTTCAGGCGTGTGGGTTCGGGAAGTTCAGATGTTGGTGACTTCAACATGTGGAAGACATTGGTAATTATATATCAGGTACTTGTACCTGGTCATCTTAGTCAATTTACGGATAATTCCACGACAGCTATCATCACGCCACAAGAGTGCACCATTGCCGATATCCACCAGGTAAGACCCCCTGCCATTTGTTGAAGGTTCTCTGACGCATTAGTCAGAACAGATGCTGCTGGCTTGGTTTTGGACATGCGAGAAACGAGCAACCTTGCTAGGGGTGTTGTTGTACACTAAAAATAAAACAATTACAATGGTGGGAATGTTGAGTGACAGGAATTCTTGTACTGTTGTGTGCTTTAAAAAAACACGTTGCCAATGCTGACAGACGAGCATGAAATGACTCATAAGGCCTTCCGAGCAAGACACGTTTTGTTTTAGGTTGAGTCTCTAAGTGATGGTCCTGAATTTGAGTGCAATGATAAGAATGTTTGTTATTTGTTTGACAAAATGACCCATATTATCAAATAATTCTGTCAAGGCTGGAGAGTCCAAAATAATTAATTATGGTGTGGTACGAAGAGATGACCATCCAGCTTGATATCAGCCAAAAAAAGCATTTTAAGTAAAATGTATTTTATTTAGCGGTGTCAAAATAGTGCATTAATTAATTACAGTCACAGTTAAAGCGTTATTTTAATCGCATAAATCTAATTTTTAATCTCTAACTTTAGGGATAGACCTTCTTTGTATGAAGGGCTTTGCTTACTGAAGCAGTTCAAGCCTACCACATAAATGCAAAGCAACCAGCCGCGAGTAAAGCCACAGCTAATGATAGCAACGAAGACGCTAATCTAGCGAGCCATTGCAAAGCTTTCCGCCAAAATAAACTTGAGAACAGCCCACGTATGAGCAAGTCTGCGACCGACGGGCTGACCAATGTTCTTGCCGTGTGAATAGCGATGCGATGAACTGCAGGCCGATCAACATCGTTGAAGACAAACGATTAATTGAGGTGTTGCAAACAGCGTCCAATGACCCAGCGTATAAGCCACCGTGCAGCACTGCAGTGATGTGAAATCAGCAAGACTGTGAAAAGAAAAATAAGCTTGACGTTTTGCTGTGGGATTCGGACCAATTTGCTATCGCCGCAGATTACTGGACCTCAACTCATAGTTATTTGGGGGTGACTGGACACTTTATTGATGGTGAGTGGAACTTCAGCTCATTTTGTACTGATCATCATGAAAATAGAAACCAGGGACTTGGCTGATGAAAGTGCCAAAAACTTCTTCAAGGTGGGAAATGACTAATTGAAAAAAAGGGTGAAAAACTAGTTATTGTCCCCCATCCTTCAATAAAGGCCTTTGAAGCATTTAAAATCAATTTCACTGTCAGTAATTTCAGAAAGCTACTTTTTGATTTCTCTACTTTGCTTTTAAATGCCTTTAAATCTTTTGTTTGTAAAATGTGTTTAAACGACGTCAATGTACGTTCTTTTAGTAGTTCTTAGTAAGCTACTTTTGCTATCTCTGCTTTGCCTCTTTAGCTGTTTGTAATTACTTTTAGGTGTTGTGCTTATGGTTGTGTGAAGCACATGGGTTGCCTTGCGTATGAAACGTGCTATATAAATAAAACTTGATAAAACATGTTTTATATGATTTCATAATATCTTTGATCTTATTTTTAACAATAAATTGAACAGTAAGCAAAAGGATATAAGTGAACATTGTGAGGGTTTAAATCTTTTGGGTATAATACTGAGTAAACAGATGTAGTCCTCCCCCCATTGCCCTGTTTCTGTGCAATTTTCTATTTAATCTATTGTGCATAGTAGCAGTTGATTATTATAATGAATCCTTGCACTGCCATTTAAAAATCCAGAAAACATGCTCTTATTATCACTGTGTTTCTTTTGATAGCAGCACCAAAATTAAAGGCGATTTAATCAAATGGCAAAAATTTGATGATGTAATGGCTATATGAACCGCATGCGGTCACATTGCTTTGAACATATTTTGCTTGCAGACTTTTGGTGGTGTTATTGCATGGCATCTTTGGTTTGATCACTAGTTATCAAAGCAGGATTGATGACATCATGATGACCTATGATCTTGACTTATTTCTCCTCAGCAAAACATGGCTAACAGAAGGTTGCCAAAACATTATTATGAATGAGGCAACCCCAACAAATTTAGGTTTCCTGAACAAATGTTGCAGTGGCAAAAAAAGACAACGGAGTTGCTGCCGTTTTTAAATCATCATTTGAGTGTAAATACATTTTATTGGGTCTCAGTCTTTTAGTAAAAAGTGATCCAAAGATTATTGTGGTTATCATTTATCGGCCTCCAAGACAAAAAGGCAAATTCATGAAGGGATTTGAAGAAATGCTGTCAGTAATCTGTACTATGACTACATATTAGGTCATAACTGGAGACTTTAACATTCATGTTGACAACAATTTGGATAAAAATTCCAAACAACGTATACTTACTTTTAGTCCCTCACAACATTTTAAAAAGTCCAACACATACTAAAGATCACATTCTTGATCTCATTATCTCTAAAGATGTTGACATTTCATCTGTTGAAGTTAAAGCTCTGGCTATTTCAGATAATTTCTGTGCGTTCTTTGAGCCACAAATAACATAAGGACGGATAGATAGGGGTCAGAGGACGATTATTGTTATGAATAAGGACGGAGGAACAATGGCAGAAGGGTGCCGAGGTCGCGGACAGAGGACGGACAGGCAAAGTGGGGGTAAAGTGTCCATCTCTAGAAATGTGCTATATAAATAAAACTGCCTTGCCTTGTGGCATGATGAACTAATCACGAATTGCACTAATGCTGGTGAAGATTTGGTTGACTGATTCTCAGTGCCATGAGTCCTCCCCTCTACATTTTTAATCAGTCAGTTGTTTTCCTAGCTGGAGATGAGGTCATATGAGAACGTGCCAACTTAAAACATACTTTTCAGCTTCCGTAGGTGTTGACTTAGATTGCACATAGATTGCATCATTACCAAACCATTGGCTGCCGGCATATGATACTTTGCACAGCTTCTTTTTCAATAACATCCTCACAGAAGCAATTTGAGATTATACTGATATAGCGATAGAATGAGTTAATATCTTACAGGTATTACTCAATATGTGGATTTGTTGTGTCGTGTCCTAGTAGTCCTTCATTACTTGGTTGCAGGGTCCTTTTGAAGTCAAGTTGTTGCAGTAAAGCACCAGATCCAGAAGACTAGAGCTGCGGTGTATGCCTGTCTGGCACATGTGATGTACATTATTACAACCTACATAATGGAGTGGAACATCACTGGGCACAAGTCAGGCTGACTTGTTAGGGATCGTTCGGGCTTGGCAGAGGTCGGCGCTCTTCTGAGTGTTATCCCAATCTGCTGGACCCTCTCGAAAATGAGATGTTGCTAATCTCACTGGTTTCTACATTTGAAGATTGGACCACAACATACAACATCTTGTTTACGTGCAGTGCACCTTTTTGATGGTGTCACTAAAATTAGAATGTGACAGTGTATCTAACATGCCTACAGCTTAATTGGGGTAATCACCTTGCGTTCAAGTGCCTTTAATTACATGGTCATTAAAGTCGTCTTTAAAAATGTTGAGGTGCTGCGGCTTCCTGGTAACTTGACAGCCAAACTCGTTTTGTGTAATGCAAACAAGAAGTCAGCTGACTTTTCGAGTACTAGTGTACTCTGTATTTTTCCACACTACTCTGAACCTGTTTGTTTTTGTAACATGGAACTTGATGTACGACAGTTGTCATGTATAGAATCTACAACTAGGCTACCTGAAAATGTGTTGTTGACTTGGCGATTCTCTGTCAACTGCAAATGATGTCTCTTTGGTGCACGTCATCAAAAATGAAGTACGGAAACTGTACTAAGGAAAAGATACGATTAGTCGATTTAAACACGTGTTGCCGGATGAGAGTCCACTTACACTTGATTGCATTTCTGTCACCCACAGGGGCGATCCGGGTATGAGTACTGCAAAATAAGCAGTGATGATGTGAGCAAAGCTCTAGGTCTGACCTCCAAAGATCCGTTGGGAAGTAAGTGGGACTCTTTTTTTTTTTTGTTTGACATTCCTTTAGACATCAATACATTTGAAGCTCATATGCTGTATGTGTGTCACTTTTGTTATATTTTGGTCAATTACACCATCATGACGTCTATGAATTGTAATGCTTTTACACAGTTTAGAGTATGCACTTTCCCATAGGTAACTGTGGAAATATTGGAAATAGTCACTATGACATTTAAATGAAGACAACTCTAAAGAAAAGATGACGTCTGGTTACTAGAAGTTTGAAAGCGTTGCAATGTGCAATAATGCCATCGTGAAGTAGCACATTACAGGATTTTTTTCAGAGATGCCATATATTACTGCCGCACAAATAAAAAAATATGTATTCAACAAAAATATAAACCCTTTTTTTTGCTCCCATTTTCATGAGATGAACTCAAAGGTGTAAAACTTTTTCCATATACAAAATATTACTATTACTATACTATTACTAAATCTGTGATAGTGAGCACTATATATCATTTTTTTAATAAAAAATAATTGGGTCTGTGTAGTGGATGGCCTCTCATCTAGTGTGCATTTATCCACCCAGGCACAGTAAATCTTTCCTCTGCTTATTTCTGATATTGGGTCTGTGAGCAAGCTGTTTGGAACTTAACAAATTGTGATGTTAAGCTAAATGTGATGAAATGCTGCCTCTTTAAGTGTGGATGCTTGTTGCAATGTTAAAAATGTGAACATTTGTAACAAATGTGAAGCATTTTGTATTTTTACCTTCCCTCCTTAGATTGCATTCCCTGGCCATGTTTTCAACTGTTGGGCCAAGAGGACCCTAACATCTGTCAGCACTACGTTGAAGCACCCACTGATGTACACATTGATGTTGTGCCCAATCCGGATCCTAAATCGGATACTATCATTGTGTCCTGGAGGCCAAGCCAATATGGTGTGTTGTTTTAAACCTACACCTAAACACACAAATACTCTATGACCAATCTCGTCCTACAGTATGTTAAAAGCATTGTCTGTTATTGTTAATATCCACTTTTAACCAACTTGTAAGTCATGTCAAACAGTACTGAATCTCCCTTACCCGCAGTTATTGCTACTTGACAATGAAAATACTGTAGCTTTACGTGTGAGAGATCGCACCTTTGAACATTATACATGCCATTTATGTTTAATATTGGTTGTAAGAGCGAAAGGGAATCTTACATGCACTGCTTTACACACAGCTTTCCAAATCTATGAGAAAATCCCCAAAATGTCTAGCGTAATGCATTGTGGTCTTCCGCGAGCATGTAATTTGAGGGTTTCTCCCCCCCCTTTGCTGCAGGTATAGCCTTCTTGCGAGGCTTTCAGGTTATACTGCAGCCCTTGGCAGGTTCGGGTGTTGCCTGTCAACTTTTTCTTTTCCAGAGAAACCTCACACTCTCACCTTCTCACGCTCAAAAGGTATTCAGCCCAGGCGACTTACACACCAACAAAAGCATAGATTTTTTTTTTTTTTGTCTGCTATCAGATACACCACCAGAATCATTATAGATACACTAGTTGTACTGTATGTTGTTGCTGTTCAATTAAACATGTGTATTTGGTATTTGGTATTCGGTCTATCTCAAATGAGTGGAGATGCATGCATCTTACTGACCAGTCAAGATATGAAACTGTTAAAATTATGGTAACTTTGATAGGTGGTGCTACTTAATGCTGCTTAAGTGTATCCATATGTTTTAACGAAATCACAAAGCAATTAACACTTGTACTGGAAATAAATCACTTCACAGTAGTAGCCTCAAATATTGAAATATAGAAATGTAACAAGTCATGAAGTCACGCAAAATAAAGCTTTAAGCCAAGAATTGTATTGATGCCAAACAAAATCTGATTAAGAAGGAAACAAACAAACTGGCAAAAAAGCTGAAAAAAAAGTCATTTGGATCGCAGACAAAATGCTGAAGAAAATGACTTAATTGGATGGATAAAACATCAAAATGAATGCACCAGTATTTCCAAATAAGGAATCAATTCCATTAGCATTACATAAGGACATACAATCACATGAACATCATTTGTTAAAATAAACTACTCATGACAGCGTTTGTCCTCTTGCAGATCTACAAGTCAGACCCGTTTCCCGGCCTCTCCCTTGGGTCCCAATATGCCATAACCGTTATGGCTCTGCCGGTGCCTGAGAGGTGGGAGCGCTTCTATCGTAGCAAGATCGTCTCCACACGCTGTAAGACACACTTACAAATGTACACTTGCACACAAATAGTGTCATACTCAATACTTGTGGTGATCATTAACAGTATTGTGCAAAATGTCTCGGTTTTAACAAAGCAATGATTGTTGTTTTCTGAGGTTTGTCAGAGACACTTCGAATGGTGCGAGGTGTATGTAAACGTGAATTGAATACGATTAGTCCATTAAAAAAGTCACATTCCCAATTATGAGGGTGCACACACGTTTGCACCCACCATCCTAGTTGTTTATTTTAACTTCCCCTCTTGGAAAAAATGAAATATATATATTTTCCCGTCAATTTAGTCGTTCATGTTATAGGTCACAAAACCTGGCATTTGAACTAGAGTGTGCAGACATTTTATGTCTGCTGTGTATACTTACGCACGAATGCACACAAACACGCGCACACACACAAGAATCATTATTGCCCCAGCCAGTCCCATGAAAATGTGTAAGGAATGTGAGACATGTTTACTGTATGTATTTATTGTAATTATTTTGTAGGTAAATATTTTTTGTATTAAATGTAAAATGAAATCGGCGCCTTTGGGATTAAGAGAGCCACTGTCCCCACCTCAAGTTGCTACTCTTAACAAGTTTAGTGCTTTTAAAAGAAAGCCATGAAAGCAACAAAGCTAGTGATTGCTTGAGACTTCTGCACAGGCCTGTATTTACAGTACAAGGAAAATACATCACACACAAGTATAGTAATTACTGCATATTGTGATTTTGCAGCATGCGCAGAGAAAAATGGATTTCAGCAGTGTAAAGAAGGTGAGGAAACAAAGACCCATCTTCAAATTCCCACATTTTACGATGAAATGACTGTAAAACACACTAAAGTAAAATTGTGTGTAGGAAAACCTCATTTTGAACATTTTTTTGAAATTACAACAACCAGTGTTACAAAATGGATAGTGTTAATATTTGGAGTTTTCACTTTAAAATTCTTAATATCTTATACTTCAGCTTTGCATTAATGGCAAATTGTTGCTTGTGGTTGTAGACTGGTATCCGACGTACGTTGAGGTTCAGCAGAGAGGAACTGTGATCACGGTCACTTTCAACTTGGCGCTTCCTAGCTTGGGCATCACAAGCTACTTCCTAGTTTGCTCAGCAAACGGCAAGACCACGTACATGGAGATAGAACCTGTAAGTGACGCCGTCGAACTCCGGTCCTTGAGGGCCGCTGTCCTGTCTGATTTCCATCTCTCCCTGCTGCAACACACCTGTTTCAAATGATCAGCTCATCAGCAAGTTCTGCAGGAGCCTGATCCTGATCCCGATTGTTTGAATCAGATGTGTTGGACGAGGAAACCTCTAAGACATGCAGGAGGGCGGCCCCCGAGGACTGGAGTTTGACACCCCTGAAAAGCAAGGGTGGGCAACCCCAGTCATTGAGGGCCGCCGTAAATCAGAGCTGGGCACTTGACCCTTTTTTTGCTGGTCCGGCCACGACCCTCCACCCTTGACCTGGGTACCCATCCAGCCGCGACCCCCCCCCCCCCTCCCCTTATTCATAAAAATCCTTGAGTCAGTGCTGTGCGCCGCGCAGCTTGAATATACTCGTGGACACAAGTTGTTTTGAAACAAGTCAGGGGGTGTCGCTTCAAAAAGACAGCGACAAAAATGGATATCGTGCCTGCTACAACCGTAAAGGGACCGAGATGACTAGACGATGCATTTAATTTCATTTCCAAACTAGTTTGCTTTGCAGCAGCAACGAGCTGCGTGCTGCATCCTCTCTGTCCTCTCCGAGTGCGAAACTGTATGTCATCGCAACATGTGACATAATGGACCAATCTGAGCAGCAACAACTCCTGATGGGTGCATGGCATGTGTTGCAGACCTGTCGCCAACAGCACAATGCGTCGGTCATGTGACTCAATGCGGCAGGAGTAGAAAGAAGCCTAAAAAGAAGATTTTCACTGAGTAGGCTGAGGTGAAATTTGGCCGCCTCGCGACCATGTCAAACGCATGAGGGCCGATTAGTGGGCCGGACTAAAATCCACTTCCGGCCATGCTTAGTCCAGCCATTTTTCAAAATTTGTCACCCCCCACCCCTCCGCCCCAAAAATGGGCATCCGGCCAGGCCGGGACCGGGACGGACTGCCCAGCTCTCATATATAAATATATATATATATATATATATATATATATATATATATATATATATATATATATATATATATATATATATATATATAAAATAAAATTATTAATTCAATGTATATTTCTTTAGAATTGCTCCAGAAATCAAACCCACCACAGCGTCAAGCTCAAAGACCTCGAACAAGGAAGCAATTACACATGTGAGGTAAAATGACTATGAAATTGAACAGATATGCACAATATACTGTAGATAAAGATCCATGCTTACTTGATTGCTTGCCCGCTGCCAATCGCCGTCTGCCTCCTGAGAGTTGACACGAGTTTAGCGTAGCTAAATGTCCGAAATATAACATAACATAAATATAACATAACTTATAATATAAGTCGGGGTTCGTGTGCGCATTCATGTTCTTGTCCGCTTCAGCCTGTTTAAGTGGAGAAGCGATCGCCACGGTATTTTTGATTTTGTGGAGGTGATCATGATGAGATCACGTTTGATGTCAATAAATCCAAACTATTGTGCAGAACACTTTTATACTTTCACAGGTTGAAGTGGACAAGAGTAGTAATGTGCATTTGCATTTTGGCAGTGATCAGTTGCCGTTTTAGACAACAGAACTGACAAAGCGAGCAATATTACCACGCTAGCCTCCCACCTGTGACGTAGACCGCTGAGACCGAAAAAATAACAAGCCGCGCTCCACAAGGAGGCGGGCCAATTTGTCATAAATCTAATCGCAAAAAAAGCCTTTAAATCACTACAGAGTCTTTTGGTGGTACTGATGTCATTTTTACATGCAAACCTATTACATGAGTGCAAATGTTACGCTCATCCAAGTGTCTCTTTAAGAGAACACAAGGGAAATTCCCATGTGACTATGTTGATGACATTTATTTTACAGATAGCTGCAAACGAAATTGATGCCGTGAGGAAATTATTCAACTTTCAGGTCAAACGACAAGGTATGTATTTGATGCTGAATTGCTTTCAAATGGCGATAGAACTTAATGTGGTTAATGCTAATTTTATTTTGCGTAATTAACATCGACCACAACATGTTAACTCAACTTGTATTGAAAGCAAAGACAGAAATAAATGACTAGAGAGCTATATCTTCAATGCTGTGGTCAAAGTGTCTTGTAACTAAAAAACATTTTCCTGCCCTCAGAAGTTGCCTCGGGATCTCCCAGCTGGATTCTGGTGCTTCCTGTGTGTTTTGCTGCCGTGGCCATTGTCATTATGTTATGCGTAGTTCTCAGTAGGATTCACTGCGTACCAATGAAGAAGTCATACATCAAATCAGGTGCAAAAAGCAGTTTAAATACTTGAAATGACATTATATTTTATTGACAAATCAAATGTTTATCATGTTGGTATGTTATGTTGAGCAGTATGTAAAGTGCAGGACGCACCCTCCTTCTCAGAGTCGATAAGGCAGCTGGAAGAAGTGAAGGCCCAGGAGGAAGAGATCATACTGTCTGACAACTGCAAGCGCCCTCCTCGTCTTCTGATTTGCTACAGTAGCAATGATGGGCCTGCACACGTCAATGCGGTCATGAAGCTCGGAGCCTTCATGCAGCAACACATGGCGACTCAGGTAGTACACTTCACCTTTTGTTACTAGCATGTGGCAGACATATATACTGTAATTGATTAATTTGGATGGCATACGTAATTTGGATTGGGGTTAAATTTGTAACACTTGACTGTGTTTTTACTTTTCATATTAAAGAAAATGGCGGGCAGTAACCAGTTACGTAGGCCTACATATCGGGATGATGACATTACTCTTACCCACAGCTTACACCAGGCCTAGCTGGCTCGCGAGCCAATTTGTGTGCTGCTCTGAGTGTGATTTTAGTTGTCATCTGTTCCCCCCTCAAGGTGTGCCTGGACCTGTGGGATTCTCTGGGGATGGCCAAGGAGGGAAGCATGGCGTGGTTCTGCCGTCAGATCCAGGAGAGTGACTTTGTCTTGGTTGTTTGTTCCAAGGGTCTGTGTCGCAAAAGTGGGTCTTCAGAACAGGGCCTCTTTGACTCTGAGGTGATGGTCAGCCTCATCGGAGCAGAAGTGGGCCGGGCCAAATCTGACGGCAGGGACCTCTCGAAGTACATGGCAGCCATTTTTAATTACTCCGAGGAGACCGATATCCCTACCGAACTGGGACTGGTGTTCCGCTACAGGCTGACCGCTGACATGATGCTGCTTTTCTCTCAACTCCACAAAGTGCGTCTTCACACGCCAGGCCGCTACGTAAAGATAAACAACATCTCAGAGGAAGATTTTACCATGACACCTGCTGGACAATCTTTGCAGCAGGCGATCAGTGACTCTGAGGAGGCGATGAAGGAAAACAAAGAGAAGAGATTTGAGAGCTAGGTTAAAGGCAAATGAGAAATTAGGAATTAGAGCCCACTGAAAAAACTATAAACAAAAAACAAAAGAAACCCCCCAAAAACATCTCTACAGTCGAAGTTAACCTGGAATGGAGCGTCTGAAGTCAATGACAGCTGCTAACTTCTCACAAGTGGCCTGAGACAAACAATATAGGAAGCTAAACTGTTATAGCTGATGTCGCCCATGAACAAGTGTACTTCACCTTAACAGTGCACTTTGACCTAACAGTGCACTTTGACCTAAAAGAATGTGTAGCTATGGTATGAATTTTAGTTATGTGCACTAATGGATGTGTGAAAGGTTTAAATGAATGTAAACAAAAACAAGAATTCTAATAATGTTTGCTGTTCTACTTATTTAAAAAAAACAAACACGTATATATATATATATATATATATATATATATATATATATATACCGATTACCGATGTCTATGAATAAGCTATGTTGTACTTGTGTACTTGGATGAAAATATTCAGATGATGAGATGAAAGTGTGAATTGTGTTTTTCTAAATTGTGTGTGTGAGCCGAGTTTGTGTACTACAGACAATGACTACTCACATGAACTTTGACTTGTTTGTTTCAATGTATTTGAATTAACAATTCAAATAGTACTTTGATATAAATACAGTTTACACAGATTCATTTTCCCATTGTGTCCCCTTGTGTAGCACATCATGACTGGTTGTGCACTATGCATTTTGTGGGCGCTGTAGTTAATAATATAAGTCAATATACAAGATTCTCTGTGAAACATATGTACAAAACATAAGTGTAGAGGAGACTATTTGTAATGTATAAATGTCTTATTTTGTAATGTATTTTATTTATTGCTTTTTTACCCGAAATCTAATAAAATAAAAGAAGTTCCCTCGGGTGCATTCAATGTGTCAAGAGACAATCACTATATAATTATCTTGAGTTGACAACTAAGAACAATTGTGATTTTCTTTAAAAATGTGTGTGACAGAAAGGAATGAGGTGCCAAGATCAAGATGCGAATGTCATGCAACTATGCCTCATAGTGGCTGTAAACAGCATAGTACATGACATGATCTTCCAGCAATACATAAAATCATGATAGTCCCCCCAAAAAGTGGAAAATATTTTCTTTATGTGTCAAAACAATAAAACAATAACAGTCCTCTATTCCTAAATAGTAGTATTTGTAACACATATTCCATCTGAATTTGGGCCAAAGGCACGGTACATCCTGCGTTGGTGGCCAGTCAATCACATGGCACATAGCTATAGACAAACAAGCATTCACACTTAAAGTGAATTTACCTAAGGACAATTTAGAGTATCCAATCAACCTGACTTGCATGTTTTTGTAATGTTGGAGAAAACTGCACACCAAAGCTAAGAGTCAAGATTCAAACCTTAGAAAGATGTGAGGCGTATATTGACCACGCTGTACAAAATGAGGAGTGATATTTACTTGAATTTTTTTTTTCGCTCAGAAGTTCTGAGTAAATTTTATAAGAAGAGTTTTTGGGTAAATTTGACCAGTTTATTAAATATTAACAAAATCACTCAAGGGAAGGCATTTTTTGTACATAGCACATTTAATACAATTTAGTACAACCCCAACGCCCCTTTAAATTCAATGTGATTTCGGATGAAGCCCACAACCTCCAGTTTGGAAAACGGCCATTCTGGACCTGAGCCATGCTCCTACTTGGTGTGACTACAGTGTGGGTATATTGCTGGTGTCTCCAAAAGTATACCAAACATTTCCTGTGGAGTTACAAGGATTCCACCTGACACCAGCAATACTGTATAGTAGTACAGGAGTGACATGGCTCAGGTGTAAACTGTAAAGTGTGACCATTTCCCACCCTTTTACCTTGTATCAACCCTTGAGTGGTCTTTTATTATTATTATTATTATTATTATTATTATTATTATTATTATTATTATTATTATTATTATTATTATTTAATAAAGTATTACTCAAAAACTCTTCTTGTCGAATTTACTTATATTTCCAGCAGGGGGTTGCCAGAATTGTCTTGAGCAACAGAATCTGGCAACATAGAAGTGCAACACACGCATGAGCTCTATTCCGGCTTTCTCTGAGTGTCAGACGGCGTGGAGAGATGGTGCTCGACTTGGACTTGTTTCGGACCGACAAAGGCGGCGATCCTGAAGTCGTTCGAGAGATCCAAAGGAAACGCTTTAAGGATGTCACGCTCGTCGACAAGCTGGTCGCCGCAGATACAGAATGGAGAAAGTGTAAGATGCCCCCTTCTTCTCCTTCATTCACAGGAGCGAATGCTAACATTGTAGCCACTGATGCTAGATGCAAATATTTCAGAGATTTTAACATTGCCTATACAGAGTGTCGTTTAAGTGTTCATTGTTTAATAAGTGAAATGTACCGATAATGTCAGAACATTGCCACTATTCGGCATCATAATACGCATGGAAACACTTTTAAAAATGGTGTTTAATCCATATTGATTTTGTTTCCACGTAGAGCAACGCCGCAGTGGCTTTAACGTTAGACTGCAGTGCAGGTGTCAGTACCTTAAGCATTTTGCAATTACAATTGTTTCACTGGGCGGGTTTCATTCCCCCCGAAATTACCGTCTTGTTTTAATTTCAAGCGTCAAACGAGTGTCTTTAATTTAGACGTGACAGTAAGCGTTTTTCAATCGGGTTTAATGTGATGCGTCAAGTTGCATATGCTACCTCGCTATAGTGCTAATGTTAGCATCACTCAGCCATCAATATAAAGGCAAAAAGACAACAATTTTAGCTAACTGTGTGAATATCTAAATTATAACCACATAGACACACCTGGGCACTACCGTAGTTTGAAATATAGACATAGCTTTTTGGGAGGGTTGACGTTGAGTTGGTTAAGCTTCGTGGGCTAGTAAAGTGCAGTCTGACGCAATCCCGGCTAGCAGTTTAACAACCTCGCCCAGCTGGCTGACTCCACCACGCGTGTCATTGTGACCCACACTGCAGACACGAGGTGTGAGGTCTTGTGCACAATCCGCTACATTATGATTGTGCGTGATTACCTGTAAACAAAGTCAGTCAGTGCTGTTTATAAGAACCGTATTCCCTTGATGCATTGCCCACTGTCTTCCCCATCTCAAACAGGCCGCTTCACTTCAGACAACCTCAACAAAGCTAAAAACCTTTGCAGCAAGAGTATTGGGGAGAAAATGAAGGTATGGGCTTGACCTGTATAAAAAGTGTGTATATATATATATATATATATATATATATATATATACTTCTTAATATATATACTATAAATTTTGTTTTGTTTTTGTTGTTGTTAACCTTTGACCCATCATACCATTAAAGAGGAAAGAACCGGTTGGGCAAGATGACTCTATTCCAGAGGTGGCACAGAATCTGGAGGCACTCACGGCAGATATACTCTCGGTATGTGGTAGTTTATTTGTGTCTGTACAGGTTTGCATAAAAAGACACATGTTTTTTACCCCCCACAATTTTAAACAGTTCCCAGGAGTGTTCATAAAAGGTCTCTGACAGTCTTCCATCAAAAAACAGAACGTATAAAGAGTTGGAGAACATTTAAAATCTACTTTTACCACATTGATTGAAATTTTGCGGTTTTGAGTGAAGGTGCCACTGCTCATCTTGCCCCCTGTGCAGCTGTGCCAATGGCAAGTATGGCTTTTGGCTGACAGGAGGCGGAACTATGAGCTTGCAAGGAGACTAGAGGCTACATATATCTTTCATCCCCAAGATGACAAATTATTTGTGAATTATTGTATTGGATTCATACATGTGGTGCATGAAGTGGACACATTACGTACGCCAGAGCTGGGCCGGACCGGCCGGATGCCCATTTTTGGGGCGGGGTGGCGACAAATTAAAAAAAAATGGCTGGCCTAAGCATGGCCGGAAGTCGATTTTAGTCCGGCCCACTAATCGGCCCTCATGCATTTGACGTGGTCGCAAGGCAGCCAAATTTCATCTCAGCCTCCTCAGTGAAAGGCTTCTTTTTAGGCTTCTTTCTACTCCCGCGTCGGCACGAGCGACAACTGCCGCATTGATTCACGTGACCGACGCATTGTGCTGTTGGCGACAGGTCTGCAACACATGCCATGCACCCATCAGGAATTGTTGCTGCTCAGATCGGTCCATTATGTCACATGCTGCGATGACATACAGTTTCGCACACGGAGAGGACAGAGAGGATGCAGCACACAGCTCGTTGCTGCTGCAAAAGCAAACTAGTTTGGCAATAAAATTAATAGTGCAGTCTAGTCATCTCGGTCCCTTCGTGGTTGGAGCAAGTACGATATCCATTTTTGGCGCTGTCTTTTTGAAGCGACGCCCCCCGACTTGGAACTTAACTGTTTCCAAACAACTTATGTCCACGAGTATAGTCAAGCTGCGCGCAGCACTCAAGGATGACGCTAGTACATCAAGGTGGAGTTCTTGCACTTCTTCTGGCGTCTTTCCTACTTCTGGAAATATGCCGTAGCAAACCTGCTGTGTATAGTGGTTTGCTGGTATGCTTTTATTTTGAAGGCCGTGAACGAAGGCAAGTGTGGAAAAGAAATAAGTAACTTGTTGAATGCGACTTCTGGCCGTCTGTTGGACCCAAATAATTATACAATACGACAAAACCAACCCCGGGGCTCGCACTGGAAGTAAGCACACACAGTTGGGTAAGTAGTAAAGTACTAGTGGCACATTTTGAAGCGTGACCGCAGCGGGTTTGAATAGTAAATTAGCCAGCTAATGATCCTTAAAAAGCTTCTGCCGTTAGAATCTGTCCCGCGACGGCATCAATCACGGACACTTTTTTTTGGGTGGGGGCGCGGATGGCGTAACGGGGCGGGGGCCGACAATGTTTATGAGTATGGCCGGAGGGTCGCGGCCGGAAGGGTACCCAGGTCAAGGGTGGAGTGTTGCGGCCGGACCGGCAAAAAAGGGTCAAATGCCCAGCTCTGCGTAACGCTAATCTGCGCTACCACTGCAGCTCTGTTCACTTTTTGGCTTTGGCATGATAATGCCGCTCCATATTCCAATGACAGATCAAGTTTCTGAGTAGCCTAATAGCTGAAAACTCACATTATGTCACAAGCTTCAGAAATTCAGAACTGCACCTTTTCGGAAATAGGCAGATAACTATAGACTTAATTAGTTGTTAATTCCACACCTATTGGTTGTGGAGGTCTTCCAGAGACCCTATTTGCATAGAAGCCATTAAAAAGGCAAGTTTCCATAACTTGTCTTTTTCAAGACCTTTTTTGAGTACTTAATCTTTAAATTTTAATTGTGCCTTCTTTCCTTCCTTTCTTCCTTAATTCCTTCTTTTCCCTCCCTCCCTCTGTGTAGGCCCTAACAGTGACCCAAATCAAGAAGGTGCGTGTGCTGGTGGATGAAGCCATGATAAAAACTGATAGTGAACGGTTGAAGCTGGAGGTCGAACGCTTCTCATACCTGAGAGAGATTGGCAATCTTCTGCACCCATCTGTGCCCATCAGCAAAGATGAGGTGGGTGTTGGTAGGAGAGATGAACCTGATTCAAAGACTTTCCACCGGAAGTTACTGTACGAGAGTATTGTCGGACACACATACGCTTTGAGACTTGTATGTAGTGTTCCGGCAGGCTGATTGCTACCGCAATGCCTCATGGGATGAAGACGCTTCCTGTGTTACAAATAGTGTGTGATATGACCACAGACTTCTATATGAATGGACTATCAATAGGCCCTTCGCGACTGAAGCCACTGTACCTACGCTACAGATGGATGACGAATAACGGGTGCTCAGTTTTTAGTAAAATGCCCAGCTCTGGAAATCAATGTATTCAAGTTAGGCTGAGCAATTGGCAACATACGATGGCCGCCGGTGGCTTCACTTCTCCTGACGGCAGGTAAGCGGCATTGTAAGTCCATTCATATACAAATCGTGGCTGTGACATAATTGTTTGCTGGTGTATATGAACTGGAACAGGAAGCACTGAAAATGGCTTTAGAAGTTGACGGTTTTGACAGACAAGCCACAAGCTGTTTGTTAGCGGCCCCTGGTCTTGGCGCCAGTGCAGTGCAGGCGAGTTACGTAAGCAGAAAAATGAATCGTATTTCCACACACAGTTCGTCAGCAGCCATATTTAAATATCAAAGTTAATAGCCCCATTTGCGTCTCATGCCACATCATTTGCTTGCAACCCCATAAAAAATGCCTTAAAGTGTGACAGACTTTCAGACTTTAATAATAGTGACGAGAAGTGATATAGTAGATGGATAGAAATTCAGTCTTTCGACCATTTGTGTTGAGTTGTTTGTAATCACATCTAGTGGTTCTGCTACTGTTTTTGCAGGATGCAGACAACAAGGTGGAGCGTACATGGGGTGACTGCAGTGTCCAGAAGAAGTACTCTCATGTTGACCTGGTGGTCATGATTGACGGCTTCGAGGGGGAGAAGGGAGCCGTCGTGGCCGGCAGTAGAGGCTACTTCCTCAAGGTGAACTAATTAAGCATGTACACAAACGCTCGCCAAATGTCCTATCCTTAGCCTTTCATACCTTTCTTATTGTTTTACTTTCTTGTTGTTCAGGGCCCGCTGGTGTTCCTTGAACAGGCACTAATCAACTATGCTATGAGGATCTTGCACAGCAAGAACTACACCATGCTTTACACGCCCTTCTTTATGAGGAAAGAGGTCATGCAGGAAGTCGCCCAGCTCAGCCAATTTGACGAAGAGCTTTACAAGGTAAATTATGCCAAAAGAGAGAGTAATGCGTAAAAACTGTTTCCGAACAATGTTAACTGACACGTTTAACCCTTTCAGCTTTTTCACAAAGCATAAAAATAGAACCAATCTGAAAGTCTGAAATTGTACTTTTTTTTTTAGTTTATTCTTAAACATATTCCTGTTTAATAATGTCCAGTTATGTTAACTATCATAATCGGATAGACGGACTGGTTTGGCTCAAATTTTCCATAAACACCACAACACAGCTTAGCAATTTAGCCACACTAATAAGTACAGGCTGTTGACTTATATTGTTAACGTCTTCATTGCCATTTTAGTCCACGGAAGGGGTGCATATACAGAAAAAACGTCAAGCAGAAGTGGGCCTGTTTGCTATTATTCTTCACCTTTAATTCATAAAACCCATTCGCGTTATCCATTGTTAATATAGAAATATACCGGTATGTAAATGAAACAGTGACAAGGTGTGCATTATTTTAAGTGTGACTAATTTGGTGAAAATAATAAAACAATGTTAAAGAAGAAAACTGGGTTGCAGTTTCTCAAAAAGAGGATTATTGCTGCTTTTGAAGTGTGTTTTGTTGATGTTGGTGTGTTTTGATTAGTGTTTTTGCAGAGCTGGGCATTTTACAAAAATTTTGCGTTCAGCGCAGCAGCAACAAGAGCAGACATGTTGACATTAACTTTTGCTTCACACAACAAGGGTTTAAAAGTGCATTCATCAACTAGGGTGGTACCTTTTGCTAAAATGCACTGCGGGATTGTAGTTAAGGTTAACCAATTTTAGGATAAAATTTAAAACTTTAATCGCTGGGCAATATTTGAAACAAAAGACTCACAGCCTCACTGCGACCTGACTAAAATGCATCTCCTTTTAGCACCTTCCAGGACCCTGTCGTCGCTGACATGAGATGACATGTTTTTCAAATCACGTGAACCATTTAAGATAGCAACGCAAATCTGAAAGCAGAGAAACCGAGCTTTGCCTCGATACCACGTACGGGGGGGGGGGGGGGGGGCATCCCTCGAAAATAGACGATTACATAGATGGGGGGAAAAGGAGCTTCTGACGATGCTCAGTCCGAGTATTTTTTTAAGTTTCCCCTCTGTCGTTTATCGCCTACAAAATAGGTGTCTGTCATAGTTGGATAGGCGGACTGATCCGTCACATAGGCGGTATGCTCAGCTCTAGTTTTTGGAATATATAGCTGGAATGATTGATACTAGGATTTACTAACAACATCACCCTACCAGGGAAGTTAGCATTTTGTTGCTAATCAGTCACTACTGATCATAATCATAGTATCATAGTAATTACGATAAATGCAGGAGCCGGCCGATTTTTGTCTTGAGTTTTAGTTGTTGACCTCCTGTGTCATTCTGTGCAGGTCATCGGTAAAGGTAGTGAGCGAGCAGACGACAACTCCATCGACGAGAAATACCTTATCGCCACTTCTGAGCAGCCCATCGCAGCGTTCTTGCGGGAAGAGTGGCTCAAGCCCGAGGACCTGCCCATACGCTACGGCGGCTTCTCCACCTGCTTCAGACAGGAAGTGGGCTCCCATGGCCGAGACACGCGTGGCATCTTCAGGGTGCATCAGTTTGAGAAGGTTGGCCTTGTCAGACCAGGATGGTGGTTACCCTTTAAAAGTGCCAGGGAAATGTCAAAGATTTTATTTCCTCTGCATAGATTGAGCAGTTTGTCTATGCATCACCACACGACGGAAAATCGTGGGAGATGTTCGACGAAATGATCGGGACCGCAGAGGATTTTTACCAGTCTCTCGGTATTCCTTATCGCATCGTCAACATCGTCTCTGGTATGTGTCACCTCCTACCACATCTGTCGCCGTTTCAAAACACACAATAGATTGTTTTCCCACTAAAAGCCTTCTTTTAATGTAGTTTGTTCGCAAATCCTTAAGTCTTGAATTTGATTTTTCAATATGAATTTTCCTTAAACCTGACAACGGTACAAAAATGCTTCTTGTTGTGCAATTGTGTTGAATGAGCTACCATGGAAAAATATTTTAAATAACTCAAATTCATTTTGTTGAGTATAGATAAAGTGCTTTGCATTAAGTAATGCACATACAAAACTTATCTAAAACATCGGGGTGTAATATTGAGTTCAAATAATTGAGTGAATAAGGGGCATTAGATTTGATCAAAATACAGTGGCAGTTTGATTCGTTCCGTGACTTTGCTTGTAACACAATTTACTCATACGGTATATCAAATCTGTATTCTCCATTGTAATGAATTCAAAATGCCATCAATCCAATCCAGCCTCTGGAAAAGCCACCACAATTTTAAGTGGTAACAGGGTTTTTCCTGCATTCAAGATTGAGAGGCGTCCGCCTCCAGCTAATTTGGTGCCCGCCTCCAGCCAGAGCGATTGATATTGCTCAACACAGCGCAATTGATGTCTGCGGCAGCAACGTATTTTCACTGCAATTGCAGCGTTCGCCATTTTGGAGGCGACGTTGAGTAGTATTGCCTACCAAGTTCATTTTCAAATTGGGAGGGGGAAAAAAATCAGAGCGTAATAAACAACTTCAACTCTGGACGTTTTAACACAGTTTTTGTTGAATGTAATGGCAACCCCACTAAAAAAACAAACAACAAAAACAAAACAGCAACACCAGCCCAAATACACAGCAAAGCTTGCATATCTTGGGAGCTCACGTGCTGGCCTATCTTATGTGCGCTCATATGTATTATGTGGCTCTTAGCAGTAGCACTTAAAAAATTTTGGCTCTAGTGTTAATAAATGAATGCTGTAATGTGATAATAGTCATACATAATGGAACTCTAAACTTAAAAGTATTTTCCCTGTAAAAGAAAGCGAGTCCATTGAATGTATAAAATACTTGCACATCACTGTGCATGGTCAGGATGGTACTACCTCTGCCTCAATTTAAGCCAGGAAAAACCCTGGGTAAGTAGGGTCAGTCATAAGTCAAGGTACCAATAGTGTATTTTTTTATTACCTCTTTATTAAAAGAAAGAGTATTCTTCAGACTAGAAAAATATAGCAACAGTGTCGCAAAGTCAGAAATACTGAAGTCATTGCTTTTGCTTGTTTATACAGCCCACACACATGCACCTCAAAGTTAAAAGCACTGCCTATAGAAGAAAAAGTACAACATTGCATACGTATTGTTTTAACTTCATAAAGACTGCTAGGGTCTAAGACTTGCATTAACCAAAAGAAAAGGTGAAAAGAAACACTTAACATTAATGACAAACAATCTTAACTGTCTTATTAACATATACATAGGCAGGTACACATCTCGTTCACTTTTTGAATAGAAGTAACAATTTTCCATCGACCAATCAGTGAACAGATATTACCCGCAGCACCAGGCCACTTTTTTGAGAAATTCTGGTAATGCAGGGTACAACTCCCAAGCAATATTTGCTCATTATTGACAGAGAGAAACTGGAAATGATGTGCTGGGTATTCGCTTGAATACAAGGTAACTCGATCTCCTTCATCCTAAGGTGCACTCAATCATGCCGCCAGTAAGAAGCTGGATCTGGAGGCTTGGTTCCCAGGTTCCGGAGCTTTCAGAGAGCTCGTCTCCTGCTCCAATTGCACCGACTACCAGGCCAGACGCTTGCGTATCCGCTACGGACAGACCAAAAAGATGATGGACAAGGTGGGAGTGCAGCCACTCGGGCATTACATTCAGCGATTCATTTTTGGTCATTAAAAGTATTTTAATGTGTGAAAGTATCAAGAGAGGTCATGATGAATCAAGTGAGTCATAATGGATTGCGTGACTTGGCAGCAACCATCAGAGGGTGCGATTTCAGGTCCAACTTGTTTTCTGCCTTAACTTTCGCTTTCTGCATGACCATTTTGAACTAGATAATAACAAACGTAATCTTATGTATCAGGAGTTCCCAAGCATCCGTGTTGGGCCCTTTTGGGTTTGACTTTAAAAAGGTTTTACATCAGACTTTTCAGCAGTATTGTTAATTACTTTTCTTGTTCTGAAAAGATGGAAGTTGGTTTTTTTCAATGTATACAATCAGTTATATTGACCTTCACTTTTATTATGTTTGTTGGGGATGCAAGAACCTTTCAAGTTTTCATTAACTCATTCTGTGCCAGATGATGTGTTCAAATGGGAAGCACCGGCCGGTGCCAGCCATTTTTGACCATTTTGACTCATTTTTGAAGGCCTACAGAGAATTGAGTTCTGTAGCTATTTAAACAGGGAACCTACCAAAAGAACGCTTTGATCATCTTTCATCAGAAAAAAGTATGTTTCTGTCCTTTACCATTCTTTAGTAAACAGCAGTTGAACTTTGGTAAGTTTCTTGAAAATAGTCGTTTCCGTTCACTTCCATGCTGTTTTTTTTGCATTTGTAATACCTCAAATATAAAAACAATTCTTTATTACATCATAAAGAACACCAAAAATATTGCTTTGAACGCAAAATAACACTTTAATTGCAAGATAAAAAAGGGGCGTCTGACTGTACATTGACGCTCAATCATTTTTCTAGGGAATTTTATGCGATTTTCCACACGCATGGGGATCGCCACGATCTCGTGCACGTTACATCATCAAACAAACATGACGATGGGACTATGTCAGCTTTCTTTGATTGAAAAAGCTGTTGTAGAGCGAGAGTGCCAAACTCCTCACGCAGCTTTGCTGTAGTGCACAAACACACACACACACGGACTAACAATCATACTCTCCATTCGTCGCTGTCCTGTGAAAAACATTTATGTCCAATTTTCGTTTTTTTTTTTTAACATTTTCACGTTAATGTGATGTCTGTAACACAGAAACACCATTCACACAAAAATAAGAAATTTTTTTAAAAAAATCGACGGACGGCAAACGAATAAGGAATTGGGCTGCTCAGTGGATGTGGAATTGGCCGTTGTGAAAATCTGGCCACTCCGGCCATCTCGTGGTGATTTTTCATACTGAAAACATTCCCAAAGCCTTGATACTTACTGTGGACCTATTCCAAGCCCTTTATTATAGTTTTATTGAAGAAAAAAAAAAAACACTGTAAACGTATTAATACAGCATGGCATCCACAAACAGAATCGCTGTCATCTAAAGAGTTAAGTATAAGCCAACAGTGAGTCAAATTAGCCTGCCAATACATTAGTGATGGACCGATGTGTTTTTTCAGGGAGGCTGATAACCAATATTTGAAGCCGATACACTGAAAAAATGGCGTCAAATTTTGTAGTGATAAAAACTCCAGCTTTTGACAGTTTTAAATGCCTTCAAGCACATGTTTAGTAAACAGCTTTTGTGATTTTCAATATTTTAGTTTTTTAGATCTTAGAAAATGGACAACTCAGTTTTAAAATTCCAGCAAAAATGAAAGATCCCAGGCACAGCAGCATGTCATAAAGTTAAATGAACATACAATAAAATATCTTCTTTAAGTTTACAACAGTAGTAGTTTTCCCAAAATTCAATACACTGTAACACAAATGTTCACCTTCCACATATCACTTATCTTTGTTTTAAAGTTCAAGAACAAAAAAGTGCATCCTCAACGCTGCAACTGGCCAGCAGCGAAATGAACATCTCATCAACGCAACTGTCTTCTCTCTGTTGATTTTTTTTGTGGGTGTTGCTTGATTCTTGCATGCCCCAAATCCAGCTGCTGTCTTCGTCATACTGGCTTTCTTGTGTTAGAAAGTAGTGAAACAAGCACAGCCATTATTGACTTATCAACAACCTTATTTCGAGAGGTCAAACCTTTCTCCTGAGCCATGGAGTTGACGCAGCAAATTAGCGGCTAGTTGGGAGTTAGCCTGTGAGCTAACTACTAGTGGTGGCAGGCAGCTTTATTTATGTAGCACATTTAATACACAAAAGGTAACTTGATGAATTTACAGCAAGTGTACTTTCGTGTACTGCTTCACTTGTGTGTATATAACGTTAATGGGCTCATAGTAAAATTACAAGTACAAATAGTTGTGAGTTGTAGAAGAGATTTATTACAATTTCACTAAAGTCTGTAACCTTAACTTACCTTCCCTCACTGGACTGTTCACAATATGTTCTCCTCTCCTCTCCGTGGGCGTGAATCTTGAGAGCAGTCTAACTCTTGGGGCAACAAGCAGCTTTGACTGCTGATTGGCTGTTACCCACTGCATATGGTGCTGTGGGCGGGTCAATGCCAGAGACAGTCACTGCCACGTACTCAGGAGACAGCGACGTGTGCTGCGGCTATCAGAGTCAAAATAACTCCGGTTTTAATTGATCGCATATTGGCCGTCGGATTAATAATGCTAATTAATGATGCTGATAATCGACAAAATGCCAAATATCGGCCCTGATAATCGTCTCAGTCGATAATCGGTCTATCTCTACAATACATTGAGACATTTTAATACTTCAGTATTTCTCAAAGAATTATTGTTTTTTGTTTTTTTGGTTACAATTGACTCATATTTGAATGAGGTTTCGTTCAGGCTTACGACTACCATTCTGTTCAACTGCCTTTTTTGTTGTTTAAACAATTCAACGTTTAATATTCATTGTGGAAAAACAACCCATCTCTATTTTCTGCCATCTAATTTAATTAGTTGCTCAAAGAAACTATATTTGGAAACACCCTCATTAGAGGTGGGCAATATGACGATATTAAATCGTTAAGCGGTTTAACATGTTCACAATCTCATAAAGCCGAAAGATCGTTTCATCGTCTATATGGCACATTCTAAACAGTTTAGCTCAATCACAGCACGCACAGTGCACCGAACGTGACACTCCACGCCTCCCCGTTTGTTTGTATAGCGGGAGGCTATAGCGGAAAGTCACCATGAAGCAGAGTTGGTCCCGAAAAGAAACTCCACATCCACAGTGTCGATTTGGTTTGGCTTTTCCTCGGAGGAGAAAGCGCACACCAGTTATTTGCAAAGTTTGCAGGGACTCAGTTCGGACATCAGCGCCGACAGCCAAAGCAAACGGAGATCAGACATGGTAGCCAGAGGCAGCCGCTAGCTCCAAGCTAACGCAACCCACAATAACACAGCCATTTAACAAGCGCACTCCATATGAAAAAACAAGCAAGCAGTGTAAAGAAGTAACTGAGGCAGTGACTTGTTACCTTGCTTAAGACATGATTCCCATTAAAACAGTGGAAAATGAGGGCTTTTAAAGACTCTTCAAAGTACTAGATCTACGAGCTGTGTTTTTATGTTTATTATGTTTACATTCGCTGCACATTTTGATAAAAATTGTCACCATTCAAATTAAAACCTGTTCAGAAAGCTTAGCAGACTTAAAATGCCATTTTTTTCTTTTGAGTTTTATACACATTTTAAATGTTTTATGTTTAACATGAGGAAAATGGTCAGAAATGTGCAAATTAGTCTTTAAAAAAACAATGTTTAAAAACAATCATGATAAAATCGTGATCGTGATTATTTTAAAAATTCGTGATATGCCCATCCCTAACCCTCATTTATGGCTGTACACTCAAGACACTTCCTGTTTTTCCTGTTTCCAGGCAGAATTTGTTCACATGCTTAACGCCACCATGTGTGCCACCACCCGTGTGATGTGCGCCATCCTGGAGAATTACCAAACAGAAGAGGGCATCATTGTTCCTGAGAAGCTCAGGGAATTCATGCCTCCTGGTAAGCCAAGTGACCAAGCCGAAAATGTTCTTGTCTATTTAAGATCAAGAACACTGCCGTGTCAATTGTATTGAACACGTGCAGAGGTGGCGGGAGGGACTAGAGTCTCACGACTTAAGTCGAGTCAGCCTTAAGTTGCCATTTTTTGGTAGGACTTGGAACTTGGTTACATTTTTTTGAAAGACTCGACTTGAGTTTGACATGGTATTTGCTCGACTTGACCTGACTTTAACCTGAAGTGCATGACTTGACGAGTCTTGCCTGTTTACATACTTATGTAAACCTGCGTTTTTTCAAGGTAGTGTAAAAGGCACACTACTTTATAAAGTGTAGGCTATTAAGGATTTTTTTTTTTTTTTTGTTAAAGAAAAGTTATTTTTTGTGTAGTACATGCAATTTTGGCAACCCACCAGTGTACAGTAATGCCAAGTGACATCTCATGAAGCAATTATTATTGAGGGAATGCCAATGATGATTCCATTTGGATTTAACAGCATATTTTTGATAAAATTGTGAAAAGAGATGCATGCAAGGTGAACTCATGCATATTCACTATTTGGCATTTGCAGCTTTTTTTTTTTGCGGTACTGTAATATATCTTCTGTTGTTTGCTGATAATCTGACCTATTGGCTATTTTGTTCCACTGTTACTCAGGGATTTTTGCCATTTGCGGCAGGCTTCAATCTCTTTCTCCTGCCAATAGTGTATGTACATTGTACAGAAAGAGAGCGATACAAATGTCCTATTTGTTCTTTCATTGTAATACCAGATTTGTCCACTTGTCTCTGCTGTTTATCAAGGTATGTCCGAAATCATCAAGTTTGTGAAGCCGGCACCCATTGACCAGGAGATATCCAAAAAGGCAAAGAAACAGAAGAATAAGCAGGCAGGAGATCAGAGCCTCCCTGACGCCATGGAGGAGATGTCGGTCAACGACTCCCAGATGCACAAATGATAAATATTATGGAATTGAGCCTTTTATTGTAACACCAAATCCTTTTGGAGAGAGAAGAAAATAAATGTAGTTGGCACTTTTAAATGATTAATGTTGGTTCTCCACAATGCTTTTGGTGGCTCCATCCTTACAGTATGTACCATATAATAATTGACAAACGGTTCCTGTCCATTTTTCAGCTATCGCAGATCCGTCTCATAAACGACTCACTCACATTCCAAGCCTAAAACAAACAAGATCACTGTAATTTCTGGCTTTGTTTGTTTGCGAGTGCTTCGTAACGCAGGGGAACACGTAGTGTAGAACTACTGTAAATCTGCCCTCAGCAGCTCATTCAAGACCAAACGCCATTTGGAAAAAAAAATCCTACCAAGGTTGGCGCCAGCATATGCTTAAACTGTCATAACCCTGTCTACGGTAAATTTGTAACATTTGAAATTTTGGTGTGTCAACTTTATTTTAGGCTCTTAATTCCCCTCACGTTGCCTTTTCCCTGTTTCATCATGTCACTGTTGAACATATACGGTCTGTCAGTCAGACTGTCAAGAATATCACAAAGTGGCTCTTACTGTAAGCATAATATTAAATCCAGGTCATACGGAAATGTTTTTGTCTGTCTTTATAAATGCGTCTCCAATGTAAAATCATTTGGAGTTTACATTTGCCAGTGGTCACCATGGACATCTGATAAGAGGATAATAAGGAAGATGTAAGTTATTCATTAACTCCAGCAGACTTTACTCCCGTCCACTCAAAGGAAGTCCCTTATTGTCTACTGCCAAAACGGTAAGCCCAAGTAACATTTCTATTTCCATTATTTAAAGGGTTGGATGGTGTTTTTTTTTTTTTCAAATGTGTGAACGTGCGTGTTTATACATACAAGAATAGCTGTTGCCCACTTGGCTGAATCTGCGACAAGCAAGGATGAGTGACACAGAGGATGACAATGAGATCTCTTTTACAGTGAAGGTAAGTATTCACTACTAATTGTTGAGAATGACCAAATAGCAGTTTAGAGAATTATGCACAATCTCAATCAGAAGATTGCAGTCATTGCAGTGAAATGATCACATTATGTGGTTGTATGCTAGTTTCTTGGCCGAGTGGAGGTGGTCCGCCCGAACGGACTAAATATCCTGGAGGAAGCAGCTCAGAGCCTCAAGGTATTAAGAAAATGTAGCTACACCTTTTTCCGTGGTTAATCTGTCACAAGGTACACCTGCACAAGCGAATGAGATCCAATACGCATGAACGCAAACGTCTGGCTTTTCGCAGGTAATGTTTTTATTGACGCTCAAATTGATTAATTTTCGTGTGTTTATTAATGCAGTTGGAATTTACTGTGGTGTTGAACCAGATGTATGAAAAAGTGTTGGGAGACCAATCACTTCAGTGAATATAGTCACTGTTCTAATGACAGGGGTATGTGGGACCCGTATTGAAAAGTGAGAACAGGATAAATCATTTAAAAACTTCCCAATATTAATGTGACCTACAACCTCAAATGAAAAGGGGTTATTTTAGAGGCGTTGTATGAATAAACAACTGAGATAATGTGGTTGTATAAGTGTGCACACCCTCTTAACAAGGCATAGCTGTGCTCAAACTTTCCAGACACATTCATTCATTAAGTATGCACACACCTGCTCGGCGCCACTCACCTCTGGCGACTCCAGAATGGAGTCCAACCTCTCTCGAGAGGACTGGTACCAGAGCCCAAGCTGTTGCGTGGAGCCGTGTCCGACTATATAGAGTCGGAACTTACCTGCACGGCACACCAGCTCGGGCTCCTTCCCTGGCAGAGAGGTGACATTCTATGTCCCTAGAGCTAGTTTGTGTAGCCGGGGATGGGACCCCCATGGTCCCTGCCTTTTGCTGCCGCCAAGCTGCTGAGTTGACGCCCCTGCTCTAGGTAATATAAATGCTTGGTTTGTAAAATTAAAGAATTGGAGTGGGCTTGTACTGTATGGGCCATACTGTACTTCCCCCGGGTGTAAAGACAACATTAAAGAAAAAATGTTTCTTGTATTGGATCTCATTTGAAAGTGAACATAATGTCGCGGTAAATGACTTGTAAAGCTGTCCCCTGTCATCCACAAGACCCCTGACCCGTACTCCTCAGAAAAGGCTGCAAAGAAGAGCAAAGTCCATCTTTTTGTGTCTCTGAGTGGGATTGACATGCTGGAAAACAAAACCAAGGTGTGCAACAACCCCCAAACTAGACCTTGAAGTATCCTAGCACGTGACATGACTTTGTCCTCTTGTCAGTTTCTGCTGTACACCTGCCCCCTCCCCACCATTTCCTTCTGCGCAGTCTTGCCCTCGTCAGCCAAAGTGTTCGGCTTTGTGGCCAAGCACCCGGCGGTGGACGTGTACCACTGCTACTTGTTCAAGAGCGAGACTTTGGTGAGCATGCGTACATTCACACAACTGTACGGTGGCCTATCAGTGGACCCCAACTTCCAAAACTTGTCCCTAGTCATACGTGCTGGTTTCGGCCATCGGCGATATCTTCCGAGCCGCGAAAAGAGAAGCGAACGTCAGAGGCGGTCGCGACCTGATAGTGGAGGCCCTCAGACACAAGGTTGGCAGCCCTGTGGCTATACTGATATTACAGTATGTCCACTATTGTACAACATCCTCACCATTTTGTCACTTTCAGAATAAAATGCTGCAAAAGGAGAATTCCGAGCTCAAGAAGAGGCTTGCGGACCAAAACAGCCAACAATAAGCACATGAGCTTGGAGTCTTTCTGCATCCATGTAATTATCATACCAACTATATTTAATTGCACACAAAATGGATCAATCTCCTTGTTTATTTGCAAAATGAACAAACTTAACAGTCATTGCAAATGAACCAACAAAACTAGAGTGTCTTTACCTCTTTGAAATATACTTAGATTGTATTCTTGTTTTGTATTTTGTAGTCTCTTGCCATGCACAAATTTATGAGACATGTCGGTGAATGCCTTGAAAACACACACATGCACCTTGTGGAAAATGACTCTGAAAATCTTGTCATTTTTATCACCGTTTTTCATAGTTGAATCCATATGAAAACTCAGTGTTGTATCGGCGATAAAAAACAACACACAAAAACATTTGCATAACAGAATCAACTGAGTGTACTCAAATAGCTTGGAGACATCTGCGAAAATAACATCGCTGACACTCTTGTGTCTGTGCTTGGCTGCTGAAATATTGAAGTCTGTTTTCTACCATTCTTATACGTCACTCACTATAGCTTTTGTTAGTTGTTTTTAGCTTTTGGCAGTCTGATTTATGCTGCACAGACAGAGAGTTTCAAAGTGGGCTCTTTTTGTATCTGCAGCATCATCACATCATTCTGGACATAGCAGGTCTTGACCTGACTTAAGGTTAACTTCCTCCCATCCTTTCCATGATGACTGAACAGACTGACCTAGACACTCGGTTTCCGTCTTTTGTGCTCAGCACAATTCTTTTGCCCTTTAACAAACATTTACAGTATCTGATGAAATGATTGTTTAACATGGAATCTTTTTTTATTGTATTTTTTTGCACATGGCAATAATGTTCTGGGAATTTTCTTAGTGATCTTATGAATGATGTGAATTCACTTCTTTGTTTCTTCTTCTTCTTTGTAACATTTAGTGTGTTAAAAGGTGTGAAATTGATGTTTTCTTTGCTCTCGGTTTCAACTGCTGGCAATATTAACAATGTTTTTGTCTTACAGTGTCATAAAAAAATCCCACAAAACTACCAGACAATGGGAAATTAATGGGTGTCGACCACAATGATTCCCACTATGTTTTTAAGATTTTATATTCTCCCAAAATAAACACCATGTCGAGGCTGTCCTGTGAAAAACTCTTATGTCCATTTTGGTCAGTTTCTTATTTTTACGCGAATGGTGTTTCCACGTTACAGACATCGCATTAACGTGAACATTAAGATGTTTTCCAAAATTGGACATAAGGTTTTTTTTTCCACAGGACAGCGACGGTGTAATGGTAACGCTAAAAATAATTTTTCCCAGAAATGCTGCCAAAAATACCACGAAAGCACAATAATGTGAGAAATGAACAAACAACCACAGCGTGTGCCTAAATACATTATCCAGTACGCGAGTGACGGTAAGATCATTTGAGTGCATTTGCACCACCTAGTGGAGAGCCTGTAAATCACAGTTTTGTGAACTTGATGACAAAAAAAATCTTTAACTTCCCCAAAATTATGGTTTCCAATGTTTTAATGTTCCAATAGGAAGTAACTAAATTAGCGTATATGTGAATTTAGTGGAATACTGTACATACAAACATCATGTGTATTATGAATATAATTGTGAGGATAAGCGGCTTGATGGATGGATGGATGGAAAATGAATGCATATAAAATACTGGTGTTTCGTTAACATGTTAATGTTGTCCCATGATCTTGCCCATAAATTGGACAGAGACAAAACATAAAAAAAGACCTGTGAAATATCAGACTTGTATCAGCATTGTTATGTTGTATGAGGCCTCATCATGTGGACACAAAACACCCTGTGTTTTTTTGTTGTTGTTTTTGGCCCAACAAACATGCTTTAAAGCCACAGACAAAAAGAGTCACATCGCTGCCAAACCAACCAAAACACTTTAGCTGCTAGGGCACCTAAATTTCCCTTGCAGGTGAATAAAGGCTATATTTGTTTGTGTTTCCCCTTTCTCAATCTTTTCCCAAATTTGGATTCATCTCTCCGCCCTATCCCTCACTCTGTTGTTCCACCTTTTCCCCATTTCGCCATCTTCCAGAAATAAGCCATTAATCTTTGTTCATCCACACTACAAACTGTGTGTAGACCATTCCTGCCAAGTATGCTGCTTGCTACAGCTGAAAGACACTTTGGACAATAAAGTAATTTCAGGTTTGCAAGGTCCCCCCTCCCCCATATTTCGTAGGAGCAAAATCAGGTTTGTACGAGGAATCTTCACAGTTGATTAGCAACATGTAAAACTACAAGGAGGGATGTAGTTGTAAACACTGCATTCTGAGTTCATGTCTGATAGCAGAAACTTCTGAAGAAAGGTGAGGTGAGCTTGTAAACTGCAGGGCTTTAAGGGGTCTGCTAGTCTCTCGGGGATGGATTTGTTGTCGAGGAAGGTCTCCTGGAAGGCTTTCTTGAGGCAAAATGCCTGTAATAACAAAGATGTGGAGGGTAGGGTGGGGGCTTGTGGAGGTGCACGGAGAATTTGCCTTTTAAGGGGGTCCGCTCTCTCTCGTGCAAGCCTTGTGAGCTCATGCGCAACAGTCACAACGCTGAACAGAGTAGTTTCAAAATAAACAAGAACAGAGAAACGTGGGGAGAATTTTCTGCGCTCTCCGTGCTGCATTAGTTAGCTCCTTTTACAGTTTTTGTTTTGACTGAATGGATCATATGTTGTTTACATACTTGAGCACAGTGAACAAGAGTCCGAGGCTGAGTCAGAGGCGTGACGAGCATCCTATCAGTCGCCGTCACCGCTGTGGTTTTCTCGCTTGTTTTCCAGACAATACCAACAATGTGCTTTGGGACTGAGCCGGCCGGCCGAGGAGAGGCCGCCTGCATCTGGGGGCAGGAAGCCCAAGGAGATGAGATGAGGGGAGGAGGGGGGGGGGCGTAAGAACAGAGAGGTAATTGTGTGTATATAAGCGTGAGGTAACCTAGCTGAGCGGCAGAGGCAGGGCAGGCAGGAGAGGGAAAGGGCGATGTGTTCTTGGGATGGGAAAAGTGGAAAAGGGTGAAGAAAGTGTAGATAGATACTGGAGAGTGGAAGGAATAAGTCAAGTGTGTTCAGGGAAGCGTGCGTGGGAAAAGCAGAATAATGGGTCAAGCACGTGCCAGCATGGAGTTGAGTAAGAGGTGTTTTTAAAGTGTACTTGGAAAGGAAAGGGGGGGCCAGCGTATCCTCCCCTCTGTCCCTTCAAGCAAGTTGAGCCAGGCTGTACCAGAGCCAGGAAAAGGGGAAGGGCCTCCATCTCCTCTTTTTCTGGCTGACAAAAACAGCTGCCCAATAGCCCGATCTCGAGGCTTAGCCGTGGACCGGGAAGACGAGGACTAGTGGTGGCAAGGAGGGGGAGACATCCCTGACCTCAGGACCCGTCCACCTAAATGGGTTGCGTCCTGAGTTCGGACTGGTGTGGGGAGGACGTGGTGCAAGCGGTGCAGGTGGTCAGGAGCCCGTCTGTGAGGAGTCGCAGCCTGGAGAGGAGTGACAGTGGCAGGATGAAGCTGATGAAGGTCAGTGTGGGAATGTGATCGCTGCATTGCATACACAGTACATGGGGAGGGGGGGGGGTTGCGTAGAGTGTAGGGGCTTACAAGGAAAACTTAACTGTCTTCTGTGTTTAAAAACACGTGTTGTGACATTGAAGACTAAACTGAAAAACAATACATTTTCTCAATATTTGCAAATACTGTATGGGATGAAGATATGTTCCATAATGACGAGTATGTAGACCCTTTGTTATGTTATGTTATTGCAAAAACTAAATTGTTTGTAAATTGTCTTCAAAGTTTACAAAAATATTGTAATGGAATGTATTTTTCATTTTTGAGTTTACTATGCTCATTGAAGACAAAATGACAGTCATTCTTTGATGACAAAAATATACATGCATGTAATGTAATGTGATGCAGATATGTGATTGAAGACTACATTAAATGGTCTAATCTGTCTTCAGTGTTTACGAAAACATCCAATTCTCTTCAGTGTCCAAACGCTTTCAAAAACACTAACTGACTAAATTATCTTCATTACTAACAAAATCATGTATGTTAGGTAACTGGAGACTAGTTCTTCGTGGGCATTTACAAAAACTCGCGACTGAATTATGTTTGCTGACAATTCACGCATGCTGGCATAATTGAATGCTACTTTTAAGTCATTAACAATTATGATGGAATGATATTTGTGCCAGAATATGATGTGTGGTGGCAAACATTCAGACACAGTGGTCAAAAGTCATATGAGATTTTACAAATCTATCTCAATGAGACTTGATGATGATGATGACATCGCCAGCCCATCGCACATTTGTGGTGACACAAAAGCAGCGTTGCAGTGTGTGATGCTGTCAGCGCTGTAATGCAATGACACACTGATAATGCACAATGAGGCAGTCTGGCTGGTGGAATGAATAATGTCAAGTAGCTAATAGTGAGTACCGCCCTTGTCAGTGGCAAAGTGGTAAGATAGCATATTAAAAATGCCTGTTTCCTGTAACATTTAGTACAGTCACAAGTGTTTGCGCCTGTCTTTGTCTCCCGTTTGCCTTTTGCCATCTGCGCTCCATATTTGAATACACATGCTTGGTTGCACCGCATGTCCCTGCGGGGCCAAAATCACATGGTGAGCTCTGTGGGAATGCGGCGCCCTCTGGACCACGTCAACTGGCGGAGAATGACCCCTGCTAGAGTAAATGTCTGTGGGAAGCAGCTCGATCCCACTAAGAGATGTTGTCTCTTCTATTTATGGAGGGTTTTTTTTTTTAAATGTGCTTGTTTGTGTCAAAGTTTTTCAGTGTGTGAACTGCAGTTCACATACTGTGGCTTGTTCCTGTAACTATTTGGTCATGAAATCGAGGCGTATGATCCACAAATCTTTCACCCTCCTGAGGAGAGATGTTTTCTGAGGAGCCTCTACAGACCACGACAGGATATGTCAAGTGAAGTAATACAGTAGACATACTGATGATGCTCGATTAATAGTGTACCTTTTTTAAAAAAAAAGAAAATAATAATAATACATATTTTGAGACAGAGCAAAAACGGAGAGGATTTCAACATCTTAATCGATTTCTTTTTTCTTAAGCGACAGACTTCACTCATGATGAGGGCAAAAAAGCACAAGTAGCAAGACTGACCCGTGAAAGACAACATCGTGGCACAGGACATCCAGGCTGCCAGAAAATACGAAGAAGAGCAGTGGTAGAAGAACAAACAAGAGCTAGGCAGACTGTTAGCTTTTTGGTTAACAAAATAAAAGTCTCCTTTTAAGTTTGTGCAATGACTTGGCAGACCTGGTCAGTTCCCAATTGGCTGTTGTTCCATTTCACAGTGATGGAGTACATACGAACTCAAGGTTGACCACACACACGCTTTTGTGATCGGAAATATTTAATAGATTTAACTTAACTCACATTTTAAATTATTTTCCTGGGCCTCGTATGTATCGGGCGGCCCCGGTAGAAAAAAAATAATCCTGGGGCTTTTCCTGGCTACGCTACTGTTACATTTCATTCATATTTCCCATGATTGCCATCATGCTGTTATTACCAAACACATGTGGATTTAATCCTTTCTGTATTAGTTTGAAGTTGTGCACAATTATGTGGGACTTGAGACCCACCCCCACATCCCTATTACAGAAACACCTCTTGGTTAGCCAATGCGACTTGTCTCATCATTACTCATTCCTAGTCCATCACTCAATATGCTCGTCACTGAGGAGCAGAACTTCACCAAAGAAAAAAATGTAATGAACTGTGAGACTCAGTAGTTATGTAACTGCTTCTTGTTACTATCCGTATGGTTCCGTTCAACACCCAGAGATCCTCTAAACGACACAACTGTTGTGGGAGTCATTTAAATGTGCATAACAAGCACAGCAAAAGTCATGAAGCTGTCACCTGTCACCTTACATGTGGTGACATCCATCTTTGTTCCATCCAAAACTTGCTTTGATCATCACGTCCAGTATTGGTGTGGAATGGTAAGCGTGCAGTATAGACGCTAAGGCAAGGGTTAACATATTTAAGTGTCACTAAATGTGCATTTGTGTATCAGGGTATTTTTTTTCCTCCACAAAATTTGCTTAAATATTTGTTGCTGTTTTAAGTCCTAGGGCCCTATTTTCATGCCCAGCGAAAGTCTTGCTCAAAGCACGGCATTAATGTGCGCATGGGTTGAGTTTTATCTCTGTTGTTTTTTTTTGCAGAGGCAGGCAATTAAAAAAACTGGCATCTGCGCCGTTGTAGGTGTGCACACAGCTGACTTGCTCCCTGGCCAATGGTAGCGGCTCCTCTCATTCTGCTTAAATTCAGCGTAGGAGAGGCACACAGTCTACAAGGCTGGATACGTTTCTAATGAATGACAACAGGATCTCCACTTGCGGTTGATAAAGTTGTAAAGTTGGCCTTGGCAATCACAGATTACTGTGAAATGGGCACTTAGAGACCGCTTTCAACCCTGATCATTTGTGTCCACTCCCCCGCCCAATAGCTGTGCCGTGGGCCGTGGCCCAGGCGGTGATTTTACACTATAAAAGATGATGATAATAGTAAAACTATAACACATTCAAGGAATTCATTTCCACAGTGATTCGGAGGCTTCCATACATGCTGTTGTCGTATTTATGAATGAAATGCTATGACATTCTTGACACATACGGTATTTGCGGAGTTCAGAATTTGGAGTTTGCCTGCACCTTGAGCAAATTCACCAAAATCACATTACACCACCTGCACCACAACTTAGACCTGCTTCTATCTGGTCTGATGTTTAGTCTGCTTTCAGCCACCAAATTGTCAGATGCACCAGGGGCATGTAAAAGAAACACCCAGCCTGGCACAGCTCAGTCTGCCAACTTCCCAAACACGCTAAATGAGACTCTTACCGACGAAAATGAAGTTGTTTTTTACATTTGTGCGCTGTCTACAAAAATATAGCCCATAGTGTTTGTATGACTTTTGAATCATATATTTCACGGTAATTGTACAACCTCAAAAGTCGCATGGCAAATCTCTGGCAAGTTGCTAGCATGTTAGCATGCTCAAGATTTAGCCACCACTGAAAACTTGAATAGAAACCACTTTTGCTTTTTATTATTAGAAAAACAAATTAGACTTGAGTCCGCTGATAGTGTAGTGGTACACACGCCTGAGTTGTGTGCGGGCAGCGTGGGATCGATTCCCGCTCAGTGACAGTGTCTATGTGTGCCCTGCGACTGGCTGGCGACCAGTTCGGGGTGTGGTCTGCCTTCGCCCATTGACGGCTGGGATAGGCTCCAGCAACTCCCCGCGACCCTATATAGGATAAGCGGTTTGGAAGATGGCATGGCATGGCAAATTAGACTTGACATTGTGATTTTTTTTTATTTTTTCACATTTGTCCATCTCTCTCTGTAATTTTCATGTGAACAACATTTAGAGTGACTTAGACTGCGGCCTGGAGCCGCAGGCACTTACTATAAACACACCCGAGACAGGAAGGAGCACTGAGGGAACATCTATAGGTAAATATAGAGCCACTTCAGACTAGAACACAACTGAATATGTTCTCTCTCAGCCATGTTAGCAAAAACAAAAAACAAGGTGGATTCAACTCCAAGTGTGGTTGCTGTATAATGTAGGCTAGATTCCTGTGGTTTCAAAACAATTATCTGGACCGAATTCTGGGCCAGATTTAGAACTCTTGTTTTTTGTTTAGATGATGGAGGGCAAAGGAAGAGAAATAAATCATTTGCTTTTACAGTCTCCAAACTCTCCTAAAACAGTGTTTCACAACCTTTATTTGGCCAAGGCTTTGTATTCATGCTTATGATATACTTATTAGTGGAAAAAAAAATTAACCATTCGCTGTTTCTGAGCTCAGGCCACACTAGAGAAATAACACTATTGCTGTGGCAACATCTTGGCATCAAGGAAGTATATTGAAATGAATTGAGTAATTTTACTTCGACCCTTCAGAGGCTGGGTCCTTTGAAGGCTCCTCATGTATCCTCCATGAACTGCATAAACCATTGCGAATTTGGACTGGCCAAGCGTAGAAGAAGAGCGGCGTAGAGTGGTGTAGAAGAAGAGTGGAGCAATATAGGCTACAAAAGTGTGCTCTAAAACAGCCTTCGCTCAAGGCCTGCCTCCATGGAAACGAAGGCCGGATATTAGGGCTAGATTCGAAGGCCACATGAGTTTGGACTTTGGACACAGGTGTGCGGTCAAGGCTCGCCGGAAGTTACGTCATGTAGCTGTCAAATTTGGCCTTTGAATTTGGACGCAGCCAAATAGTATGGAGTGCTTTGCTGCCATCTTGTAGCATCTATAGGCAATTACCAACCTTTTTGGGGGGTGTAATTGCTCATATATTTACGTTTTTGGCAGCAAGGCTGAGTCTTTATTCCCTGCCAATAGAGTGGGTTTGCTGTATTTTATTGTATTTATGGCAACAAGTGGATACACAGGTCAAGTGGTAGCTTCTGCTGTCTTTTAATTGTTCTCCCTGTCACTAAACGCCCCAGGCATAGAAAGCTGAACATTATTTGTTGTAAATAATAATTTTCAGAGCAATTAAGTGAAATTTGATCATTTCTGACACCACACCTCATAATCTCTTATGGCACACGAATGTGGTGCGGCACACTTGTTTTGAACCACTCTTAAAACACAACCTTGCAGTGTAAAATCCAAAGTCAAACTCATGACACTGTTGATTTCCTAAATTGTGCATTACTGTACTCCTACTCATTCTACAACTCCTACTACTCCTATTTACTGTATTATTATGCTTTGGTGAAAAGATGGAAAAGGGTTTTTAAATGTTCAATGTTTTGCATGTAATATTTCATCAATTTGTTTTGTACATAATTGATGGTGTAGTGATTAATTTCATTTGGGTTACAGTTTCCCTCATTGACGGTGTGACTGACTGTGTGAATGATTGCTTATTTCTCTATATGTACCCTGTAAGTGGTTGGTGACTAGTCCATGACGTTGTCAACTGGCAAAGGCAAGGGATGGGGACCGGCATAGATTACAATGGATTAATTATTTGTATTGCACATATTATATTGAGAAGCCACATCCTTTCTTATGTCATGTGTCATCTTCCAAACCGCTTAACCTGTACAGGGTCGCGGGGAGGTGCTGGAGCCTATCCCAGCTGACTATGGGCGAAAGGCGGACTACACCCCGAACTGGTCGCCAGCCAGTCACAGGGCACACACACACACACACACACACACACCCACACACACACACCCACACCCACACACACCCACACACACCCACACAGACACCGTCACTGAGCGGGAACCAATTCCACGCTGCCCACACAACTCAGGCGTGTATACCGTTACACCATCAGTGACCCCCCCTTGTGGCAGTCATTTTCTTTTAAGGTTCAATGGATATCAAACTTTCCTTCTTTGCAATCACTAATACCATTCTGTGGTCAGCAACCTCGTACCCCCCAAAACCAATGGCATGTTGTGTTAACCCGTCAGTTTCTCACTTGCTGAAGTTTGACAAGATTTGCATTATCACCTGGTAATGCTTTGACATATAGCATATTTTTTCTAGAAAATGTTAATTGTGTGGGTCCCCACTCCATACACGCTGAATATTTTGTTTGGTTTTGTTGGAGTGTCTGAGATAATAGAAACACGTGAGTTTGTCGTCCGTCATGCTTTCTTGCTCCTAAACAGCTGCACTTTATCAGCACTTTGGCTTAGTGCTGTTTTACACAACCCAGCCCCGCTTCTCTAGCCTCCCTCCACCTCTTCCTCCTCCCCTCATTTCCCGTTGGCCCCCACTCCGTCCTTTTTGTCATTTAGCCTTGTCCACCAGTGGTGCCTCATTTGGACAGAACAGACAAACAACCCCCCTAAATCATGACGACTTTATTAACTTCACAACATCGAAAGTCATTCTATAAGTACTGTACCTCACCCACTTTCCCACCCCCAACTCCAACTCCCTTCCACGTGGGACCCTCCCCCACTTTGGTGACCGACCCGTGGCCTCATTCCAACTCCAAGCATCGGTTTCCTGTCTCTCGATCCTCATTACTTTCGTGAGTGGCACCCGCCCATTACATTTATTTCAGTATTACTGTTCACCTCTCATTTTGAATCGACCTCTCTGACAAAGCGCCCCCCACTTTTACCTCCCTCCCACCTTCCATAAAATGGAAAATAAATCACAAAATTCCAAGATGTTGAAAAAACCCCAGAAATAAAATAAAAATACAGGCATTCCATACGTATTACAAGAGGCATAGACTGCATTAGCAACTTACTTTTATGTGCAGAATGGCAGTCACGTTCTCCTCTGAATGGAAGGGATCCAGTTACCCAACATCATACCTGTGCATGCATATTATTTAACATAACACAGATGGAAGTTAAAGCTCCAGAGAAATAAAGCTCTGCCGCTCAGTCATATTGAGTTATCATTGAGTTATCACATTTCCACCGCTAGATGGTAGCGCTAGCACACTGTATACCTAGTGTTGAGGATCAGCACCGTGTGTTGCAGCTTTTCAGCATAACTTCCTGATCACTTGTTTACATTTTGTTTAATGGAAGAAAATGGGTGGTGGGGTACGGTCTTACTATCTGATTTAAATTCCAATTATATTTCAATGGTAATGTTCTACAGTCCAGACTTACAGACAGAATTACTGATTCAGTGATTCATATATAAACTTCACAACTGAACTACATTTTGAGTTATTGTGCACTTTTTACTTGTCATGCCAATCGTTGCTCGGCAGAAGGCTTAGGGCTCAGGAAACATAAGCTTCATAAACAGCCCAATAAGTATTTTGAGAGTATACATTTTTTTTCCAACTGAATCACTGTTGTTTTGTATTTGACAGAGTTAGGCATCGCCTAACCGCCACGAAGTTCCCGTCTGCATATTTAGCCGACCCAAGTGGCCCGGTAGGTCCGAGTCAGCCAAACAGCGTCGAGAACAGAATTAACCGGTAGCACATCACACACATGCGCTGCAACCCTAACACGCAGCCAAATAAAGTAGAAAAAAAATCAATCAATCAATCAATCAATCAATCAATCAATCAATCAATCAATCAATCAATCAATCAATCAATCAATCAATCAATCAATCAATCAATCAATCAATCAACAAAACGGTATTGTATACCTTTCGGTCCCACAGACGCAATGCCACGTGCCCCCTATTGTTTTTATTTCACTGATCACCACGCTGTGCGTGTGTGTGCGTGTCTGTTGTTTTTATTTGATATTTTTTCTTTATTTGGCGGATCTGTGGTACTTGTGCGACGGCTGCGTGTGACGTGAACATTAAATTCTCGATGTGAATTGGCTGTTGCCGACGAGAGACAGACTGGGAGCACGTGGGTCGGCTAACTATGCAGACGGAAACTTCGTGAAGGTTAGGCGATGCCCAAATACTATTATTATTATTATTATAGTGATAATAATAATGATAATTAGGGCCGCTGGTGCCCATATGGGTGCCCTAAACTGAAAAGTCAGATGGTGCCCCCCACCCCAACCAGATTACAATTTTTCGCGGTCCCCAATTTTGGCGCGCGTGTGTGGTAGGTGCAGCTGACGGGTAAATGGATACAGCATATACGATTACTAGTAACCTGTTAAAAACTGTATAGTTAGCAGTGTAATTAAAGTCCCATAATATTAAATTAATGTAACTTGAATATGAATACGTCGAATTACTTTTGAATTATTCCAATACCAGATGTTGACAAAATTAAAACAAACAAAGAAACAAACAAAAGTCAATACGATGTTTATTTGTACATTTTTCTCTGGTCTTTTCTGTCTTATGGCTGTTTAATATGCATGGTTTTGGTATGCTGGAGGACGCCTGAGCACCCACAATTCAAATCCAAAGCACAAGAAATGTGAGGACGACAAACTAACCACTTGTGCCCCATACTGCAGAGATCAATAGATGGATACAGTAAATGGATGGACGGATGGATGGATGGATGGATGGATGGATGGATGGATGGATGGATGGATGGATGGATGGATGGATGGATAGATAGATAGATAGATAGATAGATAGATAGATAGATAGATAGATAGATAGATAGATAGACAGACAGACAGACAGACAGACAGACAGACAGACAGACAGATAGATAGATAGATAGATAGATAGATAGATAGATAGATAGATAGATAGATAGATAGATAGATAGATAGATAGATAGATCACTTCATCCGGTGAGAGGACATTTGGTTCAGAACGTTTTTTCAAACCATTCCAAATGACCGGTTTGTTAATTTGTGAAAGGTAGAAAAGAGAAGTTCCCGGCATCTTTGTTCAACCAACCAGCCATGTGTTGTACGAGTATGTATGTACAATGCATACTGTATGTGTATACTGTATTACATACAGTACCTGCGCCTTGTAAAAAGAGGTGTTTTACTCTGTCAGAGGTCATTTGAGCCAATCCGGAGCGGCTGTAGTTGCGCTCCCCTCCCCAAAGCGACCAATCGGAGGGCTTGAAGTGGTCATATCCCGCCTCCGTATGCATAGAGCTGTTGTAGCCCCACCCTGTTGCTGCAGCCCACCACCACCCACTACCACCACACGCTCTGAGGGTGGACCAGAGCAGAGCAAACAAGTGATCTCATAGCAGACACAGTAAAAGAGTGTGGCCGTGTTCGTGGAAGCTCGCCTCGGCATGAGGGCCCCCCGTTGAAAGTTGAACCACTGGAAGCATGTTTAGCGGGAAAGTGAGCAAGGTAAGAGCAACTAGTGTGACAGTCGAGTGAAGTACTTGCCAACACACGTGTGTGTGTGTGTGTGTGTGTGCGTGTGTTTGATAAGTGATGCGCACTTTAGATTGAGGGGCATTTTATGTTTTATGTTTATGTTAAGTTGCAGAATTCACGTTGCTGGACTTATTTAATGGCCTGAGAAAATCGAGCCAATGAGTTCTCTCATAGTCGGATTCCTTGTTACGTTGAACTTGATTCCATGACATACGCGTCTTCGGGAGGGGGTCATATGATGCATTAAGCAGTACGCCCCCACCCCCTCAGGGTTTCTGCGTCAAAGCAAGTCATTTGTTGTTAATGTCACACAGTTAAAGGATTACAAGGAAACTCACCAGTGCACGTAGATAGATGCGTGTGCACAGCGTGTGTGCAGTGTTTCCTAACAATGGTGAATTAGGCACCTTATGACATCAAGTGAAAGAGCATTTAATTGTTTCGTCTGTCATTATATCTCGAGTTGAAGTTAATTAATTTGAAATCCGGACAAATGAAGTAAAATCGGATGCTTTCCCAGGGCACACTGGTCAAGAGTCACTGTATTGATATAGTTGTATCCTGTATTTACTCACTTTCATAGTCGAAAAATCACATTTTGTGTATTTGTGTCTTATTTCATAATTGAAGCCAAGCCAGACGCATGTTCCAAGCGTGGAATGCGGTAATGTTCATTTGGTGCCAAAGTGGTGCATGCATTAATGGGTACAGTGCTGCACTGCTTTCCATCCTTTATTTTCAATAGGCATTTTATATTTCATACAGATCCCAAAAGTTTACATTTACAGTAATGAAATGTTTCAGCGGCCTTAGAGTCTTATACATTTTTGCCGCTAATTTCCTTAATGTCTGTCTGCCTGAACGGGTTCCAATTCCCAGATATATTTTATGTTTAATATTTAGATAGAGTTGTTTAAAATTCTGATGATTATGTGCATTTAAATAGATCATAACTCATTTATGTTTATTTTGAGTGATTTCCATGTCTGCCCGACTTCCTGTTCCTGTTCCCAGACGTTTTTGATACAATTTAGTGGTTTGATTAGGAAATGGACAAGAATAAACAAACAAGTCTCATAATCCTTATAATGTTCTTTTCGGAGTAATTTCCTGGGCCTATGTCATTCGGTTGAAAATTGCGTTGCTGTCAGCTCTATGTCCATAGCACTGTCAGTCTGATTGAAATAACATACACTGACCTGTGGCATTTTTTAAATTGGTTGTTGGGGCAGTTATGATGGGTCCTTTGGTGAATTGGTGAATTAAACGTTAAATGTTTTCGGTAACGCTTATGCTCATGTATGGCACACTAGCCGATCGCAGGGCATTCACCTATGGACTATTAAGAGCCTTTGATTAATCTAAGAAGCGTAATTTTGGAATGTGGGAGGAAGCTAGAGTATCCGGAGGAACCCCACACAAGTATGTGAAGAATTTTCTCACGGAGCTGAGATTCGAACCCCGTACCTCAGAACTGTAAGGCAAGGTGTGCTAAACACTAGTACGAAGTACATCAATGCTATGCTGCTGTGAAAACGTGACCACAAATAATCATTCATCTCACATTCATCATTCAACTCTGCACTTTCATTTGCTGCAGCCCACGTTATTCAGCAGGCCAGGTCCTGCCTTTTAAAGCCAAATACACACAAAGTCACACATACTGCAGTAGAAAGTGAGCATGGCGACCCCAAGTGGACATAAATAATCCCTGCACATCACATGCATGTTATTGAGTTTAGCGATGCAAAATAATTTTTTAAAACCTTCAGCTCTGACGATGTGTTGATGACATGTTTTACTAACTAAATTTGAGACTTGTGCGGCCATTTCTAATGTTCAAAATTGAGATGCACATAGCTATCTGACTATCCTCTGCCTCATGCCTCCATCATTGTTTTCTGATAAAATGTTCGAAGTACTTGTCAGTGAAAGATGCAAATTACCCATAATGCATTCGGCATCTTCAGAATCCTGAAGCGTGGGACTCCTCTTGACATCATGTCAACAGCATGTCAACATGATTAATGATTGTTGTTTTGTTGGCTCTCCATCTTGACGCCTTGTCAGAGTCCCCATCCGGCTTTACAACGTAAAGAACAACCAGCAAGCAGATAACATTGTCTGCAGTGCCACCAAGCTTTTCTAGCTCAATAACGCCGCCGTCATGATTAAATTCCAAAACCATATTTGATACCTGACACCGGAAAGAGTTTTTTTATCGAGAACGTTTACTTAAAAGTGGGGGTGAATGAAAAGATTAATGATGTGTGTCTGGGATAGTTTTCATTAGGTGTAACTCTGGTGCGGGATGAGTCTTGACTGCCGGTAGGCTGTTCTTTCCAGGTTTCCACTCTAAACACATTACACATTTTTTTTATTTGGTGGGGGGAGGGTGTGGGTGTGTGGGGAGATTTCACCACTGTAATAGCTAAAATACATCTTCCATTTGTGACACTCCACTTGGAATGACAGTTTTGAAGGTGTGGTTTTGCCTCATGCAACCGAGTCACTGTTCACCCGCTCTCTTCTATTGGGCCAATGGTCTTTTGTTACCGTGGTGACTGCGGGGCACAGCTTAGCTCGAGTGACTACTTGTTTTCAAACAGCCCAGAGTCTGAAGGGAAAGGCGAGTTGGATTTGAACAGAGAAAGCCAGAAATTTTCACTAGTGGAGGCAGCACGTACCATTACTGAGTTGCGTGGTGTAATTGCACTTGCCAATTAGTGCGCTGATCCGTGCATGTGCCGCATACAGCAGAGCAGACACGTGGCCAAAGTCAAATAATCCTAACCCACATAGCCAACTTCACCAAACATTCATGTATGTGTCAGCTGTCAGAGACTAACAATGCAGCTCTGCTTACCTTTCGGCTTTGACATGACAGTGCTTCCATGTAGTTTGTTTAAAAGTGGCGGTTCTTTGCTCAGCTTAATTGTTTCACTTTTTACAATCAGGCAACATTTAGAACAGCTTGCTTACACACACATTTTTGGGAAATAAGATATTTATTTGTTTAAAAACACATGATAGGCAAGCAGGCACTACTACAACTATTTTCTGTAGAAGCAATTGAAATGTCAAATTTTAGCCAGCTTTGGATAGCTTGGGATGCAGATGATGTCCAACTTCATCTCCAAGTAGCAACAGCTGTTTTCCTTCAAGCTGACTGATTCTTAGATGATGCCATCCTCTCACTGGGCCCACTTCAGTACACATGCTTAGCATTTTTAAAGCAAAACAGATGTTGTATTATGCTGGTAAACACGAACAAATTCAGCTGGGCTGTCAGTGTTGGTCCTTTGAGACCATTTTGTGTGTGTGTGTGTGTGTGTGCGCGTGTACTTGTTTGTGTGCTAACAGCAGGAGTCCTGAGGAGCGGAAGTGCACTGACCTCACCTCAGGAACAGGCACTCTCTGTTCCCTTCCCTGCCTGTCCCACCCAGTGGACACACACACACACACACACACACACATGAATTAACACGCATGTATTAACTGGAGTGGATGCCAGTAAATGATGCTGGCATCCTGATAGCGAGCCATGTGACAGCATTTCAATGGAGGGTGGAACTTACATAAGCATGATATAACAAACAAACCAATGAATGAATACAGTCACACTTTTTTCAACAGGAAAACAGTTGTTTTAGGTCGAGCACGTTCCATTAAAATTGCAGCACTCTCTATAACTTTCTGATGTGCTGTTGGATTCCAGTTCTTTGGCAATGTACTACAGCTAAGGTGCAATAAATAATATGTGAATCTTATCATAATGTACCTCTCAAGTTATCTTGTGGGTTCTCCACCACTGTCAGAGTTCCAAACCACTATTCAATACACTTTTTAGGGTAGCATGAACGCTATTGTTTCACCATGCTATGTGATGGAAAGTGCGCTCTGTCATTGAGTAGCGACCAATCCAGGGTCTAGTCCGATTTTCTTCCAAAATCAGGTGGGATAGGCTCCTGCTCCCTGCAAAATTAAAAAAAAAAAAAAAAAAAACCCAATATATATTTAAAATAACGCAGGTTAACAATTATTTGCGAAATAATAATAATAATTATTCATAATAATTAATCAGAGATGCAAGTAAACTTTTCCAGATAATTTTTTTGCAGTGATTCCAAATACCAGTACTACTAGTACTACTACTAACGTAGTAAAATATTTCATAAGTAATATACTGTATTTATGAATTAAGGGTAAGGTAAAGCAACGGGTAACATTTTGGTCTGAACTGCCATTGCTTTAAATGACAACACATGGTAAAATCCATATTGCACAAGCTTTTATAAGTCAAACCTAAAACCAAAAAATGAAAGTATCTCAAAAACCTGAACAAAAGTAAAAACATTTTGGGCGTCAACAATACGTTTCAGGACAAAGGCCATCTCTGATTAAAATTTGCTGTTGAACCATGGAATAATTGACGGCGCACACGATTAGTCATTAGGATTTGACGATCACCCACCCTTTACACGCTTCACTCTAAGTGACCAGAAGCGCGGACCTCATCTGGGATTGCAAACCATTGAAAAGACACACGTGTGTGTCCTGTGTCGTTGTCACTGACCATCTGTGGTCTGGTCTGGGGTCATGGCAGTCACCCTGTCGGTCATGTACCCTTCCCACACATCGGCCACCCTTGTTTAACTATGAAGCTATTTTTAGAAAGTAAGAAACGAGGGAAGACACACACCAATGGCCACCGCTGTGTCGATGTGTTTGTTTATTCATGTGCATGCGTGCACCTTGCCATCTGTGTGCCTCGCTTGTACATACGCGCTGCCCCTCCTTCGCTCAATCCTGCCACTGTTCTGCGACGGCTGGCGAGCAAAGGGTGGAATTTCGGGTTAGACAGCATCTCTTTGACTTAAACATCTCTGCTTGCTCTCACTGCTAGAGGAACCGAAAAGTGAGGAAAAAGAGCCTCTTGTATGTGTGTGCGCAGCATATGTTGTTGAGCGGTCGTGGTCTGTCCCGGCATATGGGGTGATGCAGGGACGGGAAGAGGAATAATTTCCACTCTTTACAAAAAGACTCCTCGGCACAGAAGTGCCTCTCTTTCGGGATGGCGGTGCTCGTTTTGGTAGGGCATAAACTAGATGCTACTGTACATTATTCTTTAGTCTCAAATGATAATAACAATAAAGTCAAACAAGCTTTGCCTATTATGGAGTTTCCTTGGCATCAGTGACGGCCGAGAGCTCACCTACACCACACATTGACTGGAGAGTCGGCAGGAAAAACAAAGTCATAACAGATAGACAGAGCTTCTCTATGGAAATTATGACAAAAATAGAACTATAAAGTCGAGGGTGTAGACATGACAGGAATTGATGCACTGTCAGTTGTCTAGTATGCAATGGCTGGAATTAAAACCGAATTCATTGCTCTAAATGTTATTACAAAGGATAACAGCTTTTTTCATGTACTGTATAAATCGTATTGACATTATGCATTTGCTTCATAATTTAAAGCAGGTTTCAGATTTCAATAAACAATCTCTGACATTCCTTGGCAAAACCACCTGAAGGATGTAGAATTACAGCACACTTTACATCCACTTGTAACACGGTGAAAAGGACTCTGGGGTGAAAGTTCTGTCTCATGCTAATGAGTGCGGATCTGTGCATTTGATGCATGCAGTGGACATATTGCCAAATTCAAAGACCTCTGGTCCCCACGTTACTTCAAGTGGGCAGGCACTCCAGAGACCCAACAATAACCCTACAGTTTATTTACATATATTCATTTATTCATGCATATTTATTTCACAGTTGCATCTGCTCTGTATTAAATATAAATTACAGTGGAATTCCTAAAGTTTCTGAGATAAGATAAGATAAGATAAACTTTGTTGACCCAAGTGAGAAATTGGACTTAAGCTTACTGCTCGCTGCTGCCAGTGCAATACAACACACATAAACACAGACACAAATCAACAGTCTGAAAATTGCACGTTTGCATGTTCGTAGGTTTTTTTTTTGTTGTTGTTTTTTTTTTAACGGTGTTCCAAACAATAAATCCAGTATGACCATAGAGGCTATACAGCTGCATATCTGGCCATGAAAATTATCATGACCTGCTCAATACTGCATTACAGTAGATGTCACACTAATGGCTCTATAAACCTCTGTGCACATTTTCTACTAGTGACGTTTAGATAAATAAATAAATAAATAAATAAATGCAAACTAGTTTTCTTAAAGTTGAATTTACACGTAATTTATCAAATATAATCAAGTATAGAAAGAAACAGTGTAATATAATTACTATATCTCACTCTCCCTCATGTGCAAATGTTCATAAATATTTAACAATGTTTAAAATGTTATTTTCTCATCAAGGATATCCTAATATTTTTGAAGTTCTTTTATCATTTATTATTTTGCTGATTTTAGATTTTTGTCGAGATATCGAGGTATTTTATGCAGGTATAGTAAGTCAAAATTTTGGTATCGTGACAACATTACGGCCTTGTAAGCAAAAAAGTTCCATTTGACACTTGGCGCGTCAAGCTTTTCAATGAGGAGCGGAGCTTCCCAGCTTGAGGCCATCTTCCTCTTGCACACACGCAGAAGGATGCATGCCACTTAAGGCGTTTCTCACATGTGGTAGACAGGCGCCTTTGCGCGTATGAATACTTGTCTTTAAAGGCCTAGATAGACCAATCGGACGTTGGCCAACTGTGACCGACGCTTACCTCCTGTGGCGTCGGGCCGGCTGTCTGTACGTCCCGCTGGAAAAATACACGGCAACGGCAGACAGCGACGCTGACCATTAAAGTACCTTTTGCGCACGCATGAGATGTAATACCCTTCCATACCATTGGCGGCGGTAATCACTATTCCTCCTGGTTAGAAAAAGCTGACCGGAAAGCTATTGGCCGGGGGCGGATTATAAAAATGTAAACAATGCATTCAGCTATATTTTTCGCTCACGATGAACTCCCACACGAAGTAAACCCTCACGTTCTTGACACGGTATTGTGAAATACTTAAATTGTCAACCCTCGCTCTTGTACTTGTAAGAAGATTAAGGCAGCAAAGGCATGCTCACTGTTTATCCGCATTTGTCTCTTCCCGTTTGTACTGTTTGTACTGATTTGCTAGCTAACAGTCAATCACCAAATGACCAAATGTCACAACACACAACGGCGATTCAACATGATGAAAACGGCCACCAAATGCTTCCTGACGTGGTCCAATGTTACGACGGTCTTCGCTACACCAATCAGACGGCGCCATCAGACACCTCAACGCTTACCGACGTCCGACGTTGGATTGGTGTATCTAGGCCTTAAGACAGAGTTGGTGCCACATGTGCTTTTTTTTTTTCCAACATCGGTGTTAAAAAAATGGTATTGAGCGGGTTTTGACGCAGAAAAATCCCGAAACGGCCCTGGTACCGGTATCCCGTACAACACTAGTTCCAAGTGAATAAACACTATATAATTTAATTCAGCTGTAAAGTTGTGGAAAGCCGAGAAAGAGTGTAAAAAGATGATTGAATCTTACATGTATGAAAAAAACTTGAAATGTTTACATCAAATGGCACTGAGTGTAAATGCAGACTAGTCTCCGCTGTGGGATGCTTTGCAGCTTGCTGAAAAGCTGAGCAGGGTATAACATCCAAGTGATGGACCGATCCGCCTATGACGGACGCCTATTTTGTAGGCGATAAACAATTGACGGGAAACATAAAAAAAAAATGTGGTCGGACTTAGCATAGTCGGAAGCCCATTTTTTCCTATCCATGTAATCGTCTATTTTCACGCCCCGTACGTGGTATCGATGCAAAGCTCCGCTTCTCTGCTTTCAGAATGTGTTAGAATTACATTGTTAGCACAAATGGTTCATGAGTTACGGTGATTTGAAAAACATGTCTCATGAAAAACACATCTGTCGGCGACGACAGGTTCGCATCTAGAAGGATTTATCTAACTAGCTTGCTACCAATTCTCCAAGCCTGCTGCTCCTTTCTCATGATATATTGTTTCATATGTATATATATTTTTTATTTCACCACACTTTATGTACGTACGTGTGTGTGTTTTTTTTATTTTATTTTATTTGGCTGTGTGTTGCTTATGCATGCACATTGTGGTGTAAACGAAATAATACTACTCTGACACTGAATTATCTTTTTGGTGACTGACGATCTTTGGTAACGGACCCAACGTGAGGCATTGTAGATGCGCTATTGTCATTCAAGCAGGAGTAAAGAAAAGCTATCGACAAGCTCGTAGTTGTCCCACGTTTTTATTTGTTCAATTAAAGAACACAACGTATGTATCAAGAAGAAGAAGAACGTAGATGGAGTAGTCAATCGCAGGGGAACTCGACAATATCGTCAAGCAGCTTAAACTGTGAAAAGTAAGTAAGTAAGCCATTTTAAACTTATAATTTTTTGCGCGTTTTAACTAAGTTTGAAAATAAAATAAGCGCATGTGAGGCTTTGTAAAGCTCTTTTGGCAGAATGATGTAGATACACAAAATAACTGCATAATAGTGCACTATCTGTTTGAATATGACCTGGGTTTTTTTTTTTCAGGTGGGGAGTTGGATGGATAGACGGATCAAAATTTATCGGTAGTTGGTCGCGGTAGTTGGGAACGCTAACGGAAGCCCGTTTAAAATAATCGGCCCATAGTCGGGTACTATTTTTTCTGGCCGGACTAAATGGCGGATAAACGGACGGTGGAAGGGTACCCTGGCTGTAGGCGAAAGGCGATAAACGGACCTCATATTTTTAGTAAAATGTCATGCTCTGCTGAGAAGGACACATGTGCAATGCTTCTGCAAATCAGTGTCCATTACTAGATAGAGTCCCTAATGGCAGACAGACAGTGTCGGTCTGCTTTATTGTGGTTGGGCATTCACATTGTGGGTCAATTTCATTTCTCTCATTTTGGATGCGTTTTATCCACCAACAGCAACAATCTAACCAAAAACAGTCTTGAGTAATATCTCAGAGTGAGGAAGATGTTTTTTTAGCTATTCCAGTGGTGACAGTAATTACTATCCTGGGGCCCGGCTTGTTTTTAAGTCCTTATCCGCTCGCACTGTACCAGCTGTTTTCTGTTTCTTCCGCTGTTATCCCTCCACAAAGTTGTTCAAATGCTCAAATGTTTGGATCATTTATAGATCACCTTCAAAATACAGTAGATTACCTTCAGGGGCATCTTGCTTAATAATTTGATCCAGCACATCGAGAATTTCCATTATTAAGAGGCCATTTTGTTGCTTTAATTTGTCACAAACCCCCCGCGACACCCCGCAAAAATGCTTATTTAAAATAAAATATTTAATTCCTTTACCTCATTACATAATTGGTTAATTGACTTATTGTGAATGTTGATGTATTTCTTTGCATGTACTGTACATTTAACATTTTTTATTTTATGTAATTAAAGCAATTCTAAACAAAATGCAAATGAATTATGACGATGATGATGATGTTGATGAACAACAATTTTAACCATCTATGAACTATGAATGACCCAGATCATTTGACTGTTTTAAAAATAAAATGTGGCACTTGAGCTCAAATCTTTACTCACTCCCAGTGTATATTATTTGTATTATTACTGGACCAGCCAGGACACCTCTCATGTTATGCTAGTAATAGCATTGATGCTAATATTACAAAACTTCCTTGCACCCTAAATGATTTTGCATTTCAAAACATGATATTATAACACAGTCAGCTTCTGCAAGATAGCTAGCTACCCGTTTCTTCTTTAATTAGAAAACGTTTTAAAGTAATTTAGACTTGACAGAAATCTGTGATCTACTGTATGTCATACTAGTTCCATACCGTTACTTGAACATATTTATGTTCTAAATTTCCCCAAACCCCAACCTCAACTCGCTCATAAAAGCATACATGAACTTGAGCTTAGCACACTATTGCTGCGAGTGAAACCACACTGAAATAAATATTTAAAATAAGTGTTTGGCAGCATTCTTCGGTTTGAGCGGCATCAAGAGCACAATATACTAAACCCAACCACAGGCAGCTGTGGTCAGACAGTTCTCAATAACTCAGCATTATCTTGTAGCTAGCTTCCCATCGAGTGGCTAGCTGCAATATGTGTTGTCACCAGAGCTGGGCATTTTACTAAAAATTGACCAGCATCTGTTATTCGTCATCCGTCTGCAGCGTGAGTACCATTCCATTGTCCGTCATTCGCCTTTTTTTCCGGGGGGGGAAAAAATAGTTCCCGACTATAGGCCGGCCTGCCTCTGATTTTAAACGGGCTTCAGTCAGCGTTTCTAAACTATTTAAAAAAAAAATTAACTGAAGTCGGTTATCCAATCAGTGCGCGCTGTTTGCGGGAACGCTCCCATCAGCGCACTGATTGGATGGCCCATTCTCCGCCGATGGCCACCAATCATGAACAGGCAGTGCAAGTGAGAGCTCTATATAAGCAGAATGTTAATGGCTCCCAGTCAGACAAGCGGCTCATCAAAGGCATACAACAACATTTCCAGTCGGACAAGCGGAGCGCTCATTGAATTTGATATTTGAACAGAAAAAGTGACTCATTGCGTCATGGATGCCTGGTCCATCACTCAAATCTGTCCCCCAAGCAACAACAATTCTCTGTTGTTCCTCGCCACGGCCATAGAAGCCTCGCCATGGAAAATAGACTAAAGATGGATTTAATACATGGGCTTCCGACTGCTTAGTACTGTATATGATGTGGGTCGTTTTTTGTGGGGGGGGGGATTGTGACGAGGGGATTAGATGGATTGACGGATAGATGGATCAAAGTTTAACCGAGGCGCTCATCGACGGAAGCGATGGCGGAAGCCCATTTTAAAATGATAGGCGGACACGCCCTGTAGGCGATTACTATTTGGTCCGGCTAGCCAAATAGACGGATGATAGAAGGGTACCCACTCTGCTGACGGATGGTGCTTGACGGACCCTCAGTTTTTAGTAAAATGCCCAACTCTGCAACTATTGTAAAACAACTGCGTGTGCACCCTCTGTCGCGATACTAAAACTGCAAGGGAAGTGGGAATGGTGCGGTGCCCCGTTTGTACTTTAAACTGGGGTTGAAATGAAGGAATCGGTGTAGAAATATGTAATATGTGTGCATGCGGCACGGCAGCGTCACCGTGTGCGCTGAGAGAGAGAGAGAGCAGTGCGCAATTGCTGACAAAGTTTTTATTTATTTTTTCACTGTCAAAAGAGCACATTTGTGTCATTAAACCAAGCAACAGAAAAGTCATTGAATTAGCTAATCCTTCACTGGTCATATTAACTATGTCCAAATTTCCACCACATCTTTCTTTTTAATCAACTTGTTGAAATGTAAATTAAATCAGACGTTCTGTCTTTCTTGGAAGCACGGCCTTGCCTCACGGGGCATCTTATATTTGACTGGCGTTTCCCACATTCAAACTAAGGTGGTAAAGAATTCAAGCCATTTACCCTGTTGCTCTGACTTGGTCAAATGACATGTAAGGGTTTGTTTCCTAGTGGTGCAATTAGAGGAAATAAGGCGTTTGCCCCCAGACGAAAGCACATGCGACGTCATGGTGAAATGTGGGAACAGATTGTGTTTTGGTTTTACTGTACTCTCTGCAAATTATCACGCGATATCGATTTGAATGAAGTGAATATCCCATTAGAAATCCTTCCAAAGGTATGACCAGCAGATATTTAATAAGTGGTGTCACTTTTCCCAACACAACATGTTACATAACCAATCTGATCCAACCAGTGTGCCTACCCATCACTCTCCGTCCACTTGTACTCAGCGCCTCTTAACACAAGCTGGTAGTGGGCAATGCCAACAAGCAGGCAGCTGTCCAAACAATGACCAGCCTTGAGAGTCGAGTCGGAGCATCAGGATCATGGAAAAAGTGCGCAAACAACTCTAAGTGTCTTTGCTACCAAGGAGTTACCTCAGAGGAAACAAAAACTCCATTGTGCAGAAGTACGTGGATGAATTAAAAAGATTTAAAAAAGATGTTTCATGCTCAGAGAGACTACGCTCATTCACTTCTGGATACCTGCCCACGTTTCTAGAAAAACACATCCTTTTCACAGAGGTTCCTCGTCCTTCACTCACTATCTAAGCATGCAAACTATCTACTATGAGAGTGTTCATGTTCAATCTTTGCTGTGTCACGTCAGGACCAACCATCGTAGGATCCATAAGACTGTGGTTAGCAGGCCCGCCTCAAAATTCAGGCGTTTGCATCTTGGATCTCAGCTTCCTGTGTCTGCCGTTCTCGTTGTGCTTGTGTCACTCAGGCCTTCTCCCACGTTCCAAAAACATGCATGTTAGCTTCATTGAAGACTCTAAATTGTTGATAGGTGTTTATTTGAGTGTGATTAGTTGTTTGTGTATATGTACCTTACGATTGAGTGGTGACCAGTTCAGAATGTAGCCCATCTCGCCCAAAGTCACCTGGAATAGGCTCCAGTTTATCCACGACTATTATGAGGACAAGCGCTATTAAAAATGGGTGGCTGTCGGCTACCTTTACTTTTAGCTAAACTCACACCCACACACACACGCACGCACACGCGCACACACACACACAGTTAGGATTACATTGTGGTATGAGTGGGAACCACAGGGATTATAACTTTAAGACTGTTACACAACCAAAGGTAAAACTGACAAAAGGAGTCATGGGTGAATGTGCATACAAACTAATGCCAATATGCACTAAAAGTCTAAATTGATTGTTTTGATTACACTGCAATTAGTTGAGAAAACAAATCAAACTTAAGTGGAATAAATGAATGTCGTTTTATCCCTGTGTGAAATTTTAATTTAAAGAAATGTTTTTTTAGACTGACTGGAATCAATTGGAATAGTCTGATGAATGTGGTTTTTACTTTGTTATTTTACGTCTGCATTTATAAAATGCTGTTATAGCTTATTGTTTCGCTCGTGAAGAGGTATTTTGCACTGTAAAACTAGTAGGGTGTCCCGATCTGATATTGATATAAGTCCGATATCAGCCAATAAAACAATAATGGATTTTATCGGTCTACATCCAAAATCTTTGATTTTAGCACTTGTATACAAGCAGTCCATTCCAGACTCCGTTCCCACCATATACTGAATTAAAAAAAATGTTTTGCTTTGTTTGAATAGTATCACTTAATCAAGTCTCTTCTAACATTTCATACTAAAACATAAATAAAAGCATGCATTGTTCCTGCCAATATCGTGTATCTGACAGTGCTCTAGGCTGCAATATCGGTATCATATTTCAAGTGAAAAAGTTGTATCCGGACTAGAGATAGACCAATATGTTTGTCCCAGGGCCGAAACAGATACTGATTATTAGTAGTCAAGGAGGCCGATTACTGATATTTAGAGCCAATACTGTATACATCTTCAGTAAAAAGGAAAATAAAACTCTTAATTTTGTTGAAACGTCTTCAAGCATACATTTATTGATAATTTTTCAGATTGCATAATGTTAATTTTTAAAATTATTATTTGTATAAATTTTTGAGAATATGTTTTTTATTGTTATTATAATTTTACGCATCTTTGATATACAATTCTAACAAAAAGTTCAGGGAGCACTCAGGGTCATCAGCATCTTAAAAAATCAAATAAAAACTGAAACAATAGCTCCATATAGTTTTCTACAGCGAATGAAGTCCTCCACAATTTCAAAATGACAGAAATGTTAAACTTTCACATATTTTTATTTTGATTTCAACGCAGTTTCAAATTGATTTATTATCGGTCATCAAATTTTTGAAAAAGGTCAATGCCGATACTCGCCAAAAAGCAGAATATTGGTGCCGATAATCGGTCCATCCCACTCCTAATAACTAGATTGTATTTCTCTTCTTACAGCTGGGATAGGCTCCAGCACGCCCCGCGGCCCTTGTGAGGATAAGCGGTATCGATAATGGATGGATGGATATTTCTCTTCTTAATTTTTAACCGTGCATCTTATAGCATTTTATTAATCTTGTGTGAAATTAGCAATTGAATTCAGGGCTCGACACTGCAAGCAAAATGATCGCAAATGCTACCTGTGAGAATTTCATCTGGTCTTGTGCATTTGTTACGATATTACGATATTAGACATTGTGATTAAAAGTCACTTTCTTCTTCAGTCCTCTGTAATTTCCACATATGCGCCGAGTGCTTTGGACGCTTTTCTAATCATAGAACATTTCAGGATGTCGGAATGTGTTCCACACATGCACATTGGTCCACGAGTCCCCGTCAAGCAACACACTGCATGCGTGTGCATTTATATACCAAATAGTGACTCCGTGAGAAAAAAAAAAATGGTGCGACCAAATGAAGTGCTGGTGTGAGCAACAGAGAAAGTTGGTATTGTTCAGTATGACCTCCATGCACTCCCTCCAATGACTGAATGTGTTTGTTTTTTTTTGTGCTTTTCTTATTGTCCTCTGTTTGTGTGTGACCAGTCAGGGAAGGGGGAGTCTCATGTCTTCAAGGAGAAGACCTTCAAAAAGAGGCGTCAGTGCACCGTGTGTCACCAGAACGTGGACAACGTAGGCTCCTTCTGCAGAGGTAAACTTTTCTAAACTGACATGTGCTGGAATGAGTCCAATTCAAAGGAATGGGAGAAGTGTTCTGTCCTAACTTGTCAACATCATAAGACCACATGGACTCACTGTAAAAGGTCACCATTAGCCAAAGTCACAGTGCATAGGGAGACGCTTATGAAACACTTACCGTACATCATTCTGTATAGCCTGACGTTACATGGGAGAAACAACAACTTGAGCTTGTTTTCATCTGGATTGAGAAGGAATCCCGGTTTTCAGGGCCACGTCCGCTAGCTGTGTAGCATGACTCGACATCTTTTAGCTGTTAGACGTCATGATGGCCATTTTGATTGTTATGAAATAGTGCTTAACCTCTTCTGTGATTTCTTATTAGACCAGTGGAGCAAAAGTATGACTTATTCTTTCTGTGCGTCCCCCTTTCCTCCTCAGTTTGCAAGACAGCCAGTCACAGGAAGTGCGAGAGCAAGGTAAGATTCAAATTGGCAGTTAATTTGAGAACTTGTGTGTGTGTGTGTGTGTTATACAAGTCACATCTTGCACATTGCAATACTCAAACTATGAGCAGTAATAATTAATAGAATTAACCTGAGGTAAGGAACCTATGACCTGTGGATTATATGTCAAGCAATTCAATATGTAAATAAAACTAATCCATCCATCACCCAAACCGTTTGTCCTCATGATGTATATAAAAAATTAAAAGTAGTCATTAATAAACATTTGTCCAATCATTGAAATCATATTTTTTTTACTAGTTTGCATGGCCCTCAGAGTACTACAAACATCTCTCTCTCTAAGGAACTATAAATGCTCAGTGATTGTGAGACATTTAAGGGATGTAAAGCGAGTAGGGGGCTGGGAGCGTGGCTCACCTGTTTTTATCACGGGTCAAATTGTAATTACGGTTGCTCTTAGGCGGGGCGGTTAGAATAGTGGAACCAATAAATGTATAATCGCTTGGGGTGCGATGGTACGTCAAAAATCACTGTTCGGTGCATACCTAACTTGCTTTTAAGGCAGTGCTTCTCAGTTATTTTCTGTTACGCCGACCCTCTAGGAAGTAGAATATATTCTGGGTAAAAAAAAGAAAGAGTTAACCACTCACCCACGGACATGACGATGGTGTTGTATGCACTGATGCCTTACATTGCGATGTAACCATGCCGGTCTGGATCGTAACTCTTGCTAACACGGAAGTGGATTTCTCACGATTTCTTACATCTCTCTCCCTCCCTCCTTCTGCAAGGTGAATGTCATTGGCTGTGTTTAGCTGTTCATCAACGCCAAACTTGAAAGGAGGAATTTGTACCGTGACTGATATCGTCCTCATTTCAATCTTAATATCTTGAATGTTCATATCTCAATATATACGATATATCGCCCAGCCTTAGTGGGAACCCTAAAAATCGCCCTGCATTTGATTATTGTCATGTTTATAATCGATAACAGGGCGGCACGGTGGCTGACTGGTTAGCACATCCACCTCACAGTACAGAGGTCCAGGGTTCGATTTCCTTCCGTATTCCAAAAACAAGCATGGTAGGTTAACTGAGCACTTTAAATTGTCCCTAGGTGTGATTGTAAGCGCGAATGTTTGTTTGTCCCTGTGTACCCTGCGATTGGCTGGCAACCGATCCAGGCTGTACCCCGCCTACTGCCCAGAGAGCTGAGATAGGATCCAGAATGCCCGCGCCCCTCGTGAGGATAAGCGGTTCAGATAATGGATGGATGGATGATCGATAACAAGTTTTGAACAGAATTCAAGGAAAAATTGTGGCAAGTTTCCGCGGGCCACATTCAATGATGCGGAGTGCCACATGAGTTTGTATGCTTGTAATAGTGCATATGTAACATCGATGGGCATATTAGATGCATTATTTGCACAGTCAAGTGTTCAAATCGAGCACAGTGGATACAGAAGTCTCGAGACGTGCGCTAATGCAGTCGCCGCCCTGTCACATTCCTCAGAAAGAGCTGCAAGCTTGTTCCAAAGCCGCCCTGCTGCCCCTGTGAAAGGCTCATTGATGGAGGGATGCTCTCATGAATAGACAGAGTTGAGTTGGGGATGGGGATGAGGGGCGGGGGATGCGGCAGCCATGCTTGGAGTGGGTAAGAGTGGGTAGGTAGAGAGACTGGTAGCCATCGAAGGTCGAGGTCTGTGTTCTCCTCTTTGAGCTGAATTGAGGAATTCTCCACAATAGACAGAAAATAGTTCTTCAATATTCATAAAGGGTGTTAAAAAAGTACTGTTTTCCTCTCTCTCCAGTTTCATTTTGCATTATTGCTTTTTTGTAAACATTTTTCATGAGTTATGATTAAAATCTTGTTTGTCTCACAGCCACGTCTTCCTAGATCTACAGTATGTAATTATTATGAACGTTATAATAATTAACACTTTTTTTTCTGGATATACTGTAGAAAGACTGAGTGCTTATGCCATACCATGCAGCATACCATCTATAAACCTTTCTATTAATCAATTGAGCAATTTCCCCCTTATGTAGTGTCAATGAGAGAATGTGAGAGATGTTTACAAGTTAAGGGGATAATCAGAAAGCTATTCAACAAATCATCATAACATGCATGCAGAGGTGTCAAATCCAGGTCCAGAAAATAACAACCCTGCCACAATTTGGCTTCAGCCACAGGTGCTTCTACTCAACCAACAGATAAACAAGCTCCAGACAAGCAGGTTGAAAAAAAAAGCACCTGTGGCTGGAGCCAAACTGTGGCAGGGGATTTTACTTTCTGGACCCGGACTTCACACCACACCGCATGCATGCAAAACATGGGATCCAGGACAAACATAGTTGAGATTCAGTACAGCAGGATGTTCTGTAATAAGATGGACTGCAATTGTTCTACACATGCATGTTGCTTGACGATATCAATCACAGCTGGATGCCCGGGAAAGGAGTGGTCGGATAAGGCATGGACCTGTTGGCTCCATCTCTATCCTCAAAGGAGGCTGGGAGCTAAGTGATGTATTCAGATGAATTTTAGTGTAGGTGCAGTACAATTTGTGGGACCAAGTGTGATAAGCTCAAGGTGCTTCCGTTCTTGTACTTCATTCCCATTTGGCACCACCTCCACACATGAACTTGCAGTATACTCTATGTGTGTGTGTGTGTGTGTGGACATATCTGGATGGCTGCCACCTTTACATCCTGTTTCTAATTGTAACTTTGGTGACTAATCTTTCTTTCTATCTTTTTTTTTTTTTTTTTTAACCAAGCTGGTGAGTATCATGTCAGTCCATTCTCACGTTTGGGGGAGAAAAAAAAAATTGGCTTTCTTGTGCACTTTAAAAAAAATATTGAACTCATCTTCTGTCATGCTTTCACCAAATCTTTGCCCACCATGTCGACAGCGTGCAGCTGGCCCATCTCTATTCTCTTAAAACATACAGCTTCCAAAAAAAGGATTTAACTTTATTTTGGGCATGCTTCTCTTCTGAGAACAGACGCTCCTTATCTTGATCCCGAGTGGAAAATTGGCATCCAGTGGGTCTGCTGCATGAGGCCCAGGGGCAAAGATGTGGAGAGAAGTTTGGAACAAGACAATGAGAGAAACGGGGAGGAGGGAAGAGTAGAACAGTGGGAGAAGGAAGGATTAAGTTTTGTGAAATGCAACCTTTGACAAGTTGACTGGCCTGTCTGCATAATTGGGAAAGAGTGGGAATTTCCGCTGCTACACAAAACTTCATCAAAAGCTCTTTTTCACTGGCTGTAAGAAGAAAGAAGCAATTTGTGCCTTTTTTTCCCCTGTGTCCTTATTCTGTATAAAAGTCACAGACACAAATCGGTACAGAAAGTAAACCTGGCAATTTTCTGTTATACAAGATTCGGAAGCTAACGTCACTGACATCTGATTCCAGTATATATGCCCATACAGTACATCAGTGTCGGAATGGCTGCGTTTTGTGTAGAAAGCACTGGTGGAAAACGGCTATCTTCTGGTGTGGCTCTAATGGGACAATGCAAAAAAAAAAAAAAAGGTCAGCAAAACTAAACAGTGGATATGAGAAACAAGTTGACATTTTCCAAGCAAACTACGAGGGATGGGCGGTACCAGTGATTTTGGATTCGATCCGATAACAAGTAATACTGTACCAAATATCGTGATACCGATCCGATATCGACACCAGAAGTGACTCTCTTTTTTTTTTTTTTTTTTTTTTTAAACACAAAGCTGCGAACAAAATCACATGTGCTATACCAGTGGGAGCGCACACATCATCAGCTGAACCAAATTACTTCAAACTACCGTATTGGCCCGAATATAAGACGGCCCTGATTATAAGACAACCCCCTCTTTTTCAAGACTCAAGTTTGAAAAAAGTTTTTTTGAACATCGAATTAATTTTTATACAGAAAATAATTACAGTACATCTGAAACAAATGATTATAACAGTATATTTGAGAGAAAAGGCATGTTATTTTGCCTCATTCAAATCTGAATACCTCAACATTTAAATATGTAAACTAAAGTGCAATCACTTTCGTAAATGAATGGTTTCTGGTTTTTGAAATGTAAATAAACCAATCTATTGTGATCAAACAACAAAATTGCAATAACTGCATTAACCATCAAAGTGAAGTCTAACTAACTGTATCTTGAAACAAATCTGAATAAGGAAAAACATTGCAATAAAATAATGCAAACTGGTTGAACTTGAGAATAGCTGGGATCTATCATGACAGAACATTACTCCGCATAAACAATTATTATTATTCAGTCTTATTTCAATGCAAAAAACACCGTCTTATATTCGGGCCAATACGGTATTTTGTTACCACTTCCTTGTTATCTTGTCAACAGTAGCGTGCACGCCATGCAGTGCCTACGGGACGTGGGCCATCATTCTCCATCCAATCAAATGTGTTTACGAAGTTTTGGTGGGAGAGACCACAGCCAGCTGTCTGTTTCCACCAAGGCAGAAAGCTCCTTGCCCTTGGCAACACATTACGACAATTCTGATTAGATGACAATACGACCTTCTAAATTATAGATTGATAAATATAGTGTATATATTAGTGGTGAGAATCGATGGGTACCTCACGATTCGATCCTATTCCGATTCAGAGGCCAACGATTTGATTCAATTCCGATTCAGAGGCCTATGATTCGATTCGATTCTGATTCCGATGCATCACTACATTGGCTTACATTCAATAATCCATGTATATATATATATATATATATATATATATATATATATATATATATATATATATATATATATATATATATATATGGACTAATTGTAAATATTGATACTTTAGCTTGCGGATCGACACTTAAAATTGAGTACTGGGGATCGGAATGTCAATATTTTGGTATCGATCCGCCCATCCCAGCAAACGACATCAGCACAACAAGATGTCTGGATTAAAGAGGCCATTGGTTGCCGTCCTACATCACTAGTTCAAACTGTAAATGTCAGCGTCACATCGAGAGTCACATGCTCGCTGGCTGACTGTATAACTTGCTGAAGTTAAGGAGAAACATCCTCATTAATTGAATGTAATTCAATACTGGACAGGACATAAACATACTGTGAAAGAACACATGGCACTTTTTGATGATATAATGGTAAGCATTATTAACATAATTTTCACAGCTTCCGCGATGTTTGCAGAGCTTATTATGGGTTGACTCACCACTTGGCATTGTGCTCATTCTTCTAAACCAGGGGTCACCAACTCCGGTCCTCGAGGGCCCCTTTCCTGCAGGATTTCCATCTCTCCCTGCTGCAACACACGTGTTAAAATGATCAGGGTCGTTATCAATCTTCTCAAGAGCTTGCTGATGAGCTAATCATTTGAATCAGGTGTGTTACAGCAGGGAGAAATAGAAAACCTGCAGGAAAGGTGGCCTCAAGGACCGGATTTGGTGACCCCTGTTCTAAACTATCCCCTCTAGCTTTTTTTTTTTTGGGCTCCTCTTTTTAAGTTCAACAATATAAAAATAAACTCCTTATTTATGGTTTTATGTATAAAAAAAAAACATGTCAAGTTCAAAGCACTGCCTGGAAGATTTGTGGTACAGGCACAGTACGTGGAGGCGCATCCACGTAATTACAATTCCTGCTGGCTGTTTTTGCATCCTCCATGTGTCCTCTAAACTACAGGATGTGAACATTTGACAAGTGTTGTGTTCAGACGTTTTCAAGTGAAAAAAGTAGGTGCCAACCATATACGTATGTTGGCTACAGTGTCTTATTTCACTTTCAAAAGCACACTCGCTACAAGAGCCACTACTTGTTGCTAGGCAAAGTTCAGTAACTGCCCCATAAAATAATGCAAATGAAAGAGCACGGCACGTCCACTAGGTTTTTTCAGTGCTCAGACAGACACGCACTCAGAATACTATACACATGACATACAACATAAACAAAACTAACCGTGAGCATCTGTGCGACAATTGAATCACTACATTGTATTAAATACCAAAATAAACATTGTAAGGAAAGAAAAAAAGTGCCAACTACTGGATCTTGTGTCATCCAAACAGCAAAGTAGTGGGATGGGAAGGGGTGTGCCGAGACGCAACATAATCCTTCTGATGTAGTACCCGATAATTAGGGTGCTTGTGGTTACAGTTGTCTTCCCAAACCAAAAGTCAAAGCCACGCGAGCTGGAAGAGAGTGCAGGAAACGGAGCCCTGACCCTTGCCTAGAGAGCGAGAACAGAGTCAGGTGAGGAAGCCATGATGCCATGGGATGATGAATGAATAAAAAACATTTTTCATGTACAGCCTTGTGTTTTCCCATCGTACAGCTGAGCCAGCGCCCCCGCCTCCATGTCCCACTAGACTTCCTTTGGTGGTCAAATAATACTCTACCTCTGCTGTGACGTAATCGATGACTCTTTGCCCCTTTTAACTGTTTAAACATGAGGCACATTTTACTTAGGTAGTGGTTTTATGGTTTACGAATTCCTCTCCGAATCTTTCCAACATCCCTCTCGTGTTTCACTTTTCAGCAAGCAAACTTGGGAGTCCAATTGTAGTATCACTCGCGATGAATCTCTAGTTTACTTTATGTGGCCTTGAGTGCAGGCCCCCCTGCAGCTGGCTCTGTACCCCCCCCCCCCCCTACCATTTAATCCTGCAGTCATGTGAGTGAGTCATTTAGGATAACGCAAACCAAATGTCATGTAGCAGGGACCTAATGTCTGCCTCTGCTGATGATCAACCAGCAGAGACAACTGTGCTATCACAGACACTTCTGGTAATTGCAGAGATAGGCTGACATGTGTTGTGTGTGTGTGCGTGCGTGTGTGTGTGTGTGCGCGGTGGGGGGTGGTGGTTGATTTTGACAAGAGAGACACTGCGTGACTACTGGCTTTGCCAAGGTCCGACTCTGTCCACCGTGTGTGAATGTGTTTGTTTGAGTGTGTTCATAGGCCCGTTCTCACAAGAATTTAGGGGGATTTTGCCCATAAACAGCTTTTTGAAGGTTACTATAAAAAACGTTTTATTATAATCAAATGAGTGCTTTCAATAAACTGCAACACAAGCAAAGAAAACAGGATACTTCGATACAGGGAGCTTGGGTGAAAGGCAGGCAACGCCATTGACTTGTCGCCAGTCGATCGTATTGGAACAGAGACTCCTTCACACCTATTTTGACACCGTCAATGAGCGGCGCCGAGCCACATTTATTCTTTTTGATACAAAGCTCAACAAAATACAGCAATCCCTAAAAAAACATCACAGAAATGAATGAAGTTACGATTGTGCTGTGCGATAAATGCGACCGATTTATTGTGCATCCTTGATACAGGGTTGAGTCGGATGGCAGCTGCGGAAAAGAGTGAGGGGAGAATGTGGTGCTTTTTGGAAGTGTGGGTATCTGAATGTTCTTATCAAGATCGGGATCAGTAACAGAGATGTCATGGACGGCGGCTGGAAGCACAAAGGTTAGGGAGGGAGGAAAGGAGCGAAAAAGTTGTTTGCTCCACGGAGTGTTTACATTGTTGCTCCTGACTCTTGTCTTCCTGTTTTGTTTTATTTACCCATGCTTATTTATGTACTGGCTTTCCAGCTTTGAGTCCTTGTTTAGCTAGGGTAATGCCGGTCATATGGGAAAGCTGATGTTTTCATCAGTGTGTGCTTTGTGTGTGTGGCCTTCCACACGCACAAGCAGGGGTGAACGCGCATGTGCAAGCAGGAACATGTGTGCATTCTTGCTTTTGGGACCTCCGTGCGCATGCTCGCTGTGGGCATTTCGCTTCATGCGTGCACTGACCCGGCCGGCTCCGCAACATGGAATCGCATTCCACTTGGACGTTAAAGCTCCACCTCAGGGACCCGTGTGACCAAAGATATGCTCGGCCTTCCTCTCAGCTGCTCGGAGTCAGAATGAAGCACAGAGAGGTTGATTTCTTTCCTTTCAGAGTCAAAGGAGAGTGTGGGAACAAGAGCTAAACACAGATGGAATATAGTTACAGGCAGAACAATTAAATGTTCTTCCATCAGATGGAAGGAGGTGCAATAAGGTCGTGTATCCACCTGTTGCCATTAAGTCATGGCCTCCTGCGAATATCTCAGCTTTGTGTTCAAGCAAACAGATCCAGATTTCACAATCAATTTGTGCGTGCATCGAGACGAGATCATTATTAACTTCATACTTTTTTTGTTTAGTAATGTGCCGTAATATGTATCTAATGTAAGATGGGTGTCTTGGCTCAATAACAGTAGTGTAACACTCCCCTAAGTCCCAGATATAAGTTTTTCATCCATAGGTGTTGGTTTTGCTTTAGCCATGGCCTTGAAGTTCTCCTGTGTTGCTCAGGCCGCTCTTTTCTCAGGCACGCCACCTTGACATGCTTATTCGACTTATGAGGTGCACTTTGAGGCTTGGCGAGGTCACTCTTAGTGCTGCCATAAAATGACTCCTGCATATTTGTGCAAATAACACACTAACTATTACTATTTTTTTTTTGCTAAGGCACTGCTGTAAGTCATTTCTTTTGCCTAGTCTAGAAAACCAAAAGAATTGGGGCCATTACCTCATGTATGCAATTCACATATTGTTGATTATGAAAAATGATCATTTTCTTAGAATATTATGTTTGGGAAATATAGTATCATTTATAATACAGTGCAAGGCTGAGCATAATCCACTCCTGGGGGCTGATTGACCTCTGATTGGTTCAAATTTCAAAACCAAAAATTGCCATGGAATCAATCCATTTCATAGTCAAACAGTTATTTCAGTTAACCACTGTTAATAATGAAACACTGTTAACAATATCAAATTCTTACACTTTTATGATGATTCATCATCTAGGAATGACATTTTATGGTGTGAGAATTTTTTTTTTTTTTTTTTTTTTTTTTTTAGATAAGTAACTGAAGGTCTGAGCTTCCTGGAATTTGCAACACAACTACAGATCGGTAGGACATCATTATAGGCCATGTTCTCAGCCAAATTAAGGCGAAGAGCTTCCATTGTTGTTGAGTTAGTGCTTTATCTGGATAATCTCTGGTATTTGTAGTGCATTACATCTGCCAGGTCTGTCGCCTTTTATAGCTGGTGTCACATCTGTTCCCCCGCCGTTGTTCTCTCAATCATGTCCACAATTCCCGGATCTTACTGCAAGTCAAACCTCACTGTGGTTAGTGCACATCGTGGCTCGCCCTCTGATGATTGCAAGGATGAAAGCACTCGGGGGTCACAGCCAGCTCTGACTCTCATTGCTGATTTGGTGCAGCTTTCATCAGTGTGCTGTGATTGGCCTTCCCAAAGGAGTTGGAGGAATGGTGAGGCAATTAGGCCAAAGGCCAGCCATCAAAGCAAATGCTGTGTTCTTAGGAGGACGGTGACAAGGACTAGTCGGTGACCAGTAAAATTACACAAGTAATAACTATTTTACCAACATCAAGCTCAGCAGGATTTTTTTTTTCTAAGTCATCCGCTTCTATTTAGAACTTGCTCTCTCTTATAAGGTGAAAGACAGGATGAAAGCAAGAATGTGAAATCCTAAAATGTTGTTAACATTACAGTTAAATCATTGACTCAGTTATTCAATATTAAAGTGTAAGTCAACCCAAATTTTTTTTTCTAGGAATATGTTCTATGCAAGCTTACATTCTGATAATTATTGGGTATGTGCAATAAGAGTTAATCCACCCGTTTTTAGCCAACTATGGGGGCGGCCGTTTTGCCACTTCTGTCGACTGAAAATGACATCACAGCTGCTCAGGGCTCAGGTAACGACCAATCACAGCTCACCTGTTTTCTGAAGCTGAGCTATCATTGGTCGTTATCTGAGGCTTGAGCAACTACGCCTTGTATCAACTAGTGGGCCAGCATAGAGCATACTCTTGAAAAAATATGTTTGGGTTGACTTCCGCTTTAAGGAATAGATAAACGCAACATGACGCTGTTGTATCGCCAAATACGATTGATGTGATTATCTTAACATAAAGGACAGAAGTAGCAAGAAAAGCTTGGCTAGCTTGGCTAGCTTGGTTCATCTGAAAGCAATCCTTTTCAGGTCCAACTAAGCTCAAAAATCACATTATTGATTGTAATATGAAACTTTAAAAAAGTCAACTCATCTGCAACACTTTATCTTCTTAGAGCAGGGCTTTCAAACTCGGGCCACATCATAACTATGATTTCCTTGGGAAGGCAAGAAACATGAAGTCGATGCACATAATTTGCTTTCGCGGGCCACATAAAATGATGTGGCAGGCCAGATCTGACCCCCTGGCCTTGACTATCACACCTGTGGACATCATGGCTCAGATTCAGAAAACATGTCAGCCGTGATTGGTCTTTGTAAGCAGTTGTAATGTCATTTTCAGTCGACAGAAGACAAAATGGTCGCCCCCCCAGAGATGGCTAAAAACGAGTGCATATTGCTGCTTAACCTATATTCTACAAACGCAAAATTAATCGGAATGCCATGTTCCAACTAGTGGGCCTGCTGGGAACATATTCTTGAAAAAAATATGTTTGGGTTGACTTCCGCTTTAAAGAAGAAATATTAATTATTGGTCATTCTAGTCCTATTGCATACTGAAGTGTTGCGTAAGGCTCTGGCGCTACATTAATTATATTCATCTTATGTGATTATCTTGAGCATGTATGTTGTACTAGTTTACTAAGTCACACCATGGATTTTAATGATGGCCATACGGGAGCAAACCATTGAACTTCCAGTCATTTTAAGACCAGAACCCAAAAGATGATAAAAGCAGTTGGACCAGAATTGTACCTTGCCTTACGTGTGCCTCTCAACGTGCAGGTTTTTTTTCCATTACAAGCCTTGGATTGGTAGTTTTTTTCCTCTTTGTGTTTACTTGTAAAAATTGGGAGTTAAATGTGCGCTTCAAATACTCTGCCACTGGAGCGAAGTCTGAAAAAAATTCAGAGGCACTGTCAGCCATTTATTGAACCAGACAAACAGTACAACACAAAAATACAAAATGAAAACACTCACAAGGAACATGAAGCAGATGCTAACACTGAACAAACTGTGTTACCGCGGCTTCTAACATCACACACTTGGCCACACCCCTAAAAGGCACACATCAACACATGTGTCCAAACACATGACGTGTGAGAGCGAGAGAAAGAGACTTTCGGCGTAATTCCACTTTACAATTACACAAGACGGCTACTTTTCTCCACAGAATACGTTCAACTCTTAAGTCAGGGTACCGCAGTACTTTGAAAAGTTTGACCAAAACCTGGAAGGCTAGAGGAAGTTAAAGGGAGAGGAAGCATTTTTTTTTTTTTGTCCGTGTGGAATTGATTTGAAGAAATAGGAAGGAAGTATTTGACGGAGAGAGGGAGATGGGGAGGTGCTGTGAAAAGAGGAAAAGTGGAGGGAGGGGAAGATGTCGGGAAAAGGTTGGGCACATAAAGAGGAAGGATAGAGTGATAAGACATTCGAAATTTGAAGAAAGTATGACCTCAAATGAAGAGACACATAAAGGCGTACAAAGAGAAGGGATGGGTGGAGGCCTATTTGCAGGAAGTTTCTGCGTAAGCATTGGCTTGAGGAGATGGAATCTTGTGCGGTGTTTTTGTTGTGGTTTTTAGCAGCTACCCTCTGCCCGGCCCTTTCACGGGGCACCCGTGGAGAACAACACTGTTTCTGACTCTTTAAAATAGGCAGTACAAAAGGTGAATCAAGGGTGACAGGGGTAAATCCCGACCCGAGTATAGCCTGATTCATGCTGCAGGGTACGCACTGGATAGCTGTAGTCATAACAACTCGAAATTTGAAACACCTTGAACTGTATCCATGTGGCCTCTTTCCAGGCTCGGGTGAGGGAGGAGAAATGCTTTCCTCTTGTAAGGAGCAGCTTGGATTGCTGCCGTTCCCAACTATCCCACCACAATTTCGAATGACTGGATTGACTGTGACCAAACATGAATGTGTGATTTTTTTTTTTTTTTTTTTTAAATTCTGTTTTTGTGGGGTATGTGTCGGGAATGTGAGTTGGCTGGAGTGTGCGAAAGGTGGCTAATTAAAGGGAAGGCAAACGCGACGACAGAGAGAAATGTCAGCAGTAGAGAAAGTCAATGGACCGCCTAATGATTGAAAAAATGCATCAACAGAACGAAATGAACATAAACATATACTAAATGGACTTCACCATCATCTTTGGGCAGATATGTTTTGAGGTGCAAGGAGTGAGGGTGAGCTTTTAATTGAAAGTGCCACGTGAGAAACTCTAACCGTGTGTTAAGGGCCACACACTGTGAAACACACTACTTATAATTTTTTTTTTTTTTTTAGCTAAAACATTAAAATTGGAACAACTTAAAAAGATAAATTCTTGACATTTTTGTCAATAATGGTAGTTAGCACAACAAAGATTTGCAATGAAACAATTTGCTGAGTTGTTTTTACTTATATCTTTAAGTTTCAGGGTCAACACAAGGGACAACAGTCCTGTAAACTCTTATTTCTTTGTTGCAAAATGCAGGAAAGCCAATTTTCACAACAGCAAAACTCAAAATATTTCTCTTGATTTCCAGACTACAAAACGCACCGATTAAAAGCCGTAACACATTGGCTGCTCTGTATTAATAGCCGCGGGCCTCCCTGGGATATTTGCAAAGAAATAGGTCACACTTTTATTTACCTTAAACACCGCTTCGCCCTTACACGTGCGCACTCCAACTGCAAAAGTCTGATGAATATTTACTATTAGGGCGGACTCAGACAGTTTGATTGGTACACTCTGAAGTGTGCGGTAATTTTGTTGGTCAGATGTGTGTGTATGGGTAAATCTATTGATGGCTTGAAGCATGTTAATAAAAATTAACAAATAAACCGCCTCACATTAAAAGCCGCAAGGTTCAAAGTTTGGGGAAAAAAGTAACGGCTTATGGTCCAGATAATACAGAAGTTCAATTGCCCCAACTTAAAATTTTAACGAAGATGGTTGCCTTGAAATTTTGACTTGACCCAATTTTTTTGTCTTTTTTCTCCAGTGCATCTGCATGTTAACCTCAGTTATTTAACATATTGATTTCAGGTATTTATATAAAGTGTTAAATTGTATTTTAATAAGATGCTGCTTGCAGCGATATGCTGTTGTAATTAGTAAATAGAAATCTTAAGAAAAATGATGAGCAGCTATTTAAGTGGCATACAGAATGTACACACAATCATCATATCAGTACTTAATAAACATTCACACGCAAAAAAAATGCATCATTTTATAACGTGCTGTCATTTTGGACACTGACTGATAACTTATATTAGCCGTTCCAAGTTGGGGCTCCCAAATGATTGTCAGGGCAAATCCCCCTCCTCCCTCCACCAAGAGTGTTGTAAGCATGAGGACCACAGTTGGAATTGTTGCTAGTCGTTTGTTTGAAGAATACTCGCTACAGGGGTCCCAAAAGTTGCAAATTATAGTGACAATTCCACTAAATGTACAACACCAAAAACAAGTAGTCGCTCTTCAGGGGTGCACAGTACAATTTTGGTCTGATTCTTAAAGAAGCTCCAGAGGTTGTTGCTTGGTAGTCCTTTTTTCCCCAACCTACCAACTTCCCTGGATGAACTTAAAGACTTACAGTCAGTAGCGGTTCCTGATGCGCTGTTACCACCAAGTACTCGTCCATTGCCTGCCTCGGTAGAAAACATTTTGGCAAAATGCTTGCAAAAAGTCTAGCGGCTATCTTGGCTTTTTACAAAAAGAAAAACAATCAATTGCCTGTTAATGTGATTCAGGCGTTCAATGGAGGGAGTGCTGTTGGATTACAGATGCAAGATGCTGGAGCATGCCACATTTTATCCCATAAAATGGCTTTCATATGCTGCTAGACTCATAAAAAAATATTTTTTGGGACCGTTCACATGCTTGTAAAAAAAATAGACCTGATCCAGTGAGAGAGGCGAAAGAGACGCAAGAGCCAAGCCTAAAGTTATATGGTCAGAATTTGGATTTAGGCAGGGAATGAGAAAAGCACCAAGGATCAACAACATGGAACACGAACAGAGATGAATTTCCCTGCGGCGATAGAAGGCCATCAATTCTCAGACTGAGTCATGAACAGACAGTTATTTGACAATCACACCCGGATCTGGTCTGGATTTAGCTCGTTATCTGCCCTTCTGTCTTCCTGTTGATTCCTGCTGTTACTGTACAAGCAACAACAAGTGACATGGCTTCATGCGTGTGTGGAGACCCACCCCAACCCCCCCCCCCTGGTTCAGGGCCTGTGAGACTTCCTTTGTGTGCAGAAGTAGATATACACAAGTCCTTGCCCTTTTCCTGTGTCCAAATAAACAGTCCAAAAATCTTGTGTGTTGCATCCGTTACGTAAGCGTGACTGTGCCGCTACCTTCTTCATTAAGACAGCTGGCCAAAGCTCCTGCTTCCTTTGGTCACAGTTCATTGACGTGAAGATGAACAACAGACCAGAGAATCACATGCCACACAGTCTCAATGTCCCACTAGCTGCATGATAGGCTTTAGATGATATTTGACAAACAGCGAGAATCAGCTATTTTTGCGTTTTGTTGTCGAGAAACACATTTGTCTGTTGTTGCAGAGTATGGCAATTCCCTAAAAAAGGCACCTCTTTTCTATTTGTATGTGCTTTCTTCTAAGATGCTACAATATAGCACCAAAGAGCTGGCTAATAATAGGCAAGGTTCACACCGCAGGTCATAATGCTAAATTCCGATTTTTGGGGGGGGGGAATTATTTTTTGTGTAAGCGTTCGTATTACATTCGAAATGCGACCGCGGTCTTATCTGCTGTGTAAACACGTGCGTTGACAAAGTAGCCCGCATGCGCAGAAGAAGTCACTCCCGACGTGTTTGCGGAAGTAAATGTGGTCCAGCGAATGTCGAATACGTATCCGATCGAGGACCACATATGAAAGCGACCCAGGTCGCATTTGAAAAAATCGGAATTGTGCCGTTCAGAATGTCATAAAAATAATCAGATACAGGTCAGGTCGCATATGGGCAAAAAAAATCCGATCTGGTTCGCATTTGCCGGCGGTGTGAACCTAACAATATTAACGTACTAATAGATGTCAAGGAAGCATGTGGAAGTAATACATCTTGACTGAGAGACTAAAATATTTCTATGTTGGGGAGGAGATAAGTTTAGCCTGGGTTGTTAGCAGAGGTTTTCGAGAGCCTTTGCCGCATATGTCTGTTTTCGCTATTAAAAAGGTGAAGCATCCTTCAGATTCAAAATAAAATGGCTTACAGATTTACTTCAAAATAAATGGCTGACACATTTATTTTGACGGTTAATGTAAAATGAGTTTGAAATGATATTAAAGTGTCTTGGGATCATATTTTGTGTTGTGATTACAGTTTAAACTATGAATATAAGAAGTAATAAACATTTGGTGGTGTCATAAGTTAATGGTGTTTTAACTACTGTATTTATCAATGGTTTGCAGTAGGTAGTTGATCACTTTGAATCTACTTAACGCAGATGTTCTTAAGCAAAAGGAACGTGTCTGTTATTCACATGTGGCTTCCCTTGTGTGTTTTAGGTGACCACAGCATGTATCCCAGCTCCTGCCAATGACCTGGTAAGTCTCTCTGATGTGCTCACATTTTCCTCAGAAGCGTTCTCTATACAGAATGACTTGAACCCTCTCTGGAGCTCCATTGTAGCTCCCTGCTACAATACAATATATGGTTTTTCAAAACCACTAAATGGTTTTGTTCCCCAAATTGCTTCCGGGAAGGCGATCCCTTGGTCGCCCCGGTTTGCGCTATGTTCATTTCCCGTGCTCTGCGGGATTCCCGTCCTGAAGACAAATGCTGACGTTAGTGTAGGAAGTAGTAATGTTTGTCCATTAGAGAATCTGTTTGTTTAATTAACTCTCCTTTCCTTCCTCTGCACCCCCTCCTTTTCACTTGCTTGCCCCTCCTCCTCTTTCTCACCCCTTTTCTCACATCATTTATCCCCTTTTTATGTGCTCCATCGCTGGAATGTTTTCCTTTCTTGTTCGCCTCCCTTCCATTTTCTGCATTGTGGTGCCATCTTTCCTCATTCGCTTCCAGCAGCGCAGAGGAACAGCTCCGTCTCGAAATGCCCAACACCTGGTAAGCATCTTCATGTTCTCTTTCTCTGGCTACATTCTGCAGACAGGGGCCACGGGGCAGGGATAGCTCAAGTGATATTGAAATCCCAGGTGAGCCGTCATTGTGTCAGTGGATGTATGGTTCAACACTGTAAAATATATTGACGTGCATTGAATGGCAAAACATTTACCTTTTCACTTTGCCATTTCTTCTGTTTCCCCCATTATCTTTAGTTTTGTGCCTATCTTTGGAATGTCATCTAAACACATGTACATGGCACTACATTGGACCTCAGTTAAGGCTACTTCCCAGGGAATAAAAACCTTGATTTCGATCTGCACCTAATTATAAACTCATGGTTGTTGTAATTTTGTCATTAAGATTTATGTTCACTAAGACCAAGCAATATGTCTATTGTAGTCCTTTATGAAAGGCAAGGAACCATATTTGGGGTCTTAAATTTAACGCCAATCTAAGGCAGTAGAAACATGTGACTCAGTCTGCACTTGACCAATACTGTATTATTTTTCTTAAGAACATTGCGTCGGGGATTACCGACAGATTCCAATCACATTACACCTATGTGAGGTCTACACCACTCTCCCATGTTGGCATTTGTCCTTTGTATCTGTAGGTTGCTGTGATGAGCGTTATACGTCCTCAATTAATTTCTCAACTTTGAAGCTTGACAACATTACATTCACTTTCTTAGGAAACAGCCGTTTCCACGTATGTTTGAATCGTATTCTCTCTCCAGGGCTCCACCAAGTCTTTGACTTACACCAAGCAGAGGAACACGCTGCCAAGGTAAAGGTCATCTCATTCTTTCATTTACGACCCAGCCCATTAGTTCTTTCCTACAAAGAGAGGATTCTGTGTCTGGGCTTTCTTCTGCGTGTGTGTTGCACTTTACTTAAATTACTGCCGTCTTGTTCTCACAAATAGTCACCGCTCCTTCATTATAGCGGCTTTGATTTAAGCACACGTTTCTTTTCTTGCTTCGTTTTGGTGGTCATAACTATAGACAGACATTTTCATGCCGCGCTTCCACATGCAACTTTTATTAACCTCAATCCCCCCACGTTCCACAGGAGCTTCAGTGTGGACCGCGTGATGGATCGAGTGATGGAGCGCCACTATGACTTTGACCTCACCTACATCACGGAGAGGATCATCTCCGTCTTCTTCCCACCCAAGCTGGAAGAGCAGCGTTACCGCCTCAACCTGAAGGAGGTGGCCGCCATGCTCAAGTCCAAGCATCAAGACAAGTTTCTGGTGAGGCAAATGATGACTATTCCTTTTTTTTATGCATATCATATCATATACTGTACATACTGGCCACGACTTTAGGTACTTGCACAATAGTGATTTTCCGTTACGGAATACTATTTCTTGTTTATTTATTTTTTTGCTCACCTTATTTAACTAGATTTGAGCACAAAATTTAAACGACATCTCATAGTTGTATTATATCGTGTTAAATAGAGATAGGCCGATGTGCTATTTTCAGGGGCGATACCGATACCGATTATTAGTAGTCAAGGAGGCCGATAGCCGATATTTGGAGCCGATATTCATTTTCAGTAAAAAGGAAAATATTGGCATCGAAATCGAAAGAAAAATGTACCCTTCACTTTGTTGCAACGTCTTTAGGCATGTTTATTGAACAATGTTTCAGGTTTTCATAATGTTGATTTTTGGGAAAAATTATTATTTCAAGAATTGAAAAGAAGAAATTAATATCACACGTTCAATCAAGATATGTTTTTTCTATTTCAGCTCCTCAATCTGTCCGAAAGGCGCCATGATATGAGCCGACTGAATCCAAAGGTGCGTGCGTGTTGCATTTCTCATTTCATCAACCTTTCTTTAACCCTCCTCCGATCACATTATCCTTTCCTCCGCCTGTGTCCAACAACAGGTTCACGAATTTGGCTGGCCTGACCGCCATGCTCCGCCGCTGGACAAAATCTGCGCCATATGTAAGGCCATGGAGACGTGGCTGACCTCTGACCCCCAGCACGTTGTGGTCCTGCACTGCAAGGTCGGAGTTCATGAGTTCACTGGCTTTTTTCAGACAGATGTTTTAGGTATTTCCCAGGGTTGGAAATGCTCTGATGTATAAATTCACTGTTAAAAAGTAGAAATGTAGGTTGAAAGCATCTTTAAATAATGAAGAGGATCATCCTGCAGCATACTTACACATAGGTATGGTTGATATATAAAAAGCTGTAGCCAGGAAGTTGGACACAAACAGATATCTTGATGTTAAACCTGCGCATGAGAATTTTTTTACCACTGCTGCCCAGAGACGAGTAGACAACAAGGGTGACCAAGCACTAAGCGGCTTGACTGGATGTTAATGGTTTTGGTCAGGGAGAATTTAAATCCTGAATCCAGACCACGTCTGTGGTGTGCTGATGTTTGAGAGCCACATGTAATTCTGTCCCGGCTGTAATTCGTAAAGACCAGAGTAAACAAGTTCTTTAGGCGGGCAATGCAGAGCCCTTCACTGAGAAGCGGGTGCTGCTAACAAGCTTTAATTTGTGAGTGCAGTGGTGCAGCCTCCTTCCTGCTATCTGGAGGGGTCACATTAGGAATTTGATGCTGGAATGTTCTTGGAATGCTTCAGGATGTTTGGAAGAAAAAAAATCAGGGGAGAGCTTGAAAAGTTGAGCGCAGTCATTGTGGTACGAGTGTGATTGCGTGTTAAAAGTTGTCAAATCTCTTTAACTCCAAATCATATGAACAAAACGTATAAAATAGAAAATTTAATGTGTTATAAATATGTTTTACATTGTTGTTGCTATTCTTCCTGCAGGGTAACAAAGGCAAAACAGGAGTGATCATTGCAGCCTACATGCACTACAGCAAGATCTCAGCAGGGTGAGTGTCTTAGACGTCAATCATCAACTTTGCTTTGAATTTGATCAAATCTAATTAGAAAAAAACCCCAAAAAACTAAAAAAATTGTCAGCAGCATGTCATTCTCACAGTTCCACTGAAAAAAAGAGTTTGTTGGATTTTCATGGAAAATGTATGGACATTGGCTGCACCAACATAAATATTGCACAAAATAAAAGATAGATACATACAATTATATTATACAATTGTAATGTAATGTAATGTAAGTTACTGTAGAGACATAAGAGTCATAAAACTCCCACGCCTTAAAGTGGAAGTCAAACCCAAAAATTTTCTTTCCAAAAACATGCTCTATGCAGGCCCTCTGGTCAAAACATGGCATTTGTGGAGTATGAGTTAAGCAGTGAAATCCACCTGTTTTTGTCCACCTCAGGTTGCCTCCATTTTGACACTTGCTGTCGCCTGAAAATGACATCACAGTTGCTCAGATAACGACCAATCACGGCTCACCTGTTTTATGAAGTTGAGCCATGAATAGTTGTTACTTGAGCCCCGAGCAATTGTGCTGTCATTTTCAGTCGACAGAAGTGACAAAATGGTCGCCTGATGAGGTGACTAAAAAGGGGTGGATTAATTAACTCTTATTCCACAAACGTAATCTTAATCAGAATGCCATGTTTAGACTAGTGAAGGCGCATAGAACACATTATTGCATCGAATCGTTTGGGGTTGACTTCCTCTTTAACTTAAATGACAAATAAAGTCGTAATTCGTCGAGGATTTGCTTCATGCATGTAATTCTTTCCTCAATGTGCAGAAACATGTCATTTCCATTCTGACCTTCCTGAGATGTTTGATGAATTAAACCCTGTGGCTTTAGCACAGGAACACTGGAATCCTGTGGCCAGTGCCAGCTGTATCCTCTCCATGTCATTTCTGGCATGAAGAGCGTCTGGTGTGAGAGCCATCATGGAAATTTTCTGCTGAAAGCGCATGTGTGCGCGCTTGCATTTCTGTGCAGGGCGGACCAGGCTCTCAGTACTCTTGCCATGAGGAAGTTCTGTGAAGATAAGGTCTCCACTTCCCTCCAGCCATCCCAAAACAGGTAGGCAGAGAGAGGGGTTGGGGGCGAATCTCGATCTGTATTCTGTTCTTTTGCATTCTATTTGCTCCTCGGCTTTGCCCTGTACGTTGACAAATCTTTGTTGACAAATTCTTCTCATTCTCCATCTTCTGATATAGGAGCTCTTCCATTCATGTTTGAAATCTCTCTCAGGTATATCTATTACTTTGGGGGTCTTCTGTCCGGAGCCATCAAGATGAACAGCAGCCCACTCTTCCTCCACCAAGTCCTCATCCCGTCACTCCCCAACTTCCAAGGCGAAGGAGGTTTGTGTTTACTGGCATTGGTTAATTGAATCGATACGGTTAATATTGTTACAGCCATGACAAGAGAGATTCACAAATGGGGCTGTGGATCTGGACATATCCCAGAGACGTCTTGTAGAAAGTCTTGCTTCAATAAATGTCATGGTCACGTTATGATGGGAGTTTTGTCAGATCCGCGGAGTCCAACAAAATGCACAATGGTAACGCGTGGTGTGCGGAATGAGACTGATGCCTCAACAGCTCTTCCCTGCTGAATCCCAGCAATGTTAAAACCACATAGTTGGTCACATTCAGCACATCGCCCACACAAACACGAGTGCGTTTATCTGTAATCGGATGATGGACTCCGTCAGGCTGGGAGGCTAGCAGTCAGCGCATTCTCCTGACTTCATGATGATCATAAGTGTCTCGACAGGTTACTACCCCTTCCTGAAGATCTACCAGTCAATGCAGTTGGTCTACACTTCAGGCATATAGTGAGTCTCTTGTCCAAAGATGATGTGTATGATTATAGTTCTCATATTGTAATGCAAAGCAATTGTCCCTTTGTCTCTAAGTGTATTGCTGCTGACTCTTGTTGTTCTTTCGCTGCTGTTTGGGGCTCCATGAATTCAATTTTCACTGCTTTCTCTTCATTTCGTGTTCAAGCAGGATCAAATTGATTCTAAAACCAATCAAACTTGTTATTTTGTTTTCTTATTTTTCGTGGCAGTGCCCCACCAGATTCAATAGATAGAGTAGATCTTTGATATTGTTTTTCCCTCTCCCAGTGTTGGCCAGGAGCATTTATTTACGTAAATGTATTAGGGATGTGCCGATCACAGTTATATGGGCCAATTCACCACATCTCTGCCAACTGCTTTCAATCTCAAAATAAACTAAAGTTCCTTTCTTTTTTCTAGCTCTGAATTTGATGATTCACATATTGAACATCTCAAAAGGTGTATTGGTCAATCTCAAATATGGTTTATTTTACATTATCGTTTTTTGTACTGATACTCCTAATTGTTTTTTAGCATAAAATTCGCAAATACATGAACGATAGAAATGTATTTTTGTGTAATTTCATTTTGCATTTATGCTCTACATTTTATTTCCTGGAGACGCAAGTGGCACCAATTTGTGAAATGGCCTAAACATATAAGCTTTAACATAAAATGAGGGATTCCCCTGTTTGATTGCGTTTTGATTTATCTTATGGTAAGCAATACATTTACATGGCTATTTATTGGCGTATGCAGGCTAAAATGACAAGTCTACAAAGCTACATAGTGGGTGGTGACGTGCGTGACTTCTCTCATGCACATAATCACGACACTAGTAATTTATGACATTTCAAAAAGATCAATATGATGCAAAAAAAAATAAATAAATAACCATCTGCCAGATGAATTTAAAGATCAGTTGTCCGGAAGTGAGTGGCAAACCCATCATTTTCTTTGTCCGTATTTGGTAACATAGTCTACCTCATATCTTTAGTCACATGTTGTGCTCTGTTTGGTCTATAGTGACCTTCAGGGAAGCGGTGGAAGGCGACTCTGCGTGACCATCGAACCAGCACTCCTGCTTAAAGGTGACATCATGGTGAGTTCACACTGAAAGGAAATGACAGAGAAGCCCTGATGAGGTTGATATCGTGACATTATCCGAAACAAACATTCGCTAAATAGGGCAGTCAGTGGACTCCTGCCATTGCCAATGTATAAAACAAGTACCGGTAGTCATATTCTAAACAGACCACCCCAGACTTAATTTGATCTTTCTTGAGTCATGCAACCACCCAAAATGTGTTTTGGTAGCTCTTCTCTTCTCTCCAATCTTCAGTAAATATTTTACTACCCAAATGATATATACACATTATATAGAAAATGTATACCAGTAATATCTAGAAGTTCTATCAAGTTAGCTTTTCTCATTATAAATGAAATATATTGTATGAGAAAAAAAATTCGAATGGAATTGTAAATAGATTGTGACGATAATGCTGGTTAATTCATCACAGTATACTATAGCAGTCGCCACGTACCAAGAAAATAATGCCTCCTCATCATTATTTGTGGTATATATATATTCTTGACAACTCATCCACTAATCCGTATGAAGTGTGCTGCAAAAAAATAAACCGGAAAAGAAACAAAAAGTAAATAGCACACCTGAGTTTTGTTGTGATCAAATAAATTATAAAGTAGATATTTATCCTCCAGATGTGTGCTTTCACCCATGTACAGTACTGTCATTTTAGGCGTCGGCTTCACTCTCTTCTGCTCCTTGCAGGTCAAATGTTACCACAGACGAGCCCAAAGTGCTGACAGGGACAATGTGTTCAGGCTCCAGTTCCACACTTGCACCATCCATGGAGCCCAACTGTGGTTTGGCAAAGGAGAACTGGACGAAGCTTGTACAGGTATGTTTACAGTGTATGAGTGTTTCAAACTAGTAGGAACTGATACCAGGGTGCACACACTTTAGTAATAGTTTTCTCGGACTCTGACTTTTCAATTACTTTTCCAAAACGTTTTGCTTGACTTCAAAGACCGAAAATGTAACCCATTTCAATCCAATCTCTGAAAATGATTGAGATATGAACATTCCAATGACATCATTTCCTGCCTGGTTCAGTTTTTCCTGCATGGAATACAGAATGTGTGAAACTGAGAAATTGTTTGGTAGTGGTAGACCTCAAGTTCTAGTTAATGAAGCGTCACAGATGTACTTAAGTACACCATTGTGATTGTATGTAACTGAGAACACATCTGTGGAAGATATTAGTCCGTACGAGAGGAAACAATTGAATTACAGCCTAAGCTCAACATTGTGGCGATCATGAGTAGATTCAGTCTACTGTGAATAGCTGATGTAATGTCCATGATCTGAATAGTTAATCTTCATGGTCATTATGGGTCTATCTTTGTAATTATGTATTTCCTTTTTTCCCCCAAGATGAACGTTTTCCATTGGATGCCACAGTGGAGTTTGTCTTTTCCACTGGACCTGAGAAGATCAAAGGTCGGTGCACTCATTAACGTGATAATATTCAATTCATCTCTGACTCAGCATCAAAAAGTCAAATCAATGTCAAAGCCAAGCAGGAACCTCAAATATTTCTGTAAGATCATATTAGTAAAGCATTAGTTGCATGCAGAGGATTTAGTGAAGCTCAGCAAGCAAAAAATAGCTGACCCTCCCAACCCAAACCACATCAAAAGTTCCGATTAATGCTCACTTATTACCCCGTGTCTTCATTGTTGCCTATTATTTCCTTCCATTGCAACACATTTAAACCAAGTGGCGCTGTTCAATTCAGATCTTCATGGTAACATTTGGAACAGTAGACTGGAACTCGACTGTTTTTTTCAACTGCATCATTTTAATCGTAATGGTTAGTGCTGCATCAATAGACAAGTAAATTGTGCTACATTGTGGCAATGTAACCCAAGAACAATCAAGGACAGCAACACAGGATAGGATGTCATTTGATATTGTTTTGCTCAATGGCCTATCTAGATATGGACTAAGAAATGCTGTTGAATCACTAATTTGAGGAATTTTACACAAGTGTTGATGATAGGGATGAAACTAGGGATGAACTATTGAGATGATATGACTCCTGAGCCTAGCTCTCTTTACTTTCCACTCTCCCCGTCTGCCACTTTGAATACCTACTTACTGCATATGGCAAAATGTACTGACACAAAATGAACGTTAAAAGACGGTGCTACATCTCTCCACAGGTCGTGAGTACCACAAAAATGACCCAGCTGTCACGGTCGATTACAACACTGCTGATCCTGTCGTTCGCTGGGATTCCTACGAAAATTTCAATCAGAGATACCAAGACAGTCTTGAGGGTAAAAGATGATCATATTTTAATGTCAATTTAAATGACTATTTCTGCTGAATTCTGAGAGATGGTGCCTATAATAGTGCAAGACATTCAAGTTCAGAATTACTGTACATTCTTAGCATGTTAGGATGAGCATATTCTGCTGAGAAGAGCAACAAATCCATTTCACGCTGTATTGATTGGTCAATGTGAGAACTACGGTTGAAAAGGGAGTCAACCCAAACATACCCTTTTCAAGAATAGGTTCTATGCAGGCCCACTAGTTGAAACACGGCATTCTGATTGATATTGCGTTGGTGTAATAGGAATTAAGAAGCAAAATCCATCAATTTTTAGCCATCTCAGGGGGCGGCCATTTTATCACTTCTGTCGACTGAAAATGACCTCACAGATTCTCAGGGCTGAGAAAACGACCAATCATGGCTAATCTTCAGACAATAGGTGAGCTGTGATTGGTCGTTACCTGAGCCCTGAGCAACTTTGAGGTCATTTTCAGTCGACAGAAGTGACAGAATGGCCGCCCCCAGAGATGGCGAAAAACGGGAGCATTAACTCTTATTCAACAAACGCAATATTTATCAGAATGCCTTGTTTCAACTAGTGGTCCTGCATCGAACATATTCTTGAAAAAAATATGTTAGGGTTGACTAGCACTTTAAATTGTTAGTTCTGACTTTGATCAATCAATACATCGTGAAATGGAATTCAAAAACAGCATATTGAAATTGCCATAGTGTATGTCTATCTTAATGGGAGGAAAAGAAGTCACAATGCATAACTATCACATCTATTTACTGTATACAAGACTCACAAAAAGTTAAGAATGTTGAGCTTTTGGGTGAAATTTCAGGATAAAAACCACAATAACCTTTACAGGCAAACTAAATTTGACCGTGTCGAAACTTTTGAAGGCTTGTGTCCAACTGTTCAGTGTTTCAATACTTTTTGCACAACTGGCTCCAGTCTCTGTGTATGTGTGTTGCAACCTGCTGATGGCACTCTGACACTCTAAGCTCAGTGGCCACGTCCATTTCGCAACATACCATTTGATGCCTTGCAAAGTCAAGGTACTGTTGATCGTTAGGTGTCGTCTGTCTCCTGACATCAAAATGCATGATGGAGAAGATGATTAAAATAAGTTCAAAAATAGATTCACCTGCAAAGGTTGTAGTGCACTTTATGTTTGTCCTGAAATTTCAGTATCCCTGAGTTTTTATGAGACGTGTGTGTATGAAACAAGTGCTGTGTTTTTGTCACAGATATTGCCCACACAAGAGGTCCTCTTGATGGCAGTCTCTATGCGCAGATAAAGAAGCGCCGGGACCCAAGTTCCGGTTCTCTTTCTTCAACCAATGGCAGCAGCCCCGGAGCAGAGGATAGACCTGATCAATTCCTCTCTCAACGCTCTGACTCCGCCCTTTCGGCTCATTCCAGCCCTTTTAACCAATCATCCATCCATCCTGACCACCATGAAGAGACATTACGTCCACCGCCTCCGACCAGGCAAGAACGAGAAGAGCTTGAGCGTCTTCTCGGAGGCATAGAGGGAAGCCGGGATGCAGAGCGAGAGACGGCCATCTTGGATGACGGCGATTCCTCACCTTCGGAACGGACCGGGACGCTGAGGCTCAGCAGGTCCTGCTCCTGCAGGGATGGATACCGATCACAGCGCTGTGCAGAACCCGGATGCGACCGCACCCTCCTAATGCCAAATGGTTACTGCCTTGATCGAGCACCCGGTACCAATGGGCACCACGGGGCGACCCCTTCTCCCATCCCCAACTCAGCTGCTCCTCCCTCGCACATGGACCTGTGCCAGCACTATAGTCCACACCCCCACCAGTCCCTCCCACCACCGGACCTAGTGTGGGATCGCCAGAGCAACCAGCAACACTGCCTGCACCGCTCCTGCTCGGAAGCTACCTCGTCACGTCATCTCTGCCCCTGCCCTTCGCTTGACCCCCACAACCATTCTCACTATCCTCTGTCAGCACCAGCTCGCCTCTGCTGCCGAGAGGATGATTACAGTCCCTATCACCTTGCTCCTCTGTCTCACCACCATCACCACCCTCACCACCCCAAGTCCTCCACCAGCCCAACCTATCACGAAGTAATGCTAATGGACGGTCTGCCGCCCCCTGGCTGTTCTTGCAGGGACTGCTGCATCAGGAGAGAAGAAGCATCAGCAGCCTATCACAGCCTCAGGCTTGATCGGGGCAACGGCTATCACTGGGACAGAGAGGCAGAACTTCAACAGACGGGGCTACGAAGAACCAGGGAGGCAGAATTAGGCCGAGGGGGATCGGAGAGCCACTGGGAGAGGCGTGGCCGAGAGTTCTCCCTGCCCTGGGAGCGAGACAGAGAGGCGGAGCTCCAGTGGGAGAGGGAGAGAGAGGCGGATTATTGGCACAAGAGGGACACCATGGCCTCCTACGGGCCACAGGGTCACAATCTGCCCGCCTTCACCTTTGACCCCTTGCCATCATGTCACCCCGCCTACCCGGAGGCGTCACGGTCCCACGCTCATTCGCACCTTGACCTCAAGTACAGCAGCAGCAGCAGCGGCTACCAAACACCCCGGCAAGTGTGCCCGTGCTCGCCTTACCAGCCGTCGCCGTCTGAAAGCAGGGGCTATGCCTCAGGCTACCAGTCCGAGTCCACTTCGCCGCTGCCACCTGCATCCTCCGTGATGGGGCCCTGTAGCCATAGCAATGGGTCAGCTGAGCATAATCACGGTCACCACCGTCACCTTCCAGACACACAGCAATCATACAGCTCTGACTCACACACTGGTGAGGCACGGACAGCATGCTTCTCTTTCACATTCGTGACTTTTATTGCTGTTTCATTTATTGCCACTGGTGAATTTTATGAATTGTTCATGTCATTTTGCAGACGGCATTCGTAACTCGGGTGAAAGTGTGGGCTGGAGGGACCACATCACCAATGGTTCCTTTAAAAGGGCCCACAGAGAGGCTCAGGGTGCGTGTTCCACCCCATCGGACATGTCTGGACCGTCCACTCCCGTCCATACCAGCAGTCCTCTACGTACGCAGGAAAGGTATTCCCCTGATTTAAAAGTTTCTGTGATGACGAAACTCCAAGACAGTGTAAGGTTGCAAATATTGAGTTGTTCTTATTAGAACAACACGCTCTCTGATAAATGCGATAATACTGTTATTGTAACTATTACAAATCTTTCATCACACTACTTTCACTTTTCTGCTTCCAACTTTGTGAGAACAGTTTGGGGAAGCACCTTCTCATTCACCACCATGATTGCGGGATTTTCCATGTTAAATTTAAATAGCTTCCAAATGTATTGTCCGGATTGGATCCAGATGAAACTTGAGAGCTTCTCTACATGCCAGGCACATTCTTTTTTTTCCCATTTTGGTCAGGGCTCCCATATATAATTCTATAATCTTTTGAAAAATCACTCTTAACAATCCAAAAATTGTATAGAGACAAATATATGGACAATTATTTGCCAATGAAAACTACTACTACTTACTAAGACATTTTATACAATTGTACGATTCCAAAATTGTGGGAGCAGCTTGGGGAAGGCCCTTTTTAGGTCCAGCACAACAATGCCACATAGCAAAGTCCATTAAGGCATGCTTGGGTGAGTTTGGTGTTCAAGAATTGGAGAGTTCTGAACCATCAAGTACAGTGACTTCTGTTTTTCTGGGTGAATGGACCAAACTAAAACATAAATAATAATGATAATAATAATAATATGGTGTAGTAAGTGTTTGAGAGGAAGATGTTAAAATTGTAACTGCGACTCCATGGTTTTGTCTGTTGACTTCCTTTAGGTGTAATTTAGGTGTCCCAACATGTTTTTGTCCAGAATCTTTAGTAGTCCATGCATATTATTGACTAAGCAACCTCAAATATTTGCTATTGGCTTTCGAATGGAGTGTAAAGTTTGTGTTGTTGTAATGTGCTGGTACTTTTGTCCCTATGGTATTAGAACTGTTGACGTAAAATATAAGTTTAAGATAATGTCCAACATTAATATTTATGCATTTAAATTTTAGTCCCAGTCCTGGCAGAGAGTATGGGATTCGGAAAACAGCCATCAGCAGTGACCACGAGGCATCACAGCCCCAGGATGGACACTACCCTTCCGGTAACACTGTCCAGGAGTCCGCGGAGATCCCAAGAAGCACCTCACCAATGAAAAGCCAACCGTCAAACACAACCTCACTCACTCAAACAGACTCGCGCAACCACTGCACTGCACCAACTGTTCCGCCCCCGACAGCATCCGCCCCACAGCAGCACTGTAACCATGATGGACCATCATCAACACACAACACTTGTATGGACTCTGTGGCGATATCCACGTCAGGCCAGGGACACCTCCGCCCCTCTTCATCGACTGTCACTGCACCGGCCCACCACCCGCAACATCCCACTTTGGAGACACCCCATCCGTCTGAGGCAGCCGCAGTGCCTTCCTCGTCGACTCAGGCAGTGTGTCACCCCCCAAGCCAGACCCAGGCCACCGGCTCGGTAGCCAATCACTTACCGCAGGTCAATGGATGTTCTTCTCCAGCCAGGGGTTCTCTCCCTGACGGCCCCAAACCTACCAGCAGCCCCAATTCTACAAGTTCCCACACAGCCCCAACCCCTGCGTTGTCTTCAATCCAGACGGCGTCCAGCAGCATGGAGGGATCTCCCGTTTCAGGTAGCCCCGTTCCTGGCTTTGCCACTCTGGGTAGGAAGTTGATGATGAGCGGCTCTGACCTCCACCATCACAACCACGTTCCTGTCCAGCACGGACCCCCTCACCACCCCTACCCAGGGATGGAACACAATCCAGCTATAGACATGAATAAGAGACACTACTACTCAGCTCACCCCCCACAGCTTCATCATATATCTGTCTCCAACTACTCCACCATCTCCATCCCACTTCCTCACCCACAGCCGCCTCTGCCGGAGAAACGCCACGCTCAGCCCGGCTCACCCACCGAAGAAGCGGAGGCTCAGAAACCAACCGTGAGCCAGTCCAGCAATACTCAGCATCAGCACCATGTCACCTTCTCGCCAACCGTGGGGGAAATTGCACCCTGTGAGAACCAAAGTGATGTTGGGTCTGAGGAGCCCGAGAATGGAAACAGAGTCAGTGTAAAGTTTGTCCAGGACAGCTCGAGGTTCTGGTATAAGCCCGGCATCTCCAGAGAGCAAGGTAAGTTTGAAAGCAGGATGTTCGAAGGAGGACCCTCTAAGGTCCAACACATTCCATACTGGGAAGTTGGTCAAACAATTGCGATTTTTCTCATGAAAAGAATGGAAATAGAAAACTGCCACCATCACAAAACCTTTATTAACTATACAAGCAATATTTTAAAGAAGACATATATTGTATGTATTATAGTTTTTTCACAAATTAAAAATGTTCCCCAGGTGCCTTGATGACAAGGCTCTGACTTTCAGTCAAAATATGCCAAGAATGAACAATTACAGTGACAGTGACATTCCACACACTCGAAATTAATCGGTTTGGGGTGTCCAGGTTATGTGGCAGTTCTGTCTCAGGCATATACGTAGTCACTATCCACTCACCCCTTGTTCTACAATTCCCGTGGGCTTTGGTAAGCATGTTAACCAGGGTAGCATTAGGGCGTTACAACTTGGCAAGCAGCTACCTCTTCTCAGCCCACACAGCCAAGAGTGAAGAGAAAGCCAAGACATTTTCACTCACGGAGGCAGCACTTTTATACTTGTCAATCAGCGTACAGATCTGTGCATGTGGTGGATGCAAAAAAAAGTCTCAAAACATGAAATGAGTTCTCTTGGGGTACATTGATGTCCCTACAATGATGCTGGTTTGAACTCTGATGTTTTGATTCACAGAGGCTTTTTTCCCCACCGTAATTATATGTTTTCTAACTTTAGGGTAATGTTTAAAATTAGTCAAACTTCTGTGCCATAAATCACTGAGTCACTATGTCAGAAAGCTAACATTTTGTTTTTTGTTTAATCGTAGCAATCGTTGCTTTGAAGGAGAGAGAGCCTGGGACCTTTCTGATCAGGGATAGTAATTCCTTCCAAGGGGCTTTTGGCCTGGCACTGAAGGTGGCCACACCTCCTCCTAATGTCAACCAGCACAGCAGCAAAGGTAAAAAACAAAAAAAAAAAAACATACCGTATACAGTGTGCTACTGTTCCACATACAACCTCCCTCCAGTCCATTATGTCACATGCCACCCAACCCCGCCTGCCTCTTAAAGGCACGTTCATGTCTAATACACAGATACAACTATACGTACAGTATTTTAGATACATTTTTATGCCTGAAATTTCATTTGCATTTAAATACATTTGAAATATTTTTTACAGTGCGTTTTAATAAGTTTAAATGTGTGAAAGCCAGTGGGAGGGGTCAAACTATATAAAAAAGTGTTTTTATATGAATCTATAGTGTGGATTTTCTCCTATTGTGGGTGTTTGGGACGATCAATGGGGATTCACTCTATGTTTATTGTAGTGGTTCTATTTTACAGTCGTGTCAAACTATTATAAATGACTAAAGTAAATTAAAGTCACACCATAGTCAGCATTATCTCCTCTTCAGATTGTGTTTAGTGTACCGGTACCTACTATTGTGACCGGTGGCGTTATACATTACCGTTGAGAATGACTGCATGTTAACAGCGTTTCTCCGTTGTGACAGCAGGCGACCCTCTGGAACATTTGGTGAGGCACTTCCTCATAGAAACGGGCCCCCGAGGAGTCAAGATTAAAGGCTGTCAGAACGAGCCCTACTTTGGCAAGCCTTTCGCCGCGTCTCTCAAGAAAAATACTTTCAAGCCTATTCTGTATGTGACGATTAATCGAGTTGTTTTTCATGTGCGTCTGTAGGGAGTCTGTCTGCATTAGTCTATCAACACTCCATCACACCCATCTCTTTGCCCTGCGCTCTGAAGATCCTTGAAAAAGGTTAGCACTCTTTAAACTTGGATTCATTAATCACACCTATCGCTTGTGCAGTAAACACGACATGAAATCAATTCTTATTAGGAATGCTTCAAGTGTGTATATGACTTAACATGTGTTGAGTAATCGCATTCTGCGCGTTGTCAGATCTGATAGGAGCTGTGCCAGAGGTTCAACCTGTTAGTAACATCAGCACTGCTTCTGATCTTCTCAAACAAGGAGCAGGTGAGTTCACTGACCGCTTTACAGATTAGAAGTACATGGCTAGGATTATATTATCCTATTTATTATTATTGATTACAGTCCTGCCTTGGGAGTTTGTTTGCTGACCAAGCTCTTGACTTGCCAAAGCCCTGTGTAAATGGTAAATCAGTATTGTATTGTACCGTAATTGATCGAAGACGGTATGTTGAAGTCATCCATCTTGACTGAGAGACAGTCTTTATATGTCGGGGAGGAGCTAAGTTTAGCCTCGGTTGTCGCGGTGAGCGTTGGCCGCAAGTGCAGGTGAAATTTAGGGTGCAAGCCATTAAGGGCGAAAATGAAATCATGTGTAAGTAATTTGGGATTAGAGTTTTGTAGTATACTTACAGTTTAAACTAATATTATAGTCAAGTATACAATTTTACTGGGGGCGGGATGTCAATGTCTTGCAGGTTTTTACTTTTGACCATAGGTGGCAAGGCTGGGTCCCTTCCTGGCAAATAGGATTACTGTATTACCCATCTCTAAATGTAAAAAGTCGGAGAAAGTAATTCCTTGTGAGGTGCGTCTGCTGTGTTTTCGCTCATGCTGCTTCTTGTCCCTCAGCCTGTAATGTCCTCTACCTGAACTCTGTGGAAACGGAGTCTCTGACTGGCCCCCAGGCCATCGCCAAAGCAACAGATGCCACACTGGGGAGCAGCCCGCGCCCCGCTGCTACCGTAGTCCAGTTCAAGGTGACGTCGCAGGGCATCACGCTGACCGACAGCCAGCGCAGGTACCCATCGTCACAAAATCTCTTAAATCCGTAGAAGTCCTTATTTTCATTGCACCTGGTGAGGTATCGATAGAATTAACTGTCATTTTTTTGTGTATACAGTACAGAATGGACATTATTAGAACATGTTTTTTACAGTGCTTTCTGAATTTTCCCTTATCGATTTTGAGCGTTGCAACATTTCTTCTCTTCGATGCCAGTGAGTGAGACACAGACAGCCAAGCTGTAGGTGGCAAAAAGAGGAATTGCAAAGTGGTTGCTAAAAGATAAATAAAACCTGTCTGTTGCCTTTTCCGCAATGAAAAAATACGAATGCAATAGTGGTTTGGATCCCGATTCACAGAGATGTTTTCTTCTTTGGCCTTGGGTGGACAGTGGATGAATGGATAAATTAAGGCAGTATTGGGTTAGCACATCTAGGTTTGAATCTTGACAGAAACATCTCTGTGGGGAGTTTGCATGATCTCATGTGCCTGCATGGGTTTTCTCCAGGTAGGCCGAATGAAACGCGCGCATGTTAGCGTAACTCAATTAAATCCTTGAACTGTCCATAGGTGTGAATATGAAGTGTGAATGGTTGTTTGTCATACACCCACATCTCTGCTGCGATGGGCATTGGTCACCCTCAACCATACGGACAAGTGTGATAGAAAATGGATGGATTAATAAAGTAAATGAAATTAGCCAATGATTTATGTATTCTCTGGTGTTCTGTCTGTCTTCTTCTAGGGTTTTCTTCCGCAGACATTACGCAGTGAACCACGTAACCTTCAGTAGCCTCGACCCCAAAGACAGGAGGTGGGCCAGCCAAAGATTGTTATTGCCTATCTACAGTTGGAACGCAAACTAACCGAAAAGCTGCAGATTGCACCCTGGATCACTTGGCTGCATCTGCTGCTGTGATCCTCGCATGGTTGTTTGTGTAATGTCGGATTTGGGTGCGCTTTTATGCATGAGAGCGTGCGTGCGTGCGTGGTGTGTGTGTGTGTGTGAGAGCATGCTGGCTGCAGCTTCCTGAGCCTGCTCTCTTTCTTTCTCTTTGAATAGGTGGACTAACTCAGACAACACCACTGTTAAGTAAGTGTAAGTTTGTTTAGTTACTGGTGTAACAAAGCATGTCTGCTTCATTATAAAGACTAGTGAAAAAAGTACAGTCGATACCTGCTAATAGCGAAAATATAATTGACCGCCAATGAAATGCAGTGGAATTTTTTATTTTATTGTTTTTATTTCTTAAAAAAAACAAAGATAAACATTCACTATACGTTTGACAAAACATCGATTGTGTGAAAAAAATTTTGGGAAAAAAAAAATCTGTGAACATACAAATCCGTGGGTGCCGAAACGTGAGCATATGGCGGTCGACTGTATATGGACAAATGTATTGGTGCACCCGGTGAAACAAAAAAATTGAAAAGGATAAACCACCGCTTATTTGGGGTTCCCTATTCGTGACTTTTTTGTGCTCATTCTGCAACGTCATAAAATGCCACAAGATGTCGTTAAAGCCCTGGCTAATTGGAAAGTACTAATTGGAGTCAAGGAAGTATGTCCATACATCCGTCCATGAGATCCATAGCTACATTTATGAGAATTAGAAGAAAAAAAAAAACATATGAAGATGCCTGATGTGATAATGGTAATCAAAAGGTGGGTGTGAATCTTTTTGTCCATTTGGTCTATCAGAGTAGCATCTGCATGGCATTAACTGTTTTGCCTGACAGATTAAAATGCTCAAAGCTATTTTATTGCTCAAACGTCCATATTGTCTTGGTAAGTTTTTTAATTCATGTTTGTTGTGTTCTTTATCATGTGTACAGTAATTCAGTTTTATAGCAATAAATGTACAGTGCCCAAACCAGCAACATTATTAGTGCTTAAATACATCTACTGATATATGATCAGCAGGCAACACGTAGATGTGTGCGTGGCATGTCTGCCTCACAATTCTACGTTTCTGCGTTTAAATCCTGGCTCAGTTGGTTTTTGGAGTTTGCACCTTTTCCCTCTGTAAGTTTTCTCTGGCTGCTTCAGCTTCCTCCCATATTCCAAAAACATGAAAATGTTGGTCCAAATTGTTCATCAGTGCGAATGGTTTTAAGTCCGTGTTTTGGTGATTGGCTGGCAGATAACCCATATCTTGTAAGTCATCGGGTGTGGGCTCCAGCTCACCACGACGCTAATACTAAGCATAAAGCAAAATAGAAAAAGGAGGAATGGGTGATTGATCATGTTAACCGTATAACACTGCAAACTACCACCATATTCAGTCAGTACCGCCGAATCAAATGTATTGTCTTTGCAAAGACAAAATATGAGAATGCACTTACATGGTAGATATGATAATATTTGTTGAGTGAAATATTGTTGCTGGTTGTACTGCTGAAAGGTTTGGGCACTGGGGGAGAAACCACATTTGTTATTTGGATCCTGAGCTGAAGACGTTTGGGAAACTCTTGCTGTGGTTGATGATACAAGTTGACCAAATCCTGTCCCCTGCTCCTCCCTCAGAGTGTTCGGTTTCGTAGCCAAGAAGCCCGGCAGTTTGGCGGAGAATGTCTGCCACCTGTTTGCCGAGCTGGACCCGGAACAACCTGCCTGCGCCATCGTCAACTTCATCAACAAGGTCATGTTGTCGCAGCGCAGGTAGAGAGGAGCTGCTTTCGTTGTGAGCTTGGGTCCTAACGCCGGTGTTAGGATTTGCTTGTTTAGGAGCTAATCGGACTGGCACGAGACACGTTAAGACCAAAATGAAGTCCGTTGTATCTCAACTCCAAAGGGGAGGGACTGCGGACTGCGAGAGCATTTGATCTGACCCGCCTTGCAATTCTAAAAAACAAGCAAACCTCAGAGGGACTGTTACAAAAATGCTCCAATAATATTTGATTTGATCGGCCAATGGCTCGCATCACCAAGCTTAGTCTATTCACTCACCATGGTAACATAAAGCAGCCCTGATAAACTGCTGTGCTGCAAGTTGGGTTCAAAAGACCAAAATGTCATTACTAAATTAATCTCAAGACTCTGCGATTTTGCAGAATCCGGAGATGATTAAGTAGGTCGGAATGTGATCAGTGTTGGATGACATGTTTGCTAAAAACGTCACTTTTGTCTTTTTTCTTTTGAGTACAGTACATGCTAGGACAGCAACATCACATATAAACAACTACAACTAGTTATTGTAATTTGCATATTGGAATTATGCTGCATACTGATTTGATTTTACTCAATAAGCACATTTTTAAGTACAGCACTGATAGATGTTTGTTGGATTTTTTTTTCCCCATGAATGCAGTTGGTACCAAATTTAAGTTGAAAACCGAGTGAACCAGCTGTGTGAAACCAGACAACTTGCAGAAGCGAACGAGATGACTTGTAGCATCACAAAGTTTGAATACATCACATACGATGTAGGCCAAAATAAGACCAAAGACCTGATTACAGTTTAGTGTCACATACAGTATGTACACTGTACTGTAACTCACACGATCATTAACGACAATCCTGTTACATTCCCCCAATTCATACACCATTAATGACATGTTCTAGACTGCTGAGCGTAAATAGGAATGTTAACTTTTTAACCATGTGTGTCGGAGGCAATTTGAAAGTATTCAGGCGACTAAGTGTCGTTACGTCCGGTCGTTACTAAAGTAGCGCAAGTGAAACGGGAAAAGGAGACGTGAGGAAGGACGTACAGTGTTATTGTTTTATTATTTTATTGAGCGTCATTTTCACATGGAGGCCAAAAATGTACTTAGCCAAAGATGAAGCACTCTTGTATGAATTAAGCTTTTTATCCAGCTATATTTTTGTACTTAACTGCTCCTTGTAGCTCCGCTATGCATTTATTTTAGTGTCGCCTTCGTGGAAAAACAAAAACAAAAAAACACTACGTTTATTACAGCAATAATATATTGTGGTCTTTGTATTATATCTCCATGTTGATCTCTATATTATGTAGTAATATATTTTCACATGCAGCTATAGGACCATGTATGAGACATAACAAAAGGAAAGGTGTTTTGTTTGAAAAGGATATTCTACTATTTTGTATTCTGAAAATAGAATAAAGTGATAATGATGTGGTACTGCTTGTGGTAATGCTTGTGAGTCCCTGGTCATTTTAGGTTGTGGTGGTGGGGGGGGGGGGGGGGTCCGGAAAAAGGGAAAGAAAAAGTTTATATTCATAGTATTTATTCACATTTCCTTTAATGCTTCTTTAGCCTTTGAACACAATTGATCAAAGCCATTATTTTAAAACAGATGCTAAAATGTTTTAGTCAGACAAAGCAATCTTGCAAATAGAACGCCATTAGAAATGTAAAAAAAAAAACAGATACCTTGAAATCTATGCAGAGATCTTGCTAACTCGTAACTCGTTGGATACATTTGCCTCATGACACCATCCAAAACCGTTCAGTATGCACGTGTGTAGCTTCGCCTCTTCCTAATCAAAAATATAGATGTGCACTGTAGGTTACAAATTATCTTTGGCTTCATTAAATAATGCAACCTGAGTAACATTTGTAACCAATAAACAGCATTTCCAAGGCACTTTTGCTTTACAATAGAGTTTGCCCTTGAGACTGTAAGCATACTCCTCCTTTTCAACAAAAGCCTATTGATGACTATTACAGTATGCAAATAAACATTCTGTCAACTGCACAGTGTTAAATAAAAATAAATAAAATTAGTACATATTCCTTTAAAGAGCTTATTTTTGGCAAATACTACTACTCTACAACTGCAACGGGAGAACATTGTCAGAGCTTTGAGAATTGTTTTTTGGCACCTCAATCAAAACAAATTAAATAAATAATGAGGATAAATCAACAGGTAGCTTTGTTTAGGAAGCTGCTCAATTCAAGAGGGAGTTTGGTCATGCAACCAGATGATGTGCCAACATCGAACACTCCAGAAAACATGCCCCATCCCTCCCCTTGCTGTGGTAACTAGGGTTGCCTGGGGGCGAAGAAGGGGTGTCAGGGATGGTGTGTCGTGTTGGAGCCACAGTCGACGTAGTGATACGCTTCTAGGCTGTTCTGGGACGTTCGCACCATGTGGGAGGTTTTCACAGAGGTTCTGAAAACACAGGCAGGCCCGTGCATAAAGACAGTTGCTGCAAGCATGGAGAGCACACTGCTGACACTGGCTTTGCCACGACCATTATTTTTAATCTACAACTGCGCCTGGAATTGGATTAGGTGGTAATGAACTGAACATATGCAAACTAATTCCAGAGGATGAATGTAGAGACATACGCACTGCATGAAAACAAGGATGTTGTGGACCTTGATACTGCGCATGGTGCAGAAGGCACTGAAAAGACACAAAAGGAGACTATTCAGTTAAGTAAAACGAAATGAAAGCATCATTTGTATTTTCACTCTTGCGGGCAGCACTTCATCACTGAGCTGTTGAATTACACATACCAGTTGGTGTGCATATACGTGCAAATGGTACATGTAGCTGACACATCGAAAAACTAACATGTACACTACGAATGGGCAGGCACTCCGACGACCCAACTATTTTACCATACAAGCAATCAATTACAAAAGTAGGAATGTCACAATATTGCAATGTTAAAATTGCCATGATATTGTTGTCTTGTCACAATAGCAGTAAGTGTGTTTAGAAGTTGTGCAGTTCCAGCACCCTCTGGTGGTTAGTTTATTAATGTGATTATATTTGAAGCATTTTTTTGCCACCTGGAATGGATGTTTAAAGAGCAAGTGTTTTTTTCCAGAATATGTTCTATGCAAGCACACTAGTTAAACAACACATTATGATAAATATTGCGTTTGTGGGATACGACTTAATCCACCCGTTTTTAGCCATCTCCGGGGGCGGCCATTTTGTTAATTCTGTCGACTGAAAATGACATAACTGCTCAGGGCTCAGGCAACGACCAATAACGGCTGACCTGTTTTCTGATGGTAAGCCGTGATTGGAGGGGATACAGCTGGCACTGGCTACATGATTCCAGTGTTTCTGTGCTAATAAACCCACAATTCATCAAAGATCTCAGGAAGGTCAGAATGGAAATGACATGTTTCTGCATATTGAAGAAAGAATTACATGCATGAAGCAAATCTTCGAATTATGACTATTTGTTATTTAAATTAAAGGGAATGTCAACCCCCAAAAATTCTATGCAATAATACGTTCTGTGTGCCTTCACTAGTCTAAACATGGCATTCTGATCATTATTGCATTTGTGAAATAAGAGTTAATCCACCCCTTTTTATTAATCTCAGGGGGCATCCATTTTGTCACTTCACTTGACTGAAAATGACAGGACAGTTGCTCAGGGCTCAGGTATCGACCAATCACGGGTGACTTGTTTTCTGAAGCTGAGCCATGATTGGTCGTTACCTGAGCCCTAAGCAGTTGTGATGTCATTTTCAGTCGACAGAAGTAAGAAAATGGCCGTCTCGGAGATGGCTAAAAAGGGGTGGATTTTGCTGCTTAACTCATATTCCACAAATGCAATTAATCAGAATGCCGCGTTTCAACTAATGGGCCTTCATACAACATATTCTTGAAAAAAAATATATGTTTGGGGATCGCCAGAACATAACACATTTGAGTTCCTCCACAAACTGACCCGATTCACAATGTGCGCGTTCCTCAATATTAGGTGTTCGTCCATTGTAGGTAATTTATGTACATTGAGGTTAATCAAGTTAACTGTACTCTTTGAACTATATGTATAATTAGGACCACCGTTAATTAGCATTGTGTAGAGACATTTACATGCAACTGCTCATGTTTATTTTTTTTTTGTATCTGTATTTCGTGTTCTGCCGAAAGAATACACCCACCCACACAACCAAATTAAACAGAAATTAAACAGATTATTGCTCACATGAACAAAACTATGTTCTAACCAATAAAAGGTGCCATAAATCACTCAGTCATACCAGCAAGTATTTTTCAACATCTCTGTCGGCCCGCTTCGGGCGAACACAGCATTGTGAACTACATTGACCATGATACTTTGCGTTACTGAGTCAATAGGAACGCATGACTGGCAAGCCTATTTCTTTGTGAACGTTGTTATTATGTACAAAAATGGAATATTGTGATGTTTTTTTTGTTTTGTTTTGTTTTTTAGTATGAGCTCTATTTTTTTTTTTTACAATATTGTGAGCTTCTTATATATCGCCACCCTCTCCACAATATCATGATAATTATTGTATCGTGAGGTTCATATTGGGATATTACCGTATCGTGACATTTGGATATCGTGACATCCCTATTACAAAGTCAACTTTCTAGAATATAGTCACTTTATGATGGTGGCCCCCAGGTCTTTAAGACACCTTCAATATCATTTTATACACTATGTACTCCTAGGGTAAAAGTTACTAGATCTTTTCATTCTTCATATTAGAACATTTGCAACTTTGTCATCATTTTTGGTAAAAACAACACCCTCAACTTGACACTTACTAGACATATGGTGCACTCCTGCCAATCTCCACACCGACCGTGTAGTTCACCTGTACAACAATGAAGAGGAGAACATTGAGCAGACATAGTGAGTGTTTCAAAGCCATGTTTGTTGGCGCCGTCACGATGTCCCTAATGACAACGTACCTGACGCTCGCTAAGTGGTAAGATGGTGGTGGTAATGTTAAGCTGATGCATGCCGATCACCTTCTTCATGTAGAGCACCTGACAACTGACACTCTCCACCAGCAATGAGAAAAAGTTAGGGTTGGTGAAGTTCAGTGTGCTCTGAAAAGAAGATAGAAGTGAGTACAAATTAAGAGGGAGCCTTGGAAAACTGACTTTTCATTATCTGTAAACAAATAGTTGGGTCTCTGGGGATGTCTGCACACCCAAGTGTAAAATTACATAATCAAGTACATATCTTTTGTAAGCTGTCTATTTCTGAAAACATCTCTGAGCAACCCTCACATTTTCCTGACAAGAAAATGTTCTATACGCCTTAATTAGCTCAGGCAACAACCAATCATGGCTCAGCTTCAGAAAACTGAAACTGTTGATGCAATATTCATCAGAAATTAATCAGAATGCCGTGTTTAGAACATTTTCTTGTATAGTACATTTTCTTGTATAGAAAAATGTGTGTGGGTTGACTTCACCTGTAAAACAGTGTGGCTAATTAACATAATAACTGCCCAGACATTGAGTTTCTTAACCCAGGACTTACCAAAAAGTTAAACGAGCTATTCATTTATTAGCTATTAGCACTGATTATTAGTAATTTATTCGATTTTATTAATAGTGCATAAAATGTTATTGAAGATGGGTTAAAGACCAGAGTTGACATCCTAAAGGGGACATAGTACTATGGAAATGTAAAAAGTAATTTGAGCCAGTGTTACAAGTGGACACTAAGTACTTCTTTTTTAATTTGTGTCTGTGATATCAGGGAACTGATTCGACTGATTCGCTGAGCTCACATGATTCAAATGTGAGATAGTGGACTGGGTTGCAGGTCGAGGGAACACAAACCGTTAAGTTCATCTGGACTTTGTAGGTTGCGGGGTCAAAGTGCACTGTCACCGCGTGTATCCCATCATCCGCCACAATCACTGATCGCGGGAAGAAGAAGAAGGCCACCAGCACGGATGCAAGGAAACACAGCACGACGGACAGAACCACGTAGAGTTTGCTGGGATGACGGTTGGTTTGTAGGTTAGGTTATGAGACAAACACATGTTCGATTGCAGAGCATACGCTGGTGACTTACGTTCTTTGAGGCTGCAGCCTTTGGTCGCTATATGGGATCAATGCAACCAGTTCATTGACTTGACCTATTGAGGAGAGACAGTGAGTCATGGTACATGCTAATTAGGCCTTTGCCTGCAACACTCACCTCTTACTATGGCTAAGTTATCAAAAGACAAAACTGGCATCAACAGTAGAGCCTTTCAAAACACATGACTTTAGCTGGGTGAAGTAAACTTGTATGATAGTTTTCAATGTTCATTTAAAGCTATAGTGTGAAATCAATTAGTGTGAATTGAGAGCCATCCAGCGGTGAACTAATAGAATGCAACGAGCTTAAATTCAAGCACGCGCATTTTGAAGCTCGCGCACTACGGTGCCTAAGAGAGACCACACTTCGTAAGCCTACCACCAAATTCTAAGGTAGAGGCAAGCAAAATGTCATCACAAGACTCGTAGTATTCCCTCAAGTGACGAAGTAAGGTAGACACGCTGTAGTCATAGGAACTACATGCGCTAAGTTTTTCTCCTTCTGGTATCTGTAGCAGAAAGATGGCGATGAAACATGGCCTGTAGGGAGCTGTGCGCTGTGTAATATAATTAAAGATTATTTCACCTATGATTATATAAAAAGCCATTACGTTGATGTGATAGAACATGTTTTTTCCGCATGTTATTTAAATTAATAGTGGGTTTTTCAAATAATGAACACTGACAAATGAACACATTTTTGCACCCTGTCCCTTTAAGGACATTTATACAGCCTTTATTAAATTTTGCTACTGGTCCATAAATCACGGAATGGTTTTTGTCTGGAATTCATGAAAAGACATGCTAATTGGATATAAACGGGTGGACACAAGCGGTGCGCCGGTGTGCATTAGTACTGGAAATTGAATATTGTATTTCAGCTGAAGTCTATGTTGCACTTGTATGTACTAAAAAAGAACAGGTCAGGGTAGCCTCAATTCAAAGTCAAGTCAGCCGCCAAAACGATTGCTTCCAAGGGCCAAGTTCAAAATAAAAGATAAGTACGGCACTTATATCCATGTACAGCATTACTTGTGTCACTTTTATTTCAAAGTTGACCCTCGCGACGTATTGCACAGTATGCTACGAACAACGGTTGCGACAGCTGGCTTAATTCGGCTGGCTCCCCACTAATGGTACATTCGCCTAGAGACAGTGGCTGAATGCATGCGGGAGAGCTGCCGGCGAGACGATCGTCTGCTTCAGTCGAAATAACAATAGCTGCACATATTAACGACAAACGTTGCCCAGATGTGAAATAAGTCTTTTAAGTTCATCCATGAGGTTGGTGTGACGGGAAAAAAAAAGAACACCAAACAACAACCTCTGGTGCTCATTTGAGAACCATGACAACATTATGTGCCCCCGCCCCCCAGTATTACCCCAGTAGGGCTCTGAGGTCTACAGGTGGAGCCCAGAGTTCAAAGCAAACATGGTGAAGCTGTACTTAGCTGTTATGCAGCAAACAAATGGAATCAGTTGAACTTCCCAAGAAGTCACGTCACTTGGAGCTCTAAGCGTGAATGTTTTTTAGATCCATCTGTAAAACGATCCTTTTTTTCCATGCTTATGATTGAGCTCTTAAAGTTTTTTTAATTAAAAAAAAAATATTATATTTTTATAAAATTATTTTAGTAATTTTCCAGTAAGATGTCTTTTATTTGCGTACTTTGTTTTTAAATTGTAATTTAATCGTGTAAAGCACAGCAGGGGATATTCTCAGCGATAGAAAAATAAAGCTACAGTACTTTGCGTTGCCTTTTGCCAGCTCTGAAATTCCTCAGGTATGTCGGAGCTTTGCTAGAGCTAAATTAATAACACTTTCCAGAGTGTGGTCTCCTGATGTGACAAGGCGAAAGTCGCAACAACAAGACTATTTCCTAATTGAGGATGCTAACATGCATCCTTGTAGGCTAATCTGAAATCCACCTGTTTTACTGACCCGATGGTATGCGTCCGCTTCCTTGACACGACGGGCACGTTATGCTGTCTCTGCCGGTGAACTCCACGTAAGGAAACCGGGCGATGTCTTCCCTCCTGACGAGTCCATCCAAGGAGTCGTCGTCGGATTCTGTCGGCGATTTCGCGGAGCCCTTCAGCCCCTTCAGCCTCTTCCGCAGGATCGACAGTCTGCTGCCGTCGCCGAGGGAGACCGCGCTCCCCATGGTGGACGGCTAATTGCCTCCACTGTCGATGCCTGGTTTATGTCTCTTCGTCTGCATGTCGGTGACAACGAAACATTTGTGCATAAACGACACTTTTTAAAGTTTTATTGCTCTGAAAGTACCACCTCCGGGAACGAATGCACGTCAATCACAACGGACAGATAGACATAAATCAAAAGCCACCTTTAATGTCTACGAACCACATCGGTAAGAAGTTTAAAAACGTTTAACAATGCAAACGTATACCTTTTCAGTTTGTTTCCATCACAGTAACACGGAAGAACATTCGGTCCGTAATGTGCTGACGCATCATCCAGTCGCGTCCAGTTTGTGACGTTTTGTTTTGAACAGCCACGTGCCAATGTGGATTTAGAAACATTTGGAACCTAGTTATCATTAGTTTTGGGACAATCTTCGTTTAGTTGTTGCTATGTGAATAACACGAATGTAAAGGATAGGGTCTTTATGATTAGGGTCTTTAAATCATCATCGATCATAACCAGTGGTGCACATAAAATTTGGGCGTAGTTTTCAAAAGTGCACTAGAGTTTGACGTCTGGTGCTCATTTTTTCACGAAAGACTTGCCAAGGTTTTTCGTGGATATGTGTATGTATGCCATTTCAATATAACTGAATAAATCCAATACATAAATCCAAAAGTCTGTTCACCCCTGTTGACACCAGGGGCATACAAAAAGTCATGTCACTGGAATAGTTAGGAGATGCTCCTCCCTACCTTCGCTACCGTAAAACATTCACCATGCAGACGTTTGTAAACATGAAAAATGGATCGTCTATCTGAGTCGGTGTCTGCCCCCCATGTGTTTTATTTTTATGACTTAGAATGTTTTCATTTTTCACGTCATAAACCGTGTGCTCCCCCTACAGTCAGCCTGACTCTATCGTGCTTGGTATTTTTACTCAATGACCACAAAAGGGCAGTGTCTGCAAAGATATTCAGCAGGACCTCATGCGGCAGTTTTTTATCTCCATCTTTAATCTCTTTAATTAATCATTGACAGCAGACTCTTTACCTTAACATTTCCATAATTTAAAATTTGAAATAATCTAATTCATTGCAATTTTTAATAACAATGTTCTAAATCACGCTATCTAGTCTCTGGAGTGGGTTTAAATTAACAATTGATTGATAATAATAATAATAATAATAATAATAATAATAATAATAATAATAATAATAATAATAATAAACTTAAATGCATGGTATGGATAGGATAGGAAAGGGAATTTCCTAGGCAAAAGTGAGTGGAAGAGGCCCCTGATTACCCAATACAGCCCTGATGTCAGATCCATGTATTTATAATCAAATCATGACCAACTGGTTCCTGAACAAGTTTTACGCACAGGCACATTACTGAGAGCTACTGTATTTTTCCACAGCTTTTCCACCTATTTGCGATTGCCATTTTTTTTTAAAGGCATTTTGGTAAAACATGAACACATAGGTTTTCATGGACGGATGCCCCTCCTGACTCCAACCCTCTCTATTTATCCAGGCTTGGAACTGGCACTGAATTGGGCTGTCTTACCTCCCATATTGGACTCCCATCCAAGTACTAACCTCCTACAGTGAAGTACTGTGCGCTAGTGTCCAGAGTGCAGGGAGTGTGATTGGGGAGGGAAAAAGAAAAAACGTAATTTCCCCTTTTTTTCTTTTCTTTCTTTCCTTTCTTTCTTTTTTTTCTGCTCATCAAACAAAAGCTTAAAACTATTTACTAAGCATCCAAGTTCAGTTATTCTTTGGGCAACGGTGACACTCCCATTCTTATTCCAATGACTGTTTACTGTGCTCCACTCCAATAGATTTGTTAATTCTGTGGCAATTTTTCTGTGAAACGAGCATTTATTTCAGTTGATTTGTCATTTCATGCAGTTTTGATCAGAGAGGGCAGTCACGTACACAGCTATTCAGTTGTGGTGCAAATATATTTTCTTCACTGTGTCTTAGTGCGTGTGTCTCTGCGAGACAAAGTCAGTGTGAAGCATGTTGCGGAAGTACAAATAGAAATGTGTTTTATAGCTCACGACAAACAGCCTTCACAGTGGCGTTATTTAGTGCACTTAAAGGGCAACGTTGTCAGGCTTGTCTGACCGTGGTGGAATACGGTACACTTGCCAGTATAGCAGCAGTGTTGAAAGTTTGGCATGAAAACCATTAGTTCTTTTAAACATTATATAAAAAGCCATTTTCGGAGAAGTTTGATGCGTCACTTTTATTGACCTTTATTGAACCAAGGCACATATTTTACATAAGAAAAATCTCCTGGCATGCCACTAAATCAAAACATTACAAAAAGTATACATACTGAAATGATAACGATCTCCTCTCATTTTACTTAGACATTTTCTTACCCTGTATGAAAGCTAGATTAATTGTACCTTTTGTCATCTCCTGGAAGAACATTTAATTGCACTGTATGTCACTACATGTCACTGCTACAGATAGATGGAAAAAGATACATTATTTCTAGTAAATAAGTCTTAATTTTCCAACCAATTAAGCGAAAGTGGCTAATATGCCATGCACATATACCAAATTCTGCGTACAGTGGCACTTCAAATCTTGCGTCATTGGAATTATACTCAGCTATTATGGAAAAATATGTCTTTGACGTCACACAAAAACTTGAAGGTCAAAATATGTTTTGCCCTTATCTTTTTTTTGTGTGCTCCCCACAGAAGGGTTTTTAAGACATTTTCAAACTAGTGCCACAACCTTTAGCTTTGATCTTTTAACTGGACAGAACATGTAGGTCCAAATCCATAAAGTTGACTTGCATTCAACGACCCATCCTATTCACTGTGCATCACCTTCATCAAAGGGTGAGTGTTATTTAGTTGTATTGTACAGCGATTAATCCAGGCCATACAGTTAAAAATGGTTTTATGATTGAGACATTTTGACCCTGGAATACAGCAGATTAATTCAATTTCTATTATTTCCAAAGGGGAAAATTTTGGGGGGGTTAAAATTGAAACTGAAGCGGCCAAGAACAGCTGGTGGAATTAGAGGTTTCACTGTAATTAAATAGATTTATATTTTACATGAGAACTGTATGTTACTAAAGAACAGTAACAAAGTACTGTATGTAAATTTTTGACAAGAATCGGTAGTTTCAGTTTCAGTCGTGTTGCCAAATGATTTCCACTGCAGATGAGGTTGCTCCAGTATCTTCCATCTACTGTGTGTTGTTGCTGGGAAGTAGCCAGTTTGAGCGTAAAAGTCTTTGGGTGTTTTTATAAGTTTTTTTTTTTTTTTTTTTTAAACTTTTCCTACTGTATCCTGCTGAATTCTTAGGAGAGTTCATTGGTGTGTAAAGTTGGCCTGTAACACACATGGCGCTTGGAAAGAAGAAACAGTATATGGACATAAATCACTGTGTTGGCAACAGTCTTTCTCTGTGCGTGTATGTGCGGATATTTTCCACTGTGGTTTTTACCCTGTCATTTTTCCCTGAGCAGCGCTGAAGTTTAATTGTGGGGACTAAATTTAACACAAAGGTTCTCTCGCGAAAAGAAAAGCAGATTCAGATGTTGTGGTGACAAAGCTGCCATCATCACCTCCCAATTAAATTCTTGTCAAGTTAACATCACCTGGTTCATTTGTGTATACAGTGTTTTTTTTTTTTTTTGTTTTTTTTTCCAATGACGATGTAATGAAAACCTGATGATGCGTTACCGGTTGGGCCATTGAGCGGCTGAAGGGACGCCATGTCACTTTTCGGTAAATACATTAGAGAATGTTCTCCCTCTGTGTAGTTTCCTGGAAACTTTTCAGATATTTGGATTCACCAAACCACAGTTAGTCCCTCTCAGCCAACTAGGCCTTCCAGTGAAAGAACCTTATTGTCTGCTGCCTGTCTGCAAACATTCAGAACAGCTGACTCCATGAATTAGTTTTTCGAGAACTTTTGAGGAATTATCTGGTAAATTTGCATGGACATTCTATCCTTGGTAAAATTGAATGCAAACACACACTCAGATCTTAACATTACAACTTTTTCATTGTTCTGGCTGCAATGTTACAGTATTTCTAAACAAATCGTGTACTGTGACAAATCATGTTTACCAATCTGAAACACACGGATAATTTCACTTTCCTTACTAAACTGTTGGGTAAATAGGCGAGTTAGCACGCTAGGTATGTAATGTTGTGCAATTAAGGATGGTGTTGCGTAACACTAACTTTATTAAAGTTTAATATCATTCCACAGTTAGCAGGTCTGCAGTTTAATTCACATGTTGAAACTTTCACAACCTTCCAGTCCTTCAAAAGAAGTTGAAAGCATCACCTGTATTGATTATGGTCACAAATATTTCCCTTGTTGTTAGGCAGAATTTGTGAATCACCCCAGCAGAGAAACGACAGAGAGACACACCGTAGCACCCACACATAGTTGCAGGTTAGCATTTACCGCATTTACCTTGTGGAATCTTGGTGTCAATGAGCTCTTAGATCTTGAGGTGTATTGAGCAGCTCAATTTAGACAAAAGTAGTGCTTTGACACCACCTTTGGATCGTAAAGGCCAGGGGTGTCCAGCTCCGGTCCTCAAGGGCCGCTTTCCTGCCTGTGTTCCATCTCTCCTTGCTGCAACACACCTGATGATTGTTATCAAGACGATCATCAGGTGCGTTGCACTGAACTGAACTGATCTCGTCGTTATCAAGACGATCATCAGGTGCGTTGCAGCAAGGAGAGATGGAAAACAGGCAGGAAAGCGGCCCTTGTGGACCGAGTTTGGACACCCCTAGTATAGGCAATTATAAACTCTTTTGTGGGGATGTCAACTACTTGTGGATTTTCAATATTCGCAGCGTCAAAAACATAATCTTCACGTCATATGCAGGCGCCGCACAAACAAACACACCGCCAAAGAAAATATATCAAACAAATACAACTGATGTGGTGATCGGTGAAATCAAAACAATATGCGGCACGTCATTGCATCTGTAGGACCGCAAGGTACGCTGTTTTATTTTTTTGTGTTTTCCTTACTCGGCCGTGTCAGGAGTGCGGCACCTGCGTGTGACGTGGTACAGGTTAAGTCCGTTCTCGACGCCGTTTGGCTGACTTGGACCATGTGGGTCGATTAAATATACAGGACAGGAACTTGGTGGCGGTTAGGCGATGCCAAGCTCTGCACAATAATCCTGTATACTAGCTTTAAAGGGGAAGTCAACGCAAACTTTTTTTTCAAGGATATGTTCTATGCAAGCCCACTATTTGAAACAGGGCATTCTGATAAATATTGCGTTTGTGGAATAAGTGTTCAGATTCAGAAAACATGTCAGCCGTGATTGGTCATTGTGAGCAGTTGTGATTTCATTTTCAGTCAACAGAAGACAAAATGGCTGCCCCCGGAGATGGCTAAAAACAAGTGCCTTTTGCTGCTTAACCTATATTCCACAAACGCAAAATTAATCAGAATGCCGTGTTTCAACTAGTGGGCCTGCTGGGAACATATTCTTGAAAAAAATATGTTTGGGTTGACTTTCGCTTCAAAGGTGCATGGAATTCAAACTCGGCATCCACAATGTAATTCTGACCAATCAGAAGTGGCCTTTCAACCTTGCAGGATGCATCATAAAAGCTGTGCACATATTTTCAGATGAATTTAAAACCATGTCTTTCCTATACCCCGCACTGATGGGACAGTTATTTGCAGTAGCACAAACCACAGCATTACATAACCAGCACCCTTGCATATACAAAACTCATCTGATTTATGGTCACATAAAAACAAAACCGAAAAAGTGTTGCACAGATGACCGGTACAGACAAGTTTCTGCATTAGTATGAAGCTGAACCATGATTGATCGTTACATGAGCCCTGAGCATGTCATTTTCAGTCGACAGAAGTGACAAAATGGCCGCTCCCAGAGATGGATAAAAACAGGTGGATTAACTTTTATTCCAAAAAACAAAATATTTTATCAGACTGCCTTGTTTCAACTAGTGGCCCTGCATAGAACATATTCTTGAAAAAAATATGTTTGGGTTGACTTCCAGTTTAAGCAACTTTATGTTATTCGATGACTAATTTCCGTGTTTGTTGTGCTTCAGGTTTGTTTTCTACTTGTGCACTAATCTTAATAGTTTATAGTTATAATAGTTTGACTTTTAAATAAAGGCTTCAAAATTATGTGGACTCTGCACTGGCTGTAATACATAAAAATGCCACTGCAACTTAAAATTGCACACTTTATGTTTTGCTCTGTAATATTTGTGGATCAACCAGGACACCTTTCATTTTGTGTTTACACTAGCATCACTTATAACGTTAATGTTCAGAGTTGTGGGGACTGCTTGCACAAATTGGTAGGAGAATTATTAGACATAACTATTAGAACTATTGAATAGGGTGTGATTTAGTTGCCTGACAATTCCATAATGCTGAAGTAGCTTAGCAAATATTTCCTACAGAGCTGCTACTTGTTTGCCTTTTCATTAGGCTCCGAATGAAGCAGTTCAAGCGCGAGCACAGGAAATCACTCTAATGAACAGCTGCTACCGTTGAATCAGCTCTTATCACAGCACGCTCACGCTCCTTTCTGCCGGGATTTTTTCCTCCAACTCTGTTCGCCCCCCTCTTTTTTTTCAAATATTTTCGCATGAGATCTTTCAGCAGTACAGCTCACGGAATGTCAGTTTGGTTTATTTTCTGCATAAAATTGGGGGGGGAAGCACAGGGAGGTAGAATTTCCCGAACCATGACGTTTGTATTATCCAAAGATTCTTGCATGTAATAACGGCGATTGTTGACTACCTTAAATATAATCCCTGAACAAAAAAAAAAGATCGGGTTGGTAAGAAGTCTGTAATTGGATTACATCACCTGAACACGCACACACTCAGACATGCACACACTTACACAAAAAGAGTTTAGGAGATTATGGTCTCATGCTGTGATGTCACAGGATGAAGCTGCAAGGATGAACACTATTTTGGAAAGAGCTCCCAAACATTCCTGTTTCACTCAGTCACGGACAACTTTACTTCTATGGATAGGTATGTGTAATGCAATCTGCTTTTCTAACACCAGATATGGATTTACTTCTTCTTCTTCTCTGTTGAGAGGTGATTGTGACCTCAGATGAAGGCTGGTTCGAAGTGATGTAGTTGTGTTGTTTGGGTGGATTGTCCCCTTGAGTTTGGGGGGAAGCTCCCTGTATGTAAACGCTAGCCACGTTCTTGTTTTCACTGTTAATGCGATAAAGGAAAAACCTGGGAAGTGCCATTTTGAGGATTTAAAGGGTTGCTGTGTAGGAATGGTTGTTTAAATTACATCTCAGTAATGCCTGAAGAAATTACAGTATGCTGAAGCCATAACAATGGAAGGGACAAGTAGGATATATATATATATATATATATATATATATATATATATATATATATATATATATAATATATAGATATCTATATATATGTATATATATACATATATATATATATATATATATATATATATATATATATATATATATATATATATATATATATATATATATATATAATGTATGGAGTGTATTCCTGATTAGTTTAAAGTTGGAAGGGACAAGTAGGATATATATATATATATATATATATATATATATATATATATGTATATATATATATATATATATATATATATATATATATATATATATATATATATATATATATATATATATATAATGTATGGAGTGTATTCCTGATTAGTTTAAAGTTACCTTTATAAAAAAACTGTTTTTCTTTCAAAAATAAGGCAATTTCTTGGTGAGCCCAAACTGTTGAATGCTAGTGTCTATCTATCTATCTATCTATCTATCTATCTATCTATCTATCTATCTATCTATCTATCTATCTATCTATCTATCTATCTATCTATCTATCTATCTATCTATCTATCTATCCATCCATTGTGCATGTATGTGTGTGTGTTTTTCTTTTCCCATTTCCCCCCTCCATGTTCTTTGTGGAAAATGCATATAGAATGGTTATCTATTCTAGGGTCAAGGGTCCACTATATTAATTATTCTTGCAGCATATTGAGGTGGCTAAAAGGAGGACTGCCTATCCACAGTAGTAAAAACACAGCCAACATGTCACAATTTCCTTTCTTTGTTTTGTAGTCACATCTGTTATCTTGGAGACTTCAAGTGGATTTAACCGTGTGCAGCTGTTTAACAAATCAGATAGTTGAACCGCCATGTTTCACGACTATTGTAGATGATATTTTGCACCAGAAGCAAACTAAATAAGAGGTTATTGCTTGGATGACACACCACCGCGTGGGGCTCTCCTCTCTGCTCATATAAGGAAGACTTGTCAGTAACTGAAGTGAGATCAGTTCAGGATGTAGGAGGGGAAGGCGGGGGACACTTCCCAAGACACAAACCAGATTAGGTGAAGAAGTCAGGAGAAAACATTGCACGGGTGAAAAAAATATAAACAAAACAAAAGATGCCTTCATACTGAGCTCATAGGGAGTCTCCCTTACATAGTCTCAGCCTTTTCCGTCTTGTCTTGAGAGGTTGACCCTAAAGACCAAAGAAGGACCAGTGCGCCTATTAGCATGCTTACGTAAGAGCTCAGCTTCTTGGCAAAGACCAAAAGTATTTTCAGGAACAGCCTCTTCCTTTTACCCTTTTTGACTTCATCACCCTCTTCCTGGAGCTGCTCCTCATCATACGAAACACTTATTTGCTCAGTCGGCTCAGCGAGGACGTTGACCGCTGGAAATAATCAGCGTCTGTTACACAGTTTATTCGTAGCACATACTGCGACTCCTCCGCCGATCTATCTGCTGTCGCTCTCATGTCAAGGTTTGTAAATGTTTGCAAGCACTGATAAAAGTACACATTTTTCAGGGATTTCCGCATAGCTGTGTGAGAAGGGGAAATGGTCAATCATCACGCAAACAGGGGAGGTGTCATCATTATGCTAACTTTCAAAGGTCCCGTGTGTTCAGCCTCGCCTTATCCGACCTCACTGTGCTTTCCAAATAACCAGCTCCGACCCTTCAGTGGCATTTTGCAACACTTGAGCGATAAGAAATTAAAGCAGGCTTCCCAGTAGCAGTATGTGACCTAAAGGCCTTTTTTGGTCATGTCACTGTGATCAGGAGACAAATAAGTCAGCCAGACGAAGCTACATTGCTGCTGCTCGACTGATCTCTGGCAACATTCTATTGACACGCAGACCGTGGAAGTACATTCGAAGCCTACCGATTAAAATGAAATTCTTCATTTTCACTCCCTCAATGTTAATTCTGTATTTTTTCTCCGAGTATCATGTCTCTTGTACAGTCTTGTTGGATCTCAAACACTAGAGGGAGTGAAGTGCTAATAATCGGGCCTTGATTGCAACATTTTATTGTTGGGTCAGTAATTGCCACCTGTTTCACACAGAGAAAATCCTATGAGGGAAAATATTTTTTCCTTCTTGGGCTCTCTCCGGTCCTTCAGCACGACTTGTATAACACTTGACTGTAGAAACGTACACAGGATATCGTGTGAGCAGTGACTACTCTAATACATTACATGACATGTTGCTAATTAGTGATTTTAAAAGTAATTAGTTTGTTAAGTTACTCTTACATTTAAAGAATATATATTTAATTAAAATGTATTTATGGTATGTTTTTTTTTTTACTCATTAGCTAATCGTTAAATGAAAATAGCAATAGAATAGAAAACATATAGAAAATAAAATACATTCAATAGATTTTATACTACTAAATAATGTGTTCATTTATAATACATTCAATGTATAATTATTATTAAAAGTAAGGATTTAACATACTGAGGTTAATATACCTCATCTACGAATGACCTGGCTAACCTGACCATTTTAAAAATGAAAGTTTTCTCACAACTGCATGAGCATGAGACACTCAACTCCCCATATGAACCCAAAAGTCATTATTTGCTTCAGTGTTTATCATAATACATTCTGAAATGATCTGTCACTGCATAACCATGGCAACTAAGTAAACACATTGCAACAAGATCCCTTAGGGACCTTTCAACCCTAAATGGGCAAAGTCATTTACAGCAGGTAAGTCCTCTCCACTCTGAGCAAACACCCCAAAGTAGCCAAAACATTAGGTGGTGACACTTCTTCTAAGAGGATAAATGATCAATGATACAATGAGTTGTTACCCTGAAAGAGCAAGGTCTGCAGTGGGAGAGGTTGGAATTCCAAATTTGAGCTCTGCTCTGCCTCACTCGACCACCAACTGCAAAGTCTCATGTCAGGCCTCCTGAGTGTTGACATGCTGAATTGAGAATTGATGACAGTACTGTCAGCAATTTTGTACGGTGAAACTATTCATGGTTTCATATTAATAGATTATTTATTATGTTTTTGTTAATTATGTTATAATACAGTATAATAAATCATGAATGTATTATATATATATATATATATATACATATATATATATATATATATATATATATATATATATATATATATATATATATATATATATATATATATATATATATATATATATATATATATATATATATATATATATTAACCTATAATATTCACCTTTTTTTCTGTAGAAACTATACCGGTACTTTTCTCCTGAAAACATCTGCGTTTTAATAGTCCTGTTAAATGAGTTAGGAATGACAAAGTGTTTTATGTATAGTCTATAAGTGTTAATACAGGAAATTAAAAACACATTTTCAAATTCTCCCGGTTTCCCGCTGTTCGTTGCAGCGCTCAGTTCCTCTCACCTGCGAATAACTGTACTTTTACTGTCTGTACTGTCTTTACTGTACTTTTTAATATTAAGTACAATAAAAATGTTTGTCTTTACCCAGAAATATTGTGATTTTAACTTGATGACGGCGGAAGAAGTTGGTGCTTGACACAATTCCACTCCAGTCCTGTAGATGGCTATATTGCATGTAACTAATTGGATTCCAGCTGATACACATGGTGAGGTTTTCTCAACTAAACACCGTCTGCTGGATTGTTTAGGCCACTGTCCCACTTGGTTAAAATATGAGCAGACTATAAAGTTAGTAAGTGAAAATGAATCAGCAATTTGTATTTTCGTGAGCAAAACCTGACAAGTGAACAAGTGACAAGTGACTGATAAACTAAAACTAAAACCAACACATGAAAATATATCCTTTCACCTCAACTAGTCTGTGCTTGGTAGCGGTAATGAGGCTTTGAAAATGGTTTCAAGTTTCAAGCTGCACACAAATGAGCCCCCAATGAATTGGGGGTTTGGCACATTGCTCAAGGGCACCTTGTCATCACCTAGGAAGCAAGTTGGCATCTCTCAGCAGTCTCCCTTCGCATTTTTGTACGATAGTTTAAGGACACACATAGTCCCACCCCATTTCTCTCTCTCTTTGTAGTTCACTTGGGCAAAAAAAAGTGAAGATTGTGTGACAGAACCTTTTTGTTCTCATACAGTAAATAAAGATGAGATAAAGAGGTGTACGGTATCTGTGTGTTTTTTTTTTTTTCCTTTGAACCATTTGTGTTTATGAGTCACCTTCCTGGAGCGGTTGTTTTGATGGGGTCATGCTAAAATTTGGAGCGATTTAACTGCAGGCTCTCCCTTCCTGTGATGGAATTCCTCTCATCAAAAAGTCAATTTCCCAAACACTGTCTATATTTAGAGAGCCGTGGAAAACAGCTTTGGACGTTACGGAAACTCTGAGAAATAATGGGATACAGTTTTCTAAGTTATAAAAAAGTATAAGTTATATGGATAAAAAAAAAAATGCACTTCATTGTGAATGTGGACGTTTCGTTTACCTTGGAAATGGCTGGTCAAACTCCAAAAAGTTTTTTTTCCCAAATAATACTTTCCCATTGAAAATAATGGACACTGAATTAGTCCGTTCCAGGGAGTGACGCCATCATTTAACCAGTGTATAATCAAAACAAAAATAATCAAATTAAAAATGACAGTAACCGTCAATGACGTGTGATGGGAAATAAAGGAAAGTAACAGAAATTCATTTTCTGCTTTAAATAGACTGGTCACACATTTAAGGACATCCAGACAAATGTCTTTGAAAAAGATGTTTGGTGAGCACAGGTTCTTAACAACAACATTCCAGAATGGAAGCCAAATATCCTGTCCTTGTATTTTGCTATGGCACGCAGACAGACAAAAGCATGACTGTTATAGAAGACTGCGCTTAGAGGACCAAGAATAAATGATTTCAGAATTCTGTCATGAACAGAAAGTTGCGTTAAGTTAGGTTTGCTGTATAGTGTATAGCTTTCAGATTTAATCATTTACTCTGGTCCTTTGCTTTGCTCCGTGTTAGTCACTCATTTAAAGAGTGTCACGGTTAATGAATGAATAGACATTCAAGCGACCCTTGTACATGCCATCATAAATTGTATATTTGCTGCATCTTGGAGTTGTTATCACTGTATTTTTAGCAGAGGAGAGATTGTAATCTCCTTACTCCTAAAGGCTTGCCACTTTGTGCTCACAACTTTTTCAGGGTGGCTTAGTTTCCACAGAAACCAGACATGAGTCACCCGTGTCAGGTTTAGTCAATTCAGCGCTTCGAGCGAGGTCTTGGATTCCCAGCTCTCTCTCCACTACGCACCATGTCCGGAAAATGAAAATGAAGGGGTTTGGGTGGTGGCACGTTGCCTAGTTCTGTTCTTACTCAAGCTGCCCTTTGCCTCGTCGACGTCACTGCCCTCGCACGCCCCCGCTCACCCTAATCGCATGATATTACTTTCAAAAGTCATCTCCTTTCTCTCCATCGTTTGACCTCCGCTACAACTTGTTTGTGTTTGCATTAACTCCAACCCCTGATATGTGGGAATCGTTCATTCATCATATTATTGAAAATGTTGCATTTCCCCCGGGAAAGAAGTAGCACGGTACTCAAGTTAGTGAGAGATTTAAGAAAAACTATTTTCACTTGTGGGTGACAACATTTGCGGCCGTTCGAGGCGCCAATTACACTGGTCAAAAAGTGTGTGGCTTCAACGTGAACAGAAACACAACTGAAGCCTGACGTTACTTTGGTCTACTCTACAGTAAGATGAATGTTTTGTTGTGTACGCCATCCCTACATCCTTTTTCACATGTAGGGATAGGATAGTCTTTATTTACAGTATGTATATGCGCATGGCGGAAGACGTACGGTACAACTTCAGTTCAGTTAGCATCAAAGTGTGATCCTTTGGCTTTTTGTGTTTTATTTTCAACACAACAATATGGTTTGTTTTAGAAAAGAAGAGTGTGACCTATAGTTTAACATCAATTGTTTGAGTCTATGTTTTACTATTCACAGCGGGTAACTTCTTGTGACATTTGCATGACAAGTAAGAATGTTACTAAAATGAGCCTGTGCAAAGTGCATCTGCAACAAAAATAACCTTTGCACTATGCCTTGATCATCACTGTGGGAGTAATGCATTTCAATAGTGTTGCAATCAATAAAATAATCAGTAATCTAATCAGAAAAGCTATACCTTGCATTGCGCATGCTTTACACCAGTAATGTAAAGCATTACAGTTAATTTATTCTCATTTTAATCAATGGCTATGAAAAAAGCAATTTGTGTTTGATTCTTAGATTTTTTAAATTTTATTTATTTTATGTGCGATTGTTCAATAGTGAGTAGTCCTACTAAGACTTTTATCATTCGTGATCTGTTGTTTAGGCACTGTTGGCCATTAATGTGTCCATTCATTTTCTATTCTGTTATCCTGTACAGCGTCACAGGATGCTGGAGCCTATCCGTGCCTTGCAAAAGGCATACGACAAGCTGGACTGGTCCTGAGTCAGCCGCAGGCAATACATAGGCCTTGTCTACACGTAGCCGTTTTTTTTTAACAACCTCCAATCTCCACTGCGGCCGGAGTTTTGCGTTTTTACTGAAAAAACTCCGGGGACGTGTGGATGATAGGGCTAACTGCAGGCTTATATCCGGCGTTTTCAAAAACCCCGGTTACGTGTAGACAGGGCCATAGAGACAGACAGACAACCTTATACATTCACGCGTCTGTCACTGTTGGCCAACGTCGAATTGGTCTATCTAGGCCTTATGTTTACTCTCTGTCGTCTCTTAAGTTAACGACCTCATCTTGGTAAACGATGAGCTCATTGTTTGGTTTCTGGTTGCAAAACCTTTCCTCTAAGTAGTCTGTTGGTCTTATCAAACACAGCTCCTTACTGTAATTGTGTGAAATAAAACGGCTTCAACAAATTCATTCAAAGAGTGTTTAAAGCCACTTCGACATTGCTCCTATTTATTTACTTTGACTTCAGTTTGTCTTGCTACTCCCCTGTCTCTGCGACCTTTCGTACACTCTCCACCCCTCGCTCCCCCGCCTCCTTCTCACTGGGACAACAATTCGGATGGCTTACTCTCTGACCCACACCCAGCAGATGTGCGGGCCACGGGGAAAGACAATGTGTGCTTTAGTGCTTGATTGTGTGACAGTTAGGGTAGGGAGAGATGATTCATGGTGTGTGTCTAGGCTAAACCCGTAACTGTTTTACGCAGAAAAAGGAGGCAGTGATGAAACAGCGGCACTTTACACAGTGGCACTCTGGCCTGAAGAAAGTTCTCAACAGATGAAACTCCTCAAGTCCACTTTAAACTGTTTATCTGAAGTACTCACAGCCACTGATAACCTATTATGAAGCTGCTCTTAATGACAACATTAAAGTCTGTCATGAAAATAACCCCCAAAGAAGTTACTTGAACTCAAAGTGATGCAAACATGCATGCAAAACTGACATGAAATTATCTTTAACCATCTATTAGATACCTATTAAATACGGTGAAAATGTTGAATGCCCCAAAGGATATAACATTTGAAATCCAACAAACATTTTCTGAGCAATATGTCTCAAAAGACACCAATAACTTCAGAGTTTGAGGCTTTTTGCGACTTTAGAACCCAATGCAGTTCAGCCCTTCTGTCCATCTGGCCGCGGTGGAACAAACTGCAGCCATAACCTTAGCCTGATATCAAGGGCTCAGGTAACGACCAATCACGACTGACCTGTTTTCTGAAGCTGAGCCGTGATTGGTCGTTACTTGAGCCATGAGCAGTTGTGATGTCGTTTTCAGTCGACAGAAGTGACAAAATGGCCGCCCCCTGAGATGGCTAAAAAGGGGTGCATTTTGTTGCTTAACTCATATTCTGCAAACGCAATATTAATGAGAATGCCGTGTTTCAACTAGTGGGCCTGCACAAAATATTCTTGAAAAATATATGTTTGGGTTGATTTCCACTTTAAGACAACATGGGGGCTGTCCCTCCTGGGCATATCTAGTCTCGCCTCCTGGGTTTCCTCGCTCTCTATTGGGAGGCCAAGGTATTATTCAACCCAGTCTTTATGAGGCCTGCTGAGGAATTACTGGCATGCAGAAGTTATTCCCATGGGTCCTTTTAGTTCACTGCTTATTGGCCTATCTGTCTGTGTTTAGTCCCACTCCCCCATCCCTATTCTCTGGAATTCCCTCTCTCCAGCTACTCTTAGTCTGCACAGCGTCTTTCTGTCAGTAAATGACTACAGTGTTACAAAATTTCTATTAGCATAAATCAACACTGCTCTTAGTCAATGACAATACCTAAAAATATTATCATCTCAAAGAAAAATGTTATTGGGTCGATAAAACATACTTTGATTCTGATTTCAGATTGCAATGTAGTTTTCCCTATGGAAGGAAAATTAAAATAATATTCAAATGGTGTCTGAGTTTTGCCACCGTAAAACTTTTCACAACAGCAATACTGTACAAGTAATGTTCAATAATTTGTTTTTTCTTTTCTTAAGACATTGAGTTTTTTAAAAATTTACCTCAACTAGTTTCGACGTCAACTGCGTCTTCTTCAGGAGTTTTTAAGTCCTCTTCGTCTTTCATCTTCGTCAGGTGGTGCTACTTCCGCATATGTAGTGAATGAGTTCATCTTATCTTCTTATATGTTCAATAATTATTATTTTTTCTTTTCTTAAAAGAAATTATTATCATTTTTAGACATATAATGGTTTAAGTAACACTTAAGTATTGCCACCTACTAGCATACCACTTTCAGAAATAGGTTATTTATTTTAGTTCTGTTGTCATCCTTGCAACTTTCCACTTTGGCTGATCATCACTGATACCCTACAGAAAATGTGTGCCCCATTTTGGTTTGAGTTTTTGTCTTGTTCTTCTTTTGGACCATATTTTAGGTTAAATTATTAACCCTTATATTGTGTTGGGTTTAATATTGACCCGTTTTGAAGTTTAGGTTCGTAAAAGATACCATTTGATTTTTGTACTGGAACGAGGCCTTATCTAATCCTCAGTCACAACTATTCTAACGCAACAAAATTAATTTTCACCTTTTTATCAAATTCTAAAGGTCTAAAAAAAAAAAAACACACTGGTATTTGTGGTGTTATGGGTCAAATATGACCCGGCAGTGAATACTAGCTGTTTGAACCAACAGTTTGAATTCAAAGCGTTCACGATACAATATTTGGTATGAAAAATATAGGGTAGATGTTCCCTCAAAACTCATGAAGCTGATTTTGGGTCACATTGGGGAATAATGGTAGAAATGCTGATACAAATGAGTGATCACATTTAATTTGGTCTGGTTTGCTCTCAAGATGGTTTGCAGGCTGCAGCAAACTACCCAAGTTTATTACTCTGCAGCACAATTTTACCTCACATTCCAAATGAGGTCCGTGTATGTGTCAAATAGCAGGCAGGACTAACAAGAATATAGATAAACATGGGTTGCTTGGACAAGGCATGGGAATATGGCCTTCTGCCCACTATGGGACACTTCTGAAATACTACAGGTCAGAGTGTACATTTTTCAGAAGCTGAAAGAATTTCCTACACTCAATGCAGACCCGGGAGAATACTGGCAGGAAGCCTCTGTGGCTGTTTTCCTCTGCTTCATGTGGGTGAGTGCAAATTGGTCACAGGATGCGAAGGCTCTACATATCGAGAGATTCGACAAGGTGAGAACCGTCCTGAGTGTTGGACATAATTGGCCTAAAGTTTTTTTTTTTTTTTTTTTTGCAAATGGTTTAATTATCTTTATACCCCCACTCCCAAAATGAAAAAAATAATTCATAAACAGGCCGGATAGTACATCTTAACGTGGGTGTATTTCTGTTTATTCTTCCACTTTTTAGCTCTCCACCGCCAGACCGGTCTTGATGTCCTTACTCTCTGACACAACTTTGCCATCCACCAGAGTCTGAGTCACCGTCACCACTTTGGTCTCGACCGTCTTCTTTTTGATGGCATCCTCAACTCTGGAAAAATGAACAAGAACAATGTCTATTTTAGCCGTCAGTGAAGCATGCAAAACAGGTCTTGGTTTGGCTTTGAGTCCACGCTTTGATGATGTTTTGTAGGTTCTTGTCACACTCGCTCCAACTCACTTTAAGTCAATCCCTCCGTCAAGCAGCCGCCTGTACTCGGCAATCTCAGCCTCTAGTTTGACCTTGATGTTGAGGAGGTCTTCATATTCTTTTCTGTTTTCTTGGATTTCTGCGCGAAGCTTAGTGAGCTCTTCCTGCAGCCTCAGAATGAACTCATTGTATTTTTCCACTTCCATGCTGCAGCAACTTTCGATGTCCAAGAGTGTGGCCCTCAGGGACTCTATCTGGTTGAAAAGAAGATGGATTATTCTATTGACCAATTATTATGTACAGTATTATGTAAGACATAAGTCGAGAGAAAAGTTACCATGCTCACTGCCGACTGCAGTTCAATCTCCAATGTCTGATACTTCCTCCTGGTTTCAGTTACTAATGTTGTGGCTTCTTTCAGGGCTGTGGTCTGCTCAGTTACTTTAACCTGCACCTCTGTGATCTGCGCACGATAACGAAGATAGAGCGTTCGTCCCGATTGCTCTGAACAAAGTGTCTCTAACTAATCACTTAGAGTAGGCTACCTGGGACTCGTGCCATGCTTTGGCCTCCGCCGCATTCTTCCTTATGATCTTCTCGTACTTAGCCCTCATCTCCTCCATGACACTGGCTATGTCCTGGCCTTTGGGGGCATCAACATCCACATGGACTGCGACCTGAGTGATCTTGGCACGCAATTCAGCAATGTCCTGTCAAAGGGGAAACGAACAGGGAGTGATTTCCCGAGCAAAGGCTATCCTGTGCAATAAGTCAAACAAACAAATGTAATGGTACAGATTGAGATGATGTTTATGTTTGGGTGGTTGAATGTTTGGGTGAACTGTAACTGTTGGCGCTCCCTCACATTATCCCGGTTCTTCTTAAGGATGATTAACTCTTCCTTCAGTGATTCAATTTCACTCTCCAAGTGCAGGGAGCGGACATTTGTGTCATCCAGAATCTTTCTAAGTCTTGCAACATCACCCTCCACAGTCTGATGCATGGATAGCTCGTACTCCATCCTAGATAGAAAGGAGAGAAAAAGAGAGAGAGAGAGAGAGAGAGAGAGAGAGAGAGAGAGAGAGAGAGAGAGAGAGAGAGAGAAAGCGTAATAATCCAAATTGGATCCCAAAGCTTACAAAGCTGAAACACTCACTTGATCCTAAAGTCATCTGAGGCCAGGCGGGCGTTGTCAATGGCGATAGCAATTTGCATGTTGCCCTTAATCTTGCCAAAAATCTGAAACAAAGAGAGGATTGTTTCATTCTTTTTAATGTGATGAAACTCAGGATTGCGTATACACATTTTCTCTTTGATAAATTAAGCACAGCAGTTGAGAAAACGACATTGGATAATATATATATCAGCTCCACATAACGATAAAAAACTGGATTTCAAGGTGAACATTTGTGAATTCATAGACAAATGAGGAAAGAGTCATTTATGACGTAAGGGCTACTGAAAGCTGATTTTTACAGTGCAGTTTACTATAGTTACCGCTAGAGCTAAAAATGTCAAAATAGGGAAACACATTTTTGCAACAAATTATTTGCCTGCATCGTGATGAATCTTGTTTTTTCTGTTTGGTTATTCTGCTGTCTCTGCATCTCTTTCTATTGAACCGTCTATTTTGTATATCAAGTATCTGGGTCATGACAGGGGCTGGAACCTGCCCCAGTTGATGTAAACTACACCCCAGACCGGTCACCAGTCAATCATGAGTGATTGCGAAATGGCCCAACGCAAGTTGCATGATAGCAATGTTAACTTGTCTCACCTTTGCTCTCAGATCTGCAATGATAGCATTATATTTGTCGTAGTCCACCCCCTCCAGTGGGCCTCTTTTCTCGATGGTCTCTCTGATTTTGATCTCCAGCTTGCTGTTGGCCTTCTCCAGACTCCTCACAGTCTCCATGTAGCTGGCCAGGCGGTCGTTCAGCTGCCGCAAGGCAAACTTATCATTCTCGATGGCCAGGGTTCCAGAAATTAACCCTGTGGGCTGGTAGTCTGACTGGTACCCGCCGAATTGCCAGCCAACTCTGCCAGAGGTGGGAGTGGTGGCATGGCTTGAAATTCTACGGTTACTTGTCCACTCACACGAATAAGCATTTCGTTTCATAGTCAGGGGCTCCATGACCAATTGTTGACTGAGCAGAAGTGACCGTGGCAGAAATGTTTGACTGCTGAGAGTAAAGCCGTCGGAGAGTGCTGGAGTCTTATATATAATTGTGGAAGGCAATAATCCCTCCTGCCACTCCTCTCCTATCTATATTGCATTTTCACCTTTAACCATGATATGAAGACTTTGTTTGAGCGACACTCACAATGATGCAAACAGTCAAAGACATGAAGGTGTGCCGACACTTTCACATTGGAGTGTGTTGACTCATTAAACAGTATGCGTGATATCTACGATTACAATAGCAGCTAAGTGGATGCTGGAGAGATGGTAATTACACCGTAAAAATTATCGACACCAGCACAATCTAACATAATGATATACAATATAAAAATTTAACAAAGATAATCACTTTCAGTTTCACTTTTAATCAAATTCTTATTAAGCCATGATTGTAAAACTGCATGCAAGGCAATTTCCTTCTTCAAAGTCCATTCTGCGATTGACTTCCAACCAGTCCAGAGTGTACCCAAAGTCAGCAGGACTCATCTGTGACCATGGTGCATAGAAAAAAAAAAATCTTAAAACGAAAGACATTTTTCTTAGATTTTATTTATTGGGAAAAAAATATTTTACTGTTTTTTCTGTTTCATAAAATAGTTGAATACCAATTTGGCCTGCTAGGAATATTGTTTCTGTTGTTTATACTGTGTGTTGCAGTTTCCGGCTCCTTTATAAAAATCCAAAATATGGTCTCAATATTCATCAGCCATTTGTTTCATTAGATACATCTACATAATTCATTTTTGCAATTATATTATTTATGGTCTATTCCAGTCCAAGTCCAATGCAAAATGCACAGAGAATTATATTGTCAGAGAGAGTTACACAAGAGTTCATGACGTGTGCCCCACAAAGATAAGATAAGATAAGATAAGAATGCCTTTATTGATCCCACAGTGGGGAAATTTTCATTGTTACAGTAGCAAAGATATAGGTCACACAGGGGCGGCGGCATAATGTGGCCATTAATGTATAACATTGACGGCAAACATTTAGAATCAAACTTATGTAGATATACGCAGTAACATGTGTATATACACATGTGTATACACACCAACCTACATCTACATAAAAAATATGAGGAACACTCATTTCGGCCTGTACATAGTACAGAGGAAAAAATACCCTAAGTGACAGTGCTGCAGTGCTGTAGTGAAATGTAAGGAACAGCATTGGATAAAAATAAAACTAGACTAACAGTAGTGGGGAATGTTGAGTATTGCACGGTATTACAGTAGTGGGGAATATTGGGTATTGCACGATACGAGCTCAGGTGCAGGACTGCACAATTGCACTAATGACCGCCAGTTTGTAGAGACTACACAATGTTCTTGTTAAAGAGTCTGACAGCAGCAGGCAAGAAGGAACGGCGGAATCTCTCCTTTGCACAGCGAGGGTGTAACAGTCTGTCACTGAAGGTGCTGTGGAGTGCTGTTAGGGTGCCCTGGAGGGGGTGGTCCGGGTTGCCCAGCATTGATGACAGCTTGGCCAACATCCTCCTGTCCCCCACCGAGTCCACAGAGTCCAGGGAGCAGCCCAGGACAGAGCCGGCCCTCTTGACCAGTTTGTCCAGCCGCTTCTTGTCCCGGGCCGAGACGCCGCCTGCCCAGGTGACCGCTCCCTGGAAGATGACCGATGCAACCACCGAGTCATAAAAGTTCCTGAGGAGTGTCCCCTGAACCCCAAAAGACCTCAGTCTCCTGAGTAGGAAGAGTCTGCTCTGACTCTTCCTATAGAGGGCGTCTGTGTTGTCGCACCAGTCCAGTTTATTGTTCAGATGAACACCCAGGTACTTGTAAGTTGAGACTCTCTCAACATCTGTTCCCCGGATGTTCACTGGTGCAGGTGAAGAGTGCTGGCGCCTACCGAAATCCACCACCATTTCTTTGGATTTCCCCGCATTGATCAGGAGGCGGTTCTGCTGGCACCAGTCCACAAAACCCTGAGTAAGTTCTCTGTACTCCCGATCATCTCCGCCTGTGATGAGGCCGACAATCGCAGAGTCGTCAGAGAACTTCTGCAGGTGACAGGTAGGGGTGTTGTAGTTGAAGTCCGAGGTGTAGAGGGTGAACAGGAAGGGAGCCAAGACAGTTCCCTGTGGGGCCCCCGTGCTGCAGAGGAGCACGTCAGACACACAGTCCTGTGTCCTCACATACTGTGGCCGGTTTGTGAGGTAGTCCTGGATCCATGTGGTGAGGTGGTGCGCCACCCCCGCCCGCTCCAGCTTGTCTCCCAGTAGGGTGGGCTGGATGGTGTTGAAAGCACTGGAGAAATCAAAGAACATGATCCTCACAGTGCTCCCCGCCTTCTCCAGGTGGGAGAGTGAAGTGTGGAGGAGGTAGATGATGGCATCATCCACACTGATGCCAGGCTGGTATGCGAACTGGAGTGGGTCCATTGAGGAGCTCACCAGGGGGCGCAGGTGGACAAGGACCAGTCTCTCCAGGGTCTTCATCAGGTGAGACGTCAGCGCCACCGGTCTGAAGCTGTTGAGCTCCTTCGGGTGGGGGGTCTTTGGCACCGGGACCAGGCAGGATGTTTTCCATAGCTGGGGGACCCTGCCCAGCTTCAGGCTCAGGTTGAACATGTGCTGGACAATTCCACACAGCTGGTCTGCGCAGGATTTGAGGAGCTGGGGGCTGATGCCATCTGGACCCGCTGCCTTCCGATAAGGATAGTCGCTTAAGGTCTTTTGTCGTGCTATGAGGGTAAACTTTCTCTAGAACAGTGCTTCTCAATTATTTTCTGTTACGCCAACCCCCTAGCAAGAAGTAAAGAATTCGCGCCCCCCACCCGACCACTCACTCTCCGCCGCGACTATAGATAATAATAATTTGTCTATAAAATAGTTATAGGTACACCTCTGCATAACATGGGATCCTTGTTAACATAAAGGTAAACAGAGATATAGTTCAACTTTCAACAATAACCTTATTATGAATTTAGAATTTAGATTTATTGTAGTGCGGCGGAAAAAAAGCACGTTCCCCAGTGTCACACGCGCCCCCCTCAGCATCGCACCGCGCCCCACCCAGGGGGTCCCGCCCCACTATTTAAGAAGCACTGCTCTAGAATGTTAATGTTAGAATTAAAATGTTACAGATGCATCATGTTTCACTTGTCATTTGTATTATATTTACGCCCCGTAAGGTGAATTCAGAGATTTACTTCTAAATACAGTACATGTTTCAATATACTTGCTGACAATAATGCGCAAAGACTGAGAACTATACTACTGAATTGTAAGACTCCATTTTCATGACAGGCATAAATCCAGCAATGCACATGGTTTTATTCTGTGAGGAGGCAGGTTAGACCCCATGTTGATAATTTCTTGGACGTGGTTTAAGGAAGCGAATTTAAAAGTCAGACATGGTGTGGTCGTGTTCACAGCTGACTACCATCCTATTCAATCCAAGAACCTCTTTTTATTCTCTTTAAATGCGGTGCACAGGTGGTGCACTGATAGCCCTCGACATGGTGGAAGAAGAATCTGATTTGCTTGAGTGCAAGAGGTCAACGTGTGCAATGTACAATTAGAAGGAGCTGCAATTAGATCTCCATGGGCGGATGATGTAAAGTTGTCTAGAGAGGAGATCATAGACCGTTGAAGTGGCCACTTGGAGGGAGATTGTTTGTTTGTGTCTTCCACTTCCCCCAATAGCTGTGCCACGGTGAGTGGGAGGACTATAAAAATATGACATTGATGATGCTGTTGGTGATGATAATGCCCTCAATGAATTGATTTCTACAATGATTCAGAGAGTTCCATGCATGCTGTTTACATATTTATGAATGCTGTCTGATTCAAAACATGTCTGCGGAGCTTGGGTATCTGTCTGCCTACACCTCGATCAAATTCACCCAAATCGTGTTAGATCAGAGGACGAACTTGAGCCAAAAGTTAGATGTGGTCTAAGCAGGCGTAATTTTAGACCTACTTCCAGTCATCAAATTGTCACGTGTCTGGCAAATGTGAAGGAATACACATTTGTTGTACCCATTTTGGTGCAGAAGACTTCCAAACATGTCTTGCACAAAAATCAAGATGCACCAGTTTTTAACGCTTGAAAGCAGCTGCATCAACTATCAAAATAGAGCCCGTAGTGTAAAACTGTTTTTCATCATTTGGGTTTTCCTGATTTTTTTTCAAGTGTGGTTACAACGATTGTTACAGTGACGCACTTTTGCATCAGACATGAGGCCACCTTCATCCACTAGATAAGAAATTGAGCATCTTAATTCAAAGAGTGGTCCTCTGGCACAATTGCGAATTACCAGAGCTGGGCACTTGAGCCTTTTTTGCCGGTCCGGCCGCGACCCTCCACCCTTGACCTGGGTACCCTTCCGGCCCCGCCCCGTTACAGCAGCAGCAACGAGCTGCGTGCTGCATCCTCTCTCTCCTCCTCTCCATGTGGGAAACTGTATGTCATCGCAACAATGTGACATAATGGACCGATCGGAGCAGCAACAATTCCTGATGTGTGCGTGGCATGTGTTGCAGACCTGTCGCCAACAGCACAATGCGCCGGTCATGTGAATCAATGCGGCAGTAGCATTGCGGGAGTAGAAAGAAGACTAAAAAGAAGCCTTTCACCGAGTAAGCTGAGATGAAATTTGGCCGCCTCGCGAGCACGTCGCACTCATGAGGGCCGATTAGTGGGCCGGACTTTGCGACTTATGCAGTTATTATTACCATCCCTGTCGACCCCGGCCGGGGTGTACTGAATCTGACAAAAGTTGTAATTTGCCCATACTTACCTGCATATAATCTTACACATCACACATTTTTCGGCTGCTGTCACGTGATCGGGAATCAGATTTTTAAAAAAAAGTTAACGATGTTGCGGATACTTGTGTGAAAATAGTGAGCTACTTACAGTATACGCCAAAATGTATCTTCTCTTCATGCTGCAATATACATGAACATTTCGGTGTCAGACCAAGTGTGAAGTAAACTTGGGCCAACCATCTTTTGAGTAATACTAACAGCTAAAACTATTTTAAGCATACTTTCGTTCGTTTTTATGATGCAAGCCACCCGGATTCATAATTAGACCCATAGCAACGCGCTGAACAACGAAAATGCAAATGTTCGGCAATCGCCGGTAATCTTCTGCGAGTGACGTCATTTGAAGAGATCGAGTCGCTAGTAACCCATTGTACTGCATTGTTTATTATCCTGTTACCTGCTCTTTGCCGTTGTTATCGCGTTTTTCAGAGAAATACCTCGGCGCTGTGTGGCGATGCATTGTTCACATTTAGGCCAACAATTGTTTGAGCAGCCAAAAGATAAGAATAGGGCATGTAAATGGACCAGTTTCGTTCTCAGAAAGCAAATGGATTTCACGCCGGTGTTACAGTTCAACTGGCTTCCACATTAACTGAAACTCCCGATTCCAACTGTGGCCGTTCGGGCCATGCCAGTCCAGTCATTTTGTTTTTCTGTGGGTAGGACCTACCCACTACAAATATGCAAAACATACTCTACCCGGAAGGTAGATCATTTTGATAAGTAGCTCGTGTGCCAAAAAAGTGTGAGCACCCCTGCACTACACCATGAGTTGGTATGATTTGATGAATTAACATGCCACGTCCTCTTAGAAACTGCCAATCCAGTCGATTCCCTTGCATTTCATGATTTATTAAATATACCTTAGTTGTGCCTACTAGTACTATCACAATGTGACAAGAAATAACGCTAATTTGACAATGTGGGACACAAACCAACTATGACGTGAGCAGTTGTGATGTCATTTTCAGTCGACACAAGTGACAATATGGCCGCCCCCTGAGATGGCTAAAAAGGGGTGCATTTTGCTGCTTAACTCACTTCTATTCCACAAACGCAATATTAATCAGAATGCCAACTAGTGGGGCTGCTGGGAACACATTCCTGTTGGGGTTGATTTCGCCTTTAAGTGTCGTAATGTTTCTTTCTCTACGAGGCAACTAGGAGAGGCGACCGTACGACATGAATAGCAGAGGTGGGCATTCTATCAATACTGAGGGGAAGTCCGTCAATCTGTCACTGACAGACGCCCGTTTTGCTGACGAATGGCGAATGACGGGAAACTTCGAAAATCTGATGGACTAAGCACTGACAGAAGTGGGTGTTTGTCCATTACCAGAATCGTCTTTAAAGGGTCAGTGCCGACGTACCTTCTCAGTCCGTCACTGATAGGTTGATAGGACTGACGGAAAACAGGTGCTGCATGTCTCGTGTGTTTGGTCGCTGGGTTGATTACTACACAGGGGTTTCTTGACTTGGAGCTTGGAGGAGGGCTCCTCTAGCATGGCAAGCCACACTCACTAAGAAAGTGGGTCTGGGTAGCCTGCCCTCCATCGCGGATGGGCCCCTCAAAACGAGACGTCCAAATTCATCTATTTGCTGTGACGTATCCTTCGTGCGCAACGTCACTCTTCGGCAGCGGAATTCCATTCTCATTCAAAATTGCACACAAGAGAGACAATAGTTTGCTAACATCATTCAGCATCATATCAGTTTTAAATAACTAGAAACACATAGAGTCATTAAAACCCCAGCAGCTGATGGCACTGGAAGAATTTATTTCAAAAGAAGATATGGTTGGTTTTTTTTTGACGTCACATCTGCTCTTCACTGATTGGTTCATTTCGCTGTCTATTTTCTCAGGTTTGCCCCACTTCGGAAATGCTCGTATTCGTATGTACATGTACTACAAATATTTCCCTATAGGATGTAACTCGTTCACAGTCTATGTCTGAACAATCCAACCTACCTGTATAATTAAAATGATTTAACTGCTTAAGCTCAAGGAAAAAAAATGAAACAGACAAATAAAAACCCTATATCGATGTTCATGCTTCACTTACATAAGAAGTTCAGTTTTTTTTTTTTTTTAAATAGAAGTAGAATACTCACTAGTGGTGCACGGGAGAGATGTGTATTTAATGTAAGGTATGAATTTGCCCGAAGGTAGCAATTTGCACCCTACCAGAATTGCTGAAATTCTACAACCACATCACATCACTGTTTTCCCCTGTTTTTATTCGAGAATACTTGTTGCACACTATTTTGAAGCCTCCGCACTTACGAGCTGCAGCTGGTACTAGTTGAACAAGCTCATTTTCCAATCAGCCTCTTCTTCTTTACACTCCTGGGAGACTGGTAGATTTGGGGGTTGGTTGGGGATAAATGTGCGGGGGGCTAGAAAGATTTCTAACGGATTGAGATTAGCTCTACTAATTGGTGAAGCCACAATCTCCATCAATTCCTTGACAAATGTGCTGTCTTCTTGCCTTGAAATTGGTGCCGGTAAGGGATGAAATTAGACTGTGTGCCTTTCACATTAATTGTTGCAGCCAAACACTGCATTGTCATTCTCCAAGTTTCATTTATTCAAATACTTTATAAGCACTCGAACAACACAATGCATGGACCTCCAGCATGGTGTCCATATCCAGAGGCACATGGCGTCATAGCTAGCTAGCAACTATCTACTGTATGTCGTTGGTCGTCTTGTGGTTCACTCAACTCACTTTTTAGCAGCCAGCGTGGAATGGATTCCCAATCACTGTCAATAGGTGTGTAGACGAGTTTGAAATTGGTGTTTATGTTTATGTGCCCTGTCATTAATTGGCTACTAACCCAGGGTGTAGTCTGACTGTCACCCAAAGTTAACTGCCTTGAGTTCCTTCGAACCCTGACTAGGGTTACTAAAAGATTATGGATATTTATTGAATTCTCCGTTTAACTAATGATTCAACAAAGACACACAAATCCCTGGAATTCACTTTATTGATATGTCTGAACCTCATAGCATGACAGACAGACTTGACTGGACAGAAAAAAAACAAGGATGTCAGAAAAGTGACAATCTGTAATAAAATGGTCCTTGTATTAGTTGGTTTCAAAACATCCCTTAGCTCACTTCATAATGTGAGCAGACATCTGCAGGCCAGCATGCGAACACATAAATAGCAGGAGGTCTATGATGAAATAAATAATACATGAATTTGTTTACTCCTGGTCCACTTTTCAATTCAGTCAGCCTGTGTGGGGGTCATACTAAAGAAGTCAAGCTAATCACTGCAGTGGTTTTAGTCTAAAGGTTAGTTACTGTTTAACTAAGATGCCACGAGCCAATTGGAGCAAAAGATAGCTTTGGCCAAATTTAGTTTATTGTTATTATTGTTGAAGTGAATGTTGGATGGCTGCCTCTGGTGTTCAGAGGTTCTTGGTCTCTGTGCTGGAGGACACAACCTTGCCATCCACCAGGGTCTGGGTCACTGTCATGACCTTGGTCTTCACCGATTTCTGGTCTTCCAGAGCATCCTGGAGCCTTAAGAGGAAAAAAATCAAAACAGGGAAATATGAAATATCAATCTTTACTGCAAAGTTCCCAAGCACAACTTTTTCTTGATTGAGTAATGTACACACTTGAAATCTCCGCCATCCAGCAGCCGTCTGTAAGTCGCAATCTCGGCCTCTAGCTTCATCTTCATGTTGAGCAGGGTCTCATAGTCCTGGGTCTGCAACTGGATGCTGTTACGAAGCTGTGTGAGTTCGGCCTCCAAGCTCAGGATGATATTGTTGAGGGACTCGATCTCCATGTTGTAGCGCATCTCTGTGTCCCTCAGCGTGCCTTCCAGGGATGCTTTCTGCAAAAGTGGAAGGGATACGACGCGAAAGGGTTAACACGTGAAAACAGTAACGCCAGCTGGCTGATGACAGCACCATAGTGACGGGTCAGCCGTGTGTAAAGCTTATGCCAACAAAGTCCATGTGTGGGTGCTGAGTTGGGCATTTCAGCGAGCTGAGATAAGCGTTGTGTTCAGGTCAGTGAAGTATGTCGGTTAAGTGCTTCTCACCAAGCTCCTCTGGGAATCCAGCTCGATCTCCAAGGTTTGAAGCTGTCTGCGTAGGTCATTCAGCTCTGTCTGGGACATCTTTAGGGCCTCTGTGTTCACATTGACCTGGGTCTGCACTTCTGTTATCTGAAATCATTATTTGCATGTAAGGCACCTCAAGCAAATACAGGTGGCTTGGCTGAATTGAAATTTGTTTTCAGATTATTCACCTGAGATTCATGCCATGCTTTTAGGTCATCTTGGTTCTTCTGTGCCATCTTCTCATACTTAGCCCTTATCTCTGCCATGATCTGAGCGAGGTCCTGTCCTTTAGGAGCATCAACATCGACGTGGACTCCTGACTGGGCGACCTGGTTACGAAGCAATAGTACTTCCTGCAGAAAGAAGCAGCAATACAGTTGTTGTAAAAACTCATTGAGAACATGGTGTCTTTCAAACATGTCATACCTTGTTACGGTAAATATGTAATGGGTGGATGTATAGTAAAACTGTCTCAAGCTACTGAATGTATTGCTTTTGGGCTTTGCTCAGATGCCAAATCTGGATTTTATTATTGTATTGGCTTGGACCAATGAAACCACAAAGCAGTGTTTCAGATTTCTTTTTTGAAACATTGTCACAGAAAATTATTTTCCAGAGCACCCTGGAATATCTCAGGATGTGTCAGATGATACTCCCTTTTGTGCAAGGTTACGTCCACAGGAGTATTTCTAAGGAAATATTCTTCTCCGTTTTGGCGTGCAAAGATCTCCATGCCAAAAATAGCTTTGGCCTTATTAGAACGCCCAAAAGGAGGTCATTTGACTACTTATGCTTTACATTTGATGATGTCACCCCGCCATATGACCTGCTATTTTGCAAGGAATCGCCAATTTACAAATTAAAGTAATCTACTTGTAGCCAGCAGAGTTGTTTGTCAAATATCACCCAGATTTTTCGTTCGATAGTTGTTGTAAAAAAATTGTAAAAACCCCTGGGCGTTCTAGTGTTAAAACACATTTTGAGGTTAAAAAGTTAACAGGTGGTGTGAAAATGCCTTCTACTCTAAAGTCATTTTAGCTAATCAGAAATCAGACGAAGGTGACCCCTGACGAGCATAATTAGAAAAATGTATAGTTCAAACTTCCTAAAAAAAATATCTGGTCCATACCATACCTCAGACAAAACATGTTTACAGTTTTACTCACGTTGTCGTGGTTCTTCTTAAGGTGGATGAGCTCCTCCTTCAGGGTTTCAATCTCGCTCTCAAGGTTCATGCGGCTCATGTTGGTGTCATCAATCACCTTCCTCAGACCAACAATATCGGCCTCCACAGATTGGCGGATAGACAGTTCGGACTCGAATCTAGTCAGAACATATTGATTACATGTGAAAGACTGATAAAACTCTTTCGCCCGACATTCATTGCTGATAATTTAGCATTAAAAACATTTAGTATTTTGTTAACATACAACAGCCATCTGTCTCTAATACTGTTTAGTTTAGAATGCAAATGCAATGGTGATCTAAAAGTGACAATTGATCATTACATAACAATTATGATCATGACAGGGATGTATTCATCCTTTTTAGTCAAACAGGGTGTGCCTGCAGCTGTTGAGCTTCAGGTTGCCTGTTACAGCAAACAATCGCGCCTTACTTGACTCTGAAGTCATCGGCTGCCAGGCGAGCGTTGTCAATGCTGAGGATCAGGCGGGCATTGTCCATGGTGGCATCAAACACCTGCAACAGGTATACAAAAGAGGAACGCTATTAAAATTGAAATCCGATGACAGGAAGGGGAACAAAATGCTTTCTGTTGACACTCACGCTAAAAGCCTTTCAAAGACAAAAGTAATGGGGACTGCCTTTAAGTAGTATGTATTTTGGCTCATACATATTAGCTGATGAAATGAAAACAAGTTGAAGCTATTAGCAGTTTAGCTCTTCTTAAATACAAGACATTTATCTAATGGCCGACCGCTCTTGAACAACATATCGCCCATACATTAACATTTTGGATATTTAATTTAATGAATGTAGTTATTGGTTTGCTTTACTATTGTCACACCAAGATAGGTTGATCCTTAGTTTTTATGCTAAACTAAGTGGCGCTGGATGGTAGCTATGGTGTTCTAGGAAGATTCTAGCTAACTTTTTCAAGAAATGTAATGATAGTTCCCAAAACAAGCATATAAAATACTGTACCATGTTATTAGAATGTTGTATGAAAAATAATGTAAAAAACTTTTTTTTAATGCACCATGAAGTAAAAGTGTGGCTATTATAAAGTAAAAGTGTGGCTATTTAAGAGATTTTTGGCATGATTTATGCTCATGTCCAAAGACTATCATTGTAGGGCAAAACCTTCACTTTCTCACTGAAGTTATATTGGAGGAAAAAGTAATACAATTGTGTTATTTAGTCCCAACGGGAAAACGAGTAACACATTTGAGTGCCTGACTTTATATGTACATTTTAACAAACACATGGTCGGCACTGTTTACTTTTGGAGAGAGTACAGTAGATAAATGAGGGGGACATCCAGCTGAAAAAGTCCAAGAGCCAATGAGAGATTGCCACAGAGTCAACTGCTGTCAGGCCTGCTGACAAACAGGATATTTAAGCCAACAGGATGGGGGCACGTGATTTGCATAAGGAAGGTGGCGATAGAGGTCAGGGTGGTGTGTTTGTTTGTTAAAACTCGTGCCTGTGTGTTTGCACACCTTTAGTGCTGTGTGGTTGCTGCTGACGTTAGAGTCTGTGTTTTTTTCAGATGGGGGTGGAAGAAACCATTTAAATATTTTTTGCATTCAACCAACAGAAAAATAGAGACTATTTTGAATACACGTTGAAGAACAGAATTGAATCTGAATAATAAATTAAATACAAATCTATTTATAATCCTCATGCCTCCTCTTGTGCAATAGTTTGAGACCTTAGGAAAAGACAGCCCTAGAATGTAATAAATGTCATATTTTTACAAGCTTCACCCCATGATGTTTGTGTTGCTGCCTGTACGGTATATTGTTTTCCATCCAAATTCCATTTTCCACCGTGAGGCTTTTACTCTCTAGGTTAAGTTAAAAAAAATAAATGAAAACAACAACTGGAATGTTGTAGAGGGATTATAAAACTTTTCTTTTGCTGTTTGAAGTTTTTTTGGATATATATGTATGCATCTATATATTCATGATCATGCAATGTCCCGAGAACCTTTTTAAAATTGGATGCTGAATTTATTTATTGAGTGTAACGAAGAACTTTGAGGTATACAGTAAGAACTTACATAATATTCTACAATGCAGTAAATTAAAATAAGTAGTAGAAAGTAATGTGGCTGCTCATTTTGGTCCCTGCGACGTTTTTATTTTGTTTATCTTTGTTTTCCGGCCTCTGTGACCTATCATGATCCTTCTCCATACTGTTTCCGGTCCAGCCCCCAGTTCCTGGCCCACAGAGGCACAGGAGGGGGGGGGGGGTTGAGGGGGATGGGGGAGCGAGGGTTGGGGGGGGGGTACTTTGCCATGGACCCACAGGCGGCCAGTCTACTCTGTCTGCTAGGTATTCACTGCTGGTGATTAATACTGACTGCTTAAAGGCTTCACGCTTAAACACACTCACTATTCTTCTCAGGTAAGGTCTGACTCTGGGTTTCATTCATTCATTTCAGCTATGACCCGGCAGCCCCATCCAACTTGCCACATGGTTTTAGCTTAATTGACATTATCTTAAACGATATAAAGTACATTGCCCAAATCCAGCCTCACCTTCCTCCTCAGGTCATCCAGGATGGCCTGGTACTTGCTGTAGTCTCTGAAGTCCGGTCCGCTCTTGGCCAAGGCCTCCTTGATCTTAATCTCCAGCTTCTGGTTGGCCTGCTCCAGGCTCCTGACCGTGTCCAGGTAGTTGGCCAAGCGGTCGTTGAGGTTCTGCATGGCGAACTTCTCATTGCCCGTGATGTTGGTCCCGCTGCCGCTCACCTGGATGCTGCTGGAGAAGCCCCCTCCTACTTGGCCCATTCCCGCTCCCAGGCCCTTTTGCACACTGGAGGAGATGCTGATATATTTCCCCCCGGCGCCACCGTGGATGGTGGGGGCCCTGTAGACAGAGCCTTTGCCAGAGGACGAGGTACGCATCGAGTATGTAGTTTGCTTGGAGGTTTGCATCTTTGCTGGAGAAACTCAGAGAGTGAGGCACAGGCTGGGCTGGCTGGAATGGGACAGACACAAGGCAGAAAGAGAGGGGAAGCCCTAAAGTATATAAACCTTTTGGGCCCTCAGGTCCGCCCCTCAGACCACTCCTCCTCACCCTCGGTTACCTCCTCCTTTTCCACCGGCTTAAACCACAGCAGTGCCTCTAGAATGCCTTTGTCCCTTACAATTTGTCCTAAGTTGGTAAATCCATTGCACTCCCATCATTTTGAATCGTTTCTATCTTTATGTTCATGTATGAACATGTATGAACTGAACAGAGCTATTCACCACAGATCCATTTATTACAATTGTCTGTACTGAATAATAAATTAGCAATAAAGCAGCTTCAGTCCTTGTCTTTTAACAACTGACAATTTTTTTAACGCATGTGAAATGAAATAACATTTTAAATTACAGTTATACAGTCTAAGCCACAACAAGTAAATTGCAAACGCCATAAAGTCTTGAGAGTAAAGTTTAATATACAGGTATTTAATAACAAAGTATATTTCCATTGCAACTTTATTCTCTCAAGTGTACTTAAAAAAAAACTTTTTTCTTGTAGTATACCGTATAGTTCTTCTATTTTTTTCCCAATGTAGCGCAAATACGCCTCTGTTTTGTTGTCATCATGATATGTAGTGACACATGACATTCTTCACTGTTATGGGATTGAGAAACACCCATTACTCAAGTTGTTTCTCGATTGCTTTTAGTCAGCCGGGTGACATACTGTAAGTTCATGCCACACCCGCCAGAAGGGAGGGATTCAGTTACAATTATGTCAGGAAATAAAGACGGGCTTACCATCAAACTCCTGACACCGACTTTTGTAAAAATGATTAAGATTCTCATGAAAAACGTTTGATGGATTTCAATGGTTTTGAAGCGGGAGATATGTTACACATTTTAGTAAATACTTAGACATTGACATTATATTCAGAAAAGTCAGTAAAATAATAACCAACCTTAACCACCTTGGAAAGAAGGCAAAATGTGTTTTGGGAATATTTTGGGCTGTATTATTGAACATTTGAATAAATATACTGTATTCATATCAGGCTTATCAGGCAAACTTAACTACTCTACAAAAACATCTAAAGCTTGACTTCTAGTGAAAAATCATGTGGTTTTGGCATGAGGAGGTGGAAGAATCGCTTTGAGCAACAGACCAGTGTGCTTTGCAAAATGAGTTTGTCACCTTATTCGATTTAGATGATTTTCCATTTCTAAATAATATATTCTTTGGTAAATGAGGTTGAACAAGGGAAAGGGATCTTCAACATTGTTTTCAGCCTGAACTATCAAAGTGGAAGTTGAGCGAGGAATAATTGCACCTCACTCAAAGAAGTCCGTGATTATTTACAAACATTGCAAATTCCCACTATGCAGAACCAGCTGCTGTGCTGAGCCAAGAACAAGGGCAGGTTTCCGGATTGGCCTAGTTGTGCAAACATTACCTGACTGTCCCAGTAGCAAGCATACCAGAAGAGCTATTTTTTTTGTTTTTTTTTCATTTTTTTGCGACGGCCCACGTCAATGCTCTTTTGTTCCAAGCAGTATGATCAGCATAAATTTGATGGATGAAATGTCCATTGTTGGTGAACTTATTGCAAAGCATTGTCAGGAACATGTCCGACTTGGCTCTCATCACATTAGTGTCGACCTAATAAACCTGAAGTCATGTAACATCTATAGTATGTTAAGCAAGCAGACGGGATGCTTGCCTTGGCCACCAGCTGTTAATCGGCCGACTAAGGCGAGGCTCCTTGTGGGTTTCACACCAGAAAGCAGGGTGGTAAACTTCGCAGCTCTCTTATGTTGATTTTTAATCAAATGAATCTTCCACCATGACTATAAATACATTTGACCACAATGAGAGAGTGCTCAATAAACCAACATCTTGTAATAGAAGAATTGTTAGGCGTGTTCACTCTTGTTATGTTTGATTTGATAACAACTCTGGCTCTTCGGTGTGTTTTATGTAGTTGAAGTTGTGATCTCTTTTTTGTTGCAAACAAACCGGTGCAATTCAGGGTGAGCACAACTCGAAACTGGACTCATGTTAAAATGACAACAAAAATCCATCCCATTTCTAAACTGCTTGAGCCCATCCCAGCTGACACTCATGGTCGAGAGGCGCAGTCCACCCTTGCCAGCCATTGCGATGGCACATATCAACAAACAACCGTTCACACTCGCATTGACGTTGTCGTCGAGAGCAGTAAAGCATCCGGAAATGACAACATGACAACCAGTTAAATCTGGACTGAGGAACCGCCGCCAGAAAAAGTACCAATGTGTAAAACATAGCTTTGAGCGGCATAGTTTTGCATAGTACTACATCACAAACGGCATGCATTGTTGCAATTGCAACCATATACAGTACTTTTTACTAAGGAAATGTTGATGTGAATCAGGCCGAAACGTGGGATTCAAAATTGGATTGGTCCAAACTAGATGATAAAATTGCAACTGTTAAACACAGCCTTATTTGCTTTGCCGTCAACAGTCACAGAAGTTATCCAAGTTTTCCTGTTTGCCATCTTTTCTTTAAACGCAGCAAGTACATTTTCATGGGAAATTGGTATTACACTTATATTACATGTTGCAGTCTTTGACTTCACAAGTGCGTTTGGTTTGCCAGTCACTGGAGTTCTCTTGTAGATTTGAAGGATGCCTTAAGAAGGCTATCTGGTGTAAAAATTTAAAGTATAGCTAGCATAGGCTCCAGAACGCCTGTCCTCGTTAGTGTTGCAGGTGAGCTGGAGCCTATGCTATCTATACTTTATATTTAATGGATGAATGGCAAAACAAGGTCTCACAAACAAACCTTATAGAACTCCCTTTTTTTTCTGTTGTGACTGTAAAAGTAATATTATTCATGATATCTCTTTACTGTCATTAAGTACGATATGAGGTATCGTGACCTCTTTTGCGCGTGATGTTGTTCCCTGAGAGCAGGATGCAGGTTGTAATTGTCCCCCTCCCATGAAGGATATGGTCAAACAAAGAAACAATTACACAGTCTCCTTAGTAGGCACATCAGAACAATGACTTCTGAGCTTGGGTAAAAACATTCCAGACATCCCTCCTGCAGGTTTTTAACAATTGCACATTCCATTCAGAAGACCACTAAAGCTAAAAAATATGCTTGGAACCATGTTTTTTTTTTCCATTTGAGTCATATAAAAAGATAAGAATTGAAAATCAACCTTTTTAAAATGTTAAGGCTTTTACTGGAAACAAGCATGAAGCAGTTCCATCTTCTTTGGAACCCGCAAATGAGTCAGCATCAACTTGATTGCTCTTCCATCCGGTCAGCCGGAGGCATGTTGATGAGTCTCACCCCTATGTTTGTTTCATTTGTTGTTTTTCAGGAAGGTACACTTAGCAGGATATTTAAGCGTAGAAAATACACGAAAACAACCCTTGCACTGCAGTAAAAAGTCAAACGATAGGGATTCACTTTGAGCACAGAATCAGGCATACACTCCAGCACTAGCTTGGTAAGTGTGCCAGCATGTTTGGACAAGCAAAGATAATAATCAAGGTGGCGTCACTGGAAAAAAGACAAATAGGTGTGTTTTTTGTTTTGTTTTCCTACATAAATCCATCCTGGAACGTTTCCCCCTAAAGGTATCAGCCCCAAATATACTTTAGACAAAACCATCCCTGAGCAAAAACGACACTTATTGTTAGCCTAGTCAGGGGTTTTGGTATGCCTGGTAGTCGTGAACATCATCCAGTGTTTTGTCCTCATCTAAAGGTGGCCACACCTAAAAGAGATAACAGACGCTAAGGTGCCACGATAAGACAAAGCAGTCGAGGGTATCCACTATCCAGTTTCAAACTCACAGTAGACTATGTTAAACATAAAATAGGGATATTATTTGGGATTGTGGTGTCTTGAATTTCTCATGCAAATCAGCAAACATAGCTAATCTAGTTTATGTTTGAGATCATTCAATGATTGTATTATGAACATCAATCAATGAAACAAGGTACGCTCGCTTTAAGGTGACACATGAAATCAAATTTAGATGCTTCCTGAGTACAAAAGCAACCTCTAGTCAAGATTTTATACTGAACTTAACATTCTGGTTAGCATTACCAACGGATACACACCAAGATCATAAAGCTTCACTTAATTCATATATTTCAATTTGATAGATGCTCACCTCCTGTAAATGAATTTTGTCATCAACATTCTTACATTTTCACTGAGGTATGGAAAAAAGATCAATTGTAGGCCTACAGTGTGTTGAAATGTAACATGAACGATTTGTCATTTGCACCCATATCCAGAGCCTCAACCACATACATTTAGCTTTTCCTTGGTTCCTTGGTTTCCACCCAAATTTTCGTGTAAATCAGTTATATAGTCTTTGAATCTACTGTAGCTAGCAAACTGATGAACACATTAGGACTTGGACAGTGGTTCTACATATTAAACTAACTAATTGATGCCAATCTTAATTAACTTCTAATTTCTAAGATGCTCAACGAAAGCAAACATTTGAGTCATCTCACACAAATGTTGAATGTAGGACTTCTGTTCTTGGTCACACAAGTAAGTTCTGTCAGACTGTAATGACAGCAAGGACTTACAGTGCCTCAAATGTTCTGGCCCAATGTCAAGAATTTAGTCTGTTATTAGCCAGCCATTTCCACACTATGAATGGTTTCCAGCTCCTCACTAATCCCTTCACACAAAGGAGTCGAAACAATTTAGTTCCTGTCTACGGGTAGAATTGGGCAAAGCTTAAAACAGAATGAAAAGCTTAAGAGGAGTAATTGTTTGGAAGGTATGAAGGCATTATTCAAACATCTTAGATGAGGTACTTTCGATTGAGGCTTAACTGAAATCATGTCTTACTGTAATACATTACATTCATTATGTATCAGATTATTTTAGGTATGTGAAGTGGCCGCGAAGACATCAGTGTACAAAAACACGCGACCAGAGCTGGGCATGTTACTACAAATTGAGTGTCCGCTATTCGTCATCCGTCTGCAGCGTGGGTATCCTTCTGTCGTCCGTCATTTGTCTTTTTTTCCGGGGGTACCTGCCTATAGGCCGGTCCGCCTCTAATTTTAAAGGCGCGTCCGTCAGCGATAGTCATCTATTTTAAAAATGTTCCCGTCATTCGTCAATCGTCGGCAAAATGGGCGTCCGTCAGTGACGGACAGACGGGCTAGTCCGTCACATGGGTGGAGCGCCCAACTCTGCACGCGACTACTTCAACAAATTTTCATGATGCCACAGCAACAGGTTGTGTTGTATCCCAAACCATATCAGGTCATTTTCGCCATTTCACACATTTCGGAGGAAAAAGCCAAATAACAATTAAGGCACGAGGGAAGTGAAAGGATTTCTACGGATTGTGTGTAGATTGATCGTGAAGAGAAGCGTTGAACCTGTTGGTCTGCAAACATAAATCCACTTGGATAGCGTGTGTGTGTCCATGCGTGTGCGTGTTTTGGCATCCCTTTCAAGAGGGAGAACCTGGTGCACTGGCCCATGAGTATACTAGAGAACTTACTTTGAAGTACACATTGAAAAGTTAAATCACATGTGCTCTCTCTCACTTTCTCTCTTACATATACACACCAGCAACCACACACACATTCTTGGTTATAAAAACGGATCTGATCTTCAATTAAGTCACAACAACAGACAAACAAACACGGTATTCTTGAACTAATACCACACAAACAATGATATGTTTTCATGGTTCCATTGAACAAACCATGTAAACATTCCAAATCTAGCGTGGAAAAGGTAGATGAATCCCTACGCTAATGACTTCTCCAAGAGCTAATCGGCGTCAGGAGTCAGCCAACCTTATGACATATTGATTTGACAAGATTGGAGCTGTTGGCTAAAGCTGGACTGCCCGAGAAAGAACGCACTCCAGTTTAATAATTTTGTATCCTCAAGAAGCACCGCACTCTGATGTAAACTTGCCTCGTACAAAAGACCTGCAACTACAGGAAATGTATGGTTGAGGTTAAAGCTGCCAAAGGAAACCTAAAAACAAAAAGAGAAACAGTTTGTGTGGTATACTGTACGTTTAAGAAAGCTGTCTGATCTTGTGATTTAGATGTAGAGCAGACTACTATCTATGCAAGAATCCAGGTCAATCTCAAGGGTACTTTATGTGTGTGAGCGTGTGCATTTGTGCATGTGTCTGAAACAGACAAAAAAATAACACATGCAATTAAGGTCATGGAACAACCGTCATACATGATGTCACGGGAGATGGATTAATTGGGCGTTTTGTGGTGTCTTGACTAATTTTGTCCGGCTTTTATTCAAAAAAAAAAAAAAGGAGAAGAATGATTTTAAGAAGAATGATTTTTGAGAAGAATAAAAATAACTCTGGAAGTTACATTCAGAGCAGCATAAGTCGAGCTTTATGTTGCTTTACATATCGTCACTTAAGTTAACATACAGTGTTTTATTGTTCAGACATTTTACCATTAAAAGCTTGTTGTTACATTTTAGGATTGGATTCTGTTCAGTGTTAGAAATTACACCATAAATGAAAAAATACCCCCAAAATAAATGTGTTTTTATGGCTTAAGTAACTGTTACAACCTCACCTTAGTGTGAGAGGCAACCGTGAGTATGTGTGGCACTTGGAACGGGGATGGAGATGTTCATTACATGACAACCGCTGAGTCAGGATGTCACAAGGCAATTGCACCTGAAGTCTGAATGTAGCACGCTCCTTTCAAGTATGTGTGTTGGTATTAAAGTGCCTCGGCATGCACACACACTTACTGCATGGTATTTACACTCTGTGTGTGAAAGTTGTCGTCACTGAGATAATCCACTGGTGAGACATCATCTCCAGTACTGTGCTTGTCGGTTCTTTAAAAAAGAAAAGCAAAAAAAAAAAAGAGAGAGAGCGAGAAAGAAATCAGCGTTTCGGCTGACTTGGACGACTCAGACTGTGGAGTTCTTGTTCAAGGGGTCCATCCTTTCTCTGCTCTGACCTCCGAGGCCAGAACACCCACGGAAAGTGTTAAATCAGAGCAAGCCCTGACAGCTCGGCAGCAGTGAGACAACCGTGAAGTTTCATTCGCAAGCCCAGTGAAAGGCTTGTCCAGTATTTGACAAGGGGTCAGCTGTTAATCAAGCCCTTGGCTTCTCATAACTCGACACCTAAATCCGTAGGACGACAAGCCACAATAGAGAATTTCAGTGATACAGCCATTGAAAGTCCGACAGCAGGCCTTCAGTCACAGCTTCAATACTGTCGCATCTTTTGTGTGCGGGGGTGTGTGTGTGTGTGTGTGTGTGTGTGTGTGTCAGCACCAATATCACAAGGCTGACTTTGTAACTATGTGACATTGCTGCCTGAGTGTGAGAAAATGTAGCTGAGGAAAGACAGACTTAATCTTGTGTTGTAAGCGTTGATGAAGTGACACTGACCAATTCCACTGATGTGCTACATTGCACTGCATCATCCGGCGCTGTGTTTGCATTGTGATGCCACTCCCTGCTTTATTATATCTGACATTTCATTTCATTTTTGAAACGCTGTACACAAACACAAGAGCCAAGAATCTCTTGACGCCGATATAAAGTCATTGATGCCATTAAAGCACATCATAAATCAAAACAATAGTCCAACAATAATCCTAAATTACTACTCTGGTACGCAGTGGTCGATGCAAGATGACAGGACCATTTCTTTAATTATGACATGTACAAAAATGAATTCCTCTCACTAAAGTATGAAACTCAAAGACCGTTGTATACTTGTTTGTTTGTCTGTCTCTGATAGAAAGTGGCCACGTTTCTGGTTCATGGAGAATAGTGGAAAATGTTAGGATAGGCAGACTGGGCTCTGTCATTTGCGTATTTGGGTGGGGAGGAAAAAAAAACTATCACTCCAATTGCTGTTTCATGTGGGTTTGCATCAACTTTTAGCGTGTTTTCTTTTACCAAGTCCTCGTAAAGGTTTCATCGAACGCGCTTTTGTAATTCTTGCATAATCTTGTTCAGTGAAAAAACAAACAGCATTTGACACAATACCTCTCAATTTTGGTATGATTTTATCTCTCTGGCAACGTCAATTTAAACTGTTGTTGGTGGTATATGAATGAATGACATTTGTATTATTATGTCATGCATACAATAGTCACCAAACAATCAAGTGACCCGGCACCCGGACCTAAGTACAAAGTACACAAGTGAAGTGAAAAAAAGTGTTTATTGGTTCTCATTAGCATGTGAAGGTGTTCCTAAAGAAGTGGTCAGTGAGGATTATCATGTGTCATCTTCCAAACCGCTTATCCTATACAGGGTCGCGGGGAGGTGCTGGAGCCTATCCCAGCCGTCAACGGGCGAAGGCAGACTACACCCCGAACTGGTCGCCAGCCAGTCGCAGGGCACACACACAGACACCGTCACTGAGCGGGAATCGATCCCACGCTGCCCGCACACAACTCAGGCGCGTGTACCACTACACTATCAGCGACCAGTGAGGATTAGCTGCAACTAAATATCAGACTACGAGCAGAGCGTGACAGCTGGAAAAATGCAAATGAGCACAAAAAAAAAAAAGGAAAAAAAGCCACAACAACGGTCCGATTCAGACACACTTCCTGGTGGTCAGAGGTCGCATGCCTGGGTGGAGTGAGTGCATGAATTCTGGTCTTTTCAGGGTGGGGCACTGGAAAAATTACCCTCAACTAAACATGAACATATGGAAGCTATTATTTTGCTCTATGATATTAGTAACAACACGTTTAGACACAGCTTTTTATCATAAAATGAGAGGGAACGTCCGTCTGGAAATGTGAGCTGCTGAACCCCTCGTGCATTTTATAGGGAGGCTTCATTGGCTCAAACACCCACACAGACACACACACAACTTTTGCTGTCTGTGGCTGTGGAGTCTCTTTAAAGCCACGTTACATAACGTTATGGGAAAAGTGACCTTTTTAACAATATGCCATTTGTTGAACCCATTTTACTTCTACTCCCTCTCTCTATCTCTCTCTCTCTCTCTCTCTCTCTCTCTCTCTCTCTCTCTATCTATCTATCTATCGATCTATCTATCTATCTATCTATCTATCCACTGTATCTGCCCATCTGTCTGTCTATGTAGCTCATAACCAGCTTGGAGCAAGCATGTGTACACACAGTCTGTGCAGTGGTTAGATCCGTTCAGTGCAGAGGCTGGCTGGGTGGAGTGCGATGATTTACACTTCCAGGTGGCAGTTGTTTGGTAGGATGTAATAGTGGAGACGTGCACTCCTGCACATGAAAGGGAAACTTGAATTTTGAATGGTAACGTAGTGCTTTCCTCTTGCGGCTGTCTGGATTGACATGAAATGAGCATTCAGGGAAGTTTGGAACGGAGATTCAAACGAGGGCGAGGCGAGGGTCTGACCTATAGGTCCGTGTTTTCCTTAAGGTGCCACATTCTACAGCGCAATGGGGTGCAAAGTTCTGTTTTTTCTCTCTCCTTATAGTGCTCACACAAGAGTGAATACATTGTCTAAATCACTTTCTTTTTCACCCTGTCAGCTTCTTTCTTTCATGCAGACATTATGGCCGCCGCGTCTCTTCTCTCCCATCGCAACCCGCGTCCTCACTCTGTAATTGCTCCCAGAACCTCCTCCCTCTGACTGAAGCTGAGCTGTGCAAGGAACAGAAAAATTCCAAACCGGGTCCTCACTGTGTTTCCACAGCAACGGGAAACACATCAGAGTTAATTTTGGGAAAAAGGCCTCTGTTTCGGCAGGCTATTATTTTTACCCCTCCTTTGAGAACACACGATGGGCCCGTTCAGAAGCCTCCTGGCAAAGCCCTGCTGGATTTGACGCACCACATTTCACAAGTGTGTGCAAGACCACACCGCAGTAGCCACAGTTGAGTTTTTAGGTGCTCGACTCCCGTGGCGTCGAGCTGCTGCGAGAGATGTTTTTGGACACAATGGGCTCGTTTGAGTGGACAGTGAAGAAAGTCCTTCAAGGCAATTCATAGTCAAGGACAAAAAGGCTGAAAAGGAGTGGGTGGAAAAATGACCACTGTCTGGTCACCAGGAATGTACAAACTGGCCAAGATGGTCTTGGGAAGAATCATCCATTGACAGCAATGTGTGTGAGAGGGTGGTGTTCCTCTTCATGGCACATGATTTAAAGGATAGGCCAGTAACAAGACAGTTGCTTCTGTCAAAGACACGCGGGACTTCTTCCTTTAAAAAAAAAAAAAAAAAATGGCAATTCCTCATTTCTTGGATTGGATTCGATACAAAACCATGTACAGTAATTGTCAAATAGACTGAAGATGCTATGCTACAAAAGAGCTACTGACCCAAGCAAATGTGTTTCAGTAAGATTGAAGTTGGCCCCCCAAGGGCCGAATTACATTCAAAAAGGGCTATTTTCCCATAGCGTGGGCATCATCGCACCTGAGCAAACAAACGATGACCTCCACCAAGGCTGAACAATAATGCTAAATATATTTTTGACTGATTGATTTATAACAGACAATAGTGTTTAGGTGATGAAGGCGGAAGTAACACGCCGAGACATGTCAGGTAATTAAACGACCTAAACACTATTGTCTGTCAAAAATGAGTCAGTCAAAAATATAGATAATAAAGGAGACAAAATGAACTTAATACAACTAATAATCCTAAATAGTTGTCTCAAACCGATGTCATTGTTCATACAAATCATGTGAATGGTGACCCCTGATGAAAGATGATGAAAGTCCCAACATATTTCGAACATGAGTTGGACCGATTTCCTCAAGTAATGGCCTCTACTATAATGGATGCCATGCCTCAATTTTTCTCCGAGTCTGTTGTTCACTTGAACTAACCACACGCATCCATCCATCAGTTTTGTATGGTGCTTGTCCTCTAAGCAAGTCAAAGGGAAGCTTAACAATTTCCGTTTGCCAAGCTGAAGAAAATCTAGTCTAGTTTCCACTGATTACCCTCCACTTATTCAAAAAAATCAAATCAAATCAAATCTAATTGAGAACAGCCTCTTAAAGGGACAGCAGCCTTACGACTATTCATTGACAGCATATATATCAGAAGTAATAGTGCTAAAATTGCACACTAGAGTTATATAACTCGACAAGCAATATAGAAATGAAAAGTCATCCCTATTTTGTGGATTGGTTTTCTTGGCCCATCTCTTAAGTGCCTTTTGAATTTGGAGTCTATTTCAGGTGACTGACTCACTCCTACCATGTAATCACATTGTGGCTACCCAACGGCGGCCTCGCATGAAATGAGATGTTTTTATGGAGCGGAGGCAGCTTGAGGGAAATCCCTCTCAAATAAGGCTATCCCTTCTTTCAGGAAGTCCTTTTGTATACCTTTCGCCTGTTCGCCGCCACACTCAGACATCCTAAACGACCATGTGCGCGTCTGGAAAGCATTACATCCTCCAACTACTTTCCACCCCTTTTTTTATTTCTGCCTTTCCATTCTTTTTTTCCTCCATGCCACGTCACTGCCGCTATGCGTGAATTTAATGGATTCCAAATGGCGCAAAGAGCAGCACACACTTTAGCTTTGTGAATCTTTGTGCTATGGCCTTTGTCACCTCTACAATTTGCAGGCAAATACTCTCCTGTGTGACTATATACTACCCAGGCATAGTGACATAGTGAGTGAGACGACATGCGCCGAGTTGAAAAATATCACATATGTATACTAGCAGCAGCATATGTATATGAAAATGCAAAATGACAATTTGGACGCCTCCCACACTGCTGCTAGGATCTGCTCCAGGAATTTGTCTGTCTGGCATCCATATGTTGACATGTCAGGAGGCTCTGACCTTTTGGAGCTTGGTGCTCTCTGTCTTCTCATTTAGGCCACAAGGGTTAAAACAGTTGCTCAATTAAGTTCAAAGGTACAAAAATGTACATGTCAAAATGATGATTAATTGATAAGGAGTCAGTTTCTATCAACATTGCCATCTTGATTTGCTTTGAACATTGTTATTTTTATTTGTATTTCTCTTCCAATAACGTTGTTATCCCAGTACATATTACAATCGTGACTGATCACTTGTTGGCAGGCAAATTTCATGGAGCTCGCACGGCCAATGAAAAAACTGGCAGATGACAGGTAGGCACTTTTGTTGCAATGATGAAGGGCCGCTTTGTATTCTCATTTTAGATCTTACATGAGAGAGTTGACCCGGAAGTACTTGAAGGAAAGATGTTCAAATTCACAGGAGAGTACACAGGTAAAAGAAACCACTTACGTTGTTGACCGTTATGCTACAAAACAATAACTTGTGATGTTAATATTACACAACATTCTAGTTATTTTTGGATCCCCTACATTTTGCTATAAGAAAATAAAATGCCAACTTAACATTTAAGAAAGGCAAGGCAAATGTATTTGTATAACACATTTCAGAAAGACTACTGGAGTCAGTGAATTTCCACATCAACATGAATTTACTCTCATAAGTAATTTCTCACTGTTGACGACTACCTGATTAAAATGAATTGGACAAGTACGCAGGAGTGCTTTTCGTAGTCATGTTTCAGAAAATAGTAGTTTGACTCTATGTCAGCAATACTCGCCGTCACACGCTAAGGGCGGTGAGGAAAAGTAGAGTCAAATTCATTTGAAACCAGTGCTGTCCTTTTCTGTGTTTTAAAGGAAGCACCTTTTCATCTCTCCTTGACCCGATGACGATTTCCACAAAGGCTAAGCAAAGGCGCTATGAAGATTAGGGAAGTTGACTTTCCAGTCTCGAGGGACTGCTGTTGTGTGGCGACCCCATCAATCTGCTGCTCGATGGCAACAGCAGTTGGACGATTTCATCTGTGCCTCATCAAAATGAATGCTCTATTAAAATACACACAGTTAGAGATACATTAAGATGCTAAATTCGAGACTAATAACAATTAGCTTGCATTACTTTGTATTAAAGCATGTTGCATGGCAAGCAGAGGAGCGCAAGGAAATCACTCCAGAAGTTAAATGTATAAAAAAGCACAACAAATGGAACAAATTGATTTCTGTGCTCTGTATTAACTACAAAATGCAAATTGTCAGCAAAGGAAACTGTGCCACCTGGCGGGGCACTGTAACTCCATCCCAAATTAATACTCTACTTGAGTCATCTAAACACCCTCCACTGTGTGCTCAATTAATTTTGCTTTCCGGGCATCTTGTCGCTTGACTCTTTGACTCTGGGAGTGGCAGTTGCTGACCAATCGCAGTGCAGGGAAATGCAGAAGTTGCAAGACTTTCTTGGCCTCCCACGTCCTCTATGCTCTGGCTTTTCATTAAGACTGTTTACGCCACAACTAAGGCTGTGTGCCAAGTGGTAATTATGCAGTCTCCTTGGTTGGCTATCTCCTTCCTGCTTTTTCTCCACGACTCCCATCGAGTTGCAACTGCAGTTTACATTTTACAGTTACATTCGGCCACTGCTCTTTCTTCCCAGGCTCGTCTATCTTTCAGACACTCGGTGATTTACTCCCCCTCGCCCTTTCTTCCCACCCAGAGCTTGTGTGCAACGCCTTTTTTCTTTCACTCATTCCTCCCTCCCTTCCTCACCCAATCCCTCCCACACTCTTTTACCTTCAATCCTCGTTTCCATCGCTTTCTGACCTTCCAACTTCAGGGCTGCGTTCTGATCCAACGGCGCACGCCCATCTCCCCCGCAGGAATGTGCTGTTTGTACCTAAACACAACAAGAGCACTGATAAGGACGTGTCTCCACAAGGACAACTGAAGCTGGGCCTCATCGGGGGAGCCATGGAGGAAGGAAAGCTGGATTAGTCGTTAAATTGGAGGGGAAATCCTGATTGTTTATTGATTTATTCATTTAACAGGCCCCTTAATGTAAATCATCACCAAGTGGACTGTAGGTTCAACGTAATAGCTAAATCAGTCGGAAAATTTGAAATTACCGGTTTGACAAAACACATGCAATCTTAACATTTTTATTGCTTTAGCTATTTTCAAATTGTGAGCATTTATTCACACTTAGGTCATTGACATGTTACTTTTTGTTTGTGGTAAGGCCAAAAAAAGGTGGGTTACATGTGTGTCTTTGTTTCCTAATCCAGAGCCTCCATTATTTTCTAGTTTTTCAGTTTAAGATGATATCCCCCCCATATATAAAATTCTTATTTCATATCCCGAATCTGCACTTTCCATAATTGACTTCCTTTTACCTTACATTTATCATACCTGTACATTTGTTTTCATGGTAACATAAATTGTATTTCATATCAAATTACAATATATATATATATATTTTTTTTTAATGCTTTTTTTTTAACTCCAAAGACAAAGATTTTTGTATCCCAGTATGTGGGAAAGGCCCCATGTACAAATGAACACCTTCTAAACACTAGGTATGAGGTCATCTCACCAATTGTATTTAGTCAGCACTCTGTTGAGACGGCTCTTACCCCTGACTTATTTATCAATGGTTTACTGGATAACTAGAGTGCCTAAGCCCCAGTGAAGAGCAGCTGCATGGAGCTATTTAGTCATGGATGTCTGCCCCAATCTCCCATGAAACGACTAGTATGCACACATTGGAAACTCCGTGGAAATACGTTGTAGAAGTTGACTCATTCACCACGATGGAGAAAACATCATACTTCCCACAAAAATAGGAAATCACTTCAAACATCCTGCATGTTTTTTCATTAATTGGCGGAACATCCCTGGGCTCGCATTCCTCAGATGTGCATATCACCGAGCCAAAGTATTACATAATGGCATCAGGTTACACACCCGTGCAGATGAGTGGCACAATGGGTGCTTGTTCTTTTGCCACTGTGCTCAGGAGACATCTGGACATTGTGCAACGGACGGCTAGAATGAATGGAACTCAGTAGAGCACTAGCTCCTAATCTGGATTCGCACCAAACGGTACACTTTTGTAGTAGCACGTGTCATGTTTACATTTTGTCACTCAAGTCTATTTACTTAACACATAACAAAACAACCTATAAACATGTATACGGTAAGTACAAACTGCTGGCTGTAGCTCGCTTCTCGCCTAAAATCAGGGATTAACACGATGATGAAAAATAGGATGGATGGGTAACCAAAACATTATGTGGCTGCACAACATAATACCAACACCCCTCCTAAAATCCCCCCAGGCAGAGGTAATCCTACTTGTATTCACAGTTAACATCAAAATTATTATTCAAGTTAAATTTGTTGCATTACAGTACATTTTGATTGATTGACAAATGGGTAACTTATGTCACAACAGAGGAAATGGAAAAAGACTGTTAAGACATTTATTTGAAAGTACGTTTTCCATTAGTTTTACATTTGGACAAAATATTACATTTCTAAAAATGATTCACTTTTTAACACTGATGTATCAAATATTCAAAATCTATACTTGATTAAAATATTCTCCATTCTGCTAGATGTTAGCATAACCCCTTTAGAATGATAGAAACAATTTTGTTTTGTTTTTTTTCCCCTCAAAATTGCCACAATAAATTCTTCAAATATGTTTCATTAATAACATATGTCCTGTGATCGACTGGTGACCAATACAGCGTTAACAGGCCTAAAGTCAGCAGCGGTGTCCTCAGGGCACCCAACACCCAAATGAAGTCATGTATCATGTATTTGTTTTATTTATTTATTTTTACAGTTTTTTATTCGTGAATTAATTAATTAATTTATTTATTTTTGCTGTCTTCTGCATCACTATTGTGCCATTTCCAATTTAAAGATGACCATTAACCAAATACGACTTCAATCCATCTATCCATCATTATCTGAGTCTTTTTAACTCAAAATTTGGCCAGGGCATGAATTCATCTGTGCTTAACTGTTACTTCCAGCAAGTCTTACTCACATAAGTGATCCGATATTGATTAGCGCAAGTCTAACTTGTGACTTTGTGAGTCTTTGTTGCAGTAGGGGGCAGTGTGGTGCAGGTGTGCCAGGTAAGAAGTGTAAAAAGAAGTACAGTGCAATATTTTGCACTTTCCATGCAGATGGAGCCTTTCTTCACAGAGCTGCAACTCCACTTCATTGCATAACAGTCAGCCCCCGCCCCTCTGCGTGCAAATGTCTTCATGTGTCTGCTGTGGCTTACTTTTGACTGGTTGCATGTCTTTGTGGTCTTAGTGTGTGTGTGTGTGTGTGTGTGTGTGTGTGTGCATGTAGCGTGTGAGTTTGTTTGTGAGTGAGAGAAATACAGAGACATCCAGTCAAGTTAACCAAGTAGCTGAGATGGAATTTCAAAGCAGTGGGCCAGGGCGTGGGCGTGTTGTTATTGCACACATGGGGTCTTATCGGTCGGCAGGGGGAGCAACTTAAGAGGTGTACAGTAGCGACTGCGATCTGAAACAATGCCTCTACGACAATAAACAAACTCCAAATTCCCTCTTGGTGTTTAAAAAAGTGTTGAATGGTTATCTCGCCGCGGCATACTCAGTGGGGAGGAAATAACAGCTGTGCTCACTGCACCCCTCCTTGCTAATCTCTCTTAGTTCCCAAAAATTCATTCCTTAGTTTACCTACTTTGTCTAATACAATCCATGTGCAATTTTCTTCCCAAACTGTCACCCCTGTCTGATCTCAAGGTATTCTCCTCCAGGCCACAACACGTGTCGTCAAACCCGTCTACCTGGTTTTGTTTTCCCAAACAATTTGCTCTGTGGAATGAACTCTGGATCCCAAGAAGCGAAAGCAGCTCTGCGACCGGATGCCTTTTAGATAACCAAACTTCTGTTCTTTGGGGTGTTGACACTTATTTTGATGGGATCATTCAGTATCACGCAAAAACCTAAATGATACCAAACACATCAAGCAAAGTCAAATAAGCCTTTTCCATAAAATGTTTGAAATTGACAACACGACATCATTAAAAGAAGAGCATGGAAAGTTCCATTAGCATTCATTTGCACCCGGTAGCTACACTATCACTAAAGGCACCAAACTCAATCAAAGAGCAAAACGGCACTCTCATTCTAAGACCAAACATCACATCACTCGCTGCATGATTTACTTTCTCTCCTTTGAATCCAAATTTTCAGAACCGATTTCCTTTAGCTGAATTTGTCCGATCAAACATTTTGTAAATTAAATGTTCTGCTTGATTAATGTCTGACTGCTCAGAGAAACTGAAAGTACACTGAAATGTGGGGATTAAAGGTGAATTGAATCTAGAAATCTTTATTACTGTTCAAACTGAAATTGAAAGTGTTCACATTAAATAGACACTTGATTGGGCTGAACTTATATAATATGTCGTTATGTAAAAATTATGTCAGCACTAAAGTTCACCTGCCTGAAAGAATCTATAGTGATTTAAGGATTTTCTTGTTCTTTTTTGTGGAGTTTTACCACAGATTGGCACGCTCTATTTTGGTGCGTGTCTTTTTTTTTTTCTTTTTCCCCCTCCATCTCAGCCTGTCCACGTCATAGACCGAAGGAGGCAAGCATTGTAATATTGTTTCCTGGCTTGGTTTGTCACGTTCTGTTTTCACCAAGGGCCCTATTTCCATTCTGAGTGCAAGTCTAGTGCAAAGCGCAGCCTAACTGTGCGCATGAGTGGAGTTTTCTTCCTTTAGGTAATTTGCTAGAATTTGTGCTAGTAAAAATGGGCGTAATGGGCCGTTTGCGCCTTTGCTCGCCCTTGTGGGGAAAAAATGGTCTTTTCCTCACAGAATCCCTCATTTGCATCAAAATGAGGGCTGTCAGATGCGCAGTAAGCACGAGTATGCAGTGCTTGAAATTGCGGAAACAGAAGTTAGACTCGCTGGGTCTGTACATGACATAGGCAGGTAAAGTGCAAAATTTCCCCTTTCGGATGACGTTGTCGCCCGTGCATGTGACGTGGGCAATTGGAGACTGCATTGCACCCTCATTGTGCATCCGTGTATGACATCACTCGCCAAAGATTACCGGAGATTGCCGAACATATGCTTTTTTTTTGTTAAGCGCGTTGCGTGTGCATGGGGCTAATTATGAATTTGGGTGGGTTGCGTCATAAAAACAAACCGAAGTATGCTTAAAATAGTTTTAGCCGTTAGTATTACTCAAAAGATGGTTGTCCACGTTTATTTCACACCTGCTCTTTAAAGTACTCTATGTTGCTAGATGGTCTCTATAATAAATTGGTGATGGTGGTCCGATAAATTTGTCAAGCAAGAATTAAAAAAGGCTGATCTGATTGGCCCATAATGGATCTGAGAGAATTATCATACATCCAATAATTTCCATCTTTCCATCTCCATTTTTTTCCCCCTAACCAGCGCAGTGGCAGAATCCAGGCTTCGTCCTTCCTATGTGAAGTTTATTTTCTCCTTGTGTTCGTGTTTATTTATTTATTTTTCAGATACTCCAAAAAGTATTCATATTAGGTTCATTCCACATTCTTAATTGTTGTGTGAATCATTGTTTTTCTGCGCCCTGCTATACGCTGGCGAGCAGCCCAGGGTGTACCCCGCATCTCATCCATGGTCATCTTGGATAGGGTTTTGTGAATCCGCGCCCCTAATAAGGATAAGTGCTACGGATAATGAAGTAAAGCAGTGGCAACCCTGATTACGACAAATACTGCGACAGATGATGCACCTACACACAACGTAGGCTGAATGGGACTTTGTGGATGCAAATTGTTTGTAGAGTCAGCCTACACCCATGAAAAACTTCAGTTTGGCTGCTTGAACTGACTGTAAGGATTACGCAATCCTCATTTGTGGAAAGTACTGTACACAATGGCTGCACTCCAGTCGTGGCGACACGGCTTTGTTGAAATTCACACACTGCACACACTCACAATGTACATAGTGTGTGCTCTGACGGAAATATGCTGAGTTCATGTTACCCTTGCTGAATAACACATATGTTTTGTCTTTGGACCCAAAGTCATTAATTACATTTGATTGTAGTATTTGGCTATGATTTGTACATATTTATTAATTAAATAGCTGAGTAGTAGCTGAGTTGTCAGGCAGTATGTGAATATGAACTGTGGCGTGGATGAAAAGGAAGACATTCCATTATATAATTTGTTGGTGATAGCATAACACAAATCAGGTTCTTGTCTTTTTGCAGCTTGTAAATAACTAAATAACTCACCAACCTTGTTTTCCAGATAAGGCAAAAATGCACAGTTGTGCAAGGGCACTGCAATGTGTTAAAGACTGGGCATTAACACATTGTCCAGGGGTAGATGCTTATCAATTATTGACAGTGTCGCCCCGGCATCCACAACAGGTGTCAGCAGCAGTCATGTGATAGTCTACACAAAGCCTTATAACATCACAAATGCATGCAACAACAATAACATACACACACACTCACACGCACACAAGAGAAATAGCCAGAGATGGGTATTCCTTCCAGGGACGGAATGATCCGTCCATCCCAGATGGACGCCAATTTTGTGGACGGTCGAACGGAGGACGAGAAGTCTTTTTAAAAGGTTGTAGGTTGTAGGTTTTCGGCCGCCCCTCTAATCGTCAGATGGAATGTAAGGACGGAAGCGCTTTAAAAGGACGAGGATGATAATTTTTATGAATAAGGACTGAGGGATGAGGACGGAAGGGTACTCAGGTTGCGGACGGAGGACGACCTTACTTTATGCAATTGTGACATTCAATTTGCCTGTTCATTTTTGTCCATGTAGTTGTCATCTTCAACGTCAGTTTCAATAAGATGCTCAAAAATGCACTTTGAACATGTAAATGCGTGTTTCTGTGAAATAATATGATATGTGTGCTTTCAAAGGCAATTGTGATCAATACATTTTCTTCATTGCCCTTCACTTTTATAAAAGTGTGTTGCCAGTTAGCGACAACAGCAAAATGTGTGAACCATCAACCCTTGCTTACGTGACACAGTTCCATGAAAATGGATAAAATGTACAGGAAAATATTCAAAATACTTAGCTGTTGTTACTGGGTTGCTGTTGCATAAACATATCGTTAATTGGTGCTTGACATGACGGGAAATTTGTAAACAAGAGATTAGCTTGAATGATAACATGACAGCAGTTTTATCAGAACTGGACAACAGACAAGAATTTTGTTGATAGAATAGATTTTTTCACTCTTCAATCTAATTGCTGTAGTAAGACACATTCAGCATGTTTACCTTGCGTTAGAGAAACTTTAATTACAGTTTTTGATTGTTCCGTTGTTTTGTTTTTTTTCCGATACCGTATATGTAAACATGCTAGTCGGATTTAAATTGGGCAACATTTGGGCCTTGTTACAACATCCACCTCACTAAGTCCATTCAGACTGTTTTCAAAACATTGTTGTTGTTTTTCAAGTGGCACTGCTGGCATGCATATTTTTACTTTTTTAATTGTCTGTACATTCATTTGATCAGGCTATTACCCTGCAAAACCAAATTCAGCGTGTGAACTTATTGTGTTTGCCAAAACATTTGACCAATTACCTCGGCCTGTTTTGAATTTGTTTTGACACACTGATAATAGTCGCAGGCAGGGGCGGAGCCATGGGTGGGCCTGGGTGTGCACAGGCCCACCCAAATTGACATACTGCCCACCCAGTGAGATTCATGAAAAAATATATACTTTAAAATGTGTAGTTACTAAAAATTGTATTATTATGACTTTTTTCTTATTTATTATTATTAAATTATGTTTGAATATATGTTTCGCTGTCTTTTTTAAAATTTTATTGAATTCAATTTTATAGAATATTTAGAATGGTATAATTGTGGTTGTCTGAGTAAGATCTGAACTCCATATTCAGTTTGTCATTTTATTTGAATATCCGATGTGTCGGAACAGTATGATTGTGTTCAGTGAGAGAAATATTCAGGCCCACCCTGATTTTTCCAGGCCCACCCATTGGCCACGTTCTGGCTCCGCCCCTGGTCGCAGGTAACATGTCAAAGGTCAAGCTATTGGCATATTCCAGTATGTGATTGACTGTTTGGGCTGGTGAACTTGAAAGGGGAGGGTAGCACTATGACAGTAATGTAATTGTGTTAAACAAGGAAACCCACCATGTCTTATGCCAAATGCAATTCTATTTCCTTTCAATCAGGCCAACAAAAAAAAAAAAAACGACAAAGTCAGCCAGCGGGCTGTTTAAAGTATTTTATCCTCGTGCACATGCACATGCACACGAACACACAATATTGTTAATCCATATTTGAAACGGGTGGTTTAACCTGTTGGACTGCAAATGTGAATCTACTTGCACTTGTCACACACATTCTTTGCGCATTATTACAATAGTGTGTCTGTACATTGCTTGGCAGTGGCCAGGTTGGGGTACACACATATAGTACATGCCACAAATTAAGTACACACTTTTCTAATCAAACCATTCTATTTGAGCTTATTTGTGTGCGGTTGTGTGTGTGCCTCTGCGCATGCTTGCATCGGTATGTGCGTGCACGTGCATGTGTGTGGCGTGTGCATTTTGAAGGGCTTTCAAAAGGGAGAACCTAGTGCACTGGCCCATGAGTATCTCTTTGTTATAACAGGTGAACTTACTTTGAAGTCGGCAGTGGAACGTTAAACCATATGTGTTCACATACTCATAGACACACACACACACACACACACGCATTCACGCCACTCCCTTATTGGTCCTCTCCCAATGGGTAGCAGTAATTCACTCCAAATGTCCGACAGAATTATTGACCTGGGTGTGGAAGTGTAGTGGGAATGAATCATACTTATGTAACACGTGATAAGAAAAGGTGAAGCAAGTAGTAAGGGAGCAACATCAAGTACATAAATGCATGGTAGAAACTTGAAAGTAAATTGTAAAAATACAACTAGTTTCAGGCCTTGCGATGAAGTGATGAAATTCCGCTGCAGGGGCCTTCCGCTATTACACTCACAGGCATCCAACCAAGAGTCCACCTGTGGCTTTGTGTTAGTTGCATTGACCTTGAAAATATAAAAGGTTGCACCGCAAGTCATCTCCAGTTCACAAGTGCCTTCTTTTTGAATAACTCAAGAAAGTGTGATTGTGACTTGCGGACTGAAGACAAATGACGAATGGGGCACCTCAAATTCTTCCTTCTTACCATAAATCTGACTCTGTGTGCACAGTGGAGCTCTTGTTTAATGAGGCCCTCCCTTCCTTCATTCTCACACTGCACTTTCACTTCATTCCCATCCCTCAGCCTATCCTATGACCTCCCTCAGTGTTTACATTAATCACATTTGATGGTAAATGCGCTGTCACTTGTATAGCGCTTTCCTACCTTTGGTACTCAAAGCGCTTCGCACTGTACCTCATCTACCTACTGATGACGCAGCATCAGGAGCCACTGGGGATTCAGTATCTTGCTCAAGGATATATATATATATATATATATATATATATATATATATATATATATATATATATATATATATATATATATATATATATATATATATATATATATATATATATATATATATATATATATATACATACACAGACACACACATATATATACTACTACTACTACAGGAAGTTTATAAGTGACATTTTTAATTGTCTTACAAGTGTACGGATAAATTAACGGCTGCTAAAAGTAAATCTTAAAAACCGTAAAACACTCTTTAATCTCATTCTTCACTTGCAAAGGTGAATGGCGTAGGCTAAGATAAACATCAAACGAACGACATGGAACAACACTTCATTCCATCAAGTTCTAAAAGGCTATAAAACTTTATTGTATCTTTGAATTTTTTTTAATGCGCAATCTGTTACTATCTGTTTGCTTTTGTGTCATTGGGTAATCTTGTGTCCGTTTTTTTTTTTTATGAGTTTATATTAGGGGTGGCCAAAGTCTGCTCTGGATTTGTGTCCCGCATCATACTATAAAAAAAAAAAAAAAAAAAAAAAGACATTAAAACATGCTATTTTGACAGACAGGTGCACTTGCGCTCAGTGTAAAAACCGGCACATCTTAATTTTTGTACCAGACCAAGTCTAGTTTACCGTGTTTGTAAATTTGGCAGTGTGCGTTGTAGCTTTCTGGCTGCCCGAGGTGGTTTTCTTTTACACGCCAAATTTGACAATTTGGTGACAGAAAGTAGTCTAGAATTTAGATCTAATAAAAGCAGGTCTAGGCACAGGCATTGTAAAGTGATTTTGATAGATTTGACTGATGTGCAAGCAGACAGATTCTAAGCTCCGCGGATCTGTGTGGTGGATGTCATCGGGTTTCATTCATAAGTATTTCAACAGCATGTGTCAGTCCCTCTGAATCATTGTAGAAACCAATTCATTCAACAAATTATTATTATTATCGTTTTTATTATATTCATCAAAATACCCTGCATGGCCACGCCACAGCAATGCGGGGGGATGGCGGTTGTTATCACACACGGACACACGATCAGGGGATGGAAGTGGTCTCCAAGTGATCCAGAGCGGCCAACTTTACACCATCCACAAGTAGAGGTCTTCTTTCAGTTCCATTTAAATGATCTATCCAGCAAATCTTTCCACCAAACACACCTCTCTCTGTGCTGCATTTAAAGGGAATGAGGGGAGCCGCGTCCATTAGATAGCAAACGTGTCGGCTGTGCACACTCCCACAACTGCGCACAAAGCGCAAATGCCCCTTTCTATCTGTGGCCAGCGACCAAAATACCAAAAGAAAGAGATCTCTACAACTTTGCATTGTCACTCATAACAAAGCTGAGATGTAGGCTTAAAAAATAGGACAGGTTGGACACACTACTTTATATTTGCATTGTTGATTTAATTCTAATAGTTCATAGTAGTAGTTCATTCAGTTAAGTCCAATAGTTCATTCTAATAAAAGGTAGTGTTATAGATGTGCCTCATACATTACATAATTTAACAAACAAGTGTAAAATAATGTTATGTTTGTGTAAAATATAAAAACAGTTTGTCTTAATTTCTACAAGGGAAGACACATACGTTGAACTGCTTTGAATTGGAGTACGCTAACTTCACATGACTTCCGGTGTAGCATAATCTAATCATTCACTTCTCAGGTTTGTCTCCACTCAACAAGCCTTTTTGAGGCTGCTCCTTCTTTTGTGTTACAAAAATAAAGCCAATGAAAAAGCAAAACACAAACCCAGAGTTCATCATTTGGTGCTTGTTGAAGTCGGAATGTTTTGTGACGTCTATGCTATCCACGTGCCGTTTTCCCAAAATGTTTGGTGAAATTCCAAATGTGATGACTGTAGGAAGATTCATTTTTAGCAACCCTGCTCTATCCAGCACAAGTGCAGTGAGTGTCTGCATAGTGTCCAGAAGAAGCAAGTCTGCAGGGAGACAGTTTTATGTTGCACCGGGAACATGTTTGCACTCCAAAAACATTTCCACAAGATTTGGCTGAGAGTTGTTTACTTGACGGCAGGCTGATAAAATGTTACATGGAATCCTAACTTCAATGGCTACGGTCCAAGATTGGTGTGTTCCAACTTTGCATTGGCATATTTTCTTTCCTTATGCAGAAGTGAACGCACATATCACGTTTGAACATCTTAGCCCATTCTGAAAATCTGAGACCCCAAGCATGACGAGGGAAAAAAATATTCTATCTTGTGTTTTGTACCTCACAGTGGCGTTGGTGTTGGTCTTTGGTTTTTAGAACAGTGATTCCAAGTGTTTACTATTGAGCAACAATCTATTATTTATTGCCAAAAACTATTACCTCTGTTTTGTTTTGATTTAGCCGAAAGAAATTTTGGTTCATCAAAGTTGTGAATTTGCTTTAGACAGTGACACAACACGAAGGTTTATACTACTGTCATTTTGCATAGCCATGATAGCCAACCTTGGCGTTCTGAAGCATTTGACCCAGGGTAACATACAGACTCAACAATAGGGGTCCAAGAACTGACCATGTAGGGACACGCCCCTTACTTAAGAGCTATTTCTGTACTGTGATGAGATCGGAAACCTGAAATTGATCAATACGCCCATTTGCGTACAGGATTATACAAAGACAGCACCTTCACTGGTAGTGTAGTGTTACGCGCTGCTGCCTTTCATTCAGACGGTGCAGGTTTGATTCCTAATCAGTGGCTTTATGTCCAGCCATGGCCAGTGCTAACCCTAGGTAAAAAAATGAGTGGGTTGTGTCAGGAAGGGTATCCGGAGTGAAAACTGTGCCAAACAAATCATGCGAGTAACTTGCTGGCGACCCCTGATGGGACAAGCCAAAAGTGGCAACAACAACACAAAGATGACGTCGCTGATTTGTGTTTACATGCAGGCCTCAAGCTTTCCACCTTGGCCGAGGTCTGCACTCAACTGAATACTGTTTTTGTTGTCACTTGCAAAATAGATTGTTGTCCTTGCTGAAACAGAACCCGTTTCATTTTACATTTCAAAAGCATGCACTGTATGTAAAGTCCATGGGAATGTAAAGCCCTCTTGTCAAGGAAGAGAACACGTTGTTTTAGCCTGACCTACAGCTGCACTACCCTGTTGTCTTCCCCTCAGCCATCCATCCTACAAATCCTTTCTCCATTCCCTATCAGTGCACCTCCGCCCTTCTGCAGGCACTCCTCTCCATGCCTAATGACTTTCGCTCCTGTTTTCTTTCTTCCTTTGCCCCTTTTGCCTATTCGGCCACATTCCAATGCTCTTTAGTCATCATCCAGGAACTGACTGCAGCGCAGGGGTTTACTTCGCTCCAGTAAACCATGTTTTGGACAAAGACTCTCTGGTGTTACTGTGTTCACTGTTCCCAGTAATATCACAGAATGAAAGACCATAAATTAAAAAACTGCCAAACGAAACTACAATTTATTGGCTGATTTCAAGGATTTTTTCATTCAATTCAGGGCCATGCCAGTGCTTAACTTATCAGCTCCTTTTACAAGCAGACAGAGCCTCATCTCCTGCGGCGCATATAACAACTCTTTATGAGTCATTTTTGGTCAGGAGGCCAAAACCAAGATCAGGATTGAGACTTTACTTTTTTGTCCTCTAATTAATTTTTCTAAGCAGTAGCCACGAGGGGATGAGTCATACCAACTTTATTTCCGTATTGAGAGTGCCACACTATTGTGTAAATCTCACATGTTCCCCTTTAACCGCAAGTCCGTTTACATAGTGCTTTGGATGGTGTTTGAAGGTTTTAGAACATTATAGTTATGGTTGTGAAGATAAAGAATCTGTTTGATTTAAGATAATCTGCAACATGGGAAAGCTTTGGGAATGTAGGATAAGGTGGGAAGTCAGAACAATCAAGCCGGAAAAGAGAATAAGGGCTATCAGTGTCGTGCATCTTATTGTGCTAGTGCCAAGGTGACACACCTTTACGTAGCACAATAGCCTTGAAGTTACCCTCACACTGCTGTATTTTCTGTTTCTGCACTCCTGACTTTCTCCTAATTCCACATAACTACAACACAACCATGATAAATTCTGCACATTGTGGCAAACAAACTCGACCGTCTACAATGTCCTCTTTTACCTCCATTTGCTTGGCATAATAACCTGCACGTCCAAAATAAAACTCATCCTTTTTGTGCTCTTGTTTGATTTTCAAGGCAAAGCTTTGTACTTGATGGCGAACCGTGTGGGAGGCCATTTGGCATTTTTCACATTTTTCTCATAGCACTGCTATCATTACTCTCTCAGTGAAGGGGGGCTTCAGAGTCGATGTCTCCACAATTTAATGTTTGTTTCCTCATCAATGCCATCACCGTTAAGGGATTACCGGTTATTCTGAACAGTGGTCTCACCAGGCCGACTCATGCTGAAGGTCTCGTTATAAGGTGTAAAGCATCTCCATTCATTTTCTATCACCTCCTTGCTTGTTCAGGTAACTTGCAAAAACTCAAGCCTGTCTTGCCATTCACACCATCAGTAGTAGTAGTAGTATCAGTAGTATCAAAAAGATACTACTTTAAAATGATGTTTATTTGTATAGTTTCTTATTTGAAGTCTTCTCAGCACTTCATGGTATCCATGCAACCAGCATGGGGCTCCTGATTATCTATTCCTGGACAAAAATGGCCCAGCACTTGTCTCAACCAAAAAAAGCCCCCGCCCCCTTCTGTATTTATGTTTACCTTTTTGTCCGGATTAAACACTTTAGTAAATTTACTGCCTACTGGTTCTAGCTGGTGTCACCTCAGGCTATAATTAGTCTCTGAATAGCACACATAATACTAGAATCGGTGGCTACCCATAATTAAAGATGTGTGTTTGTGATGGGTAAGGTTGCAGTATGTAGAGGTAATAATTTCTGTTTGTTTTTACATTACAGTTTAGTGTGAATCTAAAAATATATATACAGTATACTGTATACAGATTTTTTGTTCATTTTAGTCAACATTGCAGAATGGGATGAATATGAGAATGTTTACAATATTAATTAATTAATTTGTAAGTCTTACTGATACAATTGAGACATACAGTATGCATGAGATGGGGTGTCTATATTAACATGTACAATTTGATCCAATTAAGAGTTGTCTGCCTTTGATGGAGGTCAGTGCTCAGATGACTGCTTCTGAGTGCCCTTTAGTTTTGCATTTATGTTACAAGGAATGCAGCGTAGTAAATGACTGGTTACAATTGCTTTGTCGCTGCTAAACGTGTCTGTGTTTACATATTTGTTGGCTTGATTATTTATTTTGATGTGCTTGACCCACCATTTTAAACTATATGGGTATTTGTTTCAGCCGATTTTTTCAGATGATTAACTCTGATTTCACATTGTTTATGTGAGACTTGATGAGCTAATAGTCAACTGTAAACTTTTTTTCCCCACATGTACAGTACAGTCAGCCAATACAAAGTGCGGAAATTAGATGTGCACTGAGTTCTTTGGTTATAATATTTGCACTTGGTATACCACAAATAATCAGTGGCCAACGTTGTATTTAAATCCACATTACTTTTGTTACACCAATATTCAGAACACAATGCAAACACTGCACTCAGTGTTTTTTTTTTTTTGCTTTACACTTTTGTAAGCATGCTTAGCACAGCCACGCCCAGCAAGCTACAAAGCAAACATGACACCTCGCAAAGAATTTTTATGAAACGACAAGAAATGTGACACTGAATCAGTCCTAATCAATTGTTGCACTCAGCTTGCAGAAGGCCTCCTGAACCCTTGCATAATGCAAATCAATCACACAGCATTTGGTGGTCACGCGAAGCTTGTTCTGATGCTAATCTTCCTGTTTCTATGAAATTGACTGATGTTTATTAGCAAGGCACATTCTTTTTGAATGACATGCTGAATTACTGCTCGTCAAAACGGCTTTAGCCTGTTCCGTGGTCGGAGGGTGCGAGAGACAGCAGATGAGGAGGCACATCACTCGTTTTACTGTCGTGGGATCTCCATAGCGACACACTGTAGCAGCTACTATTATTTCTTATCTTAGCATTGTTGCACCAGATAAGGGCAAAACAAAAGTATGAATATTCGATTTTGGCAAAAGTGGGTGGTATAATAGGCACGTGGTGAGCACATGATGGTGTGGTTCGTCTGTCTCACAGTGAGAGGTATCCCAGTTTGAATCTCTGCATAACTACACGACTTGTTGTTTTATCCCGCTGACATACACAACTCATTTAAGGTACCAGTAAAGTCAACTAGGTTCAAAGACTCTCCTTTGAACATTTCAACTGGAACGTCACACAATCTTGTTTTCCAGGCATGACTCCAGAGTGGTTTTCCTTTTTCCGGGCCCTTTTCAGAATCACCATGAAGTCTTTTTGGATGCATTGCAGTGACATTTCAACTGCATACACTGGTTCAATTGTTCTGTCCCGTGACTCCATTGATCGGAAGTACGAAACTTTTGTCACTCAGGCCAACATTGAATATTGTGTCAATGGACGTAATCCGTTCGCGGGCTTTACTTTGTGAGATAATGTGATCTTGTCAACTACTATTGAGGGATCATCTGTTCTCACATGTTTTATCTGCCAGCATAGATAAAGTCCTTATACCCAATTTTGCTGCAATGAATGAATCACTCCACACTTAGCCATCATCACAACGTCTATTATACTGCTTGAAATAATTCAAGATGTCTTTCCGGTTCGTCAGTGCAGATGGTCTAATTTGGCTGCTAAGCACTCAATGCACTCAATGCAATTCATATACAGTACAGCAGCATATTATAATTCATTACGTTAAAAAAGAGCCAGCAGATGGCCATATGATATGAGCAAGCAATGCCTACGACCAGAATAGGTACATAAAAGGAAGCCTCATTCAATACAAATGTACAATTACACTCTGATACACTCTGCAACATGCTTATGTAGGTCTTATTTTTTCCTAATCACAAAGCCTGTCATTTGAACACGGGTGTGTAGACTTATTATACCCACTGTATATATCATAAGTGTGTTTTCACTCTACTGCTACATGCAGTTATGCATTGAACAGCCAGATGTTAAGTGTGGTGCAAATAAGACCATAGAATGCCTCTCCATGAGCCTCTGTGAACAATGAGTGTATAGCGTATCAAAGCATTATTCAGCATTTTCCCCCAGTTACATAACACTGCACTGTACTTATGGATTGTATGCATTATTCTTGTTTGGGAAACCTCCATGTCCAAACAGGTACCTCCTCAGGAAGCAATGATAATGATGTTTTGTTAAAATATTTTGTTTTGTGAGAAAGGATTTGATTGGCAACACTTTTGCGCACTTCTTTGAACCCTCAGGTGCAACAATAAACAAACCATCTGAAGCAGACAAATTCATAGACTTCCCTTTTCTGCTAAAACATTTGGTGTTTATTTGTCTTTGTATTGTTCTACAGCCCCGGGGGACTGCTTGGGTTATAACAGACATTCCTCACACCATAAAAAAAAGTGCCAAAAGGAACACTTTAGTCCCGCCCCTTCCAAGTATGGACATCACAATATTAATGTGGATTATGGACAGAGCTGCCAGCTGGACACCAAATCTCCATCACGCTGTAGCTATGCTTCATAAGTCAAGGTTCTTTGTGTATCCGTATCCATAGTGACCACACTCAAACTATTTCCACGGCAGTCACATATGCTTCTGGTTTGGTCATCAATGCTCTGTGGTAAACCCCGTTGCCATAGCGATTGTGGGTGTGGTAATGGGTAAAGTCAGACGCGTGGTGGGCGGGGAGAAAAAAAAGTTCCACGCAAAAGCGATCATCGGAGGACAAAAGTCGAACATGTGCTCTATGTTAATAATAAATAATCAGTCTTTCTGGGCTCTTCTTTTTTTTCAACAGGAAATGCTGCAATTTAAGAGAGAGTGAAGAGAGCACGGGAGTCAGAATCAAATTAGGAAAGCAATGTTTTGTTTTTATGTGGGCTCTGCTCATACCATCAGGTTTTTCCACGGGACACGTTGGTTTTCCCTCTTCCCACATTTCCTTCTTCGTGTCCAAATCCAAGCCGTGCTTTGATTGGCTCAAGGCACAGCAAGGAATGGGCCTGGAATGAATCACGGCTCCATGGCATCTGTGTAAAAAATGGCATCAATGTGATGAAGTTGTACTCCATGTGGAGTTGGATACTCATTTTTGACCTACGAACATGTAATCCACACTCTAGTAATAAAGTTTTAAAATGACATATCTCTAACATAACACAAAGGTTTCTTGTATTCTGGTTCTGACAAAGTGCACACATTCTAATGAGTGCCTTCTGAAGGGGTTAAAAGTGACTTCCTCTTTGCTGGCCTCTGTTGTCCTGGTGACAGCAACAACATAGCATACAAGTCTCGTGCTTTCACTCAGTATGTACGTGGTGCAAGTGTGTCTAGCATTTGAAAAGAACTGGGGGTGGGGCAGCTAAAGCTAGCTAGCTAAAGCCTACTGTATAGCCTGCACATAAGAGGATGTACAACAGCAGTTCAACTTGAATTTATGAACAGGATACTTTACACTTCTGAAGCGGCATGAAAATCCAGATGTGAGCAAAATGCATGAAATGTTGACCCTACGCATCGAAAGCAAGGGTGGGCAAACATTTGTGCTCAAGGGCTCATTTAAAGACAAACAGATGAGCCAGCTCATTTGTAGATGAGATTAAAAACACTTGACTCGCCAAAATGTAAAAATAGTTCATTTTAATAAGAATAAAAGAAAAAAAGTCATTCTCATCAAATTGTTTCTTTATAATAGTTAGCTATTAGTTAATGAACTGATTGTTTACCAAAATACATAAAAACAAGTAAAAGAATAAGTACTGTATTGTTTATTGTCCAATATTTTATAGGCATTATTTTTCACATTCATCATACATACAGTTCTCTTTCAATTTAATATTTTATATTAAAAATTCCCTGTTCATTTCCAATGGGACAGAGATTACACTTTCAATTTCAGCATCCCATACTCTTCAATGCAATTGAACATTACTACACACCTGGTGTTAACCTGAGTTTAGCTCAGTTGGTAGTAATGCTTAATCTCTAACCAACAGGTTCTTTGTTTGAATCCCATCTCCGACTGTATGTTATGAATATGTCAAGGGACAAAAATCTAACTGTTACGGGCTTTTACCATTGTGATTAAATTGATATACATTAAGAATAATTTCACATCAGCCTTTTATCAATCCATTCCTGTTGGCATTCAACGAGATGGAAACACATTGTCTCTCATGTAACAACAGTTACTTAGCAAGTGCTTGGTAGCGCAGCGATAAATGCAGTGCCCCAGTTCAAATCCAACTGTGAGCTATTTTATTTAATAATTGATGTTTGTACACCATAACATACCAAATTATATAACAGTCATCATTATTACATATGCGTTCAAATTATTGCGTTCAGAATTTTCAGCATTCACATGCAACTTCTAAATTTTAGAATATTTAATTGTCTGCCTAGTAATGCTGCACCTTCATCCTCGTACGGGATCATTATCAAAAGGACGTGTCACGTTTGTCTCCACTTACACTGAAAAAAGGGTGTGTTGAATTTACTCACTTTTATTCCGTCAAGTGGTTGCACAAAATAAAATCATCTGGATCCAGATATATTTATTTAGTAGTATAGTAGACTTAAAATTTTTTATCTTAATCCAGATGATTATATTTCGTGCAACCACTTGACAAAATCAAATTGAATGAATTCAACAGGAACTTTATTCAGTAATTCTGTGCCTAATGGACTTACTGACTCAGATTTTTTTGTAAATGACAGACGTCAGAACTACGCTACGACAAAACTCGCCTGGGTGAACTGAAGGCATGAGGAAATGAAAAGGAGTGTGCGGCTCTGAAAGAGGGCGGAGACAGAGAGAAACTCGAGGTCCATTGAGAAAAACCTGGCCCTGACCAGGTTAGGTTCAGACAGTCTGTTACTGCGGTAACTGACCAAGAGCTTAAGTTACCTCTCTCTGAAACTGGCTAGAATTACCCCTCTTTCTCTGGTTTGAGTTACCTCCCTTCTTTAAGTGGAAAAACTTGGGATTTTCCTCGTTTCAGGGTCAGCAGACTCTGAGTTTTCACTAAACTTGCTTCCTGAAATGGACCCCAGCACATAAGAAACCTGGCATTGAGCCAACCAATCTTGACAATTTGCAATGATCGCTAACATACAATACCGTTTACATACAAAATCCTTGACTAAAAGCAGTTGGCAACTCACCTGTTTGAAGAACTTCAATCTGGTTTCCATCCACCACAGAGTACAGAGGTTGGAATGACTTTTGAGGTTGCTTTCGGTTAACGTGCGTGCATTATTACTTGATCCTGAAGTGAACACGGGTGTTGGATACAACCCTGCTTTGCCCCACCACAACAAAAGCTTCCTAGGCCCATGGAATGAGTTTAGCACCACTCTAACCTACTGCATTATTACAGACATGCCTGCCATGCCTTTGTAGGATGTTGAGTTGTGCATGTAGATAATAACAGTTGTCTTGTATACAATGACACTAGACAGGTGCCTAAAGAAATACAGTAGATTGATGTAGAAATACTTCTTTCGTTATACATTAAAACTTAAGGTAAGAAAAAACATGTATGAATATTGAATATTACGGTTGGGTGGATGAAATTTGTGCTTTTATCATAAAATTAGAAAAGTCGAACAAAAGGGATTGATTTGAAGGAAGTGTTTGTCATTGGTACCTCCAACTTGTTTACAACTGACACCAATACCACAAAAATCCAATAAATGTCCTTGTCAGGCCTTGTAAAGTAAAAAGTGGATAAACCAAAATCACGTTCCAGTAATGTTACAATGCCTTTTCAATGTATTATGCTGTGTTAGCCCTCAGAGGCAAATACTGTATGCATATTTGTCATAACATTTTGGATAACAAGTCATATATAGAAATTGAATCGAAAACTGACAGCTTGGGCTCCCTTTTTTAAAAAAGAAATATTGTTAATGGCAATTAATGTTTTGTGAAAACAGCCTCTAAAATGGTTCTCAATTTGTCATACAATTCTCTATTTAATTGTGATGAATCTTCCGTACTTGTGATCAAATCGCTGCAAATACTGTTTCCAATCCCTCTCATACCTTGATTAAAAACACGAAAAAATGCACATAATGCATATCATCATTTTTAACTTAACATTGTCTGCAGTCGTTCAACTGACATTTAAGTAAACTGTTAAATTAAGCAACACTTACACAACATATATCTATTGTTTGACAGCATTATTTGACATTTTATTAACACTGTATTGATTATGTTTGGGGTAAAATATGATCAAATATTGCATTGAAAATCTTAACTGCTGAATACTAAAACAACCAGCAAAGAAGGCCATCAACTTTGTGAAATCAGGGTCAAGAGCATGACAACATTTGGTTCTCCCACCCAGTGTCACACCCGACTGAATGATCAAGTTTGGGATTATGTTGCATGCTGTCATTACATCACTTGCACGGGAAGTTCTGTTTTAATGTTAATTCCTCAAAAGATATGTCACGCCTGAAATGATTCACTTGCCAGAAAGTGTCACTATCGCAGAATTCCTACAGACATATTTTGGCAAAATGTGCATAATTCGCAGGAACTCTCCACTGCATGATGGACCTGTCTCACATATTTAATGAACAAAATGTTGATTCCAGCATTTTCTCATGAGTAAAAGTCACAGTTGAATATGTGGGATTGGGATGCGTCAGTCTTAAAACATGACACATCTTTCTAAAAAACAAAAATCCTTAATAGTAACTAACTCTTATGTGTCAATCACTTCTATGTAACGTGGACCTCTTGATAGGTCAATTTTTTTTCACGTATCACGTTTCATGTAAGGTGAAAAAGGGGACACTTGACGTGACATTTGTTGTTATAGTTATTATTTTATTGTGATTTATTACAACTTCCTGCTTTCGGAATTGGTAGTTTGACCCTTTCACCTGATTAAAATCTAACATTATAAAATGAGATTTGTACAACATGTATATGTATTACTCAAGATAAACTGCTTGAAAATATATACCGATAAAATCATTTATTTATTGCAGAAACATGTTAATCATTTATTCCACAACTGATTGAATGTTTGAGCTCTTAAAGTGGAAGTCAACTCAAACATTTTTTTTCAAGGATATGTTCTATGCAAGCCCACTAGTTAAAACAGGGCATTCTGATAAATATTGTGTTTGTGGAATAAGTGTTAATCCACTCATTTTCATCCATCTCCGGGGGCGGCCATTTTGTCTTCTGTCGACTGAAAATGACAGCATGGCCACCCCCAGAGATGGCTAAAAATGAGTGCATTTTGCTGCTTAATTTATATTCCACAAACACAAAATTAATCAGAATGCTGTGTTTAGTGTTTAGTGTGTAGTGGGCCTGCTGGGAACATATTCTTGAAAAAAATATGTTTGGGTTGACTTTCACTTTAAGATAAAGAAAATTGAGTGTCATGTAAGTAATGGATTATTTTTATTGTCAATTTTATGCGACTGGGGCCGAATGTTTTATACAAAATCAAATGTATTAATTAATTAATTAATTCATTACATTATTATTATCATTATTATTATTATTATTAGTAGTAGTAGTAGTAGTAGTAGTCTTGTCTGTGTTGTTTAATTTTCATGAGAAAAAGTTGCTTCATTTGTGGAAGCATGGCGTGCTTTAAAAATCCTTTTCTTACAATTACACATTTGCCACGAAGGGCTCTATTTTCGCCGACAATGCATGTGCGCTCAGTGTAAAAACTAGTGCATCTTTATTTTCATGCCGGGGAAAGTCTACTTTACAGTGTTTGGTATTTTAGCAAACCGCGCTGCGCCATGCTGAGCATTACAGCTGACCAATGACATTTTCTTTTACACGCCACTGGCGCACCTGACAGTTTGGTGACAGAAAGTAGACTAGGCTTTATATCAGGTCTAAGTTGTGATGCGAGTGGTGTAATGTGATTTTAGTGAACTTGATTGAGACCCAGGCAGACAGACTCTGCGCTCCACTGATATGTGTGGTGGATGTCATCGTATTTCATTCATGAATATGACAACAGTGTGCATTGAACTATCTGAATCATTGTAGAAATCAATTCGTTTAACACATCATTACTATAATCATATTTATCATATTTATGAAAACACCCCCCTGGGCAGCGGCACAGCAATGCCGGGGGCCAAGGGGCACATGAATGATTGGCATGGAAGGCGGTCTCACTTCACAGTGGTGATCTGTGTCTCCCTGGCAAACTTTACATCACCCCCGAGTGGAGGTCTGCTTGCAGTTCTAAATGTACTTTGCACATTTTGATCTGCTGCATGGACTCCAGTGGGTCTATTTCTGCTTCCGCAAAGTCAAAAAATGTGTGTGACTCTCCTGCGCTGATTTTAAAGGGAATGAGTGGAGCCGCTCTCATTGGCAAGGAAGTAAGTTGGATGTGTTCACTACCCCAATGGCGCAAACCCCCCTTTCCAACTGCGCCTGGCAACAAAAATACCAAATGACAGAAAATTGCACCCACGCGCGCAGTTAGACTGCACTTTGCGCTGGACTTGCGTTAGGCACGAAAACGGGCCGGGTATGGTTCAATCAAGGCCAAAACTACTGTCTAGGTCACCGCCCAGTGTTTTCCACTCTAATATACTTCCAAAACATTCCAAAGAACCTGTTGTTCTAGAGGAAAGTGCAGCAAAAGAGTTCCATGCCATCCAAGAGGGAGGGTCCATTTATACAACTTTAATGGTGTACAGTGTTCAAACACGCAACACAATGGGGCCTTAAAACACAAAGGCTCATTATGTGCCTGGTGATTACAGTGTATCCTGACAGGAAGGGCTGCCGGACAACCTGATGTTATTGCTAACTTGAAAAAAATCAAATCAGGTTGTAAAGAAGAAATCCACCAAGTCAACCCAAATATGTTCATTGGCACTTGAAGCGAAAACACAGCAATTATAATGGTTCCTCTGAGCCTTTTCTCATGAAGAAAGAACGAGTATCTCAATTCGTAGAAAACATACATATTTCAGTCTGTTTTAAATTACCTCACCAAGTTTTTTTTTTTTTTTGTGCAGATCTAGAGAAAAGTGCATTTAGTCACCCTTTGCTGTTCCAGGGGCCAAGTGGGAAAATGACCAACCAGATTCAGCAAATGGAAATGCAAACAAAAAAAACAACTTTGTGTATCTGGCAGTTGGGACCGACTTTGTAACGCACATCATTGCACCATTCAAGGCTGGGGTGGGACAGTCTTGTCCAGTGTGACTATAATTTTAGTCAGACAGTGGCTTGGCCCTACTAGAGGTCTTGAATTAACAATATATCATGCAAATATTAAGAATCTAACCCCCTAAACATTTTTAAAGAAAATAAATTGTGCTTGAAGCACTCATTTTGAAAATTTGCCCGAGGTTTTACAGAAAAAGATTTCTGTTTGTCATTTTGCAAAACCGCTGATCCACATTGGGTGGGCTGGATCCAAGCTGAATGGACTGGTTGCCAGTCATTTGCATTGCACATAAAGTACAGACACCAGTCACAAATTTGAATTGCCAGCAGCCAAGCAAAAATGCATATGAGCTTTGATATGAACGTTTATGTGGCATTCCACTTCTTCCTTGACAATCGCGCCATGTTTTTGTGGTTCAATAAGAAATAGTACAGTACAGTATATTGTGTTTGGAGCTTCAAAACCTGATATGGGGTGGCAGTTTTTCCGTGGCAGTGCGTCGGTCAATGTGTCACTTCAATGCATGGTGTATGTCGAACAGTCGCCAACTGTAATTTTTTTTTGTGATGGTCCATTTCAGTCGCTTGTCATGCCTTGAAAGTCGCACAATACTTCTGCAAACTGCCAACCAACATTCAAGACCAGTTTGAGCATGAGCATTGATGTCATTGTTAATGAGTTGAGCAGTGGTAAGCATTTATTTTTCTTTTCTCTTTTTTTTTCTTACACTTGTGATTAGCATGTTTTTCAAAAATTAGAGCTAATTTTCCATTTCTTTCTTTGTTTCCTAACATCTTGTGAAAGCCATTGTGACATGTCACAAGGAGTCCGACCTAAGTACTCATCACATTTGCACAGTGATTTGCACCACACATACTCCTCCACCGTGTGTGTATTTTGAGGTTAAGGCTGAGAGTGGGTCACACCCATCACCAAATTATCTGTGCCTTGGGTACACACACACACACACACACACACACGCACCCCCACACACGTATAATGGCAGCTTGCGACATACTTCAGAGCTGACAGCGATTTGGGATTTTGGTGGATTGTTAGGGTTAAAGTCCATATTGTGTATGTGCATCCACTCATGTTTCGTGCGGTACAGTCCAGAATGCTTGACCTCAGTCACAAGAAATATCAGCCCCATGCTTGTGACTAGGCATATGATAGACAATCATGCAGAAACATACGTAGCTGTTGCAATGAGCAACAGTGGCAACTTTAAACATGTGCCATTAATTTTATCATCAAATTTACCGATAGCCATTGATTTGGTTTCATCATAGTCCTTGAGGGAAGTATAGTGGAACCTCTGAGGTTAAACAGTTTGTTCGTCAGGCTTCAATTTGTTTGGATTAGAAAACAATTGTTTCGTTGGGCAGTATGGTGACTTAGTGGTTAGCACGTCTGCCTCACATTCGAGAGGTCATGGGTTCCTGTCTGCTCTGTCACATGCTCGCGTGAGTTTTCTTCAGTTATTCCAGCTCCCTCCCTTCTTAAAACATACATGTTAGGTTAATTGAATTAACAATTTGTTGCTCGCTGTGCTGAGTTCCCATATGTCAATGTCACATGTAACATCATGCCAAAACCTAAGGTCATCTTTGGAATTACCCAGAAATTCAACACCTACAAAATATTAATATCTCAGCCCCTGTAGCAGACAGAAACATAATTCCAAAATAATTTGAGAGCTTAGACATGTGGCTTGCACACAGGCCAGAGTTTATTAATCTTTACTGTTTCAATTGAAGATGTAAAAATAAATTGTCAGTGCAAGAGAAGCACTTTTTTTAATGTAAAAATCTAGTGGTAATTACCATTCTCTATTCTGTTACAAAGACGTGGAAATTGTCATTGTCTGCAAACATATATCTTAACTATATATCACGCTCGACTGGTTCTACTGGTTCAAAGTGCACAATCGCGTCGTCTATATGACCGTTACTCATTTCAGAGCTCCCGCGATCGACGGGTGACCGCCATTATGACTTGCAAGAATCCCGGAACATCCTCTACAGGCTTGGATTCTGATTAAGAGACCGGGAATTGAATAATAAAAAGAAAATGACGTGTACGCTCTCTCGGCTTTAAGGGTGGAAAGACGCAACAACGCTCCTGGCTCTCATGGTAGAAACGCGGTTATGCGCTCCCGTCCTTAATGGGTTAAACAGGCATTCGTTAGCATATCTGTCTAGCAACTTCATCCTACTACCAGTAGCACCCCCACCCCCCAACAACCCATCCCCTACCCGCTGAGCGATATTTGAAATGAAAGACTCACCGTGATATGGAAGCATCATAAATACTTCTCCTTTTAGGACCCAGAAGCTGTCAAAAAGTCTCGGTCGCAGCCGTCGGGAAACGGAAGCCTCACGGCAAAAATAGACGTTAGAAGATTACATAGACGGAAAAAATGGGCTTCCGACTATGCTTAGTCCGTCTATTTTTTTTTTTTTAAGTTTCCCGCCTTTGTTTATCGCCTACAAAATGGGCAGTCCGTCACATAGGCGGAATACCCAGCTCTGGAATTACCAATTGTAAAACTTCATCCTCAGAGTTTCTTCTGTAAAGGGCATTGAGATTTAACCTTTGCACACTTAACAAATGCTATTGCGGCACATCATAATTACAGTGTAGTGTGATCAGAGGCTTGTGTCACAACAATGGCATTGGTAAGAGCTACTTTTGGGTCGCTATTTGTACAGGATTAAGAAACCTAGTTGGAATATGTGCAGCATGCTAGGCACTATATTCCGTCAAAACGTGAACATCCCTAAAAAACACACACACACACACATGCGCACGTTACACAAAAATGGCCAACATGTTGTTTTGAAAAAGCTTACTTTTGCCAAGTTGATGATGTGGTGGAGGAACATTAGAGGTCAACCACATTCCATTAAAGTCAACGCAAACATATTTTTTTCAAGAACATGTTCTATGCAAGCCCACTAGTTGAAACAGGGCATTCTGATAAATATTGCATTTGTGGAGTAAGTGTTAATCCACTCGTTTTCAGCCATCTCCGAGGGCGGCCATTTTGTCTGTTGTCGACTGGAAATGACATCACAACTGCTCACAACGACCAAACACGGCTCAGATTCAGAAAACAGGTCAGCCGTGATTGGAGTGGAACTTATATTCCACAAACGTAAAATTCATCAGAATGCCGTGTTTCAACTAGTGGGACTCCAATTAGTCACGATTTCAAAACATATTTTTCATATAGGAAAAAAAGAAGTAGAAATAATCAGTTATCCGTTTGCATTGTTGCCATCTTAACACTCTTAATCACTATAATTTTGCAACATTACAAACAATAGAGACTTTTTTAAAAGCTTACTTCATGTGACCTCCCGGTTTATATTCTCCTTCTTACAGTATTATGACTTTTTGTACAAAATCCATGTAAATACCTTTGGCAACCTTAAAAAAAAACAAAAAACTCGAACATCTAAACTCTAAACATTCAAATTCTCTCGATTTACTACTCAGCAAAGTGAGGCCTGATAAGACTCAACTCCTGGTTGTGTAATATAGCATATTGATTCATTCAAGAGCAAACCTGATATAACGTGACTCCCATGATAATAAACCCACACTAAAACATGAAACAACATTTAACCCGAAATATGGGAGTACACATCGAACCAGGTTATGATTCATGAGTGCCTGTTAAATTCGTGAAATTCTTCCGAGCAGTGTAAAACAAAAGTTCCTGTTTTTGTAGATTTGATCTAACCACCCACATGATTCAAAACTAGTGATTACTGACATTCACAATGGTCGCACTGCAGTCATGTGAGTTTGACAGAGCAACTCTTCTGTTGATCTTTGATTTCTCACTCTCTCCAAATTCGCAACAAGGCATCATTCTTGCCACAAGTTCTTTTTGGCTCATTGGCTGAGACCCATTTTGCTTTCGCAGCCCTGTGTCGAATGCCTCTGCTCTCACTGGCATCCGCTGTGGTTCGAGGAGGGTGGGAGTTTTATTTTTGTATATTTCCATGACGATGATGCCGGCCGAGGGCCAAAGGCGGGAAAACAGACTGATAGAAAAAGAAAAAAAAGATGGAGGAGAGGGGTGATGGCGTTGGGGCTTGGACTGCTTCATGTAAGACATGACTCATCGTGGCGAGGCACTGGGGGCGGGAGGAGAAGAACGCAGGGCGGGTCTTGGTGGAGCACAGCCCAGTGAGGCAAAAAGTGAAGTTACATTGCTGGAAGTTATGAGTGATAGGCCTAAACTGCAAGCATGCAGGAATTAGGAATCGGCCACAATATTAGGATACACTCTGTGAATTAATTGAACAATATGTTGTGGTGCAGATGCGCCCTCCATCATAATGAGAAATGTTTTAACATCAACTAGCTAAAAAAGGAAACTGAATAGTATGAAGCAGTACAGTTTTAACCTACAACCTATCACTACAGTGATCTTTCGATTAGTATTTCTGAGCAGAAAATCATGTTTTCGTGTTATCCTTGATAAAGTTCTCACTTCCCAGAGAAGCACAATTTTTCTTATAAAAAGATGATTTCAATTAGAAATTCCCAGAAATTCCTGTTCAACATGAACATAAAAATGCTTAGTGCTCACTGAAAGAGTCCAAATTAAAGCACTTAATGATGCTGGGTGGACTATTCTTGTTTATAATGATGATTTTTTTTTTTTTTTAATGCACAGTAGGTCTGAATTAAATCTATATTTGTTTTTAGCAACCTTTCTTTTTTTTCCTTTTTAATTGCCGGGACCTAATGGTGTGGCCAGTGAGCAAAGGATGAGTATTATCTTTAAATTTGAATTTCATAGTAAAGGGAATCCAAATTATTACATGACTGTAGTGTAAAGTGACATTGACATAAACAGTGGGCTATGGTCTTTAACAGTTTTTTAACAACTCAGAGAAGTTCATGCTAAATTACATTATGTTGTCTACCATGTTCCATGTCCAACAGTAATGAAAACCAGCTGGCTCAAAGCTCACCTGGTGTGCATTTGCTCAGTGCGCTATTGAGAATGTGACCGTACTAACCAAAGAATCTTGAGCTCTAAAGCCTCCACAAACTTCTATCACTACTGTGAAAAATCAACTCCCAGGATACCTCAGAGGTGATGGTTGTTATTTGACGAGAAGTAGAGGGTGCAGACCTCGCCAAAGCCAACAGGTCCACTTTTAGGTCAACTTTTATCAGAATCCACTCTAAATCTTATACGTCAATAGACAAATATGCCTCCGTTCTTACTAGAAAGGTCATTGCTTTGGGAATGTGAAAACATGCTTCATCATCATGAAAATCTTTAAAGCAACGTAAGCTAAAAGCAAGATTTGGAATGTGTACCTAATGTTCACGTTGATTTTGTCAGCATATTGATTCTTGCTAGTATCAATGGATTTTGGTTTTTTGAAGGGGCCTTGTTGTAACATTTATTACAAAAGTTGGATCAGACTCAACAGGACAAGATGAGGAGAATTTAGACCGTAAGTTCTGGAAATGGTCGTGGCAGTGGGGTTAATAGCATTAGCCACTAGCTAGTCTCCGAATGGCTGTTACTTTTCGCATTATCACTATTTATCAATCGTAGAGCATTTAATTGATTTCCAATTTAACATATTTTACAAATACAGTAGATGACAGTTATTGAAAAAATATGTTTCCGGAGTGTTTTGTTGTTTTAACGTATAACTATCAACCGCCGGTAACCTATTTTTGCGAATGACACTGTGACAGAAGAAATGTATAAATAACCATTAAAACATTACCTGTACAGTTACATATTGTGATTGTTTGATAGAAACACATTCATTTTAATTGACTGGACCAAATCAGAGATTGACCAGTATCTCGTGAATGCTCGACCTTGCTCGAATGTTTTGCTGGATATACAGTAACTGCTGTCAAAAAAACACACACTTTTATTTCAATTTTAATATACTGTATTATAATGATTATGGCTGATTACAAGAGCAACAATTCATTGGTTCAAAAAGATAGGTTAGCACGTCCGCCTCACAGTTCAGAGGTCGTGGATTCGATCCCGGCCCCGGCCTGCCTTTGTGGAGTTTGCATGTTCTTCCCGTGCCTGCGTGGGTTTTCTCCGGGGACTCCGGTTTCCTCCCACATTCCAAAAACATGCATGGTAAGTTTATTGGACACTATAAATTGCCCCTAGGTGTGATTGTGAGCGCGGATGTTTGTTTGTCTCTGTGTGCCCTGCGATTGGCTGGCAACCAATTCAGGGTGTCCCCCGCCTACTGCCCGAAGACAGCTGGGATAGGCTCCAGTGCGCCCCGCGATCCTTGTGAGGATAAGCGGTATCGATAATGGATAGTTCAAAAAGAGATTTTTATAATAATAATAATAAAAAACATGACTCACAAATTTTGCTGATAAGAGACCTTATCTATATGCTTTTGTTAGGCACCGATAATATGTAAATGTAGGCATAATGTTGCAATTGCAAGGTTTCTCACGTTGATGCATTTCAATACGGCTATGTTATGTTGTGGGTGTTTATGATTCTGTCAAGCTCACATATCAGATTAATATTAAAATTCCACATGCCGTAGTCTACAATACAGACAGCAAATTATCTTAGTGTACCTCTGTTAAAACAATACAAGGGGAGGAAATCAAATAGGAAAGTTGTCTTAAACGTGACCAACCCTTGCTTTAACATACTGCCAATGGTGGTATGTTTACAATTTTATATTTAAATTGCTGAGGTTTTATAAGAATCATGAGAGCTATTAGTCTTTTTAGGAAGTCAATGACAAAGTGAATTGCTGGGAGCTACCACTGAAAAACCTGTCTTGCGGTCTACTTCGACATGTAAAACAAGTGCTGTCATATTAAAATGCATGTTCGTCTGTGACGGTAGTAGAAATGATGCTAATAATAAGTGTAAGCAACAGGCTGGGAAAAGATGCTTGATAGCTAAAATTCCACTCAAACTCATGTTGCATGCTTTATGCTCTGCATTAACTTTTGTGTGATTCATTAAACCCAATCATCCAAATTACCTCTGAAGTGCACAGGTTTATTCTGGAAGTTTTAATCATACTGGAAATGTTTCCACTGCACAAAACACTGTTGACCGTAATCAAGCAGAAACAAAGCAAACGCCTGCCAATCAGCTCCAAAAAAGGTTTTCTCAAACAACATGGAGGTCAGGTAATGGTTTTCAGTGACTGACAATGTGTCATAGGAGTGTAATATTACAGCCCTGCCTCCAGGCCCTTGCCCGGACCTGCAGCCAATGGCAGTTCACCCCAGTCTCCTCCCACAGCAACAGGCGCTTTAAAACTCCTCACTAGTCCCATCTCTTCCTATCCACTCTGGTCTCTCTTCCCTCTGCTGGCCTGCCTGCCTCGTCAACCTTCACTCAAAAAGCAAAAAAAACCCCTCAAGCTCAACAATGGCAGCCAGTTACAAGACCAGCTCGTACACCGTGAGGAGCTCCAACGCCCCGAGGAACTTCAGCAGCAGCTCCTACTCCGGATCGGGAGGGATCTCCTCCCGCAAGAGCTACACCGTCAGGAGTTCCTACGGGGGTGGCCAAAGGGGATTCGGAGGGGCCGGCATCACCAGCGGCAGCGTCTATGGTCTCGGCTCCAGCATGGGCGCATCGGGCATGGCCTTTGGGGGTAGCATGGGACTCGGCCAGGCGCCCATCACCGCCGTGAGTGTGAACAAGAGTCTGCTGACCCCGCTCAACTTGTCCATCGACCCCACCATCCAGGCTGTCCGCACCCAGGAGAAGGAGCAGATCAAGACCCTCAACAATCGCTTTGCCTCCTTCATTGACAAGGTAAGCACAACAATTACAGCAGAGTAGCGGACACTCATTTAAATCCTCTGTCTGCACATGCATTCGTTTTAACGGTGGGATCCACTCGTGCAGAAACTGGCTCCCGAACACAAATGAGAGCAAGCCAGATAGCGAAGGGCGTGTCGGGCCACAGCACACATTACCTTGGGATTGGTTTCCTCCCTTTAGCTCGGGTGGGGCCCTTTCTTACTTCTCACTGGCCCCCTCCACTGGACTTTAGAACGCCGAGTGCAACTGGCCCAAAGCACACACCATTTTATCTACAGAATCCATGCAAATCTAAGGACCGTGTGACTGCATTAGGCCACGGCAGTGGGTTAATATTTAAAAAGGCCTGCTGGTTTCATGTTCTGCACGACAGCAGCTGCGAAGCTCAATAGTGCAGCAAGGCCAAACTTACTACCTTGTGTGGCAAGTCCAAAAGTTATCCACGAGGCCAACAATTCTCTGATGTCTGCAAATTAGATTCCCCCGTGGACCCTAATCCCAAACAGTTCTGTCACACCTTTAGCTTGGTTAAATATTTACTCTTCTCTCTCTGTCTCTCTCTCTCGCTCTCGCTCTCTATCTGCCGGCAGATGAAACTTTGCTCCAACCCACTTTCCTCTGCCTCTCCCTTCATTTGCCTGCAAAAGGCTTCACTTGCAAAACAGGAAGGCACAGGGGTGATGGGTTAACTTACGCTGTTCCTCCATCAGACGCTTTTTCCAGTCAGACTAACATCAGCCCCGATCCCCCCTCCGTCCCCCCTCCCCCTCATCCCGTCGGGATGCATGTACTACGTCAGGCCTTCCTTTCTAAAAAGGCAACCTGCAAAGCTCCAAAGACAGATAAGATCAACAAAGACTATAGAAGGCAAACAGGAGGCATGAAGAGGTTGATGGATGCTAAGAGGTGGCAGGGGTATTTATAATATTAGTGAAACTCATCAAAATATTTAGTTCAAGCCAGTTTTCCATTTTTATTTACATGGAAAGTAATTGCCTTCATTCAGAACTGTAAACCGTATCTTTTTTTTTTGTTTCGGTGAAATCCATTAAACCACATTTTAAGATGATATATTCTATATCTTAGGTCATTCTTGCCCATAAACACAAATATACGCAAAAATAAACCATACAGCATGTGTGTCTATACACAGTCATTACTTACGTATAAGTTGTTCCTGCGTCATTCATCGTGTCTTGGTGTTTTTTTTCTCTTCCTCAGGTGCGCTTCCTTGAGCAGCAGAACAAAATGCTGGAGACCAAGTGGAACCTGCTGCAGGGCCAGACCACCACGCGCTCCAACATCGACGCCATGTTTGAGGCCTACATCAGCAACCTGCGCAGACAGCTCGACAGCCTGGGCAACGACAAGATGAAGCTGGAGGCCGACCTGCACAACATGCAGGGCCTGGTGGAGGACTTCAAGAACAAGTGAGTGGCACCACAGAAAAAATAAACAAAAAAACATTGGTCATAAGCACTGCACAGGTCTCCAATGCAAACACTTAATGTGTTGTTGGTGTTCATTCTTTGTTTCCGCAACCGGCTGAGTTTAGCAGACACTCATGGGAGCTAGTGGGATGGATGACTTGCACCTCCTAGTGCTACACTTGTGTATAACTCACCTATCAGACTCATGTGGAGTATTTATGAGCACCCTTTTTGTATGGCAGGTATGAAGATGAGATCAACAAGCGTACAGAGTGTGAGAATGACTTCGTCCTCATCAAGAAGGTCAGTTGGATTCAATTCAATTGAATTTAAAGCATCAAACAAGAATGAAAGTTGACTTGAGGTCGTCACTAGAGACAGAATATACTACAAATACTAATGCGTTTCTGTCAACTGAAAATAATTTTTTTTTTGTGTCACCAAATTCTGTTTTTCACTAAAAAGAGGAGAAGGGCAGCACGTTGACCTAGTGTTAGCAGTCAGTCTCACACTTCTTGGTTTTCAATCTTGTTTGGGGCCTTTTTGAGTCATGTGTGCATGTTCTCCCTGAGCTTGCATGTATTTTTTTAGGGTACTCTGACTTTATTTTCTTCCTCATTAAACAAATAAAGAAATAAAAAAACATGCATATGAAAACAAAATTGTGCATGGATGTGAGTGTGACTGGTTGTTTGTCTATAACTGTGATTGGCTGGCTAATGGGTGGACTAATCAGGATTAGTGTTTTATAGCAAATGGATGGATGGAACAAAAAGGTCACACTTGTTGCTTTTTTCTAGGGGAAGAAGTAAAATTAATAAAAGAAAAGACATGCTAGAAAATAAAAACAAGCCCTAAAAATTATAATAATCCATCCATTATCCATACCTGGAGCCGATCCCAGCTGTCTTCGGGCAGTAGGCGGGGGACACCCTGAATTGGTTGCCAGCCAGCACACAGAGACAAACAAACATCCACTCTCACACTCACACTCACACCTAGGGGCAATTTAGAGTGTCCAATCAATTTACCATGCATGTTCTTGGAATGTGGGAGGAAACCGGAGTACCCGGAGAAAACCCACGCCGGCACGGGGAGAACAAAATTCTAATAATGTTGCATGTAATTATATGCAAGACTATTTTAACAGATATGTTACCTACGTATTTTCACTTAAATCATCTTTTGGTCTTGAAAAACTGTCATCAATTCCCTTCCTGCATTCCCCCATAACAATGGATCCTTTAAAATGTTGCTTCAGTGTCCAAACCGAATACAATCTTGTATTTTCTCTAGGATGTTGACGAGGCCTACATGAATAAGGTTGAGCTGGAGGCCAAGCTGGAAAGTTTGACAGACGAGATCAACTTCCTCAGGTCCATCTATGAGGAGGTATGGAAACTGAACTATTTCCTTAAGCACTCGCCATTCATATGATCGTTGCTGGTTTTTCTGTTTTCTACATTGCTTGTCTTTGCAGCCTTAGATGGCATTCTTTAGCATGGCGGAGTTAAATACTTTGTTTATGTTCTTATCTAGGAGCTGCGTGAACTCCAGAGCCAGATCAAGGACACATCAGTCATTGTGGAGATGGACAACAGCCGTAACCTGGACATGGACGCCATCGTAGCAGAGGTGAAGGCTCAGTACGAGGACATTGCCAACCGCACCCGCGCTGAGGCAGAGACATGGTATAAGACCAAGGTAAAGAGGAACTTTTGGGCTATTCTCATCCCGTTTCATCAATGTCCGAATGAGAGTAAGATGTTTTTTTGGTCATGCTCATCCAAAGCTTCTCTCGTTTGTTTTGGCGATTATCCTTTAGTATGAGGAGATGCAGACATCCGCCAACAGATACGGAGATGACCTGAGGGCTACCAGGACAGAGATTGCCGACCTTAACCGCATGATCCAGAGGCTGACATCCGAGATTGATGGCGTTAAAGGACAGGTATGGATGACTCTTCCGCTTCGCACATGAAACCCAAGTGATCAGAAGAAGTGCGGTCACCTTCATTGTTTTGACCCTCTCCCAGCGTGCCAACCTGGAGGCTCAGATCGCTGAGGCCGAGGAGCGCGGCGAGCTGGCGGTTAAGGACGCCAAGGCCCGCATCAAAGATTTGGAGGATGCCTTGCAGAGAGCCAAGCAGGACATGGCCCGCCAGATCCGCGAGTACCAGGACCTGATGAACGTCAAGTTGGCTCTGGACATCGAGATCGCCACCTACAGGAAGCTGTTGGAGGGCGAGGAGGACAGGCTGGTAAACGGCATCAAGGCCATCAACATCTCCAAACAGAGCAGTAAGTGTTGCTCCGATTAGAAAACACTTTGGTGACTCGTCTAACACTGGGTAGACCACATAACAGGAAAACCGTAGCACTTGTTCTTGCTTTCGGCAACTTTTTAAAGTTTTTCTTTCAAAAGGCAATTTTGTGAATTGCAAAGGCAACAAAATAATGACTCGTTATACAACTTGAGTTGTGTCAATTAAGTCAATTAAGTTATGTCTAATATTTATAGTCAAATATATGCAGTAACAGTAGTTCCGTGGCCACTTACTGTGAGACAGAATTCACAGGGCGGAGTCAAATAAACATGCACCAGGGGAAATTTCCCACAAAACAGCACAAAAGGGATAATACGTTTACTTACACTCATTCATCACAAAACCGAATCCATGCTCTGTATTAAATATAAAATGCACGTGGAAACAAGAATAAAAAGTCAGAGGGATAGACAGACAAGTGAATTTTAAAGAAAAACACCACTATTCGGCCAGCAAAGGGGTCTTGCTGGGCCTGATCAATGACAACTGCATTTTAACCTTCCTATGTTTCCACAGCAAGCTATGGCGGCATGGACACACTGAAGAGCGGCTACTCCAGCTCCTACGCCAGCGGTTACAGCAGCGGCGGCTACGGCAGCGGCGGCTACGGCAGCGGCGGCTACGGCAGCGGCTCCTACAGCAGCGGCGGCTACGGCAGCGGCAGCGGCAGCACCGGCTTTAGCAGCGGTAGCGGCTACAGCACCCAGACCAAGAAGAACGTGGTCATCAAGATGATCGAGACCAAGGACGGCCGAGTGGTGTCTGAGTCCTCTGAGGTCATCGAGGATTGAGCTAGTGTCGTTTCAAGGCAACTCAGCGTGCTCTGATAGCCCTTTGTCCTCTGGTAGTTTTTACACTTACATTTCAACTCCCACCTAACTTTTTGTTATTAACATGTCTGAAGCTTGCCAGTCACTCCCGTAGAGCCTTAAACAAAAAGCAATAAAGTTTCCTTACACTACCAATTACCTGAAAGGGACCAAAGAATCTATTTTGTATGTCTGATACTTGAGTGTTGTCTCTGAAAGTGACGTTAAAGTGAAGGCAAATCCGAAATTTGAATATACGCAACAGCTACTCCACTCACAAAGGACTGCTCCCCCTCTGGTGAACAGTGGTGTTGTCGAAGGAATGTGAACGGAAGTGTCGATGGTCTAACTAATGTCTATAAAAATACCTGCTAACAGTAGGTAGTGCATGTCTTCCCCGTGCGTGTCCTGTAACCGTTTGACCTCCCAGGAGAGCGCCCACATGATAGTGCAGTACTGAGGTGCTGTTTTTGCTACCACACCAAATAAAAATGTGTCTCAACATATTGTGTTGGTTTCCATTTCAACAACTCACACATCACATGATACAGTGTTACAATAAATGGAACCCCCAAAATGCCAGGTACTCAAAGTAAAATGAATAAAGAAGAAAAAATAGCTAGCCTGTTGCAGAAATAATCATTTTAAATAATTACTCACAGATGTTAATAATAATAATAAAAATATTAATAATAATAATAATTTCACAGCTGTAACAGGAACATTGACAGCATCAATATCCCCTCCCGTACTTATTTAAAGGGCCCTGCCTGTTATGCAAGGCTGTCACTATTGAATATTTTTAGAATCTATTACTCTATTGATTAGTCCATTGATTAATTGAATAATCGGATCAAAAAAATTGTACTACAAAACCATTTCTCACAATTACTGTTCATTCACCAATTATTGTTGTTTATTTGGTATTGTTTAGTGATTTAAAAAAAACAACAACTAAACAACACATAAGCAAAATCACAATAGAGGGATTGATGCACTCAAAATCTATTTTGAAACAGATTCAGTTAATGGTTCACTAATTGCTTTAGTGAACCAGCTTTAGTGGTCTTTCCGCCATCCTCTGTTCGCGATCTAAGCACCCTTCCATCCTCATCCCTCCGTCCTTATTCATAAAAATAATTGTCCTCCCTCCGTCCGTCCTTGTCTTTTAAAGCGCTTCCGTCCTTAGATTCCGTCGGTGCCCTCAAAAACAACACAAAAAAAACGGCCGTGCATGACATTATTTCAAGCTCATTGGCTGGCTAATTTCCTATGCACATCCGCTTACCAGCCGGGAGTATCCTGAGTGGATTGAATTGTTTAACCAAGATAGCTTTTAACTGCCAGCAACCATCGTCGTAATGTGATAATGATAAGATGATGATGCGCACCGGAGCAAGCCAGGGTACATGAGAAGAATATTTAAGTTTGCATAATAGCACAAGACTATTGGATTTTGTTGCATGTTTTCACTTTTTATTGTGTTATTTCGCAATAAAAAACATTCATTCATTCATTCATTATCCATACCGCTTATCCTCACAAGGGGAGGGGGGCGTGCTGGAGCCTATCCCAGCTGTCTTTGGGCAGTAGGCAGGGGACACCCTGAACTGGTTGCCAGCCAATCGCAGGGCACACAGAGACAAACAAACATCCGCGCTCACAATCACACCTAGGGGCAATTTATAGTGTCCAATAAACTTACCATGCATGTTTTTGGAATGTGGGAGGAAACCGGAGTACCCGGAGGAAACCCACGCAGGCACGGGGAGAACATGCAAACTCCACACAGGGAGGCCGGAGCCAGGATCGAACCCACGACCTCTGAACTGTGAGGCGGACGTGCTAACCAGTCGATCACCGTGCCGCCCGCAATAAAAAACAATGATTGCAAAATAAGTCAATGTTATTTTAGGAGGAGAACAAACGTCTTCCACTTCAGATTCACATTTTTTTTTGCGGGGGGGAGGGTGGTCGGCGGCGGGCGGGTCGGCCGACGGAATGTAAGGACGTAAGCACTTTAAAAGGACGGATGGAGACAGAGGATGATAATTTTTATGAATAAGGATGGAGGGACAAGGACGGAAGGGTACCCAGGTCGTGGATGGAGGACGGACCTGCAAAAAAGGGTTAAGTGCCTAGCTCTGTCATTTTCCATGTTGGGACCTACAGTATTTGTGTTATACTGTATATGTTATAAGTTTCTGTTTTCAGGCTCACTGTTTTCACAAATGGGCAAAACAACATTGTACCACTGTGGGTATAGAAGGCTTCTGTCTGTCGCAAGTGTCCGTAGTCAAGGGATTTTGTTGACCAAATAAAATGCTATGCCAAACATGTTTATGTCAAAATGGGAAAGTTCAGCTTTTAGAATCCAAATACTTTGTTGCAAAGTCCAACCCACCATTTTAGTTTACAGGTTACAAAGAGACCCTTGGCATTTACAAGCGAGATTCTTAAGAAGAGACCGCAGTGGCTGCCGAGGAACCGCCATATGGCTGCACATTCGTCTTTCCATAGCTTTGTTGCATTCTTCTTTTGGGTGGCCTGCATAAAGGAAAAAACTCCAAGCGCTCTGTGAAACTGAGATACAAAGTCTACTTTGTATTAGCCAAACTGTAGTAAAAGCCATCAGTCCATAATGGCTGTTGTTTCTGTTTCCACTATACGAAAGAAGTTCTTACGTAACACCTTAAAGAATGGAGCAATGAATCCAATTTGCGTTTTATTTTTTCTCCGGGGGGTAAACAAACCACTAAAGTCTTTCAAATGTACACCAACTAGGATGCAAACAGACACAAACTTAATTTGAATCAGAAACAACTTGCACCTGTGAACCTGCGGGGACACCATATCTCATGTATTACGCAGCCTGTGGAAATGTGTTATTGTGTAGAAAAGCAGGTACTGAAACTGAAACACGTATTGACACCGAAAAAGATTACATTGAAAAATAAAATACACATATTAAACATATATTGCTCATCCCTCCTCTATTTTTTCAGTGTTAAGTTTTTCAATTTCCACTTTCTGCATTTCACTGTAATTTATTTTTCTGAAGACTGACTTTGGAAAAAAAAAAGAAAATATCTAAATAAAATGTTGCATTTTTTGCATGTATTTTATTTTTTCAATGCAATCTATATTTTGAACAATGCCAAATTTTATTTTCAGTGCCAGAACGGCAGGGTCCTGGCTCCATAATATAAATGTAAATGGATAACAATGGAATTATTACCACAAACTAAGAAAAAAACAACTGTTTAGTGACAATCAAATGGGAACGTTATGAAAAGAAAATATTACCTCCTGAGGGTTGGTTGATATTTCAAAGTTAACACGTGCAAATGACCACTAGGCTGCAGCAGCTACCGTGAAACTGGAGTTCTGTTGTCCTTCACATCAGCACACCTGCACAACCTGATGACAACTAGTGTTACTGTATAAGTTTTAGTTTTTTTTTTTAAACACCTACAGAGAACTTTAATCCATCCCATAATATTATTCTTATTGTAGATAGAGTGTACAGGCATGTTGAATGTAGCTACTCCAAAATATTAGGAACACTTCTTTATATGATGTAGTTGATGTTTGACGCCACAGCAAATTAAATATTTTGTTAAAGAAATGTGAAAGTGCTAATCAGCACTGCAATGTTTTTTGTAATGAAGCTTTGGCAATTACACAACAATCACATTATGATTGTTAATAACATTGACAAGTGCAAGTGTTTCACACGATCATGACATGTTCAAAGAGATTATGGCTGAAAATTTTGAACAGAAGAAAGGAAGAAGTAATTTTAAGAAGAATGCTATCAAGGGTGGAGCACAGCATGTAGAGGCATGCATGTACTTAAATGTAATTCTGTTTCCAGAAGAAGATAAAGTGAATCATACCATCATATCCACCTGAAACCAAAAGAAAAGCAATCCTGAATCGTTAGTCAGGTTGACATATTTTATGTATGTGTGAGAATGAAGCAGAGAGGGATAAGCCAAAAATAATTACAGTCATTGAAAATGGAGTGTAAACGTTAGTGTATGTCATACTGTTTGAAAAGTAGTGTGCAAATGGTCATGCACTTGACTATTTTAGGTTGGCGTTAAATTGAATATAAGTGCACTAAATGGAGAACCAAACAATGCAATAAAGAGGGTGAGGAATACAGTACATTTTGCATTGCTGTTTTTTTGTCACAAAACTTTATGGAGAAGTGGAAAGAACATATTTCAGATTTATTCCTGCTCAGCGAACATCGATGTAAATGTCAGTGTGTACCCTGTCATTGACCGGTGACCGATTCAGGGTCTAGCCTGCCTTTTGTCTTCACAGCTATGTGGGATGAACTGCAGCTTTCCCATCATCCAAAACATGATCGGCAGTCAAAAATGGAGTGATGGATGATCAGTAGCAAGAAAAATACCTTATAAGGTGTGCATCGGCTTACCAGAGTAATTTCCTCACATGCCTGAGTGCGAACGTAGACAGGGCCCACCCCGGTTTGACTCCAACATTTGGGATTGGATTGTACAAAAATAAATAACAGTGATGCCTGGTTTAATTTAGGAATATTATCTAGTATTTGACTTGTCAGTGAAAGAGAGATTTTATCCACACACAGCATACTTTGTTTCAAAAGTCAACCTTGATCAGGCTGCTTACAGTCTGATTGATGCCACTGATGCCTGTAGGCAAGGCTTGTATTTTTTTGTGCCACTGCTAGCAAAAAGCAGGTCGAGACAAGACAGCATAATTGCTCAGCTCATATGGAAAAGCGGCCGGAGGAGGAGGAGACGAGAGGTTACATTTGGTGGTAGTCAGGACCTGCAGAGTGCTTTTGAAGTGGTATAAAAGTGATAGTGACAGAAAAGGAATGGAATGATCAATGACGGTGACACACGGATTCCCCAGATGTACACCTGCACAAGTGAACGGGATCCAATACAACAGTTGTATGGATCATTGTGCATTTACAAAGAAAATAATGCCCAGCTATCATTCACACAGTTTGATTGCGCTAAAACTGAAAGACTGAAAGACACGTATATCTACGTAGGCTATACTGGAAAAATAATTTCCATAATTTCCAGTTTAATATTAAAGCCAACGTCAAACTCTAAAAGGGTTCTGGCGGTTTTGGCTTTCCTTGACAATAAAGCAACATCATGCAACCAACTCTATGATACATTTGTCATAAATATACTTAATGTCCATTCTGATTGCTCGCTCGTCAACACTATTCTGCACACATCCGCATGGGGACCCATTTGCCGGGTCACTGACGATTGTTATGATATGCTCTTAAAACCAGACTTTACACCGACCTAATCGAGTATATCGAAGTCAATCAATATTTAGCATTTTATGCAAGATTGGTGATCGACTGTAATGTCATAGTTTGCGCGATCTATCAGTGAGGTCATTGATTGGCTCTGTGAAATAAGACGTTACATCAAACACACTCTCATTCACTCTGAGGTCACTCTGTGCTGCCATAGTGCGTATGTGAGCCCGAAAGCTAATCTATTTTTGGCCTTGTCGGGTGTCTTGTGGGCAGAAAGCTTTTGTGTTGGGATGTCACGCATCTGAGCCCTCGGCCATCCAATCACAAATAGCGTTCATGTGAATTTTTTTCCGACTGGCAAAAAATCTGCAATCCATTTTATTTACGTCAAAAAAAAAACCTAGCTACATTCTGTGTGTTATTTATTCATTTATTTTCTTCATTAATGTCTGAGAAGTAGATGTTGCGAACATGTAAACATTACAGGCCCTCTTTTCGTTCCCAGTGCAAATCTAGCGCAAAGCCCAGTCTAACTGTATGCATGGGTGGGGTTGTCGTTGTTTCGGTATTTTGCTAGAATTAGCGCTGGTAGAAGTTGTCCGTAACAGGGCGTTTGCGTTTGTGGAATGGAAGTAGTCTTTTGTCAGCCAATCCTAGTGGCATACCTTATTTACATCAAAATCAGGGCAGTCGGAGGTGCAGTATGCAAGAGTACGCCATGCTTGTCATTGCAGAAACAGAAATAGACTTGCTGAGCTCAAGCTCTCCTCTTGCGAGGCTGAAACGCCCAGTGAGGCATAGCGTGCCTACCAAATTCACACACACGCTGAACTGGACCATTCCCCAAATGACGATGCGCCCATTTTTACACCGAGCACAGACAACCTTCTGTTACCCAATTGTTGGATGAGTCTGGGGCGGGGCAACTCAATGCACGAATTGCCCGGACAGGCGCAACACGGCCCCAAACACACTCGACTAGACTTGCACTGGCATGAAAATGAAGTTGGGGTGGGGCGGCCGTCATGCTGTTCGACCGGCCCGGAAGTAGACCAGCACCTTTTCTCCAAATTCCCGATGGCCAGCACGCCCCTGGTCTGAAGCATCTGCATTTGTCAAGATTTATCCTCCACTACAGTGGCATAAAATAGCATTTCATCACCATATCAACAAGTGATTCCAAAGTACAGTACGTAGGAGAGCAGATAAAACACACAGGACATTGCTGTTCATATTCCATAAAATGTAGCAAAAATGTTTTTCTACGAAAAAAAGAAAGTACTGTTTTTTTTGTTTTGGATGATTCATTTTCCAGCTAATATATTATAATCCACCCATATTACCATGATTCATTATTAAAATCTCACAACTGAAAAAAAAATTGAGGTGGACCATCTAATAGAAAAAAATGCTTCAGTAACATTCCATGCATTGGTGTGTTACTTGTGTTTCTTGGCAGATTTCAAAGTTAAAGGTTTCTAATCCATCTTCTGCTGCTTATCCGGCGTGGGGTTGCCGGGGCAGTAACCTATGCAGGGAAGCCCAGACTTCCCTCTCTGCAGGAACTCAAACTGAGGGTTTCCCAAGGAGTTCCAAGCCAGTTGGGAGACAGTCTCTGGTGTAGGTCTTCTGCGATGCTTCCTCATCCCCGGAACACCTCACCAAGTAGGCTTCCAGAAGTAGTAACAGGTGCCCGAGCTACCCCATCTGGCTCCTTTCGGTGTGGAGCAGCAGGAGCTGAGCCCTTCCAGGATGACCAAGCTTCTCACCCCATCTCTGAGGATAGCCTGGCAACTCATTTCGGCCATTTGTATCCATCATATTGTTTTTTGGTCATGATAGGTGAAGGTGGGAACATACTGTAAATCGACAGCTTAGCCTTTCTCCTCAGTTTCTTCTTCACCACACCCGATACAGACTTCTGCACCACTGCAGACGTTGCACTGACCCGCCTGTTGATCTCTACCTCCATTCTTCCTTCAGTTGTGAACAAGACCCTGAGATACTTGAACTCCTCCATTTGGAGCAAGACACCAAAATCACATATACAATCAAACTCCCACCTTTCTGTCACACCTTTGTTCACTGGTCAGTACTTCATTCTCTCTAAGGTGCTTTCTGATTCGTCATAGACATCTCTCACTTGGCGCGTCCGCCTGTGTACACTAAGATTTATGCTAGCATTGACTCAATATATCCAGCGTTAGCCAAACTTGGGAGCTGTTGTGTCTGTGGATTGTGCTTTTCCTGTCCCTTTGACCCTCCGTCACTCTACTGCACTTATGAGCATTAATATCAGAGCTGGGCATCATCTATCCGTCTATAACTTCTGGGCGGTATTTCCGGCCGACCCACATGGTCGCGCTCTGTCCCTCATCAGCGACAGCCAATCGGCGTCGAGACATAATTTTCCTGTTAAATGCAGGCGTCGCACAAGCAGACACACGGTCAAATAAAGAAAAAAGTAAAAACAACAGACACACGCCCCGCGTGGTGATTGGTGAAATGAAAACAAAAAGGGGCACATGTCATTGCCATGCCATCTGTGGGACCGAAAGGTATGCAAAACAGTTTTATTTTTTTTATTTGTTTGGCTGCGTGTCAGGAGTGGGGCACTTGAGTGTGACGTGATACCAGTAAAGTCCATTCTCAAAGTCGTTTGGCTGACTAGGACCAACCGGCAGAGCTGGGCATTTTACTAAAAATTGACCGTCCGTTATTCGTCATCCGCCTGCACGGGTACCCTTCCGTCATCCATCATTCGCCTTTTGGGGGGAGGGGGGGGGGGGGGGGGGGCTGGGGGATATTACCTGCCTCCTATAGGCCGGTCCACTTCTGATTTTAAATGGGCTTCTGTCACCGATTCTGACTGCAAACTTCAATTGCCCAACCCAAACCCCCTCTGTGACTCTGCGGCATGGAAGCCTGTTCACAGACTGGTCCCTCACTCAAATCTGTCGCCCGAGCAACATCAACTCACTTGAGCTCTCGCCGCGCTCGCCACTGCCATCAAAGTCTCGCAACGAAAAATAGGCTAAAGACGGACTACAGACGAAAGACGGATGAAATCCATTTGCTTTCGACTATGCTTAGTCCATCTGTTCTTTTATTTTTCCGGTCATTCTTCAACCGTCAGCAAAACGGGCGCCCATCATAGGCGGATAGACGGACCGGTCTGTCACATAGAAGGAATGCACAGCTCTACCGACCGGGTGGGTCTGAGATATTGACAGGAACTCATAGATAGACTAAAGCACAGATGAATGACCACCTCTGATGAATATTATCATGAACATGTACTCATTGTATTCATTGTTATTCGTTGTGTTTTTGTAAAACTCAAACAGTGTTTCTGTAGCTTTAATTACAGCTCACAGGCTTAAAAGAGCATGTCAAATGAGGTAAGATTAAAAGAATGCGAATGAAGGAGATTTTCATTGTGTTCATTTCTGCTATGCTTGGAGGTGTGGTTTTACCTTGAGGTGGTTTGCATTCTTTAATGACAGTTCTGGCCCATTAATGGCCCCCAAAACCAAGCCCTACCTAAGGTCTTGAGGTAGAGTAAGTGGAAATCTGTAAATCAGTAACGCAAGAGAATTCTAAAGCATTCATAAGTAAAAAGTTAAGTATAAGTCTTCATGTTGAGGCAAGATCATATGTATTTAGGTGGGAACGAGTACCTTCTTTTTGGCTTCTGAATCACGTTTAGAAATCAGGCTCACAAGAGATTGTTTAACCAGGTGCTGTCCATTCCCTTGATATTACATGACAACTGAACCATATGATATTTACTATTGAGTTGGCATTTGGAGGCCGCTACCAAAATGAAGCCATCGATGAAAGCCAGCAATGGACCAAAAGGAAAAAAACTTCATTTCTAAGAGATAAGTAAAAACCAAGTTGTAGCCAAACAGCAGGTTTCCTCCATTCTTACAAAGAGGACAACTGAAGTGAATAATGGCAGCATCGCTTTCAAAATCTACAATCTGGAGTCACCTTTATGGATGTAATTACAGAGGGTTGACAACAACACACAAATGACAGGGAACATGCACAGGAAAATCAGAATCGGTATTGTGAAAATGCACTCACACACACACGCACACATACACACACATATAAAAGCTTGCAATGTTCTGGAATCACATTATTTGGACAGATTAAAAAGATGATGAAAAAAGAAATCTACAGAGAGGGAAAGGAACAGCTCACGATCCAACGCATACTACATCCCAGGCAAAGTAAGGCAGAAAGTGTTTTGGCATGGACATGTACGGCTCCAAATGGATTCTGTTCACTATTTATTTTCTGTTGCTGGTTTGGCTGTTGACAGAGGTATGAACAATTTCGAACTTCTAGGATAATACCCTAGTCACCCATCCATTAATTTTCTATCTTGAATCGCTGTTAACTTCGCAAGAGGTGTACAGCCTGGACTGGTCACCAGTCAATCAAAGGGTATGTACAAACAAACCATTCGCAATTATATTCACACCTATGGACAATTTAGATTGACTTGAGTCAAGAGAGTTGTCAATTAAGCCACCACACATATTTTTGGGATGAGGAAGTAAACCAGAGTGCCTGGAGAAAGCCCACAAATACAGGAGGAACATGGATATTCCACACAGGAATATTTATACGAAAATTCAAACGCAGATCTGCTGACCGTGAGGCAGACATTCTTACCTGACTTCACCATGCTGCTGTCTCTGCTCAAATTCATAGACGAAATAAATAAATAATATACATTTAAAAAAAGAGAGCTGAAGCAACTGCACTTCACACTGCAGATGAATAATGACCCAAACAAATGGTGAAGGCAACTCAAAACCTTTTGAGGGAAAGAAATGGAATATTGAGCCATGGCCCAATCAGTTGCTTTATCTCCATGCTCTTCACTCACCGAAGACTCAAGTAAAGGCAGTAAGATTCGCAAACAAGCAGCAACAGAATGTGGCTGCAGAATTTGAAGCCTTTAAACAGTGTCATTTGCAGATCAGCCACATAATAATTAAATGCACCCACTAGCCATTAAAGTTGTATTTTTGCCCTATATAAAAGGTGGTGACACAGTTTGAAGTATAACAAACCACTAATTTCAATGTAAAAACTCCCATCCTGAGCAGTACAATTCACAAGTAAAGAAATGAGCATGTAGTTTGTCTCCAGGGAAAGTAGCGGGCCGCAGTCAGCTTGCAGCTGCAATGAGTGTTATATAACAGCTGAGCTTGAAGCAAGTTGTCTCATGCAGCGGCACTAAGCAGGTAGAGGCACAGCACGACTGAACCAATAGCTTAATAAATAATCTCCCCTTCTAGTTTAAATTCACAAAGTTAGCGTGATTTATGTGTTGGCACAGCCTACTTGTCAGATTGCCTGAAGGTGCTGATATGCTATCTGCTACTCATTTTTACCGATTGTGCAACTTTGCTTGCAACGTGTTAAACCTCCATTACATACGCTGCATGCAATGAAAACTGCACTCTTGTCTGGTACACTTTTGTAGTTTCCAGCACCCTTTAAATATCACACAGATTATTCTTCAAATTCCCAACCAAAATAACAGGCGCAGCAATGAAGATAATCTGAATTTGCTATTATTTTATTGCATCGTGCCAACTTGCTGCTTGGCAAATTTGTGAGGCACAATCATGTTTGTTGCAAAGATCAGTATTTTAACCAGAAAATGGCATATTCTATTCATTCTGCTGCACCACATAGCAGTGGAAAAAAACACATAAAATTTGGGGTGTTCATTTTGCAAGATTTTCATTCAGTGCTTAGTGCATTAACCATGAAACCGTAAACTACTTTGACAACCAGTACTGCTGTCGCGGGTACAAGTGATGAGTTCTAACGGCCCATGACTGACAGGGGCCATAGAAAATAACATTTTCAGTCTGTAGCATTTCGGGGCTCAGTGTGATATTTTTTTCACTTCATGTCCATAAAATGAATTCTGAATGTCTTAGCCACCCATTCACGTTAGCGTATCTTTCTTTTTTTTTTCTTTTTTTCTATGTTGAAATAAAAGGAGCAAAGAAATAACTGAGCTAGGCTCATATTCTGCTCTGCATGTTCAGCTTTGCCACTTTGCTCTTGGCTACTGTGGTGAAGGGTGTGGTTGACAATGTTTGAGATGTCAAGAAAGGCTTTCTCATTGGCAATAGACTCACATTTGTACGTCACAGGCTGCAGTGCTACTGTTATTTGCGTTATCTCTGTATGTTTACCACTGCATTACAGTAAATAACCTTTGCTTTTGGCAACACTCAGGCTAGGTTCACACCGCAGGGAAATGCGACCCAGATCCGATTTTTTTTTGCCCTTATGTGACCTGTATCAGATTTTTTTCTGACAGTCTGAACGGCTCAATTCCGATTTTTTCAAATCCGACCTAGGTCGCTTTCAAGTGGTCCTAAATCAGATACATATCCGATTTTTTGCAATGCGGCAGCAGTCTGAATGGCCAGGTCGCATATATCCGACATTGACGTCATCTGGAGCCCAAAATGCGCCCCACACAGGGAAAGTGCTGGCAGCAGGGAGATTGAATCTTCAAAGTTGTTTTGAGTAACAGTATTGATTTACATTTAATCCCACTTGAAACATGAAGCATAAGGTGGACTTTTATAGTGATAGTAGTAATTTAGCCATGGTTCAGATCGATTCATTTTTTTCTGCACGGTTATGACGTGACGTCATCGTAAGTGATGTCTCATAATATCCCCCAAATACCGTATTTATTTCTACCTCCGACCTAATCGCTGCACTGTAGAAATGAACCGACACGCCGGACCACATTTACTTCAAAATATGTCATGAGTGATGTCTTTTCTTCTGCGCAAGCGGGTTACTTTGGCGACGCATGTGTTCATGCAGCAAACAAGACCGAGGTTGCATTTACAATGTATTATGAACACTTACACAAAAAAAATCTGATTTAAAAAAAAATCGGAATTGAGCAGAAGAACCCAAAGATCACTGTGGCTGAGCTCCAGAGAGAAAGTTCCACGGTCAAATATCAGTGCTTTATGGCAGAGTGGCCTGACGGAAGCCTCGCCCTCATACAGTTTGCTGAAAAACACATGACAGACTCCCAGACTATAAGAAATAATATTCTCTGGTCTAATGGGACCAAGATTGAACTTTTTGGTGTTGATTCTAAGTGGTATGTGTGGAGAAACCCAGGCACTGCTCATCACCTGCCCAATACAATCCCTACAGTGAAATGTTGTGGTGGGGGTATCATGTTGTGGGGGTGTTTTTCAGCTGCAGGAACAGGACGATTGTTGCAAGTGAAGGAAAGATGAATGCGGCCAAGTACAGAGATATCCTGGAGGAAAACCTCTTCCAGAGAGCTCAGGACTTCAGACTGGGCCGAAGGTTCACCTTTCAACGGGACAATGACGCAAAGCACACAGCTAAAATAACAAAGGAGTGGCTTCAGGACAACTCTGTGAACGTTCTTGACCGGCCCAGCCAGAGCACTGACCTAAACCCAATTGAGAAGCTCTGGAGAACACTTTTAAACCCTTTTCAACACCTTGTTGTGTAAAGCAAAAGTGTCATTACTTCTTCTGTTGTTACTGCCGCTTCTTCTTCGCTGCCTCCTTCTTCCCTCTTTCCTCTTCGTCTTAAAAGAAGAAGAAGCACAGTCGCCGGAAGTAATCATGGCTGAACTTTCTCTTTGCACAATAACATCGATATTCAGGTCCTTTGGATAAAATCCTTGATGTGCTGAGCATGTCGTGCTTATCGGGTGGCTCAGCACACTCCGCTCACGGCTTCTAAACACAGTCGTTTACTATCCACTTATCCGGCTTGACTCAGACTAAATCAATGGCACATTTGAATAACGGTATGAGTTTCCGAACAGAATACTGTTCCAAAGTGCTGATCGTTTGTTAGCGTTAACGGGACGAGTGTGAGGCTGCGATGATGTGCAGCCAATCAGCTCACGGGATGAATCCACTTATGGTCGATATCGCGCCGGGAGCCAATCAGGCACCTTGTGTGAATGCCCGCGAGTATGTTCTGCAATATGGCTGCCGATATTGCTGTTTTTTTCATATTGTTTTTATTTCTGTTTTTGAATCTGTTAACCCTTAAACATTTCAGGGATAGCAGACTCTTTTCACTAAATCTGCTTTGTGAAACGAACCCCCGGTTGATGAGCAGGTGGAACCCAAAAGCCTAAAGATCAATACATCCACCACAAGAAGACAATACATAAGACGAAACAAAACTAAATATATGACCCTGCATGAGGGACATTTCAGGGATAACATATTCTGAGTTTTCACTAAACCTGCTTTGTGAAACAGACACCTGGTCCTTTGTGTCTACTAATCAGTGTGCGTGTGCTCCTCATTGTCTCATCAGTTTGCTTGTATTTAGATCCCTGTTTTTTTTTTTTCAGTTCTTTTTGGTTCATTGTGTTAGTTGTCATGTACTCTTGTCACATTCTCAGTCCCTTTGTTTGTTATTTTGAATCTCAGATTTGTTTTGGACTTAGTGCCTTCTTTTTGTTGTTTTGAGAATAAATATTTTGGCATTCTCCTGGGTTCCCTGCATTTCGGTCTTAGCTGTCCAAACAAACCTTGGAGCATCACAGAATGAACCGACCAAAGTTGGATCCTGCAGAACCAGAGGTGTTGTACTGTGCTATTTAGCCCAGAGGCAAACAGCTTGACCAACAAAATCGATCCCTGAGCGCATTGACGGACACTCTCCACAGTCTGACTTCAAGCATGGAAATCCTGGCAACATGGGTGGACAATTTAGTTCCTGGTCTCTTTCCCACCTGGCAACGGCAACACACGTCCTGTGGCCTGTGCATTCCCTGCTCCTGTGGCCGCCACCGGCCCCTGTTACGGCGGCACACATCCTGCAGCCACCTCCCGTTCTGGCTCCGCGGTGAATCAGACCTCCATACATCTGTACATGGAGCTCAGGACAGACACCAGGCAGGTCAGTAAAATAGATTCAAAAGAGCGACGTCCCAAGGATGAATCCTGGTGGAACTGCAACTGGCTTCTCAAGATAACGGGACTTAACAGTGTTGACTATTACTCCCTGGTCTGTTTGATAACTGTGATCTACACCATTGTCTGGTATCTGTAGAAAAATTAAACTATGTCATCTTTGTTAAGAGAACCTGATGGTCACTGGTGTCAAATGACTTTTTCAGGTAAATGATTGTCAAAATTTCCAAAATAATCACATATGGCAGTTATACTCTCCTGGTGAAATCTTTCTAATTCAAGGTGTGGTTGCTGTTGAAATGTTCTTGTTTATAATGCAGTACTTACCAAAATGTAAGTCCTTTTTATGGATGGATGCCTGTTTTGGGCTTGTGCCACAAACACACCCAAAAGTCTTTGTTGAACATGATGATTTAGCTCATGTGTATGTGAAAGAGATTAATCTTCTTTGGGAACTAGTGCAGCTCTCATGATGACCACACCTTGATCATAGAGCCTGACTGTATTGACTGTTGCACCAAATAAGAGATACAACAGTGAAACTGTCATGATCTGTGTTTGTGTACTTTTGCATTGTTTTGAATAGATTGTTTACTGTCATGTTGTCCCTATGTGCCTTGTTCATCCATCCATCCATTATCTATACCGCTTCATGTCTCGTCTATTTGTTTGGTTTGGTCGCCAGCCGTTCTCTCAGCCCTGTTCCTTGTGTCTACCAATCAGCTTCCTCACCACTCACTCATCACAGAGGTTTTCCTTGTTGTGTTGTCAATTTGTTTGTCAGTTCCCTGTCTTCTTTCAGCTTATCAACTCATTGTTGCTGGCATGCCAAGTAAACCTAGTGTTATTATTTTTTGTGGTGGTGAGATCCCTGTGTTTTTTTGTTACTTTGACCTTTGACTTTAGGGACTTTGTTAATTTTCAAAGTGGTAATTTGTTAATTCCATGTGCTTTGTTTGATTTTTTTGTATGCCTTTACTTTGGAATACCACACCTTCCCTCTACCTGGGTCCGCCTTTTGCCTCAACTGTCTCCACACCACAAACTCGTGACAGACACCAATGATTAGGAATGAGGACACACATTTGGGCAACAATACATCAATAGAGTCACTGAAAACTTACATGAGGTAGATTGGGAACAACAACATGCTTTTTGAAAATGAAGATATCATGTCAACAAATCTGTATAAGACCTCACGAGTACTTCGAGTACTAGTTCAGCAAACACCAAAGCATTCACACTGCACATGATTTTTGCTTTGTTTTGTGTTTTTTTTGCAACACTTGAATGCCATTCAATGATGTAAGTTTATATTGTCAGTCTTATCATAGGACCTGAGCTTCAAATCTTAGCTCAGGTTTTCCTGTGTGTAATTTGCATGCTTTACCCATGCTGGCGCGGTGTTTTCCCTAGTACTGTGGCTTCCTTACATATTCTAAAAACAATGCATATTAGGTTCACTGATGACTATGTTTTCCAAATGTGCTAATGTGAGTGTGAGTGGTTGTTTGCAGAGCAGGCCATTCAGTCTACGTGAGGGACCAGTCCGTCTACGAGCCTATGACGGAAGTCAGAAGTCTATTTTTTCCGTCCATGTAATCAATTATTGTCTATTTTCGCGGTGAGGCTTCAATGGCCGTAGCAAGGCTCCCGTTTCCCGTTTGCCCTGGCCAAGGTCCTCAAAAGTACATAAAGGTCCCCTTTTAGGACCTTTGAGGACCTTGGCTGCGGCCTACGAGAAACAGAAGCCTCACCCCCGGGGAGGGTTGGCGCGGGGTGGCTATTTGGTAGGCTTTCATTTTGAAGTTGGTCTTTGTTGGCGGCCACAGTATGTGAGGACACAGGACTGTGTGTCTGACGTGCTCCTCTGTAGCATGGGGGCCCCGCAGGGAACTGCCTTGGCTCCCTTCCTGTTCACCCTCTACACCTTGGACTTCAACTATAGCACCCCTACCTGTCACCTGCAGAAGTTCTCTGTCGACTCTGCGATTGTCGCCCTCATCACAGGCGTAGATGATCGGGAGCACAGAGAACTTACTCAGGGTTTTGTGGACTGGTGCCAGCAGAACCGCCTCCTGATCAATGCGGGGAAATCCAAAGGAATGGTGGTGGATTTCGGTAGGCGCCAGCACTCTTCACCTGCACCAGTGAATATCCGGGGAACAGATGTTGAGAGAGTCTCAATTTACAAGTACCTGGGTGTTCATCTGAACAATAAACTGGACTGGAGCGACAACACAGACGCCCTCTATAGGAAGAGTGAGAGCAGACCCTTCCTACTCAGGAGACTGAGATCTTTTGGGGTTCAGGGGACACTTCTCAGGAACTTTTATGACTCGGTGGTTGCATCGGTCATTTTCCAGGGAGTGGTCACCTGGGCAGGCGGCGTTTCGGTCCGGGACAAGAAGCGGCTGGAAATACTGGTCAGGAGGGCCGGCTCTGTCATGGGCTGCTCCCTGGACTCTGTGGACTCGGTGGGGGACAGGGGGATGTTGGCCAAGCTGTCATCAATGCTGGACAACCCGGACCACCCCCTCCAGGGCACCCTAACAGCACTCCACAGCTCCTTCAGTGACAGACTGTTAAACCCTCACTGTGCAAAGGAGAGATTCCGCCGCTCCTTCTTGCCTGCTGCTGTCAGACTCTTTAACAAGAACATTGTGTAGTCTCTACAAACTGGCGGGCATGAGTGCAATTGTGCAGTCCTGCACTTGAGCTCATATCGTGCAATACCCAACATTCCCCACTACTGTAATACCGTGCAATACTCAACATTCCCCACTACTGTTAGTCTAGTTTTATTTTTATCCAATGCTGTTCCTTACATTTCACTACAGCACTGCAGAACTATCACTTAGCGTATTTTTTCCTCTGTACTATGTACAGGCTAAAATGAGTGTTCCTCATACTTTTTATGTAGATGTATGTTGGTGTGTATATACACATGTTACTGCGTATATTTACATAGGTTTGATCCTGAATGTTTGCCGTTAATGTTATACATTAATGGCTACATTATGCCGCCGTCCCTGTGTGACCTATATTTTTGCTGCTGTAACACTGAACATTTCCCCACTGTGGGATCAGTAAAGGCCTTCTTATCTTATCTTATCTTAAATTGACTGGCCTGACCACAGTCAATATGAGAATAAGATACCAACTTAAAGGATAAGAGAACCGCTGTTTCGAGTCGCGTGTCCATATTAGTTGGAAATATAAGTGTTCTGATGTGTAACGTGTCATTGATGAATATTTACTAACTTCCATCCATCCATTATCTGTACCGCTTCTCCTCACAAGGGTCGCGGGGCGTGCTGGAGCCTATCCCAGTTGTCTTTGGGCAGTAGGCGGGCGACACCCTGAATTGGTTGCCAGCCAATCGCAGGGCACACAAAGACAAACATCCGCACTCACAATCACACCTAGGGGCAATTTAGAGTATCCAATCAACTTACCATGCATGTTTTTGGAAATGTGGGAGGAAACCGGAGTGCCCGGAGAAGACCCACGCAGGCACGGGGAGAACATGCAAACTCCACACAGGGAGGCCGAACCCACGACCTCTGAACTGTGAGGCGGACGTGCTAACCAGTCGACCACCGTGCCGCCTATTTACTAACTTTTTTAGTAAATACAGTGAGTGGGAAGGGCCGACATACATCACATTCTCATAAATTTGCACTCTTGTGAGAATAAAAAGACCTAAAAATGGCTGTGAGTATGTTGTGATGTCTTAAATTTATTTTACTGAAGAACTTAGAACATAGATTTAAGTAAAACACATCAGATAAAGAAGACATGCACATTTAGAATATAACAGAAAGCTTGGACACATTGGGTATAGTTCTTTTAATATGTCCTTCTTTCATTCATCTGTGCCTGTTTCAAATCCACCACAACACAGTTGTGATGAAGTGCTTTGAAAAAGTAGTCATGACGCATATAAAGAAGGCAGTCTGCTTGTCATGATTGTCATTGACAGTGCAACAACATTCATCCATACAGCCCTCACACATCTTAAAAAAAAAAGAAAAAGACACTTGTATTCAAATGCCGTTAATGACCACAGCTGAGCATCCAACACCGTCATCGCAAGCAGACTGGCTGAGAAGCTGCTTGTGCTGGACCACCTCAATGACAGACCCCAGAAAGTCACAGAAAGCAGCGGGATACCAGGCACAAGGACAGCGAAGCGAGTACAATCCTCAGGCTATTCTTGTACACCTTCTTCACCCGTGACTCACCTCCCAGGATGCCACCGCCATCACCAAGTTTTCTGACAGCACATGTTTCACATGTCCATCCGAGGGAAAGGAAGAGAGAAACTAGTAAAATAAGAATTTAATTGCTCAGCGTTACCACCATTTTTTGTTTTGTTTTGTTTACTGAATACATGACAATAACCATCTTAACTCTTGAGTCAGTTATCAATGCAACTCATAGTAAAGCAGGAAAATATACAATTACACGAGGGAATCAGTTGACACTAAAATACTGAATCGGTTTGCGAACTTTATCAGCGCAAACTCCCGTCTACATGACAGTTCTCACAAAGAACATTAGCCAGCAAGCATTCCACCACATGTGCAGACAGGACTGACAGGACATGTCACTTATCATTGCAGCTATATGGAATCCACATTGTAAAAAAGTCAATATTGTCAATAGACATTGTGTCATTATCAAAGAAAAACAGAAGATATTCTTCATAGATGGTTTTTAAATGTATTTAACAATGAAATGTGCATGCCTGCTCTGTCATTGCACTGCTTTTGTATGTAAATGCATACCAAATCAACTTGGAACTGACAACTTTGAACAGGCCTTCTAAATATTGGAATGACATCCTAGCATGACTTTTATCAAAGCTGTGCATCTAAGAAACATATTAATTAGCTCATGTTGCAGGTGAGTGTAAAAGTGCAAATCTTTCAGATTCAGACAACTCTGTTGATCCCAATGCAGTGGATTTGCAGCTTTAACTGCACATTCAGCCTCAACAAAAACTTAATAAGACAAGTTCAATAAAACCACTGCCACACAAAAAATCAAAGTCATATGAAAGATTGAAATAACAGCAAAAATCTGAAAACACCATAACGATGATTTTGTTTAATTGTTTTTATTTTACTCCAGGGTTGGGTTCCCATTTCGGTCAGGGTTTTTTCAGTTTAGGGTACATAGCGCAAACTCTTGTTAAGTTGAAACACATAAGTTAAAACACGTCAAATATCCTGCATTTAAAATTGTTTTCAATTGTAGGACCAGTTAAAAGCGTACAAGACCTCAGCATACTATTATATCATATTATGAGAGCTGAGTTGAGCAAGGGTCAATGGATCTAGGCCAGAGTTCGGCAACCTTTAACACTCAAAGAGCTATTTCGACCCGGTTTCTACGGAAAAGAAAACACCGGGAGCCGCAAAGACTTTTTGACATCTGAAAAGAAGATATTAGTATATTCATCGCTAACTGCGTCTACAAAGTCCATATTAGAATTAAACGGACTTAACTCGTGACACACATTTGAGTGGGGTATTTTTGCAACAAAGCATCTAATCGATCCATATTAAACAAATAAACCTACGTAATCCAGCGAACCTTACTATTTTCATTTGTTATTGTCTAAAAAAAAGAAAAAAAAGAAAACAAAACACTACTAGACGGTAGCGGGGCAGCTATTACAACACACACGGCTTCCACATTCCGCATTGAGTCGCACACACCTCCGGCAGTGAAATCGTTTCATTTGCTATTTTCACTGCTTTAAATTGGCTAGAATTGCACAAAAATTACAGACAACGTTGGGACGGACCATTAGAATCTATTTGTGAAAAAATGAGTTTGACAATATTTGGACTTCCGAGGCTGGTTGGCACGTCCGCCTCACGGTGCAGGGGTCGTGGGTTCGGTCCCTCTAAATTGCCCCTTGGTGTGGTCGTGAGTGCAGATGTTTGTTTGTCTGTGTGTGCCCTGCGATTGGCTGGCAACCAATTCAGGGTGTACCCCGCCTACTGCCAAATGACAGCTGGGATAGGCTCCAGCACATCCGTGACCCTTGTATAGATAATGGATGGATGGATGGACTTGCGAGGTGATCGGCCGACAGCAACGATACACAGTTTTATTTTAAATTTCGAGATCACAATAATCGTACAATTTACAACTACAATCAAACAAATGAACAAACACAAATAAAATACTTTGTTCACATATTGTGCAGTTTTGGTGTCGCTGGCACGCAGCAGGTGTGTCACCTGGCAGCGTGTATGCCAGCTGCCTCTTGACGCATCAATTGCTATCAAACGTCTCTGGAGAAGTTAATGTTAATCACCGAAATTGCACAAGGTCTGAAGAAAGAAGTTAAAAACGTTGAAATGATACACGTTTTTGAGACAAATAACATACACTTGAATCGTTCACTTATAATTTATTTTCCCAAGCCACGCAGAGCTGAAACATAAGGATGAAAGAGACGCATGCGGCTCCGGAGCCGCGGGTTGCCTACCCCTGGTCCAAGCTTTGTGCATTGTGTTTTTTTTTCCTTTGACTTTTTATATATTTTCAAGTAACAGTGCAATGGAGGCAGAAAAGTTGCTAGTAACCATTGCATATGAGCATGTTACCATATCTATTTACACAATTACATCGTGTAAAAACTTTCAATGAGAGCATTTGGGATTTAAAAAGAGAAGCCATGGAAAGTCTTGTGGGGTGTGGTGTGGCTTGCCCTCCAGCAAATTTAAAGAGGCTCATTTGCAGAAGAGAGACTATGAAGACAACACCTCAGCCAGAGTGCATGTGATGAGTTTCAACAAGTAGAAACAGAACAGGAAATCTTCATTTTACCACTGGTGTTATGTTATGCGTAAAATTACATAATTTACAAACTACAAAAAAAATATTTGTAGTGACATGCTATTGAAATATATCTACTGGATTGCTAAAATTGAATAAAGTCAGGCTAGTAAATCCATCTATTTATTTATTTACTTATTTATTTATTCATTTATTTGAAAACAACGGCAACTGCTCTGCTTCCTGACTATACTGCTGAGGTGCCCTTAAGCAAGGCACGCTGTGCGGTATTGTCTACACACCCTTTTAGCAAATGGTTCTGTGTTGTTTGCAACACAAGAGTGAAGTGAAATATTCCCATATATACACACACACACACACACACACCCACGCACCCCCACCCCCTACTCACATACACAGTCATTAGAGTCTAAAATTAAATTATACAACCATCCATCCATCCATCCATCCATCCATCCATCCATCCATCCATCCATCCATCCATCCATCCATTTTCTATACCACTTACTCATTCAGGGTGGCTGGGAATGTGTATGATGACAATATACACATGCATGATTTTTAATTTTTGTAGGTACTGTACAATTGCAGGTTTCTTCATCCAGCTAGGTGTGGCAAGCCATCTCGTTTTACAGGGGTGGCACAGTTGTTTTATTGACAGACCAAATAATTCCATGGAAGCCCGCCTTCCTGCAGGTGCGCCCTCCATGTTCCATGTGATTGGAGCACAGTTAGGAGGTGCAGAGAAGGCGGAGCTCGGTTGGTACCTCCCTCACTGCCAAAGGCCCATAAAAACCCATCAGGGACAGCGGGCAGGTACTTAGAGGGACTTGACTCTCCTCTTAGTGGACTCCTCTGCGCTGCCAAACCTCTTTCTCTCTCTGCTCCCCTTTTTCTCTGTGACTCTTTTTCTTCAAAATGACCATGTCCATGCGTAGCACCAAAACTGTGAGGAGCAGCTACGGGGCTGGCGGAGGCGGTAGCAGCTACGGCGGTGGCAGCTACGGCGGTGGCAGCTTCGGCGGTGACTTTGGCATGTATGGTGGTGGTCTTGGTGGTGGCAAAGGTGGATTCACCTCAAGATCTGCAATTAGTTTTAGGTCAGTTCCAGTGGCATCATCAAGTTCCACTATTCTTAGGTCAAGCATGCGTGGCGGTGGTGGTGGCGGCGGCGGGGGAAGTTATGCCATTGGTGCTGGAGGCAGTGGAGGTTATGGCTTTGGTGCTGGGTTCGGTTTGGGGTCTGGCTTAGGTTACGGTGGTAGTGCTGGAACTTTGATGGTGCCGCCCATTACAAATGTCCAAGTCAACCAGAGCCTGCTGACGCCGGTGGACATTAGGATTGATCCCGACATCCAGCTGGTCCGTAACCAAGAGAAAGACCAGATCAAGGGTCTGAACAACCGCTTTGCCTGCTTCATTGAGAAGGTACGTGGCACTCTAATTTTTGAAGTTCATTTGGAGACAAAATCTCATAACTTAACATTGCTGAACAAAACTGAGCAATCATTTTCTGTTCCTCTGAAGTGTTGCCTCTTTGAATAATGACCAGAATGTGGATACTGCGTATAGTACGTATGATGTCTAAACATATGAACTAGCCCTAATTCCAAACTGTTTTCCTCAATGTACGAAGACGGCCACTTCCCATTTAATGTATCTCTGACAATAGCTGGCCCTCTGCCATCTGTCTCAACAGTGAGAGGCAGAAACACTATAGTGGTCATATCAAGTGTCCAATGCTTCTGAACTCAAGGGAGATCAGGTTATCAACGATTGGACTGAAGGCCCTCAGAGTGAAGGCGAACACCTGATCTATAACTACTAGAACATGTAAAAGTGAAGGTTCAAAATAATGTGCGTTGAACTTGTTGGATTTGTATAATGTAAATAATAATGCACCCATCTGCAAGAAATTGATACAGTATTATTTCAGGGTTCACTGTGGCTGAGGCCTAATCCAGCTAGTTTAGACTAGCGCAGGTGGCAGAAAATACCCGGACTGATCACTAATCAGAGGGAATTGATCAGTGATGTGAACCACTTCACCACCACAGTGCTCGAGATTTTTCAGGAATTCTCAAGGTTGACCACTCGATAATAGTGCGCTCCCTGCGGCCCAAAAAGCAGAAATGCAAGCTGTCTTGGAGGAGGGGCTAAATGGGGTGCGGAAGCCGAAATGGTGGGATGGGCTTCAACTTCCTCCAGGCACTTTACTTCAGCTTTCATTTTATGTTCTTGGTGGTCTGTGTGAGAGTGCCCCAAGGGGAATTTAAAATTCCAGCGACGACAATGTAATTACGTAAAAAGGCCCTGTTTGGAGTGGTGGTGGTGGTGGTGAGGAGATCTTCAAGGACGCACCTCAGACACCAGACAAGGAACTATCTGTACAACACCGTTTGCATGCCATAAAGAAATGCCAGCCCCTACCCTACTAAGAGTGGCCTTGAACTTTCTTTTAGGTGCGCTTCCTGGAGCAGCAGAACAAAATGCTGGAAACCAAGTGGAATCTTCTGCAAGAGCAGACCACTACCCGCTCCAATATCGACGCCATGTTCGAGGCCTACATTGGCAACCTGCGCAGACAGCTGGATGGACTTGGCAATGAGAAGATTAAACTGGAGTCAGAGCTGAAGAACATGCAGGGCCTGGTGGAGGACTTCAAGAACAAGTGTGTCTCCTTTATTCATGTCTTAACACGATTTGATTCCGCATCTTTTTTTTATATAACCTGTCCATGCTTCGACTGTTACAGATATGAGGATGAAATCAACAAGCGTGCTACAGTAGAGAATGAGTTTGTTCTCCTTAAGAAGGTGGATGAATCTTAACAATACATATGCAAATGGAAAATGTATATGTCAAAAACTTTTAAATGAAGTATCTCTATGTCTCTATCGTCGCCTCTTCTGCAGGATGTTGATGGTGCCTACATGAATAAGCTTGATCTTGAGGCAAAGGTTGATCTTCTTCAGGATGAGATTAACTTCCTCAGAGCTGTCTATGACGCAGTACGTAAAACAAACCCACTTCAGTTGTCTTAATGAGTCCTGGAAATACAAACTCATTTCCATTTGGTATGACAACAAGGAGAGATTCTGTCCTGGCTTGACATTTGACTTAATAGCAACTGACCTTCACCATCATAAATGTCAAATACATTTTGTATGTATCAGGAGCTGCGTGAACTCCAGAGCCAGATCAAGGACACTTCTGTTGTCGTGGAGATGGACAACAGCCGCAATCTGGACATGGATGCAATCATAGCAGAAGTGAAGAGTCAATACGAGGACATCGCCAACCAAAGCCGTCTAAGCACGGAGGCGTGGTATCAACAGAAGGTAGGCGGGGAACGCAAAGTCAAATGTAGACCTCTGCCAAGGCCAAGCAACAATGCTCAACGGTGGGCGACTCCTCCCTCCTAGTTGATGGATGTTATACTGTATGAAACGTTGCTTGGAATTGGAAGAGTAGATAGCATATGTGAACATGCTCTGTTCACAAGTACAAAAAATGTGCCAACCCAACCCAGCAGTAAATTTAAAGTTTTGGTTGATAACGTTCCACCCAATCCTGTAACAGGCAATAAGGAACATTATACAAAGTGGTTAACTGCCAAACAAATGCAGGAAATCCTGCATCCATATTTCATCTTTTAGTCCATGCCGCACCCATCTGTTTATATGCTGGTAAAACATTCAAATAATAACTCTGTGTCCAAAAACACCGTGTCAGTGACTGTGGGATTTCCACTCTTGTCCTTCCAGTATAAGGACATGGAGGCTTCTGCTGGCCAGTATGGAGACGACCTTCGAAGCACCAAGAACGAGATCGCAGAACTCAATCGTATGATTAGCCGCCTCCAGAATGAGATTGACGCAGTCAAGGCACAGGTATATCATTCAATTGAAGTTTACTTCTGCATGTAGTTACATTTGTATGTTTTCAAAACATCTTCTTGAACACATGGTGGCTATCTTTCCATTTGCAGCGGGCTGCCATAGAGAATCAGATCGCTGAGGCCGAGGAGCGTGGTGAACTGGCTGTAAAGGATGCCAAGGCCCGAATCAAGGATTTGGAGGACGCCCTACAAAGAGCCAAGCAGGACATGGCCCGCCAGATTCGAGAGTACCAGGAACTCATGAATCTCAAACTGACTCTTGACATTGAGATCGCCACCTACAGGAAACTGCTGGAGGGCGAGGAGGAGAGGTACTTGGACTAGCAGCTTTTCCCTCTTAAAATGCATGTACGGTACTGTAATCCATCATTGGTGAGCAGTTCCGGAGTTCACTCTTGAACTTCTTTGCAGGCTGGGCAATACAGATGCAACCATCCACATACAGACATCCAGCAGCGGCTCTGGTAAGTATTGACATTCAATTCCTTCATTTTCAAGAATCGCGCTGAAGCCAGAATTTTATACATGAGCTCTTACAAATAAAAATGAACATGCAGGTCATAATAGTTTTTGATAATGATAATGTCAACGATAATGCCCTGCCATATCCAGGAGTTTCATATATTTCCTAGTGCAGATTTTCCCCCCAATTTGCTTACTGTATATTTGATACAGATGATTGATACAATTGCTAAATTAAAAAAATATTAGAAAATTTGTTTTGTTCCCATTATCATTTTCTTCTCAATTTTCTTCTTTTGTGATTCATAATTTGATGTTGGAAGACAAGTTGGAATTTAAAAAGAAAGCGTTAAGTAGTTTTTCTTGTGTGTCATGCTACATGTACATTATTTCTGTCTCATTTGTCCCATTGCCATCACCAGGTGCCGGCTTAGGAGGTGGAATGGGAATGGGTGGAAGCATGGGCATGGGTTTAGGAATGGGTGGAGGCATGGCCGTTGGTTTAGGAATGGGTGGAGGCATGGGAGGAGGCTTTGGTGTGAGTGGAGGCTACGGCGGTATGACCCGCATGAGCGGCGGCGGCAGCGGCGGCAGCACCACCAGCACCATGGTGACATCAAGAACCAGCCTCAGCTCTCGCCGTTGACAGCAGTCCTCCTGAGCCCATTTTGTCTCCGCCTTCATCTCCTCCTTCATCAGGCCACTACTCAGAAAAAAAAAGTCCTTAGCTTCCACATATCAATGCTTTTATTGCTCTCTATGCTTCTATACTTCTTTGGTTTGAGCAGCACACAAACTCCATCAAAATTCCATCAAAATGTAAGCAGAGGCAGAGCCATTATTAATGAACCAACAAAAGTCAGAGAATACAAAGTCATTGTCCTTAATTGTGCTCGTGGCTGTCATTTAGTTGCTATGCATCCTCTCCTGTAGACAAGCACGTATTTGTAGTTGCATGACAGAGAATCCTTGCAAAGCAACTAATCAGTGCACGCTAACATGATAGGCACAAGAGGAAGTCCAGGTGTCTCATATTTTCAACGTGGTCCTATTTTCTGTAATCTTACATCACTTAGTGTGTATGAAGCAGCCACACACCAAACATCCCTTTGACACAATTTCTGGCCTCTAGCTGTCTGAGAGAGTAAGCCAGCAGACACATTTTGCATCACTTCCGCTTGACTCTGAATAAAAAACTTAAGAGTCTGCCTGGGACAACCAAGTTGTTCTCTACTAAGCCTGGAATAAAGATGAGTTAACCTAGTTTACAATGTCCCTTGTGTATTTTTGGATGAAGTTCCATGCCTGCTTTGTTACTGTTACGTAGTATTTTGAAATATAAAGCATAGAATAGCAGGAACTTTATAACTTTTAAACTTGAAGTGTGTTAATCAATAAACTACATTCCCCAAATACCTTGTAAATATGACCATGTGCTGAAAGAAGTATTTGGGCACTTTGTCCTTCATATAGATTGCTAATTGATATATGTAAACCGTAACTGGAAATAACATTTTCTTCCCCCTCTTTGGCTCGTCAGCAGCCTGAAAAGGTACCTGGAATCAACTTGCACTAGAAATTTTAGTTGCACTCAGTTTTTCACAATGAACATGAACAAACTTGCACACATGTCAAATACACTCATATACCGTATGCACAGATGAATAGATTACAGAGTGAAAGGGCTACGCATACAGTACTGACACACCTCAAAATGGCTCAAAGTTAAAACAGGCATACATGCATGTTTTAATCTTCTAAGTCTTATGAACTTTTTCGTGTGAAAAAAGGACTTCACCTCACCTCAATGCTCTTTTGTACAAAAAGTAGCATTTTGCATTTGCTAGCCATTGTGTCTAGGTTGTTACACCTGATGCAAGTCCGTGATGTGCAAGTCAATACCCCATGCTACATTTATAGCATTTAGCCTGCTTGCGAGTACATAGTATTTTGAATGTACTCGCAAATACGTTTGGACTTATTTGTAGGCTAAATGCTACAAACGTGGCGGCACGGTAGTCGACTGGTTAGCACGTCCGTCTCGCAGTTCAGAGGTCGTGGGGTCGATCCCAGCTCCGGCCTCCCTGTGTGGAGTTTGCATGTTCTACCCGTGCCTGCGTGGGTTTTCTCCGGGAGCTACGGTTTTCTCCCACATTCCAAAAACATGCATGGTAAGTTGATAAAACACTCTAAATTGCCCCTAGGTGTGGTTGTGAGTGCAGATGTTTGTTTGTCTGTGTGTGCCCTGCGATTGGCTGGCAACCAATTCGGGGTGTCCCCCGCTGACTGCCCGAAGACTGCTGGGATAGGCTCCAGCATGCCCGCGACCCTTGTGTGGATACGCGGTATAGATAATGTATGGATGGATGCTTACAAACGTAGCATTTTTTGACTTGCATGTGCGAGTAAAAAAAAAAGTGTTAACACTGACAAGTCAGATCATGTAAATCGCAATACAGGTTCATAAAAGATCAGTGTCGATGGAAATTTGCCATGCATGTTGACAGACTATATCCTCTTTGACGTACAAATGAGTATTTGTCACACATCACTTCAGGTCATTTGAGGTGAAAGAACCAGGTTTTTACTCCGGAATTTCTCATGCACAGATCCTTGTAATATAAGATACTGTTGTCAAGTCAAGTCAAATTTATTTATATAGCCATCAATCACAGAAACGTCTCAAAGGGCTTCACATACGCACAGTTGACAGATATTAATGACATCCCCTGATCTTAACCCCAACAAGGGCAAGGAAAAACTAAAAAAAAAAAACAACTGAACTCAGTCAAATCCTTTCAGATTGCACTATATCTGGCATCAATTGATAGAAATAAAATAAACAGTGCAAATGCAACCATGCAAAAGCCCTGTGGCAACAAACCATGCTTGTGGCAAAGAAAACCGTTCCACATCCAGTCCATGAAATAAAAGTCACGGTCTTAATCACTCCGAAAGAAATGACAAAATCCAGAACCAGCGGCATAGTTAGCACTTTCCGATTTTATTATTAATAGCAGACATTAAAAAAAGTCATTACGTTTACTTTTGTGACTGAAGTCCAATATACATGTGATTTTCATTCTTTTGTATTTTGTCTATTCACATGCAAGCAAAGTTTGGATTATTGGCTCTGTGAGTGACTCAGAATTTTATAAATACGTTTGATTTGGCACAACACAATATAACTCCATTTGTCCAAAACATACATGACACAACGCTGGTTTGTATTGTTTTCACAGTTTAAGTTTGTTTGAGTTGATCTAATGCTGCTCCCTAGTGGTTAAGTATAACTCCACCACTACTTCTCCCTTGGCCCAACTTGGTTTGCACAACAAAAAATATCGTTCATCTAATGGCCTTAGAATCGCATTTGTGTCATTTTCCACACCACTTATCCTGTACAGGGTCACGGGGAGGTGCTGGATCCTATCCGAGCTGACTATGGGCGAAAGGCGGACTACACCCTGAACTGGTCGCCAGCCAGTCGCAGGGCACACGCACAGACACAGTCACTGAGTGGGAACCGATCCCACGCTGCCCGCACACAACTCAGTACCACTACACCACCGGCTACCCTCAAATATATTAATCACAAAAACAAAAGTGCGACTGTGATCTCAAAAACAGATTATTATTATTATTATTATTATTATTATTATTATCATCCATCCATTCATTATCTATACCGCTTATCCTCACAAGGGTCGTTATTATTATTATTATTTTTATTATTATTAAATCAACTTTCAATCGTATGTGAATGTCTCTTGGTGTAGTGATACATTTTCCTCAAATTTGTATGTGGGTAGCGTGGGCCCAGTTCCCATTCACTGACGGTGTGAAGAGTGAATGGTTGTCTGTCTCTACTCTCTACAATATGTACTCTTGCGACTGACCGGCAACCAGTCCAGGGTGAAGTCCGCCTTTCCCCCTAGTAGGGATAGGCTCCAGCTCACCCGTGACCCTGAAAAGAATAAGCAGTATAGAAAATGGTGGATGGATATCTTTTGTTATCATTACAGTCAAAAAGCCTATAAATAATTACTTAGATAATGTATCTTAACACAATAATTGTATAAATAATGTATGGCCTTTTCAGATATATGGATAAATTCTGCATTACAATGTCTTAAAACCTATACTAAATATGTACAAGTATATACAGCTTATATACTAAAGAGGGCAGTGGTACCATTGTTTTTGATCAAAAGAAAAAAAAACATTTGACTACCGGTAATTAAGTCATTTGGAATTCTGACATTTGGTTGCAGTTTAGTAATTTCACTCAGTCAGGCAGCAAATGATTAGGACAATGGATTGCTGACTTTTATTCAACATCAACAACAAAGTCTGGCAATAAAGAGGAGCGGAAGATTGCAGCTGCTGCAGAATAATGCCAGGGGAGTCTGGAGTGGCCTGAAGACCATCTCAGGCCACAGATAACCCAACACCCGGACTGGGAGGGACCTGCAGTGGGCAAATGAGCTGAACCTCTTTTTCAATAGGTTCGATCAGATGCCTGCCCCCACTCAGTCTCTCCTGCTGCAGCCTCCACCTACTCCTCCTGCTGGGTGTGTCACCCCCTCCCCCCTTTTCTCCACAGTCTCCAGCTCCCAGCTACACCAGAGAGCCACCACTCCCTCCTGCCCAGCCTTGGCCTTCACAACATCTCAGGTGAAGAACCAGCTGAAGAAGATGAAGGCGAGGAAGGCAGCGGGTCCAAAAAAAATGCTGCGCGGACCAGCTGTGTGGAATTGTCCAGCACATGTTCAACCTGAGCCTGAAGCTGGGCAGAGTCCCGCAGCTGTGGAAAACATCCTGCCTGGTCCCGGTGCCAAAGACCCCCCACCCGAAGGAGCTCAACAGCTTCAGACCAGTGGCGCTGACGTCTCACCTGATGAAGACCCTGGAGAGACTGGTCCTCGTCCACCTGCGCCCCCTGGTGAGCTCCTCAATGGACCCACTCCAGTTCACATACCAGCCTGGCATCAGCGTGGATGATGCCATCATCTACCTCCTCCACACTTCACTCTCCCACCTGGAGAAGGCGGGGAGCACTGTGAGGATCATGTTCTTTGATTTCTCCAGTGCTTTCAACACCATCCAGCCCACCCTATTGGGAGACAAGCTGGAGCGGGCGGGGGTGGCCCACCACCTCACCACATGGATCCAGGACTACCTCACAAACCGGCCACAGTATGTGAGGACACAGGACTGTGTGTCTGACGTGCTCCTCTGTAGCATGGGGGCCCCGCAGGGAACTGCCTTGGCTCCCTTCCTGTTCACCCTCTACACCTCGGACTTCAACTATAGCACCCGTACCTGTCACCTGCAGAAGTTCTCTGACGACTCTGCGATTGTCGCCCTCATCACAGGCGTAGATGATCCGGAGTACAGAGATCTTACTCAGGGTTTTGTGGACTGGTGCCAGCAGAACCGCGTCCTGAACAATGCGGCGAAATCCAAAGAAATGGTGGTGGATTTCTGTAGGCGCCATCACTCTGCACCTGCACCAGTGAATATCCGGGGAACAGATGTTGAGAGAGTCTCAACTTAAAAGTACCTGGGTGTTCATCTGAACAATAAACTGGACTGGAGCGACAACACAGACGCCCTCTATAGGAGTCATAGCAGACTCTTCCTACTCAAGAGACTGAGGTCCTTTGGGGTTCAGGGGACACTCCTCAGGAACTTTTATGACTCTGTGGTTGCATCGGTCATTCCGCCGTTCCTTCTTGCCTGCTGCTGTCAGACTCTTTAACAACAACATTGTGTAGTCTCTACAAACTGGCGGACATGAGTGCAATTGTGCAGTCCTGCACCTGAGCTTATATCGTGCAATAATCAACATTCCCCACTACTGTTAGTCTAGTTTTATTTTTATCCAATGCTGTTCCTTACATTTCACTGCAGCACTGCAGCACTGTCACTTACTTAGAGTATTTTTCCTCTGTACTATGTACAGGAGGTCCGCTGATAGTGTAGTGGTACACACGCCTGAGTTGTGTGCGGGCAGCGTGGGATCGATTCCCGCTCAGTGACAGTGTCTATGTGTGCCCTGCGACTGGCTGGCGACCAGTTCGGGGTGTAGTCTGCCTTCGCCCATTGACGGCTGGGATAGGCTCCAGCAACTCCCCGCGACCCTATATAGGATAAGCGGTTTGGAAGATGACATGACATGACTATGTACAGGCTAAAATGAGTGTTCCTCATACTTTTTATGTAGATGTATGTTCGTGTGTATATACATGTGTATATACACAGGTTACTGAGTATATTTACATAGGTTTGATCCTGAATGTTTGCCGTTAATGTTATACATTAATGGCTACATTATGCTGCCGTCTCTGTGTGACCTATATCTTTGCTACTGTAACAATGAAAATTTCCCCACTGTGGGATCAATAAAGGCCTTCTTATCTTCTTATCTTATCTTAACATTGAAAGATAGATTTTTAAATACTAATATGCTCACATTTGTTTGATTCTTTATTTGTACGGTATTTATTTTAACAGCAAAAACAACATCATGTTCTTGTTTGGCCTATGCCACAGTGCTACCTAGACCATCGCATCTAAAAATACCTTACAGCAAAGGTAATACATTTAACAGTTCAACATCATATTTGTCAGAGCTGGACATTTTACTAAAAATTGAGCGTCCATTATTCGTCATCCGTCTGCAGCGTGGGTACCCTTCTGTCCGTCATTTGATTTTTTTCAGGAGAGAAAAAAATAGTACCTGTCTATAGGTCGGTCCGGCTCTAATTTTAAACTGCCGTCCATCGGCAAGTCCGACTAAAATTTTACTAGCGGGACGTCATTTGTCAGCAGCCTGTACACCCAGCTGTCATTTGTCAGTGCGTCATTTTTTCAAGCCCGACCGAACTGTAATTGTCCGTCCCATCAATCGGTCTGTCAGTTAGTCCTGCAGCAGTCCATCAGTCAGTCCATCAGCCCCCCCCCCCCCCCCCCCCAAAAAAAAACCACATAAAAATAACAGGCATCCATCAGTGACGAACTGAGAGGTGATGATTACTCTGACCGAAGAAAATCTACTTCCGTCAGTGCTTAGCCCATAATTTTTTAAAAGTGTCCCGTCATTCATCAATCGTCAGCAAAACGGGCGTCCGTCAGTGAGGGACTAACGGACTGGACCGTCAGTCTGACGGAATGCCCACCTCTGACTATACGGAGCAAGGTATGGCAGAATACATAATTTACAAATGCAATACACCACAACTTCCAAAGAGGAATTTTCTGGAGTGTCAACTCCTCCAACCTTCTACTGGTTTCTTGTGTCTAAAATTTGCTTACAACTCATAGAATAACAATCACACAGGCATAGTTAGTTCATCAACATTTAGCTTCTGGCAAGAATGTTCAAGGGATTATTCAAAATGAAACGCAAGGTTGGTGCTGATGCGTCTCCCTATATGGCTGTCTGACTGGGGTTGCCCGGGTCAAAAGTCATGATCTCCATGTGAATGAGACCTGAGAAGATGAAGAAAAAAAATAGCAAAACAAATAAGCCTCAGTACTGAAGAAGTCTCGTGCACCGTTAAAAGACTTCTTAAACAGTACTTACTCTTCCACTCCCCAATGGCGAGCTCCAGGCTCTCAAAGGAGTCGTCATAAGGCTGCGAGTCGGGCTCGCACTCCGGGTCATGGTATTCCACTAAGAAGGGATGCGAGAGTCCCTGTGTGGCTGTCAGCCTTGTCTCCGGATCCAGCATCAACATGCCTTCCAGTAGCAACACAGCTGCAGGCAGCAAGATGTAAGAAAGCTCTAAAATGATCGACTATTTACTATGTCAACATTAGTGATTTATTCATTCACAGTTGACTGAGTGCACCAATATGTATGATACTTATGATGTAATACCGCCTAATAACTGAAACTATATGAAATGTTAAACTAAAGGTTGGATCTTCAAAAAGTCTCGTATTTAGTAATAAAATACTTTTTTCCTCTGCAAAACTCTCACTCAAAAGTAGTGGATTAAACTAAAAAAGTATGTCCGCATGAAAACTTGGGTTGCCAAACTGTAAGACATTTTGAGCCAAAGACAATCATTTCCAGGTTCGAGCACAATATTAACACTACAATGGAGGAAATTTAAAAAATCTAAATAATAATCATTAGACCAGACTGATAGGGACTTAGTCACACTTGAATATAAAGTTAACAGAATAAAATTCCATCGATCCATCCATCCATCCATCCATGCATCCATCGCTTGTCCTCATTAGAGTCACTGGTGAGCTGGATCCTATCCTAGCTTTAGTGGGGTACACACACGACTTAATTCGGTTGAATAACGCAACTACCATCAAGAAGAAACAGAAACTAAATATCCAATTGTCTCACAGAGGGAGATAATACTGAAGTTTTCCTATCCACACACATTGGGGGAAAAAAAGTCACCTTGTCAGAGTTTTTCCAAAAAGCTGCTTTCCATTGACCTGATAAAGTTTGCATGTGAACAGAAAGTCAAACTTCATAAAATATATTATTTTTCCATATTTGTCCATAGTTTGGAGTTAAAGGAGATCAACCCACCATTTTCCTCCATGGACGGAAACACCTCTTTGAAGTTTTTCTTCTTTTGGGCAGGGAGACCTTGAACGTATGACTGAGCCTGGAAAAAAATTGCTCACATCTCATTATTTCAAGTTCTTGGTATATAAAATGTCCACTAACATGTGCCAGATATGAACTCCGGCATGCAGACCATATATAAAACCCACATCTTTACTCTGCATCTTCTGCACCAAGGTGGAGTCAGGTGTTCCAGTCAGGCGGAGGATCTTTTTCAGTTGATCAATACCCGAGCAAGCTGGTCAAAGAAATCTCAACTTGCTGTAAGCATAAATACATATACCGAAAGGTACATAGCAGCAGAATTAAATTAAAATGCATTTAAGACTCATTTTCACAGCATAACTGTATTGTATTTGAAATCTATAGCAACTGCTTGTAATAGCTGCACCACCATGCTTAGTCGAGGCCGTTGTTCTAAAGTAGATATGAAAAGTTTACACATCAATGTTCGGATGCCAGTTTCTGTCATATAGAACATGATGCCAAGATAAATAAATCCCACGCCTTTTTCACAATTAATGTGACCTAGAACCAGTATAAGCCCATGAAAAAATATTTTCAAATGCGTTGCTGTGTCTAACTTGGCATGTGGCTGTGTTCAGAATGAACCAATCAGCACAGCTGGGCATTCCGTTTATGTGACGGATCGGTCTGTCTATCCATCAATGACGGACGCCTGTTTTGCTGACGAATGTCGGGAAATGCTTTAAAATAGACGGACTAAGTATTGTTGGAAGACCATGTATTTAATCTGTCTTTCGTCTGTACTGTAGTCTGTCGTTAGTCTAGTCTTTTCGTGGTGAAGCTTCGATGGCCGCAGCGAGCGCGTCGAGGAACAACAGTGAGTGAGTTTTTGTTTCTAGGGGGACAGATTTGAGTGAAGGACCAGGCTGTGAACAGGCTTCCATGGAGCAATGAGTCACTTTTTCTGTTCCAATATCGGCCAGTGGTGGAATGGAAGCCCGTATATCGCGCATTTCACAACAGCTAGAGCTGTAACAAACCACTTTACGTATTACGATTCGATGAAACTAAGGTTGAACTTTTTGGCCATGATCGCAAAAGAAATGTTTGGTGCAAGCAGCATCATGCTTTGGGTTTGTTTTTTTCAGAAGGAACTCGGGCCTTAGTCCAAGTGGAGGGAGTTAAAAACAGTGCATCCCCAAATTTGTGAACTGATCTGAGAAAGCTGCGCTCAGGAGATATCTTCGCAGTCTGATAGACTTGGAGAGATATTGCAAAGTGCAAAGAATCTTGGGAAAATATAGACTCAACAAGAAGTGCCACATTAACATACCGAACAAGACTGAGTTTTATAATTTAAACCAAAGGTGCTTCAACAAAATATTAAATTGTGGATGTGCATATTTACGCAACCCGGTTAAGGTACTTTTTTGTCCCCTTAAAATATATTTTTTATTAGATTATCTTTTTATTATATTATACGTCGTATTGACAGTGAAAACAATTTTGACGTACCGTAATGTATCTTTTGCTGCCAATACTGGCGCCCTCCTGCGGCCATTCTAATATCGGAAAGTACTGTAAATTGAATACAAGGCTGACATGCTTACAATACTTTGAAAAAAAGTGGCATCAAACATCCCTACTTTTTATATCCACTGTATATCAAATCCATTTACTCTTTTACTGTATGTCACAAGAGACCCAAGGTGTTTAGGGTAAAATTACAAATTGGCACAAGAGTGTATGTTAATTTATGGTTTTGAAATAGATAATCAGAGCCTCCATGTTTAAGGATACTGTCGTGTCCAGGAAAGAGAACCTGGCCAGTGATCATCTCGGCCAGGATGCAGGCAGCTGACCAGACATCCACTGTGACAAGTGGAGACAAATATTTTTCTCCACTGAAATTGAAAGTGATCTATTTGAGAAATATTTGTTTCAAAAGCCTACCTGTCTGACTGTAGTGCATCCAGTTGAATATGATCTCTGGAGCTCGGTACCAGCGGGTCACCACATATCCAGTCATCTCAGTCTCTGTCTGCCTCGCAAGGCCAAAGTCCAATATCTGGTGAGATGAAAGAAAACATTTACCATGAAGGGCTTTAAAAAAACTGAACAAAAACATTGTGAATCATGTTGTAGGCTGTTCAGTTTTTATTCGTTTTACTCAAGTGTACCTTTAGCTCACAGTTCTCGTTCACAGCCAGGTTACCGGGCTTTAGGTCCTAGAAACAGAATCACAGTAACAAAAACAATAGCAAAGCACACAATATATGTTAAAGAAAAATCTTTTGCTGACATTTGAAGTCACTCTCTGGTCCACAAAGTTCAAACTAGTATAGTAAACTAGTATATCAGTATAGCCTCATGGCCCTCATCACTGAGTAAATATATCTACCACTAAACGTTATATAAACAGCTTCATCTTGTTTTATTTATCCCTAAGAAATATACATGATGTTTTAGCCTTATAGGGAAGACACACTGATTAGAGTTCTAGATTTTAGCGGTATACAGCATTAACCAGCAAATGTGCCACACAATGTATATGAGCATATTTTCCATACTAACCCGGTGGATGATGCCTGCAGAATGAATGTACTGAGAGAGGGAAACACAAAGGAAAGAAAATGATATTAAACCATTGTTTTTTTTTCCCTTTATATCCATTTTAACCCAAGGATGAGCATGTGTGTCAAATGTCCATCTTTGTAAGGCATATTTCTTTTATACTTCAAAATCATTCATGTTTTCATGATATTATTTTAAAAATATGTAGCCATTTTGTGTAGTTTAGTTAAGTTCAGGAAATACTATTACTAGAAAAATACTACTGGTAAAATTGGTAATTTTCCAGCCACTTTTGATCACAACAAGATAAGCACAAGGTACTAAATAAAAATACAATCACATTGGTGCAATCGAATAGGTTTGAGAATAGGCAGCTTTTCTGGAAAGGAGAGGAAATTCTGGCTTTGATATACTGTATATGACCCATTATTTCACAAGGGGGTGACCTGACTTGATCCTGAGATGGTGGTACAACACAGCGCTGATGCTTTTACTTGAGCATAATTTTTCTACTTCCTATTTTTTGTATTAAATGCTCAAAGTCAAGTTTAGTCTATTTGGAACTTATTGGTGGCGGCACAGTTGTCGACCGGTTAGCATGTCCGTCTCACAGTGCAGGGGTCGTGGGTTTGAATCCTGTGTGCAGTTTGCATATTCTCCCCATACCTGAGTGGGTTTTCTCCGGGTACTCCCATTTCCCCCCACATTTCCGGTTGATTGAACACTCTAAATTGTCCCTAGGTGTGATTGTGAGTGTGAATGTTTGTTTGTCTGTGTGTGCCCTGCGATTGGACGGCAACCAATTCAGGGTGTACCCCGCCTATTGCCCAAAGTCAGCTGGGATAGGCTCCAGCACCCCCGCGACCCTTGTGAGGAAAAACAGTATAGATAATGGATGGATGCATGGACGTTCCATGCACCTTTACTAGTTTAAAGACGGTATTCTGATTAATATTGCATTTGTGGAATATGAGTTAAGCAGCAAAACCCACCCCTTTTTAGCCATCTCAGGGGGCTGCCATTTTGTCACTTCTGTCGACTGAAAATGACATCACAGTTGCTCAGGGCTCAGGTAATGACCAATCACGGCTCACCTGTTTTCTGAAGCTAAGCCATGATTGATTGTTACCTGAACCGTGAGCCACGGTAATGTTATTTTCTGTTGAAAACAAGTGGCAAAATGGCCGCCCACTGAGATGGATGAAAATGGGTGGATTTTATTGCTTAACTCACATTTCACAAACACAATATCAATCAGAATGTGGCGTTTCGACTACTGGGGCTGCATAGAACAAATGAACATAAAGAAAAATGTCGACTGACTTCTACTTTAAAATGAATATAATAGCTGAAATTAGCATATTTACTATTCAAATACATGGACAAGAAAAGATGAGAGGCATTGAGTGCTGTAGAAAAAAGTACTGTAGTACTGCAGAAAAAAAACACACCTTAAACCTATTTTGTGCCTGAGAAGCACACACTTACCTTAAGTCCTCTTAGAAGCTGGTAGAACAGGTATGTGATAATGCGATCAGTTAATCTTCGCTTCTTCATGATGTGGCCCAGATCCTGTGCTACAAAGGGCATCACCATATAACTAGATGTTTGTAAAAAGAAAAGAAAAATCAGCGATGAAAACAACTATAGTTGATAAGCAACAGAACTTTAGGCGGCCAAAACAAACATGCATACACTTGCTCCTAACAATCATGCTTGAACCTCCCATACATCTATGCACACACTCTCAAAGGGTCTCGACAAGCTGCAACAACTATCAGAAGAATGTGGTTGCTCACTCACTCACAAGGTTTGGAATTTCTCCACAGAGGAATCAGGTGTGAATACGTCGAGGAGGCATATCACCTTTGGCGGCAAGCGTGGCGAAAGAAGGACAGCTGCTTAGATATTAAGCACATCTTCATACACACATTCATTAAACACTAATATAAATCACAGCATACACACACAACAAAACCATCTTAATTTGCTTTACACTTTCAGTTCTTATTCAAATCCAACTATCCATCCATTTTCTACACCAACTTATCCTGTTCAAGGATGTGGGGAGCTGATGTTAGGCGGGCTACACCATGGGACTGGTTGCCCGTCAACCACAGGACACTTGTAGGGACAGATGACCATTCACATCCGCATTGGCACTGTCACTAAGACGAAACTGAACCTACACCGTTTGCACCAAAATCCGGCGAGTGTACCACTACGTCATGAGTGACTTATATACAATATATATATATATACATTATACTGTAACACGCATGTCCAATTTTGTAATTTTATTTTAACGTAAATGGGATGTCTGTAATGCAGAAAATTTTCAAAATAAAAAAAATGGACATATGTGTTTTTGACATGGCAGCGACAATATATTTAATGCAATATAAGAAACCGCAATAAATGATTAAAAATGAAATAACATTTTAGATGAATTGTACTGCTTTCACACTGAGTTGGAATCAGTATCTACTGTTTCAGAAGGAAGCCTGCTATTTTGTCTGCGGTTGGGGGCAGTGGTCTGCTGCAGCAATCACAGGTTCCTGGCATGAACATTCAGCTGCAGAAAGTGTAAACTCTAGATGCAGTCAGTGTTGTATGGACGTTATATATTGGTGGGGTCACGACAAAGCACAGGCTTGGTGGTGGTTGGTGTTGAAACAAACCGAGCAATACATAAGTGCAGTCTCACTGTGCACATGGATGGAATTTTCTTTCTTTTGGTATTTTCCTAGAGCGCAGTCTGAAATGGGCGCCTCTGCTGTTGTGGGAGTGAACACAGCAAACTTGATTCCTGGCCAAACGAAGCGGCTCCCCTCATCCCTTTCAACTGAAACGCAGGTGAGACGCATAGTCTACATGGCGGAAGCATAATAGACAGGAGATAGTCAAAGTATGTTTATAAGGAACTGCAAGAAGATCTCCTCTTGCGGATGGCTTAATGTAAAGTTGGCCGCTGTGAAGTGGATACTTGGAGAACGCCTTCCGCCCTTGATCGTGTGTCTATGTGTGACCGATAGAGCTCTATGTGTTGTTCAAACGGTTCCTGTTTCATGCTCAACGAGCACGCAGAGTTCTTTTTTTTTTTTTTCATTTTTTGGGATATTCGCTCAATGACGATTGAAGTCATGCTCAAATCACGTTTTTGTTTTTCATTTGAAAACAATGACGCCCAAGGACAATTCCGAAGCAATCTCCTCTCGTTTTTAGCCTCCTTCCCGGATTAGCCGGAAAACTGTATACAGGAGAGCCTGTCGTCATAAGCAGAAATACCGCATGGAACGTGCGGGTTCTAACAACAAACAGCACTCCCATCTTGGCCTCAAGCTCGGATGAGATTATAGGCTTTTGTTGAATGGTCAACAAAGTTTGTTTGTCATCAAAATTGAATTTGCTTGAATGAAACAGATGAGGAAAATTGCAGTTTTTATGGATGCATCGAAACCTCAATCTCATCATTCAGCCTTGAGGGCTGTTCTTGTACTCAGGAATACACAGTTAATTCAATAAATGACTGAACTAAAAAAAACTAATAAGGGTAAACATACATTTTCATGCTCAATGTGGCGAAGCAGCCTGAGTTCCCGATAAGCCCGTTTGGCGTGGATGAGGGACTGAAAAGGACGATACAGCTTTTTAATGGCCACCTTCTCCTTGGTCCTCTGGTCGATGGCAGAGCTACCACAAACACATTACAGACAAGAGACTCTCACAACCATTACACTTTTCTCAACTTCATCTGATGAGAACTGTCATTGGCAAGATATGTCACATCAGTTACGCAGGATGCAGTTATATCCACGAGCAATCATATCCACTCACTCTCACACCAATGGACAATTTGTGTGTTCAATTAAAAGCAATTTTTAGAACAGTGTGGCTCACGTATTGACCACTTGACCGCTGGACAGTCACCACAAAATCACATACATTTGGTGTAAAAAAGAGTTATATCTAACATATATCCAAGATTTCTAGGTTTTGCAACACAATGAAATCTCGAGATACAAATGATTAGTTAATGAAATTATGTTTTAGGCAGGCACAACATGGGAATGATAAAAGTATATGGAGAATTAAAACTGAAGATTGAATGGTTGATAAACTTATCAGTGCAGTTGCACTGACAAACTGTTTTGTGTCCATTTCTGCTATTTGAGAAAGCGAGAAAAGAAGAAGTGTTATATGTTTCCGTCCGCAAAGTTGCATAGAATTTGCTGAACTGAAGTGTGTAATTCAGCACTTGATATAAAAATCTTGAATGGTTATATTTTTGATTATACAGTATATTTTTGAATGATCCAAAATGGCATAAATGAGTAACGTCTCCTTCTGCACAATACTCAGGACACTTCATTAGGTACACTTGCATTGTGGCTACTTTATTGAGCTGCATGAAAGGGGCAAAATATTAGAAATCAGGCAAAGAATCAAGCAGTGCAGTTGTACTATGGAGTAAACATATTGTTAAATGAATATGAATAAAGTACATTACTGTATATTGTGCAGGTGTGCCTAGTGTAGTAGCTGATAAGTGCAGTATTGAGGGAATAATGCAAGTTTGTAGGCCAGTGGTTTATCATTAGATATATGGTATCCCTGTGGGCTAAGTGCTTCAGTGCTGGTGGAAGAGATTCTTGCATATCAGTGGACCTGCACTGACTTGCTGGCTTGCCTGAGGCGCACAATAGCGCATCTGTTTGTAGAAGGCTGATAGCTGCGGGTGCAACAGTCCAGTGAGTGGAATGCACACTTCAAGCATATGCAGACTCTGCATTGACAAGACTCTGGGTTAAAGAGGCTTTAATAATGTCCGTTGTCCATTAATAAACTGGATGATCAATTGACATGTCTTTTTTGAGGCGGGAGGTGTTTGTGATGCTAGAGGACGAAAAATGTCATGTTGAATCTACTTGAATGATATGAGTACATCCCTCTCATAGTCTGCATCCATTAAAGTTTATTCTTCCTTCTTAAAGTCAGCAACATGATAAGCCTTGTCAGGTGCTAATTTACATGAATCATTGGTATATGCGTTTAAATTGAATAAAGTAGATAATGCCAAAGTAAATGTAGAAACTACTGAGATATGGATGATGTGCACTCACGTCTCCTGGTTCAACTCACCAAACTGTCCCGTAGGCACCAGAGCCAACTGCCCGCAGGGCCGTGTATCTTTTTGGGACTTCCCACGTCGTCCTCTGGATCTCCACTCTCTGGAAGCCTGGTCGAACTGGAGAGTCACTCAGTGGAGAGTCCATGGCTCAAATGTCCACTCCCAATAGTCAGGTTAGTACACAGTGTGTGAAAGTAACCAGACAGGTGAGAGAGTAGTAAAGGTTGGAGGGGCGAGGCCACGCCTCTCTGCTCAAACTAATCATGCCCTCTAGTGACACATAAAGCTTCTCTTTCTTGTTCTTCTGAAAATTTGATTGTAAAAAATAAACGTGTGCTGCATATTCAGAGGGAAAACAAAGAATAACAACAGCAGTATTGACAATTCTGAACTCATCTCATCCATCCATCAGACTCAATCAACTGTACAAAAGTGTCAGAAGTTACAAAAAAGTACATGGCCCTGAAACATAGGAAGACCAATCTTTGTCAATGTGTTTGAAATGGCAGAATGTCCTCCAAAAATGGATGTTATTTTTGAATTAATAGCCACCGCTTAGGAAATGCTGATTCCGAGAGTGATCAGGACTTACATGAAAGCAACAAGATCCAATGAACAAGATGTTCCAGGAGACCTGCCCCACCAGTGCCATCCCCTTACAAGTCATTTCCAGAGTCATGACCATCGCTTCCACCACCACTTGTGTCCTCTAGTCGGGCACATGTATCCAAGGTAAAATAATAATTTTTAAAAAAGAAGACTATTCTGTCACAAAAGAAGAGAAATACAGATTTGCATTTTTTTCCTTGGATTTTTTTTTCCTAGTCAATCTCGTCCGCCATCGTCACGCCCGCTGTCACCTCCAGTGCCAGCTCATGACCAATTTCCAGAGTCTATCTGGGATAGACAATCACACACACTCCCATTCACATCTGCTGACAGTTTTGCTTCATTGAACATACAATTGATGTCTCTGGAATGTGTGAAGAAGCCGGAGGACCTGGATAAAACCCACAAAAGCACAAGGAGACCATGTGAACTCCACATAGAAGCCGAGATGAGAGACAGGCATGCCATTCTCCCATCCCCATGCTGTTCTTATATTAAAGCGTGAGCACTATTTATAAGTGAGACTTTGTGGAAAAACCACAAGCCAACCTTAGACCACTTGAAAAAACAAATATGCATCCTATTGTGTGGCAGTTTTGTAATCTATCAAATTGCTAAAAATGAGTATTGACTTTTTAATCAATAGGGCACACCTACTGAGTTGTACACACAAGGAAGCAAACACGACATAAAATGTTTTTGAGGAAGCATTAGAGAAAGTATCTTCACAATGCCAATACTAACTGACAACTATTGATTTTCAGTGCCAAGGAAAAAAAAAGAATGAACTAGCATTTCACTTTCACTAAACGAAAATGACAATTTTTGGCCAGCAGAGGGGGATGTCAAGCAATTTTTAAAATGACAGCATACAAGAGGCTCTTTTTAGCAATCAGTTTAGAATTTATGTTAATTGGGAATTTACTGTTCGGGCTCCCACTTAATGCTAATTACCTTCAATAAGCAAAGCCTTTTTACTTTAACGATATATTAGTCACCAAACAATACAAGTGTTTGCTATCCTATCTTGGAGGAAAGTTATGACTTCTTTTTTTTTCCCAAAATGTCTTACTCTTTTCTATATGTATATGAATGACCACAGAAGCCCATGATGAGGATAAACTAGTCTTAACACAGAAAACTGAAACACTTGGTACGGGCAAGTCAATTGCACAAACAGATCCGGCCGAAACTGTCAAACCTAGTATATTTGCATTTATCATAAATTCAAATATGTTAAAATAAAATAATGATTATGTTTTTACGGAGCCAAACTCACATTAAATATAAGGCAATATTCACAACTGTACATACATATATATATATATATATATATATATATATATATATATATATATATAGAGAGAGAGAGAGAGAGAGAGAGAGAGAGAGAGAGAGAGAGAGAGAGAGAGAGAAATAGAGAGAGAGAGAGAGAGAGGGATAGATATAGATGACATACATATATATATGTATATCATGTATGATTGCCTTACAAAACAGATTGATGGAAAACTAGTTTTGAAATCAGAAGACGGTAAATAGTTTGTTCAACTGTTTTTGTAGATATATTGAAGTATTTGTTGATGTATTTTAACGGGGGGATTGGTAACAAATGCTTGCAATATCTCACATGTTGTGTTAACAGTGAAGACAATTTCAAAGAAACATAATGTCAAGTCAACATACCTGATTTGTCTTCGCGGGCAACATGAAATTATGTCGCAGGCTGGATCTGGCCCCTGGGCCTTGAGTTGATGCCCTTGCGTTAACCCAATCAGTGACAACACAAAGTACAATATGGCAAGCGATAGTTTTTGTACAGAGTATGATTTTAACCTACCGTAAGCTTTCTCATTACTGTGTAAGTGGTATACAGGTATAAAAGATTAACACTATAGATTATTTTAATCTTCAATGTAAAGTTTTTCTTCAACATGATTCAACAAGAGAAACACATCAAAATTAATAACCCATTTTTGAAAGTTCCCTGTTGTGTTGAATTATGTGTTTGCGTTTGATACGAATGTATATATTTTTTTAATGCAGCGTCACATTGTTTGGGCGACTTTATTTTGACAGCACGATATGTAGTTTCCTGTCCCGTCCCATCATATTGCGTGTGCCTTCACTCCACTTCATTCACCTCACTGAGGCTGGACAGTGGACACTCACACTACAGCAACCTGCCCGACGCAAACATTTGGCTTTCGTTTCTGAGTAAACGCACGCAATCTTACACACTTTTCGGACACTGGAGTTGTTTTCCTATAATTTAGCACTTCATACTCCCTCAAATAAATAAAAAACTGAGGCGACGATTGAAGCGTACCTAACCGAGAGAGCCACAACGTGTGTTGAGGTGGATCTACTTTACTGGTTGTGTCTCGAGGTGAGAAGTGAGCCGCTGCTTGTCTCTACATCCCGGACAGCCGAGTGACCTTCTTGGCCCAAACTACAGGTAAGTTCACCGCCTACCCTCCTTTTAAACAATATGGAGGGAGTTCAATAAGAAAGCAGTAACTTTAACATCGGTTTAATTTTCCAACTTTTGAATCGGGACTGCGTTTTTGTGTGGTTCTGTAGTGTTGTCTGCTACACTTGTTTGACACTTTTAATTTGATTCATTTGAGTATGCGTTTTCCGACAGGCCCCTCAAAACAAACGTCATTGTTATTGCATCTTTCGCATCGTGAGCTTGGCCATCTTGCGCACACCCAGCTACATATCCCAGGACTGACTCACTCTTTTGTCAGCTGACAAAGGAATGCATCAGGCGCGTGCACCAAATGCCAAATGCCTTATGCCTTATTCACCTGCTAACAGTGTCCGCTGCACACGTGCACAGCTGCGCCACCGACGACTCAGATGCAAACCCAGAAATCATAGTGGACTTGCTGGTCATTACAGTACCTGAAGTTTGAGTCTTTTTACCTTACAATCTGGAGAGTGTGTCTCTTGGATGAGTCATGTGACCGCCTGTTTAATTTGGCCCCTTCCAACAGGGGTGTGAATCACAATCATTGGAAAAGGCCATTAATGTTAGTTCCAATCAAAATACTTTAAATATTGTAAAACCAACTCCATCATTATCCATGCAGCCGCGGACAGAAACACTTGTAGAAACTCTCTTTTTGCACATCAGTTAACGGCACATATTAATTATGCATTTGTCGATTTTATGTTCATTGTAAGTATTTTGGACACTGGTGCCTATTCCAGCTGAATTTGGGCAAGAAGGGAGCTACACAATGGACTGTTGCCAGTCAGTGTCAGGGCACATACAGCAAACAACCATTCATAATCACATTAACACCTACAGATAGTTTAGAGCAGGGGTGTCAAGCTTGTCATGGGCCAAGGTTTGGTTTTAGGGTCATGATTAAGTCCACGTTGTGTACAGTAAGGGAAAAAATGCAAAAAACAACCTGATTGTCTTTCATATAAAGAGGTAAATATTTCATGATATTTAAAATGCGTTCTTTGTTTTATATTATATTTTCTTTTTATAAAAGTGAAACATTAATAGGTTCCCTTCTGTTTTGGAAAATGAACAATACACACAAATGCAACAATAACAGTTTGAACACTCTGAATTACTATGCTATAAAAACTCTACTAATAGCATTTGGTATTGCTTTGCCTCCATCTAAAGTGCCAGGGACTGGCTATTAAAGACTGCAGAAAATTGAATTTGTACCGTGTTAGTTAAAAAAAAAAACATAAAACAAAACATGGCCATGACATCAACTAGCCAGACGCTGAGCTGCTCTGTTTGTTTACGAACTAGGCACGTGACTAGAGTGTGTTGCACTTCTTTTCCCTTACCTAATATGTTCTGTGTGAGAACTCCAACCCATCACATAATTGCCTCTGCATTTGCTTATTGTAACGTTTATGGCTAATTTTGAACAGAACAGAAGGAACAATTGTATCAAGCTTACATGGACCAGCCACCGAAAAAATGACAGGGTTGGCCGAATGTGGCCCGTGGGCCTTTAATTTGATACCTAAGATTTTTCAATTAATCTAAAATGCATGTTTTTGGAATGTGAGAATAAGTCGTAGAAAACCCTTGCAAGCACAGGGAGAACATGCAAACTCCACAGAGGCCCAGAACCTCTCGACTGTGAGGCAGACTATAGCACCTAATCATACTTTTAACTAAAGAACTGAAATTTTCTTTAACAATGGGTACTGTAAAAGCATTTCAACGAAGCCGAAGGTGCTATCGAAGCATTGGCTTCAAATTTTACTTCGTAAACTGCACAATTCAAAGTTCAATGGTAAATTTAAACACCAAATTATGACTTCAATCAAATTGTAATCAGCAAAATGAGAGGTTTTACGCTCAATTATATTAAGATATCACGGTCCTTATTAAATGTTGTCAGACCTTGGTTTATTCATCCAAACTAAGTACAGACTGTATTCTTGATTCTTCGTGGAAAAACAGAGAGAACAAAATGAAATGAGTTGCAAGCCGTAAGACTGACAACTGTCAAAAATACAACGTATTAAAACTTATTTTCATCCATATTAAGGGAGACCTGACAGTACATGGAGGAGTGTAACAACATTCACATACACGGAACAACCTGTATCACTATTTGCTGGTGTATTCAAACTATGCATTGAGAAACAATGAGATCTATAGTCACACTGCTACGTTCCAACTGAGTAGCCATTTGAAACTGTGTAGTTGATGGGATGCTGTTGTCCCAGCTGTCCGGACGCGGCTGCAGGTGAAGCTTGTAATCCGTGCCTGTGAGCTTCTCGCTGAGAGGAGTGCTTTTATTGGCGCCACATGCACTGATGGATATGTGGGCGCAGCAGTGTAGTTTCAATTTTGAATGGTAAATCCTGGAATGTGTGTGCGGAATGGAGATATGTAACTCGTCAAGTAGTTTAACAAACAATAAGGTGATATGTTGCAATGTTCTGACAACATTTCAAAACACATATTTTTATTTGGCGGCTTCATCATTTAAAGGTCCCATGCCATCAAAATAGTTTTTCCCCATTGTTTTATGCATAACATGGCTCAAAATGAGTCTGTGACCTGGTGTAAGTTTGACATCTATGGCGTTTGTCATTTGCATGCAATAGCCTTTGAAAGATAGGAAAGGCCTGAAAAAACAAGCAGATTTGATTGCGGTGTCATCGTGATTGTGTGGTCACTTAGTATTCAAGTACTTGCCCACTTCGTGGTTGCTGCACGCCCACTCAACTCAGAAAAAATGCTGATGGCGACTGCCAATATGTAATCACTCTTTTGAGGAAATAAATATGGAATCGCCCTGTAAATTTCCCTTCCCAAAACCAACACCTGCATCAGATTTGCTTGTTAGTCTGCTGTTAAACAGGAGTAATCACACCTTGGAGAGCCGTTGCACCAAATGGACTGACATGAGTCATGCCTCTAACAGGAGCGATGTCAATTGAAACAAAGGAGAAGATTATCAACCTTAAAGAATGTATATCATCATGCAATTTTGAAAAACGTGTTGGATGTTCGCAGTCAGCTGCTGTTTCAATGTGAACATTCAACAGAGGTCAGTGTGTTGAGATGCACCCTACCACTATTGTACAATCTACTACCTCTACAAGTGGCACACAACCAAAAAGGTACTGAAAGTTGTATTTGTATGTATGTATTTATTTAGATGTGCCATCTCATTTTAGGGGTGGTCCAACAAGTTGTAACGTAGAAATGTGTTATTTAAGTTTTCCTTACAAAATATCAATTCAACTGAACCCTCCTCTCCTTTGGAATCAAATGTCTGTCCCTTGTGGTACAATTTGCCTCCAGTGTACAGTAATTAGATTGCAAAGGTGCCAGGACTAAGGCAACTCCAAAACAAGCAAGGATGCAAAAGCAGTGCTTTTTTTTTTCCGCACCAACCAAATATGTCGTTGCTTTATATGCAGTCAATAATGTGGTAATCCAAGTCATTTGGGGAGGCCGAAATATTTATGGAGTGGATTGTGTCTCCTTTCCAACCTTTGAAAAGATTCTTGTCCTGACATATGCCAACCCCAGAGTCTCTTCAGTCTGCCCTTTTCTCGGGTCCCTCATGCTCAGGGTGTTTCCAGCTTCCAGACATTCTTGGATAGCTGGCCATCTGCTAACCAAGGGTTGCTTCCAGAAGTGCTATATCACATTACCCACTCTTGACTTATTTAAAGGATATGAATAAAACTGTGCATGACTGCGGCATCGTCATGAGTGACTTTTGTGTGAATTGGATTCAGACCATGCCTGTCACGTTTGCAATTTCAGCTGCTTGGATGGCAACCAGATATTTCCACAAGAATATGACAATTTGCTCATCCTCCTTCTGTTCAGAACCGTTCACATTATTCCACAGTGCAGTTGTCAATAGGTGGCATGCAGGAAGTGGTTTGGTTACCATCTGGACCTCCAAACCCTTAGACACACGACACACACAGCAGTAGGTTGAAAGGCACTTAAACTGGCAGCTGGTCACTGAAAAGTGATGCTCCGCAGCTGAAACCACCATATTCTATGCTTTTCTATGAATCATAAAAGTAAACTGTGGAAGTATGAACACAGCAGTCAACCGGCTCTTGTAATTTATAGTTGCCAAGTCGGACCGGCTGCCTTTGAGCAATACCAGGACAATGAAGGATGAGGAATCCTAATGCTTTTGAAAAGAGATGCCATCTAAACCCTCCCTTGCATCTGTTCAATCTCAGGTGTCACTGAGGGGCATGCAAAATGTTTTTGTGCTTCATTTAGTCAGATGTTCTCTTTGTATAGTCAGCAAATACATCAGAAAGCTATGTTGATATCGGAATTCTGGTGGTCATGTTGAATTTGATCGATCTAACAAGCGTTGTAGGTTTTGTTTTGAGTCAATGTAGAGATATTATGCTTCACTATTTTAAGAGGGTAATTTCATTTGACCAAACAGATTGTTGTTGTATGCAAGTGAACGCCGTAAGCAAGTCAATACCTTTGCATCCCCACAGCCTTGGTAGCATCAGGGCATTTAGCTGTTGGGCTGACTGAAGTAGGAATATATCATGAAGGACAGCAGCAATACGCTTTTATTTTCAATGATCTGCACAAAAAAAAGAAAAACTTTCTTTGTCCATGGCTCTGTGTCAGCACGTTATTTGAACAAAGAAAGTGGTTCTTGTGTTGAAGGTCTGCGCTCATCAGACACGGGCACTTGACCCTTTTTTGCCGGTCCGTCCTCTGTCCTCTGTCCGCAACCTGGGTACCCTTCCGTATCCGTCCCTCCGTCCTTCCTTCGATCCCGTCTGTCCTTGTCCTTTTAAAGCGCATCTGTCCTTGCATTCCGTCGGTCCGCCTCCCCACCACCCAAAAAAAAAAAAATGTCCATGCAGTCATGAACATTTAAAGCTCATCCAATTTCCTATGCACATCCACTTAACACATTGTTTTAATTTTGAAAATTCTACAATAAATTACTACGGTAGCTATCTCATGACAGGTTTTACTAATTTCGTATTAAGGAAATTTAAATGACCATTTCTAAATGGGATAAGGGCTGTAATAATGATCCACCAAAGTTATGGCTTGATTCATTTTCTGAGCCACTGTCACACATGATTCACTCCACCCTTAGGGCAAATAGTCTGGGTTTACGATTTTTTTACGATCCATACGATTTTCAGATTTCTAGGCCTGTTTTAACTTTTTTTTTTTTTTTTTTTTTTTTTCAATAAACTAAAGATAATAATATTGTACATTTTTCTATCACTTTGGAGCCACAGAATGGGGTTTGGAATGGCCATGTAGCGGTTCTGCCATTACAAAGATGACAAGTTTGTGTCTTTAGAGTATAATGTTTTTTTTAATCTCTATTGTATCATTATAGCCCTAAGTGTAATTCAAATTAGTCATTCCTTTTGTTGGTGAGCGGCCATTTGTCTTCTCCTTTAACCAAGGCCAATGGCACTGGAAAAAGTCCTGATAAATAGCCATGTCCTGTTGAAACTTGAAGTTTGAATATGTCCAGTGTGAGAATGTGCATTTTAGATCTGGATATTAGAAATATTTTGGGCGTTAACCTACCAGCCCTTGCAGCAGCTGGTGGTCTTGCACGGTGCATTCTTCTCTTATGGGTGTTTGTGCTCCAGAGGGGTGTGGGAGTGAAGAATTTGCTTTTGCTGGAGCACTACCGGGGCCACAGGCATCACTGGTTAGATAAGGAAATCCTAAACTCATATTTTCTTCCACTGTCCGTACCACACAGGCAAATGCCGGCAAATAGTTGATTCAGATGTATACACATTACTGTATCCGCTCCCTTGATTGGATATGGGGCTTTAATTAAGCCCGTGAGGGTGTTTGGCTGACTCTCACATTGGCAGCCTAATGAATGCCTCTTTTCATGTGCAGCAAGCTTCCATCCACTGTACTTTCATGCAAATCCCCAATAACCCCTCATGCTGAGTGTACACAAAGGAGCACGGCGAAAATCACTCACAGATGTAACGTGCTCGGTTGCAGACGGTCATTTTTCGAAGTTTGTCAGCATTTCTTTAACGTTTGTGATCGTCATAAATTGTCTGTGTTATCTATTTTAAGATTTAAAATCATTTGCTTATCTGCGCTGCGCTGTAACCTCATTTTGGTAGAAAATCGTAGCATTCTTATTTCCAGAGGGACAAGAATGATAATAAATCCATAAATTGATTTTTAAGAATACGAAGACTTTGTTTTTGAAAATGGAGTAGTAGTACACTTACTCGGTCCGAAGAAGAGCAATGTGACATCTGCTGTGGGAAGTTGAGCTACATCCACGCCGACCTTCACTATTGCAACACCTCCAGATTTGATTTGTTAATTTTCCCCATTGGCGAGCAAGGAAATTATTCTCTTATCTGGATAACGTTCGAGCAACATCAACATTACTATGCCCTTGTAAAGTTTCAATAATCTCAAATATGCAGAATGTAAACGCTGGTTCTGTAAACAAAATAACTTTTAAATAATTTTTACTTCAGGACCATCTGGACAACTACAAGGAATATTCTCTAAGGTATTATTAATATAATGATATCAACAGTAGTGACCTGTTCGGTCTATGCAAAATCTTTGATGTTTCTGCCTGTCCGACCACTACGCCCTCGAATTTAGATGAGAATCAGTTTTACATTTGTTCAATCAAATTACTTAGCGATTTCATTTAATCAGCCAGATAAAACCCTGTTTCGATTTGAATCTAATGCAACATGAGAAAAGATTAAACCTTAGCAATGTAATCCACTTTTCAAAAATAATCTGTTTACATCAGGACAGAAGAAAGAGTAAGAGGAGGGTGTGGTTCTATTGTCAGGAAGCAGCCCTAAGGCCCAACACATGCTTTTGCCTTTCCACCAGTTTCTGTCCCTGTGCCCAACTCCCGAGAGATCCTCAGTTCAGCCAATAACCATAGACCTCTGAAACAAAACCCTCACAATTTTAACCCTCTCGATACACCAACTATAGTATATTCACCAAGAAGTGATGAACTAAATCAGCCATGGCTGACTGGTGCCTGGCAGGCTGCTCTTCACTGTTCGATCTGATGTTTCTTCAAATCAGAGAAGATATTCCAGATTCATTGCTATGGGAAATAGTGCTGCCTTGTTATGAAACACGTTTGTCACAATTAATTTTGCTTTGTCTGATGGTAATCCAGAACTGTATTTAACAATAAAGAACTGGATTGAACAGTAATTAAGAGCAATCAATCGTGGTCAGTGTCTGTACTTTAGCCCCTCCAGTCATTTCCCCATGCAAGCTCAGTTGCCAGAAGCCAGAAGCATAAACCTGCTTCTCCCCCTAAGCCTTTGGCCCTAATACCAACTGACAAACCCCAGGACAGTTGCTTTTGCAGAACTATGCCAGCGATCGGACTGACTCACAGCTGGGGAGTTCTGTTCAATCAAGAAGTACGTTCATTGCATTTTTATGACCTGGTGGTGGCGCAGGCAGTTGTCAGTCATATTTATTACGGCACATAAATGAAAATCCCGACAATAAATACATCTAAATGCTTTCTATCAAGCATCACCAGTAGTCATTGAGTGTAATCAATATCATTTGCACAAGTGTTAAGATAAAATCCTGGGAGTTGATTGATCAGGCAAAGCCAGTTCAACTGCTTCATTCTCCTGTCAGTATAGCCAATGGATTTCGGATTACGTGTTTGTACACCTACAAAGCAGGTCTTCAGGCCGTTGCTAAGTCTGCTCCTCTCAAAGCTGACGATGGGGTCTGCAGGTGCTTGCTATTGTGAGGCGGTTCATTTGATCCTTACGTTTATTAGCAGCAAAGAGGATTGCGAGCATCATCTAGGTGCAGTAAGATTGTTCAAATCTCTTTAAGATGCTCAGGAGAAAAGGATGAATAGGAATCTTCTCCCCTCAGGGCCACATGTGTCTTGGATCCTTGTTAAAAATAGTTCTTGGCGTTGAGTCTGGCGGGTAACTAATGTTAGTGTTATTGGAGCTCTGTATTTGGTTTTAGGGTGTTTTCGTGATAAACATTGCTCTTGTAAAACGGCTTGTTTGTTCTTGTGCTTCCTGTAAAAAATATGCTGAATAGATGGACAGTGTTTCCTCGACTGTTGGGGGTACATTTAATAGTGGCTGTTTATCAAATAAAGCAGTTGACAATTTCTAGTTTTTCCCTTCTTGAGAGGATTACCGTAATGTTTACATTGGAGAATCAGCTTACGCTGTACTTTTTTCACGCTGTGATGTTGGGGAAATAAAACCCTCCTAAGTCTCCCACTGATTAACAAAAAGCGGTGGGGAAAGCAATAAAGTTGACGATTAAACTATAAAACCTCCTGCCCGCCACCCAGTATGAAATCAACACACTCCTTTTTTTCCGGGTTTTGTGTTATCTCAGCCATTGCCTTGATTGAAAATTCCTGAAAAAGCCTTGAGGCTTCTTTGTCCGTGTGCTTTTGAACACAAAAATTCAATGCAACACTCATTTAAATTAAGTAGACGATGGAGAGACACATACATCAAGCAAGTGGCAGCTGTCTTAGTCCAATTTACTACCAGTGTACTACCAAATGAAAATCTTCAAGTAATGTGATTAATATGAATATTTTACACAAAGCACGCAGAAATCACAGAATCCAGCGCATGACTTCACTCACTGACTGTAACAAGGTTCTGTGTTTCACTCTTCATTTGGCTCAGGCATTTTTGCTTGGTTTGCATGTTCTACCTGCACTTGCAGGGATTCTTTCCCGGTACTCCGATTTCCTCCCACAAACCACAGGGATTGTAAATTGCGCCGAGGTGTGAATGTGCATGTGCCTGGTTCTCTGTCTTGCTACTGTATGTCAATCCTGCAAACATATAATGATCTATCCGAGATGATCTTACACATCGTAAAGAGAAGTAAATATTATCCTAATGCAATTTTTGCATTATTCGTGTTGCGGTCCACTTGCCCATAATCTGCAGTTCAACAGGACATACTTATCCCATTTAGTTTGAAATTTATATGGCAGGTTGGTATTGAACCTGAAAAGTGGCTTTAAATTACTACTTTTTCAGGCTCGTGGGATCTAACTACTTGTATATTCAGTCTGTAAGTGGCTGACTGTTTTATTAGATGGAGAGAAATGGGAGGCCGGCATACTTTTCCATAGTCAACAAATAGTTAAAGCCTAAAGGACTTTAGCCGATGGCAAGTGTAGCACAGGAAACTATTATTAATGTTTGCTGTATAAACAGTGAGTGACGAATGCCATTTAAAATGTTTGACTTAGAAATTCAAGTATCATGGCTCATTTCTATGAAGTGCAGCTACAATAATAAAATCATGTATGATTATTAACTTAAAGGCAACATTTTCAACATAATCAATCAAACCCATGGAATAAACTGTGATTTTCTACATTCAGTTGTATAAAATGTAAATAAAAACAGAATACAATGATTTGCAAATCCTTTTCAGCCTACATGAAATAGAATACACTACAAACAAGATCATTAATGTTCAAACTGATCAACTTTGTTTTTTTGTTTTTTGCAAATATTCACTCATTTCATGCCTGCTACATGGCAGTTGGTCAAACTGATCAACTTTGTTTGTTTTTTGCAAATATTCACTCATTTCATGACTGCAACATGTTCCAAAAAACCTGGAACAGGGGTATGTTTACCACTGTGTTACATCACTTTTTCGTAATAACACTTATGTTTTTGTTTTTTTTTACATGTAAATGTTTTCTATCACACTGAACTTTTTAAACTTACATTGATATCAAAACATAGGGAGTTGTGAGGTGCATTTTCCAACTAATGTGACACACATTGCGAAAGACACCTAAATCTTCAAGTCTTCATGATCTTCTCATTTCTAAACGGATGGTAGCGGCTCACTGTGTGTCTATCCCCAGGTGGGGTCCTCTGCCTTCCACCCGAATCAACACAAACGCATATTATTCTAATATCATGCTTTCACATGAAGGCGAGTGACAGAAGCTTGAAAAATATAGCAGAAGTTGTTTTTGTAGTGTGGTGTGTGTTTACACATGGTAGGGGGCAATTTAGCAGCTGGAGAAACAGTCTTGATTCAATTACTGCTCCATTAGAAGACCACTAAGGTCTTCACAAATCTACACAAATCTTGCATATTTGAATCCAAACAAAACCATTTGTATAGGGCCTGCAAAAAACATATAATTTTATTGAATCTGTTCTTTGATCATTTCAGTTGAGGAGAGTGAGGTGCATATACCGGACTGATTGAATTGTTGATAAAACAATAATTGCCGAAATATTCAATCACATCAACCCTGGTTGCTGAATTTTTTTGTGGTTTTCTTGAGTTTGCGTTGTGTGTAACATGGTTTTCTATATTAACTGTGGCTTCGCTACTTCATGACTGTCGTTGACTGACGTTGGCCCGAACGGACCAGTGCAAATTCCTTGAAAAAAAATGATGAAATCAACATATTGCTACTTTTTAACTCATTTACTACCAGACATTTTCAGACCCTCTTTTCCCCTAACGTTTGAAAAAATTTGAAAAAAATATAAATTCCTGGGATTGAATGGCTAGACTGTAAAAAGACAAATAAATACATCAATGGCAGTGAATGAGTTAAATATTTAATTTTTTTTTTAATTCATCATTTTTCTTTGATCTTTTAACTGTTGCACATATTTTGTCAGATGAAATTATATTCTTCCCTGATTAGACAACATATAAAGCCCAGAAAATGTCAAATGTTAAATATTCTGTTAGGTTTTAGACTGTGAAAAAAATTACATGCAAGAAAGTATCTAATATTTTCTTCAAGACTTAAATAATACAGTATCAGTATACTAAATGTAATAATCATTGAAACTTAACATATTACAGGTATAAAATATCATCATCCCCTATCAGGGCTGGGAAAAAATATCGTATCGCTATGTATCGCAATATTTTTTATGCTGATAGCAAGTATGCTAAAGTACCGATACTTTCGATATCTTATGTTATGTTTGAAGTACTGATACTTTTGATATCTTATGTTATGTTTTGCACGTTCTGTAACATACTTTTGGAACATTTGAGGTCCTTAAAGTTGAGCTTTGTGAATGGAGTTTATTGCACTCCTGTGTATCAGGAACAGTTACTAGTGCAGTTTATGCACTTTTTGATCGTGACACCTGAAAGCATGTCACATGGCACTTAAGTTGAAACTTTGGAAATGCATGTCTCAGTTTTTTTTAAATGTGTAATTTCATTATATTTAAGTATCGAAATACGTATCGGATCGCAACCCAAGTATCGGGATTCGCATCGGATTGGGACAAAAGTGTATCGTCACAGCTTTAATGGCTATACAGGGCAACTGTTGGTTTTGGCAGAGCCACCACATCATGGCTTGTGGTAACCCGAAAAAAGGCTTAATGTTGGACACTGTGTCATAAAATTGTGTGCCTGCTGGATTTAATTAATTCCTCTGTTTGTAATGCACTGGCAGTTGACCTGTAAAATGTAAGGATGGACTGTATCTGGTTATTTTACTGCATATTTTGATATCCATGTGTCGTTTTAACAATGTCTAAATAGGGTTGTTCATGAAGTCTGGAGAATAGATTGGAACAGGGACTAACATTCCGATTCTCCTGGAATGGTTTGCATTTAAAAAATTTACTTCCCCATTCTGGTGCCTTGTCCACTAGCCTAACGAAAAACCCTCAGGGGATTAAATATAAAAAAGCAAAGAATGTGTTGACTTCATCGTTGTGAAAAGGTATATTGTATTATATTGTTAACTTGTTTAACAGGTTGCATCTGCCTCACAGATCAGAGGTAGTGGGTTCAAAAACAGACTCTGTCTTTGCTGTGTGGAGTTTGCATGTTCTGCCTGCAGCTGAATGGGTTCTCTCTGCGTAGTCTACTCTGGTTTCCTTCCACATTCTGAAAATGTGAAATGAAAACATGACATTTTCAGTCAGTGTGAATGTGGCGTGAGATTGGCCAGCGACCAGTTCAGGGCATGCCGCACCTCTCGCCCAAAGTCAGCTCTGATAGGCTCCCGCTCACCCGCACCCCTTTTGAGGATACGTGGTAAAGAGAATCCATGGATGGGTCGAGGGCGCTAATCGAAACAAGAACTTTACCCTGAGAAATCCCTTGCAAATGGACTTGGAAATGGAGTTCTAATTTGCAGCAATAGACATGACATGTCCACAACGCAGCAGGCGCAATTCCCTGAATTGGCAGATATGATCATTTTCCTCAACAAGAACTGATTTTGAGTTCTTACTGTACCTGCCAAGTTGCTCTGATTGTTTCATAGTGTACACCAGTGCCCCGTTGTTCAAAACTCGGTTGGATAATGACTGGTAAAGAATTTAACCAGCAGTAAGGTGTTAACCAGTGGTTTAAATAACTAACAATTGAACAACTGGGTACAGGTTTACTTAGTCCAGATGTCGGCAACCCAAGCGGCTCTCCTTCTCCTGTGGCTCTGTGAGCATTTTGCTGCTTAGTTAGTATTCCACAATGCAATATTAATCAGAATATCAAGTCTAGACTAGTAGGGCTGCATAGAACATACCGTATTGTAAAGAAAGGTTTTGGGTTAACTTCAGCTTTAAATCAATCTTGCAAAATACTTAAAAATGTTAATACACGATTTGTGGGATTTTATTAGGGATGTGCGCGACTAGTCGTTTAACCGTCTACGATTTATTAAACGTTTTTTATTTTACTAGTCAGTTAAACGCGGCATTAAGTATCACGCATCTTGTTCCACACGCCTCTGTCTCGGCCTCTGTAAACATGCTGAGCACCAAGAGAGAGAATTGCTCCCTCCCCCCCTAAAAAATCCTATTTTTTTTGTGTAAGCGTTCATATTACATTAAAAATGCGACCTCTGTCTTGTCTGCTGTATGAACACATGCGTCGTCAAAGTGGCACGCCTGCGCAGAAGAAGAGACGACGTCACACCCGACGTTGCGTTTGCGGAAGTAAATGTGGTCCAGCGTGTCGGGGCATTCAAGCGATTAGGTAGCAGGTAGAAATAAATACAGTATTTGGGGCAAATTATGAGGCGAGGCTTTATTATCTCATTTCATGGAGACATCACTAACGATGACGTCACGTCACAACCGTGCGTAAAAAATCAATCTATCTGAGCCGTGGCTGAATTACTACGATCGCCATAAATGTCCACTTTATGCTTCACGTTTCAAGTGGGATTCAATTAAAGTAAAATATAAAGTCAATGGTGTTACTCAAAACAACTTTGCGATCCCCCTGCTGCCAGCACTTTCCCTCCGCCTGTGCGGAGCGCATCTTGGGCTCGTCAATGTCGTATACAGTATATGCGACCTGGCCGTTCAGACCGCGAACACGAATCCGATCCAGGACCACATATGAAAGCGACCCACGTCGCATTTGAAAAAATCGGAATTGAGCCGTTCTGACTGTCATAAAAAAATCAGATACAGGTCGCATATGCGCAAAAAAAATCTGATCTGGGTTGCATTTGCCTGCGGTGTGAACCTGGCCTTAGAGGAAAGATACACAGCTGAAAACTTGGCTGCTCTCCGGCGAAGTGTGATGGGTACATGGACACTACAAAATAAAGTCGTCGCCTATGTGCATGATAATGCAGCTAACATGGTGTTAGCGAATGAGACCCTGCTGGACTGGGAGTCGGTACCATTACTCATTACATTATTCATAATAAATGCCATGCGTAGCATTGGAAAATGTTTCAGAAATGTATTTCTCTTTCAATTGTTCACCTTTATTCAGTCAGTTGTTGTTGTTACATCAATATCATTTAAATTAACAAACTTTCTTGAATGTTTGGGCTAAAATAGCCCCTAAATACACACAACATTTGCATTTTAAACTTTGAATCCAATATGTATTACAATTCAAGTTTTCTTCCTTTATAGACTAGTCGACTAGTCGCAAATAAAATTTGAGACTAGTCGGCGGGCAAATTAGTCGAAATTCCCATCCCTAGATTTTATGATAGCAAATAATCTCAAAATAAACATTCGTAAAAAAAAAAAAAAAAATTACTCCTGTGTCCAATGTGCATTTGAAAAGACAAGAGTTGGGTCGAATATAACGCCAAGATTTTTTGTTGAATCACTTTGGGTAATAGTACATTTATCGAGCCTCAGAGTGGTGTTCTTAAATAGGTGCCGATGACGAACAGGGCCAATAATCAACATCTTGGTTTTATCAGAGTTAAAAAGCAAAACATTGAGAGACATCCATTGTTTAATATTGGCAAGCCACGCCTCGAAATTATAGCAATCAGCCGGGTTTGTTATCTCGAGCGGCATATATAATTGGGTATCGTCAGCATAACAATGAAAACTAATGTTATATTTACGTATAATATTACCAAGCGGAAGCATGTAGATTCTAAACAATAGGGGTCCTGGTACGGATCCCTGCGGGACTCCTCAAAACTCTGAAGTCGCATTGCCATGAATTACACGGTGCGTCCTTTCTGAGAGGTAAGAATTAAACCAAGAAAGTGCTGAGCCTGAGATACCAACACATCCTTCAAGGCGTTCTAATAGTATGTTATGATCGATGGTGTAAAAAGCAGCGCTAAGGTCAAGTAAGAGTAGTATTGAGTGTGTCGGAGACCACAGCTAGGAGAAGATCATTAGTCACTTTAGCAAGAGCCGTCTCAGTAAAGTGATGGGCTTTAAATCCTGACTGAAGAATTTCAAATCGATTATTAGCAGCCATATAGTCATTAAGCTGTTGCGTTACAACTTTTTTACAATTATTTGAAGTTGACACGTAATTGCTTGCTCAGCAGTGGACTCTTAACCACTCTGCAATGCATCCACATAAGGCAGGTGGGCATTCATTCTCTGTCAGCTCCCCCTGTTGTCGTGTTGTTTGCATTGGGCATCAATATACAATACCTTCGGGCACCACAGTACGATACAGAGTTCAGGAATTCAATTTTGTGTTCTGGAGTTTAATGATTTCATAAATGCAACAGAACACACTCATTTTTTGTCATAAAGATTAAAAACAGTATGGCGTCAGTGTGGATGATGCCATCATCTACCTCCTCCACACTTCACTCTCCCACCTGGAGAAGGCGGGGAGCACTGTGAGGATCATGTTCTTTGATTTCTCATGTGCTTTCAACACCATCCAGCCCACCCTATTGGGAGACAAGCTGGAGCGGGTGGGAGTGGCACACCAACTCACCACATGGATCCAGGTCTACCTCACAAACCGGCCACAGTATGTGAGGACACAGGACTGTGTGTCTGACGTGCTCCTCTTTAGCACGGGGGCCCCGCAGGGAACTGTCTTGGCTCCCTTCCTGTTCGCCCTCTACACCTCAGACTTCAACTACAGCACCCCTACCTGTCACCTGCAGAAGTTCTCTGACGACTCTGCGATTGTCGGCCTCATCACAGGCGGAGATGATCGCGAGTACAGAGAACTTACTCAGGGTTTTGTGGACTGGTGCCAGCAGAAACGCCTCCTGATCAATGTGGTGAAATGGTGGAGAAAGAAATTGTGGTGGATTTCTGTAGGCGCCATCACTCTGCACCTGCACCAGTGAATATCCGAGGAATAGATGTTGAGAGAGTCTCAATTTACAAGTACCTGGGTGTTCATCTGAACAATAAACTGGACTGGAGCGACAACACAGACTGGAGCGACAACACAGACACACCTCTATATAGGAGTCAGAGCAGAGTCTTCCTACTCAGGAGACTGAGGTCTTTTGGGGTTCAGGGGACACTCCTCAGGAACTTTTATGACTCAGTGGTTGCATCGGTCATTTTCCAGGGAGTGGTCACCTGGGCAGGCGGCGTCTCGGCCCGGGACAAGAAGCGGCTGGACAAACTGGTCAGGAGGGTCGGCTCTGTCCTGGGCTGCTCCCTGGACTCTGTGGACTCCGTGGGGGACAGGAGGATGTTGGCCAAGCTGTCATCAATGCTGGACAGCCCGGCCCACCCCATCCAGGGGACCCTAAGAGCACTCCACAGCTCCTTCAGTGACAGACTGTTAAACCCTCACTGTGCAAAGGAGAGATTCCGCCGCTCCTTCTTGCCTGCTGCTGTCAGACTCTTTAACAAGAACATTGTGTGGTCCATACAAACTGGCGGGAATGAGTGCAATTGTGCAGTCCTGCACCTGAGCTTATATCGTGCAATACTCAACATTTCCCACTACTGTTGGTCTAGTTTTATTTGTATCCAATGCTGTTCCTTACATTTCACTGCAGCACTGCAGCACTGTCACTTACTTAGAGTATTTTTCCTCTTGTACTATGTACAGGCTAAAATGAGTCTTCCTCATACTTTATATGTAGATGTATGTTGGTGTGTATATACACATAGGTTACTGCGTGTATTTACATATGTTTGACCCTGAATGTTTGCCGTTAATGTTATACATTAATGGCTACATTATGCCGCCGTCCCTGTATGACCTATATTTTTGCTGCTGTCCCCACTGTGAGATCAATAAAGGCCTTCTTATCTTAGCAAAAAAAAAACATATCTGCAGTGTTATCCCCACTTTAGATGTCGAAAGAGTTTTGCAGCTCTTGGTGTATTTCAGTTTTTAGTTTATTATTTTATTTTAGTCTCTGTTGCGGACTGCTAAATAAAAGAGACTTGTTTTGCCCTTTCCTCCTAAAAGAATCTAAATCTAGAATTGATTGGAGCCCAAATCTCTCAAATTCAGACGATACCCAAACATATGCCGACAGGTTCAAGATAGTACCCACTTAACAATTCAAATTAAAGTCTTTGCTTGTTCACTATAGCTAAGGGACTGCAACAATAACAATTGTATACAATAATAATGATTATGTATCCCCCTTGTATCCATCATGCTTTTGTTCTCTGGCTAAATGAAATTTCCTCTCCCCCTCATCTTACTGAGCCAAACCTTGACAGGCCATGTTTGTATGCCGCTCTCTCTCTCTCTCCTCCCTCTGTCCCTCCCAGCTGCCATTAGTTGCGTCTTTTCTTTTTCCAGGGTGCTCGGTTTGACCCCAGTTGCCCTTGACACTTGCATTTGTGTGGCGTCAGCCAATCAATAGAAACTACTATGGCCCAGTGTCAGATGTTGAGTCCGCTAATTGAAACGAACAACAAGCCACAGTAGACGACAATGAGCATTTTTAGGCGCATGTGTATGTCAGGGTGATGAATGTGCAGGATAAAAAAATTGCCACATTCACATGGTGATCACTAGTTGCAAGCCTTTGTTAGCAATGAAAAGCAACAACAAAAAAATCCCAGCAACCATTTAAAGGGGATATTACCTTGTGTTTAGCAGCATGTCCTTATCCTTATCTTCTTCTAAACAAAAGCATAAGATTGTACTTTAATACATTTTGTACATCTTCTCAATGTTTTGCACTGAGTAATTTACTAACAGTACATCGATTTATTTTTGTTAGGGATGTTCCGATCAGCTTTTATGACACCGCTACCGATACCGATCATGCATGAGTGAGATCTGCCGATACCGATACAGATTCAGATCACATGGAATATCTGTATACCTTTCCATTTATTTATGGTGACTGCTATTATGCAATATTGTCTGAAAATAAAGACAGCCATATTATTGCCGTAATTTTGACAAAAATCTATATATATTTTCAAAAGCATGAAGAAATACAAAACCGTTGCTGGCACAATACAACAATTACTCAGTCACAAAGGTCAAAATAATCAGCAGTCTCAAAATACTTAATTATGCAAAAAGTCAAATAAATAACACGACAGCCTAAACATTGCATGGTTCAGATTATAATCAAAGTATAAAAAATAGTCACATGCAGGCTTCACTTGAATAAACTATTCAATGAGTTCCTAAATTGAAACGACTCAGGAACTTTATTGTCTCGTGCATAGACAAACTATCTTGTGCATTTGTCAACGAGAAAAAAGTCACTGTTAATCTTTTTGTGAAATATAAAATGATATAGTGGGTCTGTTTCCCACAAGTGACCTACAGCTCCCTGTGGGCTGTGGCAATAATGCCACTTATACTGCGCTGTGTCCACACTTGCGTTGCTGAAGAATTGTAATTCTAATTTGTAATATGTTTCTGGCTGTATTGCCAGTCTATTTTGACTCCATAAAATTACATACCCTATATGCTACTGCATGTATGGTTAAAAGTCACTAAAAAGGTTTTATAACTTATAAAACTATAGTTTTATAACTATAACTGAGTGCACACAATACATATTTGCCTTCACATTTATTTGTTTTGAAGACGAGTGAAGACTCAAAATGGTGATCATAAAAGCTGAGAGCTCTTATTCAGATTGAATATACCAAATGCCTTTTCCATAGCACAGTTTCTTTGAAAAAGTAAAAAAGTGGAAATGTGACAAATTGTTGTCATTGGACAGTGACAATTTTATACTAGATTCCTGTGAGAATACTTTGACCAGTGTAAAATGCAGTTATATCGACTAAATTATTTCAGTAGCCATAAACGTTATTATTAACATCAGTGCTGAAGTTAAATGAGAAGACCAATATTGAAGTTTTTTGTTGCATTGAACACAAAGGGAAAGGCCTGGTTTCAAAGATAACATAATTAATCCTAAACATCACTCAGACTCTTCTCATTAATAATGCATCTCTGAGCATCAGGTCTGACATTGAGCATGCATCCAAGCCTTTATTCAAATATTCAGCATTCATGCCAAGCGATGGTCAGAGCCAGTTCTACTGCTTTCTCAAGTTTCTTGACATAATTATATTTACATGTTTTTCAACTTCTGCGGAAGCATTTGCATTCAGCAATCCATAAACAACATTGAGTTGTATTGAAATAATGATAAATAATACTTGCATAGCAGCAGCTTAACACAATTAATTCAATTAATTTTGTCGGACCGATAAAATGTGTTTATTTAATAAATGACACTTTAGAATTGTATGGTATGCACAGTTGGTGAGTTACCCCTCCACAAATCTTTTTTGTGCAACTATTGTGCAACACACAATGCAAAACAAAGTCATATTTTACCAATGTTTTGTCCTACTTATGCAGCTCTATGTGAAATGTCACACTATGAGCTATAGTAGACCTACAGTATTAAGAAATAATAGTAATAATAAAAAAAGTCATTTTTTTCCCGTTGAGCTTTACAGTTACCAAAATTTGTCACCTTTTACACTTTCAATTTTTCCTCTTCACTTTTTTTTTTTTTTTACTCTGTTTTAGTTAAATCCCCCAGGTATGATCAATCATTGATGATCCCAGGTGCCCTAATGCCTCATGGGACATTTTAATTTGCTAGCCAGTCCATATGTAGACTGCGCCACACTCAGTGTCTCATGCATGCACACACGCAAACACACACCCACACACACACACACACACACACACACACACACCCACCCACACACACACACACACACGCACCTTCTGCGTCCCAGCCCCTCCTTCCTTTTCAAGATCAGAGTTAAACCATATTGCTCTCCCAAATCTCCCTCTCGCCTTGGCTCTTTCTTATCTCTGCTCACCTGCTCTTCCCCCACTGGACGAGAGGAGCGGAGGCCTCATTTAAAAAAGCAACGGGGTTCCCTAAGCCATTAGCCATATTAGTGTTGGGTCCATGCCCATGCCCTTCCGAACAAAGACATCTTGATGCTTCGTGGAGCCGTTTGGTTGGAATTTGTCAGGCCTGACCGATTTGTAGTGCTGCAGCCTGTTGGAAACGTAGTCTGAAAATTCAGCTGTGTTTAATGCTTCCACGTCCATTATTATATAGTATAATGAAAAAAAAGTGCTTGATTTGCGGTTGCATGTGATTAAAATGTGTTAAACTCATATTTGTTTATTTTGGGGGAAAACACTTGAAAATTACATTGGTTGACCACATTTAATCATGTGCAACTAGGGATGTAACAATTCACTTCAGCCACGATTCAGTTTTCGATTTTCACTTCCTGATTTCCATTCAATTTAAAAAAAAAACAAAAAAAAAACAAAAAAAATGAATGACTCATTTTATATCCAAAAGATGTTTTTTATTTTAATATCTGCATTTGTCCTTGTTAAAAACAATAACTTTTTGTAACTTTACAAAAAAATTGAAAATTAACAAATAATTGTGACTGTTTCTCTATCTTTGTCTTGTTATAAGTGTTTTGTTATTGCCAGAACTGAAAAGAAATAAATGTACAATAGCTTTGAGTGTTGTCATTACAAATCCTTTCGTAATCAAAATTTGGATATCGATACTTTTATTCTTTTTATTGTTGCATATCGCCGCTGTCATGTGAAAAACACTTATCTCCATTTTTTTTATTTATTTTTATTTTTACATGAATGGTGTTTCCGCGTTACAGTCATCGCATTAATATGGAAATTAAAAAAGTTTCCAAAATTGGAGATAAGTGTTTCTCACAGGACAGCGATGATATTTTAAGCAGTTTAGATTGATTTTAAATCAATTTATAATTGATCATTACATCCCGATGTGCAACTGATGTACATGTTTGAATTAAATCCAAAGGATTATTTTTTTCAGTGATAGAGGCCAACTACAGCTGTCGGTAACACTGGTGGTGGCCATTCATTTTAAAGAGATGACGGGTAAATGAAAAGGGTGTTGTCCTTGTGATTAATGACATCTAGAATCCTCTGCCTGCTTTCTTGCTGGTGTTATCGGGTGCTTAACCCTTTGGCAACAACTCCTTTGTCTCCAGATCACAATCATACACCTCTGAGCTTTAACATAGCCAAGCTCCTCTCATCAATCATCTTTGATTTTTCTGCCAGCGATTCAGATAGTGTGGCAATGTGGAGTGTGAGTGTTGCTGCACCCTGCGTGCGCGTGTGTGTGTGTTGCACATTGAACAAGATGGAGAGAGCGCAGTCTATTAAGCATTTGACAATTGAAGACCTCCCACTCAAAAACAACCTGCTTAGATTGTCCTCCCTCTTCCAGCCCAAGGAAGCTGAGCAGGGTGGAAGCTGGCTTTTAAGGCGTGTCTCTGGGGGCGTTCTTTTACTTACTAATGAAGCTGTCTGTCACTCAGCCTGCTGACAGAAGGCCAGAATAACACACCCACCCGCATCCACCCCAAAATGCCACTCATTTGTCAATGGAAAAAGTAAGAGGAAATTGGATTCAGTCAAAGTCATTTATTAGAACATGCAAAGTGGCTTTCATCACTTAGCCCCTGTAATATTTGATGGTATAATGAAGACAAGCTTTGCTTTGTTCTCATTCCGGCATCCGCGTGCCTACGTTTATTTTCAACATTTCCATATTGCGCAATGGCGCCTTCATCACGTCATCGCTAGTGGACTAGTGTGCCAAAATACTACATCTCCTTTCTTTTAAAGAACTGAACTGTTGCAAATAATCACTGCTGCCAAACATCAAAGCAAGATTATGCAAATATATGCAATATATGTATTGTGGTTACGGGTGTAACTGTACGCTAAATCGCATTTCAGTTCGTTTTTTTTTAAACTTCGGTTCGGTATACAGTACAAAAGAAATGTTTTTTTTTTTTTTTTTTATATGTTTTGCGGAAAAAATGACAAGTAAATGGTACATTTTCAGAAAAAATAAGTAATAGCGAACCATTCAGGTGATTTTCTAAGAAATTACACCAGAATAAAAAATACACTAACAATAAAGATCTCTTAATTTTGTAAATTATTAAGACAATGAAATCTTTAAACACTCAGAAGCAATAGCCTATGACACACCTAAATATTCAAGTTAAACACAAGTTGTCATTACAGTACATATATACACACTTTTTGTGGTGGAAAAAAAATACATACGACAGCAACAATTATTGCTAACTATATTAAAACTATTTTTATAATGAAGAATACAGTAACTTTAAAACGTTTTTATGAAATTGTATGCACGTTTTAGGCATTGAAATCTTTTCATGTTCAACAGCATATTGTAACAAATTGGGTTAGCTGTGCTGTGGTCGGATTTGTGTGTTGCTGAGTTGTGATGTTTCCGAGGTTCATGAATGCACCATACGGCAAGCGAGTGGGGCAGCGGAGAAAGAAGAGCGCGAGCAGTTGTACTTGGATTCATAAAAACTTGATTATTAAACTACGTCTGACGGGCGTGTTCCTGGAAGAGGCTACGATATGATAAATCTCGCTGTTTAAGTTGAACGTTTTTGCTCCCTTGTCTAAGAAACATTCACAGTCGGGTGATGCCGTGCATGCTAGACGTGCTACAGTATCTGCAACAGATCCGCCAATCTCATGTACCAATGTCGGCACACAATTTTGGGACTCCTCCACGTACCTTTCCCCATCTGCGATTTTAACAGGAAAGCCAGAATGTTTCCAAACAGGAGACCGCAGTGGACACGGGGACCTTCGAGCTCTGGCTCTTTTCTGGCCACCACTCTCGTCTCCCGCACGCAACAGTCAGCGTCCGTGCGTAAGGTCGCGCTATTAAGTGGACCGAACCGAACGCAAGTGGACCGAACCGAACATGCCATACCGAAACGTATTCATGCGAACAGATCTGTGGCATTTACCTTGTGGTTCCAGTATGCTGAAATAGAAGGTGGACATTTCTTGTGTGACTCAGGCCATCTTGAAATGATGACTGACCTCAACTTTGAGAGTTGCCCATCTCGGTCTGTGGCAGTTCTGATTTCTGTCATTTTCTTGTCGCTTACTGGTGCATTGCTTACAACGGTGTGTATTTGTAAATCCATACCTTCACTTAGTGAACTCTCATCGCATTCGATCGGCTTCCGAGAAAGTGTATCTGCAACTGGTACCTGTTTCCCAGGGTTGTGTGTGAACACGATGTCGTATCGCTGAAGTTGCAGGATCATGCGTTGGAGTTGTGGGTGTATGCGACTGGTTTCTCTTCCTGGAGTAAAACGGCTCCCAACCCGCATTTGGATGCATCAACTTGCAGCTTTACCTTTTTCGTGTGGTCGAAGTAGGTAAGTACAGGGCCTGGATACTGCGTCAGAAGATCTTTCAGATGTTGAAAGGCTGTGTCGTGATTTGAGTTCCATGCAAACTCGTTGCTCTCTTTCAACAGCTGTCTGAGGGAGACTGTTGCTTCTGACAGTCTCGGGGCAAATCTGGAGAGGTAAGTGACCATGCCCAATATGGTCTCCAGTTCGGCTTTGTTGCGTGGGGGAGCCATTTCTTTGATGGCCTTAATCTTGCTGGGGTCAGGCCGGATGCCTTCCCGTGTCAGCTTGTGACCGAAATAGCTCACCTCTGTCACACAGATGATGCTTTTGTCCGCATTCAGCTTTATTCCTCTCTCTCTTGTTCTTTCCAATACGGCGCGCAGGTTTGCGTCATGCTCCTCCTTGGTGCGACCGTACACCAGGATATCGTCTACAATGGCTGCGACGCCTTGGAGCCCCTCATATGCTTCATCAACCCTCCTTTAGAACTCGTCCTGTGCAGATATGATTCCGAAGGGAAGTCGTTTGAATCTGTATCTGCCGAAAATTGTGTTGAAAGTAGTGAGCATGGATGATTCATGGCTTGGTTTAATGGTCCAATAGCCGGATCTGGCGTCCAGCACGCTAAAATATTGTGCTCCAGCGAGTCTCTGTGTGATATCATCCAGAGTCGGAAGTGGATAGTGTGGTCTTTGAGTGGCTTTGTTGAGGGGGCGAGGATCGAGGCACACCCTGAGTCTTCCAGTTTTTTCTACTGCCCCTAACGCATTCACCCACTTGGTTGGTTCTGTCACCTTTCGAATGATGTAATTTTTTTCCATTTCATCCAATTCATGTTTGAGCCTTCCACAAAGAGCTTATGGGATGCGTCGAGGTGGACACACTACTGGTGTGGCTGAAGGTTTGAGGTGGAGGACATATTCACCAGGAAACAGCCCAATTCCTTTGAACACATCTGCAAACTCTTCGGTGATGCTTGTGCTTGTTTCTGGCTGTGATTTAATTATGTGCACCAGCTTAACTATGTTTAAATCTAGACATGCTCTCTTGCCTAAAACAGCAGGTGCATTTTTAACATCAACGATGTCAAAGTCTAACATTATATTTTTTTCTTTGCATCTAGATGTTAGCCTGCAAGCTCCTTTGACTTCAAGTCTCTGTCCTCCGTATCCTGATATCTGACTGTCTGGTGAACCTATCACCACATCTCCGAATATGCTGTGAAATATGTCTGCTGGTATTACATTGTCCTGGGCACCTGTGTCAACTTTGAACTTCAATTTGTGCTTGGTTTTGCCTATTTCCACCTCTGCAAATGCCTGTTCTTTTGCTGTGTTTGCATAAATTTTTTTATACTGTCAATAAATAAGTCAGGCGGCAATTCTTCAGTGTAGTCGGACAGTGTGCACTTTTTTAGACTTAAAACTCGTCTGTTTTTGTTGTGTATTTGTCCTACACACACTAGCAAAATGGTAAAATTTCTTGCATTTATAGTATTGTCGTCCTTTTGCTGGACAGTCCTCTGTGCTGCTGTGTTCTCGTCCGCATTTACCACACTCTTTGCCAGCTCCACCGTCTGCTGCATTGGCCATTTTGCGTCCATGGCGCCTCTGTTCTGCTTTATTTGTGCGTCTGTTCACTACGTGCACGGACTGGCTAGCCGGGTTTGTAGCAGGGGAAATCATCATTTTAAGAGAGAGACGACGTCACTCCCGACGTTGTGTTTCGCGGAAGCAAATGTGGTCCAGCGTGTCGGGGCATTTATACAGTGAAGTGATTAGGTAGGAGGTAGAAATACAGTACAGTATTTGGGTGAAATGATGAGGAGAGGCATTTCTCATCACAAGGCGACGCTTTAATATCTAATTTTATGGAGACAACACTAACAATAACGTCACGTCATAACCGTGCGTAAAAAATGAATCAATCTGAGACGTGGCTGAATTACTACGATCGCCATAAATGTCCACTTCAAGTGGGATTAAATATAAATTCAATACTGTTACTCAAAACAACTTTGCAGATTCGATTTCCTGCTGCCAGCAGTTTCACTCTGCTTGCGCGGAGCACATTTTGGGCTTCGGGTGATGTCAATGTTGGATATATGCGACCTGGCCGTTCAGGATACGTATCCAATCTAGGACCACATGTGAAAGCGACCCAGGTCGTATTTGTAAAAAATGAATTAAGCCATTCAGACTGTCATAAAAATCTGATATAGGTTGCATATGGGCAAAAAAAATCCGATCTGGGTCTCATTTGCCTGCGGTTTGAACCTAGGCTCTGTGATTCACTGTCATCTTTTAATTTTTAAAGCCTTATATTTTTATGCCTTTTAAGCCCTTTATTACTGACCTTTTGGAAACACCAGTCAGCCTGAAACTTTTCAATTGTGATTGAATTGTTTATGTACAGTAGTTGCTTGTGTAGGTTCATTACTACCATAATTTAAAAACTACTCACTAGAATTTTATTATGCTCCTTTGAGGGGCATTGCAGAAGCTTAGAAAACCATTGAATTTATTTATTTATTTTTTATTTAGTTTTGAATTTATTTATTAACTCATTCAGTATCAGGCATTTTCAGACCTTCACTTACCCTAACGTTTGAAAAAAATGTAAAAAAATGTGAATAAGTTCCTGGAATTGGATGGCTGGACTGTGAAAATTTTGGGACTTTGGGATTGAATGAGTTAATCATAATGGAAACACTCTCAACCACAGAAGGTGGAGGATATGACCTATAGGGCACGGGCGTGCTGCCTCGGCAGTGGTCTGCACCTCACTGAGTGCCCCACGTCATACAGTATTTCTCGACTCCCCTAAATGTACCATTTTCATGATGCACTAGTGAAACCTTTTGTCATAAATATTCTGTTGATATTGTTTTAAGATGACAAAATGCTCATTCTTCCCTCAAAAGACAATCACACTGCAACCAGGATGTATGAACCAGTAGCTTCCCAGTGAGCCTTTGATGGCTCTAATGTGCTATCAACAGTGAAATCTGAATTAGGAACACCGGTCACTGGTGCTTTTTGAGGGATCCAGCAGGTTTATGTCTGCATGGGTGCCCTGGCCTTATATGAAACATTGTCTGGGATGAAACATCGCTGTCTTGTATGCCAGTAAAGTGAAGGATGTTCTTGTTCATTTCATGGGCAAAACATTTGACTTCCGCTTGATAGTCCAATATTCAAAATGTAAAAGACGTTAAGAACTAAGCTTTCCAGTGACCATCCTTGCATGATCTAATGCAAACGTTTCAGGAATGACACACAAACAATTCCCACATTATTATTTTATTCCTTCCCAGACTGAAAGAGTAGACAGTCTGGTGGGAGACCAACTGTCCTTTCATCAGACTTCCAGTGGGGTTAAAAGTTCAGCCTACCGCTCTCAGATATGCTCAAAGCCCAGATTGGCACTCCTCAATTATAAATAAATAAAGAAAATCAGAGTGAAGTAAAATGCCCCCGACAGCACATAACAGTTTAATGAGTTGTTTCTATGTTGTTTTATCTACTATGCTATCAAACCAAATTGATTTTGTCTTATTGAATCAGGTAACAATAATGAAACATTGTCTTGACACAATAAATAATTCATCAATAATTCAGCTTGTTGGTTTAAGCATCGTTGGGTTTTTTTCATCACAAACTACCTAAACGAGTTCCACTACAAATGGAGACGTGTAGTGCTAGTGCATTCAGCATTGTTCATTACTACTACTACTAATAATCTGCAAATCTTGATAATTTATTTTTAATCACTGTAATTAGAATGGGCATTTTTCATGCCATACGGCAAACACTAGGAAAAGGAAGTAGGTCAGAATGTATTAATGTGGACAGTTTAGTGCAGCTCTGTCATGACTCCAGGCTAACTTTTTACTCGGAGCTTAGTGGCCTCTAACGTAAAAATGTGAGTGTGCACATCGTAAATGTATCGCAAAGCAAATATTCACATTTTCATTCATTTTCACCATACAGTGGTACCTCTACTTACAAAATTAATTGGTTCTGGAAGAAATTTCTTAAGTAGAAAATTTTGTAAGTAGAGACGTGTTTTCCATGTAAATGCCCGAATACGTTCCAAACCCCCAATATTCAGACATAAATGTTTTATAAAGCTTGAAAATACATCATAGCTCGGTGGAAATGATGTGCACTAAGTGCACAATTTTATTAATTTGATTTATATGGACACATTTATTTGCATTATGCGACAGAGACAACTTGGAGAGTTGTGTGTATGTGGGGGGGGGGGGGGGGGTTGACTTATACTCCAGTGAGACTCATATGTGTTTTTTTCTTCTGTATTATGCATTTTATGGCTGGTGCGACTTGCACTGTCTCAAATTTAGGGGCAGCTTCGAGCCCTGTTTATACTGTGGTAGTTCATTCTTATTTCCATTCATCCAATTTCTATACAATATACCGGGGGTGTCAAACCCATTTTTGTCACCAGCCACATTGTATTCATGATTTCCCTCAGGGCGTGTTACGGCTATGAAACCATCTAAATGTTCAATTAAATCATATTACATTTACAAAACAAATGGTTGGATAACTAATTTGAAATCAGGAGTAAAAAAATAATTGGCACTTTTGTCAAATTTGATTACAGGTACTTGAAAAAGGGGTTTGGTAAACCCCGCAAAATACATTATCTCACCATTATTAAAAGTAAAGACATTTAGGGGCGGCAGTAGCTCATTGTGTAAGGATTTGGGCTTTGGAGTTGGAAGACGTGGGGTCAAGGCCTACTATGGACAAAAACTGTATGTACTGGTATGTAGTAAAAAAAAAAAAATAGGTAACTACTTGTTGGAGAGATACTTTAATGTGCTAGCTACTGGTGCCCTTAAGCAAGGCATCATCCCCACCACTCCAGCCAAGTGGTGGACCACTCTTTGACTTCTTTTGCTCTGTGTGGTGTGCAACACAAAATATACATAAGAATATGAGTTGAATTTCCTCTTGTGGGACACCAATGTGTGGTTCGCGGCCCAGTACTGGTCACCACAGACCTTTACATACCCCCCAGCCCGTCCCCATCACATGACCCACGTGGTCCCGGTCCGTCCCTCGTCTGCGACAGACAATCATGTCAAGAACATCATTTTCACGTCACACGCAGGCGCCGCACAAGCAGACACGCCGCCAAATAAAAAAATTATTACAAAAAAATAACAGACACACACGAACAGCGTGGTGATCTGTGACATCAAAACAATTTGGGGCACATGTCATTGCATCTGCGGCACCTAAAGGTAACACTGTTTTATTGATTGAATTTTTCTTTATTTCTGCATGTGATGTGGTACCGTTAAAGTCCGTTCTCGAAACAATTTGGCTGACTCAAACCGACCGTGCGGGCCTGAAATATAGATGAGAACTCACAGACAGATTAAAGCTCTGATGAATGCCCACCTCTGGACATTTCATTAAGGAGAGCACACCAGGTGTCTTTGAGTCCATTCTCTTTCATAACAAGTATGAACCTGAACAAGTTTGGATCTTTTATGATTTTGTTTGTGTGTTTTGGTGTGGCAGTTTTGTACTGATAGTCATCAATCGAGGCAACAGAGAACCCATGCCTGGTTAAACATCGAGAAAATGCTTGGTATCTTGATAGACGCTTAAGATAGCACCCGTGGTGAACAGAGGCAGAGAAGGGTCAAGGATTTAGTGAGGGCAGAACTATAGACGGATGAAGGACTGGTTCCACTTAACATGTTAAGTTAAAGGTTTGCTAGGGGCCATGTGCTCTCAAACCTGTACATGACTAAAACAAAAATCATGGCCTCAAATTGTCCTCTAGTAAGTTTCTGTGGCTATAGATGCAAGATTCGTTGAGCTCTTTCAAGAGCCCCCGAGACTGCTTTTCATAACTATAGAATTGATTTAAGCTCGGCAGAAAGCAGACCCTGCCATATTAGCAATAATGCTCTGGTTCTGTGTCACTTGCCTTGTGGCTGGATATGGGACCTTTTTTCATTGTAGCGCCTGGAATTCAATAAAGCAGCAGAAAACCAGGCTCGATGTTTCCCAGAGCCCAACCATAAAATTATCTGACCGAATAACGTTGTAAAAACAAGTTAAGTAGCATCCTTGCCTTTGGGGACACGTGTATTGGTTGACCGCAGACAGTGTGACAAGCTGATTAAAATGCCCACAGACCAGGAAAGCGAAACGTCCACTCTGCATTTGCTCAACCCAGTCTGGTTGTCACGACAACGGAGGGTGACAAAGGGCTCCCTCAGACGATTGAGTGCAGTGAAAGGAGAGGTGGGCGCGTGTGTGTGTGCGTGCATGTGAGATGGAGAGAGAGTGAGAGAGTGACATGGAGCGATGTTAGCTGTACAAGCGGTAGGTGGTAATGTATGCAGACCATGCACAAACAAATGAGTAGGAAAGCACGCCTTCTTAGAATTATGCGACACAATGACCCCGCCATCGTGTCCTCGATGACGTCATACTTTATCTGAGCATATGGCCAAACTTTTGGAGCTTTCTTTGTTTAGAGCAACGGAATACAAAGGGTTTCCACGCTTCTGCTACATCAAGGTTTGTGCACTCATTTCTGTTACCGCACCAAAGTCCCCTCACTGGTTGTTAACACGTATTCAGCAGTCGTCTTAGCTTTAAGACACCCTCCCCTGTACCCCCAATATAGTAGAGATCATGCCAGTAGTTTGATTTGCAAAGCAGCACTAACTGCTGCGAATAGAATGAACGACATGGCAAGCCTTCAAAACAACCCCATCCATTAAGCATGTTCTAAACCAGGACCATTTGGCTCTCAAAGCTGTCCACTTGTCCAATAAAAAAAGTTAAAGTTAGGTCTCAGCTGCTGTTGTCAATCTGCCCCAAGCGTCCCCCTTGTTGCCCTTACATTAATCACATCCGTCTTTCAGGTTGGAGTATGTTCACCTGACAGCTTGCGGAAACCGAAAAAGTGATAATGTATTTCTATGGCAACGTGTAGTTATCTATTTCCTTGCCTCATAAGGGCTCATAATGTCTTGATCCTTTCTCAGTTAAGTGCTTTCTGCCTGCCATCCCTCTCATCAACATTTTGCTTGAGTGGTCCATCTCCTATTTACCAGGGAAAAGGAATACAGTAATAACAATAGACAATAGAACCAATAGAAAGAGATTTCAGGTTCAAGAAGTGAATACACTGCATTGGTATGTATGTATGAGTATCGTTTGTTCTCTAACCAAGCTCATAACTCAAATTTCTAGCAAAAAAAAAAATCCCCATTGAAATGAACTAAATGCCATTAATCCACCCCCCCAAAAAACAAGAAAAATATCAGTTGTAAAATATAATTCGAAGAACATAATTTGAAAACCATGTAAAAGTATCATAGAATAAAATGATACCACAAAATAATGTTTATTTTTAAATATGTTAGACATGTTTGAAGATAATTGCTGAAAATGTGAAAAGACTGAAAACAATGTACCTGTAGTACTGAATAGTAGAGACATCGGGCCCTGTTTTGGTAGACTGGCGCTCAGCGTGAAAACGGGTGTAACTCCGTGTAGCGTGTTTGGGGAGGTGTTGCACCTGTTTGGGTGTGCTTCAGTACCAAGCAGCTAGGCTTAACACCTGCTTTTCCCTAGGAGGGTGTCTTGGGTGAAAGGATCCTGCTATAAATCGGCTTCAGTTAGTGTGTGTGTTTGTGTGCACTTGAAAAAGTGTTTGTGTCTGAGCACTTATGTGGATTGGCGTGTCAGCTCGCTTTCCAAGGGAAGTGGCTTTTATACTGTGTCCGCTCGGGCCGACTTCTCGGCCAGAGACCAGTGAAAGGGACACTATTCCCTCCAGCGTCAGCACACAGAGAGCCCCTTCAGCCCACCGGAGGGGCGGAGAGAGAGACCCTTCTGTATCTACATGTGAACTGAGGACAGAGAGATGACCATTGACAGTGAAAGTGACGGAAATGGTGGCATGGCTACATTTGCCTTTCATAATGTTAGCAGTTTCACTCATCTAACCCCCCCTCACAAATGCAAAAAGGCACTTTGTTGTCCCCATATGAAGCTCTAAGTCGGAATGATAGTAAAATGAGATGAAGCTGCCGCTCTTGAGTGTTGTTGAACTGCTAGTTTATTGGAGTTTTTAAACGTGTTGAAAGCACCATGCTAGTTCCTTATGGATGAAACTGAAAACTGGTCATACACTATTGCAGCATTTCTCAACATTTATTGAGCCTACGCACATGTTCCACGTCGGAAAAAAATTCACAGCACACCACTTAGCAAAACGTTTCACAAAAAGTATTAACTGTTTAAAAAAAGTACAGATTAAAATTATCTCAGGATTTGCAGGTGAAAGATGAATTGGTAACAGGGAGGGGAGTACACAGTATGTTTTTCTTTAGGTTGTCTTTTAGACCAAAAAAAAAAAAAAAACCTGCCTGCACTGGCAGATCCACCATACCATCACAATGAACACACACGTGTGACCCATAGAAGCATTGACCGGCTTTCTAGCACACACCAAATAATTGTATGAATATTTGTTGAATTCCTGAATCAGACCACCTCAGCTGTGCATTCGCATAGGAGCAAAAATAACCTTGGGGTGCTGCTTCTACTCATCAACCAGGGCAGCTCCAGCCTTGCCAGTTTTCATAGCTCTCAGCTATATTTTAAATTTTGGGGAAGATCATGTCATGACAGGCTGAACCAGTGTGTCTGCAAATGTACAACAGATCCCAAAGAGACATGGAAAACCTCATCCTGCTTTTATCTTTTAAGTTAATACCGACTGTTTTTACAGCCTTATACTGTGTCTGTTTTGTATCTTCTCACTAAGTGCCTGCTTTTGCTGATCCCAACGACACATGTTGCTTGAATGTACCCTGTGAATTGGATGCACACATGCTACTGTACATGTGCAGAGTTTTGGGCCCAAACCCAACCCAAGCCACCAGAGCACAACAAACCATGGCTCCAGTCCCAAAGTTTCCCGCTGCACTGCTACTGCTGACCCCCACATATTTTATGGGGTCGTAGTCATTGAGTGGGCTGTCACGGCTCATTAGGGGCTTTAGTGATGAACTTGCACAGTAGAGTCTCTCACTCATTTATGAAAGTGAACAGAAGAATGGACATTAGAATTGGTTGGCGAAGAGATCACAGACAAACATGTGATTATAGAAGTCCATAGAAACATTTGCTGTAATTTACAAGCATACAGTAGCTAAGGTAGTACATGAACCAAACTAAATTAATCCATATCTCTACAATTACTGAACACCACAGAGAATACTAATGTTCCCATCATGAAACAATTGATAAACGTTGGTAATAATTGCTAGAGAGAAACGTCACACTCTCTAAGAGGCGCTTCCTGTTACTTTAGTTGTGACTTCAACTTTGAAGTCAATTGTAATGAGAAATCGTTTACTTTCCTACTCCTTAGGGCCATGATCCATCCTAGAATGACTTGGCGTGCTTCATCCAATAAAAAAAGCGGGAACACACACTAACACACGCACAACACACACACCCACTACACACACACACACACACAGACACAAATCCCAAGAGCAACATCCCAAACTAAAATTCCACTCCATCTTTTCACATAGCCCACAGCTCTAGTAGGCTTTCCCTCCATGTTCCTAGTAGTTCCACACCACAGACTCCTCACATGGTAGCTCACGAGGAACTATCAGAGCTGGTCGGCAAAAGGAAGTTCCCAGGGTGATGGGGTCATTTGTGAGCTATAAATAAATTGACCACTGTGTGTTTGCTGGTCAAAGAGCAGGTGAAGACGCCAGCATGGTGGGAACCTTTCCCATCCACATTCTGTTTCAGTGACTACTTAACGACACTGTATTCTAAATGAGAATATTTATTGGAAGCTTTAAAGCAAGAAATTTGCTTTTTCGGTTTTCATAATCTCAAAAGTGCTAAAGCCCTGTTGAAGATTCTGTAATGCACCGCTTCTCGTCCATACAGCATATTTAGCCAACAGTATTACAGAAGGAATGGGGGTTTATACTTATATTTATTCAGCTCATGAATAAGTTAAGATCCTGAGACATATGCACCCCCCCTAACCAGACATGCAGCGCAACACTTGCAGCTGCTCCTGGATGGCCTCCGGTCATGTACCCATCTAGACACTCTTTTATCTCCTTCCTTTTCGACCCTCCTCTGCTTTGTCCTTATTGTTGTCCCAGTGAGTAGGGAAGAGTTAGGTGAGATACTGAAGATAGGCACATGTCTCTTATCTTGCCAATCAAGTCGCATTGCAAAGTCATTGTATATAATGGTGTACAAATGAGATTTATGTGATACAAAATACTACTGTCATTGTTGCGTATCAATATATAAATAGCACTTGTTAGCAATGAACATTAATGTAAATGGTCCTTGTAATATCTGTCTGTTTAAAAGGTTGGGTAAAACTGTATTCATTCATTCCTTTGACCTTTTCTCTGAGAGGTCAGTGGAATGGCTGAGGAACCCACTTAATAATTAAAGAGATTTTAGTACAAATGGGAATGCTCTGTGTCTAACTAAGTACTCTCTCAGAGGTGTTGAGTGATGGCTCTTGAGATGGGAAATGAGTTGTTTTGAATCCTCAAAATAGGAACAATGCACATCGTCAAAACTGTGTGAGTAATCTGAAAGTAGATGACGTCTTTATCTCTTTAGGAAGGCTTAAGTCTCATTTGTCTCATTTTAATGTCTGAACCAGATGGTTAATTTTTTAAAAATGTATTTTTCATCTTGACAGGTGGCGGAAAAGAAATGGGATATGATTAGGCGGTGGGAGTCTTCGTCTTAACAAAGAACATAGATGGTAAGACATTTTCAAATGAAGACTGTTAACTAACAACTGCTAACAGATCTCCACCTGAATAAGTAAAGAAGTCTTAGCATAAACACAACAATTACTTAAAAAAATACGTGTGTAACCCTGCTGCTTTTCCCTCCTCAGAATATCTGCCATGCTACATGGGAAGACTCAGAACTCCTCCCTACTCTTGTTTTTCATCATCGTCTTCATCGTTGCCTTGGTCCATGGTCACTCTTACCCAAGTTTTTCCCGTGATGACACAGAATTCCAGCACCTGGTGCTCCATCCAGACCCATCCATAGGGAAAGTCTATGTGGGGGCCAGGGACCGCCTGTTTCAGCTGGATGGATTAGATGGACTTCGGTTGGAACAAGAGGAGAAAACTGGTCCTGTGAGTGACAGCAAAGACTGCATCCCTCCTGTCACAGAATCCAACTGTCCCCAGGCCAGGAAAACCAGTAACCACAACAAATTACTGCTGGTGGATCCGAAAGGATTGGAATTGATCACCTGCGGCAGTGTATACCAAGGGACCTGCCAAAAACGGAGCCTCACGTCAATCAGTGAGGTTCTTTTCTCCACCGAGAGGCCTATGGACACTCAGTACGTGGCAGCCAATGATCCGTTGGTTTCAACCGTGGGGCTTGTGGTGGGGCTTCGGGGTGGGGAAAGGTCTGTGATGTATGTGGGTAGGGGCTACACCGCCAGCCAGCCACCAATTTCCACCCGCCACCTTTCGTCAGAGCCGATTTTTTCCTATGAGGAGACGGCTAAACTCGCTGTAGCTGGCCGTCTCTCGGAGTATGACCACCATTTTGTGACCACATTCACACGGCGAACATATGTGTACTTCTTGTTTTATCGCCGAGACATAAAGTCGTCATCAAGGGAATATCAGACCTATGCGGCTAGGGTTTGCCTTGATGACACCGCTTACTATTCCTATGTGGAAGTTCCTCTTGTTTGTCAATCACCATCCTCTCCTTCAAGAGTTTACAACCTTCTCCAAGCAGCCCAGGTACATTTATTATTTCTCCTTCAAACGTGTTACCTTAGAAATGCATACTTGTTGCTTCGGCCTTCAGCTCAAGATTGTACTACTGCTACGGCACTGTTTGAATTTCTTGGATTTTTGTCCCTCTTCGCCATATTTGTAACAGGTTGGTCAAGGTACAGACAGGGAGGGTGAGGACTTGTTGGGAGTCTTCTCCACCCGTGTCAGCTCCACTAACCAAAATCCCTTGGATGGCTCAGCTTTGTGCATCTTCCCTTTGGAAACACTTGACAGACGCATTGACTCCATTCGAGACCTATGTTACACCCAAGACGGGATGCTGGAGGATGGAAGAGAGGTGGCCTACATAGAGTATGAGGTCAAGTCCAGCTGCGCCAACTTACTCAGGGTATGCACACAGTACATCGAAATTTCATAAAACACGATTCAAGTCTCTAATCCTGCTCTACTGAAAAATTCCACTCCAAACAGTTTCCTTGTCCTTGTATCGGCTTGTACACTAGCTAATAACTTGAGGCAGACAATCACCCACCATAAATAATTTCCTGCTGTTTACCTGAAGTAGATTGACTCAGTTGGTTTCAGTGGTCAGAGAAAGAGTAAACATCGTAAAAGGCCACCCAAGCAATAAAGTGTACTAGCATTAGTGGGATTAAATTGCATCATGGCATGCAGTGAAGTGATTTTTAGGCAAGTCTTGTAATTAGGCCACGGGACTAAAGCCCAGATGCCCCAGAAGTAGCTTTGGCAAGCTGCAAGACTCTAGTTCAGCCCCTCTGCTGTCCACAGATGCTTACATCTTGGCAGCCCTCAGAATCATTGAATGGGATCATTAGAGATCAGTAAACCGAGGCAACGTGGAATGAGTGGTGCAGCAATGTATTGAGCTCTAGCAAGGAGGAACAAGGTCACCAACATGAGGACAAAAGACGAGGGCTAGCAGAAACATGGCCACAGAAAAAACTGAAGAAATGTATAATTCGATGCTAAATGTAATTTCATGATAAAGGATAGATGATATTAAAATGTGTTATTTTCCACAAGTAAACATGAAGCAAAGTTGAAAACATTAGCCATTTCTTGCTTTTCCCTCAATTTGCATAGTTTTGAGACTTTACACACACTTTGCTCTTTGCTGTATTCCTGTCCCAATGACTGAAGAAAATTAAGTCTCTGGAACACCAACAGGAAGTCATGAGTGACCATAGATTAGATTAGAAGACATCCACAACAGGGTCTTCAGAACATGAATGTGTTTGGTGACAGTTGGAGATAAATTAAATTCCATCTAATGTTTTTCTTTAGTGAAGGACAAATCAGCTTGGCATACTCAACCATAGTCATATGTATGTTGTAGAACACCCTTCAAGCATATCCCTGTGGCTCCGATCACACCCCGAGTCCAATGGCGAGCAGAGTGCCGCTAGTAGCCAAGGCTGTGTGGCAAACCTTTTCTACCCACCTCACTGCTGTGGCTGTCAGTGTGAGGTACGACCACAGCATTGCTTTCCTGGGAGATTCCAAAGGGACGCTTCACAAGGTAGCTCATCACATTCACCACCCAGTACTTACCTACCTAAGGTTTGTGTGCATCCTCCTGTCAAATTTTTTCTTTTGAACTCAAACTGTTTCTTATGAGGTCATAGAATTATTGCAAGGATGTTTCCACTAAATATTTAAAATAGAAGTTGTATAAAGTGTTGGAATGCCCACGGCAGCATGTCCAGCTCCTTAGAATGTCTGTGCTTCACTTTTCAGAAAATGGAGCACACTTTTGCGCCTGTTAAAACATGAGTAACAAATTTCAGATATTGTATACACCTTGAAGATTCCAGTCATTCCGTCCTACACAGTACTCGAGCATACGCAGACAAGCATAGCTCCATAATCCTGTGTCCAGTCCATTTGGTTTTTATTACGTGCACTTTATTATGTGATTGTTGGCCACTTGTAAGTGATGCATTTTTGAGGTAATACTATAAGACAGAAATGTATTTTTCTTTATTTTGGAAGACTGTTGTCCAGAAATATTATTCCAAGTATAAGCCACCACTGCGTATTTTGTAACTGCCAACTCAGCGGCTGAGTATCACCACCTGTAGAGCACCATTGACATCCATCTGATAAGGACTCTTAAAACTGATGAATAAAGACAGGTTGAATTTGATAAAATCTTCATGAGTACTTCTAAACCACCAAACAATAAAGAGCAACTCTCACTGCCATTATGTGTTGAGTGCATCCTCGTAATGGGGATTCTGCTCACAGTGATCATGTGCCTCCGGATGGAGAAAAGGAAAAAAAATGTCTCCTAATCTCATAGACATGAGGTAATATGAGAGTTTGAAGGCTGGGGAATCACTTGAAACCAGAGGTGTCTTCCTGTGCTTATATTGGATTTTTCAGTGTGCTAATCACATTCATAGCCACTTCAGTGGTGATCCTGCACAAACTTAATTGGGTTTAGGTTTGAGATGCATGTTATGCAAGATGCTTTATTTTACTTTATTTATTTTAACATTTACTCTACTTTATTGTACATTACTTTTAATTTTTACACTTAAATGTTTTAGTGCGTTTCTGCCAATCAAATCACTGTTGTCTTATGTAAACCTCAAGTACACATAATGGCAATTTGAACTTTTTTTTTTTTTTTACACGCTGAGGTTCTATGGGCCTGATTTACTCACGGTTTGCATGTGCAAAAAGCCACGCATGTGATTGCGCACAGAACCTGATGTGGAATCTGATCTACTACCTGGACACAACCATTTCCTCTGCCATAAATGCTACATAGACATGCATTTCATTTAGCAAGTTTTGGGAGGATTACTGTATATGCAAATTGATTAATTATGTAATTTATCAAACCAGAGATGAATTGCGCAGTCTTATTTTGAGTCTTTAAACAGCATGTCAAGGTTTGGCACCGGGTCATGAAATGTTTTAGCCAGAGATGGTCACTTGGCCTTTTTTTGCCGGTCCGTCCTCTGTCCCCCGTCCGCGACCTGGGTGTCCTTCCGTCTTTGTCCCACCGTCCTTATTCATGAAAATAAACATCCTCCGACCCTGTCCGTCCTCGTCCTTTAAAAGCACTTCAATCCTTACCCTTGCCATGCTCGCTGATGCAGGGGCATTGATGACGTCTCACGCAGTGTCCCAATTTTGCAAATTTGTAACCTGTGCTCTCGAACCCTATGTGCACTTCGACTACACCGTAGGGTGCCAAGTGTAGGTATTGGGATTGGGCCTATGCCTGTGCAATGTTACTGCCGGGAACGCACGTGAAAAGTGTTGTGCAGGCAGTTAATCAAGGCGGCTCCGTGGTATCACAGAAGAGAACAGTGGTCTTGCTTTTTAAAAGAACCCAACCCAACACAAGACGTAAATTGATCCTTGACCTGGTTAGTGACAAATAGAGGGACGGTCGAAGACCCACTTCCGTCCTTGCTTAGTCCGTCCTTTTTAAAGACTTCTCGTCCTCCGTCCGTGCGAAATGGGCATCCATCCAAGACGTTTGAAGGAATGCCCATCTCTGGTTTTAGCCAATGTGGCTAAGCGGTATAAAAATCTCCTTGCTGCTACATTTGAGTGTAGTGAGCCACGAAAGCTTGTGAAAGTGTTTGATTACCCTTCTTTTTCACACACATTAAGCAAAAACATAGTGTCACACATTACACAGAACACATGACACAGAACACATGAAACATCACGAGCGCTACATGGCATATTCAATCAGTCTCTGAAAGTAGAACTATAATCTCTGACAGGGCTCAAAAACATTTTTGCAGTCCCTTCTTTAACAATTCATACTTCTACTTTCGTTGTGTCAAAACCAGGGGAAGTTGATGTGAAGGTTTGTGCCCATATTAAATACTTAGTCCACCGTGCCATCCTTCGTTTTTCTTTTTGTTTTCAACCCGGGAGGGGGTAATTCAAAGTATTTTACACAACTCCGGGGCAATATACGTAGTTGTTTCTTAGTGCACAAAACCGACACAATATTTGCATTTTCATCCAATCTAGGATTGCAAAATCAATGCTAACTTGCTAAAGCCTTGTAGCATGCCACCGCCGGCAGATGTAAACAATAATCATTGGTTTGAATGTGATTATAAAGTAATCAATTGTGTGCGTCACTTGTCGCATGGAGGATTGGGAGATGACAGTACAATTTGCATACGGAAACTTCTTTTTTTTTTTTTTTTGCTTGCATGGTTGCATATGGACATTTGTTTCGTAGCCAGGTTCCCCCAGTGCAATTTTGATAGAAATTATCCGCTTACCAAAGTGGCGAGCGTGGGAAATATTTACTTTGCCACTCCTCAAATCACCTCATCATTGCCGCGGTGGCGAACAGGGAGCGCGCACCCTGCATGTCTGAAAGGCAGATACACATCAGCACGCAAAGCGTTTCCAGTTTATCACAGTAAAAATGAGGCTCTTTAAGAACTTTTCTGCTCCTTTCAACTCTGCGTTACTGTGCGTCTGGGTCAGTGCAAAAACTGACAGTTAGTGCTGGCCTGTCCGTGAGCAGTATTACGGGTGTGCTGTCCCAAGTTTTAAATTCATTATTACAGAGAATGGGTACATTCTCGTACATCCAATTCACACTCATGCGGGGAGAGTTAACTAAAACTAAACATGTCTTTTTTGCGGTTGCTGTCTTCCCAAAATTGTCAGAGCAATCAATGAAGTTATTGTAACTCCATATTAGTTATGTCATATTTTTAGAATACGTTTATTTGCCTCTTCAAATAACACTTTCAATACTATCACTCCAAACTCATTTTGCATTTGCAGTGCTCTCCCAATTTTTACATAGTGAAAAACATTAATACTACCTAAAGTGCAAAACTCTTTTAATAATGCAGTCTCCACCACATTTTGTGCCTGTTACTAACAGCGCATGTAGTCTATTCGCATGACTGAATATGCAATTTTGCACCAGCTATTTGACTTGGGAAAATCAGGCCCTGTGTGTTCTTCTTGTACTTTACTTACTTGTACTTTTGCGGTGTGGCTCAACAACCAATTAAAACATCTCAACTGTTAGTCAATGCACTGCCACAATAGAAACACTGTACCTCATAATAAGTGTCTTTGTCACTGTGAGATTGATGTTCTATCCACTATCTACTATGTGCATTATATGAAGTGTTTGCATTACTCTGATGGTCTTTCTCAGGTATATCTTGGCCAAGATAGCCAAGTGGAGGTGTATGCCAATGTGACTATCCAGCCCAACTCCCCCATTAACCGTGACCTCTTACTGGACCAGAAAGGTGCACACATCTACGTCATGACCAAAGCTTCTGTAAGTCATGTAAAAGGGTAGATACACATATTGTTCAGCAAATCGTCTTTCACATCTTTCCTGTTACCTTTCATCAAGGAGGTATGGATAAGTCTATCGTTTTTAGCTTGTGAGCCTGACTTTCTACCCTGCCATGACACATCTCATCATCACACGTTTGCAACATGAGCATAAACAAATTGGAATTCTTTTACTTGCGCCATGTATTGTAAATCTAGCTCAATTTTCACCTGGATCTGGTTAATATTTGGCTGTAAATTCATTTTGTATGCATTTTTTTCCCTTGGATTCAGAGGACATTGATTTTGCAGGTGACAAATTCTTGGCTCTCTTGCAGTGCTCTTGTTTGAAATAGTTTAACAGCTGTAGCCTTTGCAGGGTGGCGGCCTGTCCATTCAAGCGCACACCCTGATGTCTCCATGCACAAGACTGAACATAGGCCGTCACTTGTTGATTTCTTTTTTTTTTTTTTTTTTTTGGCACAGTTTTCCTCGCTTTGATACTTCCGCAAGCTGTGCCTCCCGTACAAAAAATAAATGGCACAAAGGATTACAAGGCAAAGAGCATAATAGCAAAATGAGAGCAGCTGGCAGTCGAGGCCAAAGGGCATCTACCTTCTGTATTGGACACAACAGTCAGCAGGAGGCGTGGGGTCAGACATGACAATAGTATTGATCAGAGAAAGTGGGCTCATTTGTGAAGGCACACTCCCTACAGAGTGTCTGTGTGGGAAGCTATGGGATGCAGATGCGTGGGAAACTGCTGCTCATGAGTTGGTTTATCTGACTTTACGTCAAAAGGATCACAGAAAATATTAATGCTTGAATTAATGAAGAGGTTTTTTACAGCCACAGCCTTTTGCTGTAGTACACACAATGGCTTGATAGTTTGGTCAGCATGAGGAGGATTTGTCAAGATGTTGGGGCTGCGTATTGTTTATGGATCGTCCACATGCTACTGAGGTCCCGGGCAGTTTAGAGAGCGAACTATAAAAATGGACAAATGGTGTTTTGGCACATTTTATGGCGTACTACACGATACTTACACGATTTGCTACTGGGTTGTTCAATCCACAGAAGCACGATCAGTTCAAGTTATAACATGTCAAAATGATATTCACCCAAATTGGTGCATTATTAAATAATTGAAAATAATATAATAACCTCCAACAGTTTTTTTTTTTTTTTTTTATTGTTTAGTACGTAATGTTATGGAACATGTTGATGGCATGCAAACTACATAAACTAATAAAACGTTTCTTAAAATCTTAAATCTTAAAAATTGCTTTGCATGTAATGTTTTAATAAACATTTTAGCACAGTTAATTGTCATATACTTTAAGTATTGAAATGAAGTAATTCAAGTAAATGTTAATAGTAAAAGAAAAGATAAAACGGCAGTTACCTTGAAAATGTATTTTTGTTTTTCCAGTGATTTAGACCGGGTCCACTCTTTAAATTTGAGGTCCTGGATGAATGTAACTGGAATAGACCTTGTTGAAAAGGATACTTTTGACCTTCAGGTAGAGAAGCGACCTGTGGCAGAATGTGGAGCTCACCTGGATTGCCTGTCTTGTCTGTCTGCCAATGACCCATACTGTGGCTGGTGTGTCCTGGAGGGGCGGTGAGTCTGCGTGCAAGTTTGTTTGTGCAAATCTGAGCTACACTGAAGTTATTTTCTCTTGTTCTTTCCTTGCATTTTGCGCTTACAACTTACATTGGTACTTCAGGTGTGGACAACGTTGGGAATGCCGGCGAGGGTCAGTCAAGGGTCAGTGGTTGTGGAGTTTCAACCGCACACAGCAGTGCCTCAGCATCCAGCATCTCAGCCTATACAACATCAGCCGCGGGGAGAAAACAAATGTAATTTGGTGGGAGAGGAAGTAACATCTTCTAATGGGAGCCCTAAATATACCGTCATTAGAAAACATCCAACCTTAGTCTGCTGTGACTGTATGTTTTTTTTGTTCTTAATGCTCAACCAGGTTTCATCTGAGCTTTAAACAATTGTTTTTAGGGACAATTTCCTTTTGTTTTTGTCCAGAGGGGGGAATAAACTACAATAAAATTTCAAAGTGAATTATTATTTAAAATTGTAATTATCATTACTACTGTTTTCAGCGTATTTGAGAGTTATAGCTGTCTTTGGGCTTTTCCTATCCAATATTTTTCCACCTACAAAGAAGACTAGATGACAGATGGAAACTTAATCCAGTATAGCTACTCTGTATGCAGAGAATGCAGGGGAAAAAGTCATATCTTAATCTCATTGTAGTCATTCAATAGTGTGATAATATTGATAACCATGATAATTCACTGCCCAGCGATTGGCTGGCAACCAATTCAGGGCGTCCCCCGCCTACTGCCCAAAGACAGCTGGGATAGGCTCCAGCACGCCCCGCGACCCTTGTGAGGAGAAGCGGTACAGATAATGGATATAATGGATGGATGGATGATAATTCACCAATAGTATTCACTATAATCAATATGACATTTCCATTCTGTTTCATCTGTAATTGCTAGTGATTTTGAATACAGGATGCATAAATGAAACAACAGCTGGAGTCATAAAACCTAACCCAGAAAACGAGACAATATAGCAATGTTTTCAAGGTTGATTTACAGTAAAAAAATCTTTTTGATGATTATTATTTTACTCTCCCACAGATAACGGTGTCAGTCGAAGGACTCCCTAGTTTAGGAGAAGGAGAGGCCTACTCTTGCTTCTTCCAGGATACAGAAAGTCCTGCCTTGTTCACAAACACTGGTGTTATATGCCCCACCCCTGATGCCAGTAGTCTACCCTCCATTGGGCATGGAGACGGTGAGCCTTAGGTTTTGTCCACATGCATATGGCTATATTTTATAAGCACATTTCACTACCCCCTAACACTGAGCTACAAAAATCTCAGTTTAGAATAGTCTTAGAAAAAAAATTGAAAACAAACATGGAAGGCTTTGAAATGCGTGCCATAGCAACAAGTGCTGCTTTTAGCAGTGACCTATTTCCAGACAAGGTGGATCTATGAGTTTGAAGTTACTCATAAGTACAGTAAAACAAAATAGCCAATGATTTAAAGGATGTTTTGAAAATCCCCTTACAAAAAAAAAACACAGGTGCAAAATGCAGAGAAAATTTATTTTTTCAAATGCATCTTCCTTTGAGCATTATCTCGCTATATTTTTCCAACGTATATCTGTACACATAATTATAGCAGATGTGAATAAAATACACTACTATATGAATGTATGGTAATCATTGTAATCAAGCTGTTTGGTTGTCATCCAGAGTTTGTGATGGTGATATTTTCCCTACGCTTCCTCAACGTAACGGTAGCAGAAACGGAATTCACCTTGTATGACTGTAGCCTTGTGCAGAAGCTCTCTGAACGGAGGCCGTGAGTATACACGCACGTGCGCGCACACCCGCACGCACACACGTACTGCATGTGTCACCAGAACATAATTACATTTGATACATCATGTGCTTTCTTGCCTGAGTGAGACTGCTTTATTCAGCAGTAAGCACAATAACAAATTCATGAGACAATGCTTTCGATGATACATTTGTTTTTGAATTTCTGTGTTATTGGTGCTATTCTGCTCTTTGGATTTTTTTTTTTTGTGATATGCTTACGGATGTTATATAGAGTATATTTTCTAATACAGTAATTACAACCATTAACTGGTACAAACCGTATGTTGCTGTATATGTGTTAAGGAGATATTTTTATGTGTATGTATGTATGTATGTATGTGTGTGTATGTATGTATGTATGTATGTATATATAATAGGGATGTGACAGCATCTCGTAGCACGAGATCTCGCGGGATTAGAACGTCCCCGAGATCTATTTTCTTTTGACGGTGTTTTGGAGTCAGGGTGAATATAGCAGATGTCCTAAAAGGAGCTGTCACCGAATGGGAACTTCCGAGGCCAAATCACGGAGTCGCTGTTGTGACCGACAACGCTCGCAACATGGATGTGGCGATACGTGAGGCTGGCTTTGAGCCACACATTAAGTGCTTATCGTGCAGGCAATGAAAGCAACGCTAGTGCAGCTGGTCCAAAGTTGGCCGCGTATCATGTTTGTTTAGACGTGTCAAGCATATAGTTTCTTTTTTTCACCAATGCTCAACAGCAGCAGCACTGTTGACGTCTAAATAAAGACAGCTTGAGCTGCCCGCGCACACACTAATTATGGACGTAATCACGCGCTAGAACAACTCTTTGGACATGATGGCTCGCGATCTAAAGCAGCGGAGTGCCATATCTGCAGCTCTGAGGAGCCCAGAACTACGACGAGTTGCAGAAATCTTGACACAGACGCAGTGACATTCCTCTTGTTGTAGATCGACTGAGAAACAAGTTGAACTCTACAATACAATACAATTTTATTTATATAGCGCATTTCATAACAGCTAGAGCTGTAACAAAGCACTTTAAAAACAAAACAATAAGAGGCAGTGATACATCCATTAATAAATATATCAGTAAATATTAACAAATATATAAAATATAAATAAAAATATAAATAAATAAAGCCAATAAATTAACATAAAACACTATATACAATTGATTTACTGCCCCACGAGCTCTGTTGGTTTTTGTCAAAGTATTCAGTAAGAGGAAAGATCTCAGCTTTAGCTGTTATTGCAGCAATATTTGAGAGCATGTAAAGAAAGTGCCTCCTCTCTGCATTTGCACTTTGGAGCTATATGATTAATTTTCTTGCAGTCTGTTCGATAAAAAACATTTTGAAAACTGAAAAAATTACATTAGGTATTTTTTTATATTCGAAATTTAGCAAAAATCTCGTCTCGTCTCATGCTCGCGGACTCAATCTTGTGAAACATCTCGTCTCGTGGGATTTTTGTCTCGTCCCATCCCTAATATATATGTATGTATGTATGTATATATATGTATTTATGTATACATGTATATGGGCCATTCTACTGAATTGGTTCAAATTCAGAGTTGCAAAATGTGTGACATTTGTATTTTATTTCAGAAAAACGTTTATTGTATTCATGCTGCACCATATCTAAGGGGCAGAAATATAGTAAAAGTACAGTTAATTTTCAAATAGTATTTTCTAGCTTTTCCCAAATATCTTGCCTGTCCCTAAAATGTGTCACTACCGAAACACACAAATACAGAAGAATAAAAATAATTCTACTCGCCGATTCATATTTTTTTCCATTCCCCCCTCTACAGAGTATTTTTATAAATTAATATACATGGTTTTGACATCAAAATCAATCTAAATGAATTTTTAGCGGAATTTAATAATAGTTTTTCTGAAATAAATCAAAATGTATATGCTATTTTTCATTGTAAAATGTAGAAAGTTGATCATATTGACTTAAAGTCATCATTAATTAAAACAAAAATACCCTTAAACAATCATTATCAAAAATTGTTGGTTGATAATTACTGTTGTTCCAATGCTATTTTTTGGCCCCGATACCGATTCCAATACCCAGCTGTGCGGTATCGGCCGATGCCGATACTGTACCGATACCAGACTTTTGAGAAAAAAAAAAGAAAAAGATATATGTGAGCATTTTTTTCTTGTAATTCTAAAGAACTGCATGCTCACTTGGATGTAAAACCATTGCTATCATGGCTTGGTCAGACTTAAAAACCTTTGTGAAACAGGAAAAAAAAAGAAATAATATACACGAGGTATCTTTGAGAGAGATTGTGTCGGATTAATTACAAAAGCTATAGAACATTATTATAAAAGTTTGTTTTGAGGATTAGTGACCCATCGCGAAAACATCTGCTCCCAAAGCCACTTTCAAAACCAAAAACAAGCAGTAGTTCAACTCCAAAATCCAAAATTGAGCAGGGTTTGTCGTTGCGGTCCATTCCCCTTGTTCATGCTCGCTGCCGCCGCCGCAAGCTCTTGGTGCTTGTTCACATGTTTCGTCCTCAAATGTTTTATCAGGTTTGACGTATTGAACCTGGCCACATTAGTTCCATAGCATTAAAATCAAAAGTGCTCATTTTATTGCCGAAATGAGGTGTTCGGTAGTGACGGTCCTAAAAACCACATGCTGATTTTCAGACTTTGGATGGCACATAACTTAATAATGCTGTCAACTAATTACTCGCCATGTGGCCAGTGATAAACATGAAGGTAATGTCTCTTACTGGTGAAATTTCTGCGGATGTGGATAAAACCAAGCCCTGCTTACAGATAAATACTGTTTGGGTTTCGGTAGTGACATGAAAAGTTGGGACAGGTTTTTTTACATAAAAACTTCTAATTTGAAAAAAAATCTACAAAATCAATGTAAATCTTTCACAATACATTTAAAAGCAACCAAAACGTCCTATTAAAGTAAAGTATTTTGTAAATAGGCAAAAATCTTCGACATTTATTTTCATGAATTGAAATATAGGAGTTAGAGATTGGGACAGCCACCTCCCAATAGGAAGTGACATAGAAAAGATGACTTTTTATACATTCAGTTCAATAGTATCTCAATTAATGCCTCGTGGTAAAATAGATCATAAGAAGATATGACTAAATATGCAACGTCTGAACACTTCATTGTTTTTTAAAATTCGATTTTCATTGTGGGACAGCAATTTCAACCAATTCGGTAGAATGGCTCATACATACATACGTATGTATGTATATGTATGTGTTTTGTATGTGTGTATATATGTATGTGTGTATATATGTATGTGTGTATATATGTATGTGTGTATATATGTATGTGTATATATATGTATATGTATATATATATGTATATGTATATATATATGTATATATATATGTGTATATATATGTATATGTATATGTATATATATGTATATATGTATATGTATATGTATATATATGTATATGTGTATATATATGTATATGTGTATATGTATATGTGTATATATATGTATATGTGTATATATATGTATATGTATATGTGTATATATATATATGTATATGTGTATATATATATATGTATATGTGTATATATATATATGTATATATGTATATATATATATGTATATATGTATATATATATATATATATATATATGTATATTTGTCCCCCGCCCACTGCCCAAAGACAGCTAGGATAGGCTCCAGCACGCCCCGTGACCCTTGTGAGGATAAGCGGTATAGATAATGGATGGATGGATGGATGGATGGAGATATATATATATATATATATATATATATATATATATATATATATATATATATATATATATATATATATATATATATATAAATAATTTTTTTTTTTTTTTTACCAGATGCCAAGGGTGTGTTAGCAGTCGCTGGGGGTGTAACTGGTGTATCCATGAGCATGTCTGCACACACAGACATACCTGCAGCCAAGGAGTCACCATCTACAATCAAAATGTGAGTCAACATTTATAGCAAGTATAACCTTCTTGCATCACGCCATGTTTGCCATGTTTGTGTGCCTTGTCTTATTTGCTTCGCCTGTGTACATTTCCCATTTCCAGTCTTGTTTTAAGAGCTGGGCATTTTACTACATGTTGAGCATCCGTCAGCAGCCTGGGTACCATTCCGTCGTCTGTCATTCGCCTTTTTTTTTCCGGGGGGATATAGTACCCGTCTATAGGCCAGTCAGCCTCCAATTTTAAACGAGCTGACGTCGGCAATTCTGACTAAACTTTCACGAGCACCCCCCGGCCGGACTAAATGCGTCTCCTTTTAGGACCCTGAAGCTGCAAGCTTTGGCCGCGGCCAATGGGAAATAAAGCCTCTGTGATAGGGATTGTGGTATTGCCCTCCCCCTCTTGTAATGGTATGCCCCAGCAGCAGGGGGCAGGGGGTGGTAGGGTTGACCTGAAGTCAGAATGAGGAAATACATGCACGGTTGAACGCACACTACTGTCTCGTGTCTCTCTATACACAAACAGCCTTGCCTCGCAAAAAATAGACGAATATTTGAACAGAAAGAGTGACTCACTGCGCCATGGAAACTGTTCACAGCCCTGGTCAATCACTCAAATCTGTCCCCCAGGCAACTACAACTCACTATTGTTCCTTGCCGCGCTTGGCACGGCCATCGGACCCCCGCCGCGGAAATACACTGACTGACTACAGATGAATTCCGGATTAAAAAAAGGGGCTTCCCCGACTATTTTAAAATTGTACCCGTTATTTGTCAACCATCAGCAAAACAGGCGTCCGTCAGTGACGGATGGACAGACCGGTCAGTCACAGAGGCGGAACGGCCAGCTCTGCTTGTTTTGTTATTATTTTGGAGTCTTCATTCTTCTTGTTTATCCTAATTTTGTCCTCCCCTGCCTTTTTTTTTCTTGCCCTTTCCTGCTTGTTTGTTTGCGCTTCTCCATCAACAAGTTCAAACCGCCGACATCCACCATTCCACCACCCACCAGCAAACAGACCACTTTAACTGTGACGACTGCTACAACAACAACAGTGATAGCGACGCAGCTGCCGCCTACCATGACACCTGCTACGACGGCTGCAGCTGCCACCACAGCGACAACCCCTACCGCTCTTAACAGCGAGTCCACATCACGCCATGCCATGGACACCACACCCCAATTCATCGGGACCTTCAGCCAGGCCACCAGTCTGCATTCAGATGCCAGCATCACAGACAGCTTTATGTTTGACATGCTCACACCTTCGGATGGAAATGTGGCCGCAACTAGACATTTCTCAGAGGATGAGACTGTTGGTTGGCTGATAGGCACTGGCGAGAACGCTGGCAACACATCTCACACAACATTACCTAGCAGTACATTTGGACCCATAGTCTCTGAAGTGGTCCTTGTAGAACCCTCCAATGAGGCAGCAGGCTCTTCCTCCAGTATAAGCTCAACCACGTCCGGTGAAGTTGCTACTTTGCCAGATCATGCTGGCAATGACTTGACTGAGGAAATCCCAGTAGTAAGCTCTGATAAAAGTGACACTTCTCCATGGGAGTGGGAGAGTCCTGAGGCTGGTGTAGATGGGGACAGAGTCCCCTATTTTCGGACAGGTGCAAATGAAAACCTCACCTTTACACAATCACCTGGCATGGTGTTTGAGCCCAATTCGGAGTCTGATGAAAATTACCAGGCAGATTCCTCTCTTTCTTACTTAATGGTGAGTTCAGAAGCTGTAGCTCAGGGGTATACAACTCCAGTCCTTAACGTCCTACAGTGTAGCTTATAAGACTGGTAAACCACTATTTTTTTTAAAAATTGAAACAATTTGTTCTATTGGAAAGTAAAAGAAAAGGAAATAACTGAGTTGACATACACCAATCACGTATTGCTGATGCAAATCTTTACTAATATCTGTTGTTGGTCAATTGGGCCATGTCCACAGAAACATGAGTGAAACACTCATACAGTAACACTCCTCACAAAACGTTAAGGATATACATCTTTGCTTGGAATACTCTATAATAACCTTTACAATTGAACTTAATGTGACATTCTGTAAAGAATGACAGTTTCACATTTTAAGTTTCAGTAGATTTTGCCCAACTTGCAGTTCTTTAATTGCAAAATTTCCAACTGTTTTTTAATATTATTTTTAAGGAAGTCCAGTCTGTAAAGTACTGAATCACCATTCAAAAGTTTAGAGAAGATCAAATTAAATTCATCTGGGAAGGTGAAAGGACATTTTAGGCTCATCCTGAAATTTCACTTCAAAGCCAAATATCTCAAACGTTTTGTGAGTAGTCTATTTTAGCTTTACATCCCCATGCAAACTGCATTTCAGGTCAATGAAAAGTGACCTTTTGATGCAATCGGGCCAAAACTCCCATTTCAGTATCATCATCTCATCAACTTAAATAGTCTCACAATAAGAAGTATAAACACAACATATTCCTATGCATGTGCTTGACAACCTGTATCTTTATAGGAACACATTTTTTGTTTGATTGAGTATTCTTTAAATATTATTTTTTATGTTATTTTCTTGCCTAGGCATGTGTTTCACATTTTCATTTTTTCCAGGACTGTCCTTGTGTGGAGAAAGTTCAGGATTCCTCCTTCCTTCCTGTCAATGTAGAAAGGAAAATTACCCTGGTGGGACAACATCTCAACCTGTTTCAGGTAGTTTAACAGTACAGCTTTTTTTATTGTTTCGCATAAGCAGGTTGTTTTAAGTACGTATATTAAGTAAACCTGTTTTTTATTGATATGTCCCTCTCGAAGTTTACAATAAAAGTGTTTCTTAAAACATTGTTTACATTTAGGATGAAAATCTGGACTACGAGTGCGTGCTGGACGTTGAGAATCGGTCAGTGGTGGTCGAAGCTTCCGTGGAACCGGATGCCAAACAGCCTTCGGTCTTTTTGATAACCTGCAAACCACATCAGGTCAGAATATTTTATTTTCCAAAGGCAATCTGTTCCTAATTTGTCTGAACCTGTTTTGGTTTGTTATATACAGTGCATACTTGAAACCTACATTTCACATAGATACGTTTTTGAACTGGCCCTTTTCTTTTTATGGCTCTTTAAGCTTCATTTGTAAAAATCCAATTTGTCTTGAAGTATAATTTGGTAATTGTTAGAATTCAGTTTTTTTTTTGGCTGAACAGAGTATAGCAAAGGAGTCACTCAAACATCAATAAGACAGCAGAAATATTTTGTTTTCAAAAATCAGTAAACTGCACTTCCTTATCACTATACTGTTGTGTTTGCATCAATTTTACCCATTATCGGTCTTAACCAGACAGATAACGTACGCACCTTGTTCCTGACTTTGAGTTTGTATGCCTAATAGCATGCTATGTTGCTTTACTGCTTATTTTTCAGTTTGCTTATTCTGCTTTGCTGGAGGAATACCCAGCCATGATCAACGTGAGAAGGAAAGATAACTTTCTCATTGACAGTGCAGATGACCTTTTCGGTGGGGGCCTAATTCTTTATTTGCTATCAAACACATTGCCAACCCTCCACGCAGAATCTCCTGTATAGTAACATAACAATGACCTTTTTTCCTCACTGGCCTCCCTTTCTCTCCCCTGCTTCAGTGACACTGTACAACTGTTCCGTGGGGAGATCCGACTGCAGTCGATGTCGTACCGCCGACCCAAAGTACGGCTGCGTCTGGTGCGGGAGTCCCGCTAGCTCCCACTGCGTCTACCATGGGTCCTGTACCGATGATGTCAAACACACCTGTCCGGCACCTGTCATTCATTTCGTAAGGCTTGGGTTATCCTATTTGGACTTTTAGGGGCAGTTTGAAGACAAATAATACAAACGTCAACAATAATAATCATGCATATAAACAGGTGTTTGCTTGCATTAAGGTGTTGCTGCTGAAATTTTTCCTTGTTGCCTTGCTACAGGCACACATTTATGTGGATTGTATTTAAGGTTTTACTGAGGGTGTTGGGGTCCGAAATTTGAGCATAAACCCTGTTTATTTTTAATTGATTGATTGATTATTATATTAGTGCTATTTAGTCATTTTTGCGGCCTTCCTTCTCATTTGTGACACTTTTTCTCTCGTAAACTGATTTACAGGGTATACTGCTTTTATATTTTACTGGTAGTCCTTAAGGGTGGCACGGTGATCGACTGGTTAGCACGTCCGCCTCACAGTTCAGAGGTCGTGGGTTCGATCCCGGCTCCGGCCTCCCTGTGTGGAGTTTGCATGTTCTCCCCGTGCCTGCGTGGGTTTTCTCCGGGTACTCCGGCTTCCTCCCACATTCCAAAAACATGCACGGTAAGTTGATTGGACACTCTAAATTGCCCCTAGGTGTGATTGTGAGCGCGGATGTTTGTCTCTGTGTGCCCTGCGATTGGCTGGCAACCAATTCAGGGTGTCCCCCGCCTACTGCCCGAAGACAGCTGGGATAGGCTCCAGCACGCCCCGCGCCCCTGGGGGGATAAGCGGTATCGGCAATGGATGGATGATTGGAAGGATGGTAGTCCTTCTGTACCCAAGAAGTAGCTCTAAGTTTCAAAAGGTTTGGTACCCCGGCTGTAGAATGGGTGTTCCAAAAATGTACTCATTATTTCACTGCCCATTACTCGTGTGACTTTTTATTTTATTTTATTCAGACTGTTTTCCTTGTGCGCCTTTAAATTATCTTAACTGTGTTGTTGTTATAGTTAACTTTTTTGACTTGTTTCATGTAGATAAACCCTTAAATCAAAATGAGTGAGTAAATTCTGGGGGGGGGCACCTTGTATATGATAAGTGACTACCCACTGAGAGACAATCAAGATTAAGACACATAAAACAGGAAAAAGTCATCCATCAACTTGACCACTCACCCAGAATCATAAACCCATGTTCTATCAATCTCATCATCTCTCTTCCGTATACTCAGCTTGACACCTGGGAGGTCTTATTATATTATATTATATTACATTACATTACATTACATTATAAAGATGAGGCTGGTGTAACTGTGTGTGAAATGTGACCTTGTGTAAATCAGAAAGCTTTCAAATGAGTCTTTTGCCTTGTGTTTCAGTTGGATCCTGTGTCTGGCCCTGTGGAGGGAGGAACCTTGGTGACTATTTCAGGCTCCAATCTTGGCCAGAGGGCTGAAGACATCCTCAACTCTGTCACTCTTGCTGAGGTTCCCTGCAGTGTCATCAATAGCAGATATGAGATATCCTCACGGTAAGTAATGTATGCCAAAACATGAAACGGCTTGTGCACGTTTGCTTATTATGCCTGTGTCATGTAGGATAGTGTGTGAGACTACAAGGAGCCGGGGAGAGAAGAGTGGACAGGCCTCTGTCAAAGTAAGGGGGGGAGGACTCGGAGTGTCTGTTCAGACCTTCAGATTTCAGGTAAATACATTTTTTGTTCAAATAAACTTGAAATGAATTTTTTAACTGTGTGTTTGTGCTACTACTTCAGTATATTTTGTTTTTATGGAAGTTTTTTTTATTTCGTTTTTAACACAAGGTGTCACTTAGAATTACACCTCATGAGCAATCTGCTTTTCAATCAAGCAGCTCATCCCCTCAGATGCTGAAACAGGAAAAGGATGCCAGCTTCTAATTAATTGGCACAAAGTGATAAGCATATTAATGGCTATGGGCTGTGAAGCAACCCTCCAGTGTTTCCCAAAACCCCGCGTTGACTCTTTTATCTTGACAATAAATCACCCTCCAGGCTGCATGTTAGTGGATTATTGAAACATTTATTCTCTTCCTGCATTCTTCTCATGCTGTATTTTTATTCCTCATTTCTAGGATCCCATACTGAGCGGTCTCTCCCCCCAGAGAGGGCCTAAAGCAGGAGGCTCGTCTGTCACCATCAAAGGTCGTAGCCTCAAGACGGGCCACCCAAGTGATGTCAGTGTTCTCATTGGAGGAATACCATGTATGGTGTAAGTGGCAGACCATCATTATTAATGTACCTGTACTACCGTTTTTATTTTTGATGTACTGTACACTACTTTTTGTTTGACAGAGTGCTTGTTCAAATGTCTTTGTTCAGGATAAGCATAGAGGAGGATCAGATCTGCTGTCTGACCAGAGGCAGTAACAGAACAGGCGAACATAGCATCATGGTGCGCTTTGGAGGGGCTGAACGCCATCTACAGGGCATTGTTTATCACTACACGTCCAACCCCAACATTTCGTGGGCTGCACCATCCAAAAGCTTTCTCAGGTGCTTCTCACTTAAAAAATATAAAAATAAATAAATAAATAAAAAGACAAGACATTTAGAATTGTTTTGAATTCTGTTGTTTGGTTTTTGTTAATATAAGTAGTGCACACAGCATTTTGTAAAATATGTACAGTATTTGAAACCTAAACTGTTTGAAATTAGTTTTAAATTATTTACACCTAATTTATGTCCATGGTCAAATGTTTTTTCATTGCATTATGAGTAATAATTGTTCATGTTTCAATTCTCTACTGAAAAGCAGAGTTTTCCAATATTAAGTAATAATAATAATTAGTATTATATTTTTATCACAGTATTATTGTTATTATTCCTTTCCTTCAATCCTGTCATCATATCCAAGGATAATGATACGATAAAGCTCCATCATAAGTTGTCATGATTTTCTCAACTTTTATTTAGGTGAAGTTTGACTTTTTTTTTTTTTTTTAATTTGAATGCAGGGATGTCAGCCATCATAAATATATTTAAAACAAATCTACATCAAAACAACCAGTCTGTGAACCTCGCTGGATTGCATGAAACTGAGCTCAAACTGTACCTAATTTGCCTTTGCTTTTTCCTTGCAGTGGAGGCAGAATCATCAGAGTGTCTGGTCAAAACCTGGATGTAGTTCAGGACCCAAAAATTCGGGTCACCCTCAGCCCGCCTGATTTTCTTCCTCCCAGGAGGAGGCGGAGCACTAGTCGATTGATAGAAGGGCAAGATCAGCAGATGCCACTCAAGCGACAGCGGAGGATCATCCCAGAGGCTGACTGCTCTCAGGGCGTACTTTGCCATGTCAAGCAGGTTTGCAAAGTGGCAAAAATCCTCCTTCTTTTTCCTACAAATATGTATTTATTGTATTGTTTCTTCATTCTTTCCACCCCTACTCCAGTATGAGTCTCGCTGTACAGTGAACAGCTCATCCCTCATTTTGTGCCCGACGCCGGCTGTGGGACCAGATGCCAGGAGAGCTAGGGTCAAAGTTCATTTCCTGCTGGACAGTCTTCATTTTGACTTTAACACTGTGGGCAATGAAGCGTTCAGCTATGAACCCAACCCAAAGCTGTACATGCTGAACCGCAATGACCCCGACAAACCTTACCACCACAAACCTGGCAGCATCATCTCTGTTGAGGTGTGTAGTGATGGACAAGATTTACAGTCTGTCAATTAAGCTGAGGTAATGTTAAGACATCTGCCTCACAGTGCTGAGGTTTGCAGTTTGAATCGCTGCCTCTGGTGTGGCCATTGCATATTTTGTTCTCATCGTGCTTGCTTGGGTCTTCTCCATGTATTCCAATTTTATACTACATTTCCAAAAGCGTGCATATTAGGTTCACTGAAGATTCTAAATTGTCCGCACTTGTGAATGTGAGTTGGAACATACATATGTACATTTTGTTCTGTCTATATGTGCCCCGCAAATGACTGGTGACAAGTCCAGGGTTTACCCTGCTTCTCGCCTGAAGTCAGCAGGCATAGGCTCTAGAAAATTCATGATTTATTTATGATCATTTTCATTTTATTATTTTGCTTAATTATGTCCTATTTAATTGAGTTAACATATTTCCAGTGGAAAGTTTTATTTATCTGAAATTCAAATGTCATACATCTCATACATGTCTAAAATTCTGAAACACCTGGTGTTCAGAAAAAAAAAAATCTTTGTAAATGAAGGTATAATACGCGACTAAAGTATATGAAGAAGTTTGGTAGATATCCCCCTTTTAAAACATTATTTATCAAGCATGTGTTAAAATAAGGTTTAATTTGTTCAAGTTTATTTTGCTGATTACGGTGAGATAAAACTGAGCTTTTTTTGTAGCTTTGCAGGCATATTTTTCACAATCATTTTCCCTTAGGGAGAGAATTTGGACCTGGCCATCTACAAACATGAGGTCCAGGCCCGTATCGGGGATGGCGTATGTTCAGTGAAGACCCTGACCCATAACCATTTGTACTGTGAACCACCAGCTAAGCAGCCATCAGTAACCACTAGCCAGAAAAAGGAGATTGTGGACAGTCTGCCTGAGTTCACCGTGAGTAAACAAGTAACAATAATTATATATTACAGATCTTATTATTATTATCATTATTATTATTGTTGTTATTATTTTTATTCTTCTTCATAGTCTTCTTTTATTATTCTTTTTATTCTTCTTCATAGTCTTCTTCTTCTTATTATTATTATTATTATTATTATTATCATTATCATCGTATTTTCTGGACTATAAGCCACGACATTTTTCCTAGGTTTTGAACCATGCTGCTTATTTAAAGGTGCGACTATTCTGTAGATTTTTCTTCCACCGCTAGGGGCGCTCTAACCAGAATTACAATACAAAACAACACCATTAACAGGATGTGACTGCAGTTGGAGGAATTGAACAGGCGAGGGCGGTATGCACTAGGTTATGCATTATGTGGTATGCGGTAGTAGAGCGATAAAAGGTGGACGTTAACTGACAAACTGAAGTGGCAGCGGGCAGTGAAATGAAGAGAAGTACTGTTTATTTTCTCTTGTTCTGTTCCGTTTTAATCAGCAAAGTTGCTGCCGTGTCAAAAGGCGCTGTTAGGAAAGAATCTGTTCAGATACATATGTGAACATTTACAGTTCAAAATCGTTCTGTAAATGCAATAAATATCCAATTTTTCAACATAGATAGGTGCGGCTTGTAAAAAGGTGCATCTTATATATAGTTTTTTTCTTTTTAAAAAAGTAGAGTCTTATATAAAGGCGTGGTTTATAGTACAGAAAATACAGTATTATTATTATTATATTAAAATCTGATATCCTAAAACAAGAACAGCTTAGGAATCAGTACATTAAAATGATTTCGAAAGGTTTACTTACATCTCCGATTAAAACATTTATTAAAATATCTTTGACCAGTGTAATTTCACTTGTCGACACTATGGAGCCACTCACACTAGACATACCATACCATGCCATGCTTACACATGCTTGGCCCCTAAAGTCCACATCAACTGGCCCTGTGTGAATGGGCCGTAAGACTTACCATTCTTTCTGTCCTTGTGTCTTCCAGGTGAAAATGGGCAACATGAACTTCTCCTTGGGTAGGGTTCAGTATGACAGCAATGCCCTGTCTATATTCCCCCTGGAGGCCCAAGTGGGAGTAGGAGTGGGAGCCTCAATAGTGGTTCTCATTGTTCTCATGATAGTCCTCATTTACAGGTAAAAATTAAGTAGGATATTGTTTACAGTTTCCGTTATAAGATGTCCATGCTTTTCTTTGTGTCATCATTGTGTATTTGTTGATTGCCAGGAAGAAGAGCAAACAGGCCATGAGGGACTATAAAAAGGTCCAGATCCAGTTGGAGAATCTGGAGACCAGTGTGCGAGACCGCTGCAAGAAGGAGTTCACAGGTATGGATTCTTACATTCCCCTGTTGTTTCAAAATGTCCCATTTTTTTTTCTTTTACTCCCATCAGACTTGATGACTGAGATGATGGACATGTCCAGTGATTTGGTGGGATCGGGTATCCCCTTCCTGGAATACAAGGCATATGCAGAGCGCATTTTCTTTCCGGGCCACCAGGAGTCACCCCTGAGACAAGATTTGGATGTCCCGGAAAGCCGTAGGCAGACTGTTGAACAAGGGCTTGTACAGCTGTCCAATCTGCTCAACAGTAAACTGTTTCTCACCAAGGTCAGCATCAACAGTCCTGTATTCGTCTTTCTTTCTTGTCTTTCTTGTTAGTTTGTTGCGTCTATATATGTTTGTGGGGTGCGTGCGTGTGTGTGAACGTGTATAAGTGTATATGCATCTTATTGCTGAGGGCTCTCATAGGGAAACAAACATGTAAGAGACTTCCGGTAAGAATTTGCTATTTTTACAGTGGCTTTCGTTTCACAGAGCGGTTTAATAGAAAGTTTTTTTCCGCCCCTTTTCGACGTGATTATAAGCCAGCATTGCATTGAAAAACATCTTGCACGGCTTGGGAACTTGTTGCTAGAGATGAGATCTTAAGCCCGAGCCCGAGTCCAAGCCCAACCCGGCCCACCCAAAATGTCAATTATTACGTTCGGGTGGGGTCGGGTCGGGCTTCTTTCTCGCTGACTTAAAAAAAATATATATATATATTTATATAAGGCACTGTGGCGTAACGGTATGGATGTACACACACACACAAATATCAATAAACAAACCTTTCCAGCATTATTTAATTGTGTAAATGCATTTCTAATGATCATAAAAATATTTAGATTATTTTAACAAATCTTGCGGGGTTTTTTTCTGCCAACTCGAAGAAATTAAAGTAAATGACAAATGGGCTGCTGCATTTTGCCAACGAAATGAAGCATACACTATCACACCTGATAGAAGAGACACACAAATATAAAAGGTATAAATGTCTATTGAATATTGAGAATTTGTTACAAAAGACAGGCTTTAATTTGTTATCATTATGCACAAGCATTGTCACAAATGTGATCACAGAAATCGCAACCAGTCCCTTTTTCCGGAGCAGTGCTCTTTCCGGGTCTGACTGACGCCTCCCCTCCCTTTTCTCCTCATCCTCACAAATAAAATATACAATTTCGGGTTTGCTTTCGGCTCGGGTATGCAAATCAAGTTAATTGGTCGGCCTGGGCCGGGTCTGGCTGGAATATTTTTTAGGCCTGATCTTACCTCTACTTGTTGCCCTGTTCGCGGTTATACAAACAAGCAGCAGAAATTAAATCTGTGACTACTAGAGCAATGTTATGAACTGGCTCCCCGAACGAGGGTGAGAGAATGTTGTTGTGGTAAATGCTAGTTTCCAGTGCCTTCCTGGGAATGATGATCACAGAAAAAAAAAATGTCTGAGAGTTTTCATTTGAAACGACCACCACCTCAACGTTATACCTGTGCTCCTTTACATTTTGTGGAGAAAAAGCACGGCGCCGCAACACACGCATTGAACTTTGTGCTAATGTGCTTGCTGCTTGCATTGCAACAAGCCATCGGATAAGGTTGGTTGCCAAGTGCCACAGGAATATCAGGTATTGCTTTTGTGTGTGTGGGGGGGGGCGGAGGATACCACACTTAAGTATTAGACACCTTCTAAAATAATTTGACGGATCACCACAATATTTTGAATTTTAAGGACAGTAAAGCGGTTTTGTCATTGAACTGTAGTGAGTGCCTATGGAGAGGAAGATGTTATGCTCATCAAATCCTAAATATTAGAGCAACTCTTCTAATATTTGCAGTGGTTGAAGATGACACAAGTAAGATGCTAACTTTAAATTTTGATTGCAGTTTTATGATATTGAGCGATGTGAAGCTTGTTTACATGAAGCGTCTCGGTCATGCGGTTGCCATGCAGTGGGAATTAGGAGGTTTGGCTGCCTCCTACGTCTGCTTGAAGCTAAATACGATGGTGTCCAACCTCTGAACAAAATGTGACCAACTTTATTGCTGTGTGGGTACTTGTATGCGTCAGAGATTTTGAGATTGCTCATTGCCTCACGTCTGAAGCGACAGAGTTCGGAAAATACCGTATTGGCCCAAAGACGGCGTTTTTTGCATTGTAATAAGACTGAAAAAGTGGGGGTAGTCTTATATTCGGCGTCTGGACATTATACCCATTCACGACGCTTGATGGCGCCAGATATCATTGAAGTGATTGCTGAACTTGACTGCGCAGGCCAAAGCAACCCCTGTCACGTGAGGATGACGTGCTATGTAGGAGCCAGAGGATGGGAATTAAGGACAGCGACACTGAACACAGCGAGGCAAATAATTGTTTGTGAGGAGTAATGTTCTGTCATGATAGATGTCAGCTACTCTCAAGTTAAACCAGTTTACATGATTTTATTGCAATGTTTTTTCCTTATTCAGATTTGTTTCAAGACGACAGTTAGTTAGACTTCACTTTGATGGTTAATGCAGTTATTGCAATTTTGTTGTTTGATCACAATAGATTGGTTTATTTACATTTCAAAAACCAGAAGCCATTCATTTACGAATGTGATTGCACTTTAGTTTACATATTTATATGTTGATATATTAAGATTTGAATGAGGCAAAATAACATGCCTTTTCTCTCAAATATATTGTTATAATCATTTGTTTCAGATGTACTGTAATTATTTTCTGTATAAAAATTAATTTGGTGTTCAAAAAAACGTTTTTCAAACTTGAGTCTTGAAAAAGAGGGGGTTGTCTTATAATCAGGGCCCTCTTATATTCGGGCCAATACGGTAGTTAATCATGTGACTACCTTGTCGCTCGCTTCTTTTTTTACGTCATCCTCCTACGCTTCATTAGCAGGAATGTTTTCTCTTCCAAGCTGCAACAACTGCCGTTCACACGTTGTTAAAGTCTGTAACTGTCATAGGAAGTGGACTCGCACAATCACTTTCCACGGATGTAAATAAAACGCCGGTTTTGCTATACAGGAAGTCGCACACTATTCCACGCAAAGGCGTAGAAATAAGGTGGATATACAATACATCTTGATTTATATACTGCTATACGGTCTATATTATCAATTTTCCCCTAGTTGTGGGTGGGTCTGAAATATCGTTAATAATTCCTCTTTGTCTTGTTCTTGCAGTTTATTCACACACTAGAGGCTCAGCAAACATTTTCCCCAAGGGACCGGGCCTATGTGGCCTCTCTGCTGACTGTGGCCCTCCATGGTAAATTGGAGTATTTCACAGACATCCTGAAGACTCTACTTAATGACCTGGTGGAACAGTATGTGGCGAAAAACCCAAAGCTGATGCTTAGAAGGTCAGAAGGGCAGCAATGTTGTCCATTTGTTTGTCAATAGTAGGTTGTAGAATCATTATTATTCTGCTTATTTTTGCATACTATGTACTTCTTTTTTTTCCTAGAACTGAATCTGTGGTTGAGAAGCTCTTGACAAACTGGATGTCCATTTGCCTGTTCAACTTCCTGCGGGTACGTAGCATGTCGACTGCTCAATTCAAACATTTTGTTTGCTTTTACTTTTGAGCGCACGGAATACAGCTTGGTACCATTGTCTGTCATATTCACTGGATGGGTAGTCACGGCTCTCTATAAGTCGTAAATACATTCCATTCAGTACAATCACCGAATGAATCTTGAATTAATACTATTGTGTTCTGACATTGTTGACCGACCGTCCATAATTATTCCTGGGCAGGAATCAGCAGGGGAGTCCTTCTACATGCTGTTCCGGGCAATAAAGCACCAGGTGGACAAGGGACCTGTGGATGCTGTGACAGGAAAAGCCAAATACACTTTGAATGACAACCGGCTTCTGCGAGAGGATGTCGAGTACCGCAGCTTGGTCAGAGCACATTCTTAATGTATAATTACTGTGCAATGTTCCTTTTTGTGCGCGGGGAATATCATGTTCCAGTTTGATTAAGAATTGTTGCACTATGTATCGACAGAGGCGAGATGTCATGACTATGGGTCTGTTTTGATATTTGGCTCAAGATATTCATATCAGTGTATTTATCACCATTTGAAATATTGTACATGATGCTCATTCATGGATGTTTTTTTCATCCTCAGTAATGCTGAAAATTCTATTCTGTCAATGCAGACCCTAAATGTTGTCATGCCAGCTGCTGCTGCCAGTGGAGCAGTTTGTACTCAAACAGTGCCCGCCAAGGTCCTGGACTGTGACACCATCACCCAAGTCAAGGAGAAACTTTTGGACCAAACTTGGAAGGGGACATCTGTCTCCCGGAGGCCACATGCTGACTCCTTACACCTTGGTGAGTCTTGTGTGCAGACTTTGCCCAATAGCATAGTTGCCTTAAGTCCTATTTCAGAAAATAAGGAAAGAAATCATTTTTAGCAAGCACCTTGGTATTTTTTGCACACACTTGAGGGTAGTGCCTCAGTGACGAGTGGAAATTGTTTTTATTTACACAAGTGCTCATAAGAACAGCCTAATATAATGTGATGGCTATTTTGCATCCAGAGTGGCGCTCGGGTGTGGCGGGTCACCTAATTCTGTCAGATGAGGACCTGACGTCAGTCGTGCAGGGCTTGTGGAAGCGCCTCAATACATTGCAACACTACAAGGTCAGTCTCAGTCATGCATACATACTGAAAATGTACGTCAGCCCAGCTTGAGCCTACAGAATAAAACTACTGGAAATAGAGTAATAAATAAACATGATGATGCTGTTTTTAGCTTTTCTTGTATATGCTATGTGCTGAGAATTGTGCGGTTTTCTCCCTGCGGTGGTGCAGGTCCCTGATGGAGCCACTGTCGCCCTCATCCCGAGAAGCACTAAAAATCACCTCCATGACAGCCATGATTACATGCCTGGAGAGAGTGAGTTTGTTTCCACACAGAAACAGTAGTACACAAAATACACACGCAGGATGCAGCCAGCTAAGAAAATAAGATGAATAGTAAGTAACCACACGAGGTCGCTGTTTGACTGTATAAATAATTTATGTTAAACGCACTGTAGTTCTACATGGTGACAGGATAAAATTGGCAATAGCAGATATCTGTCCACCTATACTTTCTGGATGTGACTTTTGACACGTGAGTAAACTGTTAAACATTAAAGTAATAAATAATTGCAATTACTTTTTGTAAATCAATGACGTCTGTTATAGAAGCTATTTAAATGCAATTTGCTCACGCACGTTTGATCTTTGTGAATTGTCCCATAACATTTTAAGTACAGTATTTAATACTCTAATAATAATCACCCCCAAAACACACGTTTTTTTTTTTTCCCTGGACTCCCATCAGAGACTCCTATGCTGGATGACGGTGAGGAAGGAGGCGTTAAACTGTGGCATTTGGTTAAAGCCAACGAGGAGTCCGAGCTGCCCAAACACAGAAGGGGCAGCGTGAGGGAGAAGGGCGGTGAGCGGGCCAAGGCCATCCCTGAAATTTACCTCACGCGACTTCTCTCCATGAAGGTAACAGAGTGAACTCTCACTAATGAAGAGCATCCCAGAGCTCACTATTCAAGTTTATCAACTCTATGTGAAAGTGTGATGCACTGCAGTTATTTTTAATCCAGATTCGGGCACCTTATCTGTAAAAGTTATTGCCTTGCATTTTTGTTGACCTGAGGCTTAAGTAGTGCTTCGGTTACAATTAATGTGTAGGTAAAAAATTTAGATCAGTGCTATTTTGAGTCCACGCATGACAGTTTTGTACTGTTGCAGACTGACATATTTGGATTCATACTGTGTTTTTTTTTTTTCTCATCTATTTGTCTTGCTTGACTCTTTGTCAGGGCACACTGCAGAAGTTTGTGGATGATTTATTCACGGCCATCCTCAGCACCAGTCGTCCCGTCCCTCTGGCTGTCAAATACTTTTTTGACTTGTTGGATGAGCAGGCCCTGCAGCACAATATCAGCGACCCAGAGACTATCCATATCTGGAAAACCAACAGGTAATGGCCATCTTAAAAAAATGCACTAATGCAATTATAACACTGACAAAAAGGTGTATAAGTGTGTAGTAACGTTGAAGAAGTCAATCAAACCAAAAAGGACTTATCTCTTTTCCTACTGTATACAGTTACAGAACTGGTTTGTTTATGGTTCTCATCCTTAGTTTTTCTTTCGATACAGCTGATGCGTGTGATTGTCTCACCAAACAGCTTGCCGCTGCGATTTTGGATCAACATCCTGAAGAATCCGCAGTTCATCTTCAACGTGCAGACCTCAGACCACGTGGATGCTGTGCTGTTTGTCATCGCTCAGACTTTTATGGACTCTTGCACAATTGCTGACCACAAACTGGGACGGGTGAGCTAATCACAGTCAGGCAATATAAAACAGCTGTAGCCAGAATTCTAAAAGCACCACACCAGTTATGTCACTGCAATGACTGCATATTTGCCGGCCAGATTATTAGGCACACTTGGGCAGTCTGATGAGAGCCATTACAAGATATGCATTGATTTTCGGTTCGTTGTATTTTCCAGCATTGGATAGAGCAGGTATACCTAGAACAAAAATCTGTGAGTGCGCTGCTCTAACTCTACATTGCTTGCCCATGAAACTTGATAAACCATTCGATGTTCATTATTGTACATAAGAATACAATTTTGATTCTTATTGATCGTATAAAAGGTCTGTCAGTAGCCTTGTGTTACCTACCTGAATGCATATTCAGGACACAATTTCAATTTGTCTTCCTTTCGCAGGACTCCCCAATCAACAAGTTGCTCTACGCCAGAGACATCCCGCGCTACAAACAGATGGTGGAGAGGTAGGATGTGTTGGGCAGGCAGTCAGCCCACTGACCTGGAGCACTCTGCAATGGAGGAGAGGGAGGCCGGGGACAATCTGTCAGGGCCAGACAGTTGGTAGACAAGGCCTGCGAGGCTTCCGTGCTTGAATGCTCCCGAAGCAGACTCGCCACACTCACTGCTGTCTGCTGCACATTACACTGGTGATGGGTTGAAGCTTCATTAGACAAGAGGTTTTTTTTTCTTTTATGTAACAAACATGTCTACTTTATTTGCCTTGTTAAGTTATTATTATAGCAAGGGTGGCTCTTGCAGAAAACAGTGGCATTCTTTTTTTTCTTTTTTTTTTTTTAAACACACTTTTGAAGCACTGCAAAACCGCCTTACTCTATGGGAGTTGTATATAAACCATTTCCTTGGATTTATGCAGTTTACTTTAAAATATGTATTATGAAATTAGAATTGTGGCTCTAAGAATGCCTTCAATAAATTTGGGGAAGGCACTCAAATTTGGGGAAAGGCTCATTCACCTTCCTATCATAGTCTAGTTAAGGGTGTGAACAGCATGCTCCATCTGTGCTGCTTCATGTTATTTGATGTACAATAGAAGAGTCAGCGTAAATGTACTGTATATTCAGGCTAAGGGATGAAAGGGATCTATATGTGCCCAGCGATTGACTGTCCAGGGTGTACCGTACCTCGTGTCCAGCTCATCTCAGAGCTGGGAACACCTTTCTGAGAACAAGTGGTGTAGAAAATGCAACCTCAGAATAGTAGTTGGTAGAAATGATGAAAGAAAAAACATGTTCAAAAAAAGAGGGCACATTGCCCAATGTTTCTCAGGTAAATAAACTAACTTTATTTGAAAATACCCTATACAACTTGAACAAACCTCTAATCCATCACATTCCATATGATTGTCAAAATTATTTTTAATTAATAAACAAAAAAATAATATATTGTCATATCCATCAGGCACATTTGATACACTTGAAATTTTCTTTCTTCATGTATACAATAATTTCCTAGTTGTAATTTTTACATTCGCCTCCTATCGATTTCTCCAGGTACTACGCCGACATCCGTCAGACCATCTCAGCCAGTGACCAGGAGATGAACTCAGCTCTGGCAGAGCTCTCCCGTGTATGTTACCTTCCATGTCTTGCCATGTTGGAAAATGTTGTCCTTGCTTAGGACGTGTGAATCATTCATAGCCTTTTCCTTTTGAGATGGCTGTTGAGTTTAAAATAAATTATGAATGGAAACCAATGCGGCGCTTTCACCCGCCCGATGGTTCATCTCTCTTTTCACCCGTCTAACGCAGAACTATGCTGGAGAGGTCAACTTCCTGGTGGCTTTGCATGAGCTGTACAAGTACATCAACAAGTACTATGATCAAGTAAGTGTCACAAAATCATCCAGTCTGACAATTCATGTGTAGATGATAACATTCGCCCGAGCATGCGTATTTCCAGTGAAAAATATGGTAAATGTAATGTTTGCTGTACATTGTACATTTTAACGACACTTTCATGCTAACATGAAAATAAGTTGATTCCTTTCTTTTTTCCTTACTTAAATATGTAGCTGTGGCTGCAGCATTCAGCTTGTTGAAAAATGTTTTCTCTTGTGCTAACAATTGCTGACCAGTGGATACAGTGTATGGGATGGCACACGAGTGCATCAAGACCAATTTATATACAGCAGCCTAGAACAGCATTTAAATAGCTTTAGTTTTTAATTTTACATGTATTTATTTGCCCCCAGAATATTAAAAATTGCAATGAAACATATTGTCATATATCAGTGGCGCCACACAAGATTTGTATGTGTAAAAAATGTTTACACCACTATTTTACTGAGCATCCAGGACAGAGATTGTAGCTCTGCATTTTGATGATGTACACTTCTATAGATGAGAGCAATTTCTCCTCTTTGCCGTTTTCGTTAAACTCAAAAACAGTAAAACGTGTAGCGAGCTGGACCCTAGTTTGGGATTAAGTTACTTTTTAACCTTTTTTTTCTTTATAAAATGGAAATCAACCCAACCTTATTTTTTTCAAGAATATGTTGTATGCACGCCCACTAGTTGAAACAAGGCATTCTGATAAATATTGCGTTTGTGGAATAAATTAATCCACCCGTTTTTAGCCATCTCCGGGAGCGGCCATTTTGTCACTTCTGTCGACTGACAATGACATCACAACTGCTCAGGGCTCAGATAAAGACCAGTCACGGCTCTCCTGTTTTCTGAAGCTGAGCCATGATTGGTCGTTATCTGAACCCTGAGCAACTTCTTCAGTCGACAGAAATGACAAAATGGCCGCTGCCTGAGATGGCTAAAAACGGGTGGACTTTTCTGTTTAACTCATATTTCACACACGCAATATTAGTCAGAATGCCCTGTTTCAACTAGTGGGCCTGCTCGGTACATATTCTTTAAAAAAAATGTGTTTGGGTAGATTTCCACTTTAATGACGCTTTAGCTTAATTGTCTTGGCTTGCTCAATTTCTGTTTAAACTCTGAATTTTTGCTGTACTCCCCTTAGAATTTTAGTTTCCATTACAAACTTCATGCACCATTCAAGTAGTGTCTTGATGGTCCGACATCCACTGTTTTTTCCTTTTACCGTATATATGTTTTTTAATTGCTTGAGGTTTCCCAAGGTCACATCAGTGAACGTTCTGTGTTCGAAACCCGCAAGGCCACATACCCATGTGTCAGTTGATACGTCAGCACAGAGATTTTAAAGTGATTGTTTTGATTTGAGGAGAAAAGCAAAAAGAAAATTTAAAAAAAGGAAAACTGCCACACAGTGACTCTTTGTCAGTTTGCAATCCAGCCAGAGGCGGGGACCTTGGCGGTCTGATCTCCGGCTGCAGAAGATCGCTCTATGGGCGTGGAATGTCACCTCGCTGGCAGGGAATCAAATGGTGTGCCATTTTGAGAAATTCGCTTTCACACATGGCATTGGCTCTGGTACCAGTTCTCAAGAGGGGATGGAGTTTCTTTTACTTTGGAGTTTCCCAAGGTGAGAGGCCCAGAGCAGGTGTGGGCGCACTTATTGACCCCTGACTTGGCGCCTGTACATTTGGGCTCACCCTGGTGGATGAGGTGGTGGCTCCCTCCACCTTTGGTTGGGGGGGGGTGCATCCTGACTGTTGTTTGTGCCTATGCACAAAACAACGGTTCATAGTACCCACCCTTTTTGAAGTCTTTGGAGGAGGTGCTGGAGAACACTCCCGCTGGGGACTTCAATGCCTATGTGGGAAATGACAGTGAGACCTGGAGGAGCGAGATTGGGAGGAACAACATTTCCCTGCACCTCTCCGGGACGAGAATGAGATCCTTCCCTAAGTGGAGGAGTTCAACTTTCTTGCAGTCTTGTTCACAAGTGAGGATCAGGATGGGATCGGTGAATGGGTGCAGTGGAGTGGCTGGGGAGAGGGAAGTCTGGGCTTCCCCGCCAAAGCTGCTGCCCTTGCGACCCAACCCAGATAAGCAGAAGAAGTTGGATAGATGGATATTAAAGACTATGTGAAACATGTGAAGTCATTTGAGTCTTACTAAAGCTCTGTGTCCTAACTCACACATTTATCTAGTCAGTCCCTCACAAAGTGGGCATTTAACCTTGTTTACCTTGGTTTGGAATAATAATAATAATAATTGTCATTTAACATCATAAAAGAAACATCAATGCAATGATTGTAATTAATAATGCAACTCTCATGACAGTGCTGTAGCCTATATTTATTTTCATTTGACCATTTCTATCCAATCCGATTAGATCGTCACAGCCCTGGAGGAGGACTGCACAGCTCAGAAGATGCAGCTTGGATACAGGCTGCAACAGATTGCTGCCGCCGTCGAGAACAAAGTCACAGATCTATGACCCAACTTCCAGATATGTTTTCCCTTTTAACCACAAAGACTTTGAAGGGAAATTATCCCACCTCTTGGAAAGTAGAACAATTTTATATTCAAACATAAGTGGGGGCAATGTGGAGCATTTGAGAAAGGGAATCAATGAGGAAGGATGTTTGCTTTCCTTGGTGGATCTTGAGGAAAAACCACACAGAACATTCCTAAAATGTACAAAGTACATGCATTAATCCTCTGAAGACATGAGAGATGAAGAAAAGGGCGAAAATGTGCAAGAGTACTTGACTTGAAACGACTATCCCAATTGTTATAAATGTCTTAAAAAAAAAAAATCTGTCAACCGTTGATAGAAAGCGGCCTGGACGTATTTGCTTCTAGTTTCCTTCAGTTGTTCTTTCAAGTCTTACGCAATTCAATGTGGACCCACTTACCAGCAGTTCTTATTGGATGCACTGTACTCTTATTATTGTCACAATTTCCGTGGACAGTATAACTCGCTGAAACACCAAATAACTCAACCAAATCATTTTTAAAGGTTTTATGAAAACCTTATACTGTAACTTTTCACTCAAAAACAGATCCGTCCAACATATAACATGTTAAATTCAATATTTGGGCCTCTCCTACTCGGTACAAACAACTCGGAAATCGGTACAAACAAGATACAATGCATCCTTACAAAAGTCACAAAATAATTTCCATTATTGAGGCTCATAAACAAGATCATTGACTCTTTGTTTTGTTGTCAAGAATGGTGGCTTTTTTCTCTTGCTGTTTTTTTTTTTATTTTTATTTTATTTTTTTACTAACAGGAGGAGGAGTTCATCAAAACATCATTGATGTAGTCTTAAAAAACATTCTGAATAAGTTTTGATTGTGCAGTTCATATATTTGTGATTAGGTCGACAGGGACGACAGAGAAGAGCTTATGTTGTTGCTGTTAGCATCCTGACATTAGCATTTAGCTCCTCCGTGCCAAAGTGCAGGCTCGCCGTGCCGTTACAGAAGCTTTGATCCAACCAGTTTTGTTCATGATTATTTTGGTGATTTGTCATGTAGTCATCAACTTCTTTGCAACATTCATCCAGTGTTTCTCTCCAAACTAAACCATATTAAGAAAAATGTGTGTAAAACCTGTCTCAAAACAGCTGACCCCTTATGTGGCTTATTTTAACATCTTATTCTTAGGTTCATGAAGGTACCTTTGTTCCTCTGTGAATTATTTTGTGTTGAGTTTTTTAATTTATTGTTTATTTATTTAATAGCTTATGACAGTAAACATTTCAGATTTTGTCGCAAAGAGATGCACTTCCAAGTTAACCGTATTTTATTTTTATATTTACATAACAAAAAATAGCCATCTTTATTTTAGACCTTTGGTTTTAAGATGTGAGCTCTTGCTGTGACTTCAACAAAAAAAGAATCAATTTTCACTTTTCTTTTTTTTTATTATTTTTTTTTAATTTTTTTAATTTGGTACTGATTATTTTTGCAAGCCCTTCACCTTGTACATACACATTAGTGTTGCTTGTAGCTCAAAGTCGCTCCTGTAGATGCACACTCTCCCCAAGTAATCCTGACCTAACAACGGCTGAATGTGTCGCAATAAACTGTTTCCGGTTCTAACAATGGTTTGTCTTATTATAACCCGTTGGGATACATCAGATTAATACTGTAATTGTCTTGGTGCCACCTTGTGAGCAGAATACATGCCAGTTTTATTTGGGATGTGTTTACATTCTTGTTCCTAATATGAGTTGATATCATAACACAAGACAATTAACAATGTCCCGCTGCACAGCGCATTCATTGGTAAAAGTATTTTTTTTCCCTGCGTTATAATTAGTTAAGCAGAGCTGGGCATTCTGTCTATGTGACGGACCGTTCCGTCTATCCGCCTATGACGGACGCCCATTTTGCTGACGGATGACAAATGACGAGTACATTTTTAAAATAGACGGAGTAAGCATAGTCGGAAGCCCATGCATTTAATCCGTCTTTTATCTGTAGTCCGCCTTTAGTCTATTTTTCTCTGCAAGGCTTCGATGGCCGTGGCGAGGAATAATAGTGAGTTGTTGTTGCTTGGGGGACAGATTTGATTCAGGGACCAGGCTGTGAACAGGCTACACTGTGAACAGGCAGTCACTGTGAGTCGCTCTTTCTGTTCCAATATCGGACAGCGGGGTGGGGGTGTTTGCAATTGAAGTTTGCGGGCGGAATCGCTGACGGAAGCGTGCTTAAAATCATAGGCGGGTGCTGTTTTTTTTAGCCCCCAATATCCCGCCACCCCCAACCCCGGAAAAAAAGCGAATGACAGACAACGGAATGGTACCCATGCTGCAGCAGACAGATGACGGATAACGGATGCTCAATTTTTAGTAAAATACCCAGCTGTGCTCCTTTCACTATTTGTCTTTAATTTGTCATCATCAGCAGAGGTTGAAATAAGGAACAAGCCTATTCTGACAAAGTAATAAATAGAGCATACTCTATCTATTTTCAAATGTAGGGAGTAACAGTAAAAAGCTGTCAGAAAAATACAGGTACTCAAAGTACCCAAGTACAGATACCTGAAAAATCTACTTTAAAGGGATACTTTACTAATTTTGCAGTTTTCAGCACTAAAAAGTTAATATTTTTGTTTATAATGAAATTGATACCTTCATTATTTTTCATGTACAACTTTAACACCTTTAAACACGCATTTTGGCACTCACTGTCGACTGCAAATGACATCACATGTTGAGGGTTCAGGTAACAACTAATCACGGCTCACCTGACGTTCACAAGCTACGCTCTCTCTCTCTCGCTCTCTCTCTTTCTATCTCACTCTTTCTCTCCTCCCTCTCCATCTGCAAGTATTCAGTATGAGGGTGGAGTCGGACACCTACATTGCGTGTCATTAAGAATAAAAAATAATACAAACCGCGTCACATTAAAAGCTTCTGGGTTTAAAGTTTGGGGGAAAAGTCACGTCTTATCTGAAAAATACGGTATTACTTGAATAAGCAAGTTAACCCCCCAAAAATATTTGCATTGATGTGTTCTATGCGCCTTCACCAGTCTAACCATGGCATTCTGATCAATATTGTGTTGGTGGAATATGAGTTAAGCAGCAAAATACAACCATTCTTAAACATCCCAGGACGCAGCCATTTTGTCACTTCTGTTGACTGAAAATGAAATCATAGTTGTTCACGGTTTTCAGTTTTTATTGCATTTCGCAGTAAAAATAATTATTGCAAAATAACGCAATGTTATTTTAGAAGAACGACCGTCTTCCACTTCCGGGTGATAGCTTTCAGTGTACGGCGGAGCTGGCGTAACCCGTCAGGTTTGGATTGATTTTTACAAGGACATACGTGGCATGATAAGGCACCCATTAGGGATGTGCACGACTAGTCGTTTAACCGTTTAACCGTCTACGATTTATTAAACGTTTAGTATTTTACTAGTTGGTTAAACGCTGCATTAGTATCACACAAATTGTTCCTCACGCCTCTGCCTCAGCCTCTGTAAACAAGCTGAGCACCAAGAGAGAGAATTGCTCTCCTGTATTTCTACTGTAAATGTATTTCTCTTTCAGTTGTTCACTTTTATTCAGTCCGTTGTTGTTACATCATTAGAATTTCAGTTAACAAACTGTCCTGAATATTTGGGCTGAAATAGCCCCTACTGTAAATACACAAAACATTTGCATTTTAAACTTTGAATTCAATGTATTAAATTTCAAGTTGTCTTGCTTATAGACTAGTCGACTAGTCGCAAATAAAATTTGAGACTAGTCGGCGGGCAAATTAGTCGAAAATCCCATCCCTAGTACCCATTGTTAACAATTAGTTAACAAAACAAAATTACTATCCACTTTCTTCCTCGTCAGTGGAATGGGCGTCTACTAGAGGGCAGACTATGCCTCTGAGAACAATACTGCAGGAGGGAACGCACATGAAAAAGAGCAGAGGACAGTGTTGTAGAGGCTTAGTCATGGTTGCTCCGTGGTATTGCGGAAGAGAACAGTGGTCTTTTATTTTAAAAGAACACAACACGTCAGCTGGTACTTGACCCGGTTCGGGACGAATAGAGGGATGGATGAAATCCATTTCCGTCCTTGCTTAGTCCGTCCTTTCTAAAAGACTTCTCGTCCATTCGTCCGTCCACAAAATGAGCGTCCGTCCTAGACTACTAGTGTACTAGTCTACTTGTGTACTGGAAAAAATGAGGAAATCCAGGAAGTGGGATGGGATACATTGTTAGCACACAAACATACAATCTGGTTCCCTGAATCACTATTGTGCTGCCAAACCCTACGATATCTACCAGTCATGTGTGCATCTGTTTATATTGACACCAACCAGAAGGATCAGTTTATGTGCGTCTTAAATTAGCCGTGTCATTGTAAATGCAGGTCACATTTCTGTCCCGATTCTGAAAGAGGGTCATTTTAAAGGTCAACAAACGTGTGTGTGCGCTTGTTTGCATTTATAGTGCAGCAAAACACAATCTGTTCTTTTATCTGAGCTGTCCAAAGAGCTACACAGACACCACAGTTCATCCATCCATCCATTATCTGTACCGCTTATCCTCACAAGGGTCGCGGGGCGTGCTGGAGCCTATCCCAGCTGTCTTTGGGCAGGAGGCAGGGGACACCCTGAATTGGTTGCCAGCCAATCGCAGGGCACGCAGAGACAAACATCCGCACTCACAATCACACCTAGGGGTAATTTAGATAGTCCAATCAACTTACCATGCATGTTTTTGGAATGTGGGAGGAAACCGGAGTACCCGGAGAAAACCCACGCAGGCACGGGGAGAACATGCAAACTCCACACAGGGAGGCCGGAGCCGGGATCGAACCCACGACCTCTGAACTGTGAGGCGGACGTGCTAACCAGTCGACCACCGTGCCGCCCACCACAGTTCAGTGTGCAAGTATTTGTGTACGCGTGGATTTACGTTCCTGGGTTATGTCAACAGCCTCTCAACAGCCCCCCTTGAAGAAGCGGTTTGGGTTGTTACTGAGGGGCTAGCTCATGGCAGTTCTGTTTGTGGCTCATGGGTGAAGTTCATACAGGTTTTTCTGGCTGTGGTGGCAATGCTAGTGTAACACTATGTCGTTTGTTTATGTGCCATTTTAGATATATCTATGCATCCAATAAGACTGCAGCTCCGCATAGCCTTTGGCTTTGGCGTAAAAGCGGTTCTTTCTGATCTATGGTGAGAATACTACAAGGGCCTGTGTGTCCACATAGTGCGTCACGGACTAAACAGCTGTGCAAAAGAAGGGACGCCAGACGCTCCTGTACATTCCAATGGTCCTCCAACGGTCTCTCTTGTTTACGCGCACACACACCTACACAAACGCGCACACGCACTTAGACACACTGTTGTTAAATACAGCTACGTGACAGCAGGCACTCCTGAAAAGATGTGGATATTTTGAAATTAAGGTAACATCACACTCCCTTTTATGCAAGTCTAGGCTCTTGCTGGATTCTTTTTTGGACATTGAACATGTGACTACATTAACAGTGAAACTTTCATCCATCCATCCATTCGACAAAGTATGTACTAGGTATCCTTACTAGGGTTTCACTTGTGCTGGAGACTATCCAAGTTGGCCGGGCACCATTTGGTATTAATTGGTGGACCTCCAATCCCAGGGCAAGACAAACGGCCATTCACACTTAACATTCACACCTATAGGGACAATTTAGAACAGGGATGGGCAACTGGCGGCACGCGACACACTCTCCAAGTGGCCCCTTGATTAAAAAAAATAGTAATTAAAAAAAATAAAATAAAAAAGAATACATATATGTATGTGTGTGTGTTTTTTAACAAATCCAAACATTTCTTGAAAAAGTGTTATAAAAATTCAAGATACCTCATAAAAAACTGAGGAAATGGGGTGGAAATCCCAGAAAAAAATCCAAAAGAAAAAAGAAAAAAATCTTCGATCTGCGGAGTCATTCATCTGGTTAGTAAGTGTGTGGTCCTATGTGTCCCCGCCAGTAGCACTGGAAGAAAAAAACTCCAGCATTTAAGTTGCCCATTCCTGATTTAGAGTCTTCAATTAACCTACCTTGCACGTTTTTGAAATGTGCAAGGAAACCGGAGTACCCGACGATTCACGCAGGCACGGGGAGAACTGGGACAATCTCAGAACTGTGAGACATATGTGCTAAAGTGTCATGTAGCGTGCTGCCTAGCCTGCCTTACAGTTAAACTTGGTAAGTAATTTATCAGAGAATGACAAATGAGTCCCAATGACAACATTGTAACAGTACAGGAGATGGATTTCATGTGTCTGGATACATTTATACACAACTTTCTGTTATTCTATTTTTGGTGTGTTGGAGGACGGGAATAGCGCTCTCATGCCAGGCTCCTGTGACCCGTATGACCTCAAGGTCATGCTAGCTATCAGACATTAAAAAAAAAAAGCAGCAGCAGCTGTTACTCCTTGCACTCTTTTCAGTCCGGCTGGACTGACCGAGACCGTAAGAGAAATACAGCACACCAGTGAATGTATTCCAGTAGTGGATTTGAGAGCAGGACCAGAAAGGGTTTCAATTTCCATGCATAGCCGCTTATCACTACTAGTACTTAACCCGTTGCGATTGCAGCGTCATTTGCACTTCTCGGACCGCTGTTGTTTCTTCAGTTCGGACACAATGGAGAGGAGTCGCCGCTCGCGCTACGCTGCCCCTCTTCAAAGTCTCACGTGAGTTGCCAACCATGGTAGTCGTGCGTGTGTGTTTAAGATTTTATATGCAGGCTTCATGCAGATTTGCCTTGTTGCTTTTGAGTTAACCCTCCTCCTTTTAACAATTAACATTTCTTTGAAAAAAATCAATGAGTAATTCCACTGCAATTTCATAAAATTAAGAACTACACAGAAGAAGAATGACATTATTATTTTAGGCAGTTAACGACCAGACATTTAATGCTCTGTAAATCCAATTTTGGATGTGCTTTTTCTGGCTCATTATTGTCTTGTAGCCACCGTTACAGGCGCAGCTAGTTGTCAGGTTGCAAGGTGCTACCAAATGCTCAACATCTGAGTTGTAAATAGTGTGACTTCCGTATGTCAGTTTTTAGCAGCCAGTGCAGCGGTCCAAGTTTCCATGAAGAGATGTAGTCTGAACTTTGTTAAAATTAGTTCTTTCGCCCTCAGGGACCTGAGAGCAACTCGAGCCCAGCCCTAAATATGCGCCATGTCAGCACAATATGCAATGTGTTTGCATTTTGTCGCTCTGTCAATCAACAGGATTAAAAAATCAAAATGTTGCTTGACAGCTAACTCTGATCCAGGTTGCTTTGGATGGATGAGCTGGAAAGGAGGCATTTGGACACATTTTCCTCAGTTTTCAGTCAGTAATACATTTAAAATGTATCTTAATGAAAAAAAAATGCAAGGATATACAGTAGGCACTTGTGGTGTGGCTCGAAATTAGGATTGTTTGGCCTTGGTGGAGGTATGCTGAGTATAACCGTAGTTGTTGTTGTCTTCACATTTTTGTGTGTGTGTGTGCGTGGGTGTGCGTGCGCATGTCAGGAGTAAATCTGGGTTATCTCTTAGTGCCGAGGCCCTTGGATGCTTCAAGCAGCTGGGGCTCAAGGATGCTGAGAACCCAAGAGAATACTGTTATGGTATGACAACATTCCTTAACTCCCCCCATTGTGCACATGCAGTAATGTAATAAATGCAAAGTACTAATAATACACTTAACAGGTTTTCACATCAGGCTAACAGTGTACCGCTACATTAAATTAAACATATCAATTACTTCAATTTTGTGGCTCATTGTAGATGATTGACGGAATCTCTTACAGTTTCGTAGCGATATGTATTTTTATATTTTTCATCAAGATAATCAATCAGTCATAGTATTTTACAGTTACAAGAAAATGCATGTGAACACTTTGGAATTACTTGGATTCCTGCTTAAAGTTGGTCATAACATGTGATCTCATCTTCATTGAAGTTCAGCCAATAGACAAACAGATTCTTAAGCTTATATTGCATGCACAAACAATCATGTAGAAGTTATCATGTTTTGATTGGACACGCCATGTAAACATCACAGCGAAGGGCGGAAAAAGTATGTGCACCCGTCGGCTTCTGACTTCTCTTCTTAATGAGGTGATGACAAATCTGAGTGTTAGCTCAAGACAAAGAAGTCTAATGAAATTAAAAATATCTTTTAATAAATCTACATGAACTAAAATATTAAACAGGAATGGATGTCACTGGATTACAGGTAGAGGTTTGCAAAACAGTGCCCTCCCACAGCTTTACTGGCAAACTAATTTTGTGGACAAATGAAAGAATGGAATTTTGCGTGTTATTCCCAAACAACACAACACAATGCTATGAGTGGGGAAAAAAAGGGCACTGCACACCACCATCAAAACCTCGACCTAACTGTGAAGTAAGGTGGAGGAGGCGTCATGGCTTGAAACTGCTTTGCGCCCTCAGGCCCTGGACCGGTTGCTTTCACCAATTGGAAAGTTAATGTTCACGTTTATCAAGACATTTTGAAACGTATCTTAAGAACATCCGCCTGCCAATTGAAGCTTAACGTAAGACAGGTGATGCAACCAAACAGCGAACCAAAGATGAAATACGATCAACAACTTATTGGATTCAGAACAGAAAAAATACACCTTCCTGATATCAGCCCTATTGAGATGCTGTGACATGACCCCAAGAGACTGATTTACACCAGACATCACAATAATGTTTTTTTAAATAGTTTTGTTAAGATGAGTGGTCAAAAATTCCTCCTGAACACGTCTGATCTCCAATAAAGATCCAATTTCTGTTGAAATTGCTTTAGTATCCTACTACAGCACCATGTTTACTGTAGTCAGGTTCTTTACACTGTGACTGATCGTTTACCGGTCTTCATATACTCCACCTCTCACCCAAAGCCCACTGGGATACGCTTCAGCTCACCCACAATCTCAATGAAGACAAGCTAAATACAAAATGGATGAATGAACGGATGACTCATTACCTGCAGTGTTATTCATAGCAAGAGATGAGATGCAATACCAGCAATAGACTGAGGATGTTGTACACATAATTTAACCCCCAGATTCGTTTTCCCGGTCTTATTTCCTCAGGTGGCTATCACCCAGTGCAGATAGGTGACACGTTCAACAAAAGATACAAGGTGCTCTCCAAGCTTGGCTGGGGTTACTTTGCCACTGTGTGGCTCTGCGAGGATCTCAGGTAGATCAAAACCTTTGCACTGATATTGCGTTTCCAGCAAATTACTAGTCATGCGTAGTTTGTCAAAAGATCTTTTAATTGGTGAGATCATGAACCAACACAAAAATCGTGAAATAATGTAAAAAAAATAAAATGAAAAAAAGTGAAACATATTATGCTGTAGGGTAAGTATGGTTAGGGTTATATCAGTATAGTAAGTACAGTTACAGTGGTTACTAACTAGTTTCTGACTACTCAGTACAATACTTTACTGTACCAGTGTTTCCCAATGGGGTGTATGCGTACCCCTAAGGCACAGGTGTCAAACTCCAATGCACTATCCTGCATGTTTCAGATGTTTCTCTCCTCCAACTCACCTGATTCAAATGATCAGGATCGTTATCAGGCTAATGTTTAAGAGAAAAAAAAAAATGAGAGGAGGGCTCATAAATCTTAAGGATTAACTACATTTAATGTCTGCACAATATGAGGAGAATTTAGTAGGAAATTGTACAAAAATGTTTTCAATACATTACCTTAGATTTGACATTTTTGTGCTTACAAGCGCTGCATGTCGGCATACTCCCCCAAAACCCATCCACCAGACAGTAAGAGGGGTGTGCAGCTCCCATTAGCTCAGTACTATCAATATCTGCAAACAGAAAGCTAGCAAAGTCAGAATTAAGATGATTAGAGCTGTTTTTTCTCTTAACATTCTAACCATGGACAATACATACCATTGTAAGTTGTATTTTGTTTTATTTTTTTTCCCAAGGCTTATAAGTATTCTATCTTGGTGTTTTATTTACCGGTACATATTTTGCAAGAAAATGTGGATCCTCTAGCTTAAAAGCTTGACGCGATAGAGAAAAACCGAGATCAGTTTTGGATTCGGCCCCCAAAACTTTGTTAAAAACAGCTGTCAGACCAAACTCTACAAAAAGTGTGTCCCCCACTGTAATCATAATAATTGTGCTGTTTTTAGATTGAGTCGGCATGTTGCGGTGAAAGTTCTGAAGAGCGGTGCTGGTTTCGCTCAAGCGGGACAGGATGAACTTACTCTCCTACGTTGTGTCAGTCCAACCGGTTTCCTCCTCCAACTTCTCCTTTGTCTCTCATTGTTTTGACTTTTCCCACCCCCTTTTCCTCTCCACACCGTCTTGTCCGTAGATCGCTGGTCCCGCTAGCCGTCATCCACACAGTCAAAGGATCGTTTGTCTGCTGGATGAGTTCAAGCTGGTTGGAGACAATGGCGTTCGTATCCTCACAGACCAGCTTGAGCAATTAGTTGTGATTGCTAGCACAGCCCGTGATTTTGTTATCTCCGTTGAAAGTGTTCTCATTTGCAATCACATTACTTAAAGGGGTGTTTAACACTGAATAGCCACTCCCACCACACACTGGTACTGTTGCCTGGCTCAATACCCTGTTCTGTCCCCGTCACTTCCTAGCAGTTAGTTGGTTAGTTAGTGGGTTAGTAAGAAATGAGATGAGATGAGATGTGTGTTGCAGATCAGTGTTATTTCTTATTAAAACTGAATGAAATTGTGTTACAGTTAAGAATGTTAAATTTGTTCATTAAAATATTGCCTGGACAATTAATAAGTGTTTTAGCCTGCAACAGATCATTTCCATTTCATCCATCAAGGGAAAAATTGCTTCCTAACCAGAAATCTGAATACTTGGCTGGTAAAGACGCATTTCAGAACAGATGTTGAATACAGGTGTTTCACATCGGACGTTTGACTGCACTACTGGTTATCGAGAGGACCTTAATGAGAGCTGGTCAGACACGTGTCTGGTACTGGAGCTGCTCGGACCAGACCTGAGAAGCTTGCAGATGCACGCTGGGAATACACGACTGTTGCAGCCATATGTCAAACAGATACTCACCCAGGTACATTTTTAATAACAGTTCTAATTATCATGGGATACACTTTCTTATTCCTTGCCGGTTAGCTGGGAGAAAACATGCAGTTACAATAACTGTTAAGTAACTTAAAAATAGAGTAAAGAATCAGGCCTGCAAGCAAAAGGAAGTGAAAATGCTCACACTTGGCCCAGTTTTGGTTGTTAAAAATCGGTCTACATTGTCTCACCAAACGTCTGCATTTCTTAATTAGAAGTGGATGAATTTATTTTTCTCAGCCAAAACAAATGAATGTGTATAGTACTCTATATACCCTTTAAACACTTCACATACAATTCATCTTCATACACATAAACTTTATCAGTGACGAGCCATAAGTAAGGTACCAAACAAGTATGGTGGAAGTACTTTTTTTTTTAATATGTTTAAAAAAAGGACAACATTAATAATAATAATACTAATTCATATTATTTGTTATTTTAGGTTCTGCAGGGTTTGGATTACCTTCACACTCAGTGTAAAATCATTCACACAGACATCAAGCCAGAGAACATCCTGCTGTGTCCAAAAAAGAAGTCCCACGCCGGACCAGTGGGTAACGGCACTGTGTCCACTGTACCAAATGGAAATAAGGCTGAGTCCACAGGCACAGTTTGTTTATTTTCTCGCTACAGATGCTGAGTGATGTTCAAAAATGAATTCTCAGAGTGACACAGTTGAAGGAACTATATTAAAATATTAATTTCAGATTCAGTGGCCTTTATTCTACTGTAGGCTTTTATAAATACATTTTGGACCATTTTTGCATGAAATGATGCTTGGGCGGCAGAGTGAACACATTTATACAATGTATCATTTTTAAATCAACATTGTGTAGGTACCATTTCACAAATGTTCTCTGTTTGCATGTCATTATTTCTTACAATTGATTAAATGATTAAATTATTAAAATTATTCATGTTTACCTGTCATTTTCTTCTAGGAGAAGACGATCTGATTCCCTGTGTGTTAAATTATGCTACAGTGAAGATTGCTGACTTAGGAAGTTCTTGCTGGGTGGTCAGTCACTTCTATTGCGTTGATTTGCTCTAATTGTATTTAATTCGAATCCCTAAAGAAGTAACATGTAATAATTGACAAAAAAAAAAGGGAAGAAAAAAGAGAAATGTGAAAATGCACAGTATCCGTCTAAATATGTACATGGATATCCTGAGTCAAATCAAGAAATATTGATGGTGGCTAGGGGGGGAAAAAAAAGAGTACCGATGGAATCAGCATAGAGAGAAGGTGGATTTTAACAAAAGAAGTAAATGTGAAGTGGTGAGTGGATCAGTCGAACTCCCACCATGTTGACAGAAGAGCCGCTTTAGTGCATGTTTACCAGAGCCTCATTTGCATACTGTGTGGTGCTGTAGTATTAATAAGATTATCCATGTAATGCGTTTGTTAATTAAAGTAGAGGTAAGAAACAATTAGATGGTTTTTTTCCTCCATGGATTTGCTACAATTGTAATTTTTGACACTCTGATAAATATAAACAGATAGTGGTAAATATAATTTAAGACTTTTAGAGAGAAGTTTTACACATTTTGTGAGTCCTTGTACATATTTTCATGAATCTTTTTACCCTCTTTTTTTTTTTTTTGAGCAGTACAAACATTTCTGTGAGGAGATCCAAACTCGTCAGTATCGTTCACTGGAAGTCTTACTAGGGTCCGAGTACGGCCCCCCAGCAGACATCTGGAGCGTCGCCTGCATGGTGAGAACACAATTATGTTTTTTTTTTTTGTGTCACTAAGTGAAATTTCCACGGGAGATATTAAATCTCACCACATAAAAAAAAATATTGACCTTATTTGTTTTCCTTGTATACATTCCTTTTTGTTCATGTTTTAATTTGTGAAGTAACACAGTTACAGTACGTTCGTGTAGTTAGAAAATAGTCAATTAGAACACAATCAATAAACTGTCCATGCAGTTTTTGACAGCCTCTTAGGGCTCTATTTTCATGGCCAGCGTAAATCCTGCGCGACGTGTGGCAAAACTCTTTGCAGAGGTGGGTTGGCCCTGATCTCGGCAATTTTACAGATGAGTGCAGGCGGACAGAACTGCCAGAGGGAGGGCTGCGCTTCTGTGGGAGTGGTCGCATTCCACTTCAGTCATCGGCAATCAAAGTGGCTCCTTCTATTCCCTCTAAATGCGCCGCACTAGTGGCAGACATGGCAGATTCACATTTGCGCTGTGGAGGTGGCGCTTGGGAACGCCCCCTACCACAGATTGTTTGTGCCCCACCACACGGTGTTCACCACATTACATTCTTTCAGGACAACAAAATAAATAAAGATATTGACATTAAAACAAAAATATTTCTAAATCTATGTCTATCTATTTTCAGATGAGCAGGATGAATAGTATACGGTTAATGATGAGTAAAGTTGTTTGGCTGTGTTACCCATCAAGGATTTGTTAAAGGTAGCTCCTCTTCAACCTCTTCAAAACAATAAATAGGACCAAGGTGGGGAACCGCATTCTTCCTCCCCAAGATGGTCATCAATGCGCGGAGTTTGCATGAATGCTTCTTTGTCTATATTTGCCTTGCAATTGTCTGGCAACCAGCTCAGGATGCCCCCCGCCTCTCAACCAAAGTCAGCTGGGATAGACTCTCCAGCCTGCTTGCGGTCAGAATGAGGACAAGCGGTAAATAAAATGGAAGAACGTGATTTAAGTTTGTGTGGGAGGTCCACTGATCAACATGTTGGATACCTCATCATTTTTGTTGGGGAGAGCTCTGAAGGTTATTTTTGAATGAATACAGTACTCACTAGGACACACTACTCATGATGCAATTTTCTCTTGTATTTACTCAGGCCTTTGAGTTACTCACAGGAGAGTCTCTGTTTGAACCCAAAGCAGGCGCCTCCTACTCTCTGGAGGAAGGTACGTGTCTATTACAGCTAATGAGCGACACTAGATTAAATGGGATTCTAGCGAGCATCCGCCGTATGCGTAAATAACGCAATCTGTATAATGTATATGCTCAGATCACATTGCTCAGATCATGGAGCTGCTTGGTAAAATCCCACCAGCCGTCGCCATGTCTGGCAAATACTCTGCAGAGTACTTCAGCCACAGCGGTAAGAGTGCATTTGTTTCTGTGACATTTAATCTCATACAGAACATTTCTTTGAAGTTGAAGGATTGTATTGACTAGTGGTAATTTGTATGTTCTCCATGGGTTTGCCAGCATCCTCCCACACTCCAAAAACATGCATGTTAGGTTACATGTGAATGTGAGCATGTGAAATCACGCAATGTTTTTATTTTGAAAGATGTGCTTTTATTTTATGTGCACACATGTGGATGTCAGTACAAGCGGTGTCGCAAGAACGACAACCTGCGTCTGTAGTGGTGCCAACTTAGCAACATTTACGCTATATTTAGCAAATTTTCCAATGCCTCCAGCAGCTATTTTTCCAAAAAGAGACTGGCAAAAATGACAGCAGTTATCCTATAGTTTCCAACATTCTTATTTCCTGCACGGTGGAGGGAAGAGGGCCAAGAGAATTTGGCCTGATAAAACTGCACACAAATCTACGGTTTCATATGCTGTACTGTACATTTTGGGTGTATTATAAGTCATCGCTGTATCATTACACATCACTGTCAATAATTTTATACATCCCACTTATCTACCCCTCTTTGTGAGTCATAAGTATGGTGAATATGAGTTGGTGTTTGGTGCATAACATTTTTAAGTGTAAAGATGTCATTTTAATGAGCATTAATAATTTTGTTTAACATTTTCTTTTGTAATCATAACAATGCATACCATATCTACACACATATCAATTTAACGAAAAAAGTGAATTCTCTTTTTCTAAATGCATGATAATATAAGGTTTAAATGTTGGCTTAGCCCTCGGCCTGCGTTCTAGTTTCTCGCCCCTTTTCAAAATTAATTGCTCACCCCTGCACTATTATATATATATATTTTTTCTTTCCCTGAAAAATGACAACTTGTCGTCCGGTCAAAAATCTTTTTTTTTTTCTCTCACAAATTTTACATTGTTGTCTGGCGAGAATACATTTTCAGTCTAACAAAAGACTGCCTTTATCTTCAATTATAATTTAAGTCACTTAAAATCAAAACCTTGTACAAAGGAAGTACTGTACTACTGTAAATACTGTAAATTCCACATTGTGTCCTTTAAGTATGAATGTGTGCAATCAACACAGATGGAAGAATAACAATAAGACTGTATCATTAGTGTCAATATTTGTCGTTAACCAGGCGACCTGCGACGTGCTGGACCAGTGCGAATCTGGAGGCTGTATGATGTTCTGGTGGAGAAATACCACTTCCTCTTGGACGAGGCTGCCAATTTCTCTGACTTCTTACTTGACATGTTGGACTATTACCCAAAGAGGAGGGCCACTGCAGCACAGAGCCTCCTTCACCCTTGGCTGACCTCCTGATATAACACGCAGGAAAGACCATCCAGTGCCTCAATGGCGGATTTACAATGGTGACTTTAGACCTTTAGACTTTAGACAACTTTAAAGGTACATATATTTTACTCACACCCTGTCATAAACAACTGGAGGATGCTCGCTGGGATACAGCGTGGCCGAGCATTTGAAGTGTTTTACTTTTGAGATATTTTTGGAGTCCACAAATACAGATTATTTTACATGTCAATGAAATCCATCCATCCATTTTCTTATCTCATTTTCTCACCACTTATTCTGTTCAGGGTTACAGAGGTGCTTCACCCTATCCCAGCTGACACTGAAAGTGGTATCATCAGACTTAATCATTGTCGGACAGCTTTATTCTTGTTGTAGTTGTTTCATATTTATCAATTATTAACAAAACATCTCCATGCCTTTCATCCTATCCAGCTGTATGCTCGGCATGGCAAAAGAGGTCTTTCTTTGAAGACCACCTTGTAACCACACTCAGTCATGAGTCGCTGACACTTCCTGGGCCAGGAGGTGGGCTTCATGGGCCTGCTCGGAAATAGGTGAGACGTGGCCATGATTACAAAGGAGAAGGGAAACTTGATGAGAACCAGCCACCATGACAGCATGGCCCCCGAATCAGGCTTGATTATATGAGTGGAATCAATTAATAAGAGCAGAAGTGAATGATGTAGGCTACTCACGCAAAGCAGTAGGAGCCAAAGTTGTGGCAGTAACACTTGTCACAGCCTCTCTTGAACGAATCCCCGGGCTTGTAGTACTTGTCCTTGTATGAACACAGACCTGAAAACCAAACAAAGTACCAACATACCTTGGTAATCTACGTAGTGTACTTTGATTGATAAAACACGTATGTCCTGCATCCTGCAACTAGCCTGTAGTTTTCTGTTCCCACATTCATTCCACATACAATTGAAGTCACTTAAAATCAAAACATTGTCCAAATTACTCACTTCACCCCTCGTATTATAAAGGTACAATTGTATTTGAGTTAAATTAACTTTTTTCCCCTTCATAATGTTATGATGTAATGTCATAATGTCATTTACTTAAGTCTCCCCCCTTTCATAGAAAATTGCAATGTTATTTACATAGAAGTTTATTTCTCATAAATGCTTCTTTGTACTTGGTCAGTAATGACCAAATGTCAAAGTCCCAAGCCAAGTGTTGATTCATTTAATCATGGCCAGAAAGACAAAAAAGTAGTACATTGTTAAGTGCTAATGCTACAAGAAATAAAACAACAAAAAAACAAAGCTTACCTTTTATGTTGGATATGGAAGCTTCTGTGCATCCGTTGTTCAAAAGAAGAATGAAGCACAAACCAGAAACAAACACAGAAACTAAAGAGCATCTAGGAGCATTACTCATTGGCAGTAACATTTTGATGAACAAAAATGTCACCAAATGACAAAATAATGAATATGTCCTTCCCTGACCACTTTTTCCATCATCTACTTGCCTGGAAAAGTGAGTGTGACTTTTCCGAAGTTCACCCTCTTTAATCTCATGCGACTGTTGAGTCAACTCCAGTAAATTCCTTGTGATGGCTCGGTAGACACTGGCTAGCATTTATAGTCTCCCATCACTTCGAAGAAAGACTGAGAGAAAGGGAGAGACAGAGAAAAAAAACCTCCCATCTCCTAACATTTATTTCCTGGTGTCCTCCAAGAACATCTCTCGGCGGTGTGTTTAGACTTTGGCTATGTACTCATGCATCACTAAATGTTACCTTTGGGAAAACTGGAGCCCAGCTAATATTGCGCAAAACTACAAAATATAAAGATTTATATATATCTTTATATATATATATATATATATATATATATATATATATATATATTCTACATTTGCCCATCTACGAAAAAAGAAAGAAAACTTCACCCATGCATGGACTGCACTTTTACTTAGACTTGTACTGGGCATGAAAATAGTGCTCTTAGGCTATGAAGATAAAGAAAAAAAACAAAAAAAAAACAGCAGCTACTTGTCGGAGAAATGATAATCTGCTTGCTGCCTACTGTTGAGGTGCCCCTTAGCAAGGCGTCGTCCCCATCTGAAGCTCAAGTGGTGCAGGACTGTTTGTGCTGCTCTTTCACCCTGAATCTGTTCTCACATGCCTCAATGTGTGTGATCTGGTTCACAATGTGGTGTGCAACACCAAATATATACGGCAAACTGTGAGTTGGTTTACCTCTTGAGGGATTATAATTAGTGTAATACATGAAAATAAAAACAAACTGGACACAAATCAGGAAGGTTGCGGCAGCCGAGCAGCCCCACCTGGAAACCGCCACCGCCTCCTTCCACAAAGTGTTGCGTTTCGTCACCAAGGGTAACATCTTTGTTGTTGCCACACAGCAAGAAAAATGTTGGCCCACTTCTGTGTGTCGTCAGGAAGGGAATGCAGCGCCATGGAAGATGAGTGAACATTACCGCTCATGTGTTCTGTTCAGTGAGCATGACAAGTAGTACTTCACCCTTAAAAACTTCCCGACATCCGTCCATTCATTGCCTTTGGTGGTTATTCTGTTCAGGGTCACAGGAAGCCGGAGCCTATTCCATCTGACATGATGCGAAAGGGAGGCTTCATCCTGAACTGGCTTCCATTCACTCACAAGGCACACATAAAGAGACACAAAACTCATAATTCACACAGTCACCGCGTGGCAGTTCAAACCACGTTGCCTTTGTGGAAGTCAAGCGAGTGGACTGTTACAACATCAGTGACCGTCCTCACCAACATACATTATTTCATTCGGTTAAAGTGCATGGAACATTTCCGCAGAGTTAAATATGATGACAAGCATCCTACAGTGGTCACACAGTGTGGTGGGTCCAAGTGAGTGAGGCTGACTGTGGTCCACATGAACTTTAAACAAATTTAAGCCCACGACTTGTGGAATGTAATATTGTCAAATGGGCCAGTAGGACCACACAGACACCGTGACGGGATGCAAGGAATAACATAGATTATTTTAAGAAGTTACCCGGTTAAAAACAATCCACTGGTTTGACTCCAAAGTTCATACACTTAACTTTAAAAAAAAAAAAGTGTAAAATTCCAAATCGTACAAAGTAAGGGGCCCTTTAACTTCAGCATCATCGCTTTCTCCGATCTTGTGCAATTTAGATTGCCACAAATGTTTGTTTGAGGAGGCATAACACTGTACTATAGAGTTCATCTGACACGTCAAGCCAAGGAGTCTCAATCGGAGGAGAATTACTTGAGGAAGTTGAACATTTCATGTATCTCTGTGTGACCATTACAGCTGATGGCAATGTGACAAAGAGATCAGTACAAGAGGGGCCAGAGCACTACAGGCATAATTAACCAGGAATTAACAAGAGCAACATTTTAACAAGTACATATGTCTACTTCCTATATTCAGTAGTCTTCTCCACTGTCCTCTATGAACGTGAAAGTTGGACACTGTCTGCAACCTCAGAAAGGAAGACTGAGGCTTTTGAGATGAAATGCTCTTGTCGTTCACTGAGAGTCCCAAACACAGCACAAATTACCAACAAATTCACCGTAAATGAGATAATGCCTTTTTCAAAACTCAAAGAGTGCAAACTTTAGTGGTTTGGCCATGTTACAAGCTCAGCACATTGCACAGACCATCCTTCAATGATCTGCGGAAGGAAAGCAAGGACGAGGTCACCACACAATGAATTGAAGGGATAACATCGAGACATGGACAAACATGCCGTTATACCAATCCCTAAACGCCGCCAAAGACCAACAGAGGTGAAGGGACTTGGTGTACTGCATCTCATCTGCTACGCCCCTACGAACCTAAGGTCGTGGGACTACTAACTAACTAACTAACTAACTAACACTGCATCAAACATGCTTCTCCAAAATTCTCAGGTGTCTTCATAACAAGTCAAGTCTTTTTTTTTTTGAGGCCTTTACTGAAATTAAACAAGCTAATTGCATAGTTTTCGCAATGATGCTACATTTAATACTTTGGCTTCCTTTTCTTAATGGTGAAAATGTCCATTCATTTTTCCATAGCACTTGTCCTCATTAAGCTGGCGAGTGAGCTGAAGCTAAAAAAGAAGCGGGGTGGACCCTGGATGTATTTATTATGCTTGCTTAAAGTGGAAATTAACCCAAACACATTTTTTTTCAAGAATACGTTCCCAGCAGGCCCACTAGTTGAAACACAGCATTCTGATTAATATTGCGATTGTGGAATATGAGTTAAGCAGCAAAATCCACCCCTTTTTAGCCATCTCAGGGGACGGCCATTTTATCACTTCTGTCGACTGCAAATGACATCACAACTGCTCAGGGCTGAATCAGAATGCGTGTTTTAACTAGCATATTACATATTCTTGAAAAAAATATGTTTAGGTTGACATCCTTCTAGGTGATGCATTTTATTGCCCAAGATCATGTTTCATTATCATTACCACTACTACAGCTGGATTGTTAGAGCTCAAACTTTTAATATCAATGAAACCTTGTAGGATTTTATCAAAGTTAAATATTAGGTACAAAAGTGGAGTTTAGGTGGCGCACATACTGTACACACACTCACATGGCTGAAGTGAAGATACAATTTAATGTTGCTGATGTGTAACAAAGTGTGGTGGTTGCTGGAGTCAGAAGAGTAAAGAGCCACTGATGGTTAACAGACGTTTAACTGGACAATATTCCCAGGATTCACACAGTGGCTGGCGCTCTCAGCCAATGCCACGCTCTCAGTGTGTGTGCGTGTGCGTGTGTACGCGTTGAGATATTTTGGGTTGTGTGACTCACCCACAGAACTGGATGCTCTACTGCGGATGTTAATGACATCAACAGTCTCTTGTTTGAATGAACCTCAACTTGCTGCATGAAGATGGATATAAACCTGTAATGAACTTAATCTTGTTCATGACGCACACTTACTAGCCTCTTAGGTGCACTTGAGAGAGTTACGTTAAAAACTGTTTGACTTTAGAAAAATAATAATATTGTTTTTACAATATAACATTATAATATTGGTAGTATTGACAATATGATTATAAGATCCGAGGATATTTTTAATCCTGATTTGATCCAGATTTGGCAATTTTTAATTCAGCATTGTTGCTCCATTTCACTTGTTGAGTAGCTTAGAGGTTTGTCACATCATCAAATCAGTTTGTCATTTGATGTTTATTTCTGGTCTTATTACTTTCTGTATTTGGGTGGAACTCTCGCTCCCTCTTTTTTTTTATTTTATTTATTTATATATCCATCCATCTATCCATCATCTACATCGCTTATCCTCACGAGAGTCGCGAGGGTGCTGGATCCTATCCCAGCAGTCATCGGGCAGTAGGCGGGGTGCACCCTGAATTGGTTGCCAGCCAATCGCAGGGCACACAGAGACAAACATCCGCACTCACAATCACACCTAGGGGCAATTTAGAGTGTCCAATCAACTTACCATGCATGTTTTTGGAATGTGGGAGGAAACCGGGGTACCTGGAGAAAACCTGGAGAAGAACATGCAAACTCCACACTGTGAGGCCGGAGCCGGGATCGAACCCACGACCTCTGCACTGTGAGGCGGACGTGCTAACCAGTCGATCACCATGCTGCCCTTATTTATTCATTTATTTATTTTGCCATTAATGCATTTACTCTTGGATTTCACGTGATTAACAACATTAGGCATAGTTAGACGAGAGGGACAACATATTGAAGTTACTTTAAACTTAATAAGGCACTCATTTCAAATGCGTATTAACTTTAAAAAAATCATTGTGGTACATTATTTTTTACTTTCACTAAATAATAAAAACCTTAACTTAATTCTTAATACAGTACTTCTAGTAATATTAATATCATGTTCTTTAATTGTATTTCGTTATTGCTTTTAATTGGTTAATGTCTTTATTCATTTCCTTAGATTATACTAATGTAAATCATGCACTTTCTGATGTGATTGAACAAAATGGTCAGTAAAAGAGCTGCATCGCCGCATTACATAAAACAGGCTGTTGGTTTGAATGTAAAATATTTTTATTCGACCCTCTCAAAATGTGTTTGAGTAACAGAAATTGTCATAGTGAGTTGTAGTACTATTCACATATAGGAATTAATTTGACAATATAACTTCAAAATCAACATTGGAATCATGTCAGCATAAACCATGAAAAGCAACAAAACTCATTTCGGACTCTCGACTATAAAATAAAATTAATTCATAACTTGACTTCTTTCTCTATTATTATTTTTTGTAGGAGCGTTGAGTCCAACAGGAAATCGTCGTTGATTAGTGAGTAAAAATTAATTGAGAAAATGATCTTGCTGTGACAGAACATCAACCATCATACGAAAATACAGCAAACGGAAACCTTAAGGATAGAGCAACACATTAATCAAACAAACTTTCTGACAAATATGCTCATAGAATCTTTTTGTAACACAAAACAAACCAACAAAATTTTAGAAAAAGCAAAACAAATTATTTCCTCTTCTCCTCATGTAACACATATTTTGGCAACATTTCAAGAATGAACACAAAAGTCAACAAGAAGAACATAATCACTGGACGGTAGTCATCGTTCACATAGCCCACCTGCCCCCTCCCAACAAGATGTCTTTATACATGATATTGCATGACAAAACAGTTCAATGACATTTACATGGTCAGCAAATATTTGGGGGGGAAATCAGAAAATTACCCCCCCCCCCCCAAGATTCTTCTCTCTGTCTTTGAATTTAAGAAGTTGTTTATTCATAGTAGAGAAACATTTCCCCGCCCCCAATCAAAGTAAATGATCAGGTGGGACATCTTGGTTATTCAGTTCATTTGCTCGACTCCAAACTGAATTGACCCCACGTTTGCAATCAGATCCATCTCGCGTCGCTTGAGCGCTCAGTCGGAGTGTCGTAGTCTCTTAAGTAGAAAAAAACCCCTACAGTGTCACTACTTGTTTTGCTGGTTCTGCACCACATCTGGATCGAGAGTTCTTAGAGGCACCTGGCGTGGTAGAAAGATGTGCTCATCAGGGTTAAGATAGCGTCGGTTCCTTGTTAAGGTTTATTTCAGTTTGGCGTCGACTCCTCAGGATCGGAAAACCTGGAGCCCGGACCGGCCAACGTGCGGCCGATGACACTTAGAAGTCCAAAAAGGACCACGTAAGCCTCTTTTGAGTTTTCGTTGACTCCCTTCGAAGATTTTTTTGTTTGTTTGTTTTGTGAAAGACGTCCTGGACCCTTAAATGTATTCCCAAATGAGAAGAGGGTAAGAAAATCCTGATGTGTTCCCTATCAAGACACATTACCACCTTCGTTATGCCAAGTATAGATGTCCACGCTTAGGTGTCAGCATGTGGACTAGTTCGCTGAGAAGCGTGAAGAAAAAAAACCACACACACACACACATTTTCTATAACGTCAGCCTGCCTTTACATATCATAACAATGATTTGCACACAGTTCATCGGTGGTTTCAAATCAAGGCTTGGCACTGCGATGGTTAATGAGGCGAAAACTGTGAGTGTGACAGCATTATTAGATTCAGCATAAGGGCTATTTTCATATTGCCTGCTTGGCCTAGCTTGTAAACCCAGAGTAGTCAAAGCAAACGTGTCAAAAGGAACCAACAAGGGATGCGAGCACATCAGTGTGTCTGCAAGACACACTTGTTTCCATTATGAGTGATACAGTGCTGTGTAAACAGCTTCCTGAGAGTTAGCTAGCAAGCATCCAAAAATAACCACACATCTAGGAGTACATCTAGCTATCTGCTCATAACTGTACCTGGACTGTATAAAGCAAGCTCAGAGGATGCATACAGGCTGTTCCTGCAGAGTAGGCTTGAGTGGGACTCGTGGTTGAAATTGGCGTCTTGATCCGTTTACAGTAAACATATACCGCTGGTACGATGTAAAGGTGCCTTGTCAGACAAACCCGCAGATGTCAGTCACAGGCTAGAAATGACCTAAAGTTGTGTACTTGGCCACAATCAGATGTATGCTACAAATCTCAAATAATGTCCAGAATCAGGATTAAAGTATATGTTTGCCATTTGAAGTACAGTGGCCCATCAAAACTTGAACACGATTGCTTCCAAGAGGCTTTTCAACATTTGTTGATTGTTTCAAAATAAATTTTTGCCAAAGGACTTCATGGAAATGAATAGTTACCAGTAGCATAATTAAATCATGAAGACTGAGCTTCATCCGAGAGGTCGTCACTTTTTATTAGGTTAACTTACTCTTAACCTCGAACAGTAATTTGTTTTCGGTTTTGTTGTTCTCGCCGTGGCCCTTTTTGCCTCTTTGTGGAAGGATAAATATACACAAACACCATAATGAATAAACAAAGCAAGAAAGAAACTGAGAGATCGAGGAGAGCAAGAGCCAGATGCTTTGTATTGTTTCCTTCAAGTTATGTATGTGTTTTTTTGTACTTTGAAACTCTTTCCAACATGGGATTTCAGCCCAATTTCCATTCAATTTTTTGTTCAATCGTCCAAGCTCCAAGGGTCCACTGTAGTTGACAACGGCCCACTGTCGCCGTGGTTCCTAACAACTAAGCCATTTTCACAATACGACCTGCAAGTTACATGTTTGAAATGTTTAATGGCATTCACACGTTGCTGGTGCAGCAAAAACAGGAGCTACATGTTTATCCGAGCAGCAATGCAGCAACGTATGTAGTACAAAGCTTGTATCTTTAGTGTCATTTGTTTGGAATTCTAGGAATAACTTGACCGAGGATGTTATGTCTTCTTTCTTTCTCTACTGTAGATCCTGATAAAGGTGCAAATCCAGGATTTGACTCCATGCATAAGGCATGAACCTTGATAACAAAATCGCTCAAAGACACTGAGATCAGATTCTTACTCCTGTTCTGGTGTCGTGTGACAGCACTTTTGTGAGTGTTGGACATGTATGCCCGAATAAGAAAATATAAATAGTTGAAAACAACTTGATGATTCAACACAAATTGGTCAGATTTCTTGAGAAAAACTATCTACGATTTAGTGGGAAACTTAAAAAATAAAAATAAAATAAAAAATCTCTAATTACATGATACAGTGCGAGTGTCCATCCATTGGCATGCAGAAATCCCACCAGTGATCCAATGAAATGAAATTAAATCATATGAATCCATCTTCAACAACCGAAATCATGAATGACTGGATGCATCTTGCTACAAAATAGCAAAATACGGTCAAATGTCACATTTACAGTGAAGAAGTTTTTTTTTTTTTTTTCCAATTTCAAATAAAATGCATTGTCGTCAAAATGGCCTGCAATCACAGCACATGACTTTAAAAATAAAATTCCTCTCTCATGAGTGAAAAATGACCTTCTGTACAGTGAGGTGGGGGAGGGGGAGAATGACTGGCTACACACAAATCCCTTAGTTGTGTGGAGGAATTTCAGTGAGTAAAACAAAATTAAGTCACTTTTCAAACTACAGTAGGTAAACCTAAATTAGCAAATGCTACCATATATGAGTGTACCTCTGTGATTCTAGAACCAGAAGCCCTTGACAATATAGGGACAGTTAGGAAGGCTTTATGAATAGGTAATACATTTGTTATTACTAATATGGTACAGTATTTTCAAATATTTTGCCTCTCATGTAGCTGGAGTTAATGTTTACAATAGGACTGATTTGTAAATGTGCAATTAAGGAGTTACACAGTATTTGTAAAACATAAATTAACTGTTACAAATTACTTTCCGCAATAAGTGTGGGCTCGCTGCTCGCTGGCAATATTAAAGTGCTGCTACCTTTCATAGTTAGTCCTTAATCTTGACTAACGCTTCCAGTTAGAACTGGCAAAATTGGAACTTTATTGTCAAGTGTTTTATAAAGTCTGGACATTCTTACCATTTACAACAAGCAACGAGGCAAAGTAGTACAAAGGTGTCCTCACTTTGAACTGATGACTTACAACAGTTAAGTAACTCTCTACTACCTAATCAATAACCATTTTATAAAGCATTTATCAAAACCTTAATAAGGGCATGTATTCACGAAAGTAGTACCCTAAAATCTACAATTTGGTACTGCCTTTATTAACAATGGTGCAGTACGTTTATGCTGTGCTGACTCTAGCAGCTTCTGGCATTGATCAATGTTACCTGGGACGACTGCAGGCACAGTTGCTTTTCCAGTGAGCGCTTTTAGCCTCCCACTGATCGGAGATGTAAACATAAACAGATCAAAGTGTTGTGGAATTATAAATCCCAATTATACTCCACTCTTAATGGCAAAGTCTAGTTTAATAAGAATTGAGGTTTTTTAAAAACACGCGGGCGCCATACAAAGGACGTCTCGTGGAACTTAAAATCTCAATTAATCAATGTTATTTACGCCGTTTGGTACGTGCAGCAGAGAATCTTCCAGAGATGTTAGTAAAGCTGCTATAGGGCACTCCTTTTAATGTCTACGACTTTCGATAAAGAGCCAGCTGCTCATGACGTTTGATCCTGTGCGGCCACATTGCCAGTTTAAATCCAACTGCTGTACAGGGACTCTCATTCGTCACTTATGAAGATGCATACAAAAACACATAGTGATGAAGTTGCAAAAAGATGCTCTCAAATAAATCATAGACCGACAAGATGGTTCCACATATTAAGAGTTTCTCACATAAATCAAGACTTTAAATATATTTGTTGAGAAAGTCAAGTGTTCAATCCACTGTACAGACATGTATGTTTTTCTTTTTTTCCAAAATATAGTTTATCCCAATGACTTTGTTGTTGATTTTTTTTTTTTTTTTTTGTAGTTTTATCTTTCATAATCCTGTACACTTGGTGTCTGTATTGACATTGGGTGATATCCTGATCGTTGGAAAGAAGAAGAGAAACAGAGGAGAGGAGGAAGAGAGAAACAGAGAGGAATAGTAGAAGAAGAGAAGATGCCCAGTGCGATCGTTGTCCTCAGTGAAGACGTTGCACCCCGTACCTTGGCTCTCTTCTATCCCGAACCTCAATCTAAAATCAAAACAACACACACACAACACCAGACAGTCAACAAATGAATGAACTCTTCAAAAAATCTTTTGTCATATTCAGTACTGTAATTACATTTTAGAAGGCAGGCACCTAATGATTGAATTCAAAGTAACAAATCTAGTGCACTGTATGGTTTAATAGGCCCATTTTACTTCCAGGCTTCATCACTGGCGGAGCTAGAGGCATGCAGGGCACTGCCATATATACTTCATTCCCCCCGACCCCCCACCGCCAAAGACTGATTTTTTTTTCATGGATTTTTTTCCACATTTCCCCTGTCCCCATTAGGCAACATATAATGAATTCTTATCAGCGTTTACGGAATAATTTGGGGGTTTTGTAAAAAAATAATATTGTTTTTTGTGCGGAACCCCTGAGATATCCTTGGCCGCCTCATGGCCACCCCAAGGAAAAAAATCCTAGCTCTGCCAGGTCGGTGTCACTGACCATAAGATGATGATTTCAGTCTGTTATCTTCCTGAATGTTTGCTATTCCTTGGGCTACATCTAGACTGTGTTCCCAGCACCTATGGGCAGCCCCGTGTCCCCAAAAGGCGCACGACATTTCAGCCTGCGGCTTACAATGGGTGTAAGTACGTTCCCTCCCGGCCCATCATGTTATGGTAAGGTCGCTCACAGATGAAAAATGAACGCTGGGAAGCTTTGGAGCATGTTTGTGGCACTAGCAGAGTCAAATGAAGCTCCCCTTGCCTGCCCACCTGGTTCTAGAATCAGTGTCAAATAAATGTCTCTCCCGCGGGGAAAATGTTTTGACAATTTAAAGTTCTCGCAGGGCATCCACAGCAATCACGGCCTGTCACGTCTCCCCTTGTTGTGTTACAAGAATCTCGTTTTGTCCACGGTGGCCTGTAGCGGCTGCCGCAGCTGCAGAGGCATAGTGTAAATGTAACTTGAGCTGGCTCATGCATTGCATCCTTTTAAAAGAATATACCAGATGGTGGATTTGGCGACTCTCAGAAATTCTATTCAACATTTGTTGTGTTGTGTCCCTGCATTGGCTCCTCATGGGACCGCCTACTGAGCATTCCCGTGAATAGCTACCAAAGACAAATTCACAACTTGCTCGAGTCCTTTTATCTGCTTAATTTGCCATGAAATTAAACTCTTTGGCATTCAGACGATTCATTATTTTGGAGCCAGGGAAATACCTGTATTAAACACCCTTCAGTAAGTTCCCCCCAGAAACACACACACACACTTGCACCCCCCCCCCCACACACACACACACACACAGTCTTTGGCATTTTATGCACAGAGTGGGAATGACAAATTGCAATATCACAGGAACACCTGTTCTTACGAGAAAAGTTTTCTTTTAATATTATTTTGTTCTAAAATCAATGGCCACTTATTAGGGTGAAAACATGAATAAGCTTTGTTTTTTAAATTCATGTATTTTATTAAGTTTTGATGAAAATAATTTTGTGTCCATATATGTTTCGCTTGCATCTTGAGCTCTCTACATGGGTTTGAATTTGACCAATGTGAATTGAGTGTAACATTTAATTTTTCACAAGTGGTGGTTATGGAAAGTAAACACATACCTGTTAAACAACCTGTTTATATTATTAGAAATGATTCATCATGGTCTCATTTTTACAGGGGTGTGTTCACATTTACATCCTCGTTTGACATAACATAATTTTGTTTGATTGCCCCCCCATACTTACACTGTGATACATTTTGTGAGTGTATGGGTGTGTGCGTGTAAAATGCACATGCAACTGACGAAGCAAAATTCCTTACTTACCCTGGACACAGCAAAATCTGAAAAGACACAAACAGGACAGCAGTGTTGGCATGTAGGCAATAAAAAAAAGGGGAAGAAAGTGCATATTTGTGCAAAACATTAATATGCTTATGTAAGTCTGAGTTAAGCATCTACGTCATTGTTTACGGCTGAATGAAGACATTCATTGGCTGCATGTGTCGGCTTATATGTATTTCTATTTGACTTCCTCTTCAAATACTTCCCTTTCAGTGCAGTTTTTTTTCTATTAGTATGACTCTAGTTACATTTTCCTCATTATTGACTGCTGCTAAGCCAGAGGGCAATTTCAATTTCTATGAATGTAAAAAGTGGAGGAAAGGAAAAGGAAGTTTGCACAGATGATGAAGCAATAGATCCATTCGGTGTGTACGGGAAAAAAAAAAAAAAAAAAAAAAAAAACAGTCAGTGGGGTTAATCAGATGAAAACAGAAAGACACGCCCACATGCTGGAATATCTCCAGTTACCATGGAAACCATCAGAGATCCATCGGAGAAGTGAGACATCTTATGTCATAATTCTCCCTCTTTATCTCGAAGTCTCAGCCTCTGCCTCCTTTCTGCTTTAGTCCATCTTGATCCCTATCTATTGCTATGTCTTACACTGCCACTCAATTCCTGCCACTATTATGTCATGGCGTCACTCCATTTGTTTCTCCTGCAGCTGATTAACCCTCTTTCTGTTGGTGTCCAATGCGACGACGTCTTCTGCTCTCTTGCGCCTCTGATTCCTTCTTTCATTCCTTTCCTCCAGTAGTCTGCTTTCACGTGGCTTAACAAGAAGGATTCCAGCATCCTGATGCAACTTTGTGTAACCTGTCAGAGTTGCACCAAGGGAGATTCTCCAGCTTTTGAATGATGCACTGAAACTAAAATGGAAAATGGAGTGAATCCTTGTCACTCTTTTAAATTTGAAAAACCACAGGAAATCCTTTACCATCCTGGATATCTTCCATCTGCATCTCATTTGTTTTTATTTGAATGATTAAAATCATTATGCGTTTGAATGTGTTTGGAGAATTTCAATACATTAGATTTTTCAACCAGATTCATTTTTGTTTGCCTGGGACATGTAGTTACTCACATATTCTTATTTCAAATAACTTCATAGTTATTTGAGATACGCTGTACCTGTAAGGTTGTAAAAAACACTGGACTTGGAAGTGGATTAACTTGTTTTTTACAGTTGTTTGGCAATATATGTTTCGGAGATGTGTGAGGCGCATGCATGTAAGAATGTGGAAGTTTCATGATGGTGGCTGTTTGTCACTGTTTGGTAGCAAATCACAGCCAACATCCCGACAAAACACTTTGTGTCTTGGGCCTCAAAGGTTCCACTGTATATCATTTCAATCTTTTTGTTCATCACATCACAGCATACCACATCAGTCTTCTGGAAACATGAAAATATTCCCCCCCTGGCTGTGAGCGGCGTAGTAAGTACATCAGAGAAACATGAAACAGCCAGCGTCCCCACAACAAAACCAAACTTGATCGATGCAATGGTGTCTTTACTTTACTCTCAATGCTTTAGCCCTTTTTAGAGAAGATACACCGTCCTATTTTATTCTCCTCTATCACACAGTTTCACACTGCCACAGCTGGCTTGTTTAGCAGGGTCAGATATCAACATTCACTGACGCAGTGTGCGCTATGTACTTGTACGCTTTTTGGCCACTGTGCCTACACGCTTCACTATTTCATCCACAGGCAGGCCTTTAAATACATTTCAATAAATATTGCTTTAAATTTGAACTGTTAGTTCTTGTATCTCGGACAGGTTATTTTTAGGTTATGATTTACCTGACGTGTTTCGGTGGAAACTTTCGCCTTCTTCAGAGTGTCACATGATGGTGTGTGACTCGTCTTCATCAGCTGATGTTCAACGAAGGCGTGACCCACCTGTGAAAACTGACAGGCGGGTCACGCCCTCTGCCGCTACTGCCGGTGAACATCAGCTGATAAGGACGAGTCAGACAGAATCATGTGACACTCCGAAGTAGGCAAAAGTTTACGCCGAAATATGTCAGGTAAATCATAACCTAAAAAAATAACCTGTCTGTGATATAATAACCAACGATTCAAATTACAATTAAGAGACAGAAGGGACTTTATTCAATCAATATTGTTTTAAATAGCACTTTCTACAAACTGGGGAGTGGAAAGCATGGATTTTTTTTATGCCTTGATTGCCCACTGATGCTATGTACATGTGTGCATTTTGGCCACTGAGACTATAGACGCTTCTCTACTTCATCCACTGGTAGGTCAAACATATCGTCGCTGTCCTGTGAAAATCACTTATGTGCATTTTTTTCATTTTTATTTTTTACGTTAATGGGTTGTCCGCGTTACAGACACCCCATTGCCGTAGATTTTAACACTCTTCTCCAGGACATGCGCCACGCCTTCACAAGTTTCATGGAAATATTTCGATCCTTCCTAAATGTAAATCGAAGCAACTGCCTTTGTCCTTTTATGAATAGTGGAAGTGGTCAAAAAAAAAAAAAACTACACATAACTCCATGTTTGTGTTAATGCAAGGGAACGCGTGTCTTAACCTTTGTTGTCAGTCTGCAGGTCGTCCAGGTAGAAATCATTTTGCCGGTTGCCCAGGACGAAGGCCATTAAGGAGAGGACCAGGGCGTTGAGGATGCCCATGATGGCCAACATGTAGGCCCAGCGTACAGAGCAGTCGCCCAGGGAGTACTTTCCCGTATGCTCGCCGCACATGTCGCGGATGACCTCGGCATCCCACCCATCAGGAAAAATCATGCAGCCCAGGACCAGGCATACTCCTGCATGAGGACGAGGAGAAGGAGGAGACGGAATTAGAGCAGGAAAGGACGTTCGAAGAGGTAACACAGGTAGGAACTGACAGTTACAAACACTCACAGTTTTGAAATTTAACTGGAAGATAAATGAATCCGTATCAGGCACACTCAGCGGTGGGAAGTGTTTGTAGTTTGTTACTATACTGAAGTAGATAGTTTAGTTCAGCTTTATCATGATACTTGTACTTCCTACATTTTTAAAAACGGTATCTGTGTTTATCAAAATTGTTTTGTTACCTTTTTTAACCTCCGTGAACGGGATTTTGTTGGCTACAGTAATGATTCAGGGCAAATGTGTCATGTATTGTTCCGGCCTATAAACACAAACTACGGATTCTGTGATGCAATGATGTGAAAAGTGAAATAGTATTTTTTCAATTTGTATCATATCAAAGCTATGGGAACATGTTGTTCTGATCGCATAAACAATTGAATCCTGGCTCGCTAGCGCTATAAGGTGAAATGTAACATGATTTTTTTTTTCCTTCATACTAAGTTCATGAAGCACGAAGCACTCAGTTCATGAAAGAGGGCAACTATACCCTAAAGGAGATTGTAGTGTATATAGACAATAAAATGTCATGTGTACGTTTGTACTTTGACTTGAATCAGTACTTCTATTTTTTTTTTGAATAAAGTGTTTTTTAATTTTTTTCAGTAAATATTGTGAGAACTTAGCCACCTCTGGGCAGAGATGATACACCGCAATGATTTCAGCTACTCAGATTTGAAGTGGGATATCTCAAACTGTTTTTGAAAAAGTAAAACAAAATGTTATGCCAGGAAAGGGCCATTGTTTTTGTAGTGGTTCCCAAATCTGAAAATTGTGCAGCTGGCGTGACTCTGAGCAGGATAAGCGGTGTAGAATATGGATGAGTGGATGTACTCACAGGAAAAAACATAAAAACATAACTGACTTATTCAGGTTAACTTGGCCTTGGTACCCTTTTACGTCTTAGCTGCAGTGCTTTAGAGTGACACCTCACTCACCACTGCTCACTGAGCTGCAAGAACACTCTGCTTCTAATGCTCACAACATTTCTGTCTTCGTAAGCCTGAATGCTGCTGAGGTGCAATGTTTTTGCAATAGAGTGTGATTATGGAGGGCAAACAGATATAACAATAACCCCGTCAGCTCTCTTTTCTAAGTGCTTGCTGTAACTTTGGTGATGCCCCACAGTGGGCTGTATGGACCAAAGTACTCAAACCAGGGGCGGAGCCAGAACGTGGCTAATGGGTGGGCCTGAATATTTCTCTCACTGAGCACAATCAGTCAAATAGAATCAAACAAACATTCAAAGAAAGCTTCTTGCACTTGCATCCTCAACCACAAACGAGGTCGTCCACACAAATACAAACGCAAATAGAGTCCCGCACGCAGCCAAATCCATACATGCAATTCAAAGAGCACAACTGAAATGGTAATCCATACTTTGCACCTTCTGCTCATTCATCAAAGTGAACATCACCGGGGGAGCTGATTGGACCACGTCCCACGCTCACCAGCTCTGTTTAAATAGCATTCAGCCCGCGCCTGCCTCAGGCTTTGTAAGTAAAGCAGTGGGCTCCAGTGGGAGATGGTGAACATACATGGCAGCCGTCACACTCCATCTTCATTCAGGCCACGACACGTCTTTTTCACAGCTAACATCACCAGCGCGACTCATAAAAGAGAGGGTCAGATTGGACCGAGCTAGTGATTATTACATGCCACTCAAAGTCAAGTAGCTTGAATGTCCACAGAATTTACTTGGGGAATATTTTAAAGACAGACTATGTCATTTAGGCTGAGCGGCAGGAACAGCAACACCTGCTGACATGAATTGTGATTACAGGATGCCTGTTGGACCATGGTGGCACTATGGAGGAACATAGTTTTGATTCAAAAGCGGATGGGAGAAAGAAAAATTGCACTTTTAATAAACACCCTGAATTATCATTTTGATTGAGTTATGTGTCTGCTATCACCAAAGTAACCCCAAGTCACTATAAGATACTGTATGTATAATATTGGTGGACCATCTAGGACACCATTCATGTTGTGTGAGTGTTACTGTGCATTTTTTGCTTTGTATTTTCCTCTCCCCAGGAGGCGTTCCGGGGTTTAAAGCGAGCGAAACTCCAATGAGCTGTGGTCCCCGGCTGATGACCCTGCAGCTGGCCCCGAGGCGCTGGATGAGGCGCGTCAGGCATAGTTGCCCCGCAGGAATAACACCACACCTGTACAATCAATGTCCTTATTGCATTTATTCCCTTAAGATTGAAGCGAGTTGGATTTTAGATATCAAACAACCACTAGGCTATGAAGGACTGTAAGAAATGCATGTATATGGGTTGTGGCCTCTATACGGAGGACTATGCGGACGACTGTCAAATCTATATCCGGCAAAGCAAAAAAGAGACTTCCTCCTTAAGACCACGTTTGTCCTGCCTACAGGACATCAAAGATTGGATGTCACTAAATTTCCTAAATTTCAACGAAAAGAAAACAGAAGTTATGGTGTTCGGTCCCAGCGGCTCGTCTCCATCCCACCTTGTTGACCTGGGCCCCCTGGCTTCATATCTAAAGTCAACAGTCTCAAATTTGGGTTTTAACATGGACAGTGATCTTAAATTGGACAAGCAAATCAGCGCTGTTGTAAAGTCGAGCTTCTTTCACCTTAGACAGCTGGCTAAGGTAAAGCCCCTCCTTTCCCATCAGCACTTAGAAACAGTCATTCATGGCTTGCATCTCGGCTAGATTACTGTAATGCACTTTATTTTGGAGCCAGCCAGTCCTCCCTCAAACGTCTCCAGTTGGTCCAAAATTCTGCTGCCCGCCTACTAACTGGAGCTCGGATTATGGAGGATATAACACCAATTCTGGCCTCCCTTAACTGGCTCCCAGTGCATTTCAAGGTTCGATTTAAGATTCTCCTATTTGTCTATAAATCATTAAGTGACCTGGTCCCGGCGTACCTCTCTGAGCTCCTCCACTCCTACGTACCTTCCCGCAGCCTCAGGTCTGCGGACCAGGCGCTGATAGAGGTGCCGAGGACCAAGTGGCGCCTCAGAGGGGATCGAGCCTTTTTGACTGCTGGTCCTTCCCTTTGGAATGACCTCCCATTGGTTGTTAGGCATCTGTCCATTTTTAAAACCCGGTTGAAGACACATTTCTTTTCTCTGGCTTTTGATCAGACATGAAATTATCGGCTCTTTTCCGGTGTCAATTGTATATAGGGTTTTATGTCAATTTATTGGCTTCATTATTTATATTTTATTTATATTTATATATTATTTATGTCTATATTTATTAATACATGTATCACAGCCTTTTATTGTTTTTGTTCTATTTATTGTATTGTTTGTAAAGTGCTTTGTTACAGCTCTAGCTGTTATGAAATGCGCTATATAAATAAAATTGTAGTGTATTGTATTGTATTGATTTACGGAACTGTTTAATCCAAGAGCTAACTAAACCCTCTGTTTTTATTTACCTGAATAGCTAAGAAGTAAATTTCACTTTACTGTCCAACTTTATGGGGAGCTCAACATTCAACAACAACAACAACAACAACAAAATAATTCATTTAAAAAAATGCATTTTTTTAAACAGAGTGTAGCAGAGGAAGAATTTGAAATTAGTTGAGTATATTATACCTGCAGCTGCCTGTTTCAGTATATTTGGGAGCATTTGATGCACATTAATATTTAAGAATCTTTGTATGCGTGTTTTGCAATAATTTAGATGCTCCTTGGTGGTGGACTTTATTTTGCTCAGTGTCAAGTTGATACATGTGCAGGTCATTCAGTTTGCTCACAAGCAATTCCATCTGCTGTTTCCTCCCCTTAATAACGCATTCAGCCTGTCCCACATGCTTTGCGTCAACACTTGTGGTCACCCAAATTGCAAATAAAATGAGCTGCAGGGCATACATTTCTGTTTGTTGCAGTACAATAACAAAAAACAAAGTCACACAATGGTCCAAACACTGAAAGGGGGATAAGAAAACCTTACAGTATGTTCATCCTTTGATACTCACTGAAATGAAGTTGTATCTAAAAGAACCCCGAAATGTGTTTTTCATCAAGTTTTGATCCGGAAGACTTTGGAAGTGTTCGACTTTAGAGGTGTCACTGTATTTTTGGGCCTTTGTAGGCTTGAAACTTTTGGATGCAAGTGTAAAAAAAAAAATGAAGTCCATTAGGTACGCGGTGGAGTCGTGTAACATTAACAATTCCCTATGAAGACCCCTGCTTCACCTACACCATCCATCACAAGTCAATGGTGGGCGGGCACTCGTGACAACAGATGAGGCAGAATACGTGATTAGTCAGAGCACATCTCGTGTAAGGATAAACTCAAAGTGTGACTGGTCCCCACTCAAAACCATTGCAGGCGTAATGAGGGAATGTAATGAGAAGGGATATAATGACGGTATTACAGTAAGTAATGAGAGAAAAGAGGACCAACTCGAGCCATCATCCTGGGAAATCAGCACATTATTAGCTTCTCTTTATGACCTCCGTGCAAGATAGAAGATGGGCAATGAGAAAAATCATTTACAGAGTAATGAGCATCAGGTAACATGTTTTATGGGTTTTTGATGAACGTGTGCTATATGAAAATGCTCCGGAGTTCCTTGGAGTTTTTGGAGAGCGCGAGCATGTAGTAGAAGAATCTGGAGGGACCGCGTGTATTCACCCTCAGGGCAGCTCATTTACCAACCGCTTCTCTGTTTGCCTCCTGTTTCTGTTGCAAAACAACCAGCTTCGTGCATCTGCTTCTAAATACACACGCCTGTTCATAGCTTAACAAACACTCACAGGTGTTCCCATGCATTACAAGATTATGTTCTTATTTGTATATCGTCGGCCATGTAGCATAATTGCCAACGTGATTTTCAATATTTTTGGAAAACAAGAAAAAACACAATTTTTACAACACACGTTGGTATTTTTTTACACATTGGTATATTTTTCCTTTCATTAACTTGTTCACCGATCTGGTTGAAATGTTTGTTTTGTAATATCAGTTTAAAAAAACACCAGCGTGTGTTCTAAAAATTCTGTTTTTGAATATTGAAAAATGCAATAGGCAATTTTGCTATGTGGCCGATGACATGATTTACTTTGTTGCTATTTCACATGATCTACAATTATGATCAGTTAACAGATACACATTTTTGTAGCCCTGAGCCATCTGTTTGGTGTCTTTAACAAAAAAACAAACTCACTAACAAAATGTTTGGGTGGTCTCATAAGGAGAATCTTTATACTGTAAGGATACCAAGTGTAGCGAAAATAGGGGTCACTCGTAAGAGTGTAAATAGTTAACAGCCACCGGGAGCAATGCCCGCATTACACCTGCTCGCCTCTAGGGGCACCACATCAAATTTTTAGGTTATTTAGAGGCAAATTTGATGAAAATCTCATTAAATCAGTCTTCAAATGTGAAGGCGCTACAATAAAATAAGTTGTGAGCTCTTTGAACAAAATAGAGGTTAATACCTTGACCCAAACACACGCAATTCATGCTGGACTTTTGTTTATGGACAGTGTTTATTGACTACAACTAGTGAAAAAGTAGAAAATACTGCAATATGGCAAGCCTAAATACATGAAGAAAAGAAGGAAAACAAACATCAAGAATAATTGGGAGGTAAGGGAAAAATAGGACTTCTGATAGATGAGCGAGAAATGGGCAAGGTTTGCTAGCGTTCACTACCAATTTTGTATACACCCACTGAAAAAGCCCTGGCAAGTTGCAGAGTGGTCACTTACGATTGATCAGCGGAGTCTCACATGAGGAGCATTTGCATTTGCGGATGGAAAAAAAAAAGGGAAAAAGAAAAAGGAGGCTGGTGGGAGCGGGACCAAAAGCTTGGTTGGGTTCTTATGTGGCCTGGCCACTGCGCGGTGTCGGGCTCCGAAAGGGGGCAAAAGCGACGTGTTGCTTCAGCGTTTTCTGCCCAGAGTCGGAGTTCGGCTCATCTGCCACGTGTGTGGTGACGGAGGTTCGGAGAACCCAGATCCTCAGCTTTTGCAGGTCGACCGCGGGTGATTTCCGGGTTCGTGGGAGCGCAGTCACAAATGCAGCCAAAAGATCAAAAAATGAACATGTGAGAGAGTACGGGAGCGAGTGTTTTTTTTTTTTTTTTCCAGAGAAAGTCAGTGAAACAAAAGGCCAGACCTTTTATCTCCTTAGGAAAAAGGGGAGGTGGTGAAGTGTCCCCGAGCTCACGTTTTCAGGTGAGCCTCAATTCGAGACATTAAAGTTAGATTTGAGTCTATTGAATTGTCCTGTTCAAAACCTTTGTACGTTTCACAATTTGTAACTGGCATCAATTTCCATGCTTCAGCTGGAAGCAACAGCCCTGGAGATGTGGTCCAAATGAAGGCATATTCATGACACAAGTTTCTAACCCCATTTCTTTTCTATAGTTTTGTCCTCATTAGGGTCACGAGTGAGCTAGTGCCTATCCTTGCTGACTTTGGGCCAGAGGCGAGTCACACTGGACTTACTGCCTCTCTAGCTCAGAATTCAAATTGAAACCCCCAAAAATGTAACGAAAACAAATATAGAATAGATCCTACACTGGGACACTTCCCTTAACACAGCATCATACAATAAATAAATAAATAAATACCACACAATAGGAAATAAGCAGCAGGTTCATAGGTAACAAATTAGTCTTAAATCCATTCACATTAAAATAAAACAAACCCTAACGTAGCATACCAAGTACTAATGTAAAGCACTGTGCTTATCAGTCAAAAAGTAAAATGGGGATTGAATAGTTGACATTCAAACATATGGACTAATGTAAATGGACTGCCGAAGTGCCGCTGAGCATGACACCAAACCCTAGCAGCTGGATGTGCTTGTATATTTCATACGCCTACTTAAACAAATGAGAAAGAACAGTGAAGTGGCATCCTTGTCCTCTATTTCCAACTCAAGTGTTTAAAAATGGGCACCAGCGAGCTAAAAATAAAATGAGAGAAAAGCCCTTTGAAGTGGGTTGGGGGTTTCCCCGCTTCAACCCCTTCCAATCTCTCAAGACGCTGCTTTCTGAACTCAGAGCCCAGAGACATCAAAGTTGTCAAGCGAGAGGATCGAACAGCAAGTGGTAAGGAAAGCGGGGCGAGCTGTACGCCCTCTGCTGAAATACACTGTCGTGTCTTTTTCATCTTCATCGCCTCCAATCTTTACGCAAGCTGTCAGCTGTTTGGAACAGGGCTTCAAAGACTAGCCCACTAATCAGAGCATTTGAAAAAAGAAAAAAAAAAAAACATTACTAAGGCAGAGTTGTGATCCAACTAGTTAAATATGCTGCACACCAATCTATTTATGGCACAAAAGAGATATTTCTAGAGCTATTATGTAACAATTTTGACAGACTTTCTTTTCCACATGGCATTCTAATTCTGGTTAAGCAGCCCAAAGTGATTACATAAGAGATCTAAAAATATTTCCAGCATACTAAATTTAAGTGTGTGCGCCCACATTATTTTTTAAGGGGAGCTTCTCAGAGTTTCTACAACGTTCCTCATGAGCATTCTGACTTGGTCTTCTGAGATGTGGATGTAATTCGTTCAAAATACCCATCAATCACAGAATGAATAACTTTGGAACAACCACGCATCCTTGTTTTTAATCCGTGGAGGCACAACACAAGGATGTTGTTTGAGAAGTCGTTGTATATTGTTAAAAGGCCATTAGACAATTCCTAACCCAACAAGATTTGATCCATTCCAGAGGTGCAAAGCTCAGCGTTTGTGTGCAACAGTATTGTAGTGGTTGTAATGAAGTCATACTTAAGCATCCAAACTATTAGGGTTGTTCGATATCACAGTAGTCTAGAGTATTCAACTCTTGCCTACTCACCGATACCGATAACTGATACGACAAGCACATTTGCTGCATAAAATTACCATTGAACCGATGACAGATCATTTTACAGAAAAAATAAACAAAAGCGAACCATTCAAGACGGAAAACATGGTGATATTGGTGAAATTACACCAGTATAAAAAATACACTAACAATAAAGGCTCTTAATTTTGTAAATTATTAAGACACTGAAATCTTTAAACACTCAGCAGCAACTATTTTTATAATGAAAAAAATACAGTAACTTTAAAAAGCCTTTATGAAATTGTATACACCTATTAGGCATTGAAATCTTTGAAAGTTCAACAGCATATTGTAACGAATTGGGTTATCTGTGTTTGTGTGTCGCTGACTTGTGATGTTTCCGAGGTTCATGAATGCATCGTACGGCGAAGCGAGAGGAGCAGCGGAGAATGAAGAAGAGCGCGAGCAGTTGTACTTGGATTAATAAAAACGTGATATTAAACTACGTCTGACGGCGTGTTCCTGGAAGACGCTACAATATGATAAATCTCGCTATTTAAGTTTGACGTTTTTGGCTAAAAAGACCGCTTGCTACCTCCTCTAAGAAACATTCACAGTCGGATGATGTTGTCGGATGAGCATGTTAGACGCGCTACCTGCAACATAGCCGCCGATCTCATGTAGCAATGTCGGCACACAACTTTGGGACTTATCCATCTGCGATTTTAACAGGAAAGCAAGAATGTTCCCAAACGGGAGACCGCAGTGTATGTGGGGACCTTCGAGCTCTGGCTCTTTTCTGGCTCTCTCTTTAGTGCCGCCACCCTCCTCTCCCGCATTAGGCATTTTGGGTCGTGACGGCATCTCTTAGCGCTTAATGTGCTCTTAAAATTTCTGAGACACAGTGAGTATGTACAACATATATTCTTCAATCAGGGTTTATTGTTGTATGTCAAAGCAAAAAAAAAAAAAATTAGTTGACGACCTCAGCACGGCCACGCAAACACACACGCGAGCCAGGTGATGCCATTCGACTCGATTGGAGCATCCGAGTGTAAAGCTGTAAATATGTGAACATAAAGACATCACCATGTCCAGGCAGTAATGTAATAAAGCTGTCTGGATTCTGCCCTCTCTGTGCTACTGTGTCTAGACCTTGGCCTGCTGTCCTCCATCCATCTAATGGATGGCCTCCTCACTGATACACACGGCTTTTATTGGAGTTGGGATCAAGCCTGTCGCCTGCGTGTGTGTGTTTGTGCATGTGTGTGTACGTGCAGGCGTGCGTTTGTGCGTGTTCATGCGCTATGCTGAGGGTGGCACTTTACACAATCTTACTGCCTCCAGGGTTCACTGGCCGATTCGCCGCATGAAGGACTTGCCTCTACTTCATTGCAAAGTCATGTATCCGCCATCTAGTAAGGTTCAGTTCATCTTACCATGGTACAGTTTGGAAAGGTTTCCAGAGCAGATGGCAGCTTCAGCTACTGTATGTAAATATAATATCATAGCACTACACCGTCAGTGATTTAAGAAAGGAGAGGACAAGGAAAACTACAGGTCACCAGGCAGGCACTGTGTGTGTTTGATTTGTGTGTTACATTATTTCCAGTGTTGCACAGAAGCAATGATTTTTCACTCAAAGGAATTACCGTCATCCCTCCAAACAAAGATATGTTCACCCCTCCGCATCCAGATTGCAAATGTGCGGCGCTTGCACAAGGCCACCGCTGGCTAGTTTGATATTTATTTGTTTATTTATTTTTAATCAAGTGTATGTGGTCGTGACATTTTATAGCGTCATTGTCGAATGGTATAGCTACAGTATTAGGGCCCTGTTGCTGCAGGGCTCGCCTTACAAATTGACAAATGTAAACATGCATCTTTTAAGAGTGAATGGCGTTTGCGCAAAACCATTATGAGCTACTTTGGTGCTTTTTTTTTCTTTAAATGTGGATGTAGTACTGGCATTGTATAGCTACATAGTTGGAAGGTAGCCACAGTATTAGCGTCTGTAGCTCCAGGGCTTCTCTTCATATGGTAAAAAATTAAATATAAAAATGATGGCTAAAAAGACAAGGCCAGCCATTACAGTAGTATGTACATGTCTTGAAATAAACATTGTCTGATGGACAAACACTACTCCTACTTATATTGTGCTACTGGTCTATAAATCACTGAAGGGTTTAGGTCCTGATTTCATTAACCCATTAAGGACGGGAGCGCATAACCGCGTTTCTACCATTAAAGCCGTGAGCGCTGTTGCGTGTTTCTCCCTTTAAAGCTGGGAGAGCGTTTACGTCATTTTCTTTTTTTAATCCAATTCTCTGTCTCTTAGCCAATGAAATGCATCAGAATACACATGTGACATTTTTTTCGAGGAGTACACAGTTGATCACGGAAGCTCTGATATAAGTCACAGCAGTGATATAGACGACACACTTGCGGTCTATAAAGCCGTGAAACCATCCAAACGTGATGTATGGTTAAGATATATGTTGGTAGACAATGACGATTTCAACGTCTTTGTAAGAGAACACGGCATGGTAATTACCACTCGATTTAAAAAAAAATTAAAATAGTGCTTCACTTGCATCTTCGGTTGAAACAGTAAAGATTAATAAACTCGGGCCTGTGTGAAAGTCACATGTCTAAGCTCTCAAATTTTGGGGGAATTATGTTTCTTTCTGTAACAGGGGCTGAGATATTGTTTTGTAGGTGGCGAAAATATCAGGTTTTCAAGGGTGACTCCAAAGACGACTGTAGGTTTTAGAGAGATGTCTCATGAGGGGCTTCGGGCTTTCATGGGTTAAAGAAATGCTAACGGCGTATGAGCCAAGTAGAGCTCTGACGCCTACAGATTCAGGTCAATTAGTAGAGCCCAGAGTTCAAAATAAACATGGTGAAGCAGCATTTAGCTGTTATGCTACAGCTGCACACAAATGGCCAACAGAAGTGAACTCAGCCTCAATTGTTAATGCTTTTAAATACAGGTTAAAAAACGTTTTAAAATAAATGTTTCATCTTCCACACCGCTTAGACACATTAAAATCAAATTGAATTAAAAAGACAGGCATATCAGTGTTTCGACATGTTTGACTGGTAGCGGATTGCACTAAACCCAATATTTGTGAGTGACACCAAGATTTCATTTTGAGACCTTAGAAGCTTACAAATAAAACCGTACATTAGAGTTCATTGTACTGCTTGCACTGTTCACTTGTGCAGAGACAAGTGTGTGTTAGTGTGTTTTTATTTCATCATTCCATTTTTCTGTTATAACAGGTTGACGTAGCATTTATGGATAAACAAAAACAACTGAGAGACAAGTGTTTATCATCAATGCTAAAACAACACGAGCAATGTACTGGCTGGTTGAACAATACAGGAGGTTGCCACTGTTTGTCAATTGCCGACAACTGTGATGCTGTGCTCTTTACTATAAGCGCATGTACCATAAACATAATCATAATTAAATAGCGTTGCTCAATAATTGCAGCCCGTTAACTAATTTTATGGGAAACAGTGTTAATGAGTACTTCAAATGTATTCCTCCCACAAAAATAAATGAATGAAATACACCCATTTTATGGAAGAGGTTAAGGGAAGATATTTATATCTGTTGCCGTGCTTCTTATAGCACATTACCATGCAGATTTTTTTCCTGCTACAGCATGCTAAAGTATCTATCACACGCGCACACACACGCATGCACACACACGTTGACAGACAATGCAGAGAAGGGTCAATAGAATCCATTATTCATATGTCAGGCTATTTTTAGAACCACCCCGGTGAATTTAGAATTATTTAATAAGCGCCTGATTATTAAAACATGTACGTTTGGTTGGGAAAAGCTGTCCAGAAATCTCGGAGATAGAGAGAAAGGGAAGGGATGGGGGGGGGTTACCCCCCAGGAATATCTCTCTCTCTCTCTCTCTCTCTCTCTCTCTCTCTCTTTATACTTCTATATTTAACTCAACCACTGCAGAAGGTGTTGAACTGTGGGCATATTTGTCTATATACGGTATATGAGCAAGGGCTGTTCAAGACACACACGCACATACCCCCCCCACACATACACACACCCCCGTGCGCGCACACACATACAGTATAGCAGGCTACTGTATGCATCTCTGTCTAAGTCATTGAGGACAAGATCTATCACGTGGCATGGTATTTTTCATAAAATACAGATGCAAGACAGATGAAGGTCCAAAATTATTTAAAAGTGTATGAAATTGTTCTACAAAGTATGTAACTAATCATTTCCAATGTGGGAGATCCTTGTACATTCAAACAATAAAAAAGTGTTGTAAGCCTTTCTGTCCCACGGATGCAATGACATGTGCCCCATTTTGTTTTTATTTCACCGATCACCGTACGCTGTGCATGTATGTGTCTGTTGTTTTTATTAGATTTTTTAAATTTTTTTATTGGCAGTGTGTTTGCTTGTGCGGCGCCTGCGTGTGACAAGAAAATTATGTTCTTTACCTTCTCTTTACGTATTTATATGGGGTCATGACCCCATATAAATAAATATTTGAAACAAAAGACTGCAATTTCCCAGCGATTCAAGTTTTTATTTTTATTCCAAAATTGGCTTACCGTAGCCCTTTGCAATTCCACCTCGCAGTTTTACCTGAACGGAAGGTGCACCAAAGTAAATTCGATGCTGTACTTGAACTATTTGGAGAATTGGCATAGTTTTGGTCTCTTTTTGAAGATAACACTTTGATTTTTTTCTCCTCAACTGTCAGAATCTTTTTAAGTGCTAATGGCACTGAATTATGGAAGTTTGAATACATAGAAGGGTGCGGGTCGTCCATGGGTCGGCCTCCTTTTATGTATTCAAACTTCCATAATTCAGTGCCAGTAGTTTAGTAGAGTAGTGTGTGCATAACACATTTTGAAACAATTGAAATTGACTTGGAGGGAACAAAAGTTGAGTGGTGTTGGCCTACCAAATACATAATGGCAAGCCATTCTGCCTGGGCTTCATTAGAACCTTTCCAGGATTCAAATCTTCAGTGGCCCTTTAATTCCCTCCATTCAAACATCAACCAGGAACTTCAAAAGGGGAATGAACTTCTCAAACACAGGTTGTTCACTTAAAGGTCAGGCAGAAAAGTAGACATACAGTCATTGTTCCTAAAAAATTATGAAGCACTCCTATCAACTAGCTTAGAACATTTCGCGGGCTACAAAGGCATAAAATAAATGGGAGTTCGTCAAAACATGTAAAGGAGAGTTAGGGTGTGAGGGGACGCGAAGAAGCAGTGTTTGTATGTTTATGTGTATGCTGTGGCTCTTTGCAGTAATACACTCAAAATTGTGGCTCTTTGCCTTTGAGTGGTTGGCCACCCCTGGTCTAGGGCTTTTTTGGTTGACAACAGAGTTCTGCTCCAACTGCGGAAAAAAATTGTGGGACTGCTGCATAGTCTAGCACTCAAAAATGATTTTAAAAAATACTGTAAATATCTGCATAAAAACATTTCTAGTCCATACATACAAAACAGTGTCCAAACAACAGAGCCCAAATTTAAAACAGGAAGCCCTACATCACTTGTAACAGCAAAACAATAATAAAAAGATGTAATATGATGATGATTATTTATTGATGTGATGTACCACCCTGGTTGATGTGGCATCATGAAGCAGATCAGGCAGTGCTTTTCTAGAAATCAAATTAAAATCAAATAAAATCTAAATCAATCAAATAAAAACTGCTGTAGTGGTTGGTGCTCTATAATTTTTGTATATAATATCACCATTATAAAATAATACAGTGCAAAACAATAGATAATAGAAAAATGTATGTAAGCAACCTGAAAGTAATATAGCCCAAACCAATGTTTAGCAATCAGCAGTTAGCTTTTGGGAAATATAGTTTATATTTTGTGCACCATTTGTGGCACGTTCAACAATAATTTCTTCATTAAGACTGGATTGTCTGGAAATTGAGTGACCATGAAACTCTTGAATGAATAAACCATTTATGAATAGCACACCATTTCATTTCAATTTGGAATTCACTTACCATAGCTTGTCATAGATGTTGCAAAAAAATGAAACACTGAAATCCCCAAATCAAAATTAGAAAATAAGGACTAGACCGAATTTATTATTTCTGGCTTGGGATCAAATGAGACACCAAACTGAATGATTGCCAGTGTTATATAAAAGTGCAATAATCTAAATGTAATGTATGTAATTGTATATTTCATTTAATTTGGTTTACTTCTAATTAAAATGGCAACCATGTAAATTTAATTCCATGAAAGGAAATGGAGTAGGGCACAAACTACAGGGCACGGCGGATCTAGTGGCTGTGTGTGTTAGCTAATAATGGGACATATGGATATGAATATTCATGTAAACATGCTCTGATTTAAATAGTTTTTTCCCTAACAGAAGTCTACCATTTATGCTTGGGCCAAAGGTGAGTAGTCTTCTTGTCACTATAAAACATAAACAAAAAAAATGAGTAAATAGATATCGCAGTTTGTGTCTACCTTTATATGTACAGTATGTGAAGGAAACATGAAATTAAATGTACAACTGTAATATGTAACTAGTCCAGGTGTTGAAAAAGGAATAATTTTTGCTGTGTCAAGTGATTCAAAGATCTCACTGAAATTTCTGACAAGTAATCCACAAGGACATACTACCACCAAGGTCAATGCAAAAAGAGATGGCAACCCAGAGTACCTAAAGTCACACATTTTAATGGGCTCTTTCCTGATGCATTCAAGTCTTTCATTTCTTCAAGGTAAACAGTCATAGGTTAAAACAACCTTCCATAATATTCCATTAGCCTAACACACTACAGTCATGCAGCCGACCTACATCATCTTTACTTGATTTCATTCAAATGTGGATCCATCCATCCATCCATCCATCCATCCATCCATCCATCCATCCATCCATCCTCTGCCGCTTATCCGGGGTCGGGTTGAGGAGGTGTAGCAGCTTCTGCAGGGAAGCCCAGATTTCCCTCTCCCCAGCCACGTCTTCCAACTCTTCCGAAGTAATCCAAGGCGTTTCCCAGGTCAGTGTGTCCTGAGGCATCCTCGGGGCCTCCTGCCGTTGGGACATTCCCAGAACACCTCACCAGGGAGGCGTCCAGGAGGCATTCTAATCAGATACTCGGACCACATCATCTGGCTCCTCTCAACGTGGAGGAGCAGTGGTTCAACGCTGAGTCCCTCCCGGATGAGCAAGCTTCTTACCCTATCGCTACGTTCACACCGAACGTGGATGAAGCATTCTGCTTCACTTCATTCACTCGCGTTTGACTGCGGGAAATTTGAAACCTGAATGCTGCAGCTGCTCATCTCAGCAGAGAGGAGAAGGGCTGCGCTTGGTAGTAGAGACGACAGCATTTTTCAACATCGCAATCAAGTGGCCGACACACTATGCTAATGCTAACAATATTGCTGTCTTGGTAAAGTTCAAGAACTGTAAAAAAAAAAAAAAAAGCAGCCGAGTCCGCATCACAGCAGATGCTGCACCGATCCGCCTGTCAATTTCACGATCCATTCTACCCTCACTCGCGAACAAGACCCCAAGATACATGAACTCCTCCACTTGGGGCAGGATCTCATCCATGACCTGGAGAGGGCACTCTACCCTTTTCCGACTGAAGACCATGCACTCAGATTTGGAGGTGCTGATTTTCATCCCAACCGCTTCACACTCGGCTGCGAACCGATCCAGTGAGAGTTGTAGATCATGGGTTGAAGAGGCCATATGCAAAAAGCAGAGATGCAATACTGAGGCCACCAAATCGGACGCCATCAACGCCTCGGCGTGAATCGGTGACAAAGTGCAGCCTTGGCGGAGTCCAAACCTCACTAGAAAACAATCCAAATTACAGCCGGAAATGCGGACCAAACTTTAACATCGGTGCTAGAGGGATGGAACAGCCTGTATTAAGGGGCTTGGTACCCCGTACTCCAGAAGAACCCCCCACAGAAGTCCCTGAGTTACATGGTCGAACGCCTTCTCCAAGTCCACATAATACATGTAGACTGGTTGGGTGAACTCCCATGCACCCTCGAGGACCCTGCTGAGGGTGTAGAGCTGTACCACTGTTCCATGGCCAGGACAAAAACCACATTGCTCCTCCTGAATCCGAGATTGTCCGCTGATAGTGTAGTGGTACACACGCCTGAGTTGTGTGCGGGCAGCGTGGGATCGATTCCCGCTCAGTGACAGTGTCTATGTGTGCCCTGCGACTGGCTGGCGACCAGTTCGGGGTGTAGTCTGCCTTCGCCCATTGACGGCTGGGATAGGCTCCAGCAACTCCCCGCGACCCTATATAGGATAAGCGGTTTGGAAGATGACATGACATGAATCCGAGATTCGACCTCCCGACGGACTCTTCAGCACCTCTGAATAGACCTTACTAGGAAGCCCGAGGAGTGTGATTTCTCTGTAATTGGAACACCCCTTATTAAAAAGGGGGACCACCACCCTGGTCTACCAATCCAGAGGCACTGTCCCAGAGTATTCCCCCCCACCAACTCACAATGTCCCGAGTCGAGATCAGCAGCACCCCATCTCCGCTGTACAGTGTTTATGGTGCACTGCTTCCCTCCCGTGAAACGCCGCATGGTGGACCAGAATTTCCTCGAAGCCGTCCGGAAGTCATTTTCCATGGCCTCACCAAACTCCTCCCACACCTGAGTTTTTGCCTCAGCGACCGCCAAAGCTGCATTCCGCTTGGCCAGACGGTATCTGTCAGCTGCCTCCAGAGTTCCACAGGCCAAAAAGGCCCGATCGGACTCCTTCTTCAGCTTGACAGCATCCTTTACCGCCCGTATCGGCCAGCAGGTTCGGGGATTGCCGCCACGACAAGCGCCGACTACCTTACGGCCACAGCTCTGATCAGCTGTCTCAACACCGGAGGCACGAAACATGCTCCACTCATACTCAATGTCTCCTGCCTCCCTCGGGACTTGGACAAAGTTCTGCTGGAGGTGGAAGTTGAAATTCTTTCTGATAGGGTATTCTGCCAGATGTTCCCAGAAAAGACTCACAATTCATTTGAGTCTGCCAGGTTGGACCGGCATCTTCCCCCACCATCGGAGCCAACACACCACCAGGTTGTGATCAGTTGACAGCTCCGCCCCTCTCCTCACCCAAGTGTCCAAAACATGTGCCCACAAATCCGATGACATGATTACAAAGTCGATCATCCAACTGTGGCCGAGGGTGTCCTGGTGCAAAGTGCACATATGGACACCCTCATATTTGAACATGGTGTTCATAATGGACAATCTGTGCCGAGGACAAAAGTCCAGTAACAGAACAGCACTCTGGTTCAGATTGGGTTAGTAGTTCTTCCCAATTGCACCCTTCTAGGTCTCACTGTCACTGCCCACGAAGGCAGAGGGAGGCTATGCTCTCATCTACCGGGATGAACCCCAATGTACAGACACTAAGCCGGGGAGAAACACCTGCTCAGTGCCTCTCACCTTGGACAACTTCAGAGTGGAAGAGTGTTCAACCCCTCTTGAGAGGACTGGTACCAGAGCCCAGGCTTTGTGTGGAGGTGAGCCCGACTATATCTAGTCAGAAATTCTCTGATTTGCACACCAGCTCGGGTTTCTTCCCTACCACAGAGGTGACATTCCAGGTCCCAAGAGCTAGTTTCTATAGCCAGGGATTGGACTGCCAATGTCCGTGCTTTTTGAAATCGCTCAGATCACAAGGCACCAAACCCCTTTGGCCCCCTCCCACAGGTAGTGAGCCCATGGGAAGGATTATTGGGACAAGCAAACCCCTCTACCACAGTAAGGTGACAGCTCATGGAGGGGTCATTCAAATGTGAGCCGACTTAATCAATGTATAAAGATATACATTTTTCCAAAACGTTATGCAATGTAAGAAGTGGACATGGACACAGTATTGGGTTAATTTAACCCATGAAAGCCTGAAGCCCCTCGTGAGACATCTCTCTAAAACCTACGGTCGTCTTTGGAGTCACCCTTGAAAACCTGATATTTCCGCCGCCTACAAAATAATATCTCAGCCCCTGTAGCAGAAAGAAACATAATTCCCCAAAGATTTGAGAGCTTAGACATGTGACTTTCACACAGGCCCGAGTTTATCAATCTTTACTCTTTCAACCAAAGATGCAAGTGAAGCACTATTTTTAATTTTAAAGAATTGAGTGGTAATTGCCATGCTGTGTTCTCTTACAAAGACGTTGAAATCGTCATTGTCTATTAACATATCTTAACCATACATCACGTTTGGATGGTTCCACAGCTTTAAAGTCCATGAGCGTGTCGTCTATATCACTGCCGTGTCTTATACCAGAGCTCCCGCAATTGACTGTGCCTCCATTACTCCTCGAAAAAATTCAGGATATCCTGCGACAACTCACAACACCATCACATGTATATTCTGATGCATTTCTTTGGCTAAGAGACCAAGAATTAGATTAAAAAAATAAAATGACGGATACGCTCTCCCGGCTTTAAAGGGAGAAACACTCAATAGCGCTCCCGGCTTTAGTGGTAGAAACGTGGTTATGCGCTCTTGTCCTTAATGGGTTAAAACACAGTATAAATGTAAATATGCTCCATCACTAACTACACAGCAAATTTCACAGTGTTAATTCAACACTTACAGAGTTAATGTTAACACTGTGTCTGATTGTATTTAGTCCTTATCAGAATTAGTGTTAAAGTAACTCTTCCCACAGTGTTAAAATTAACTCAATACTGAGTACATATTTTGCACTGGCTAATACGGCACAGTGTTAATACAATTTAACACCACAGGCTAAATAACTCTGGAGAGAGTAAATATGATGATGTGATTATTTACTCTACACAGCAAAAAGTTGAGTGTTAAAATGACTCCCACAGAGTCGATTCCGGGTTTATACAGCTCCATACTCCAATTGATTAAATTTCTTTATCATTTTATTTTTTAAATTGCAAGAACAACCATTACCCAAATTAGCTTTAGGTGACTTGATGATACTCACTTCACCCTAAGTGTGAAACCATTACATGACAGGGACATGTACATGGAGAGACTTCTTTCCTCATTGCTGTTGTGTGGCAGGAACTCATCTGAGACACTGACACTTTCAGTCACAGTGCCCCATTGCTAAAATAAAACTACAACTATGATCTAAGAGTGAACTTAATATGTCTTTGGCTGTGTAACAATTAAACATGAACATAATATTATTAATAAAAAAGAACAGGTACATTTAACTGTAACACTTTGAACTCCCAGAAGTCAGAAGTTAGAGCACTTTTAATCAAGTGGACAAAGCTTACTTTGATTAACTCTACTCTAACACTAAATAAATCAACTCTGTCAAATACTCCAACACTGACTTCCATTTAAACCAGACAGTGCTAAAAATACACTTTGGAGATTGAAATCAACTCTGAAACCTCTAAAACATTTGACACCAATATTTTAACACTCCATTTTTTTTGCTGTGTACTACTAAACTAGAATGGAAATCAGTACACAGCTGAATAATAATGGCAGGAAGGGGTGAACACCTCCATCCTTCTTCAACAGCTAGAAAAAGTGAACTGGGATCAAATATTTGTAAACATAAAAAAATACAACAGCAGAGCATGGTCATATATACTCAATTGGACCTGTTGATTGTTTGCCACTGAAGTGCTGCATATGGCGTTAATAAATATTACATACTGTTTGCCAACTGCTAAATAAGTCAAAAGCTTTTCAAAAAGTCAAAAGAGTAATGGAGAAAATCCTGGTTCAACAAAACTCAATTGACCATTCAGTTTCGTGGAAATTAGTGCAGTATGGATTTTTTTTTTTTATCTTTGATCATGAATAAACATGTTCACACACAATTACAAATATTGCATTCTTATCAAAGATAATAATGACCAATGTAGCTGCCGCTAAAGACAACTCCCATTTATTGCCTTCATTTATTTCATAGTTTTAATTTGGTTTGAAAGGACGATAAATAAAGACATTATTTCATGTTAAAATGTAAAATAGGTTATACTTTTCTGGTCATTTTTTGGGGGTTTAAAACCATAGTGAAGAGAGGGAACTTGTTTTTTATTCTACATGTATACGCCATTTTTTAGAGACACAGGTAGTTGATGCACATGATGGCCATAAGAGGCACTGTACCAAGAAGACAAGGCAGGAGTTTGGCCTAGAAGACAAGTCATGTTTCTGTTGAGAAGATTTGTGTGGACTTTTTATTCCTTCTGAGAGAATGTGGCTAATGAGGTAAATATTGCTCACTCTAAAAACAGTTGGGTTAAAAATAACTATTTTGGGGTTAAATTTGACCCAATTGCTGTGTTAAAAAGGACCGACCCAGACTTGGGTCAAGTTGAACCAAAAAATCGGGTTATTCAGTTTTGATCCATCTTTTAGGGATAAATGAACAAAACAAATTGGGTTATTCCATTTTGACCCAAATTCTAGGGTTAAATGAACACAACAAATTGGGTCAAAACAATCCAAATAATTGGGTTATTCCACTATTTTATTTATTTATTTATTTACTTATTTATTTATTTATAATGCTAAGGATACTGCCCTTTCCCCAAAAATGTTACAAGAAGTGAAAGTTTCACAAAATTTGTATTTATATTCAAGCACATCACTAATGACGTTGACATAATTTCAGCAACAATTACAGTAGGGGATGATGTACATTTGGTCATCACTGTTTTGTAGTTGTGTTGCCTATTGTAAGGTCTGTATAGAAGCCAGATCATCAACATAAATCCAAATTAACACATCTGTGCCCTCAATACAAAATGCATTGACGTGATCATCAAAGTATATTGTTGAGGTTCGACAAGTCAGAAGATAGTTGGACTTTGTTGAAGAATTTTACAATCTGCAATGACCCTTAGTTTGAAGAATGTTGGCCATTTTGCAAGGAATTTACCAGACATTTCCTCACCAAAAAACATTGTGAAGTTCTGTTCAATCTGAGAAACATTCAATGGCCCAAAAAAAGCTCTACAGCAAACAAGAACAAATACACCAAGTTTACTTTCATTCTTATCAAGCCTGGTGTTTCCAGGAACCTTGGAAAAAGGTCAAGACCTGTGGAAGCGGTGGCTGGCTCTTGTACAACTTTCTGTCTGTGCTCAAATGTTGTCTTCATTTTGGCTTTGACCAGGGTTGTTTCTGTTGAGTGCTTCATCAGTGACATTGCTTCCTTGCAGTCATCACCAGACAACTGCCTCACACTTTCACACTGGCTGCGATGAGTCGTGGGTCCATCTTGAAAAGTGAGTTTAGCTATATTGACCTCTTGAGGAGAGTTGCGCTGAACAGTTTTCAATCTCCAAGCAAGGTAACCAGAACCACTCCGGTAATCATAAAAATGTTCCTGTGGATTACAGTAAATATATAAAGTTAATATGCGACATTATTTGGAGAACACACAGTTCTTGTGAATTATGGGGTGCAGCAAACCTTAAAACTGAAACATGTAGGGCAACACAAGACTTGTGTTAGTGATTAAATAAAAATTCTGGTAGTACAATGACTCAATTTGGAGTAAAGTATGGGCCAGTTTAGAGCAACGTATGGCTGGTGGACAGTTTAGTTCAATTGTGTGTGAACCAAGGGTTATAGTAGTACAGGATAATTCACATTTTTTTATTTTCATTTAATGTTTACCTTATCAAAATTTCAGTTTGTTTCAGCTGCTAGTTTTCTTTTGTAAAAACGGTGCGTTTTAGTGCATTTCTTATAACAATTATGTTTTTTGGGGCAACATCTGATACCAGTCTGGTGGGCTTTTTAATTCAACTCCAAGGTTTGTACACAACTTAAAACCTAAATTCACCCCAATTTGAAGGGTTCTACAGTTTTACACTCTTCTGGCTCGAATGAACATTTATTAGCATGGCGGTGGCAAAAAAAAACCCCCAACAAAACAAATACAAAAATGCTGTAATAATATTCTTTTTTGTAGTTATACACTTTACAATTTTACACTTTTTTTTCTGACAAAGCTTTGTTGTCTAGCTTTGGTGGAGTTTTTTTTTTTTTTTTTTTAGCAATTTGCATGGACTGTAATGACCTTTGTGACGTGAAATGACAACAGTCATGTCATGTGTTCAATTTGTCCATTCGTTTTTTTTGCCACCAAATAGAGTTTTTTTCGGAAAAGGAGACAATGATGCCTAGCCAACCAAGTCAATTAGTCAAATAGACTAGCATTGCTATAGCTTGGGATGTAAGAAAAGCTGAATTTATGATGGACATATACTTACATAACCAGTCTCTAATCTGAGTCTTTCAATTTTGGTGTGTTGTAATGCCAAATGCATAAGTGTTGAGGACATCAATGGCGGGACTCCTCTTGATGACAGAGAGGCACATCATTCATGGGTTTTTTTCAACTTGAATGGTTTACACATTTTAGTAAACAAATGTGTATATGAATACAAATGTAATACTTGAATTGAGTTGCACAAGTACTTTTACATTTTCTGTTGATGAACCACAGTACGGTATGATGTTGTTCTTCTGCTGTTGTTGCTGGTTTAGCACACATTGCAATTATTTTCTCGTTAAATCCAAACAAATAATTTCCACAACAGTCCATAAAAAACTTTAAACAGTATTGGATAACATTGTTTTACTTGAAGAATTCCTGTGAATGAGACGCCACATTTCAAACAAATAAGTATTTCAACTGTGTAACATTTCATGACAAGGAGGGATAACCCTTTCATTCAAACTATTAAAAACAATGCATTCATAGTACAGATTCACTCACCCATGACTCTCCACCACGTCTGCTACAAGTACATTCACCACCTTTCTTCTTGTGCCATCAAAAAGGCAGTATGTTTTCTCATACTCTTTAAAGGTCCGGTCCCCACCTGGCTTGGAATACAGGTCTGATTTGACAGTCTGAAACAGTAACAAACAATCCAACAATATTTGTAACAAGTAGCTTCCGGACAGCTCAACAATCAAGCTAAGGAAAGTACTGTAATTTTGAATTTCATATCTGAACCTAAAAGCATTTGTTCAACATGATTTTGTTGTATTTGTTTTTTTGGCAGGCAGCAGCATGTTTAGTATTTTGTAATGCTCGAGACATCACGACAAAAATCTGCCCAACTCTACAGTCATACAACAATTGTATAATTGTTTTTCATTTTCAAAAGTGGTAATCATTAGAAGATGATACACTAGTTGCACTGTAATTGAATACAATAATGCCTTTGCATTGTCCAAATAGAAACACAGCCTTGTTAAGCAATATAAACACAAACATAGGCTAAGAAATGAAAGGAAATAATAGCTTACCGTTACTCTCGTCATTGAATGCCTTGAAAGAAACCTGGAATTATTTCACAAGTTCATCAATGAATGTGCGACACGACGAAAGGAGGGACAGCAAGAGAATTCTATAATTAATTTCTATATACCTACTGGATAGGTGATGTGGTTCAGATGTAGTATGCTCATTTCGCCCCGGGTATCGGTCAGAACACAATGAGGAGTGACGATGTGGTTTGACAGCTTCAATCTCGTTGCAAGAATAGGCAGGTAACAGCAACGGGTATGGCTGTAGCGTACATGCAGACAGGCGTAGGGGCAGGTAGAAATTATGCAAGGATGCTAGAGTGCATAAAAGTAGTGTGTGAGTCTTGATCTAAATCCTATTGGATGTCTGTGGAAGTAGCAAAATATGCCATCTGGAGAAAGAGGTGAGTCTCACTGAAAGTTACAAAAAGCCTTTGATTGCAGTAGTTACCTCCAAAGGTTGTGAAACTAAGGAATTTTTAAGTTACCACTACCATAATTGTTGTCTTTTTTTTTGGTGTTTTTAAAAATTATTTTCAACCACAATTCAAAAACAAACTTAACATGCTCATTTCTCAACCGATTTTCACAAGGTTTACTTTTTGGGTAAAATTATGGCATGTGCTATTAATACAGAATATTTAAAAAAAAAATCAAAAATGTAATCTTAGCAAAAGGTTATTTCCTGTTGGTATTGTATGGCGCTGTGTTCAGAATTCTTCAGCACAATGTGCAGGCATCCTTGTTATTTAGTTTTCCGTGATATCCACACGCATGAAATGTGCCGACACTTTGCCCCCACTAACTGAGGGTACCTATGGAACGGGATCTATGAAGTGCTTCGATGGGATGCAAACTCCATTTTGCACAATTGGCGCAAACCCACATTTTCAAAAGGCTTTCATCAGGTAGTTTGTTTGATTTATTTTTTTACGAAATTTGCCACCCATCAGTAATAGCAACACTGTTGATACATCTATTTTGGTAAGCCATTACACGAGCTCTGACATGTCCGTCCATGGAATGGGTGTACCGGAAAGTTATGCACAAATGCTCTGCAGTGTTTGGAAAAAAACTGTGATTAAAATGTGTCATTATTTTTAATGCAATGATTTATTTGTAATTAATTAATCGTAATTGATGCAATGAAGTCCGACCCCTAGTATACACACACACTCACATTCGTTTTAATAAAATCCTGCTAATTTAGAACAAATATATTCCAACCTTATATGCACACAGCAGAGACAGCCAACTTCTTTATAAAGTGATACATATAATAAATAGAGTAGATTGGGCAGAAGAGAGTGGGACTCAGGTTCCTGTGCAACATCAGTCAGCATGCTGAAAGACAGGAAGAGCAAGAGAAAATCAGCACATTTCCTTTTCTCTTGTATTGTTGTTTTGTCCTGTTTGATCTTGCCCTCGTGTCCCCTGATTGCTTGTTGAAATGTTTGGGGCTCTCGGGTTGGCATGCATCAAACAGCATAGGTTGAGCTGCACCGCTTCTCTTATAAGGGCTTCAATTACTGCACTAGATTGTGGCTTTTTGTGGCGATATCAATTAAGTAAAACAGTAAAATTCCACACACTTAAACCTGAATAGTGCTGCATTGATGGCGCTGATGATGATGCAACCATTATCAGCAGTATTGCCTAGCTCCATAAAATCTGTGAAAATATGATGACTCTGCTGGTGCATATCAAGACGGCCATGTTTCTAAAATTAATCAAAACCCTGGCGGAATGTGCGGATGTCCATTTCTGCATTGCAGGAAGCCAAGACGTGCACATACACTACTTTGCAACTTGGTTTTCTCTCACTGTCGCTCTCTCTCTGTCTCTCTCTCTCTTGCTAAAGTGAATTTACACATTCAAAAGGATTAATGAAATGACATATATTTCATATTTAGATTAGGTTCATGTACTGTATATGAAAGTTGCAAATGTTGTCCTTCCAGTGGACATGCATGATGTGTGGCAGAGGTACGTTGTCTAATAGGCTTGGCTCACGGCCTAATGCTGTTCACCACCTTGAAGATGATCATTTAATCCTCCACTCTGGCCTGCTGGCTGTAGCAGCTTGTCCCCTGGCACAGCCCACTGACCAACTATGCCACTGCGACTACATTGATGGCCAATTTGAACTGACAGCGGCCTCAATTTAGGCCAAATAGACCAAGCGCGTAGATTCCGGAGCAGTTAGGGTGTGGATCATGGTGGTGTTGTGCATGCAACTCCACTTCGGAGGGCAAAAGAGAATTATTCACCCGATGAAAATGCCATTATCAATTTAGCTTTATGGCAGCTCAAATGACCGGTAAAGCTCCGAACGCCCATACGTTTTCGATGCAGCTTCATGTCAGATTTGTGGGGGTACGATTCTTTAAAATTGAATAATTACTGCAGTGAATTTAGGGGAGTTCAAGTAAAGGTTAAGCTGAAATTGATGATGAAAAATAGAAGCAAGGCCAAATCACTGGGTCGCAGGCTTCTTGGCCGAGCAAAGTGACAGTGTGTCTTGGCATCTCTAATCTGAATGTGGGCCAACAGATGCCTATGCTGAACTGACCAAATTCAAAAAAGGTTAATGCACTCGGAGAAACAGTGTCCTGCTCACCACTGAACAAACTGGAAAAATTGAACCAAATTCTTTTGGCTTGTTTAGATTTTTTTGCATTGCGATAGAGGCCACAGGCCAACTAGACAAGGAAATGTTATACAAAAGCAGTCATAATTGGTTGTGGGAATTGATAGGAATTTTATGATTCTGACTTCATTATCAATACTGATTATTGATCCGATTAATCAATCTGATTATTTACGTGTTTTTTTACTGGGTGAGGGAATGAAGTAATACAAATGATATATGATATAATGTCGTATATGATATAGTGCTATGGGTATGGGTAATATATGGACATTCTATATCTCAGTTTAGTCAGACTCACCGACGGACGGCCGTTTAAAAGTAGAGGCCGACCGGCCTGTAGGCGGGTACTATTTCTCCCCCCCGGGAAAAATGACAGATGATGGACGACGGAAGGGTTCCCTCGCTGCTTATGACGGACACTCAAGTTTTTGTAAAATGCCCAGCTCTGTTAATATCCCTATACAAACACATATTTTATGTAGAAAAACAATTAAATGGATAAAAGATTTAGATCAGGTATGGATGCGTCCCCCACACGACTAACAGTAGCTGCTGCGGTGGTGTTAAAAGTAACAGTACTACAATTAGATTCCGACCGCTAAATAGATGAGGTTAGCAGAACAAAATCAGCTTCTTACCGTCCATACATGTGGCTGCGTGCTGTTGAGTATCCTACATTGCACTGGATGATATTTGAACAGAAATAGTGATTCACTGCGCTTTGGAAGCCTGTTCACAGGCTGGTCCCTCACTCAAATCTGTCCCCCAGGCAACAACAACTCAATATTTTTTTCCCCACGCTCGGCGCGGCCATCGTAGCCTCGCTGTGAAAAATAGACTACTGATGGACTGTAGACGAATGGCGGACTAAATAAAGGGGATTCCGTCTATGCTTAATTTTAACATTTTTTGCGTCATTTGTCAACCATAAGCAAAACGGCTAGCCGGACCGGTCCGTCACGTAGACGGAATGACCAGCTCTAAAATTAACCTTACGAAAAACCCTCTCGGAACACATTGTCTTTGCGTATCGGTGACTTATTTAAAGAAAATAGACCAGGCATGACAGAAACTGCACGTAAGATGCTTATTTCCTCATTCTCTTTTAGGACAGCCATGGAAAGGCTAATCGTTTTGTGATGAGGTTGAAGTGGGCCTAGGTAGAGATGTCCACGTACATTTTGGGGCCGGTTGGTCCCATTATTTTGACATGATTATCGATGTAATTACAATGACTTTGAATGGACAAATTGAGATCCGTCCCCGTCGTGACTCCCACCAAGACATGGGGGAAAAAGAGGGAGGCGTGGCCATATTCCTCAATTTCTTGTGGGCGGTTTTAAAGTCATTAGTTTTGGATTGATTGCTCCAAATCAAATTGATAAAATTGAAAATGCAAGCTGATATCATTTTTCTGACTAAAAAAATACATACATTGAGCTTGTTTTTGAAAAATGGGTCATCCCGGCAGGTTGATCCCTTTACCCTTCCAGTCCATAGTTACATTTGTTATTATAAAGAAATGAAGTAGGGGTACAGCTGTATAATACCGTACAGATTGGGTTAGATCGGAGTAACAAAGTCTGATTGGTGACTACACATCTTCTCGAAGTATTCCGAATTTACACAGGAACATAAATAATGGACACATGTTAAATTTAAGAGTCTAGACTAGCCGCTGCATGCTTCCTCAAACGAAAAGAACAACTGCAGGGCAAGATTTCCCAAAAGACCTCGAGGTCTGTGAGGATATTTGCTGCTTGCGCCTTGACATGAATTTTCATCCATTCAGGCAAAATACTCTTGAATTTAGTTAGTTTGAGTTCATGTTGTTTTTGGTTTGCAAAAAAAAAAAAAACACACTTTTGTGGGACTAGCAAGATCTCTTTGAGATTGACTGGTTTATTTAGGGAATTTCTTCTCCAAGTTTTTTTTTTCTGCTAAAGTGGCACACGGTTTTGTCACGTCTTCCCCTTTCCACTCTAGAATTACTGTTGCCTTTCTTCATTTCCTACTCGATTTCTTGGGTCTTCCAGAAGAAATGAGTTAAAGGCCTTAAAGGACTGCTTCAGCACAACTGTGTGGGAAGTTTTCAGCGATGCTCACGGGGAAGACATTAGTAGTCTAACGGACACTGTTACAGACTATATAAATTTCTGCATGGAGAACACCATACCCACCAGGACAGTAAGGTGTTTCTCCAACAACAAACCCTGGATCACACCAGACATAAAAGCTCTCCTGAAGGAGAAGAGGAGGGCTTTTGTGTCAGGCAACATAGAGGAGCGGAGGACTGTGCAGCGCCAGCTGAGGAGGAGCATCAGAGAGGGGAAAAGGTCCTACAGGAAGAGGATGGAGGAGCAGCTGCTGCAGAATAACGCCAGGGGAGTCTGGAGGGGCCTGAAGACCATCTCAGGCCACGGACAACCCAAGACCCGGACTGGGGGGGACCTGCAGTGGGCAAATGAGCTAAATCTCTTTTTCAATAGGTTCGATCAGATGCCTGCCTCCACTCAGTCTCTCCTGTTGCAGTCTCCACCTACTCCTCCTGCTGGGCGTGTCACCCCCTCCCCTCTTTTCTCCACAGTCTCCAGCTCCCAGCTACACCAGATAGCCACCACTCCTTCCTGTCCAGCCTTGGCCTTCACAATATCTCAGGTGAGGAACCAGCTGAAGAAGATGAAGGCGAGGAAGGCAGCAGGTCCAGATGTCATCAGCCCCCAGCTCCTCAAATCCTGCGCAGACCAGCTGTGTGGAATTGTCCAGCACATGTTCAACCTGAGCCTGAAGCTGGGCAGAGTCCCCCAGCTATGGAAAACATCCTGCCTGGTCCCGGTGCCAAAGACCCCCCACCCGAAGGAGCTCAACAGCTTCAGACCAGTGGCGCTGACGTCTCACCTGATGAAGACCCTGGAGAGACTGGTCCTTGTCCACCTGCGCCCCCTGGTGAGCTCCTCAATGGACCCACTCCAGTTCGCATACCAGCCTGGCATCAGTGTGGATGATGCCATCATCTACCTCCTCCACACTTCACTCTCCCACCTGGAGAAGGCGGGGAGCACTGTGAGGATCATGTTCTTTGATTTCTCCAGTGCTTTCAACACCATCCAGCCCACCCTACTGGGAGACAAGCTGGAGCGGGCGGGGGTGGCGCACCACCTCACCACATGGATCCAGGACTACCTCACAAACCGGCCACAGTATGTGAGGACACAGGACTGTGTGTCTGACGTGCTCCTCTGCAGCACGGGGGCCCCACAGGGAACTGTCTTGGCTCCCTTCCTGTTCACCCTCTACACCTCGGACTTCAACTACAACACCCCTACCTGTCACCTGCAGAAGTTCTCTGACGACTCTGCGATTGTCGGCCTCATCACAGGTGGAGATGATCGGGAGTACAGAGAACTTACTCAGGGTTTTGTGGACTGGTGCCAGCAGAACCGCCTCCTGATCAATGCGGGGAAATCCAAAGAAATGGTGGTGGATTTCGGTAGGCGCCAGCACTCTTCACCTGCACCAGTGAATATCCGGGGAACAGATGTTGAGAGAGTCTCAACTTACAAGTACCTGGGTGTTCATCTGAACAATAAACTGGACTGGTGCGACAACACAGACGCCCTCTATAGGAAGAGTCAGAGCAGACTCTTCCTACTCAGGAGACTGAGGTCTTTTGGGGTTCAGGGGACACTCCTCAGGAACTTTTATGACTCGGTGGTTGCATCGGTCATCTTCCAGGGAGTGGTCACCTGGGCAGGCGGCGTCTCGGCCCGGGACAAGAAGCGGCTGGACAAACTGGTCAAGAGGGCCGGCTCTGTCCTGGGCTGCTCCCTGGACTCTGTGGACTCGGTGGGGGACAGGAGGATGTTGGCCAAGCTGTCATCAATGCTGGGCAACCCGGACCACCCCCTCCAGGGCACCCTAACAGCACTCCACAGCACCTTCAGTGACAGACTGTTACACCCTCGCTGTGCAAAGGAGAGATTCCGCCGTTCCTTCTTGCCTGCTGCTGTCAGACTCTTTAACAAGAACATTGTGTAGTCTCTACAAACTGGCGGACATTAGTGCAATTGTGCAGTCCTGCACCTGAGCTCATATCGTGCAATACCCAATATTCCCCACTACTGTAATACCGTGCAATACTCAACATTCCCCACTACTGTTAGTCTAGTTTTATTTTTATCCAATGCTGTTCCTTACATTTCACTACAGCACTGCAGCACTGTCACTTAGAGTATTTTTTCCTCTGTACTATGTACAGGCCGAAATGAGTGTTCCTCATATTTTTTATGTAGATGTAGGTTGGTGTGTATACACATGTGTATATACACATGTTACTGCGTATATCTACATAGGTTTGATTCTAAATGTTTGCCGTCAATGTTATACATTAATGGCCACATTATGCCGCCGCCCCTGTGTGGCCTATATCTTTGCTACTGTAACAATGAAAATTTCCCCACTGTGGGATCAATAAAGGCATTCTTATTCTTATTCTTATTCTTATTCTTACTATAGGAAGGCCCGTAGCCCATTAGTCATTGCACCCCCTCCTCTCATCCATCAGATCATCCATCCATCTCCTCTTTACGTCTGACCTTGTCTGTTGCAATATTAAACAGAACTAAGCAGGACACGGGCTGTGGCACGGGGGATGAGCTGTCTTGGTAGAAATGAAGTGTCAGCTCGCTTGTTCGAAGTGTTTGTGTGTGCCTGCACATGTGTAATTGATATTAGATGTGTAGGAAAGTGGGTGATGTTATTCCTATCCCCCAAAATAAATAAATTATTAGCTTTTAACAGTTTTAAGAAAATATATTGCAGCATGATTCAAGCCCATTAAGGTCTTAGTCAGAGCTGGGCATCGGCCCTCCGTCCCCGGTTTCCGTCCTGTATATTCAATCGACCCACGTGGTCCCAGTCGGTCGGAGTCAGCCGACCGGCGTCGAGAACGGACTTTACCCATATGGCGTAACATGCAGGTGCCGCACTCCTGACAAGTAAGGAAATAATTTTTAAAAAAGGTGTGGTCTACCTTGCGGTCCCACAGCCGCAATGACATGTGTCCCATATTCTTTTTATTTCAACGATGACAACGCTGTGCATGTGTGTCTGTGTCAGTTGTTTTTGTTTGATATTTTTTCTTTGTTTGGCGGCATCTGCTCGTTCGGCACCTGCGTGTGACGTAAAGATTACGTAATCGACGCCGATTGGCTGTCGCAGGCGAAGGACGGGCCGGGACCACGTGGGTCGATTGAATATGCAGGACAGAAACAGGGGACGCAGGGCCAATCCCCAGCTCTGGTTTTGGTCGAACAAATCTATATTGCCAAACTTTCAACAGACCAACTGGCTTAACACTGCAGTGCTGAGCAACAGTTTTGGCCACCACCAGTTCCTTTAAAAAAAATTTGCAAACTTTTTCCACAGCAATTTCTTTAAGGTATAAAAGCAAACAGGAGAGTTTCAGTTGGCAGAATTATGCATTTTTAAAAAAATGAAAACAGTTTTCAGCAAAACTTTGTAGAGTAGTGGTACAAGAAGATTTTGGATAAGGATGTGGACGCACAAAAGCAAATAGAACACTCATTCATTAACCAAATTTTTGGATTGTTTGTGTTGGGTCAAAATTCTGGGTTATTTCTTATAAAGTAACCCAATTGTTGGTTCAAATTAACTATATATTGGGTTATATGCCAGTAATGTTTTATGTTGGGTCAAAAATCAACTTTACAGGCCCATACACAGGTGCCAGATGATCACTTTAACGAAGTATGATTGCCGACCATGACAGCCACCGACATACTGTTCATATGTCTACACATGCATCATCGTGGTCAAGTCAACAACATTTTTGACATATGGACTTCTTCATTTATCACACTGTTTTGGTAAGTGCTTCACACATTGTCATCTTTTGAAAACGAGTTGCCTTTGCAACTGAGCATGTGTGTTGGACAGCACAAATGCGGGAATCGTTTTAAAAAAAAAAGGCATTAGTCTGACGCCATTGTAGGATGTGTTCAGTGCTGCTGTGTTCGTGTTCGTCTCTGAACCCAAGTGAGTACACCAACAAGTGACTTAGTATAGTGTACTGTATACTGTGTTTAGTCATTGCACCGTTGTGTATTTCCATCTATGTATGACGTTTTGTGTAAAGAACCTGGGCGTCATTTTTGACTCTGAGCTAAGTTTTATTCCTCACATTAAAACTGTAACCAAGATCGTTTTTTATCATCTCAAGAATATTGCCAGAGTCTGCCCGTTTCTCTCTCAGGCTACCACGGAGGTGCTGATGCATGCTTTTATATCATCTCGTTTAGATTATTGTAACGCCCTGCTTTCTGGCCTCCCCAAAAAGAGTACTTCCTCCTTACAACTACTGCAGAACTCAGCCGCTCGGGTGCCGACGAGAACAAGAGGGCGGGAGCACATTACATCAGTTTTAAAATCGCTGCATTGGTTTATAAATGTCTTAATGGTCTTGGGCCATCTTATTTATCTGATTTGCTTTTATCATACCAGCCCTCGCGGATCCTGAGGTCCTCTGGCGCCGGCCTTTTACTTATGTAAACGCATGGCGAGTTCTGCATTCAGCAAGGCATTCAAATTATACCACATCCATTTCCAGCTGTGATAGCAACTTCCTATTGCTGATGTGCGAACACTGAGCCCGAAGTTGCTTCTTGTTCATTTTGGATGTGGGGTTCAGAAGAATCCATGCCTCCCACGTCCTCTGCATGTATCCTCTCTCACTGGGGTAACTACAGTAGTAGCACTCCATCATTACCTTGTTTTCCATCCCGCTCCATGAATACCCCGTTCCTGTTCCAGTAGCACATTTCTCACCAGTGTGTCCTGGTTCCCCAACAGCTGGCACAGACCTTGCTGATCCGGGTGACGTCCATGCACATTTCATCAGTTAGAACGCAATGTTCTCTTCTCAGGTTTATTGCTTAGTGCTACTCAAAGATTTGACTGCATCATGTTGTCAGAACCATCAAAAATGAAATTAAAGCAATGCCCACGAGGAAAGAAATTCACTGCAAAATGTAAGCCTAATCTCTGGTGGGCACAATTCACGATACTGATACGGTAATGGTCAATGCAAAATGTGAAATGTATTTCTTTGAGAGGCTCTCATTACTCCTTACAGGTATCTTAACATGAAACACACACTTAGAACAGTGTTTTCAAAGAAACATAACTGAAGCTATTAGTTACAGTGACGACAAAGATGGCTGCTATTTGACTTCACCCGCAAAGGACCTGTTGATAGTCCATTCATATATGTCTGTGACAGCAGCACACAATTTTGCTTCTCGTTTTCTCCGTAACTAGGAAGTCCTTTTTTTCAACGCCACGCTCACTCATGGTTCCATAAATCAAAATTCACACATACCCAGGACCAACGCACAACTTATCTGCAACACATGCAGGACCATATCCATTTGCTAAGCCGAATTTACTAGATACTGCCTTTTTCTTTGAACTGATTTGCATTTACTGGCTAACAGCCAATTAGAGTGATTACCACCGACACCACTCTGCATACTGAGATTGGTGGCGTCTTAATTCAAATCATATAAAAAAAGCACCATGACACAAAAATCGATTAATTTACCACTATTCTGAACACTGTTTTTACTTTAGGTTTGCTCCCGCCTCCACCATGAATGTGTTGAGCAAGATCCTGGACACGTATCCATTCCATCCATCCAGTTTTTTTTTTAATTCTGAGGACAACCACATCCCTATTTGTAAGCGGGTGTGCACATTTGTGCAACCACATTATCTTATTTGTTAATTTTTTCACTTACCCTCTCAAAAATAATTAATTTTTCATTTCAGTTGTACATGTCATAGGTCACATACCGTAAATCACGAATGTCAAAGTCAAGGCCCGCGGGCCACATCCGGCCCACGAGAAGGTCCCTGCGATTATATTGATTTATTATTAGATCCGGCCCGCAGCAAGCCGGTGTGAGTAGCAGATGTGATCGGGTCCTTCGCGCCTGCCGATGACGTCACGCTTTAAAATATATTGTAGCGTCTTCCAAGAACACAGGCGTAGTTTAATTATCACGTTTTTATTAGTCCAACCGGCTACTGTGGGCCGCAGCCGACGCCAATGCAGTACGACAACCGTTCAGTCAAAAAAGAGCAACGGCTCTTCTGTTCGTCCTCGGCTACTCTCGCTCGCATGCCCTCCCATCCAGCGAGCCGCTCGATGCATTCATGATGCTCGGAAACAACACAACTTGGCAAGACACACATTCGACCACAACACAGATAACCCAATTCCGTTACACTATTTCTGTCATATTTATTTGCATCTATGTTTGCCACCCCTTGGCTGTTGTTATAATGAACATTAACGCAACTTTTGCGAGGATCGTCCTTCGGTCGTCTACGTGCTGACTGAAGACTTCACGTCACTTTTCATGGCTTTCAGAATCGGATTTTGGTGAAAGGTTATTCGGAGTAAAACACGCTTTATTAAGAAATACTTCATGTTAGAAATCCCACGTTGTTTTAATATTAGTAATTGTTGGCATTTGATAATAAATTCATTGAGTTTCGATGTAGTTTTCAGGTGGCCCACACTGTGAGCAGGCGTTGAACGCTCCTCAAGCGCTCAGTGTTGATAGCGAGAGACGCGGTTTCTTTTAATTTTCCTCCTTCGACACAGCTAGCCAGTAGTTTGTGTTTACCAGCAAACTCAGTAGTTGCAGATTTCCCGTGTTTCACGACGTTTGTTGTGTGTAAATGTTAAAAGGTGAGTTTAATAATTTAGGTTCGTGTCAGGTAACTGCTGTACATAATAGCCTAGATATGTTCTCGTGAGTGATGTCACGTTGATGAACACAAGTTAGTTATTACGGCTAGTATGCTTACTATTCTAGTGATGAAACGTGTGAATGTGTATTGTATGAACAGTATTGTTTGGCTGTTTAATTGCTTAATACAGTGAATTGTAATGTTTAGGCATATTGTTAACTAATGGATATGCATTGGATGATGTTGCTAGGTTATTCTTTGTGTTGTTGCAGACCACAGTAAACAGACATGTCAAGTGAAATACGGGCCTGTGTTCTCTGACAGGAGCACTCACATCCACACCTTGCCACTCTAAAATACAGTCAGCTGGAGACATCATACCAATCATATGAGCCTCTCCGTTTTACTTCACATTATGTACAGTTCATACAATCTTGCAGCCCGAGTCAACCAGAAAATTGTTTCCATCTTGGCAGGAGAAACGCAAACGTTCCACTGATCTTGTTTCACAAGACGGGCAGCGGCTTCTTCTGGGGTCATAAGTGGAAGTGACGTATGAGCTGCCTCGCAAAAGTAGCAGTAATGTACTTTATTTTATTTTTTATTTAGTAACTTGGAACATAAATACAGAACAGCCAGGGGGGTGACAAACATAGAGGCAAAGAAATAGATTACAGAAATATAAAGTGTGACATCATCAGCAGGCGCGAAGGACCCGATCCAATCTGGACATTTTAAAACATTTCAAAGAACATTCTATCAGTCCGGCCCTCGGCTTGTCGCAAAATGTTTTATTTGGCCCTCCGTCCATTTGACTTTGACACCCCTGCTGTAAATGGTCTGAAAAAGTCTGGAAATTATTTATTATGGTCTTGGTTGGTTTTATATGAGTAATCTATTCCATGCTGGAACAGCCATGCTTGAAGTTGTATTTTCAAAACGTTATTGATGATTTAAAATTTTAGACCATAGTAGTAAAGACAATAAATCTTAATCTACAATAGCCACCTTCATAAATGTAAATGAGATCTCACATTATGATAACAGCTTTGCCATTCAGTCATTTATAAATGTCATGCATTACCTTCCCTCCCGTTCCACAGATAGTCCTGTGTCCGTGGAGACATTTACACTTTATACTCACTCCACTCTCCAAACTATAATCCAAACACGCCAACAAGGAGAGAAATTGTAACCTGCCCTCAGAACAGTAATCCCATCGACCTGGAATCATCCCTCAAAATAGCAGTACTCATCGTAGAAAAAATAATAATCAAACCTCAGTTGCGGGAGGATGAATCAAAAACTCAGTTTTACTCTACATCATACCGCATTATGGACAAGTCATTTGCATTTCAACAGTATAACACTGTGCAGCATTCTTTACACACTGGAATATCAATGGCTACAGGGGAGCTCCGTGTCTGCTTCATTTGGTGCTGTGAATAATCCCACCAATGTACTGTATTCCCACACTGTCTCAATTTTTTTGCAATCAGAGATCAGAAATTCAAACAGCCCTAATTAACAACTACGAGAAGCCTTGTACTAAGTGAAGCAAGTTTCCACGCATACCTTATACAGTACAGTGTTTCTACTAGAACTTGGACCACGACTAGCGCCTGTAGTGTTCCACTATACCACAAAAAATTACACTACTCGACATAATTATTGGCATCCCTGGTTAAGATGTGCTCTAAAGCTTCTAATAAATGCAGTTTTTTTAGTACATAATATAGGACCACATTTTAACACAAGAGTAAAATCCAACCTTTGTCCCCCCTTTGCCAAAAAAACAGCATCTAATCTTCTCCTACAATGTTTCACAAGATGGGACAATGACGGAGGGATCTTCGACCGTTCTTCTTTTTACGGTTTCTCTAAGTCATCCAGCGATCTGGATCCTCTCTACACTCTCTTCTTTAGCTTACTCCGCAGGATTTCAATGGGGTTGAGGTCTGGGGGCCGAGATGGAAGGATCTTGATTCTGTGTCTGTGAGCCATTTTCTATAAATTTCAGTGTGAGTTTCTGCAATAAAAGTTGACGTTATATGAAGGCTTTGAACACATCTTGACCAGGGCTGCCAATAATTATGGAGGGCACTGCATATTCACTAAGAACTCACTTAAAACAAGAAATTCACTTTAAAAGGCATGCGTTTTTTCCAGTAATTCTAAAGAAAATAAGCAGCAACCCTAAAGATAACCCCTTAACACCTTTAATAATTGTTCAAAACTGACATATTTGGATTTTTAACATTAAAAAAACGTACTTGACTATAATAGCTTTGAAATTATGACAAATGTGAAATGGATTGGAGTACTGTAAAGGAATCCCTAAATCCCGCACTCCTTTTTTGGTTGGGGATTCCTAAACAAAATACACTTTTGCACCGAACGCCGCCCAACGCACACACCCCGCCCCGCCACCTCTCTCTCTCTCTCTCTCTCTCTCTCTCTCTTACTCTCTCTCTCTCTCTCTCTTTCCCCTAGAGTGACTATCATGACTTGGGACTGTGGATACTGGAGGGCTCAACCCACAAAAACAAGCGAGATGCATTATTCACATAATGAGGCGTATTTCATAATTAAATTTAAACTGATCAAAGCGAGCCAGACAGCTGCACAGATTCCACGTGTGCGCGACGCCCCCCCCCCCCCCCCCCCCCACACACACACACACAGACACTAACACATATGTACACAAAACGAATAGATGCAACTAACAAAAGATGGTCTTCCCCGTGTGCGTGCTTGCGTGCGTTCGCGCGCTTACCGCACAGCAGCTGCATCCAGGCGCAGGTCTTGTACACGGTGGAGGTGTTGCAGAAGAAGAACAGTGCCATGCAGGCGATGCAGCCGATGATGAGCACCATGGAGAGCAGCACAAACACCGAGGCCGCCTTGAATGCTCCTGATGGGATGGAGCTGAAGTCGGAGAAGCTGCCCACGCAGGTGAGCTCCCGGCTGGGCGACGGCCCGGTGCCCACGCAGTAGTGGAAGAGGCCGAAGTAGCCGGCCTGCTGCGTGTTGACGCTGTCGCCGATCCAGTAGGGCTGGATGAAGACCACCACGTTGACGATGGCGAAGCAGATGGTGAAGATGGCCCACAGCACCCCGACGGCTCTCGGGTTGTAGTTGTAGTTGTAATTGCCGTGATAGATCTTGGAGGCTTCTTGGGAAGGCAACATGTTTGTTCCTCTTCTTTAAAAAAAGAAATAAAGAAAGAATTCTCCCTCTTTCTCTACGCCCCCGTCCTCTGCACACCTTCCCAAAATGAAATAAAAAACACACAAAAAGACGCTTTTCACCATCCGCTTAATGGCCAAGTTGGATGTGGCTATCTATCTAAGATTGGCCTTGTGTGAAAGGGAAAATGCTACGCGGAAAAAAAAATACAAAAATCATAGCCTACCTATAGTAGCCTACTAATGAATAATTCACCACGACAAGTGATTCAACATTGCTCGTTTTCCTTGGGGCTACACCATGAATGATTTAAAACAAAAATCCATCAAACGGGGCTATTTTCTTTATTTCACAGTCTTCGGCTCTATGTTTTCATTTAAAGCGGCTTTCCGTGCTCCATCAGCCAACTAGATGTTTTCATGGTGTTCATTACGAGCGTCCAAGAGGGATGGATGGATGCATGGATGGATGGATAGACGGTCTTATTTCGTCCGTTTTTTGTTTTGTTTTGGGGTTTTTTTTTTTACCTTGCCATGCATCCGTGGGGTACTCCCTCTCTCCGTCTCGCCTAGATGGCCACGTAAGATGTGCAAATGAAGTCGATGGAGTGAAAATAAAAGGAAGAGGAGGAGAAAGGGGATAGGATGCAGGAGACCGAGAAGAGGTGTAATCTCGAAAAAGCCCCCTCTGTCAAATTTGAGCAGTCCTTTCTTGTAAATCCACAATTCTCCACCGCCTCGACTCCATCATCATCATGTTTCTCGTCGGACAGCCTTTATCCACCACGTCTAGCCCCTCTCTCTTTTTCTGTCTCTCTATTTCTCTCTTGCACTCTCTCCTCCGTCTTCCTCCTGCTCTCCCTCCTCTGCGCGCACTCCGGGAAGACACTGATGTTTGTACTGATGACAGCGAGGGGGCGCGTTCACGTGCGCGGCCATGGCGGGTGGAGGTGCCGGGAGGAGGGTGGGGGTGGGGGGGCGTTTGGCGTTTGCGTCAAAGCACGCCACCGCTGGTTTCATTTTGAATTAAAATTGCAGGTTGTCACCCCCATCGTGAGTGGAAGGGCTTGACTTTCCAAAATGCGAGTCAAGTGCCTACCATGTTTGCTCTTTTGTGCTTCCTATAATGTTCCTGAAGACAATGGCGCATATCAGTGAAATAGTGTGGTTAATGAACCTAATCTCGGAATTCAAGGATTCAAACACTTCATATGTTTTGGTGCATGAAAATTGTATCATTGATTCTTTTCATTTTTAAATGGGAATTGCAAATCAATTTAAAAGATTATTAGATTATTAATGTTATTTGTTTTTCAATCCAACACTCTTCTGTATTCCTTATCATCATCAGGGTCGTGGATCAACAGGAGCTTGTGCCAAGGTGACATTGGGCGAGATGTGACCCTGGACTGGTTGCCATCGAATTGCAGGGCACACTAGACAAACAACCATCCACACTCACATTCACATTTGTAAGTCAAGTCAAGTTTATCTGTATAGCCCTTAATCACAAAAGAGTCTCAAAGGGCTTCACAGGCTAACAGTTGTCCAATATTGGTGACATTGCCTGGTGTAAACCTCTTTAGCAGCAATTTACAGCCTTTAATAAACCTAACATGCATACTTTAGGAATGCGGGAGAAAGTCTGTTTACCTTTAGAAAATCCACACAAGCACAAACTCTACACAGAAAACCGAAGCCCCAATCTCAGAACTGTGAGATAGAAGTGCTAACCCGCTAAAATAAAAAAAAATAAAAAGCACACATCCGGACGAATGATCTGGGATGCAAGGCAGTCCCCAACTGCCCACGCCACATTCATGACCGACTAAAACATCTGCAAGGGGAGATCTTGCAGTTTACCTGTACACACGTTGCAAGCGCCAACCTCATACAGCGAGTCAATTTTTGCTTCCGCAATGTAAAGCACTGTGTGTGCCTCGACTGCCCTACGTGACTTTGGGAAGAAAGCAAAACAGTATGTCTTCTTTTGAATAAATGCTTCCAGTGCTGTCAGCTGCTGGGGTTTTAATGACTCCATGTGTTGCTGGTCAATTAAAATTGAGTTTTATGCCGAATGAAACAAACTGTTGTCCCTCCCACGTGCCATTTTGAATGTTAGGATGGACTTCTGCTCCCGAAGCGTGATGTTGCTCACAAAGTATACATCAGAGCAAGTAAAGGAATTTGATTGGACGGTTAGTTTTGAACCGAGAACCCTACACAGTGACGGGCTTGGTCTCCAGTCACACTTTCTTAGTGGGTGTGGCTTGCCAGGCCACAAAAATAGGGCCCCTGAAGTCGCTGAAACCAAGGACCAAGGGCCCTATTTTTTTCCGGGAGCAAGTCTAGCGCAAAGTGTAGTTTGACTCTGCGCATTGGTGAGGTTTTCTTTCTTTTGGTGTTTCGCTAGACTTTGTGCCAGTAGAATTGGGTGCAACGAGGCATTTGTGTCCCATTGTGGGATGGAACACAATGTTTTCCCAGCCAATCCTCCCCGCATCCCTCATTTGCATTAAAATCAGAGCAGTACGGAGCACAATACTGAGTATGCCATGTTTGATATTGCAGAAACAGAAATTTCACTCACTCGGGTTTGTGCATGACATTGGCACGTAAACTGCAATATCTCCCCTTTTGGATGACATTCAATTGGAGACCCGATCGTGCATCCATGTGTGAACTCCCCCTTCGGCCCCTATAGTGACGGGCGTGCTATTAAAATATTTTTGAGATGACAATGATTATAATTCGTTCAATGTATTGAACGAACGTATTGATTTCTAAAATGATGCAGAAGGATTGTCCCACAATGGTTTCACATTAGAAATGAAATACCGTGAGGTCGACCACACAACCTCCGAATTTGTCCGCCTGCACCTCGATTAATGACGCCAAAATCACATTAGACCAATTGCACTGCAAAGTGGACCACCTTTTCGCCAGTCCAAAATTTTGTCTACATTTTGTCACTGTTGTGCCCTCGAAAAGAAAGACACATCTCCGTTCTTCGTTCGGCAACTTTACTTTTCCAGTTCAGTTGGAGTTTACATGTAGCATTTAACATCAGTCCGCTGATAGTGTAGTGGTACACACGCCCGAGTTGTGTGCGGGCAGCGTGGGATCAATTCCCGCTCAGTGATGGTGTCTGTGTGTGCCCTGCGACTGGCTGGCGACCAGTTCGGGGTGTAGTCTGCCTTCGCCCGTTGACGGCTGGGATAGGCTCCAGCAACTCCCCGCGACCCTGTATAGGATAAGCGGTTTGGAAGATGACATGACATGACATGACATTTAACATCAAAAAATCATTCACTCACCAGCTCTTCTTTTTTTTTTTTTTCACTGCACACTCTGCTTATTACTGGAGTAAATACTCAGAGTACCTGTATCTATTTTACTGCAGCATCTGTGTCAATGCAACATCACCATGAACTTGAATTTATACTAAATAAAGATGGAACTACCTTTTAAACTCCTTTCTTTAGTCTCTACTTCTATTGAAAAGGATACATAAATGATTGTCTGGCAGAAGAGTCGCGGCTGGCTCTTGGGGGGCTGTTCACACTCGCAAGGCAGATCGTTAACTGCTGAAAGGTAGGCTGGCCAAGTTTTTCATAGTGTAGGCACGCCTGGGCTGCCTGATCCTCTTTGGCCTATCCCTCCATGTTTTAACATCACTCCACTCACGCTCGGGTTCAACTGGAATCTCAGCTTCCTCCTCTCCACCATATCCACCCGCATCCACTAGCTCCTGCTCAGGACGTTCTTGTGGGCTCTGGTTCTGGTCTCTTACGAAGCGTCTTCCTCCGCGGGCAGAAATCTTCTGTTTTGCATTGAGGGGTGGATGGCCATACCTGACTGCTGTCCACATCTCGCGCTCATCATTACTGTAGCTGTCTGTTTGGTGAGTAGGTGGCCTGAAGCTTGACTTCTTGAAAACCGTCTCTCTTTGTGTCCACCGCTTTTCTCTTTCCAGTTGTGTCCACCCACTACCGGCTCTTCACCCAGATAAGGACAGAGCAACAGCAGATTGCAGTGTAACATTCGCCTTCTTCCATTCCCTTGCAGCGTCTCTACCACATACACCGGACTATCTGGGCCTTTTCTTCCCTTGACATCATGAATCCTGTCTTCAGTTTTTCAGGATCACCTCTGGGCGTGAGATTTCTCACCAGGACTTGGTCACCTAGTTGTAGTGTTGAACTCCATACACGCTGATTGTAGGTTTTCTGCCCTCTTCTTGCATTCTTCTTCATATTCTGCATCGCAATACATTAATCTTCTTGCATAACTTCTCTCCATTTGTCAGCATAACCCAGATGTAACTGGCTCTTTTCTTCTCCCCTCTTTGGGAACATCAGATCGACAGGCAAGGTTGGTTCACGACCAAAGAGAAGGAAGAATGGAGAAAATCCAGTTGCTTCGTTTACAGTTGAGTTATAAGCCTCGACTGTTTTGTTTGGGTTCTATATTTTGATTGATTCATAACACTATAACAATCAATAGTGATTTAGGTCATTTAATTACCGGTACTTGACATGTTTCGGCGTCTTACTTCATTCGCTCAATTTGTACTAAAATGCCCAGCTCTGGGTACCACCATGTCAGGCTCTCTGGGATGCTAGTTCTACCATAAGCTCTCATAACCTTGGATTGGCCTCCCCCCACTTTAAATACTATATGTTAAAGTGAATACCTGTTCCAATATTTTGCTCACCTAAATATGTAGTGATTTGAAAATATTGTTACCTTTTAAGTTGCGTATGAAAGTGTTCCCCAACTTTTACGGAGCCCAGACATTTTTCATCAGAAAAATCTCAAAGCACATCACCAAACCAAAATACCACAGGTATGAATATTGAAATAAAATCTCCTCATAATATAGTCAAAAAGTATTACCCAAAACAAATCTGGGGCTGTTTATTAATTAATTAATTCATTCATTCATTCTCTTCTGCTTATCCTAAGCAGGGAAGCCCAGACTGGGGCTGTTTAGTCAAACACAAAATTATTACAATTACAGGGAGCCATGACTTATTCTGTCGTATGAATGGCAACAAGTGGCTACAAAACGCTACATATGTTTATTGTATACCTGTAAATACAAGCTGAACTGTTGAACTCTCAGTCTCTCTGCCTCTATGCCTCCCTCTCTTGCTTCCTTTTTCTCTTTAGTACCGGCTCGCTCATATTCATTGTAGAAGCCTAAATTGGATTTATGTTAATTATTATTTGGAGAAAAGCTGATTTATGTTCATCCTGATAAAATGAGAATTTCTATATTATTCACAAGTTTAAATGTTGATAGTTCTTGTGTACAGTAAATACTGTAATATTAGTCAATAGTTTATATTGATCACATTTAAAACTGTTTGAATATTCATAGGATGTAACGTTTCATAGAATTTTCATGATATTGACAATTGCATTGTGGTTTCTGGTTTTATTATTTACTTGCGTAACTATTTGATTTCAGGTTAGGCGGAAAAACCTGTGTGGTAAAGGGAAGTAATGCGGTCAGGCAACACGGAGTAGAGCCACACAGATTTTTGACCTATCTTTCTCTCTTTTCCAATTTCGTTATTTTATGCGCCTTGTTCTTGTTCTTGTCATTTTTGTACCATCGCTTTAATATTTAGCAAAGTGAACAAAACCAAGTATGGAGTTTCATTTCATTGACAAAGTTAGTTGCAGACACTAGGAAGTGAGATTGGAGTGTCAAGCTGAGGCTTTACTGATTACGAACCAACTGTACATTCATCTTCATCAAACCACAAATAATAAAAGTATACTTATATTACAAATGATAACGCTGCAGCCTCTCTTGAAGTCAAACATTTTATAGAAGTCAAAACAAAACAATCTTCAAAATATGATCATGCTACAAAATGCTACTCTTTTTTTTGCTGCCAGGAGGAGTAATTATTTTTTATTTTTTATTTTTTTTTAGGAAATGATAGAATCATACCCAGAGTAATTAACAAAAAATTCCCACATACAGCCTCCAAAATTTTACCAGAATGGATTATGTTATAGCAGCATCCTTGTATTTTTTTTCCCTTTTTTTTTTTAAATACACACTTAAGCTGGGATAACATAACAACAATGTGACCTGATCTTCAAAGAGGACAATTGTTGCTCTCTTCCTGTGTGATCAATGTAGTCTTGTTTTCTTCAAGCCCAGATGTTGCCTTAACTATTCAAGCCTCCATTCGCTGTCATTAAAAGCCATGTAATGCTTTTGGGACAGACGCATCTGCCATCCAGCCACCACATTCATGAAAAACTAGGCCAAGACGTGTGTGTGTGTGTGGGGGGGGGTGTGCGTGTGTGTGTGTGCGTGTGCATGTGCGTGTAGGTTAAAGCTGATGGGGTCTTTTCTTTGATTTTGGGAACAGGTCTAGTAGTGGTCTCCCCAAAACAGAAAAAAAAAGAAATCTTCTGCATGATTTTCACATGCTGCTTATGTCTTCATGCATCGTGTTGCATCTTTAGGTTGTACTGGACGGCACATCTGGATTGTGTTGAAACAAATATGCACATCTGACCTTGTGTCCCACAACACTCAGACTGTTTCTTCATTCTGTTTATTCATCCTGAGGCCTAATGTTATACCCTGGCTGCATTAGGGGATTTGACAGGCTGTATATGTGTGTGTGTGTGGCGGGGGGGGGGGGGGGGGGGGGTGCAGGGGTGAGTGCGTGTGTGCGTGTGTGGGGGTGTGCAGGGGTGAGTGTGTGTGTGTTTACTTTGGTACGCATGTAGTAATTTGCTGTGTGCACAAGTATTTTATGTGCACAAGTGTAGCGTGTTAATGCATGTGCTAAAACTGGCAGAGCGAAAGGTGCAATGTAGCTGCTGTCATGAGAGAGAAAATAGACTGTTCAAGCTGTTTATGCCTCCTGAGGACTCAGGTGTTTTCACAGAGGATGATGGAGGAAGAGACGTTGGGATTTTTGTGTTTTGTGTGTGCGCCCGTGTGTCTATGTGAGAGATGGAGAGCGAGAGAGAGAGAAAGAAAGAAAGAAAGAAAGAAAGAAAGAAAGAAAGAAAGAGCGGGGAAGGGAGAGGGAGAGAAAGAGAGAGGGAGTGCTGAAAGTGTCAGGCTGTGGCAAGAGATCAGAGGACAGTATAATGCGAACCTCATACATATAGAGAGAGGTGTTTGCCTCAATCACTTCCACCCTTTGTAGTTTATATTATATTCCGTATTGCTATTGAATTGCACTCCCTACTGTATTGCATTTCATACCATAATGCACATTTTTGAATCTGACTTCATGTACAATGCAGTAGAGAATAGAGAAAGAAATTAAATGATATTTACGTAGTGTGGAACAGTTAAAAGCACTTGGACATAAGTGGATATAAATAGTCTACAGCCCTCTGTTGAAATGACAGTTTTTTTGTGATATAAAAAGGAAGTCCAAGATAAATGTTTTTTTTTTTTTTTTTAATATCTTTTAGAGAGGAAGTAAAAATGTATACGTGAGATAATGTTTGCACAAATGTGCCCACTTATAACGGGGAATGTGGCTGTGTTCAGAATTAAGCAGAAGCCTGAAGGTTTTATAGTAACACTGACTGCTATTTCGAACATTTGACTGTAAGTATGGTGTTCGTTTGCTAAATGAGCAATGTTGTTTTCAAACTCGGTTTCATCAGATAACATAACACATTTTCTCCATGTTTGGAAATTTCAAGTGTTTTTTTTTCTTTGTAAGATAAGACTTCCATCTTGCCACTCTACCCTGTAGCCCAGCTGTAGAAGGCGGCAAATTGTTGTCACGTGAACTCAACGGCCAGTATACTGTTTAGTTCCTGTCAAAAATTCCTGCTGCTCCTCCAATGTTGCTGAAGGCCTTTTGGTAGACTTTATGACCACTTTGCTTCTTGTCTTTTCATAAATTTTGGAGGGGCGTCAAACTCAATCATATCAGTGTTGTTCCCTTGTATATTTAATGCCTTAGAAATGATTTTGTCCACTTCTCATTATTGATACCTTTGAATAAGGGGATCCCTCTGTTGCAGTGGAAGCGCTCTGCAAACCATGGCTTGTGCTGTAAGATCCATTCATCCATTATCGGAACCACTTATCCTCAAAATTGTCAAGAAAAGCTTAGTAGAACAGCGGGACTTTATCTGCCTTTATTCAGAGGAACATTAAATGGTAACAGTTGGGTACTCACTCACATTTGATAAGATTTGATTGGTTAATTCTGAACACAGGCACCTTCCCAGTTACCCAGAGGGTGTGCACACTTTTACGCATATTTTACTTCCCTTTTTGGAAAAAATAAATAAAAACAGTAATAATAATAGCAATTTATTTGTAAATGTTGTGGGTCACATTAAGGGTGAATTACCTTTTTAAATGATTTACTTTGGTTTCATTTTTTTCAAATCACATAACATTTCCATTTGAACAGGGGTGTGCAGGCTTTCTATATCCACTGTACTACAAAGTATAGTCCATAGACATGTTCCAGATGAACACTAATAGCTTACTGCAGATGGCAGTAATGTCATAATAATGAATGGTAGAAACACGTCTGCTATCTGCACCTCAGTCTTTTTATTTCTTGATTCATTCCACAGCCCTCCACAATGATTTCCGGAAATTGTTTGAGTCGTTTTGACATAAAGTACAAGTAAAAAGATAAATTAAGGAGGAGGAATCATTTGACACTTCATCATGTACTGTATGCATACGACAACACCGCCGGACTACACAGTTAGACTTTGAGGTTGCAAAAAAAGGAGGATGGATTATTTGATCTATTTGTGGTATAGAATATATGATATGTGATATAGAATAACCCCGATTTTGCATTATGGTGTCAAAGGAAAGCCGAGGTCTGAATTCAGTTCATAGATGTACAAAAACCCGGTATCATCAGAGAAGATAGCATGAGCAAAAATAGCAATTAAAATGTCTTGGGCTACCGCTAAATTTGTTGTCATGGTGTCCTATACGGTATAAAAATGCCACTCAATAAAATGCAAACCTCCGTCATTTGCAGGTGTGTACTGTCACAAAACTGACAAAACAAATTCTGAGGTGGACGGTTCCATTTATGCCACTGTGATATAAAATGGTGAGTTTATACATTTCCACAATTTAAGCAAGATCCTCACCAGAATGTAACAAGCTCTTCCTTGAGTGACCCTTCTAAAAAAAATTGCATAGACCTTTGTTGAATGACACAAACAAAAAGTAAAGCTGCTGATGGTTTGAAACTTTTACGCTGTGCTGTACAGTCATCAATCAGTATTCTCACCGTTGGATTAAAAAAAAATGTAAAAGATGCCAAAAAGTGAAAAGCAACAATCCAGAGTGGATATCCATCCACTATCCATTTTTGCGTTTGTGTGTCCACATTACAATCGCAGGTGAGCTGAAGCCTATCCGAGATTACTTTGAGTGAGAGGCAGGGTGCACCCTGGACTAGTCGCCACACAGATATAATTTGCACACACATTTACAATCGATATTTTAATCACAGAATCCCAGAACAGGGAGTAAAACATGCTAAGCACTTTGTCACCGTGCTGTTCCAGTCAAGATACAATGGTGGGATTTCAAATCAAGACTTGTGTACCTACATGCCACGGCATGCACTTTGATATAAAATACCATGCCATTTCTTATAACTAACATATTTTATTTGGATATACTGCAGTAGTTAAAATATGGACTTTTGGTTTTTCTTCTGACTTGGGGTCACCTATAGATAGGCCGAATCCTCTTGCAATATTGTATTTTCACCACTAGAGCGCAGCATTTAATTAAAACTGGCTATAGGAAGCTGAAGGGATTAATCTTTTAAATTTCATTTTCGTGGCGCATCCATTCTGCTCATACCACTAGAATAAATTATCTAAGTCTTTTCACTCATTATTAGGAAGGTGACCTTCAAATCATTGGGGTTGATAAATTTTGATTGGATGGAATGCCTCAGTGACCCGCAATCCAAGAACTCGGTGATCATTTGCAATATTAATGTAATTGAGCAAGCTGTGCAACTGCAAATATGTTTTCATGTTATGGATTTTTAAAAATAAACTGTTCTGACATATATCTATTTTTCAAGACACAATTTTATTTTTTGACAGCACATTGAAAAGTGGATGATTGCTCTAGGTGTTGAGGCTGTTCTGTTTCATGAAAATGAGCCCATGGTCACCCAACTGCCTTGTGCTGTCAGGCCACTGCCAAGATGCCTTTCAATGCCATGACAACCAGGGGCAGAGCAAGGGGGTTATGATGAGGTGAGGACTACTACTATGTAACAGTGTGAAGAAAAAAGCAAGCACCCATTCCAAAATTGCTTTACTTCCCCACTCGACTGAGGCAGATCTTCAGCACCTAGTTGCCAAAATGACACCTTAGTAATATCCTTTACCACAGAATAACATACATAAAATACCGGGATATTCACAAAAGTCTCTCTCACAAACACATTTTCGTATAGGCAGGTAACACAGAATTGCTTACTTGGTTATGTAATTAGTTACATGTTTGATGTGTGGTCTGGCAATCCATTGCACTGTAATTGGAATTGTATTATTTACCTACCATACGAATACTGTGTATTCATTATTGTATTCATTGCAATTATTTATTAATTTCACATTGTTTTAATATTAAACTTTTTCCAACCTCAAGGTTCACAATTTATACAGACAAGTAACTGTCCTGTCTTCCAGCCTCAAATCTTCAAGGCGGCATGGCTTTAAGAAGGATTGTTTTGTCTCACATAAACTTCAACGCACCCAATTGAAAAGTCAATGTTCCACAAGTTCCCTTTAACCTTAAATACGAGGGCATGATGAGAGCTGTGCCCACTAACTGCCACGCAACGGTAAAAGTTGGACTTTACCCTTTACAGCGTACTGTAAACCATTCAATCACCAAAACATTTTACTAACAAATATTTAATTAGCAGCTAGCAAGCTGGTGATTAAATAACTAGCTGATAGTTCGCGGTGCAAACATTAGCGACGTATTTTGTCCCATCAAAAGTGGAATCTCACTCGGTAGAATTATTTCATAGTATTGGCTGGAAACGATATGGCTTCATTCTTTCAAGATGAACGCTATAGATGTAATGTATTCCAGTTCTCTAAGCTGTGTGTGTATATCATTTTTTAAATTGTTTTTAAATGTATGTGAATGAAATTATCAAATTAATTTTGGACAAAAAATATTAACTTTATACTGCTACAAACGTTGTACATTTGTGAAGTATCTCTTTGAATTCTCTGTCATTCTGTGCACTCCAGTCATTTATTCGAGGTAACAAGCAACTTTTGGCTTGCGTTAACATCACGCCACCCCTCCCACTTTAATCTTTAAAGTTGGCTGTGCTAAGCTGTGGTGAGAACGTCACGCGACACCGTGGTTCGACTTCGAAATTATTGTATGACTTTTGAGACCTATTTTCCCCACTAAAAGTTTAATTTGACTTTCGGGGCCTTTATCTTTCAAGATTCTACTGCATTTCAGTCTCTATCGATCAAAGAAGTAATTATTCCAAAGGCTGCAGGCAGCTATTTGTGGGATCAAATTGTGTTCAATGTCTAATAGGATCGAGAAGCTCAAACAACCACCTGGTTTCAGTATCTGATGTCTTCTCTGGAAACCAAACAGGATTTCTACTCCTCGGACAATGAATTAGCTGTCAGTTCACAACCCCACTCTCCCACTCTGAGCTTTGCTGTCCACTTTATCATCTGATCTCATAATATAGATTACCAGCAATTTAAAGAGTAAAATTACTAGAGTTGTATCTTTTCCTCAAGTACATATTCTCTTCATCTACCATTCTCTATTTCTTTCTTCAATTTCCGCACAATAGCTTTACAAATCCAAAAAGGCTGCAGAAATGTCCTCTGACGACCTATAAGCAGTGAACCAAAACATGGAGATGTCTATTCACACTCATAATAATTCAAAAATGTGCACGATCCATCAGCTTCAGTATTCATGATGGCCTTGTGTTAATTATTTCAAAGCTTAAATTTGAAAAGAAGTTCACTCACATATGAGGTGCAAGTTGACAAGTTGTCGCTTCCGTTATAAGCTAAATGATCATGCAATGTACGAGTAGTTTGATGAAGTGCGCCACTGAAAAGACAATTCACGCAGAAATGTAATCACTTCTGAATAAATGAACCAAAGAGTCAAGTAAAAGTTCTGGATGTTTTTTTTAAAAAAAAGCAGGCAATCTTTTTAATGTGATTCCTGCTTCTTGCCATTTTGTCACAACTTCATTGAACTTCTGGGGGTTCCTAGGGGGACACTTTCTTTTGATCCCCCATGGACTCCTGTTTTGCCTGTCATATAGAATTCAATAGTATACACATGACATTATGGGCCACACTACCAGAACTGGGCATTCCGTCCCATTTTGTGGACCGTCGGATGGAGGATGAGAACTCTTTCAAAAAGGACAGACTAAGCAAGGACGCAGGTAGGTTTTCATCCGTCCTGGTAATCGAGTCAAGTCCCGTCTGACGTGTTGTGTTCGGTTCTTTTAAAAAGCAAGACTGCCTTGCTAAGCCTGCACAACACTGGAGTGCACTTTTCCATGTGTGTTCCCTCCCAGCAGTATTGTTCTCACAGGAATAGGCTGTCCTCTAGTGGACGCCCATTTCGCTGACGAGGGAAAAAAAAACACTGAAAGCTATTACCCGGAAGTGGAAGACGTTCGTTCTACTCCTGAAATAACATTGCCTTACTTTGCAATAATTATTTTTATTGAGAAATAACGCAATAAAAAGTGAAAACGTGCAAGAAGATCCAATAGTATTGTGTTATTTCACAATTTTAAATATTCTCGTGATGTCCCCTGGCTTGCTCTGCTCTGCGTCACCATCATCATCATCATCATCATCATCATCACATCATGGCGGTGGTTGCTGGCAGCTAAAAAGCTTTCTTAGTTAAACAGTTGTAAACAGTTCAATCCACTCACAATACTCCCAGCCGATAAGTGGATGTGCATAGTAAATTAGCCAGCTAATTAGCTTGAAATATTGTGCGAATGTTTTTTGGTGGGGGGGGGGGTGGCGGTGATGCGGACATATGGAAGGTAAGGACGGAAGCTCTTTAAAAGAACAAGGACGGATGGGGTCGGAGGATGATCATTTTTATGAAAAAAGGACGGAGGGACGAGGACGGAAGGGTACCGAGGTCGCGGACCGGCAAAAAAGGGTCAAGAGCCCAGCTCTGCAAACTACACATCCAAGTTTACAATTTACATCCATCCATCCATCCATTATCTGTACCGCTTCTCCTCACAAGGGTCGCGGGGCGTGCTGGAGCCTATCCCAGCTGTCTTTGGGCAGTAGGCGGGGGACACCCTGAACTGGTTGCCAGCCAATCGCAGGGCACACAGAGACAAACATCCGCACTCACAATCACACCTAGGGCCAATTTAGAGTATCCAATCAACTTACCATGCATGTTTTTGGAATGTGGGAGGAAACCGGAGTGCCCGGAGAAAACCCACGCAGGCACGGGGAGAACATGCAAACTCCACACAGGGAGGCCGGAGCCGGGATCGAACCCGCGACCTCTGAACTGTGAGGCGGACGTGCTAACCAGTCGACCACCGTGCCGCCTTACAATTTACAATTATTTACAATTTATTCTTGAAAAAAAAAAAACAGCAACATTGTTTATATAAGAATGATAGTGCATTGGCTTGGGTGGTGTTCAGTGCTTGTACAGCCACATTAAAAGTATCTCACAGTGTATTTCATGATATGGCACCCTTCCATCATCATCACTCCATCCTTATTCATAAAATAATCATCCTCTGACCCCGTCCGTCCCCGTGTTTTTTAAAGCGCTTCCTTCCTTTCGTCAGTCCGTCCCACCAAAAAAAAAAATGCCTCCGTGCATGACACCGTGGTAGAGATGCTAGCGGAATATGTTTCATAATTCATACAAACATTATTTGAAGCTCATTAGCTAGCTAATTTCCTATTCACATCCACTTACCACCTGGGAGTATCGTGAGTGGATCGAATTGTTTACAACTGTTTTAAGTCTCAGCCAAGATAGCATTTACATGCCGACAACCACTGTCGGTCGCCAGACAACGGAGCCCACCAGGAGACATCACGAGAATATTCAGGATTGCGTCAAAATAGCGCAATATTATTGTGTTTTATTGCAAAACCTTTGCGTTATAACGCAATAAATTAATGGTTTATTTGCAAAATAACGCATTGTTATTTTAGGAGGAGAACGAAAGACTTCCACTTCCTGGTCGTAGCTTTAAGTGTACGGCGGTGCTGGCATGAGCATTAATGACCGTTTGGAGAGATTTTTATGCTTTAGAGATGTCCCAGACAAGGACATACTTTGCATGCAAAGGGATAAGCTATGGTATTTTTAATGTTAAATATTTTGCTGTTAAAAATTGATATCCAGGTTTTTGCTCGTCTGTAAAATGTGCAAACTGTGGTGCAATCCATGGTATTACATGTGTTAAATCACTAGAGGGGAGACTATGCTTGGGAGTACAATGTTACGCACATGAAAAAGAAAGGGAATGCACATGAAAAAGAAAAAGAGGACTACAGTGTTGTGCAGGCACTTAGTAAAGACGGCTCTGTGGGATCCCAAAAGAGAGCTGTGGTCTTTCCTTTTAAAAGAACCCAACACAACACGCCAGTCAATATTTGACCCGGTTAGGGACGATTACAGGGACAGACTTCCGTCCTTGCCTAGTCCGTCCTTCTTAAAAAAACTTCTCATCCTCCGTCCTTCATCCCCAAAATGAATGTCCGTCCGTCCCGGACGTCCAGACCCTTCTGTCCCTGGGACGGAATGCCCATCTCTGTAAATAAGTATAACATGTCATAAAATGGCTGTTTGTCTCTGTGTGCCCTGCGATTGGCTGGCAACCAGTTCAGGGTGCACCCTGCCTGATGCCCGATGACAGCTGGGATAGGCTCCAGCACTCCCGCGACCCTTGTGAGGAAAAGCGGTTCGGATAATGGATGGATGGATGGATGGATGGATGGATGGATGTTATGGGCTGCGGGAAGTTGAGCCACACCCTTGTAGACCTCGCATATGCCACAACATCTCTGGGTACCAATATTCCACAGTAGATTTGAAATGGGCAGAGGTTGTCATTTGACTAAATTTTGGTCTGGTCTATCATTTGTCATCCGTCAGCAGACTGGGTACCCATCCATAATTCGTTAGTCCATCATTTTTCAAGCTGAACCGGATTGTAATCGTCAGTTGGTTAGTCCGTCATTTAGTCTGTCAGAAGTCGGTCGGTCCATCAGTCGATCCTCCTACCCCCATCCACACCCCCCAAAAAACGTCAGAAAAAGTCAGTGACGGATGGCTTCTGTTACAGTAGTGACGATTACTCTGAAGGACGAAAATTCACTTCCGTCAGTGCCTGGTTAGGCATTTTAAAAAAGTGCCCCGTCATTCGTCAATCGTCAGCAAAACGGGCGCCCATCAGTGACGGACTGACTGACTGGTCCGTCATTCTGACGGAATGCCCCCCTCTAGTAATGGGGGCCCAGAACATCCCCCCATAAAGATATATTTTTTTTTAATTGTTTTGATCAGATAAAATAATTTTCACAATACAATACTGAATCAACAACATTTTTTGAAATTCTTCAATTTATTTATTTATCACTGTGACTGTAACTGTTGGGGAAGCATTGGAGCATTCCTTATTGTTATATGGTTATGTTCCTCCTAAAATTAAATGCACTTCTTTTTCTATTGTAGTAGGATGTTATGTACACGTTGTAAGTGATTTTTGGGTGATTTTTTCTGACCAAAAAACATTCACCCATTTAATTCTCATAATGAATCACTGAGCATCATGTTGTAGTTAACTGTGTATGGTAAAGTAAACTGAAGTTGACTTGAGAAGCTATAACAATTCAATAAAAAACGAAAGACTCTTGTTTGCTTTGCTCCCAGAGATGAAGCCATTTGATTCTGGGCCGATTAAAAATGTATTTGTCTTTATGCTGGGTTTGTTTGAGGTACAGTGCATGTTTCCTGAGTGCTCCTCTTTCAGTGCGATTACTCAAAAGCTGCAAGCTAGAGTGGTGGAACATGGGCCATGGAAGAGCCCATTAAATTTGGAAGCAGATGTGTTTAACATTTTAAAATATCACAGAAATGTTGTTGGACCTCCTGCTCTCTGTTGACCACACTTCAACCTCTTTAATAAATCGTTAGGTAAAACTGGTTATAGTTTTTAAATACCTAAATACCATATTATCAGCTTGCATGTTGGATAAAAAAAAGATTGCACCACTTGTTGATTTTTATCTTTAATTTCATTTGACAAAACAGTGGTGCCATTAGCAGAGAGGAACATAATACAGTTTACACAACAATAAATTAAGGATACAATAATTTGTGTGACATGTGGCTCTTTATTACAACAAGAAACATTTTTTTTTGAGGAAAAACACTTTTTGTATTTTGCATGTTCAACTCTTGTGGTGCTATATGACTAGTGCCAAGTTTTATTTTTCGTACCAATGAAGGTGTACACCGACAAGAAGTTGCCAAAATGTCATTTGTAACAAATGACGTACTTTGGTTGATACCCTTTCTGGATCCACCAAATTGAATTATATTGAATTGAACTAGTTGGTAAAATGGGGAGCAGGGGCTAAGCCTGCCAGACAGGATCAATGATCACAGATCATTTATTTTGGAAAATTGGGCTTATGGGTGACACAAAAAACAACAACAACACAGTACTCATTGATTATGTAGTTGTACACAAAGATGGGAACATTACCCTTTTTGCCGGTCCGTCCTCCGTCCGCGTTCTGGGTACCCTTCCGTCCTCGTCTCTCTGTCCTTATTGATAAAAACAGAGCTGGGCTTCGTCACTCTGACCCCGAGTATCCGTCATACATATTTAACCGACCCACGTCGAGGAAAGACTTAACCAATACCCCGTCACACGCAGGTGCCGCACTTATACGCGGGCAAGTAAGGAAAAAATTGAAAATAAAAGAGTGTTGTGTAGCTAGCGGTCCCACAGACGTAATGACATGTGCCCCATAATCTTTTTATTTCACTGATCATGCTGTGTGTGTGTGTGTGTGTCAGTTGTTTTTGCTTGATTTTTTTCTTTGTTTGGCGTCGTGTCTGCTCGTGCAAATTACGTTCTCGACGCTGTTTGGTTGTCGCCCACAACTGGACGGGCCGGGACCGTGTGGGTCGATTAAATATGCAGGATGGAAACTTGGGGGCGGAGGGACGATGCCCAGCTCTGCATAAAATTAATCGTCCTCCGACCTCGTCCGTCCTCATCCTTTTAAAGTGCTTCCGTCCTTATATCCCGTAATGAGTTTTCAGTTTTTATTGTTTTTATTGCAAAATAACACAAGGTTATTTTAGGAAGAAACGAAAGACTTCCACCTCCGAGTCGTTTAAGTGTAAATGGCTCTGGCAAAGATTTTTACGGTCTAAAGATATAACACACAAGGACATACTTCGCATGCAAAGGGATAAGGTTAGTTAACAAAACAAAATTGCTATCCACTTTTTTCCTACCCCCAATACATACATTATCTCATTACACATAAAAGACAGGCTGGGTGTGTTTCTGTCAGTCAGTGAAATGGCATAAATCCATTATAAATCAGCAAAAGTCACTGACTGATGGATGCCGTTAGTGACGATTACTCTGAAGAACAAAAATCCACTCCCGTCAGTGCTTAGTAAGTCATTTTTAAAAAGTGTCGCATCATTCGTCAATCGTCAGCAAAACAGGCGTACGTCCGTGACGGACTGATGGACCGGTCCGTCATTCTGCCGTCCCTGGGACGGAATGCCCATCTCTGGTTGTACAACTGACTTTGGAAATTTTATGGGATTCCCCAACAGGTAGTGTTGGAACCCCAATAGTATTTAGTTACCCAGTGTACCTCTTGTAACTGGACAAATATAACCAGTGGTAATGGAATACAAATATTTTGTTACTATTGTTAAGTACATTTTTACAGGTATCTGTAATTAAGTATTTATTTTTCAGGTAACTTTTTTTAATTAAATATTAAATCTGGCCAGGGCCCACACTCTCTTTTTGGGGTCTGGGGGTTGGAGGAGCTCTTGAGCAATGTTTGCCCTCTAGTGATGAACACTGTTATTACAACTTAATTCTGTTCTGTTGTAGCAACATTTTTATTGTCCAAAAAGAATCGAGGGCCACTCTGAGTATGGGCCCACCCTCGTATAGAAGTTATTAATCAACCCCGGTATTGTATATAATAATTAATAATGTTTTTTTTTTACTTTTATTTATATCCGGGACTTTTCATTTCAGTCTGTGCTTTTTTACGTTATTTTAGTTTTTACTTTTACTTATAATGTCGATAATGGTGTAGTGGTCCACACGCCTGAGTTGTGTGCGGGCAGTGGGGATCGGTTCCCGCTCAGTGACAACGTCTGTGTGTTCCCTGCGACTAGCTGGCGACCAGTTCAGGGTGTAGTCTGCCTTTCGCCGATTGTCAGCTAGGACAGGCTCCAGTGCCTCCCGCGACCCTGTACAGAATAAGCGGTGTGGAAGATAACACTGATGACACTTTTACTTCTAAATAGTTAAATCATTACTGCTTTTACTAAAGTGTTTTGTTTTCTATACACAAGTATACAAGGCTTACTTTGCAATCCTTACTATAATTAGAGTAGTAATAAAATGAGATTAGTATTTAAATGTAAATAGCTTTCTTAATTTGACAAATTACAACTCTCTTTAAAAAAGTGTACTGTTGATGTTTGTGCAAAGGCTGCGTAATGTAATTTGGTTTGTTTTTGATTCATCTATTTTTCTTGACAACATAAAAAACTGATAAAATAATCTCATGATAGACCAATATTATAGAACAGTGTAAAGTCAAGTCCATGCTGACGAGTCATTCTCACATACACGAAAGACCGCGAATAAATAAACATTGTACTGTAAACTTTAAGTCGGTCAACCCCTTCTCTCTCTCTCTCTCTCTCTCTCTCTCTCTCTCTCTCTCTCTCTCTCTCTCTCTCTCTCTCTCTCTCTCTCTCTCTCTCTCTCTCTCTCGCTCTCTCTCTCTCGCTCTCTCTCTCTCTCTCTCTATCAGCCCCGCACCTTCTCGGTTCCTCCACAGGCTCTCAGGAGAGGACGAAAAATATTCTCCACAATGGACTTACGGCGGTAGTCACTGGCGAGTTGGATGGTCAGATTTATGTCTTTCTATTCGGATGCTGTTTAGCGCCGCTTCTCCTCCAGTGTCCGCATCATGGCAACCATCGGGGAATTCGACCCACTCAACACGAGAGTCCCCGCAACTAAAATAGAAGTTACCGTCTCGTGCCGGTAAGGTCAAACTCTTCCGCATCCACGTGCCCGTGTTGTTAAGTGTAAGATTTATCCACTATCTACTAAAGTTTACGCTTCTCTATCTATCTATCTATCTATCTATCTATCTATCTATCTATCTATCTATCTATCTATCTATCTATCTATCTATCTATCTATCTATCTATCTATCTATCTATCTATCTATCCATTGTTCATTACATGATCAGTCTCACATTAGGACTGACAAGGCAGACCCCTAAGTGTGTATAATTATTCTTATCCCCCCCCCCCCCCCCTCAAATCAGTGCCCTTTTGATTTCCCTGGTCTTAGGGAAATGGTTGATCTGAGTAGCAGGTGGCTGCACTGGCACGATTAAAGATATTCTATAAAGTCTATTGCTCATCCAGCCATGATTCTGAAGATTAGCGTTGATATTCACAGTCTTTCCTGATGCACTGATGGAATCTTTCCACACTTTTTTTTTTGTATTTTAAGATGCATTTTGGCACAGAAAGGGAGGCACACTGCCAGATAACATCTTATCATGAGCATAATCTTTAAAAAAAAAAAAAAAAAAAAAAGGAATACCCACAATGGATTTTCTATTAGCCTCCCATTTGGTGTCATCGGAGCTCTTCTGATTTAGCGGCGGGTCACCTTATTGGCTGACTAAATTGAGCAGTAAAACCAGCCAGTAAAACCAGCCATGGTGCGCCCATCAGCCAAACTGCATACCGTCTCTTCAGTCCACTCCTGAATAATGAATGGCTGGTTCTCCTGTGTAGTCCCTCCTCTGATCAGCCCCGCTTGAGATAGTGACACATTTCAGTGGAAAACGGCTTTGAATTTTCGCTTAATGCCAAGAAACACAAACATTTGCCACAGCCAAACTAGATATTGCTTCAAATATGTCTTATATGTAGCCTCGAAGTTAAAAGCAAAATGAACAGAATTTCTATGTAGGCTACGGTGGAACAGCTAAGGATTATAAAAACCCATTCCAGTCCACCTCAGATATTCGCTCATATTTTTAAAAAATGAAATCCTCAAAGAAAATAGTAGAAACAGAAGTAATAATTAGTTCCTGGGTAAAACTTGCCCATTTTCTATAGTGCTTGTCCTGATTAGGGTCACAGGTGAGCTGGTGCTGGTGCTGGTGATGGGGATAGTCCCTGGACTGGTTGCCAGCAAAATCCTGCAAAACTGTCTGCTATTATACAACAGTGGCTTAAACCACTCCAAGATGAACAGAAAAAAAAAGCTCAATTTTAAAAACTGTTGCATCCTGATTTTTGGGCTGATGCAAGTCTCTTTTTGCTTGTTTGGGAATTTGACGGACTGCTCTGCACCATGGTGGGCGTGCTGAGGATGTTTCCTTTGACATGACACCTGACAATTTGGTGGCTGAAAGTCATCAAACTTCATGCCTGCTGGAACCGCACCTAACTATTGGCGTATAGTCTAATGCCATTTTGGTGAATTTGATTGGGGTGCAGGCAGGCAGATTCTGCAATTGTATTTCATTCATAAGTGAGACAATGTCTTGCATTATAATGTCTGAATCAATGTAGAAATCAATTCATTATTATTATTATATTTATTATCCATCCATTATCGATACCGCTTATCCTCACAAGGGTTGCGGGGCGTCTTCGGGCAGTAGGCGGGGGACACCCTGAATTGGTTGCCAGCCAATCGCAGGGCACACAGAGACAAACAACCATTGACACACATCCATACCTAGGGATAATTTAGACTGTCCAATCAACTTACCGTGCATGTTTTTGGAATGTGGGAGGAAACTGGAGTACCCAGAGAAAACCCACGCAGGCACGGGGGGAACATGCAAACTCCACACTGTGAGGCCGGAGCCGGGATCGAACCCACGACCTCTGAACTGTGAGGCGGACGTGCTAACCAGTCGACCACCGTGCCGCCATTATATTTATTATATTTTTAAAATCACCCTTCTGTCCGCAGCACAGTTACGTATGTACACAGACACAAGTCATTGGGATGGAAGGTCTCCAAGTGCACACTTCACAGCGTAGATCTGTAATCGCCCTCGCCAAATTGCTTTTCGTACTTCAACCTCCTGCATGGACTCTAGCAAATCAGTTTCTTCCTCCTTGTCAAGACGTGTGCCTCTCACGCACCAATTTTAGAGGGAATGAGAGAAGCCACTTCGATTGGTGACAAATCAAATCGGCCGTGTTTACGCCCACAATGATACAAAACGCTCGTTTTTAACTGTCCCAAGCTGCGTGCGTCTGCGAAAATACCAAAACCCAGTCTATCACGCCTCCGCGCAAATTTAGACCATGCCTCGCACTAGATTTGCACTGGGCACAAAAATAGAGCCCTCAGTCTTAACATCGGTAACAAAGTTGTACTTTGACATTTTCAAGTCATAGTTAACCCCAGTTAAAACAAGAAAAATAATCGACTTCAATGTGGAGGAACCGCGGCTCTACTCAAAGCCCTTCCTGGATGATTGAGCTTCTCACATTATATACGGGAGAGGCCGGACACCCTGTGGAGGAAACTCATTTCGGCTGCTTGTATCTGGGATCCCTTTCTTTTTGACACGACCCACAACTCGTGACCATCATAAAGGGTAGGAAGGTAGATCGACCGGTGATTGTTTATTTTTCCAATAGTCCAACCACGAGACGTTGTCAAATGGGAGAGTCCCAAAAAGTATAGCATGATGTGTGCTGCTCTGATGTCATCGTAGCATGTAACCAAGTTGGATCGGACATTCTACAAAATAAGTTGGGTTCTTGGGTTCTAGGATAAGTTTCTTGATGCAAGTATAATTTCTTTAATACAGATTGTGATAGTGGAAGAGATTTGTTTTCACTGCATCTTTTTTTCCACAGGAGTCTTCTGGATGTGGATACATTCTCCAAGTCTGATCCTGGTATGTATGAATGATTTATTTCACACCTGGCAAAAATAAGACAGCAACATTGCATCACATCCAAGCCTAAAAGGCCGTAAAGAACATAATAAATGTAGTTTTATTCTGAAACTAGTGAAAAAGCCAAAAAGGTCAACGCTAATGATGGTTCACCATATTGCTGATGCAGGGGACAAAAACATCTTACATCTGCATTATAGTCAATGTTGAAGGAAGGTCAAGACCCTGGTAATGTGGAGACAAATGAAAGTGATAGGTAAAAAAAAAAAAAAAAAATTCCAAGGGGCATATGAATGTCATTCTTGGATAATATTGTGACAAGTAAAAAGCCTTGGTGTGAAAGTGCACGTTCCCTGGATATCCTGATCAAGATTCCATAACAACCTGTGGCCCCGCTTCTGCTAATTAAGACACAAGGGAGCGCAAACACTTTTTGGTATTTTGGCCACAGTATAGATGTTATGCAGTAAGCCCATCATAATATGTTACAAATGTTTTAATGCACCTTTAGTCTTTTGGCTGTTTTATCTCAGAAATGATTACATGGGATATGTTGCATAGACTGTACTTAGTACGCAAAAATGATGACATGTTTTTGTGAAGTGACATGCTGACATACCGTAGTACTCCTAAAAAGTCATTTGTGTGTGGATGTGTATGCACTAGAGCATCGGAAGACCAAGAATCGGAAGATACCTGTAATTATTGTTTCTGCATCACTGCGACATAACTCAATCAGGCCATTCATTGTGAGAAAGTAGCACACATGAAGCCTGAAATAGAACATTAAATATTCAACAACAACAACAACAAAAAAAACTTTCAGACTAGATGTGCATAAATTTTGGATTGCAATTACATTTCTTCTCTGAAAAAAGACTTTAATATCAAGTTCACTAAACGAAACTTAGGTCATTACAGACAGCCACTGTGTACGTGTGTGAAAGAATAAATATTCAGTGCACCAAAGGTCATCGTGGCAAGTCTTGTTAAGACCTGTGGGCAGTTATTTTACGTGACCTCATTAGCCCAGGAAACAATTTGAGGGTAAAAGAGCAATGCAGAGCAGATAGATATGTTTAAAACATGATGCAGTAGTTCTCAAGGCGTGACGTTTAGCAAAGATGGTACAAGGGAAGCATGCAACTGAACATGTAGCACTGTCGCCAAACACTGAAGCGACATTAGAGGGTGTCTCTGCTGGTCCACCAATATTATAGATCCCTAAAGTAGGTTATCCATGGTTGCCATGGCAATGATGCAATTTACTGTTCTCCTTACAACAAGAATATGTGCCAGCCAAAGTTACATAATCCATAGTATTAGTTAGTAATATTTTTTTTGCACAATTGTTTTAATTTTAGGATCCCACCACTCATTGTATCCTAGTGTAGTATCTCCTTTAATCTTTACAGTTGCGTTGGAAAAGAAACAAAACGTTTGGGCAGCATGGTGGGATAGAGTTTATACATCTGGCTCCACAGTTTCTGAATTAAATTCCCAGCAAACTCCACACAGTAGAGTGAGTTTCCATGTTCATCCTGGGTTTGTGTCAATATTCTTGGGGTACTCCGCCTCCCAAAACATTGATGTTAAGGTCATTGAAAACCCTTAATTCTCTTGAGGTGAGAATGTGACCGTGAATGCTTGTTTTTCGAGATGTGCCCTGTGATTGACTAGTGACCAGTCCAGGCCAGGGTATCTCGTCCAAAGTAAGCTAGCTGGGATAGGCTCTAGCTCATCAATTACCGTAACGAGGACAGGCTGTTTAGAAAATGCATGGATGTGTAAAGGGGGGAAAATATAAGGAAATGTATATCCGAAAGTTAATACAGTACCTCGTTGAAGCACCTTTTGCTATAATGACAGCATACAATCTTTTAGGGTCAGTTCATCAGTGTGGAGCTTCTTGACTATTTGCCAACTCTTCCTTGTAAAAGTGCTCCATGTGTCAGATTTCCAAGGCATTCGCTAGTGTGCGTAGCCATCTTCATGTCGCTGGTCTCTAGCTAGGTCATCTTTATTCAGTCTTTTTCTGTGAAGCCATTCTTTTGTTTATTTAGGTGTGGTCTGGACTCACTGTCACGTTAAAAGGTGAAACTCATCTTCATGTTTTTAGAACTGAAGGTTTTGGGCCAAAGTTGCTTCTGCGGTATCCACTGTACTGCTGTTTTCTCACAGTTTGCTGATATTCCTATTTTCCTCTTGAGATATCATTGTTTTAAAGGTTTGGGGTTACGGTAAAGGATTAGGTAGGGGATGAATAAATGTACTGGGAATGGCACCTACTGTCTCCACTGATATCACGCATGCTCTCTGGTTTGTTTATCTTTTGTCCAGAAGCTGCAAATATTTTATGAGTACCAGGGGAATTGCAATTTTGAAAGTGCAGAGTGTTCACACTAGCCAAAACAAGAGGTATTTGTCAGGGTCAGCAATCTAGTCTTGAAGTCATTGTGAAGTCCTAAAGCCATTTTTGTGTCGTGCTTCACATTTACAATCTCACCCCCAACAACTTTGTGTTTGCCTTATTTAATCAGACAGTTAAATAATGATAAGGTTAACTTCTAGAAGACACTGACAAACATGTTTGTTATACTTCATATTGTAGGATGAATGGGAGATGTCAAGTTAAAAGAAACCTGGTGCATGTCTCACTTTTGTTAATGCTCCCACTGAACAAATTATAAAGTAAAAATAAGACCACATTTGTGGTATTTTAAACGTGATGGGAGACAATATGAAGAATCAGTGGGACTATTAAAGCACAGTTTTGTTTGATTGACTCAGTGGCCAATATACTGTAGCTGAGTAAATAAAAATGGTCTCTGAATATAATCAAAGTGACAAGGCTATTGAGGGAGCCCAGAATAGTGTTTTAGTCGGAAACCAAAGTTGGCACATTTGCTCTTTCTAAAAAAGTACAAAGAGCCTTTCAAAGAAAATTACATGGGAGCTCGTCATTGCTGCATTTGGCACTTTTAACTCTAACTTGACCAAATTTGGATTTCAACACATTAAATGTTGGCCTTTATGGCCAAAACACTGGTAGAACTATGTTAAACAGCAATGTTATTGTCCCTGGCGGGATAGAGCTTTTGGCTTCATATAAAGTGTATACATTTCACATGGAGCATGGTTGTCTGACTCTTTACTCCCTGCTTGTACAAGGCTCAAGAAACAGCTACGATGATTCGACACTTGATGATGGAAGACTGAGTGGTCCCTTCAAGTGGTTAATAACACTAAAAAGGTTAATAACTACCTGGATAATATACCAGGCTATGACACCTACTTTTAGATGATCTCATAGCGGTTGAACTGGTCCATCTTAAAATTAGATTGGATGATGTGTCCACATATGGCCAAACAAACTACAACAAAGGGGAAAATTACATTTGTTTGGTTCGGTTGAAGGAGCAAGTCTACTAAACCAAGACTTTGGAAGAGAACTCAAAGGGTGACGACGAGAAGTTACATCTTCAATCCCACAAAAGATCCCGGTGAAATCAGTTGACACGATTATTGGACAGCTGGAGAAGCTGGTCGTGAATTCTGGTGCCCCCATCCTGAATTTTAAATAAAACCTCATGCTAAGAGCTTTCCACTCGTTTCCTTTTATGGAAAAAAATCCCACATGAAAGACCCAACACGAAACATTTGAGGTGGAAAAAAAAATGTAAGCATGAACCCTACTTCATTTTCAAACATAAGGACTAGATGACTCTCCTCATTTTACAGAAACAGTAGAACTGCCCCTTTCCTTTTTAAAAAGCGAGCTTTTTTCAGCGGGGATCCACTGCAATCAAAGCAGGCTTGTATGAAAAATTGCTTCTAAATCACAAAATGTTCACTGGTTTTATGCAAATGCAATAACAGCGGGGCCCCAATATGGGTGGCCGTATTGATTAATCATTGCTGCACTCTGTCAGATTTGCACCAATGATGATAGACTCATTAAATGCAAAAGCTGTGGCGAAACTTGTGTCTAATAAAAGACCAGGGTTGCTCTGGCACCTCATAACAGGACGTAATATCACCTTTGAACTGAGTCATGCTTTTTTTTGTTTATACTAGTCAACACAAGCAAGCTAACTTTGATTGTCGTCCAGAAAAACATACAATTGGGCATTGTTTTTTCTAATGACAGAATGCATAACCAGCAGATCCTTATTGGATGATAGCGTCCACATAATTCCATTTGTCTTTTATTCCCATAGTCAAGCACTCTATTTACATTCATGGTCTCACACTGCATCGGGCTCATCTGGAGGTTATTTGGCAGAAATTATGCATAAGACTAAATGCCATGGCACTAATAGGACCGCAATTTAGGTGACAGGATAGACGTAATTAACAGAGTGGGCGCCATACAGGAGAGAGAAGATTGACGTGATGTAAATGGTTTAATTAAATCACGCACTTATAATCAGGGATATAAGTAATCCCCGTAGACCGCTGATTGTGTAAAATGCTAAATATAGGGTTACATTTTTCTGCTCATTCAGAACTAATCAGCGTCAATTAGTAAATGGGTCAGTGAGATAGTAAATCTAAAATTGCCGCTTCATCATCTGACTCATAACCCTGACAACATAAAAATCCATCGGGACAAAAAATACATTATGAACACTTTATCAAGTTTTTTTTTAATGTGTACATTAAAGGTGCACAATATATATGGCACATACAATAAATTGACACACTTTTAATTTGTACAGTTCAGTGGAATTATATGTGTGCTGTTGTAAACAGGGAATTAATTTAGAAGCAAGGTGACCAAAAAAAAAAAAATCCTGTGACCCAACTCATTAATATAAAAAATAACTTGTAATAATGAAATAAAATACCTGGAGGGGACGGCATAATAAAGTCATAATTACACTTTTTATGTATTAACAACAAAAGAGTGCCATGGTGGATGGCCGTCAAGTTTTCATAATTTCCACATTTAATCTAGCATTGTGTTTTGCAAGATCCATATAATGTATGTCCTTAATATTTCCACACCACAGTGGCTTTTTAGAAATAAAAAGTACATAGGAATGGAAATAAATCAAGCTATAGACATTTAGAGTAATTAAATATAATTTGGGGTATTAATTTTGAATCTTACATAATTCAGTTCGTTTTACACACTTATTTGTGAATTGCATTGTCTCTGCTCTGCTTGGGTCTTTGAGATTGTTAATTAGTCTCATTTTCTAATGACCTTTTTAAGCAGATGTGCTCTTTTCATTAACAATTCCATATATTCCCTTTTTGTCTGCATCAATCAACAAATAGCACTTCCATTACACTCATTTTCTGAATTTAATAATCAGAACTTCTGTACTTTACTTGCTTGCCATGAAAAGATATCCCCTGGCGCTGGGAATTTCAATGTTCATTTCCGAGACCTACTAAAGTTAAAACTGACTTTTCTCAAGACACCTTTTTATTCTGTCACTCATTCTCAACCACTTTGGCAAGGTTTATTCCTTTTACACAAACTCAATGGTCCAGACCTCAACTCAATTACCAGACCTTCTGCTTGTGTAATTGATCATCCGCCTCCATATCAGTGTAAGATGCAGAATGCGACACCAAAAGCCTGGGAAGTGTTCTGTAAACTAAACATACAATTCTCAAATGTTTGAATGACGTGACACTTACTAAACAGGGGGAAGCGATAACAACACACTCGACTGTACCTCACGATGCCTCTGTACAGTACCCTGGGAGGGGGGCTGGCACACACGCGCACACACGCAGGCATGCACGACACACACACAAAGGGGCTAGAACATCAGAGCGAAGATTCAAAGGCTTCCGCACTTTGATGGCACTCCATATGAGATGATACTTTATGATACCTACAATCCGGCCACAGAAAGCCACTCTCATTTCAGTGCAGGATTGAATCACTATTTTGCCTCTCCCAAGGCAGTCAGATGCTAGCATTGAGAGGCAGATGGACTCGCGAGAATACATGCTACAATTTCACAAAGACATCTTTCCAAGTCTCAAGCCGGATACTATTGTGGTGGGCACAGAATAGTGTGGGCCAGATGGTTTAGATGTCATGAAAGTGACAGTGAAGAGCAGCAGTTTTATCCGAACTGGCAAACACGGGACTCATAACTCTTTGTCCAGTTGCCTTCGACGTGGGACACCCATCAAGCTAGAAATGTGGTAGACTCCTTTGATTTGATCGCTCAAATGATTGTGGCACATTTAGGTGAATGCTGTCACTCAGCCAAAATACCACCCATCCATCCATTTTAGGTGAGGTTATGTTAGGTAGCTACTTTGATACTGAGGGAGTCTAGGAAGGAGTATGCGGACGACATTGCAGTCATTTGAATGGAGTGCTTGAGTTCATCCACTATTCAAGATGTTTTGTAATCTACTGACTTTGTAGTCTGTAGGGTTGAAATCAAGAGATGGTATCATCTCTCCCAAAGTCTTTCCCAAAAAGTTGTGAACTTCGTTCGATGCCTTTGTAATGCTGTGCAGAATAGTGCAATGGCTGCCTGTCTAGTACCGGTAGTCACTACGGATTCTTGAGCCTGGCAACAGAATCAGCAACACCTCCTATTGGTTGTTGCCAGGTAGCAAATTCCAACGCCTCAAGGTTGTACTGACTGCACCACCTAATGGCAACTGTGCAGAATTGCATGCAAATCCTGGACAAGACTGAGTTGAGGTAAAGTTTTCCCAGGTCAAATGAGTGACACAATTTGTTCAATGATGAGTACAATTCTCTGAGCTGAATAACACTATGTGGCACAAGAGCACATTAAAGATGTTTCTTTTCAGAATAAGTGGCTGCTTGAATCTGAGTGCGTTGGTGAATGGACAGTTGCTATCCATTTTTTAAGTCTTTTTGAGCAATGTTGTTTTGCAGAATAAAATACAAGATGGTAAAGGAAATCTCTGAAGTACCTCTCTCCTTATCTAATTTGTTGATGACTTAGACTTTGTCCTTGGAAGTGTTGTACTGCATTGCCTGGTCATCGTGTAAATTAAATTAGAGTTCGTGCTTCTCCGCCACCAAATTACTTGATGCTTGCATGTGTTTGCCCACACATGGAGGCGTAACTGTGTGATCAATTTTCATTCCTCCACCAGCAGTCAAGATCAAGGAAAGTTGCCAGTGAAGAGTGATGTTGTTTTTTCCTTTTTTTCTTGGATGGCTTTCGACAGTAAGACATACATCACTAAATGGAAGCACAAGATGCTGGAGGAAGCAATCACCCCTTCAATTTCAGGGCTGATACATTTTATAAATGTACCCTTTCTAGTTGCGCAACATAGCCAATACATTTTTCCACAGCTATTTCTGTTCTTGTGTCCTTTAAAATTATCATCCATCTGTAGTCTCGTTTGAACGGATATTATTGTTAGTTTCCTTTGAAATGGATATTGCAAGCAAATAAAATGGCTTTGTTGTGTCCCTTTGGCAGAACCTGACCCAGAGATTTGTCTGTGTGCAGAACACAGGTCATTGCTATAGTGTAGTTGGATCATATTCAAGTTTTGTGTGTTTGTAGCAGTATGTGCTTGAAATGTAACCAGGGGCCAAAAATGCAGAGCTGGCCATTTGCCCCTATTGTGCCGGTCCGTCCTGCGTCTGCGACCTGGGTACCATTCCGGCCTTGTCCCTCCGTCCTTATTCATAAAAATTATCACACCTAACAACTCCGTCCTTTTAAAGAGGTTCCGTCCTTAAGTCCGCCCCCACCCACCCAACAAAAAAAGAAAAATACAAAACAAACAAAAAAAAAAGCGTCCGCGCATGTCGCGATGATGCGCTGCGGCAGAGATGCTAACGGCAAAGGTTTACTTAAAGCTTATTAGCTAGCTAATTTACTACTCGAGTCCGCTGTGGACACGCTTCAAACACGCTTCAAATGTGCTTCAAACGCGCCACTAGTAGTTACCCAACTGCGCGTACTTACTTCCATTGGGAGCCCCGGCAGGAGCGAACGGGTGTGCACTGCACACGTTCGGTCTGCACGGAGGGGAGTGTCGGCCACTTGATTGCATTGTCGAAATGAAGTTGTTCATGTTTCAAATTTCCCATGGTCAAATGCCAGCACTCCTTCTTCGACCTCATTCTTCTTCTCCTTCCTTTTCTCCTCCCCTCCATGCAGACCGCACAGCGTTCCCGCCGGGGCTCCCAATGCAAGTGTAACATATGATTTGGTTTAAAATCAGAGGCCCGTTTAAAATCAGAGGCGTACCGGCCTATAGGAGGGTACTATTTTTCCCCCCCGGAAAAAAGGCGAATGATGGACGACAGATGGGTACCCATGCTGCAGACGGAAGCGACTTTTACACTCATTTTATTCTCTTCTATTCATATACCGTACCTGCCATTTTAGGCATAAATTGTTATTGTCTAGGACCATCTAGTTTTTACCATTCTTTGTTAGTTTCCTGTGTTCAGTGTTTGTAAATAAATAAATTAAATTATTTTGTTTATTTTCTGCTAAAATGTAGCATAAACCTTTTGAATTACATTGATAGCGGAGTCAATTTCAGACACACTCTTGTGGCAATTTGTCACCTCGGCTTACCTGGATAGATAAAGGTTAAATAAAATACAAATAAAATAAGACTGAATTTCAGTAAGTCAATCGTAGATATTGTGTTATTTTGGGGGAGATCTGTGCTATTTTTGTTGATTTTGAAATGGTTCTCAGCCGTATGAAATGCTCTTAGAGATGATATCAAAGACTCTTCACATCATGCATTATTAAAATTCTTTCTATACGTTCAGATAAATTATGCAGACATGCTGTATGTGTAAGGGTTATGCCACTGGGACTGACTCGAGGCTACTTGGTTCTTTGCTGTCCTTTGTAAAGAAGAAAGTACAATAGTTCGTCAAACGAATTCAAAACAGTTATCATTTAAGGATTAGTCAAGTAACATAATACATAATTAGTTAATATTCATTTTGTTAGTGTCCAACAACAGGTTCAGTTTCACTTTCACATTTATAGTAGTCTTATATGGCTGGCAGGGGTCCCCAACCAGCGCTTTGGCGAATGTCCCCCCCCCCCAGCCACAACGGAAGCCAAGTCTCCGTCACGTAACGCTATTATTAAATGGACTAGCTAGCATCTCAGTCGCGTAACGATAATGGACACCAACACAGGACCACCAAGCCCCTCCCGCCGCTGACGGTGAATATTTACAGGGTTGGGCAGCGCACGGTACAGACTTGTATGAACCGGTCCGTGGCAGGAACAAGGTTGGCGACCACTGTTACATGACCGCCTTTAGGAATTTTTTGCAGTAGACACAGTTGACCTGCAGCTGTTGAATGTAGTGAAGCAGAAAAATATATGCTAATTACATGCAAAATGGGAAATAAATGGTTAAGTTTCTGTTTTCAGTAAATTCATAAAAATGATATTGGTATCTTTGGGAAAAAAAATGAGAAAATGTCATCTGGCTGCTCATTTATCTTCATTCGAATGCCTCAAGAGACAGCTGACTCTTTATGGTATGTTATTATGCTTTAGTCTCACTTGTATATGTATAATAAATAATACATCAGAATAACATGAATAAGAAGAGCCATAGCGAGTAGTATTGGTATTCAAATAAGCCACAAATGCATTTCGGCTTGTTTTCGCAAGGACATATGAAGCCATTTTCTATTCATGAAGGCTTGTTGCAATTTATGCAGTCAGTCAGTCAGTGTTTTAAAGAAGATGCCCACTTTTTTTTTAATGAGAGTCCTTGCTGGTAGGAAGCCACCAGTGTTGACCTGTATAACATTGTCACATTCAGTGCCATCTTGTTGAGGTTTTAACATATTCCAGGCATGCGTGACCTCAACTACTTTGTCGCTGCCCTTGAGGAGTCTCACAAGGCTTTGTGTGTTTCCCCAAGCTTGTGAAGTCTTCTCTGTTTGAACCGCAGTAGCTCGATCACGAGATTAGAGTTAAAAGAAAAGCAAATGTCTGTTTTTTTCTTCAGAGAATTCTATGTGAGATATTCTTTTCAAACCTGATGAGATAGTCTACTCAACGAAATAGTGCTCAACACAAATGAGTGCACCCCATTTGAAAAGTAAGCTTCTTATCCGTTGATCAGTGAAAAATGAGAAATATTTTTTTGACTTTTGACTTTTCATGATTTCACTCACCTGTGGATGTTTTTGTCAAAAAATTAACTTTGCTAAATTGCTAACAGATTTTAATAATCATTTGTTTGACAGATCAAAGGTTTGTGTGGGCAAATTGACAGAACTAATTTGCAATCAAAGGCCCATATTTGCGGGAATATTTTAACATATAGTATGCCAGTGAAATGAAACTCAAGTTTTTTTCTAAAGAATAAATATATACTGTAAATATATTAAATAAAAGTAGAAATATGTTGGAGTATACTGTATTCATTTATGTGAAGCACATTGTGTTCTGTTATTTGCTTTAGCTCTACTTTCTGAATCTGATCTTTTTAATCCGATCAAATAGGTATGACACATGGGGTTCCTCAAGGCTCAGTTCTTGTGGGTTAAATTCCGCAAAACATTGTCATGTTGACTATCATAGCTTTAAAGATTATACACAATTACAGTGTCTCCCCGATGACTACAGTTACTGTAGGTGTTGTGTCACTGTAGAGAACAAATTAATAACTGGATGAACCAAAATGTCCTTTAGCCTTACGACAACAAAACTTAGGTATTTTTTTTTCTGGCAGTAAAGACAAGACCATTGCTGTTAGTTAAATACCTAGAGTCACTGTCTTTAAAAAAAAAAGAAACAAGTCCAAAACCTTGGTGTGCTGATAGATTCAGATCTGAATTTCAGCAGTCATGTCAAATCAATAATAAAACAGCCTTCTAACACCTGAAGGACATATGCAGAGTGAAGGGTTTCATATTTCAGGCAGGCCAGGAAAAGCTCATCCATACTTTTTTCCTCCACTACTTCTGATTGAACTCCCAAAAGAGCATCAAAGAGCTTTAACTCATTCAGAACACTGCAGCTCGGAATGTGACCAGAACAAAGCAATCGGAGCATATTACTCCAATTTTATTTTTGGCTCCCGCTCAGCTATAGAACAGACTTTAAAGTTGTACTACTGGTCTATAAATCACTGAATGGTTTTGGTGCTGAATACATACATAGTCAATTAGTGGAACTCAGAGTCCAAACCAAACATGGTGACGATGCTACACACAGATGGAATAATCTGCCAACTGAAGCGAAGTCCGCCCCAAGTGTGAATGTTTATAAATTCAGATTAAAAACTATGGGGTTTTTTTTCTCCTGTGCTTGTGATTAAGCTCTTTAAAAGCACTTTTAGCCTTTTATTTTGAAAGCATTTAGATAATTTAGCAATCTGTCATTTTTCTCTGTTGTAATTAAATGTTCTTTGCTCTTTGCTTGTAAATGATTTTAAATGTTTTACTTTTAATCATGTAAATCATAATTCGATATATAAATAAAGATGTATTCCATTTCTAAAAGTAACATTGCTAACACTCAAAAAAAGCTCGATTTCCAGATCAGTTGTGATCCACAAATGTGATAAAACGTTGATAAAATACTGAAGGTGCAATTAGCTGTCTTACTGGGCAAGTGTTCTTCATGTGAACTGTTGAAACACCTCACTTCTCATGCAAACATCCATTAAAATTTCCAGGAGCAATTGCTTCTCGTCAGCACCGGTGCAGGAGATTTACGTATGAGCAGAAGCAGCCGATTTTCACATCAAATTGAACAGGTCCAGGCTCAATCGGTGCTCGATGACCACATTCGTATTGTAGGTATGAGGTCAGTTTGTATAAACACAAACCATGTTTTTGTTTGCTGTCCCATTTTTTTGAATATCTCAGTGCTTTATAATTTGATTCATATTAACTACTGTATATATTTAATGCGCATTAGTTTTCCTTCCATAGAGATTGTGCAGATGAGACCAGGTTTATTTATAGTATCTCAGAGGTGATGAAATATGACTAGGATATATTGTAAGTTGCTGTAATTACTCTAATGTGATTCATGAATTGGCATAAGGCATTCAACTCCAAATCCTATTTGTCATTCAATATTTTTTCGTTTGATTTATCATGGATGTCTGTGCGACCAACCCATTTGCATGAATATGGTCCGGAATTTTGCTAAAACTTTAATGTTACAAATTACAATAGTTAGGAATTGGGTTGCATTTTCCAGTTTCATAAATGACACATGATCGTCCACAAGGATGAACATACAGCAGATAAGGTGCACTCAAATGCTATAATTTGCAATGAAAATTCTGTATTTTACTATTACATACTATTTTGATGAATACAAGGAAAATCTCCAAAGTCAAACCCAATCTTCCCGTTGCCTCACAATTTGTCTGAGCAAATTATTTTTCCCACAGGAACTGAAGTAAATAGAAACACAGTTGTGCCGTGGGATAAATTTCCCCATTCAAATTACATTTCCTCCTGAAAAGAATAATGATGCATTTAATTTGCTCTATCTTCTCCTACAATAAAAACATGCCAAAATCACTTATTATCACGTTTCACTACAAGAAAAACTGTCATCAACAGTAGTCAACTGCAATGGCATCATTAGGCCTATTTTAGGGGGGCTGAAGCCTCCCTACAATGTTCTAAGTCGCCAAAATTTGGTTGCACTTACAAAACAGCTTTAAAAAATGTAATATAAACTATCCAGAAAATGAAATTATATAAATATTCACCTAATCTAGCGTTCTTCATGTAAATATAATTATGAATCTGTAGGATTCCCTTATTTCCTCGTGTAAGGTAGAAAATGCTTGTCGTGTGTCATTATCCAATCCATTCCACTTAATCATATAGAAAACGTCGTTTTTTGTAGAAAGCGAGTCCATGTTTTCACTGCGTCCATGCTTGCAGTGGTGCGCATCTCCGCTCGTATTTGGGTTGCAAAGAGTGCCGAGCCTGCCGACTAAAAGCAGCATGAGGAAAATAATGTGAGGAATGCGCTAGAATATATTGATCATCAATTGATTTCCTTCACTTCATACTGTCAGGTACAGAGAGCACTTGCATTGGTTCATTGTCCCAATTAAAATCCATTCGGCTTGAACGTTCTCATTACTGATAATCCATTCCATGTTTTCCATACTAACATGCTTGCCCGTGAACCATTAGCGTCCAGTCTACTGAACATTCTCCCTCGTCTTAATAGCAGACTGGGGAGGAAAAGAACTGAAAGAATCATGGATATAAGAAGGTTTTTGGAAAAAAAAAAAAAAAAATCAATTTTCATCACTGCTGGTAGGAACAATTAGTTAGCTACAGCCCTGGCCCATCTAACAGCAGAAATTCCTAGGCTTATAATAACAGCTTGTCAATTAGTCTGCAATGCATGTGAAGCTCCTGGCTGTTTACATAAAGATGAAACAGGTTTTAGAGTCAACTTAATGCTTGAATTCACACTATTAAGTAGGAGTTGAGCTGAATCACCTATGGTTGTCATCAGTGGATAATAATAATAATAATAATAATAATAATAATAATATTATAATTATAATTATAATTATAATTATAATATAATAATTATAATTATTATTAATAATTAATAATAACTCGTACACCGATGCCGCATTGTAGGAAACAGGACGGAGGAGTTGAGTGAGAGAGCAACAAGGGAGCGACATCTGGTGGAAACGTGTGTCTCAAGGCGTTGAGTTCACAGGAGAGAAAAATCAATTCGTGATGCCGACAGTCTAGAATTTATGTAAAACTCAATGAATTTAGTTGAACTGAATGAATTTGAAACATGTCAGTTAGGGGCATCATTTAAGACTCATTTAGCTAAAAAAGAAAGAGAAAAAAGAAAAGGAGAGTAATGAACAGAAAGTGGAGATATTTAACGTTCACACTGCACGGTGTGATGCCAAATTCAGATTTTTTTTAATTGTTGTTCTTCTGTGTGAATTGATGGTGGCTGCATATTGTGAAGTGTGCTGCTGCCATCTATTGGTGGGGGTCTGAAGTGCACTCCAATTTTGCTCAAGACAAAGAAATTGGTTAAGCGACAGCTCACATCTAACAAAACGTGCAAGTTTAGGCACTTGTATCTCAAGGAAAGACCATAATACATACCTGGGGCAAATTGTAGCCGCATAAAAAAGAAAAAAAAAATCTTGTTCATACACCTTTTTGCAAGCAGCTCTTATAGTGCTAATTCAAACAGGCTACAAAGAAGAAATTCCCAGCCCAAGGGGGTTCCTCCTGAGATCCTCTACTGTGTCACTTCTGGACTCTGTTGTGCTGCATATACACCAGACCTTAATGTGATTTGTGCTTGCATCCAGCTTCAGTCTTTTTCTAAGTCGCCTGGGCCCTGTCCTATAGTCCATTGTCAAGAGTTGTATTTAGAAGTAGGCCTTTGAGTGCAGGCAATGAATAGTCTTGTGATTTGGCTGCTCTGAGGCTAACCAGATGGGCACTTTCCTCTCTCAGTCACTTTCCATAAAAGAGGTAATCAGTCAGGTCCTTTGGCTGACACTCCATTGGATTAGTGTGATGTCGCCACCGTGCTTCGGTGCTGTTACTCTGCAACCTTGGGGAGGTACCAAGGTCCCCTGACTTTGATTGCAGACAAAATGCTTTTGGATGCCTGGACATCATTCCTTTACATGTTGCAGAAGAGACAGAATCAGGGTGCCACTTCTCTCCTCTCCTGGGTATGTTCTTTGCCTCCAATATCATTCTCTTGTCCACAATCGTTCATTTATGATAGTTAGATTAACAAAACCCATTGAAAAAAATATGGCGAACAATCGAACAATGAAAGGATTTTCTGCCAAAGATGCATTACTCCAAAGGCTTCCTGCCTTCTGCTCTTTCTCCGTTATCTCCCCTCAGTTAATTGCTCATTAGGAGAGAAAATGTGGTTTTAATCATGTACTGGTTCAAAACTGTCTGAAGTTCATTCCAGCTAATGGATTTGAGAGAAACATGCAGTGGCTGATTGTTCCCATCGAAACACATAAAGCAACATTCGACCGATTATGAAAACATCCAATTAGAGCCTCTAGCGGTGGTTGTTTGTATGCTTAGGCAAGCAAGCACATTTGTGTTTTGTGTTTAATCTCATCATGACAGTGTTGAGTGAAGTGAGGAATTTGTGGGTTCATCATTTGGTTGCTGCTGAATCATTTCTTATTCATGCAGTTGTGTAGCTCAGTAACAAAAGCTCTCGTTTTAAGGAAAAAAACATACTGTAAACTTTGTATGTTCAATACACAGGGTAGGTGTACATGTAGAGTATATTACTGATGGTAAATTCAAAGTCAGGGGTATCTGTTTTTTATTGCTTTAAAAAGTAAATAAGAATCTGTGGGATTAAAAACCCACAATCAAGAACACAATGGCTCCCGGTAAATAATAACAATCAGTGTTGACTGAGTACATCTAATGACATGCTTTGTAAATTGCTTGGTAAATGTTCTAAAATATTCTGCCCTCAAATGTCATTTTTTGTTGTTGTTCTCTCTTAATTGATTTTCTATTGTGTCCTAACTACTTGGCAGCAGCCAGTAAATGGGCTGTTGATTCAGTTGTCCAAAAAATAATTCACACACCATGTAACCCAATTTGAAAATTACTATGCGGTAAAATGTGGTTATGAGAGGGATTTCAACCACAAACATTCTTCCACAATTGGGTCAGAAAGCCTTCCTGTTAACTCATTGATTTTGCTAATGAGACAGGTTTAAGCCTTGGCAGAGGTCTGTACACTTGGCAGAGGTTGTGTCAAAGTTAATTCTTGTCCAACTCTTTTCTTTTCAGTGGTGGTTCTGTATTTGCAGGCTATAGGAACCAAAGAGTGGAGGGAGGTAAGAAAAACATTTCTTTTTATTACATGCCAGCATCCAATGTCTTTTTTTTTGGACACACCGACACACCTATTTCGACCATGGGTGTGAGTGACTTGAGAAAGTGCTGAGACACAAATTAAAAAACGTCAATCTCCTCAATGGCCCCACAGCCTGAAACATACTGCACAAGCTATAAGAAAGTGAAGATTGAATTAGAGAAAAAAGAGAGAAAAACACAATGTTGAAAACGAGAACACCCAGTCATGGCTGAGGACAAGAAGACACGCAAGGGAGATTAATCGTTTGTCTCATTAAATGTGCACCTCGCCCTGGCATCTTGCAATATTGCTCCTGGTTGTTACTGCTTGTGGCTGGAGCATGCAAACTTTCATGCATTGCCTCTTCCTTCACCTGTTTCGTCACATTTCCATGTTACCGTTTTCCCCCCAGAGTTGAAAGATGAAAAGTAAGAGCATTGGTGCATACTTCAAAGTAATCCCGGATACGGTGGATACATTCAACAGCTCACTCATAACTGCCACTTTTTTGTGACGTGGATGCAAACTAGATGACATTTTATGACCAATTTTTCCAATCACGAATTCAAAATTCAACAGTCAAGATTTATGTACCTTGGAAAATTTGCCATATGAATGGTTGGTCTCAGAAATACAGTACCCCTTACATGTTTGCTTATTTATATATTGATTTATTACTTAGCATAATCTTGCTTGTTTGATTCAAGCAATTAGGGAAAGCAGGATTTTTCTTGCAATAACTGCATCAAGCATTGACATCGACCAAACATTTGTGTGTTTCATTTGTGAGGCTTTCACTGCAGCCTCTTTTGGTTATTGTTTGTTTAAGCGGGTTACTCCTTTCTAGTCCTCCATTTATCAGGTGCTCGAGAGTTTACGCCTGTAGATTGAATTGGCCGGTTGAATACCTTCCACCTCTTGCCAATGATGAGAGCGATATTGTTGGTTTGGTTTTGTGTTTTGGTTCATTATCTTCCTGCATGGTTTAGGATCAGTCAGTCGGTTGTGTTGTGTCCTTTCAAGCACAGTGGTCACTAAAGTGGACAGCTATTTAAAAGTTGCTTTCGCCTATATTAATAATTAATAATAATTATTAATTAATCTAAAAAAATCTTTATCTTATAAATCTTCATCATCATCTAATCATAATTCATGCATGAAAGGGTTAAAACGGCAGACAATGGCCTTGTTCAAAATGTCTTAACTTTATGAAATCTGAAGAGCAAAAATCATATGAAATCCGATTTGAGCAATATGGATCCCAAATCTCATGGGGAGAAGTGCGGACGCTCTGGTCGAGCTGTGTGCTCACGTGCACGCCGTGGAGAGATTAAGGAAGAACAACTTTAGCTACTAGCACCTTTAATGACATTGACGCGGAAGAAAGGAAAGCACCACCCGTTTTACAGCCGGTTACATCTACAGTACTTGCGTGGATGTCACAAACCCCAAACTGCATGGTGAGAACTAAAAACATAAGTAAAAAACAGCCAACTTGCTGTCACTCCACGCAAAATAACATACGTGGAGCTAGAGCTACGTATACACAGTTGCTAGAAAAAGTCTATGAATCTTTTGGGCTGACCTGGATTTCTTTGTAAATAAGTCATAAAAATGTGATCTGACAGTTTTCTCAACAATTGTGTGTTTGTATATTTTTTACTGAACACAACATTAATGTCACAGTGTACCGTGGAAAAAGTGAACCCTTGGATTTTATAGCTTTTGAGCCTCCTTTTGGCAGCAATGACCTCAACCAAACATTTCCTGTAGTTGCAGAACTGCGCAATGGTCAAGAGGAATTTGGACCTTTCCTCTTTTCAAAGCTGTTTAAGTTCAGCAATATTCTTGGGATGTTTGGTGTGAATTGCTCTTTTGAGGCCATGCCACTGCATCTCAATTGCAGTGAGGTCAAGACTCTGACTGGGCCACTCCAAAAGGTGTATTTTCTTCTTTTGAAAGCCATTCAGTTCTTTGGTTTGTTATCACCCATCTTCTGTTAAGCTTCAGTTGCCCAATAGATGGTCTTAAGCAGGGTGTCAAGGCAGGGGCATGAGGGGGCCTGGCCCCCTCAAATAAATGTTATGCCCACCCCCAAACTAAATCCCCCAAAATATATTCGATTTCATATATTTTTATTATTTCATGCCTCTCACCTCCGCTTCTCTTCTTACGGTCTTAATGTCTTGCTTGCCCCCTCAAATATAAATTATATCAAGTTGTTTCTCGTGTCATGTTTACTTTTTACTCTTGTCATGTTTGGGGAAATTTTGTACTTCTAGGAGTAGTTTTAAATCACAATACTTTTTACTTTTTGTAGATTTGTGAAGAAACTGTACTCTTACTCCGCTACATTAGGTTACATTGAACCTGTTACTTAAATCCCCCCCGCGTACATATGCGTCTATCTCTCTCTCTCTCTCTCTCTCTCTCTCTCTCTCTCTCAGAAAGGCGCATTTATTTTATTTTGCTTGCATTTAAGTTCCTAGTTTTCGTTCAGTCCTCGTCGGATCATTGTCTCTGTCATGTTGTTTTGTTTCTCCTGGAGTTGTGTTTTAGTTCTCTAGTGTTTCTTTGCTACTTTGATTTTGGACTTTTCAAAACTTGTATGTGCTCGTTTTTGTTAATAAATATTTTCTTCAGTACCCCCTGCTTCTCCTGCCTCCCTGAATTTGGGTCCTCCATCCCGGAAAAGTGACAGGTTCATAGGCTACTTTGTTGTTGTTGTTTTGCCTGCGGCGCCTGTTAAAAAAAAAAGTACAGGGGCTGAAATTTTGTGCTACTTGTGCTTAATTTATACAATTTATTTTTTATTTTTTATTGTTTATTAAAGTACTTGGGCGGCACGGTGGTCGACTGGTTAGCTAGTCCGCCTCACAGTTCAGAGCTTGTGGGTTCGATCCCAGCTCCGGCCTCCCTGTGTGGAGTTTGCATGTTCTCCCCGTGCCTGTGTGGGTTTCCTCCGGGTACTCCGGTTTCCTCCCACATTCCAAAAACATGCATGGTAAGTTGAATGGACTCTCTAAATTGCCCCTAGGTGTGATTGTGAGTGCGGATGTTTGTCTCTGTGTGCCCTGCGATTGGCTGGCAACCGATTTAGGGTGTCCGCCTACTGCCCGAAGACAGCTAGGTTAGGCTCCAGTATGCCCGCGACCCTTGTAAGGAGAAGCGGTAGGGATAACGAATGAATGAATGAATTAAAGCACTTGAATTTACCTTTACCTTATTTGAAGTTATTCTTTAATTAAATGTAATTCATTTTATTGATTGGATGGACTTTAATTTGCCTGAAAATGATTTTGTATTTTCGTCTGATTGAATGGTTGTCTTTAAAAAAATAAAATAAAATAAATGAGACGTTGCTACAGTTACTCAGTACTTGAGTAGTTTTTTCACCAAGTACTTTTTTACTTTTACTCAAGTAATTATTTGGATGATTACTTTTTACTTCTACTTGAGTCATATAATTCTGAAGTAACAGTACTTTTACTTGAGTACAATTTTTGGCTACTCTACCCACCTCTGCTCATGGCATTGGGAAACATCCGGGTGCACTTTTGTAAAGTTGAAACCTGTCGCATTTTTCCCTTTGCCTTCCTTCATAGTGTCCTCTAAGGACATCCACTCTTGTTTTATATTTTACCTATCATCGATTGATCCGCAGAGACGTTGTCTGTAGATACTCTAGGATTTTTCTTTACTTCATTGAGCATGCTGCGCTGTGCTCTTGCAGTCACCAGTTTACAATTTACAGTTTACAGGGACAATAGCAACGGTGCCAACTAGGACTGCACAGCATATGAAAAAAATAGCGATATTACAATAATGGCCTGTCGGTCGGACCCTCCGGATGCCCATTTTTGGGGCGGAGGGGTGGAGGGTGACAAATTTTTAAAAATGGATGGACTAAACATGGCGGGAAGTGGTTTTTAGTCCAGCCTACTAATTGGCCCTCATGTGCTCGACGTGGTCGAGAGGCGGCCAAATTTCGCCTCAGCCTACTCAGTGAAAGGCTTCGTTTTAGGCTTCTTTCTACTCCTGCCGCATTGATTCACATGACCGACGCATTGTGCTGTTGGCGACAGGTCTACAACACATTGAACGGGGCGGGGGGCGACAATGTTTAAAAATATGGCCGGAGGGTCGCGGCCGGCAGGGTACCCAGGTCAAGGGTGGAGGGTCGCGGCCGGACTGGCAAAAAAGGGTTAAGTGGCCAGCTCTGGCAATATGCATATCACAAAGACATGCAATCATTTTCTGATGAAATTCTATGCTTTCATCTGAATTTGACCAGTCTAATGCAAACCAATAGTTGAACATCATCTCGAGAAATTACAATTAGTTAGCTAAGAACGCACTGAGCCATCCTATTTTGCGGCATGAAAATATTGGACTTCTTTCATTGGATAATAAAAATGACATTTCTTTAGTTACATGTTAAATATCGCAGTAATATCAATCAACATCCATATCGCATGTTTTTCCAATATCGTGCAGCCCCAGTGCCACCTTTCTCCAATAATCTCTCATTCTGTTTTACCGTGAACTGATGAACATCAAGATTTGTTTTTTTAGATACTTTTTTGACCTTTTCCAATTTAATGCTAGTTAATAATTCTTAATTGTAGGTATTCTGAGAGATCTTTTGATGTGAGGCATGCTTCCCATCGGCACTCTGCTTCTTGAATGCAAAGCACTGAAAACTGGTGTGTTTTTTTATAGGGCAGGATAGCTTTAACCAACACCTCCAATCTCATCACATTGATTGGACTCTAAGTTGGCTAACTCCGATTAGTTCTTGGAGAAGTCATGAGCCTCAGGGTTCACGTATTTTCCACTTATATACAGTGAATATACAATAACAAGTGTGTCCAATAAAAACATGAATAGATATCATTTTGCGAGTGGTATTATCTTAAGAACACAGTGTTCGTCTATTGTTGTGACTTAAAAATGTAAATCAGGTCACAGTCTATGAACAATTTATGCCGAAATCCGGGTAAATCCAAAGGGTTCACATCCTTTTATTTCTCCCAACTGTATGTGTCATTTTCAACAATGTATAGTAAAGCGTAAAGAGAGTTAGAGAATTGATTTGCACATTTTTATGAGGGTTAGACGGTGCTCAGAGTCATGCAGAGGCACTGTGTGAGCGCAAGGAGCTGACACAAGATGTATGTTCAGCAAAAGTTACAATAAGAAACTGTTTGAACAAGTTATGACCTCGTCATCTTTTTACAGTCATTGTCTTGTTCTATTTTTTTACTGCTCATACTTCATGTTTGTATATGGCATTGCCCGTGCAAGGACCGAAGCCTACCTTGTTACCATAGCAACCCATGCCGACAGGTCAGTACCCAGAGCTGATATGTGGATGAAATCTGGACACTTGATGACGTTGTCAGACGGTAGGGCTTCAAGGTCTGATTTGATGAAAACATCAGATTTTTTTCTGTAGACCTCTGAGTTCTTTTTGCTGCTTCCATCACATTTAATGTCGCTGAAATTTATTGAGCCCGTCCCAGAAGAAGCCAAGTATATCACCCTCGAAAAGCCTTGAGATAGTCAGTCCAACTGTTGAAAACACCCAACTCCCAAGGTATCAAAAGTTGCAGTGATGAGACAACGTTGCCACCCTGGGAAACTTTACTTAACTCAGTGATTGCCGGTCAATTGTGGATGTATACAGTATTTATGTATGTATTTATTCATTTTTAATTGCATCTGTGTGGTCAGCGGCATACTTCACTTCCTGCTGTGTGACTTTCGGTTTCCATTTGAGGCAACAAATGAGTATATGAGATATACCGCCATTAAGTATGCCGCCTTGCCAAATGCCAAATTTGTTTGACATCTTTTGAAATTGCATTTGCAATCGAGAGACAAAGTGGAGATTGAAAAAGCAACACTTTTGGCTAAGAACGAGTGCATTTTGCTGCTTAACTTGTATTCCACAAACGCAAAATTAATCAAAATGCCGTGTTTCAACTAGTGGGCCTGCTGGGAACATATTCTTGAAAAAAATATATTTGGGTTGACTTCCGCTCTGAAGTTTGAAGTTTTTGGCTAAAAAGACTGCTTTCTTCCTCGTGGAAGAAACATTCACAGTCAGATGATGCCGTTTTAATTGCGTTTTGTTAGACGTGCTACCTGCAACATAGCCGCCGATCTCCATGCAGCAAGTTCGGCACACAACTTTGGGACTTATCCACGTACCTTTCCCCATCAGAGATTTTAAGAGGAAAGCCAAAATGTTCTCAAACAGGAGACCGCAGTGTACGGGGGAACCTTCGAGCTGTGGCTTGTTTGCGTATGCCATAATAATGCCATTTATCCATGCATTTATGATTTATCATATCTTCTGGCATACTGGCTCCTCTTCTGTGCCCCCACTGTCCTACGCACGCAACACTCAATAGCGTCCGTGTGAAAACTCGCCAACTCTCGCGTAAGCTAGCGCTAAAAATAATAACTGATCAGAAACGGTACGCAAGTGACCGAACCGAACATGCCGTACCGAAACGTATGAATATACCCACGTATACTGTTACACCCCTAGTATGTATGGAGTTGAAGAGATTTTTCTCAGTGCCATGATGACAGTTGACATTGCACAAAGAGGAAACACAAAATTGACAGGAACAATATTGGTCTGCCGAAAGGTCAAAGTGTCAGAGTTCGATTGGAAGAAAAGCCACTGAGCCATTCGAGCAACGTGACATCGTTGTGTTGTATGAATATACTATACTGTGTAGTGTCTGCACATTTTCGAATTAGAATTCAAAAGGCCAAGCTTCAATTCCATCTTTCCATTCTAAAAAGTTTTTTTCCCCATTGAATAAGTATGTATTGTTCCCCTTTATCAGACTATATTTAGTCTCATAAACTAGAGCCTAAATGGGCAACGCATTCCTAACTCTAAGGCAGTAAAATCCTGTGGATTCTCTCATCATCTCAATGTAAAATGTAATGAGAATATTTCCCTCTCACGAGTGCAAATCATTATGGCAAAAAAGTAATGTTGTGTTACATTTGATTCTTATAGCAATATTGTCAACATGAAACCTAATTTATTTTTGTTATAAAAAAAATGACCTAAATTGTGTCACCCGCAATGCAGCTATCAACATAATCACTACCGATTGAAATTTGAAACCAACAATAGCGATTTGCTGCAGAGTTGATACGGCGGGTGCGTTCTAAGGTCCAGTTCACTTCCGTGAGTCCTTGGTAATGAATAGGGTGAGGACACAGTTGATAGCATCGTCTATGTGTCCAGGGCACTAAAGACATGAGTCAAGGTATTGTAGCTATGGCGAGGCAGTGCCGAAATCAATACCTCATTACATGGTGCTTTCGGGCCAGACCACGGAGGCGAGCCTGGTAGTCCACTGGGGGAATTAGTGCTGGTGTGATTGTCAGGGAGAGAAGGTTGGGACCTGGACTTGTGCGGGATAGAGAGGCTCTAGTCTTGCTCTAAATAGCCCTCTGATTTCTCATGGGACACAACATTTAGCTCAAAGCCCTGCCACTTTTTGAGAACATTTTTTTATGGATATTTGTGTGTTATAACTGTAACGCATGTTGCCATAATATGAATGTGACTTTATGATTTTCTGTTTTTCTTTCTTTTTTGAGAAAGTTTAATCATATGTATTGATTTTTCCATTGTTGTAGTCTGGCCGGACAGAAGTGATCGATAACACCCGGAATCCGGATTTTGTCAGAAAGTTTGTCCTGGATTTCTTCTTTGAAGAAAAACAAAATCTAAGGTTTGACGTGTAAGTAACCTGATGTTTTATTCACATTCTCCAAACAAATCTGAAGTGACTCTGTTGCATGACAACTCAATTTCGTGAAAAGAAACATTTATTCAGTAAGGTATAGCAATGGCCTGGCTAGTTAATGCTAAATTCAATTTGATCATTATTTGGTTTAAAAAAGTGAGTCATTTGGTGGGCTCCCTGATTAAATTTGATTATTTTTTGTATACCCATTTAATTTCACTAACCTTTTTATCCTTAATCAATAGCCATCAAAGGTCACTCACATTCCACTTTAGCTTTATCTGCAGGGTATGAGCTGGGTAATTATTGTGACAATTGCTTTGACTCATTTGAAGATAGTGAAGTGAGAAAATTGTACCTCAAAAAAGGTTGCATACATTCTCATCTTTGTACTCTCACAGCCTAGCACAGGGGTTGGCAACCCATGGCTCCAGAGCCTCATGTTGCGGTCCTGCGTGGCTTGGGAAATTAAATTATAAGTGTCCGATTGAAGTGTATGTTATATGTCTCAAACACATGTATCATGTCTTCTTATTAAGTCTAAGTTTTCGGCCACTTTCGTATGTGGTCCTAGATTTTTTTGCAATTCGACCGCAGTCTGAACAGCACCAGGTTGCATATATCCGACATTGATGTCATCCGAGCCCAAAATGTGCTCTGTGTGGGCGAAAGGAAAGTGCTGGCAGCCAGAAGATCGAATCTGCAAATTTGGTTTGACTAACAGTATTGACTTTATATTTGACTTCTCAATTTAATCCCACTTGAAACATGAAGCATAAGGTGGATATTTATGGTGACAGTATTCAACCACAGTTCGATCGGCTCATTTTTTCGCGCGGTTATGATGTGATGTCATCATTGGTGACCTCTCCTTGCAAATATTCATTTTCATTGTCCGGTGAAATAATGCTCTTTTTTTCCACTGTATTTTTAACAATTTTACAAGTGTAAAGATAAACAGTATATTTATAGGCTAATAACGACGTACGCGACCTGTGACGTTTTGACTTTAAGACACCTGTGCCTCTCCCGCCATTTTGTCCCCAGCACCATAGTGACTACGTTTACATGCAGTCAATATTCGGTTTAAGGTCAAAATCCTGAAATATTCTGAACAACCCGTTGACATGATTGAGTGGACAGAGTTGCTCTGGCATTTGAATAACCCACTGTGACGGCAACGCACGGCGTCGTGACTCAAATGGACGTCATTTCCGCTTGTTACTTTTAACTGTCAATAAAACAGTTGATATTCATGTCACTCACCACATAAATGAAGCAGCCGGTTTCCTCCGCGCTCCAAAGGTGTGCTTTTGTGCTGCGTCTCTTAGCTTGTTTACCTCTGCTTGTGTATTTGCGATGGGTTTCGCGCCGAACAACACACTTCCGCATACAAGCACTTCCTGTACTACAAAAACCATCATTCCTTGCGGTTGTACATGCGCAGAGTGTCTTGAACGTGTCTGTTTGCGCGGCGGGTGTATCTTTACCTTTTTTCGCCCTCCTCTCCTTCTTCTCCATCCTCCTCTCAGGCAGTAATGCTACGTACAGCATCGTATGCTTTTTATTTTAATATATATATATATATATATATATATATATATATATATATATATATATATATATATATATATATATATATATTTTTTTTTTTTTAAATCACAAGCATTTTAACTTTCAGGTTACATCACCAGTGTAGGAACGGAACTCGTTTGTAAATTGAGGACCACCTGTATATCATTTGAACTGCCTTGTGTAGTCACATAAAAACAACTAAACATGATTGGCCACAACTCACAACTTTTCCCGAAAAGCTGTCTCTATTCGATTGAAGAGTAAGGATTTTTATCTCTCATTTTATTCCATTTAGATTTCGCAGTAAGATTGTGCAAGGTTTATTTTTCTGACAGTAAAATACACAAGCAATGACGTACTGCCTTGGAACTCATTAAATCCACAAGCAAGTAACAACACTGTGAAAAATGTAGTTTTGAGTAGCTGACTATTTAAGCACAATGGGAGGAGTGATATCAAAAACTGAGCATGATGTTAGCCCTCAAAACACATGCGATGTTGCCACTGTCTGTAGAGATACATTTTAAATGTCACATTGAAATACAGTATATGTGCAGACTGAAGAGTTGTTCAGTTCTAAACAAGCAAATACACTTGCAGAGGTAATCCTCCCAGATCAGGGGCCCCAACAGATAGTCCCTGAGCACCACACGAGCATCTCAAAATAGCTCACCAGTGAGATGTTGCTATTGGTTTTTTTTTGTGTTCACCTCCCCTGCCCCTTCCCCTAAAAAACAAACAGTGACGCCTACCATTGTGGGTTTTTTTTGTTGCTATTCTTTTTTAAATCACACACTTGCATTGGTGTACATTTGCAGGGTTTCTGTGGGTCATTAAAAGTCATTAAATGAATTTTATGAAAATTAAGGCCTTAAAAAGCATTAAACACAATGTCCACAGGCTTTTAAACAATTAATTGACAAATCAATTGAGAATTGATTCCCACGGGATCATTCGTATTTTAATTCCGGTTCCCAGTTTCAGTTGGAATTGCTCGGTAGTCTAATCTTTTTTAACACACTGAACTAATTCATCAGTGTAGGTAAAGATATGTAAAGCTATACTGTTAATTTTAATATGTACTGTATAGTTATAAAAATAAAAGCTAGGTAATAAAGCAAAACGGTGTACATATTTTTTAGGAGTTAGGGTGGCCAGTGGCCCTCATTGTCAAGTGCTCACAATCTTAAAAATGTGTGTGTGTGTATATATACATCAGTTGAAATCAGTATTTAACATGTCACCATTTTTATCACTAAATATATTTCCAAAGGTGCTATTGACACAAAATTGTCATCAGATATTGGAAACAGCCCACGTAATCCATACATGCAAAGAAAGCAGAACAAATAAACTTAGAAACTAAGTTGCATGTGAAATGACACAGGGAAAAAAATAACAAACGCATGAAGAAAGGGAAGTGCAAAAAGGCATGGAAAGCCAAGAACACCACATTTATCAATAATCAAACAGCAATCCAGCCCCCTGTCAGTGCAAATGAATATCAGATGTTTCAGTCCTAATTGATGGCCTACAAAAAGGTCTCATGACGGAGGTGCGAGTCAAGGCTCATCTCATGGTGGGTAAGAGCAAAGAGTTGTCTCATGACCATCGCAAGCTAATTGCTGCGAAACATAAAGATGGCATTGGTTACAGGAGCATATCTAAGCATCTGAATGTTCCATTGAGCACGGTTGGGGCCATAATATGTAAGTGAAAAGCCACTCATACCACCATAAATTTGCCTCTTCAGATACTGCTCACTAGATTTCTGACAAAGGAGTGCAAAGAATAATCACACGAGTTGTCCAAGAGCCAAGGACAATCTGTGGAGAACTTCAAAAAGCGTGGGTTTTCTCCGGGTACTCCGGTTTCCTCCCACATTCAAAAAACATGCACGGTAAGTTGATTGGACTCTCTAAATTGCCCCTAGGTGTGATTGTGAGTGTGGATGTTTGTTTGTCTCTGTGTGCCATGCGATTGGCTGGCAACCAATTCAGGGTCCTCCGCCTACTGCCCGAAGACAGCTGGGATAGGCTCCAGCAGGCCCCGCGACCCTTGTGAGGATAAGCGGTATCGATAATGGATCGATGGCGTAGTCAATACTTTTTTCCTGTCTCTTTTCACATTATTACAACTTAAAGACTATGTGTGAAGTAAACTTGGCCAACCATCATTTGAGTATTACTAATGGCTAAAACTATTTTAAATCATTCAGTACCAGACTTTTTCAGACCCTCTGTGAAATGACATATAAATATGTCATTGGGATAGAATGAATTTTAAGCGTACTTTCGTTAGTTTTTATGAGGCGAGACACCCAGATTCGTAATTAGACCCATAGCAACACTCTTAACGATAAAAAATGTAAGTGTTCTGCAATCTCAGGTAATCTTCGGCAAGTGACGAGTCGTCAGGGAGTCACCCATTGTACTGCATTGTTTACTGTCATGTTTGCTGCTCTTTGCCGTTGTTATCACGTTTTTTTGGGCGAAATGCCTCGGCGCTGTGAGGCGATGCATTTTTCATATTCAGGCCAACAGTTGTTTAAGTCAGTGGTTCTCAAATGCAAATACTAGTACCCCTGGGGGTTCTTGAAGGCATTTCAGGGGGTACTTGGGATTTTGAAATATGTTTAAAAAGTAGCTGCAATGCAAAAAAAAAAAAAGAGCTTGATCACAACAGCTGCCTCCTTGCCACCAAGAATGACAAAGATCCTCAGGAATGCCCAAGCCTGAGTGACTCACTAAATGCAAAAAGACTCAGTTCAGTTGACACTTTGTAATGCTGTCAGTCTTCTTTTTTAATTATTAAATAGATATTTTCAGACAAGATTTTTCCAAATTAAGTTTAAAGTTTCTTTTGAAGAACAGACTCTTACTGTGATCGCAAAGGAGGACACTCTATTGATAATTATTCTTGTGTGCACTGGAGCCAACACTCTACGCCATAAACTGGCATGACTGGATGAATGAACATGACACCTCCTCTTGGAAAACTGCCTATTAGTACTATCACAATGTGACAAGAAATAAAGCTCATTTGACAATGTGGGACACCAACCCACTATGACGTGGCTCTCAGTGCTTGCAGAATATATGAAACAACAAACAGTTAATCTCATCGTGCATTATTTACAGCACGGCACAATCGAATTTCAAACAATAATGCTAGGCTAATAATCGTATCCAATTTAGTTTACCATTCTTTCAATGTCATTGGGTCTCGTCTCAACTCCATGTCCGGTCGTTCGGGCACAACATTTTCATCATCCTGAGCATTTGGCTTGTACATGGATGGACCAACATGCATCATGCCAACAACCTCCTCTTCCTCTTCCAACACCTGGACACCTGGATATCGCTTTCTGAGTCCTGGATATCGCTTTCTGAGTCTGTTTCTGAGTAGCTTTGTACACTTTGCACATTGAGCGCGGCTGTTGTTCATCTAATGATGTCACAATTCCGGTTTCGAGCTCGCAAGGCTCTCACTTCGGAAAAACAGTTACTTTTGTTAAATATAATAAATAGAAATGATTTTTTTCATGCTTTATTTTTTTTACTGTTTAATTACTAATTAATTACTTTAATTATTCAACTTAAATTTCATGTGGCTTTTTCTGAAATTACTTCACTCTTGGCCTTTAATTTCTCAGCATATTTGCTCTGCTTTCTTGGATGGATTAAATGAGTTGTTTCCAATATCTGGTGAAAATTTCATATCAATAGCACCTTTGGAAATATGTTAATGTATTTAGTGATAAAAATGCTGACGTGTTAAATACTTATTTCAGCCACTGTATATGTGTGTACGCAACCGAAATCACTTATGCGTAACGTTATGTCCTTCACGACGGACATTTGCGTACCTGTACACACTGCCATCAATCCACCATCTCATCTGCTGAAACACAATGAATGAGCCAACTGTGAAAGATGAAAAAAAAAAACAACAACAACAGCCATTAAGCAGCTTCTTTGGTATTTCACCACCAAAAAAGAAACAGCCAAATGAGCCTGAGCCAAACAAAAGGGTTATTTTTCCGAAAAGTGGCTTCAAGTCATGCTGTGGCTTGAAGCTAATGATGAACGCACTGAAGTGTGTTGCAAGATTTGCCGCTCACATCCACATCCATCTGATAAAACTGGCCGTTTACATGTCAGTGTACAGTGACGGAGAACTTACCTCGGACTTCCTTGGACAAATTGAACTGCGTGCTGATCAAACCACACAAGCCATGACGGACGATCGAGTGAGACTTTTCGAGGACACAGGCTTGGATAACTGGACCGCTAAACTGATTGCTGTGTGCAATATATATATATATATATATATATATATATATATATATATATATATATATATATATATATATATATATATATATATATATATATATATATATATATATATATATATATATATATATATACTGTATATATATATATATATATATATATATACTGTATATATATATGGCTGGACCGATAATTCAATATCAAAATGTATTGCGATTCACATGTTGTAGATATCAAGAAAATGCCTTAGATAAAACGTTACATAGAAACAAATTAGAAAACAAACCTGTTCGCTGCATGGTGCGTGATTTAGGCAGCCCACATCTACCTCCAAACACGAAGAAGTTACACCAACAAAGAAGAAGCCGCTAAACCAAAGAAGAAGAACCAGCTAACCCAACGTAGCATGCGAGCAGGCCCGGCAGCCGTGCGCCATACTCGCGCCGAGCGAGCGAGCAGCGTAACTTCGTTCAAATAAATGACCAGTCGACTCACTTCTCAATAAAATGATACTATTTATGATAACCCGATTAAACACCCCCGGATGGAGACGTGGTGTACAAGTAAAGGAGTTCCCTGTCTTTGACATGTAGTGCCAATTAGCCATATCCAAACCTTAGCATCGCACTTAAGTTAAACTATGGACTATGGCAATAATGAGTCCACATTACACTTCATAACGATGTAAACAAAAAACAGTTAACTTTTTTTTTTCCGTAGGTTTAAAACAAAATCAGTGGTTATCAATATTGCTTGGATTTTGACAGCTTTTCAGACATATCAAGAGTTTATTTAATCTCTATATTGATCAGTTTATTTCACTCTTTAATAGTTACGTTGAGCTTTTAAAGGTTTATTTTGTAAAATAAAATAACCTGAATTTATTTTTCTCCAGGTCAGTATTTTCAATAGTTAAAAAAAGAAAAAAAATCAATATATATCAATATCGACCAACATCAAGCACTTATATCATGACATACTTTTCAGTCATATCGCAAAGCCTTTTGACAATAATTTAAAAGAAAAAAAACTACCGTAGTAGAGTTCAAAGGTCTTTTTAGCGCTTTTAGAGCATGACCAATAACATTTGTGGAAACAAACTAGCGGGCGCAACTATGATGAAATGATTATATAGAATCATTTGAAAAAAGTTATTTCAGAAGTTTGTATCCAACATGTCATATTTATCAGTACCCAAGAAGATGCTATTAATTCAAAAAAACAACTTCCCTTATATATGTCTGCAGCTCTTTTTATTGTTCCATTCAAAAGTCACCTCTATTGCAACATATTGGTCTTCAAAAATACTGCAAAAAAATCAACAACTCTTAGACAGTAATTGTGATGATTAAAGAGAAGATCAATGCCAGGTTGCAGTGTTTTCACAGTGGTGTGTTAATTAAAAGCCCCCTAAATTAAATTGGCCAAAAAGCTTCAATAAAATGTTATAAGAGGAATATATTATTTTCCTCAATGATCCGAGTTGGGTTGAATCAAAATGATGACAATAAATAACACTGGCCACATTACTAGTAAACAACATATCATTGCTATTGAGCTACAATTGATCCTTACAAATCTTGGCTTTGACACATTTCTTCTCATATCTTCTCATATCTTTGTTTCTGCCAGGTACAATGTGGACTCCAGAAGCTGTAACATTTCCAAACACGTAAGTACAGTATCTCAATGTCAACAGTTTTGACTCAGAGCTGATAGCTCTCATTTGCAGTGTAAACTCATTTACAGTGTTAGAGTGAACAACAGCCATGTTGTGACTCAGTGTGCATAAAGTGTCATTCGGAACTCAGTGTAGCGTTTGCCCTTCTATTGACAAATGTTCCTCTTATTTTTTTATTCACAAAACTATCGTTCATCCTGGAGCGCAGAAGGTGAGTGGTTTGTGATTAAAGTACCGGTACATTTGTGCGCTCATCCTCCTTCACTCATCCATGGTTTGTGTTCTAGAATCGTCCACTTCATTGCTATTTCTCTCATTCTTTCATCTCATCTCATCAAGGACGAACAGCTCCAAGGCACAGAGTTTTCCCCTTCATAGTGTTCTTCCTCGTGTTGTCTCTCTGCAGCTGGTCTTCAAATGTACCAGCAGCTGTTGTTGTTTGAGACTACACCAGATTGTGTCAGGATGTTTACAGGTGCTAAACACATTTAGACTTGTCCCTACACATAAACGACACAACGCAAATTATGTCTTTGTTGTTTTTCTAGACATTTTTTTTCTTGTAGGTAGTCAACTTGCAATATTGTCATGCAGTGATAAAACAGTGATAAAACTAATCCATACAAGTTCTGCAAGTCCTGTTTATAGAAATTTCACTCTCTGAGAGGACTGGCAAAGATCATGACCAACTCTACACCAAAGTATAGAAATTGGTTCTGTTTGCTACCCTGCTGAGCTATTAGTATTGTAACAGTTTACATACAGAACAGTAGTTAATTGTCATGCAGCTGGCGTGGGATCCATTCCAACCCAGTGTGCTCTTCACAAATGCCCTGTGAATGACTGGTCATTAGACCACCTTCTGCCTTTGAATGACTGATTAAAACCTTTTAGTTTGAACATGCAGAAAATGTTCCTTACAATTACCTCATACTGGAAACATGTACTGCCGGTCTGAAAAGCAATAGGAAGAAGTTCAATGTTGTTTAAAGTGGAAGTCAACCCAAACATTTTTTTTCAAGAATATGTTCTATGCATTCCCACTAGTTGAAACAAGGCATTTTGATTAATATTGCGTTTGTGGAATAAGATTTAATCCACCTATTTTTTGCCATCTCGGGGGGCGGCCATTTTGTCACTTCTGTCGACTGAAAATGGCATCAGAGTTGCTCAGGGCTCAGGTAACGACCAATGACAGATCACCTGTTTTCTGAAGCTGAGCCATGATTGGTTGTTATCAACTAGTGGGCCTGCATAGGACATATTCTTGAAAAAAATATGTTTGTATTGACTTCCTCTTTAAACCCTACCCCTTCACCATTAACTAAGCCACTGATGCCAAAGTCAGGGCATGGGAGGCCCGCCACATCATCTTATGTGGACCACAGAGGAAAATGATGTACATTGACTTCTTGTTTCTTGCTAAATACAAAATTACAAATTTGCTGCACTTTCAATAATACTGGCAGTCCTCGTATTATGACGCGACCTATGACATTTCAACTTTACGACACCCGTGCCTCTCCCGCCATTTTGTCCCCAGCACCATAGTGACTACGTTTATTTTAATGTATTTTCCGTTTTTATACAAAGTATTTTGACGTAAATTTCGACTTTAACGGTGAAATCCGACATATGCCGAAATTCAGGTTACATCACCAGTGTAGGAACGGAACTCGTTCGTAAAATGCGGACTTCCTGTGTTGACATATTGCAAGCATTTTTTGTTAGAAATTCCCCTTTTAAAATATATTGAAGACTAATTCAACACACATTTTTTTACTGGCTTCTGATTTCAAAATAGTTATCCGTCAATTTGTTGTGTACATGTAATAATATGAGGCGATCGCGCATTTGTTGTATGTGGGTCCACAGTCCTAATGAGGGAAAACATGACCACCATTTGGCTCATGACAAAAATATGTTTGACACCCTTGTCCTAAGATACATTATCCATCAAGAAGTGCAATCTGAAATACACACAAACATACATAGGCTACATACAGTACATATATACATACATACGTGCAGAGATAGACACCTTACCCTTTTTTGCTGGTCCGTCCTCCGTCCGCGACCTTGGTACTCTTGCGTCCTTGTCCCTTTGTCCTTATTCATAAAAAAAAATTAAAAAACATCCTCCGACCCCTCCCGTCCTCGTCCTTTAAAAGCGCATCTGTCCTTACATTCCGTCAATTCGACCCCCAAACCCCCACCCCTCCCATAAAAAAAATTAAAAATTGTCCGTGCACTCATAAATGTTATTTAAAGCTTGTTAGCTGGCTAATGTTATATGTTTAAATAAGAGGGTATTTGTCGTTGTGGCAGAAGTCCAAGTACACGCAGCAACGCTCCATTCTGTGGTGCCACCCCTCACCACATGCACAATGAATCAGCTTGACAACATCGTGCTTGAAGTTCACAGTGAAAAGGTCTGTAAGAGCCGCATGAAACCGGGAAAAGAGCTGCATGTGGCTCACGTGTCGCGATTTGGCCAAACCTGATTTGCGCCTAATAGCGCCTCCATTATGGCGAAAACAAGCCAGCAATGGTAAAACAAGCACATACCAATAATGGTAAGAAACAACCAGACCTCGGCTCTGGGCTCGGTCCCTCTGGGCCGGCCGGGTGCCCATTTTGGGGGCGGAGGGTGGGGGCTGATAAATTTTAAAAAATGGCTGGACTAAACATGGCCAGTCGCGAGGCGGACAAATTTAATCTCAGCCTACTCGGTGAAAGGCTTCTTTTTAGGCTTCTTTCTACTTTCCGTCGGCGCGGGCGACAACTTCCGCATTGATTCACGTGACCGACGCATTGTGCTGTTGGCGACAGGTCGGCAACACATGCCACGCACACATCAGGAATTTGGGGTGATAATTTTTATGAATAAGGGTGGGGGGTCGCGGCCGGAAGGGTACCCAGGTCAAGGGTGGAGGGTCGCAGCCGGACCGGCAAAAAAAGGGCCAATTGCCCAGCTCTGGAAATAACATAAAGAAAAGCTCATACCAGCAATAGTAAGAGACTACATAACGAAAGCACATACCAGCAAGGTAAGAACAACAATACCAGAAGGGTAATAGACAATACATACCAACTTGGTAAGGAACAACAAGCACACATCAACATTTCAAGACAGAGAATTGATTCCATATTGTATAATTGCATATTGCAGATAAACATTGCATGGCATTAAGACCCGCTCTTACTAGATTGTGACCAGAGCAAATGTTTATATAACAGTTTAAATCTGTGAATATGTTGGCATTGTTTGTGTTGGATATCCAGGCTATTCCAAAGTTTCACACCACATACAGATACACAAAGCTCTTCCGAGTAGATCGGCCTCTAGGTAATGTGAAATCTCCATATCCTCTCAAATTATGCGTTTTCTCACAAATTATGAAAAAATGTTGTATGTTACTTGGTAGTTGTTTGTAGAAAGCTTTGAATAAAATTATGAATGTATAATATTTTACAAGATAATGTATTTTTAATAGTGTTGACTGAATGAAAAGATGAGTGAGTGTGTTCTAGAAATCCAACCTTGTGAATGATCCACACAGCTCGTTTCTGTAAAGTAACGATTGTAGGCAAAATAAAGATTGATTGTACATTGGTAACTGTTTCTCCACACTTCAATACAATCCGTAAAATGTGGTAGTACCAAGGAGTAGTATAAAGTACGGAGTGTATTTTCATCAGGAAATGGTTGAACTCTATTTTTAATTGACAGACTCTTTGAGATTTTTGTTTTTCAGTGTCTGATGTGGGCTTTCCATGATAATTTACTGTCTATTAGAACCCCTAAAAAATTATTCTCATCTACATACTCAATATGAACACCTTCAATCATAATCTGTAGTCTTGAAATGGTTGTAGAATTACCAAACATCATTGGTAATTACGAAGTAATGTCTTACTCAAATTTAATGTTAATTTATTATTATCCAACCACTTCAATTTATTAAATTCCTAATTTACCGTGTTTACAAGTTCATTACAATCATTACTGCTAAAAATATAAATTGGTATCATCTGCAAAGAGTATACATTTTGGTGATTGAGTCAAATGTATCATTGATATAGACATTGAAAAGTTTTGGGCCCAAAATGGACCCCTGGGGGACACCACAAGAAATACTGAGATTTTTTGATGAGTAAGGTCCCATTTTAACATATTGTACCCTGCCTGTTAAATAGCTTCTTAACCACTCCCCGGCAACCCCCCTAATACCATATAAATTAAGTTTGTTGAGTTGAATTGGGTGATTGATTGTATCAAAATCTTTTTTCGAGTCGATAAAAAATCCAATAGTATGCTTTTTTTGGTACAGTGCATTAGTGATCACTTTGTTGGAGTTTTGTAGGTCTCGAGTCCATAAGCCCAATTAGCAATTTACAAAACAGCTACTTACTCAATGCGTGTTCGTTTTATCTTTCAAGAAGGTATCCAATATAAATAAAGACTCACACAAATCGATTGAATTTTCTCGTCAGTTTTCTTTACCATCTCTGAAGTTCAGGAATCATACAATGATCAGATCTGGGCAGCTTTTCCATCGTCGCGAATGCTCTCACCCGAGATGGGCGAGGGCAGAAAAGGGGCGCGGTCTAACATGCAGCCCTCACATTTATACTGTCTTCAAAATCTAAACCTAATGTGGGTTGGTCTTCTCCCTGGCTAGCCCTGCCTATGGGGCTGATCTTCACCAGCTGGTCCCGTGCTCAGATCAGGGCACGCTGACTTTGAACTGATTATGCGATGTGTATTTCCCAATTTGGTTTTGGTTAACCTGTTGGCTAATATATAGCCATTCTTATGGATTCAGATCCTTCAACTTCTATTGCTTCAGTTATTGCCATTGAGGTGGTTGTTTTAGTTCTAAATTCATATTGACCATGATTAATTATGTTTAATAGTTTGCCAAGAAACCTTTCCAGTCGGGATTTAAAAAGTGAAGTAAGAATGACAAATTACAGAAATAGGTCAGAGTTGTTGCAATGTTATATATGACTTTTTAAACAATTATCATATCAATATCATGGCAGTCAGTGAATATTTTATTTTTACATTTGAGAACAATGTTTGTCACTTCCTGCTCATCTATGGCTGAAAGAAAAATTGAGTAAGGGTTCCTTTTAATTGTTTGATTACATTGGTTAATGTCCTGGTCTGGAATCTCACCAGCCAACTCCGGGCCAACATTTACAAAAAAATTATTAAAACAGTTTACTTTACACTTACCATGTTATCCATATTGTGATTTACACCATTCTTATCAATGAAATAATCAGGACAAGTTGCTTTAGCAGATCCCTGTTTGATTAAGTTGTTCAGTATATCCCAAGTTTTTTTTTGCATTATTTTTATTTTCATTTAATTTTTTTATATAATACAGCTTTATGCTAGTTCTTATTATGTCTGTTAATTTATTTTTATAAATCTTATATCTTTGTTCTGCTTCTTTGGTTTTGAACTTAATGAAACATTTATAGAGATTGTTTTTCTTTTTACAAGCATTTATGATTCCTTTGGTAAGCCACAGACTTTTATTTATTTTCTTCTTTGTACTGCGTTCTTCAGCAGGGCAGTGTGTATTATACAGCTTTAGCAGATCCCTGTTTAATTAAGTTGTTCATTATATCCCAATTTTTTTTGTTATTATTTTTATTTTCATATAATATTTTTTTATAATACAGCTTTTTGCTGTGATCCAGGTGATCTATATACACAACTTATAATTATATTTTTCTTCTTTTCATTATGAATTTCTACAGTCAAACATTCCATTGTTCCATCTATTGCACATGTCATATCTGTTAAGACCATACATTTGATTGATTTGTGAGTGTATAAAGCAATCCCACCCCCCATTTTTTTTCTCTATTCATATAGTATAATTCATAATCATTGAGACCAAAATCAAGACCTTTATCAGCATTTAACCAAGTTTCTGTAAATGCAATGATACTAAATGGCTGAGTGAATTGCTTTAAATGTTCTTTGATAGAGATTAAATTTTTATACATGCTTCTACTATTAAAATGTATTATTGAAAGTTTACCCACTGATTCCATACTATTTTCATACTGTTCTTGTGGAAAATAATTACAGTTGTTAACGATGGAAGAGAGAAAGTTGTTATCAGAATCTATTTCTGTATTAAGATCCGTTGTGTTGTGCCCATGTATTCAAGAGTTTCCAGCTCCATCTGTTTATGGTAGAGAGTTCTCTGTTGCATGTTCATATCTTTGTTGTTCCTTGATGTAGTCTGTGTGTCCGTGATGTTGAACATGTTGAATATATAGAGTCATGTTACCTTGGTTCTGTTCGTATCAGTACTCGCCCAACTCGTCGATGTTCCTCACCACCAGCACTTTTGCTTCTTCTTGAGTCCCGTTCAGTTTGATGAATATCGTACAGCTCGTGTATTGAATAACTGTTGGTAACTTTTTTGTACAAGTGTATGACAGCATTCTAATCAAAGTAGAATGAAAATGTTCCTTAAAATATGGCACGATGGAGGAGTGGTTAGAACATCTGCCTCAGGGATTTGAGATTAGGGTTTGAATCTGGGCCTAGATGTTCTTGTATGGAGCATGCATGTTTGGTTTTCTCAAAGAGAAATCTCTAAATTGTCCATAGAGGTCAATGGTTGTTTGTCCATAGAGGCGAATGGTGGTTTGTCTATATGTGCTCTCCAATTAGCTGACAATTAGTCAACCAAAATCAGCTAGGATAGGCTCTTGCACATCCTCAGATTTTGAGAGGGTAAGCGTATAGAAGATGAATGGATGTGCTTTGAAATATTGCTTGTACAGTTTTTTTATTATGGCAACAGTTCGACCCTTCAAAAGATTCATCCATGAAAAATGTTTTTTTTTTTTTTTTTAACAATCTGATTGACTGATTTTGACTGCAGCTCCACCATTATGTATTTCGTCGGCTATGCAAGTCATCCACTTTCATCTCTTCTTTTGCCAGGATTTTTTGGGCCAGACATTTTGCACCCTTGGAGAAATCATTGGCTCCACTGGAGGGCGACTGGAGAAAACGCTCTCGTAAGTTGTGCAACATAATTTGTTTATACTAATATAATTACTCATGACAAATGAATTCCCAATTTCTGCTATTGTGTTCAATGATAATGAAATGTATGCTCATGAATATTGATGGCCAGCCCCTGATGAAATCTAAGATGTAATACCCACCTCATTGATGAAGTGCGTATCGCTTCAACTGGTTTCATCTATTACATCACAATGTCAGAGGCAAGATCACGCTAAGCGTCTTTGTTCACCAATGTGCACGGTGCAAATGAATACAGTAAAGGTCTCATGTGAGAATAATTAATGATGTTGGGATAGTTGCAACCCCACCCCCACTATTACCTGCTCGGAAATAGATTACTTTGCAGAACCTAGTACAATGCAAACACAAGCCTCTGATTTTACTTCAACTCAATTCTGAGACATTTTGACAAATTGGATGGCATAATGGATGACATATGATTACAAAAAACAAAGTATGTGACTCTGCTCATACTTAGTTTGTATCAAGCCTTGCTTGTTATCTTATCCATAGACCATGAGAAAAGGAACACAATGAATACTCTGTTCCCTCAATCGTCATTTGAAATTCAGGGCATGGGTCCTTTCAAGGTAGACATCCATTAGAAGTACTAACAAAATTGGTGTGTACAGTCCGTTTTACTTTGTTCTTCATATCCTTTGGGTCCAACACATGTGGTAAAAGCATTCCTCATGAAATATTTATGAGCTGTTTCCTTGTCAAATGTAGAATCCTGTGCTGTGTGCTTGATTGAAGTGTTTAATTTAGTTTAGTTTAGCTTGCACTGTCCTTTACTTTCAACTAACACTAACTCAGTGGTGTAAGGTCTATAAAATAACAGTGGTTCTCAAACTTTTGACTTCATGTAACACCCATTCCACAAGGTTCTCAGCTCTCCAAGTACCACCATCATCAAGACCAACATTTAAATACAGTAGTGAACTAGGCTCAAGCGTTCATAAAAAAATGTGGCAGGTGTTTTATTCCTAAAAAGTTTGTTTACTCTTGTAAGGTACTGTAACATCATGCACAATTTAACAGTGTGCTTAACTATAGCAAAATAATCATTTGAAAAAGTATTACTTAAATAATTACAATTTATTGCACAAAATATGTTTAAAAACAAAGAGCACTTTAAGGCGAAGTCAACTCCAAATATGTCTTTACAATAATATGTTCTATTCAGTCCCACTAGTCTAATCATGGCATTCTGATTAATATTGCGTTTATAGAATATGAGTTTAGCTCAGCTACAGAAAACAGGTGAGCCGTGATTGGTCGTTACCTGAGCTCTGAGCAGTTGTGATGTCATTTTCAGTTAACAGCAAGTGACAAAATGGCTGCCCCATGAGATGGATAAATACAGGTGAATTTTCCTGCTCAATTCATATTCTACAAATGCAATATTAATCAAAATTCCATTTTCAGACTAGTGGAGGTGCATACAACATATTATTGTAAAGAAAATGCTTAGGTTGACTTCCGCTTTACCTTAGCCAACACACATATCTTAAACTATACACCACTGAAGTAATTACAACCACTCGCTTTTTTGAATACTTTTACTTCAAATACATTTGAAGTTACACTTCAAACACACAAATACACTTAAAAGTACATTTGCTATTTAAAAAAAAAAAACGCTTTTAATTCTTTAGTACAGTAAATGTCAGACTACTCTAAGACTTTCTTTCCAGTAATATAAGGTGACTAACTTCTACTAAAGTTTTTTTCTGTTAACATACTTGCCCTTTTACTCAACATTGCGCTCTGGTATTTCGCACAAGACTAATTTGGGGATGTGGGAGGAAAAAACAAGCAGAATATGCAAACTCTCTGAAATTGGAAGAGTTTAAACAAATCTGGAAGTTCAATGTTTGTGTATGCGTAAGATGGAATTGCTGCAGTTGTGCACCATTTCAAAATTGCTTTCAATTTACTCTACATCAGTTGGGTGGGTGTCTATACAGTTATATCGTGTTGTATGACAATAAATCTGACTGACATGATGAACGTTTTTATCTTGTAAAAGAAAATAGACGCTATGCAATGCATAGACAAGTAGAAATAATGCAATGGAACAGCCTGTTATTATTATTATCCAACAGTCAGTGAGGAGACACAGCTTTAAATGAAAGTCTTCATTTACAATCAGGACACATAGTACAGTGGTACCTCTACTTACGAAATTAATTGGTTTTGGAAGAAATTTCTTAAGTAGAAACTTTTGTAAGTAGAGACGCGTTTTCCATCTAAATGCCCTAATCCAAACTCCCCAATAATCAGACATGAATGTTTTATAAAGTATAAAAATGCAACAAAACATGTAAAAAATACATGTTACAATTAGATTATTGCACAGTACATGAGACTTGTGCATAATGCAAAAAACAAAGAATAGTGTAAAGACTAAAAATGATGGTCGTTTACCTTTAAATTGCTTTTTGCCTTCTTTGGTTCATGTTCTCTCTCAGAAGTGGTTTTTGCCTGGCGTTTTGTAAAGAACTGATTTAATAACGTGGCGACTGTCGATACATTATGGTCATATTCTTTGGCGAGATCAACCAAACGCATCCCCTTTTCATACTTTCCTATTATCTCTTGCTTTGTTTGTATGGACAAAAAAAAACGATGTTCTCCTTTTTTTCTTTTCCTCGTTTCTAATTCACGTCAAACTATCGGGACACCTCATGGCCCGAGAGGCGAATGACGAGGATGCTGCATAGACATATCTATCACATATATATCTATCTACCTGTCTATCTACACACATAGACACATACGGTAGAGGTCCCTCTTAGCCAATGGGGTTCCAGGAAGATGCTAGGTAATAGCCAATGGCAGAGCAGCTATGAGTACGTTGCGTTCAGGAAACTCTGGAGCTGCGAGTAGCAGCCCATACTGTATTTTTACCTTTCGTATCCTGAAATTTCTTTCGTAACAAGAGGCAATATTTTCCTGTCGAGGAGTTCCGTAACTTGAAAATTTCGTATGAAGAGACGTTCGTAAGTAGAGGTACCACTGTACTGTACATAAAAAGCCCACCTGGCAGTTTTGCAAACAGATCAGTGCAAAAATTCTTCCATATTGCTTGCTGCGGGGGCCCTGCATATGAAGTTCTATCTTAAAAAAAAGCTGCAAGCTTGTTGATTTATGCGGGTTTATGAAGGGCTACTACTCTTATCGTAATGTTCAAATTCCACTTTGTATTCTTTCTTTACCCTCATGCTCTACCCTCAGTGTCCTTGAAATCATTTCCATCCTCTGTCAGCTCTCCTATTCCTTTTTGGTTATCGAATAAAAAGAAAATACACCGACAAGATTGTTATTATGCAAGCTGCTTCATCATGAAATCGAACAGCTGAGCTCTTATGAATCATTTATGGTCAATGGACAGTGGCTTTGTCTGCGAGCACACCCCTGTTTCCTAAAACCTAGGTTTGGGTCCAAGCCAGTGACACTTGGCTGCAGAATACTGGAATAACAAAGAAAATTTATGGTCGACAGTTACTCACTTCTGTCGACTGAAAATGACATCACAGCTGAACTGTTTTCTGAAGCTGAGCTATAAGTGGTCGTTATCTGAGCCCTGAGGGTGTGTGATGTCATTTTCAGTCGACAGAAGTGACAAAATGGCCGTCTCCTGAGATGGCTAAAATCGGGGGGATTCCGGGGGTTGCTGCTAAACTCATATTACGCTAGCACAATATTAATCATAATGCCATGTTTAGACTAGTGGAATTGCATAGAACATATTATTGTCAAGAAAAAAATTGGGGTGTCTTCCCATTTAAACATTAAAGGGGAAGTCAACGCAAACATTTTGTTTTCAAGAATATGTTCAATGCAAGCCCACTAGTTGAAACAGGGCATTCTGATAAATATTGCATTTGTGGAATAAGTGTTAATCCACTCGTTTTTAGCCATCTCTGGGGGCGGCCATTTTGTCTTCTGTCAATTGAAAATGACATCACAACTACTCACAATGACCAATCACGGCTGACATGTTTTCTGAATCTGAGCCGTGATTGGTCGTTGTGAGCAGTTGTGATGTCATTTTCAGTCGACAGAAGACAAAATGGCCGCCCCCAGTGATGGCTACAAATGAGTGCATTTTGCTTCTTAATTTATAATCCACAAACGCAAAATTAATCAGAATGCTGTTTTTCAACTAGTGGGCCTGCTGGGAACATATTCTTGAAAAGAATATGTTTGGGTTGACTTGGTCTGTACTGAAAAGTTGAATTCAACTGAACTATACTTTTAAAATAAATGTATATTAACATAATATATATACAGTACTGCACTGTACTATACATGAGAAGTAAATATAAATTCCTGACTGGATTAAAATAAAAGTTTTTAGCAACGATATCACAGTTTGAACACTAACACTGCCCTTACAGTAAATATAGGAACATCCATCCATCCATTATCTATACCGCTTATCCTTACAAGAGTCGTGGGCGTGCTGGAGCCTATCCCAGCTGTCTTCGGGCAGTAGGCGGGGGACACCCTGGATTGGTTGCCAGCCAATCGCAGAATAGAGGAAAATAAAATTGAAACAAATCTTTTTGTTTTGCTCTTTGCTCTTTTACCGTGGGACTGAATGGCGGACTTTTATCACATTTTCTTAAAATCGCTGTGTCTTTGAGTGTAGATGCCTTTTGAGATGTGATGAGTTCATGCTTTTTTTGTTTTGTTTTGCTATCAACTGGCACTGGGTTATTCCTCTCCTCTTTTGCTCCAAATGAAAACATATTTGATGTAGTTCGACTCATATTTCATGACACCGCTGTTGCTAGCGGGAACCTCATTGCTAAAAGTGGGCACTTGCATTTGGCTCGAATCATGTCATCTTCACTTTTCTGCTTAAATCGCTCTCTCGGGCCACACTTTCCTTGGCAGACTGAAGCCATGATAAACACCTGTTGCTGTCACAGCCTGCTACTGTCATGGCTTATAGACTTTAAAGACTGTCCTCATTGTGCAGGCAACCAGATGACATGCATGCTTGTTGACACTAATTCACTAATACATTGTACATCCGTGGAAGCATGTTTAGGATTAAATGTAATTGTTTGATGCAGTGCCACTCACAATGACACAGCCTGTAATTATTACGCCGACTACCCAGACTAGTTTCTCTTTTGCGCTCTCCAAATCCAATTCCAAATTATTATGCAAATGATGTTTTTCTCTGATTTTTAAAATATTAACAGTCCCTGCAAATTGTTGCAAATGTTTTGAGAAACTAATAGAAATAGTCATTACAAATTTGAATCTGCCATTTGTCATGTTTTTTTGTTTGTTTGTTTGTTTGTTTGTTTGTTTTAGGGGCATAGCAGCATGTTTAACACTGCTGTGACTAGTGTAGCTTTAGTTGAGTTTTACAGTTAATTCTGCTCTACTCCAGTTCCATAGGAGGCAGTAATGTGCATTCCAATCAATTTACTAACTGCCAAACAAATTAAGTCCAACAAAGCCTGACTGATATATTCCCGCAATCACTCCAGGATCCGCACCTTTTATTCAGGGTCCACATCATGTGCCATAGTTCCCCCCGATGCTGATTTCACAACACACCTCATTTTGATGGCGCTGATATTAAATTTCCACCTCCACCACAATCTGAGCATTGGGGATAAGAAATGAAAGGATGCAAACGGAGCAGCCTGAAGCAACAGACTTTGTTTCCTTCTGCTTTTTGGAGGCCAAACGATCACAATTACTATTCTTTCCATACGCTCTGTGTCTCTGATGGCGACCTGCAGGGGATAGACAGCTGTCAGGAGTCTCTCGTAGACCAGACGCAGTAAAGCCCGGGGGAAGAAACAAGGTAGGCATGAAGAGAGGCACGTAAAGGAAGGCGTGTGAAAGTTGACAACCCAGTAGAGCAAAGAGAGGGGGAGGATATCGATGCTGAGATACAAGCAATTGATAGAAGAGGAGGATGAGAGGCAGAGGAGGGAAGAACAGAAGGAGGCCGATTTGAGCGGAATCCTCCTCGCTATATGTGCTGCGATTTACAAGAATGCCCTTCAGGTGCCTACACACAACAAAAACGTATAAAACTCCACAATGTACAAGATGTATTGGATTTGTTTTCCTGCGTTTTCAGACCTGCACTTCCAAATTATGTATGGCTCTGGTTGCCTCCTCGTGTCAGTGGGTGTTTGCTTTTAAAGGGTCACCACTTTTAGAAACGGACTCCATGCTGCGTGGCAAACTAAGCACTTCTTTCCACTTACCTGTGTGTTGCTATGGTGACCAAAATATGGGGTATCAGCTGAGGCGGCAAATGTATGATAATGATTCCAAATGCACTCCCTTTTGAAAAGATAAATGTGGGGGTTTGTGGGATATACTGTACAGTGTGCATACGCATACTGTGCTGTGGGAGCATCAGATACCAGAGGTTATTTTTAAACTGAAAGTGCTTATGAGACTGCTCACACAGACACACACAGTTTAGGTTTTTCAACATGAGGATTTCACAGTGCTGAGTATATGAAAGGCTGACATTAAAAAAGATCAGGAAAAAGAAAGCCAAAGAATCAGAAATTGCCCGTTTGTAAGGGTGGAAAAATGAGGTCGATCTATTAATAATCCCACTGTCTGCCAAAACAGCCTTGTGTGGATTGGGATTAGACAGCAGTGGCCTTTTTTTTTTCTTGCCCAGAAGCCAGTTGCGGCACGTACACGAGACCTGTCTTTGTCTTATTAGAAATAAATAACCTTCTTTGGAGGTTACTGAAGTATGACCCATTTCTCTGGCTGCGCCCTGAGGTAGAAATATAGATCAAAAGAATAGATCAAAGATGAACAATCCTGTCAGTTTAACGAACAACAGTCAACATCAACATGAAGCGATAAAGTGACAATTTTATATAGATTGTTGGATGCAGTTTGAGAACATTGCATGGCGATGTTTCAAATTAATGTTTTGTCTTCGATGGCTCTCGTATTGTCCCCTTGAAAAATTGCACTCCTATTCTCGTGGCCCGATCCCAATTTAACTTTAGAAAATTGCCTTTGTCCCTGCAATCCACTGATACATTTTTGTCTCATAATCCAATTTCAAGATAGATGTAGGAGCCCCAAAACTTGGATGGACTATCTGGAATGTATAATAAAGGGCTGTATGCCCCCTACGCGCCATCTCCCACTGGGAGAAACATCGCAAAGACCCCCTGGGCTATATCACTGTAACAGCCGGTTTACCAGGAAAGGTTGTCTTTTCATCGGTGGACCACGAAAAACTCATGTAACCATAACTCTGGGTCAAGAAGTCTTAAAGTATATGCAAGGAAGCAACCATTGATCAGTATACAGTACAGGGATCAGTTATGCCATCAATGTATTCAATTTTAACTACAACTGGTGTTCATTAATTCTAATGAAAGAAAGCCGGAGCATTATCTTTGGTAAATCAAGCATTATAATCCAGTTTTAAAAATCACAAATGCATGTATATTTCCCCCCACTTCAAAATGCAATGGGAGGGAAAGTTGTTGGGCCAAGTATTTTCTTCAAATGAATTACAGTAATTACAAAATAACTCATAACTTTACTTAAAGAGGAAATCAACCCAAGCATGTTTTTTCAAGAATATGTTCTATGTAGTCCCACTAGTTGAAACAAGGCAATATGATTATGAAATATGAGTTGAGCAGCAAAATCATGTTTTCTGAAGTTGAGCTATGATTGGTCATTATCTGAGCCCTGATGTCATTTTTAGTTGACAGAAGTGACAAAATGGCCGCCCCCAGGGATGGCTAAAAACAGGTGGATTAACTCATATACCACAAACACAATATTAATCAGAATGCCTTGTTTCACCTAGTGGGCCTGCATAGAACAAATTCTTAAAGAATGTATCTTTGGCTTGACTTCCGCTTATTTAGGTGAGAACACACTCACCGGGAAGTCGGCCACTCCACTCCTTTTAGCATGGAAATTGTGTGAGCTATTTGATTTGGTCAAAATTTGGAGCTCACGTGTGTTCAAGAGCAAGCAGGCTGGATGAATAGCATTTTTAAAAGTTCCCTTCCTCTGGCGAGTGAGTGATGGCGAACCAACTGTGTCATGCGACGATAACAGTCACGGCTCTGCACATGAGCTGCTGGTCAGTCTGTTCATGAAGTGTGTTGGTGGAGGGCAGAGTGTGTAATTGTGGGCAGCTGGTGGGATGACTTCAAATCTGTGACCCAATGCACAAATGCCAGAAGCGCTGGGCAGTAAAACTTTCTCAGCCATGGAGAAGCGCCATATTTTCACTGCGTTGACCGACCAAAAATATATATTTTTTTGTGTGTGAGCATGTTATAGAGTTGCTTCAAATGCAGGAGCCATTGTATTTCATCTTCTGAGTACATGCGGTAATACAGAAAAAAAAAAAGACTAAAGTAGGGCTGGGTGAAACATCCATCCATTATCCAAACCACTTATCGCATATGTGCTGGAGCCTATCCCGGGCTGGATAATATGGAATTAAAATCAAATCAAATCGTTCTCAAAATATAACATTTATTGCAATAGAAAAATGTATTCTATAGATTATTTTGTCTTTCATTAACATAAAAAAAGCAAATGACATTGAGAAAACTTGAAATGGCCCTACAAGTTTTAATACATTTCAATAAAAATGTTAAATGTCTGACAATTTAACATCAATAAATTAGCAAAGCTGTTCCCTTTGGGATTAATATTTAACAACTGTTACTGAACAAAACATGAATAAAAGGTGCTGCTGGCAAACAAAATTAACCATTGTCTCTGAAAATATAAACAGAATCATGTAGCATTCAAAATACAGGTCGGTTGCCTCGTTTTGATACACATGTTTTCGTCAAGGAAAATAAGTCTAACAACAACACGAGGCATTAGACATGCCTTATTGCATGCTACAATGTCAACACTATACTAATGGGGATAGAGCTGTATTTCAAGTTTAAGTTTATTTCAAGATACTGTAATGTTTGGTCAACTCTGGGACTGTCTTATTGTGAAGTCACATCGGCAGAAGTCGTTGGGTAAGACGTGATGACAAATTAAACACGTGTACTGTACTAGTTCCTTGATAAAGTGTGTAATTCATTTGGATAAACTATACAGCTGTAGTTTATCATAGGCGCTGCAGCCACCATTGAAGTAGATCAGTATCAGCGTGTCGATACTGTAAATGACAGTTTTTCCAATGTACACGCAGACACCACAACTTCCAAGCCTGATCGACTCAGTGATTGTTGTCCCCAGAGTTTTTTTCTTGAACAAAACAAAAAATGATTAAACTCAAGTTGTTTGTTCCTTAGTAGTACATTTTCCCTTAACTGTCGTACACAGAGCAGCATTTGCTCCTGCGTGTCTCCATTTCAAAAGTTGGAATGTTTTGGTCATGCTAGTTAAGTTGACTAGCAACACACGGCAGCAATAACAATAAACCGACCAATTAAAAGAAACGAGGCAACTGCACAAGCAAATTGATGATACAACGAGGCACACCTTTTATTACCAATTAGATATTTTTCTTTGTTTTTTGGAGGGGAAATATATGACCTAAAGAAAAAATATATATCGATGACATTGATTATTCGGCTAGCCCTAGAAAGCACAGCACTCATTATTTATTGATTAAGTTATCAAAATATAGTTATACGTTACCGACAGGTGTAAAATGTGTTTTTTAAAGCGCTTGGCTTGAGTTGAGTGAGCTCATGTTATTTGAAGTGGGCCTTTACAAAAAAGGTTTCATAAGAAAGTTATAAGCCTTCCAATGTCATTTGGAAGGTAATTTTACAACATCCATAATATTAAAGTACAGTAATGCATTTTAGTTTGGAGATTTTCCAACACAGACCAAAAAAGTCCCCCAAGAAGGCATCTAATCTCACCCTCTTTTGCATTCCTTTGGTCACTCAAAGCTTTGATGGTAAAACATTTGCACTGTAGTTAAGAACTCGTTTTAACTATTGCCAACAAGTGCTGAGTACTTTTCTTATATGTTTGATCCACCTTTTTCTCAATTATAAAGCTATCACACAACTCTCAAGATTGCCGTACATTTTTTTTTCACATTTGAAGATTATAATTGTCACTTGATTGGAAAATGAGCAGCTCTCATTATCTCTGAGAGGGTGGTGAAGGTTCCTTAAGCTAACATTGAGAGCCAAGGTGAAGTTCAAATTGAATGAGCCTTACCAATGAAGCCATTTAAAAGTTGAAATATTTAGTCATTTTCTCCTTCTTGTCATCCATCCCTGTAGCCATCACATTAGTTATTGACCGGCCTTCATTGGTCATTTTTTTGGGGCCTTCTAACCCAAATGCAAATTTCTAGTGCTTTTGCAACGTTGGTTAGATGCATACATTCTTCCGCTTGGCTTCTTTAGCTTCCGGCCATTCTGTAAATATTTTTAGACAATGTTTTATAAAACATGCATTACTATATGCATAGATATCAAATGAAATATACTGTAGATCATATTGTCTTTATCTGATGTGTATTTTGTAGGAATCTATGACGTATAGAGTTGAAATGTAATACCTTTACACATTCTCTTAAATGTTGCAGTACAGTCATCCTTCACCATGTTTTGTTTCACCTTTTTTCTCACTGTATCACACACATTTTTAAATGATACATATCTAATTTCATGTCTGGATTTTTCACTATTTCATGTTTTCTTTGTGTGATGATCCCTTTTCTACACAGACTAACATTACTGCAGATGTTCATGTTAGCATTACGTTCCAGCCAGTTGTAAAGCGTGCGTCATTAGCAGATGTGGGTAATCCAGGTCTAAAAAGTAAAAGCCCTACCACAGTTTGGCTTTAGCCACAGGTGCTTCTACTCAACCGGCAGGTAAACGAGCTCAGTTGATTAGAAGCACCTGTGGCTAAAGCCAAACTGTGGCATGGTTTTTACTTTATGGCCCTGGATTACCCACCTCTGGTTAGAATTAATTGTATTCCCTCCAAAGGACGGACACAACTCGCGGTGCACTTTCAATCACTTCAGTGAACAAATCGTAAAAAAATAACACATAACAAGCACATTCATACACAATCACTCAACACACAAATAGCCAGCCAACTCTATACTCTCTTTCGCTAAATCCCACGTCAATCAACCAGTCAGGCCCAGCCTTTAAAAGCCACACACATTCATATTCACAGATATTACACAATAGAATGTGGCGATGGTGAACCAAAATGGACAAAAAATATAGCTGTATCTCACATGTATATTTTGTCTTGGTATTGTGCATTAAGCTTAAAAAAATATAAATAGCAGAAGTGTGTAGTCCGTCCTGGGGGCGGAATGGTCCGTCCCTCCGTCCCGGACGGATGCCCATTTTTGGGGCGGAGGACGGGGGATGACACGTTTTAAAAAAGGGATGGACTCAGCAAGGGGAGAGGTGGATTTTCCACTAATGGGCCCTCATGCGAGGCAGCCAAAGTTCATCTCAACCTACTCATTGAAGGCTTCTTTTATGCAACACATGCCGCACACGCATGAGACATTGTTGCTGCGTTTTCGACGCCGCGCGCATTCTCTCTCGTGATCGGTCCATTATGTCACATGTTACGATGACATACGGTTTCCCCCAGCTAGGCCCGGCAATATATTTGCTGTCACGGAGGAAAGGATCCACCACATAGCTTGCTGCTGCTGCGAAGCAAACTAGTGCGGCAGCGGCGTGGGTGTGTCACGTATGTGTGTGTAAAGAAAGTACACATGCACGTACCACCTTCGCCGCCTCCTTCCAGATCATTTTCGCAATACAATTAAATGCATCGTTTAGTCATCTAGGTCCTTTTGTTGTCGCAGGCACGGGATCCATTGTTGTCGCTGTCTTGTTGATCGTTGCTCGGCAGTAAAAACGGAGACTGGAATTAGCCATAAAAGCAGAGGAAATCCAGCTCTGCTGTGTCCTTGTCAGTAGCCGTGGCGACGCCCCCCCCCGACTTGGAATGAAACTGCAACACATTTTCAAAACAATGCATGTGGGTTGCGCGTGAATATAAAGGCAAACTGCGCGCAGCACTGCAGCAGTGACGTGCTCGTGGATGCCGCCGGCGGGAGGATAAAAAAACCTGAAATGGGCAAACGACAAGAATTGCCTCCGAGCGCTTCAAACGCACCACTAGTTACCCAACTGCGCGTGCTTACTTGTTTGTAACCCTCAAATGTTGTCCTACCTTTTGTGGTATGGCGGGTTACAATTCAAGGTCGGGTTCATGCACTTCTTCTGGCGTCTTCCCTACTAAAACAACCGACACGGCAGGACATTGTTTCGTTGCGTCTTTATTGAAGTTGAACGACCTCGCTCTAATTCACCTCTCTCTCTTTTTCTTCTTCGTCTCCGTAAATGCGTCCCAGAAAACCAACTCAAAAAGCAACAAATACTTAAGCAGGATAAAAACAAATATACAGTATACTCACAACACAATATTGCAGCTTGTTAGAAAAATAATAAATACAAAATAATATATGCAATCCCCAAATGAATATACAAAAAATGAAAATATCAATTGGCAACTGAATCATATGTTACGCTTGCATTGGAAACCCTGGCGGGAGCGCGGTGCACTGCACACGTTCGGTCTGCACGGAGGGGAGAAGAAAAGGAAGGAGAAGAAGAATGTGACGAAGAAGGAGTGCTGGGGTTTGACCGCGGGAAATTTACTTACTACGCTTCATTTACACACATTGGAGAGGGAGCGCTTTGCTTGGTAGAATATGATGACTGGCAAACCCCCACCAAAAAGGTTTCCACATCGCAATCAAGCCAACACTCGCCTCTGTGCAGACCGAACGTGTGCAATGGGCTCCCAATGGAAGTAAGGTACGCGCAGTTAAGTAAGTACTAGTGGCGCGTTTGAAGCGTGTTTGAAGCGTATTCACAGTGGGTTTTAATAATAAATTAGACAGCTAATGAGCTTTAAATAAACCTCTGCCGTTTGCGTCGCCCCCGCAGCGCGTCATGCACCGATGCTTTTTTTTTTTTTTTTTTTGGGTGGGGGCGGGCGTAAGGACAGAACCGCTTTGAAAGGATGAGGACGGACGGGGTCGGACTATGATCATTTTTATGAATAAGGGGACGAGGCCGGAAGGGTAGCCATGTCGCAGACGGGGGACGGACCGGCAAAAAATGGTCAAGTGCCCAGCTCTGATTAATAGTAAATGGTCGCTACTTTGCGGATTTTCATCTGTGGCAGGGGGCTCTGGAACGTAATACCTGCGATAAACAAGTGACTACTATATTATAGACGCTTTCATAGGGTTTTACTTTTTATTGTTTGTCAACAATTTCGTTAGGTCAATATATTTTAATTGGAAAATATATTACTTGTACAGTTTCTCTCATCTACATAATTAAAATCAACATAAAACCTTTGTTTTTTATTCATCTGATAAAAAATGCATGTTGCCCATTTAGATTTTCCTCAGTCGGTTGAAAGTAATTTATCTGTAGGAAGATCTTTGAAGCAAGGGAGAGAAAATGTTGTTTAATCACACTAATTAATGATAATTCAGATGATTTAGTGGTTTACAAATGGAGTGGAAATCTATTATCCAGTTAGCCAATGAAAAACAGACCGAAATCCTGACAATGTTTCCCATTTTCTTCCATTCCGAACAATCAAACTCAGCCATCTATTCCCCCGCCATTACCATCCTCCTACCTGCTTCCACACACGCACACATTCACACACGCACCTTCCTCCCCTGTGGTCAATGTCCTCGCGAAGCATCACCTGCCATCTGGTGCAGTCGTTGAGGTCTCATCTGGCCTGCTCGGCTAAGACGCGCCACAAGACGCAACACTTGCAGCTTCTGAGGAGCCTGTTAAACCAGTTTAGCCCAAATTTCAAATGGGTGACATTTAATCTTACACCTGTGGCAGACCTATATTCAAAAAATAATGAAATGGTCTATGCCAAACTGTTGCTGCATGCTCTGTGCAGTCGTATTGCTGATTAATTGAAAACAATGACCCCAACTGTTTCTCAATCCCACTTTTGTGCAAAGAAAAAAGAACGTTTATTTCATAGCAGAAGAATCAGAATAACTGATGCATTTGTGTATTTTCCAACTGGCAAGGATTAGTTGTTAGCTTGCAAAGCACAGATCTGTCAGCAGTTGGCACGCTTGAATGTGGAAATTAGTGATTCCTTCTTGCCAGCTCCAAGAGTCTTGGCAAATCATGTGACAGTGTTGTTCTGTGACACTCTTAATCTGTCAGCCACACCACTTGTTGGACCAACAAGGGATTTGGAATAAAATGTATTATACATGAGAGAACCAATGAAGATTTTCTTTCAACATCATTTGACTTTTTTGTCAAGCTCATGCCAAAATAACAGATGGTTGAATACAGTAACCCCTAATAAGGCCTCTAATAAGGTGGGCAGAGTTTCTTATTCAATATAAAAACAAATGAGAACCAAACAAGCACTGTAACTGTTTTCAGTTATTATACTCAAAAGGCACAATAAAAACACTCTCACAAAACTTACCAAAGCAACATTATAAATAACTAATAAGTTGATACGTTTTAGACCATTTTAAATGCAAACGATTCTCCAAAGACTTATTTTAATGGTTGTTGCTACAAAATCATGTTTTCACTTATTTAAAGTTAACAGTTACTGGGCTGCTGAGGATAGAGCTAATGGCCCTTCATACCTTCTCTTTCATTGTGCATTTCAGGGAGATGCATTTATGCCATATGGTGCCATGGAAAAGCATTAGACCTCTTGTCAAATTCTTTTTTTTTTTTTCTGCATTGCTTCCCCATTTTAACGTTGAAGATTGTCAAACAAATGTAAAAATCAGACCAAGATAATGCAAGTAACAATAAAATGCAGTTTTAAATGGTGGTTTTATTTATTAAGGTAAAAAAAAAAACTATTCAAAACTACTTGGCCCTGTGTGAAACAAGTGCTTGTCCTCATTGTAAAACATGAATTAATTGTGGGGAATCCCATTTTTGGGAAAACTGAGTTTATTTTCACTGACCACACACAACATGGATTACGAAAATATATGTTTAGCCATCTTGCAGATGCAGAAACATATGGTAACACATAACATAAAAGCTATTGCATAACATTGCTCATATTCTTTTTCCTGCTCATGCCACGCATGTTCCACTATAGGGTTGACCATCACTTGTGTCAAACGTGTCTTTAAAAAACTTTTTTTCAGGATTTACCATGCGTACCTAATCGCTCAGCTAGCAAATCGCTCTTGGCCTTAGCACCAGATGATTGTGACAGACAAAAGGTAACAGCGAACCATGCAGACCTTATGAGTCAGATTCAGGCTAAGGTGATGTTTCGCCTCCTGGCTTCCCTAGGCGAAACATCACCTTAGCCTGAATCTGACTCATAAGGTCTGCATGGTTCGCTGTTACCTTTTGTCTGTCACAATCATCTGGTGCTAAGGCCAAGAGCGATTTGCTAGCTGAGCGATTAGGTACGCATGGTAAATCCTGAAAAAAAGTTTTTTAAGACACGTTTGACACAAGTGATGGTCAACCCTATAGTGGAACATGCGTGGCATGAGCAGGAAAAAGAATATGAGCAATGTTATGCAATAGCTTTTATGTTATGTGTTACCATATGTTTCTGCATCTGCAAGATGGCTAAACATATATTTTCGTAATCCATGTTGTGTGTGGTCAGTGAAAATAAACTCAGTTTTCCCAAAAATGGGATTCCCCACAATTAATTCATGTTTTACAATGAGGACAAGCACTTGTTTCACACAGGGCCAAGTAGTTTTGAATAGTTTTTTTTTTTACCCTTAATAAATAAAACCACCATTTAAAACTGCATTTTATTGTTACTTGCATATCTTGGTCTGATTTTTACATTTGTTTGACAATCTTCAACGTTAAAATGGGGAAGCAATGCAGAAAAAAAAAAAAAGAATTTGACAAGGGGAAATTCAATTATAGGACTTAATTGTTTGCATTGTGCGGTGTGGTGTTTGCCCACGGTTGCTAATTTTAGTACAAAATAATTTGCTAAAATGTCATTGGGTTAAGACAATGGTTCAATGTGAGGCTTGGTACACTCTGGGTTGATAACATGGGGTAAAAACATCACAGGGGTAAAAAAAAAAAAAAGGGTGATATAAGAAGAGAATATATTTAGTGAGATATATCATACAAAAATTAAAGATTTGTGTAATGGAGGTAGAGGTAACCTTGGTGAGACTTTAGCAACAAGATGCATCCTCATTAGACATACTGCAGGCCCCAGGTAGCTCGAGGTTAGACGCAATCCACTGGAGAGCAGATGCAGGTGATGAAGGTGCTGGAACAGAGCCAGCAGATAGAAGATGCAACTTTTTACCTCATCCACAGTTCTTGATCAGAAGAAGCATTGGTCAGAAAGTAGTGCTTGCTAATAAATGATAGAAAGAACACAAAGAAAAAAAGATTAATGATGAACTATCATTGCTCTAAGGAAGTAATGTTTATGCAGATTCAGGGACAGTTTGGGATCCAAAAAGTGTAATAAAGACAACAATATAAGTAATATATATAGAAACACAACAATGTAAAACATGATATAATACTTGACACTACTTAAATATATGATATTCCTTAAAAACCTGCATATTGTTTGTCTAAAAGTAAAGAAATTGTTCATTTTAAATTTGCATCAAACTGCACAGATTAAACATTCCTGTACACCAATTTATGTCAGACCAAATTAAACAAGGAATAAAACACTACTGGAGTGGTAATAAAAGAAAAGAAAAGAAAGCGAAAATACCTGTGAATTGTAGAATTCTTTGACAGCCATGTATGATTAAGCCCTACTAAAAAAAACAGTTTGGGTGCACTTTAAGACATGATGAGCTTCTATTGTAATAACAAACAAACACATAGTGAATGGTTCAAGTGTTGTCGAGGAGAAAGAGGCAAACAGAGACATAACCTTAATTGAATGTTACAGCAGTTTGCTTAGTGACCAGAGGATACAAACACAAATGGGCTCTGCGCGCTGTAAGAATTTAAACAGAAGTACAGGTCTCCCCAGGTGGCCTGACTCCTCAAGTATCTTTCATGGATTCATTAGTTGGGTGGGTGATAGCATTCAAAATTACTTTGCAAAGATTCCTAATGGCAATGTCATTACTTGTTGTAATTTGGATGTAGATTGGAACAGTTCCAATTAGGGACTAGGGATTCATTCTTTAGATAACTTGTTGCCTTTAACTTTGATGTTTAGTCTCTGTCAAACATGATGTAAGTTATCATTTGGAAAAAGTGGGGGAAAACAAAATGCATATGGATAGATAGATAGATAGATAGATAGATAGATAGATAGATAGATAGATAGATAGATAGATAGATAGATAGATAGATAGATAGATAGATAGATAGATAGATAGATAGATAGATAGATAGATAGATAGATAGATAGATAGATAGATAGATAGATAGATAGATAGATAGATAATTACTGTTTAGACACACTAGACACACCATTGTTTATTTTCATGTCAAACTTGAGGTGAGGTGTTCTTTATGGCTCAAAAAAATATTTTCGTTGAGGTTAATAAGCAATGCAGAACTCCCAGTGATATAGGTGAATGGTTCTTTTTTTCCTTTCTATTCTGAATTTAGTAGCATTCTGCACAAGAAGTCATTTAAATAATATGTTATTATTATTACAAATTATTGTGCATATTTTATTTTTATATTTTCATTTTCAAACTAAATGACCCGTTGAATGCACAATATTTTCTGCACTCAGAACAAGGCGGATATTTGTTTGGTTCTATTTATGTTGATTTGGATTTATGACCTATTTTTCATGCTTAGGGTCTGAATGATTAGGAGGAAAATCATTGGAATTAGTTCAATGCCGAGCATGGGAGCTGTTACTGATTAATGTGAAATGGCTGCAAGGTGCAACTGTATTCAATTGTGATGCAAAGTTATAAATGTAAACCTACAAGTGTTTGCATTTCCCCCGAAAGGTTCAGAATCATCAAGACAAATTATCCTGATCAGGCAAATTTAGATTCCTTCCAAGGTATGACTGTGCGTTCTGTGGGCGGCCAACTGAGCAATTGTTTGCTGTTATACTGCCATGGTTTCGTGTGTACCAATGTCAGGTCAACATAATAACTCAGCCAATAACTGAACCTCCATCTGGGATCCCTACTATGAAGCAGAACTTGGAGTCGGTAAGGCAACATCAAGTTCAAGTTTGAAGTTCTCTCTCACAAAGGCTTAAAAATAAGTGCAACAAAACCATCTAAGACACTTCCTCTGAAAACTGTCATATTGTGTGTGTACTGGTCCATGAAGACAAAGAAGATTCTCATCATCACTCAGAATTTGTAGTTCTTTGAAAAAAATCGTGAATAATGACAATTTTTTTTTTTATTAATCCCAAAGAAATATAGGGCTGTAGTGCAGTGGTGCCTTGACTTAATTTTATAAGTTTAATTTGTTCCCCCTTCATGGAAATTATTTATTATATTATTATTATTATTATTCCTAATAATTAAACATTAATCCTTTCCAGCCACCCACAAAAAAGCACCACCATTTTTATTACATGTTTTTAATGAAGATAAATAACACTGAACAGTATTGTAAAATATCAACATAAATAATATAATGAGATAGAGAAGGGGCGGCACGGTGGTCGACTGGTTAGCACGTCCGCCTCACAGTTCAGAGGTCGTGGGTTCGATCCCGGCTCCGGCCTCCCTGTGTGGAGTTTGCATGTTCTCCCCGTGCCTGCGTGGGTTTTCTCCGGGCACTCCGGTTTCCTCCCACATTCCAAAAACATGCATGGTAAGTTGGTTGGATACTCTAAAATTGGCCCTAGGTGTGATTGTGAGTGCGGATGTTTGTCTCTGTGTGCCCTGCGATTGGCTGGCAACCAGTTCAGGGTGTCCCCCGCCTACTGCCCAAAGACAGCTGGGATAGGCTCCAGCACGCCCCGCGACCCTTGTGAGGAGAAGCGGTACAGATAATGGATGGATGGAGATAGAGAAGAAATAAACAGGTTTTATGAAGTGTCGTGAGGATAAGTGGTTTGGATAATGTATAATGATTAAGACCAAAGTCTCACAATCTTTCTCTCACATACGCACACACACACACACACACACACACCCCACACACACACCCACACCCCCACACCAACACACTGTAGTGTGAAGTGTATTATGCCTTTAAATGGCATTACCTACAGAGTGCCTTGAAACACTCTCTCCCTTTCTCTTTCTCGGGCCTGTGGTTCACAGACTTGACTTGTCCTTAGAGCCATCTTTGATATATATATATATATATATATATATATATATATATATATATATATATATATATATATTATATAGGGGGGGTTAGCACGTCAGCCTCATAGTTCAGAGGTCGTGGGTTCGATCCCGGCTCCGGCCTCCCTGTGTGGAGTTCGCATGTTCTTCCCGTGCCTGCGTGGGTTTTCTCCGGGTACTCCGGTTTCCTCCCACATTCCAAAAACATGCATGGCAGGTTCTCTGTGTGCCCTGTGATTGACTGGCAACCGATTCAGGGTGTCCCCCGCCTACTGCCCGAAGACAACTGGGATAGGCTCCAGCACTCCCCATAATTAATCACAATTCGAACTATATCCAAAATATGCCATATTTTTCTGTAAATTGTTGTTGGAATGGAAAGAAAGTACACATTTATGTGGCCCTTGTAATATTCTTAGAGTTTATAGTTTCCGAGTGGTCCCTCGAAGTGCACACGAATGTCATTGGCTCATTATGTTATGCTGTGCTATACTGTGGTATCAGCACGTCGTGTGTTCCCTCTTTAAAGTGACTTTATTAATACAAAACAAGACAGCCCTCTTCTCTACTCATCCTCAGTCGCTGAGGCAAACCAATTTATTCACTTTTCTGAGATTTAAAGCTGCCCCCTTCTTTCGAAATGCTTCTCATACTCCCGCAGGTGACACGCGTCCGCTCTGCTGCTCACTGTGTACTTCTGAGTGGGATTATGCATCGGCGGTCATTCTGCGCATGCGTTAAATGGGTCAAATATTTTGACATGATCAATTACAAAATGTTATATATATATATATATATATATATATATATATATATATATATATATATATACACACATACACGCACACACACTCTATGATAACTGTCCCACGGTTATGTTCTTGAATGAATTTTGAAAATACGGAAATTCAGATAACTTGTTCTGGAAGTGAATAGGTTGGCAGCTCTGTATATATTAGACACATACATATAAACTTGGTAGTAGTAAATGGGGCGCTTACAGTATTGTAATATCACAGATACAAAGCAACTATATCCCAGAGAGGTTATGAGCAGCACATGGATTATAGAGCAATCTTATTGGACACGTAGTAATTGCTGTGAGGCAATTCTCTCATATCAATTATCTCGCCTTTCATCTCCTTGCAGGAAAAAGTCCAATATTTCTGAACTCATGAGGTTTGGACTAAGAAAAGTAATAACTTACCCAGACCAAATCAAGGTCATATTTGAATTTCTTAAAACAGTCACCGCTACAACACTTAAACAGAAAAAAAACAATTGTATTCACGGGCAATATCATCCATCCATCCATCATTCTTTGAATAAATACTGCTTTTTAAAGGGAACATGACACCAAAGCTGAAATAGTGGAAACATTTTTAAATTAAACCCCTAGGCACTCCTTGACAAGCACCAACATGAAAGATTTTGAGGGAACGAGTATCTTTGTCAGCTCAATATAAATCACCATTGCAAGTAATTTTGCCGTGTCAGTGAAAATAATGTTTTTCAATCATTGGTATGAAATACCTAAAGACCATAAACAAATACTTGCAAATTGTTTACAGATATAGAAGCACATTATGGATGCACATTCAGCTACTCTCAACCAAATAAGTACTTGTGGTCATGTGATCTTCATATATTTAAAATGTAATTGAATAATCCCCTGAGGTGTTTACAAACTTTATTTTTTTTTACATTTTCTTTCAAATGTAATGCAGTCCAGTTCACACACCCTCACATAAGCCCATACGGATCCACTGCTGTGTTTTTGCTCAGGGCAAGACCGGGTGACTCACTTGTGCATCAACGCTGTGCCAAAAGTAGTTTTAGAGGTTTCATGCCTTGTTCTGCAGCATCTTGACGTTGCCTCAGTACAATCCTGTAACCAGTCCTTAAGAGCTCCTCCATTCAGACGGCTTATTTTCAACCTTCAACATTAAGTTAACATGTGGTTTGGCTATTGTGCTCCCTTTCTTCAAGGAACAATTTTGGATCTCAGTGCAAATATTTTTGGGGGTCAAATTTAGTGGTGCAACAGATCACATAAGTCACGGTTCGGAACGGTCAGAGATTTTGAGTCACGGATCGGCTCATTTTTAGGATCAGCAAATAAAGGAAAAAAAAGATACATTGAACCTTGTCTTATTTTATAAAACGCTTTTGCCCATAAAAAGAAAATCAACTCCTAATGTCTAATATGGCCGTTTACGATTTAAGAATGCAACTTAACGCAATATAAGGCAGGATACATTCTTGTTCATATGTTATTTGTGGTACAGTGTATAAAATAACAAAGTATCCTGCCAGACATTTTGACCTGAATGTTTTCTTTAATGAGCAAATGTGTTTTATAAAATAAATGAATGCAAAGATTTATCTTGAGTTTTTTTTTTTTTCAAAATGACAAAGACCTGAAAGTGCATTTTAAGGCACTAGCTGCTAGCCGCTAACGCCGGAGATTTGTGCCCTATCACACAATGACGGCGTAATTAACCATAGTTGTTTGTTTGCGTCCTAAATTAGCGACTGAATATGATTTCGGAATGCCGTTGTGTTGATGTTGGTGGCAAGCGTTAAAACTGTGATAAGGCAAGACGAAACGTCGAAAAACAGAAGTGAAGTTAGCCATTACGTCACCACGTGGGCCAACTTCAAAATAAAAGTTGACTAAGGCTACTGCAATCAGTGGCTCAATGTGTTATTTGTTAAGCTTTATTTTGAAGTTAACATTTACAGAGGCGGCGTGTTCGTTTAGTACGTTTGCAGCGCCCTTGACATGTCTGTTTGGTTGGGGCAAAAAGCAGAAAAAAAATCCTGTATCATTAATTTGAGGACCAAGTTGCCAAAATCCTCCCATGCGTGCAACTTATATTGTCCATGAGGGTTTTCAACTTCCTCTGCTGCTATTACAGTGAATGCGGGCTAATCACCAGCGCTGGGCACTTTTTTTTGCCGGTCCGTCCTCCGTCCGCGACCTGGGTATCTTTTCGTCCTCGTCCCTCCGTCCTTATTCATAAAAATAATCACCCTGCGACCCATCCGTCCTCGTCCTTTTACAGCACTTCCGTCCTTACATTCCATCGATCCGCCCACCGCCACCCCAAAAAAAAAAACTTTACGCACTCATGAACATTATGTAAAGGTCATTATCTGGCTAATTTCCTATGCACATCCACTTAACAGTTGGGAGTATCATGAGTGGATTGAATTGCTTACAACTGTTTGACCAAGATAGCATTTAGCTGCAACACAAGACCATCGTGATGTGATGACGATGATGATGATGATGATGATGATGATGATGATGATGATGATGATGATGATGATGATGATGATGATGATGATGACGCCGACTGGAGCAAGCCAGGGGACATCAGGAGAATATTTGAGATTGAGAAATAACGCAATAATATTGCGTTTCATTGCAAAACATTTGCGTTTTAACTCATGACGTTTTCAGTTTTTATAAAATAATTATCACAAAATAACTCAATGTTATTTTAAGAGGAAACAAAGACTTATACTTCCGGGTCGTTGACATGTATACGCTGGTTGAGATTTTTGCAATTCGGAATATTGATGTTTGATCCAATGAGATCACAGATCAAAGATGATCCGTTGCACCACTAGTCATATTGTACGAAGGCAGTTTCCTGAATCTGATTTGACAAAAAAAAGCAGAATCAGCCATTTTTTTAATACAGAGTTTCTGAACCAACAATGTCAATCGTAGGGAACATCATCGTCATGCAACCATTCCGACATTCTCACCTATGCGCAAACTTCAATCAACCTCATACGCATGTTTTTCGCAGTCTCGTAATGTAATGTTTTTGTTGTTGTTTATTATACAGATTATACAACTACAGTGATACCTCAAGTTGAGAACTTAATTTTGTTCCGTGACCTCATTTGCAATTCAAAACATTTGTAAATCGAAGCAACTTTTCCCATTCAAATGATAATAATTAACTTACATGTTACTACCCCAAGCTTTCGGGTACACAAGACGAGTATCCATATTCCTGGGACAAAGGTCACAGGACAATACTGTACCTCAACTAACGAATCCCAACTCTCTGCTAGTGATAAACAAAAACAAATTTACTAAAGATACACAAGATCAAGTCAAGATAGTTGTCAATGAAAGACACAAACGAAGCACTGCAGACAAAAGACGTCTCGCAGGGCTCAGGTAACGACCAATCACGACTCACCTGTTTTCTGAAGTTGAGCGATGATTTGATGTTACCTGAGCCTTGATCAACTGCAACGTCATTTTCAGTTGACAGCAACTGACAAAATGGCCACCCCATGAGATGGCTAAAAACGGATGGATTTTCCTGCTTAACTCAGAATTCCACAAATGCAGTATTAATCAAAATGCCGTTTTCAAACTAGTGGAGGTGCATACAACATTTTATTGTAAAGAAAATGCTTGGGTGGGCTTCCCCTTTACCTTAGGTAACACACAGACCTTTAACTTTACACCACTGAAGTAATTACAGTACATTATTACTTAAGTACATTTTATATTATAAAACCAAAAATGCTTTTCATACTTTAGTACAGTAAATGTCAGACTGCCACTCTAAGACTTTCTTTCCAGTCATGTAAGGTGACCAACTTCTACCAAAGTTTTTTTCTGTTAACATACTTGTCCTTTTACTCAACACTGCTCTCTGGTTATTTTGCACAAGACTAATTTGGCGATGTGAGAAGAAAGAATGTGCATAAATCTCATGCAATACAGGCAGAATATGCAAACTCTCTGAAATTGGAAGAGTTTAAAAACATCTGGAAGTTCATTTTTTGTGTACGCGTAAGATGGAATTGTTGCAGTTGTGCACCATTTCAAAACTGCTTTCAATGTACTCTACATCAGTTGGGTGGGTGTCTATACAGTTATATTGTGTTGTATAACAATAAATCTGACTGACATGATGAACGGTTTATCTTGTAAAAGAAAATAGACGCAATGCAATACATAGACAAGTAGAAAAAATGCAATAGAACAGCCTGTTATTATTATGCATCAGTCAGTGAGGAGACACAGCTTTGAATGAAATTCTTCATTTACAATCAGGACATATAGTACTGTACATAAAAAGCCCACCTGGCAGTTTTGCAAATGGATCAGCGCAAAAATTCTTCAACAGTGCTTGCTGTGGGGTCCTGCACATTGTAAATGAAGTTTCAGCGTTAAAGCCGTAAGCTCGTAGATTTATGTGGATTTATGAAGGGCTACTACTGCTATCGTAATGTTCAAATTCCAATTTGTATTCTTTCTTTACCCTCAGGCTCAACCCACAGTGAACTTGAAATCATTTTCATCTTCTGTCAGCTCTCCTATTCCTTTTTGGTCATCAAATAAAAAGAAAATATACCTGGAAAGTCTGACAAGATTGTTATCATGCAAGCTGCTTCATCATGAAATCGAACAGCTGAAGCTCTTATAAAACATTTATGGTCAATGGACAGTGGCTTTGTCTGCGAGCAGAGCCTTGGCCCCTGTTTCCTAAAACTTAGGTTTGGTCCAGCCAGTGACAATCGGCTGCAGAATACTGGAATAACAAAGACAATTTATGGTCGACAGTTACTTACATTTAATGCAGTTAGGGCTGGGCAATATGAATGAAAACTATATCGAGTGTTTCATAGCGTCACCCTCTTCAAATAATCGCTTAAGTCATTTTTTGCTATTTTTTATATGTATTGATAATTTCATTTCAGGCGTAAATTTGAATAATCTGTTTAACTAAGGATGATTTTACCAAAGGTGGCCATGTATAAGGCAAAAAAAAAAAGACGTTTTCAAAATATGACTCATGCCATTATTTTAAGAGGCTGACGATATTGTTCGATATCGATATATATTGATTTTTTAAATTAAATTGTTTTTTTTTCTTTTTTTAACTATTGTAAGTAATAACTCAGAGAAAAATTAATTTAGGTTATTTTATTTTAACATAACACTTAACCTTTAATAAGAAGTCAACCTAACTATGAAAGAATGAAATAAACTGGCCAATATAAAGACTAAACTTTGTTTTAAACATAATGTGCTTAGTCGGGTTGGGCGATATGTCTGAAAAACTGTCACAATCTAAGTATTTCACGTCAGCCAATACTGATAATTATTGATTTTGTTTTATACCTCTTTAAAAAAAAATAACAGTTAACTGTTTTTGTGTACATCGCTATGTAGTGTAATGTGCAGTTTCTCCTCCCCCAGTGCATTGTAAATGCTTATTTACATGAGGTGCTAATCCAAAGCAATATTTGTTGGTACAAAGATTTGTTCATTTGTTCATATGTGTACATTATATAAATGGTTTTGGGACAGGGGTTGGGGGCTAACAAATTTTTAAAAAGGGCTGGACATGGCCGGAAGTGGATTTTAGTCCGGCCCACTAATCATGCGTGTGACGTGGTCCCCAAATTTCATCTCAGCCTACTCGGTGAAAGGCTTCTTTTTAGGCTTCTTTCTACTCCCGCAACCGCAAGCGCGACAACTGCCGCATTGATTCACATGACCGACGCATTGTGCTGTTGGCGACAGGTCTGCAACACATGCCACGCACACATCAGGAATTGTTGCTGCTCTGATAAGTCCATTATGTCACATGTTGCGATGACATACAGTTTCCCACACGGGGGAGAGGATGCACCACGCAGCTCATTGCTGCTGCAAAGCAAACTAGTTTGGCAGCGGCGTATGTGTAAAAAGAAATACTCACCCATGCTCCCCCTTAGCCACCACCTTCCAGATTGTTTTCGCACTAAAATTAAATGCATCGTCTAGTCATCTCGGTCCCTTTATGGTTGTAGCAGGCACGATATCCATTGTTGTCGCTGTATTTTTTGAAGGGACCCCCCCGACTTGGTTTTGTTGATTTTGTTTCCATATTTTCAATAAAGCAATTGAAAGACCACTAGCAGCTTTTTCCATTCTCCCTCATCCATTACAATTAATTTACAATTCAAAATGAGAATGATGACCAATGACCAATTTTCCAGTCAAGGAAAACACATGAAAGGTGAGGGAAACAAAAGCCGGGTTTACATGGAGACTTTTTTGCCATTGCCAATGAAGTTCTCTGGTCACCTGTTCACATGTGACGTGATCTATTCCGATTTGCCGTTTACTTGCCCCGTCAATCAGATCAGCCGTGTTACAGCCATGTGAGAACGATGTAAACATCACGTGATCTATCAAGATGGAGTTCATTCATCTATTTAGCACAGTATTTGTGATTGTTTTAAAACGTTTATTAAAGCAGCATCTTGATAAAAACAAGTTAGCAATACTTTCTCCAATACTAGCAATACTACAATTCGTTCTCACATCGCAGACGAGCTCTGCTAAGACACTGCCATTTTAAAGTGCGTGTACGAAGACGTCACTATGCATTTACGTCAAGACAGAGTATGCGCAGACCGGACGCAGCCTGGCCATTCCAATTGAACTGTTTACAGGACCACCCCTGTGATCCTTTCCAATCGGAATACATGGCTTCATGTAAACCCGGCTAAAGTAAAACAAGCTGGGAAATCTTCAGTTGTCCTGGAAATGTGATTTTCCTTCCTCTGCTTCTCTGTGCCTTGCAAACAAGTTAAACAGACAAATGTGTCTGTTTTCAGCTGCCTTCCAGCAACATTGAGCTGTCGCACTTTTCTTCTTCATATCTGCTCGTAGCCATGTGACGCTACCAACCAATCAAACTGCACATTCCAGTTGGACAGTTCTGTTGCCCATTGTTTCCATATGAGAAACTGTGAAGAAAGTACATGAGAGAAAGAGGGACAGTAAAAAACACCGAAGCAAGCTGGTTAAATGTACAAACTCTAAGGTACAATTGTAGAAAATATCATTTCTCCAACTCTTGGGGTGAAATTTATAGCGTATGTTGTGATAACTTAACTCATAATGTAGCAGCGGAAAACATTGTAGAGAAGTCCCAGGAAACAATTTCAAGAAGAGTTGGAACACTGATAGGGCAATGTGCAATATATTTTAGGTTTTTAACATTTATGTGCAGTTGTATTTTACTTACTTAAAAGTCAGTTTCCCTCATTTCAGGGTTAGCAGACTCTGAGTTTTCACTCAAACTGATTTGTGAAACGGACTCCAGCTCTCTTAATTATGCGACATTTATTTATTTTATTTTTTTTACAGAATCAAGTGCAAATTCAGTTGTAGAACTTTTTTGCAGATAGCAGATACTGACACAACAAGCTAAACAGAGCTACTGGCACTGTCCTGAAATACATATTTATTAATTAAGAATATTATTAGCATGATTACTTCCAGAATAATTTCAAACACTTTACTTTTAAACACTTTACTTACATCATACAGCATTTTTCCCAGGACAGGTTTGATGTGCAGGGAATACAAAAGGAACTCTCAATTTAGAAGTCAATTTATATTCCAACACTCACCTATGGTTCATGAACCTTGGGTAATGACCTGCAACCTTCTGAGAAACCGAATTTCCCCTCGAGGCACAATTAAAACGATTGTTCTTTTTCGTCTTAGAAAGAGCAGATACAAGATACAGATACAAGAAATGAGTTCCAGGCTAGCTGGCCGCAAACCTTCGACATACTCAGCTGAGACCTTTCAAAGTAGGTTGAGGAGGAGTCATTTGGTGTGTGGCCACGCTCTAAGGGTGGCGATATTCTTGGTATGCTTCTTTCGAGGTTTTCTGATCATGTCTAAGTCGTAGAAGACCTTGAGGTAAACTTCGGAAACAGAGAGAATTGTCCTTCCAATCAATCTGCTACAGTTCACCAAGGTACTTGTTAGCATTGCTACGCAGAAAGACTCATGAGTTACTCTGGTCTGTCTGATGCCACCATGTGCTTCATTTCTTGGAGTTATTGATCGAGTAATTGTTTGCTCATTGTATAAATTGCTCCATCAGTTGAATTACATCGGTATTAGAGTCAACGGTATATGTATTTTTGAATATATTCCAAATCTGATGGTCTGAATACTGTGTATTCTGTTGCAGCGTACCAAATTTTAAGCGGTTAATGTAGTGCCGAACAAGTCGATAAAGGGTATTTTAGCACTCCAGAACTGCACATTAGGCTACATTAACAGTCAATAACATACTACATAACCAGGAGGTATATTTTTAATCACTTATATCTGAGGCTTGGAAAGTATCATGTCAGTGCTGAAAATGTTCCAAAGCTTGAGTCCTTGGAAATTGGGTGGGTGGCTGATAGGATGACCTTCTGGTTCAATTCCACTGTCCAGCTCCCTTCTTTGAACATCACAGTATGCAGTTATGTTGTTCCATTTTTCCAAGGTCTAAATGCTTAGACTTTGAGCTCAGTCCTCATTACACGCATGTTGCCTCCTAAAATTGAATTTATATGTTTATGAAATTGCCGTCTCATTGATATTGCAATGGCACATTGCAGAGCAGATGGATTGCCACAGTGCTGTATTGAAATTATTGTGACTCAAGTCACATACTGTATCTGATATGAGGCTAGAACATGTACTTCCATTAATTGTCACAAAGATGTATGTGTATAGACACTGGGTGAAAGAATAAACCCAGTAACTACAACACTGTATGCATTGTGTACGGTGTAATACTGTGACAAATCTTGAATTAGGATAAGTTTGGCTTTTGGATAAAATGACAAAAAGTATTAGCTTTTCTCATCTGCCTGTCACACTGCTTCTCCCTCATTTAATGTTTCAACTGTATGTCCCGTCATTTAGAAAATGATCGATCAAACTGCAAACAAGCTGAGTTCTTTATGTGCACCGTCTGTCACTAATTTACCCATCAACTCTCCCATTCCCACTCTGACTTTTCTCCCTCCCTTGCGACAGTTCGATAAATCGTTTGTTGCTTGACCTCTATAAGATGTTCACATCTAAATGGAGATTTCAAACTGGGGATTCGTATACTGTAAGGTTTGACCTGAAATTCATTTAAAACAAGGACTGATGCAGTAATTCCCGACCAGGCATATAATCAAATTACCCAATTTGGCTTAATTTGTTCAAAAATTGGCATTTATTAATTTCAGATACAATCTTTGCTAATCTATTTTTGCCAGCGGCATATGGTGACAGGCAGAATAATTGAACACTCTACTATTAGATGATAATGGTCCAATAAACCTGCGTATCCACCTGTTGCCATTGAAACCATAGAATATTGTGTGCCTTTCTATATCAGCTTTGTGTTCAATAAAAAAGGCCAAAAAGTTCAATCTTGAGTAAATTGATCAATGATTGATGGTTGATGTCAGTACTCATGCCATTCATAATGGCTCATTAAAGGTTGGGAAATGCTGGATTAATGTTTTGGTAATATTAAAACGTATATGCCATTTATTGACCCTCCACATTCTGTGATCAGTCCACATTTTCTTCACATGTTCCATTGATTTACCATTTTTGTTTTGTCCCCTTTTCGAAGAATTACTTTCGTTTGGATATTGGTTGATTAAGATAGCCTTGCAAGTTTATGGCGACAGACATTTTGCCATTGGTGTGGACAAAAAGATTTCATTAACCAAGTGGGAAATATGTTTGCCTATATTCAGTAAGTACAATATCACCTAAGGGTGAAATGGAGAACAAAACCTTTTTATGGTGTAGCATCTACAGTAGGTCCTAGACTCTAGGAAGTAGTAGTATTTATGAACAAAGCACCACATTTCTCCATGGAACTATATGACTTATTTCATGCATCAATCATATTTTTTTGCAGTGGAATTCCAGGAAAGAAGTGTGGGGTCATTATCTTAACTGCTGAGGAGCTCAGCAACTGCAGGGTCAGTATCCAAGCACACGTGCACTCACACACCCGTATGCACACACTTAAGCTGTGCCCCAACAATAGAATGTACACACACAACTGCAGAAAAGTTTTAATGATGGTCCCAACTTTTTATAAGTGAGCATGAAATGTGACAAATGAGCTAGAGTTCCTCATGTGAATCACTTATTCAGGGCTCAAGTAATATATTTTTTTCCGGCTACGATGGTAATATAAATGTCGTTCATTAATACATTACATGCACAGTAGGAAACAACTGATACATATAAACTCTTCCACTCTTCACCTCTTCCTTAGTGGTGGCATATACATATATATATATATATATATATATATATATATATATATATATATATATATATATATATATATATATATATATATATATATATATATATATATATATATATATGTCATGTCATCTTCCAAACCGCTTATCCTATACAGGGTCGCGGGGAGTTGCTGGAGCCTATCCCAGCCGTCAATGGGCGAAGGCAGACTACACCCCGAACTGGTCGCCAGCCAGTCGCAGGGCACACATAGACACTGTCACTGAGCGGGAATCGATCCCACGCTGCCCGCACACAACTCAGGCGTGTGTACCACTACACTATCATATATATATATATATATATATATATATATATATATATATATAATGGCAAATGGCGGCAATGAGACAGAAAGTGAAAAATTTCAAGGGGTTTGAATCCCGGATCCCGATACTTGGGTGGCAATCGGATACGTATTGCGATACTTAAATATTATAGAAATATGAATTAGAAAAAATGGAGGCATGTGTTTCCAGAGTTTTAACCTAAGTGCTATTTGACATTTATTCAAGTGTCTCCACTGAAAAGGGAATAAACTGTTCCAGTAACTGCTCCAAAAGTATGTTATGGAACGTGCAAAACATAATATAACGTAAGGTAATGAAAGTATCATGATACTTCACAATATGATATTTTTTCCAAGCCCCAATATATATATGCACATTAGTGGTGTCAAGCGATTACATTTTTTAAACGAATTAATTTGCAACATCTTCCATAATTGATAGCGGTTAATCGCATTTTTCAACTACAAATTTTCTGCGAAGCTTGGAACAGAACCTGATCGATTTGACTGCAGCGTAAGCAAGCTGGTCCTGAATATCCTGTCAGTGCATGTAACACACAGACAGAGACAAAGAGACCCAAATAGCCAACAGAAATATTGTAGGTGTATTCCACGTAGTATGTGCACACTGATAGGTTTCTAATGATGCCTTACCACCGGATGTGATGAATATGAGGTTTCATCAAGGACAATCTCTCCAACGATCCTTCTACTGAGCCTTAGCAAGCATCTGAAAACAACAGCCTTAAAAAAACAGTGTCTCATTAATGGGTGTAACCACCCATAAATATGTATGAGACTATTACCCATTCCTCCCTGACCATATTACAGATGATCCGTGATAAAATGTGTTTCTTTCACTGATAAAATGTACACTTTAAATGAAACACTGAATGGAATTCAGAGTGCTATACGCATTCATTATGAAGATGAGGCTCGACTGGTTGCCGACATGGGATTTTGCATCTCCATTATACAAGTTTAACTCTGACAATTGCTTTGCATTCCGATGTGGTGTTGAGTTAGAAATTGCTGTTTCTGTGTAGCTGTAGTCGCTGAAAATAAATTACGTAACACAGCAGGTTGCTGCCTTTGAAATCAATTTGCATCTTAAAATGATTAGAGATATTTGTATGTAGCCTTATGTATCTTCTCTCACAGGATATTGCTACTATGCAGTTGTGTGCCAACAAGCTGGATAAGAAAGACTTTTTTGGCAAGTCAGACCCCTTCCTGGTTTTCTATCGCAGCAATGAAGATGGAACGTGAGTCTGAGAAGCCTCGTGGGCTACTATTAGTTTGTGAAAAAGAAATGATTAATTATTATGCTATTTCTTGGGATGTGTGAGTGTAAGTGTTCCTTATTTTTAAACAGTGTATATGAACTCAATTTCTAATTCGGTCCGGGATTTGTAAAGGTTTGTGAAATTTTGTTAGCTTTGCATTTGAACAATTTCACACAAGATTTGTGTACAAATACCATTAAAACTATGCAATATCTTTGTACATCCAGTAAGCTAACAAGGTAGAATTGAAGGTATTTGGTTTTTTTTCTTTGGTTTTGTTCACCTCATAAATAATTAAAAGTAGATCGTTTTATCAGTATAATGAGTGACCCTCAACTGTAGTGCCAAAAAAACCATTGCTTGGTAGTCCGCAGTTGTTGTTGTTCTGCAACTGGTGCAAGTCTATTTTCTCAGGAATTTTGTTGGAGAGCCACACACTTTATCACAACCACATTTTGGAAGCAGGCACAGCGATTAAATTTTCATTTACAGAAGCTAAAACTCTGGAGTTGAAGTGCTTCAAAAGTTTGCCTTTTGTGTCTAACCAAACAGTGCCATCTCAATAAACAGTCGTATGTAAAATATAAATTCTCAGAAGAAAGCCTAGGAAAATTCTATGAGCACTCTGGTGATGAAACAACTATGTGTGGATGAACAATATTCACATTACTTCTATCTGGTTTCAGTTGTTTATCATTCTGATTCAAATAATCCATTGAGACTTAGCTCAAATATCTTTGTCCGAGCAAAACATCTGCTCATGTCCCCTAGACAAACTGACGTAGACACTACACAGAAAGTAAATGCTGTGCGAGTATCATCAAGAAAGTAAATGAACTCTGTTTCGTGTCATCTGTTTGTTTCTCAAAGTGTTTTCCACTCTTCTCGCAGATTCACCATCTGCCATAAAACAGAGGTGATCAAGAACACGCTGAACCCGGTGTGGCAGCCCTTCACCATCCCTGTTAGAGCTCTCTGCAATGGCGACTATGACAGGTCAGAAAACATCTGCCAGAATCACACATACGTGAATGCAAATAAATTGCACAGTAGAATGGCGGATGTTTTGATCATGCATGTAGAGTATTTTATGCGCGCATCATTCCACTATATAAACTGATGTAGGAACCCTGAATACATTGGAGGCGGACTTTGGAAGTAGATGACATCACCTGTTGCCGTGGCGGTCAGAATAATGCCAGCAGTCGGTCATTTTGTCCCGGGGACCAGCGCTGGTGTTATTGAGATTGCTTCGGTTTCACACCACACGCTGCATTACATTGACATTCCGACTGTGCCGAGCAGATGTGACAGCCACTTGCAGCCAGGTGCACTTTGCATGTACTTAACGCCTTTCACGGCTCCTGTGTGCACTTGTCCTTGTTGGAATATGATCATAGTATTACACACCTAAAAGTGTGAACATTGGATTGAGCTGCATGGCATTTGAGATTTTTCTCTGCACCAGTAAAATAAAACAACAAAATCTCTTATGATGCAAATCTTTCAACATGTAATATAGTAGACCGGGTGCATTTATCATGCTGCCCTTTGTTTCCCGAGCCAGTATAACTCAAAAGCAGTGAATAGCAGAATTACTGGGGGCTATTACCGGCATATTTGCTATCCTCAGGAGACACAACTCCTTTCCATGTGGGAATGAAATTAAATGTTAATGGGTGAGCTGAGTAAGCCTTGTCATCATGTTACTACAGTGGCCCCAAGTGCAAAACACAAGAATAAAAAACTAAACAGCAAATGGGAGAAAAAACAACATGAAAACATAACCTTAAAAACAACAGCAAATTAAAAAACACGAAAACAAAGAACTAATCACAAGAGCAAATCAAAAAACACGAAAACAATCAAAAACTAATCACAATAGCAAATGAAAATTCACAAAAATGAAAAACTAATAACAACAGCAAATTATAAAACACCAAAATGGTAAAAAATAGCAAAGGGAAAAAAAACTAAACGCAACAGCAAATCAAAAAACACACACAAAAATAACAAACCCAAAAATCAACAGTCACAAATTCAAATAACCAAACAAACAAAAAAAAAAAGCTAATTTCAACAGCAAATGAAAAAAAAAACACATAAACAAATGACTAACGACAATGACATGTTTGGACTGGAACTGGTTTGTACATGGGAGAATGGCTGATTGGACACCCATATTGCTTGTTTTTTCCAATATCGTGCAGCCTTACTTTATATATAATAGAGTTATAATGTATGAGTATCATTTCAGTAGCTTGAGGTCGGGCCGAGTGTCCTCTTTTTTGGAAATCCAAATATGGGCACCCTATTCTAGCGCCACTATTTTTATATACAGTACATCTGTAGTGACAACAAATGCACCCATGACCATTTGACAGTTTCTGAAATTGTCCTACACATACGACACATGTGACATAGTAATGAATGTACAGTAGCTGTGAGGCAGAGTACCGACGTTTAAGAGCAGAATGTTAAGTGAATATCGAACATCAGGCCAACTTTTGTCCACTGAAGGATAGTTACGCCATCTGTGCAGCCCAACCTCTTTTAAATGTGTCCTTCATAAAATTGATAGGTGTATATACCGAGATTGTTTGTAATGTTTTTGTTATGTGGTTCTTGACAAATCTGGAAAGAAAGAAAGAAAGAAAGAAAGAAAGAAAGAAAGAAAGAAAGAAAGAAAGAAAGAGAGAAAGAAAGAAAGGAAGGAAGGAAGAAAGAAAGAAAGAAAGAAAGAAAGAAAGATAATGCCCCTCCTGTCTAGTCCGCTATGAGTCAGATTCCCCCCGCCCTGCCCTTCACCCAAATACCAACCACCAATCCGACAGAAAAATGTAATTGTGGTTAGTCATTTGTTCATGTGTTCTTTTGGATTTTCTGCTGCGATTAGCTTTTTGTTTTGTTTTTTGATTTTTGCTTTACTCTTGTGTTTGTTTGTTTGTTTTTTTTCTGTGTGTGTGATTTTTGATTATGCTGTTGCAATTAGTTTTTTCTTTTTTGTATTTTGAATTGCTCTTGTGATTAGATTTTGGGGGTGTTTTGTAATTTGCTGCTGTAATTAGTTTTTTTTTTTTTGTCCCTCGCGTCCAATCAGCCTTGAGTCAGATTCCCTCTGCCCCCCCGCCCCCACGTACCAACCACTTATGTCAGGTCGTTGTGGTTAGTCATTTGTTCATGTGTTGTTTTGGATTTGCTGCTGCGATTACTTTTTATTTTTTTGTTTAGTTGTTTGTTTTTGTGTTTTCTAATTTGCTGTTGAGTTGTGGTTGTTTTTGTTTTTGTAATTTGAATTTCAGTTGTTTTATTTTTGTGTTTTTCGACTTGCTGTTGTTTAGTTTTTTGTTTTTGTGGTTTTTCATTTACTTTTGTGTTCAGTTATTTATTCTTATATGTTCCACTTCAGCGATACCTCATGTTACAGTCAAAAATGTGCAACTAAATCAAATGGACAACAAATGGTCTACGCGATTCAATATAAAACTTAACAGCAGAAATAAAATGTCATGTAGCTAGCAGCCACAACAAAAAATAACTCCAATTTTTTTTTTCATGAAGTTGCCTAACCACTTGTTGCTAGGCAACATAGGACAGAGCTCTCCACTGCCCCACACAGGAGAGAGAGTCAAACACCACAGGGACACTGTCATTAACGTGAAACCCAACTGTATAAGTACCATGAATTTCATTATATACTTTCATTTTGCAATTGAGGTGGTACTCATGTGTTTCACCCAAGTGCCATCACAGTGTACAAGAATATTTCAACATATGTACCTTGAAAAGCTTCCTCTGTCAAATTTAGAGCTTCAGTGGCATTTTTGGACTATATTTCTGCAGGGAGTGCATTGGAACATTTATAACCCAAAATGAAAACAATACATCAACAAGGCAGCTAAATATCACCAGAGGATATATATTGGGCTAGAGAATGTATCAAAAAGTTGACAGCCGAACTCAAAACACCATCATGACTGAGAGCCGTACCATTCGGCTGCCTCTTACAAGAGAGTGGTAGTCATTAGATCGTGACAGAACCCCAATATATCACAAGAATTAGAGAATCAATGACACTGAAGCGTGTTCATTAAAATGGAGACTGCATAGCGTAGTCACTTTTGCAGTCACTTTCTCTTTGCTCCTCAAAGCACACCGACCATTTGATAGAGCCCTTTGTAGTTTTGACTCTTCAATTCTGTTGATTCTGTGTGCCCTATTTTCATTACCAATGGAAGTCTAGCACAAAACGCAGTCTAACTGTTGCAACGGTGGAGTTTTCTTTCTTTTGCTATTGTGCTTGACTTTGCATAGGAAGAATCGTGCATAACAGTGCGTTTGCGCTGTTGTGCGATGTTGTTGTGCGACGTCGCGGCAACCCTCATTTGCATTAAAATCAGGGCAATCGAAGCACACCACGTTGTACTTGACATTGCCGAAACAGAAATAGGCTTGCTGGGGTCCGTCGTGGGGTCCAGGTATAGTCCAATATCTCCCCTTGTGGATGATGTAGTCGTGAGCAATTGAAGACCGCCTTAATTTCACCCACGACTGTGCGTCCGTTTGCGACTGACCTTCTATTAAGATGATGTCGCGATAATGGGGTAATATTTATTTAATTAATGAACACAGACTGGAGTTTACCGCCTGCAGTGCTCTCAACCGCCACTTTAAAGGTTTAAACCGACGAAAAACATATTAAGTCAGTTATTAGAAGGCTGATACAGAAAAAGGGTTTTTAGTTTGTTTTTGAGGCGTAGAGGTTAATATATTTTAGTTAAGCACACACAATACACAATGCAGTTTTACACTCTAAAAACAATTGGGTCAAAAAGAACAGTTTTGGGGTTAAATGTGACCCAATTGCTGTGTTAAAAAAGGACCAACCCGGACTTGGGCCAATAATAATAATTGGGTTATTCAGTTTTGAACCAAATTCTAGGGTTAAATGAACACAACAAATTGGGTCAAAACAATATAAATAATTGGGTTATTGCACTATATTATTTATTTATCTATTTATTTATTTATTTAAATATAATGACCGTCATGACCGAAAGAACAAGATCTCGGATACAAGCGGCCGAAATGGGTTTCCTTCGCAGGGTGTCTGGGCTCTCCCTTAGAGATAGGGTGAGAAGTTCGGCCATCCGGGAGGGACTCAGAGTCGAGCCGCTGCTCCTCCGCGTCGAGAGGAGCCAGTTGAGGTGGCTCGGGCATCTGATTAGGATGCCTCCTGGACGCCTCCCTGGTGAGGTGTTCCGGGCATGTCCCACCGGCAGGAGACCCCGAGGACGACCCAGAACACGCTGGAGAGACTATGTCTCCCGGCTTGCCTGGGAACGCCTTGGGATCCTTCCGGAAGAGCTGGAGGATGTTGCTGGGGAGAGGGAAGTCTGGGCTTCCCTGCTGAAGCTGCTGCCTCCGCGACCCGACTTCGGATAAGCGGGAGATAATGGATGGATGGATGGATAAATATAATGCTAAGGCTACTGCCCTTCCCCAAAAACGCAGTAATAACAAGAAGTGAAAGTTTCACAAAATGTGTATTCATCTTCAGGCACATCACTATTGACATTGACATAATTTCACACGGGCTGTAATGAGTTGAGTCTTGAAAAGTGTGTTTAGCTATATTGCCCTCTTGAGGAGAGTTGCGCTCAACAGTTTTCAATCTCCAAGCAAGGCAACCAGAACCACTCTGGTAATCATAAAAATGTTCCTGTGGATTACAGTAAATATATAAAGTTAATAGGCGACATTATTTGGAGAACGCACAGTTCTTGTGAAGTGTGGGGTGCAGCGAACCTTAAAACTGAAACATGTAGGGCAACACAAGACTTGTGTTAGTGATTAAAAACAAATTCTGGTAGTACAATGACTCAATTTGGAGTAGAGTATGGACCAGTTTAGAGCAACGTATGGCTGGTGGACAGTTCAGTTCAATTGTGTGTGAACCAAGGGTTATAGTAGTACAGGATAATTCACATTTTTTTATTTTCATTTAATGTTTACCTTATCAAAATTTCAGTTTGTTTCAGCTGCTAGTTTTTGTGTTCTAAATATTTTTATGTAGTTATACACTTTACCATTTTAGTCCTCTTTTTTTCGACAAAGGTTTGTTGTCTAGTTTTGGTGGAGTGTTTTATTTTATTTTATTTTTTTTTTAGTTTTAGTAATTTGTATGAACTGTAATGACCTTTGTGACATGAAATGACAGCAATTCATGTCATGTGTTCAATTTGTCCATTCTTTGTGGCAGTCCTTTATCTGAAAACCGCCAAATAGAGGTTTTTCGCAAAAGGAGACAAAAATGCCAAGCCAACCAAGTCAATTAGTCAAATAGAGTAGCATTGCTATAGCTTGGGAAGTAAGAAAAGCTGAATTTATAATGGACATATACTTACGTAACCATTCTCTAATCTTGGTCTTTCAACTTTGGTGTGTTGTAATGCCAAATGCATAGGTGTTGAGGACATCAATGGCGGGAATCCTCCTGATGACAGAGAGGCACATCATTCATGTTTTTTTTTCAACTTGAATGGTTTACACATTTTAGGAAACAAATGAGTTGAATTGAGTTGCACAAGTACTTGTACATTTTCTGTTGATGAACTACAGTACGGTACGATGTTGTTGACTAGACTTGCCCCGGCACCAAAATGAAGGTGTGCCTGTTTTTACTCAGCGCGCATGGGCCCCTGCCTCACAAAATAGGGCCCAATGTATTTCCTCACCCTGGTTCTTGATAAGGTCCATCTATTTTTCCATCCTGTAGTCTGTGGCAGACTTTTTAAGATCACCAGTGGTAACCTGTTCTGTCCCACTTGGTTTTTCTTCTGTCTATTGGTGGTGCGTGCAGTGCATTCCATTTTCGTAAGTTTGCTATAAATCATAGCCATCCTGCCAGGCTGCCTTTTATCTTCCTGCACTTGGGTCCACCAGGTTCTTCGAAGGGCGACTCAACGTCTAAGATATATGAAGATAAAATAGTTTGAAAATAAAATAAAATAACAACTGTGTTGAACTATGAATGGATTCTTACAGCCATTTTTTCCACACTGTCAGTAGTATTGTAGTAGGTTTCAATGAAGCACTCAGTTTGCTGTGCAGAGCCAGCAGGTGCTGCATTTTTAAAATTCAGCAGTGTTGCAATTCATATTTAACCTTATTTCTGCTAGCAGTGGAACACACTGTTAAATCATTGAATTGCACTGTCGCCCTCATAAATAATATGTTCTATATTTCAGGACTGTAAAAATAGACGTCTATGACTGGGATCGAGATGGAAGGTAAAGACATGTTACCCCAGTGTGAACCTTACAGTTATGTGACATATTTTTAAAGATATGTTCCTGATAAGTCTTTCTTCCAGAGGTGGGCATTTTACTCAATTTTGCTCGTCCGTCATTCGTCATCCGTCAGCGGCCGGGGTACCCGTCCCTCATTCGTCAGTGAAGAACTGAATTGTTATTGTCAGTCCATCAGTCAGTCCGTCATTTAAATCCATCAGTTAGTCCGTCAGAGGTCTGTTGGTCCATCTGTCCGTCGCCAAAAAAAAACATCACAAAAACGGGCGTCCACCAATGCCGATTAACGGTCGGTCACTGACAGACCGACGGAGCAGTCCTTCACTAACGGACGCGGTTAGTGAAAATTACATTGACGGATAAAACCACACTTCCGTCATTTGTCAGTCCGTCTAATTTTAAAAGGTGTTCCAGTCAATTATCAGCAAAACGGGCGTCTATCAGTGATGGACCAGTTCATCTGTCTGACGGAATGCCCACCTCTGTTTTTTTTTTTTTTTCGTTGCACAATGTGATAAATTTACATTATCACATATCTCCGACATAAAACCTCTCTGGCCTATAACAGTTTTAAATTGTGATAGTTGTTTAATGTTTCAAATAATGTACAATAATTTACTGCTGTGACTGCATGTGTGTCACTGCTTCCTGGTCCTGAATGAGAATCATTTGTGTCATAGATTAAAGACATTTTGAATCGTCACTGCTGGAAATTTGTCCTTCAGCCAGCTTTGTTTATTTAGTGTTTTTCAAAAGGTCAACATAATCATTAATTTTCTATTCAGACACAATTCTTGACTGACAGCATATAGGCCATTCATTAGCATCTAGACTTTGCTGTTTTCCCACCTTTCCTATATGCAAAGTGTAGAGAATATGGTTTTGATCGGAGGCTACTTGATTTTCCCTTCGATTGCCTTCTTCTTTTTGCATCGCTGTTAAAATGTTTAACAGTGTTTGTTCCAAAATGCTTTATAGTGCACACAGCCGCACTCTCTCTTTAAACTCCACTTTACAGATGCCGTGTCTGCTGGGCGGGTGGTGTTTATTGTGGTAATGAAATTTGTTGGTATTAGATAAAGTGCAGCTAATTACAGCCCCCTCTGAGAGAGAAAAGGAAGCATTAATTTAAGGTGATGTGTTTATTTACACAACACATACAGTGACTACTTGGGGAAGTGTACCCAGCCCCAACCCATATCAGCTTCTATACTTTAACACAAACACTTAACCATTTGAATATTCCTATATAACAATTTTTTTCATCCCAACTTATCTTACTTGTATTTGTGTATATTTATGAATGGAACATAAAACTCACACAGTGACAATGCAGCAATGTGGGGTAGGGCTGTGCAATTAATCGAAATTCAATTACAATTACAAATATTTGTTTACACAAAGAAATCGTACTTGAATTCATACATTCGCAATTAAAAAAAGGAACAATTTTTAACTAATTTTATAAATTTTGGTTGGTCCAAAAGAAACTTACATAATCGTAGTCTTTCAAAGAATGCATTTAAACATTTTCTTGTTTTGCACCAAAAAATAAATGATCGTTTGAATAATCATGATTTCAATTATTACCAAAATAATTGTGATTAATATTTGTTTCCTAATCGAGCAGCCCTAATGTGGGGTAATCAGGCAGACCCACAAAAGGAGATGTGAATAGGCTTGACACTTTGTCTCAGATGATGACATTTGGATTCATGCTCGCCCACGTGTGGGTGTGTGTCTGCAGCCATGACTTCATTGGCGAGTTCACCACCAGCTACAGAGAGCTGTCTCGGGGGCAGAACCAGTTCAACGTCTATGAGGTGAAACCCAAAAGAATGTCATTCAAATGTTATTGTAATAACACAATTTCATTTCCAGCGCAAGGCATATGAAATTTTATTGCAGAAGTAACATGCTGCAACACAATCGGTAAATGCTGGTAAGCAAGCAAAAGCAAGCAAAAAAAAAACTAATTGTAAATATTCACTTACTTTTTTTGTCCACCCTCAAATAGCTTAAATTGCAGGATTTATTTACGGGGAAAAATTGAACGTGCAGAATGTTCATTTGGTTGAATCATTTGTGGATACTGTAGCTGATGATGGATAGTGTTTGCTATGAATGCCAAAAATGGCTCCTCTCCATCAGCTGTATTGATATACTGTCATTTCAATTTCAATTTGTAGACAGTCACAATGATGATTGTTGCATTCATTTCATTTTAAAGCATTTTGATAATTGTCTACAGTAACCTCATGCACCCCTTTTTCCTCATCCGGACAGGTTTTAAATCCCAAGAAGAAGGGCAAAAAGAAGAAGTATGTCAATTCAGGAACTGTGAGTCTTTCAAGCTACTCTGCAACTTGCTTGTTTATGGGGTGGCAGCAGCTCAGCTGTGAGGACTTGGGCTTTGAAGCCACGGGTTCCAGTTCCGCTGTTGTCAAAAATAGAATAATGGCAACTAGTTGTGGTAGAAATGCTGGATGCTTGATGACTACTGTTGAGGTCCCTTTCAGCAAGGCACCCTCATCACCTCCGCCGTGGTACAGCACTGTTTGCACACCTGTTTCACTCTGAATCTCTCCTTGCTCCTGCATTTGTGTTCTGGTTCTCTGTGAGGGGTGCAACCAGGGATGTACTGGGACCAAAATTTGACCCAAGAATATTCGCTAAAGGCGGTGAAAATGAATCATCCACAGGAGGGGTGGGGGTATTCGTGATGTGCGGCCGTCACGCTCTGAAACTTAATCGTTACCGGGGTCGGACGGCTGCTGGCTGCCGAAATGGCCAGGACAGGCCCAGAAATACACGGCTGTTCAGGAAATTTCACATACTTTCCCGAAATGCCTGATGGCCACCCCGCCCCTGGGTGTAACAAAAAACATTTCCATCCATCCATCCATCCATCCATCCATCCATCCATCCATTATCCAATCCGCTGATCCTCACCAGAGTGTAAATTCAATTTCTACTTAACCCATTAAGGATGGGAGCGCATAACCGCCTTTGTACCACTAAAGACGGGAGCGCTGTTGTGTGTTTCTCCCTTTAAAGCTGGAGAGCGTACACGTCATTTTCTTTTTTTTAATCCAATTCTTGGTCTCTCAGCCAATGAAATGCATCAGAATATACATGTGATGGTGTTGTCTGTGCATAATCGGAATTTTTTCGAGGAGTAATGGCCGCACAGTCGATCGCGGGAGCTCTGATATAAGTCACGGCAGTGATATAGACGGCATGCTTGGGGACTTTAAAGCCGTGAAACCATGGTTATGGTTAAACCATGGTTAATATATATGTTCGTAGACAGTGACGATTTAAACGTCTTTGTAAGAGAATACAGCATGGTAATTACCACTAATTTTTTTTTTAATTAAAATAATGCTTCACTTGCATCTTCGATTGAAACAGTAAATATTAATCAACTTGGGCCTGTGTAAAAGCCACATTTAAGATCTCAAATTCTTTTTTGAATTATGTTTCTATCTGCTACAAGGACTGAGATATTAATTATTTTGTAGGTGGCGAATATGTCAGGTTTTCAAGGTGGACTCCAAAGACAACCGTAGGTTTTCGAGAGATGTCTCACGAGAGGCTTCAGACTTTAATGGGTTAAAGCATTATAATGAGTATAATAAATTAAAATGTTTTTTTTTCCATTGACATTTTATGTTATGTTACCCACACCAATTATCTTTCGTGGCTTTCTTTCCCAATGTCTGCTATGCCTTCTGGCAACCTATATGAGTGTGTCATGTATGTGGCTCCGTTTCCATTTCACTTTGTTGTTTACCACTCTTTTTATACATGTGTATGTGTTTTGTGTACATGTGTGTGTGTAAAAACAAGGTAACTCTGCTGTCCTTCAAAGTGGAGTCTGAGTACACCTTTGTGGATTTCATCCGAGGAGGGTGAGTGGAATAATGATTAGCCTGCTCTCACTGTGTCAATGCCACCCAGTTTTGTGCACACGTATGCATGTGAGTCTGTGTGTGTGTGTGTGTGAGGGGGGGGGGGGGGGGGTCGTATGCGTGTGCTTTGGCACTACAAAGGCTTTGTAAGCATCGGAATGAATTCATATTGACTTTGACAAAATTGCACCTGAGGAATTGTGCACTGCTAAATCTCATATGTAAACACCTTTATATATTCAGTTCATTCACTTATAATTGAGTATTTTATTTGTTTTCGTCCAACCAGAATGTGGGAGCATGAATATTGTCAAAGCATACTAAATAGGAATTAAAACCTGATAACATCGCATTCTGTTGTCTTGATTTGCCTTGGTATACAATACTGAGCAATTTTATTAGAACACAATTCAATGTAAGGCCACAAGCTGTCTTAAATAACAACACTGCTACCTGTAATGGTTAGCTCATTCACTGCCAGACATTTTCATCGTAAATATAAATAAGTTCCTGGAACTGAATGGCTGGACTGTGAAAAGACAAGTAAATTCGTCAATGGCAGTGAATGAGTTAATGGCCCAGTTGGTAGAGGCTCTTTCACCAAATAATATTTATGATGCTAAAATATACTGTCATTATTATCGTCCTTCTTGAATTTTCACATGAATTTTCACTCTATTGCATGCACATTCACTTGATTTTTGTTGTAGTTGTTATTTATTGACTTTTGGGGTGAATTTCTTGTGCACCAGGACGCAGCTCAACTTCACTGTTGCCATAGACTTTACAGCATCAAATGGTAAGATTCTTAAGGCCATTTCACATTGCACCTACTACAATCAACTCATTCAATGTATGTGTGCTGCTGCGGTGAAAGTGCGCAGTGCCATGCAGCGGAGGCTGAGGTGGGCCCCCGAAATCGGAAAATGTTGAATTTGTGTGAGCGCGATGTGACGACATCTTGGTGCATCCCATTAGAGAGATTCTGGTGGCGTGATTTGTGAGTGAAAATAGCAGGAAATTTTGTAAGGGGTTTACAGTCAAAATAGAACTATGGTGAACATGGAGGAATTACTAATCACTGCGACGTGCCGGTGTTCCACGCTTTCGGACACAAGACTGGCGACGTAGCATGATGTGGTAGAGAAAAAAAAAAGCTCTCTGCTCAGCTTGAAGTACATCTCAAAGCAGCATTTATGGAGCTGTAGCTCATGGGCGAGCCTAAACTCCCCCAGATCCTACTGTGACATGATAGTTGGATGAACCAATACCCTCCTTTGCTGCTCCTCCTTATTCTGAGCAAAACTAGGTCTTTTTTCATTGAAATGATGACAAAGAGATATTGCCAAGCTGCATCCCACTTTCCCGCTCGTTTGGATGTGAAGGCACCGGGCTACTTCCCAACCAGCGGCAAATGTGTGCACGCTTGCACTGTGCCACTGTCAACCCTGCGCTGTCTTGTGCCCTGTGCAATTTGATGACAGTGTAATAGAACAAAGAAGCTTTACAAAAAAAAAAAAAATGGTCCATCAGTGACCAACGCGGTTAATGACAATCACTTTGACGGACGAAAATCCATTTCCGTCAGTGCTCAGATCGTCATTTTTAAAAAGTGTCGCCAGCATAATGGTTATCCGTCGGTGACGGGCTGACAGACAGGTCCGTCACTCTGATGGAATGCCCACCTCTGATGCTTTCAATTTTAATATTTTATACCATCTGGTTATTATGCATAAATGTTTTTGCAGTAAGGGCTGTTGTGATTCCTCCTACTGTGTGTGTTTGGGCTGTGTGTTTCTGGTTCTGGTATACTCTACCTCCATTAATTACCCAATAAGACATAAGAAGCATCATATCACATTAACCGTCCGTTTGTTCGGTTGGAGAAAGACGGCAGGTGGCACATTTCTCCTTCTCTTTATTTTTTTTTGTTTGCCTCCCTGCAAGGTAATCCATCCCAGCCCACCTCACTCCACTATATGAGCCCCTACCAGATGAATGCGTATGCCATGGCCCTGAAAGCAGTGGGTGAGATTATCCAAGACTATGACAGTGACAAGCTCTTTCCTGCTTATGGCTTTGGCGCTAAGCTGCCCCCTGATGGCAAAATCTCCCACGCATTCCCACTGGTAAGAAACACAGCAATGTTTCATATCACCTGTGGAGGACAAGCACACACATATACACAAACACACACAGCGCACCCATAGCAGGATGTGGTTGGGATCAGGAGTTGTTGCTGCGACAACAGCTGGCTAGGAAGTTGTGCTCATCTGCATGCCAGCAAGAGCCTCCCAGCATCGCTTTGCCTTGCAACTTGCGTCCTTCCGCTCAGCTCTCCCGACAGCCCTTACTTTGTCACCAAAATACAATTTACCGACAGTATATGATTCACATATATGCATAAATGAATAGCCCCTTGAGGTGGTGTGGACAGGTAAACAATACTTGACAAAACAGGAAATAATACAGAGCAGGAAGCAAGACTAGCTAAGGTTCAATATGTAGAAAGAACCTCTTAGCTTGAACGCCGTCTATTCCAGGTTGCCGGTTGCCCATCACACATGGAGTTATTTTTTTAGAAAAATCAGGTATGTCAAACTTATTTTTGGCCACATTGCAAAGAGCCATCGTGACAGCATACAAAACCTTAATCATGTCATTGTTTCTTACATATATACGAACACAATTGTCCCCACTTTTGATTGTTTTTCTTTTTCAACATTGTTGATTGTTTTGCTTTTTTAACAACAAATTTAATTTGAATTTATGTTGAGAAGGGATTTAATTCAAATAAATGCTTGCAAAACCAGTTAAAGCGGAAGTCAACACAAACATATTTTTTTCAAGAATAGATTTTATGCAAGCCCACTTGTTGAAACAGGGCATTCTGATAAATATTGCGTTTGTGGAATAAGTGTTTATCCACTCGTTTTAGCCATCTCCGGGGGCGGCCATTTTGTCTGCTGTCGACTGAAAATGACATCACAACTGCTCACAACGACCAATCATGGCTCAGATTCAGAGAACAGGTCAGCTGTGATTGGTCATTGTAAGCAGTTGTGATGTCATTTTCAGTCGACAGAAGACAAGATGGCCACCCCCGGAGATGGCTAAAAACAAGTGCATTTTGCTACTTAATTTATATTCCACAAACACAAAATTAATCAGAATGCTGTGTTTCAACCAGTGGGCCTGCTGAGAACATATTCTTGAAAAAAAATATATTCTTGGGTTGACTTCCGCTTTAAGTGGAGAAAAATTGCAACTTTAGAAACAGATTTTCTGGAAAACGGAAAAGAACAAATTCATTCATCAAGAATAAAGTAGACATACTCTTTTGATTTAGTGAGCCACATGGAATTATGTGGCAGACTGAAACTGGTCCCCTTGGCCTTGTGTTTTACACTTGTGCTTTGGATGCTCATTGAGCCGATGTCTCCCGAATTGTGATTTGCTGAAGTCGTCGTATTCTCTCTTGAAAATCTTACTCAAATCCACACTTCTACTGCCTTCGTGCCATGCACTATAAGGTAACAGTTTCAGGATAATTTGGATAATTCACTTGTAATCCCCTGCTTCAGTTGTGTGCAGTGCTTGTACAAACCTAGCCATGAAATTGTTGATACAAATAAAAATGTATATATATATATATATCCTTTTCCGTTTATTTTTTTATTCAGTTAACAGGTAAACCTCACCTCCCTCCCAAAAAATTGTCCACCCCAAGTCCTACATTTTCTTCATATACATTCGTCTGATTGATAAGTAATACTTGATTTATATATTTTTTTAACAAAAACAGATAAAAAAGATTCATAAATTACTATCAAGAACAATAATAAATAATAATGAACAGGCATGAATACCAACATATAGAGAAGCACCACTGACAATGTATAAACAGAGCTGGGCATTTTACCAAAAATGTACAGTATCTCCTTCCCTCTGCAGCCGGGGTACGCTGCCACCATCTGTTAATCCGCCTTTTTGTCCCGCGGCACCAAATAGTAATCGCCTATATGCCGGTCCGCCTATCATTTTAAACGGGCTTTAGTGTTTCCATCTACCAACTTTGACCAACTTCCACTAGCAGCCATCAGTTTGAGAACAAACTATATATATATACACAAACATATGTATGTATATACACTGGACAAGGTATATATATTAGGGCTGTCAAACGATTAAAAATTTTAATCGAGTTAATTACATTTAAAAAAATAATTAATCGTAATTAATTGCAATTCGGGGCGGCACGGTGGTCGACTGGTTAGCACGTCCGCCTCACAGTTCAGAGGTCGTGGGTTCGATCCCGGCTCCGGCCTCCCTGTGTGGAGTTTGCATGTTCTCCCCGTGCCTGCGTGGGTTTCCTCCGGGTACTCCGGTTTCCTCCCACATTCCAAAAACATGCATGGTAAGTTGATTGGACACTCTAAATTGCCCCTAGGTGTGATTGTGAGTGCGGATGTTTGTCTCGGTGTGCCCTGCGATTGGCTGGCAACCAGTTCAGGGTGTCCCCCGCCTACTGCCCAAAGACAGCTGGGATAGGCTCCAGCACGCCCCGCGACCCTTGTGAGGAGAAGCGGTACAGATAATGGATGGATGGATGAATTGCAATTCGAACTATCTCCAGAATATGCCATATTTTTCTGTAAATTGTTGTTGGAATGGAAACATAAAAGACCTAAGAGGGCTGTATACATTCAACATACTGTTCATATGTAATGTATTTTTTATTATAACAATAAATCCTCATGAGATGAAAATTCCTTTTTTTAAATTAAAATTTAAATATTAACATTCTTTCTGTAGTAGACAGTATTCTTATTCACTACAAAACAAAAACGAAAAAGGGCCTCAGATCAGTGACAGAAATATTTCAAAATGTGTGCAAACAAAGCGTGTGTGCGGGTGGGTGTGTGCGCATGTGTGTGAGTGTGTAATGTACACATTTTATATGTGCCCCTTGTAATATTCTTAGATTTTATGTTTTTCGAGTGGTCCCTGAAGTGCACACGAATGTGATTTACTCATATGTTATGCTCTGTTCTACTATGAGAGTGAGTGAGAATCAGAACCGTTATCAGCATGTTGTGTGTTAGATTAACTGACTTTATTCACACAAAACAAAACAGCCCTGTTTCTACTCATCCTCAGTTGCGGAGGCAAACCAATTTATTCACATTTCTGAGATTTAAAGATGCTCTCTTCTTTCGAAATGCCTTCGAGTGCAAATGAATACCTGCCTGTTTATTTATTGTTACATCTATATTTTTTAAGAATATGAATACCCCACCCAGAGGGCCTACCTGCTTTACTACTTTACACACGCACGCGTCCGCTCTGCTGCTCACTGCACTGCACAAAGTGGGATTATGCATGGGCGGTCATTCTACGCATGCTTTAAATGCGACAAAGATTTTGATCAATTACAAAATTTCATTACCCATCCCCTCTTTTTCTGTCCGGATGGAGGGAGGATGAGAAGTTGTTTAAAAAGGACGGATTAAGCAAGGACAGAAGTGGGTTTTCGTCCGTCCCTTTCTTCGCCCCTAACAGGGTCAAGTACAGACTGAACGTGTTGTGTTGGATTCTTTTAAAAAGCAAAACCAGTGCATGTTGTCTTCTATGGAGCCGCCTTCATGAATTGCCTGCACAATGCTTTTCATGTGCTTCCCAGTAGTCACATTGCACATATAACGCATGCGCAGAATGACCGTCGATGCATAATGCCACTCAGAAGTTCACAGTGAGCAGCAGAGCGGACGCGTGCCGCCAGCGGAAGTAAAAAGAAGCATTTCGAAACAAGAGGGCAGCTTTAAATTTCAGAAATGTGAATAAATTGGTTTGCCTAAGTGACTGAGGATGAGTAGAGAAGAGGGCTGTCTTGTTTTGTATTAATAAAGTCACTTTAAAGAGGGAACACACGACGTGCTGATACCACCTACAGCATAGCACAAAACAACATATGAGCCAATCACATTTGTGTGCACTTGAGGGACCACTCAGAAAACATAAACTCTAAGAATATTATGATGGCCACATATAAATGTGTACATTATACACACACATACACACGCACATTTTGTTTGCACACATTTGAAATATTTCTGTCACTGTTCTGAGGCCCTTTTGCGTTTTTGTTGATGTAGTGAAAAAGAATACTGACTACTACAGAAAAAATGTTAATAATTTTAATTTAAAAATGTTAATTTTCATCTCATGAGGATTTGTTATTGTAATAAAAAATACATTACATATGGACAGTATGTTGACTGTATATATCCATCTTGTGTGTTTTATCTTTCCATTGTAACAACAATTTACAGAAAAATATGGCATATTTTGGAGATTATCTAGATGTGATTAACTCGATTAAAATTTTTAATCATTTGACAGCCCTGGTTAAAACTCAAATGTTTTTCAATAAAATGCAATAGTATTGCGCTATTACTCAATGTTAAGAATTCTCCTGATGCATCATCATCATCATCATCATCATCATCATCTTCATCACATAACGATGGCAATGTGTTGCAGTTAAATGCTATCTTGGTTAAACAGTTGTAAACAATTCAATCCACTCACGATACTCCCAACCGGTAAGTGAATGTCAATTGGAAATTAGCCAGCTAATGATCTTTAAACAAGGTTTATGAGTGTACGGAGTTTTTTGTTTTTTGGTGGGGGGGGGGGGGGTTGGGGCGGATCGACGGAATGAAAGGACGGAAGCACTTTAGAAGGACGTGGACAGACGGGCAAAGTAGGGTAAGGTGCCCAGCTCTGCAAATTGCTACCCACGTTTTTCGTACACCCCACACATACCTTATCCCGGATTACACGCAAGACAGGCTGGGCGTGTTTCTGTCAATCTCCCCACCGGGCGCGCGCGGGTCACGGTGGCGACTCTGGACGTGTGCTGCGCACTTCCCGCAGATCTCCTCAGCTGCAGTGCCTGCCAAGACCCCACCGTGTCGGCCGTCTTGTCCGGGCCAGCCCCGTGGGCTGCCTCGAACTGCGCCTAGCAGACGTAGAACTGGTGCAGATCCGACCCAAAGTCAGAATCGGCTAAGTACGTCCAATGCTAACAAGTTATACTTGAACCTAAACAATGAGTCAACACACAAAGGTAAAGCTAATATTTATCTTACTGCATACTAGATCTGAGCATCCGTCTATGTGACGGACCGGTCCGTCTGTCCGTCACTGACGGACGCCCCTTTTGGTGACGAATGTCGGGAACAATTTTAAAATAGATGGACCAAGCATAGTCGGGAGCCCCTTTATTTAATCCGTCATTTGTATGTAGTCCATCATCACTCTATTTATCGCGGCAGGGCTTCGATGGCTGCGGCAAGCGCGGTGAAGAACAATAGTGAGGTGTAGTTGCCTGGGAGACGGATTGGAGTGATGGACCAGGCTGTGAACAAGCTTCCATGGCTTAGTAACTCACTCTTTCTCTCTTTCTGTTCAAATATCAGCGAGGGGAGTCAGAAGTTTAGTCAGAATCGCCAATGCAAGCCCGTTTAAAATCAGAAAGAATGATGAATTTCGAGCAAAAAAAGACAAGAGATCAATTCTGGCTGATACATGCATTCATAATGCATTTTGTTTTTGTTTTATTATATTAGTTATTGTATTATTATATTTGTTTTGCAGGGTGGCGACTGTGAGAATCCAAACTGTGTGGGCATTGACGGGGTCATGGAAGCCTACTTCCAGAGTTTAAGAACTGTGCAGCTGTATGGACCCACCAACTTTGCACCTGTTATAAACAAAGTCGCAAAGTGAGTGTTTGGGAATAAATGGCATTTTTATACTTTTATATTCATTTTTTAATACAATTGCAATTGCATTTGTTGATCATTTAAGCTCAATTAAATTTAGATGGCCAAATTAAAAATCCAGATGACGAATGCTTGTTGATTCTGTCATAAACCCTAGGTCATATGTTGTCATTCTATCAAAGACAGTCAAATTATTGTAGACTTGTGTGCAATGTTCCTTTGTATTCTACTTTTAGCCAAACAAATGTGTTCGTGTGTGTGCGTGTGCGTGGGGGGGTGCGTGTGTGTGTTTGTGTGTGTGTGTGCGTGCCAGCTGTGCATCAGAGATAACAGATGGCTCGCAGTACTTTGTCCTGTTGATGATCACAGATGGAGTCATATCAGACATGGTCCAAACCAAAGAGGCCGTGGTCAATGTGAGTAAACACACATGTTTGCGCAGGCACATTTCCAACACATTCCTTTGGCTTTCATTAAATTCCAGCTGATTTATCATGACCAACCATTCAACCCATACCAATCCCATACGGAATCTTTTACTTGGCAATCCCGTAACAATAATTGCTTTACATATAGTCAAAGACCCCAACATCCTGTGCTCATGAGAATTGAGTACACAAAAAGTAATAATTTTGTAGGTAAAAGACATATCTGGGGTGACTAGAACAAGCTTTGCATTAGCATGAATTATTGTAGGACTTATAGTTATAGTCATGATTATAAGTCTAATAATACACTAGCATATAATACTTGCATTATCATAATGAATTGTAACTTGTAATTATTATTAGTAACTGTGTTTTTGAGGGGACCATAATATGCCTGAAAACTCATCAATTTTTGCAAGACCATGTATCCTGGTGAATGTGTTTTAGCTGTCCTGAACATAGTTCCCAATAACTCCCTCAGTAGCACCCCTGGAACATTAGCACAAATCAGCAAGTATGCCATTTTGATCGATTTCCAGGGATTGTATTTTGACCAACTCTTCCACTGCCAAAGAATTCACCCAAAAGAACACCAATCGAGAACAGATTTCCTACCTAGCAGAGATGGGCACTTGACCCTATTTTGACAGTCTGTCCACCGTCCACGACCTGGGAACCCATCCGTACTCGTCCTTTTAAAATGCTTCCGACCTTACATTTTGCCAGTCCCTCCCCACCGCCGCAAAAAATAAATAAATAAATGATAAAAAGCATCCATCATGCATGCCATGGGAGAGATGATTAAAGGCAGAGGTTTCATGATTCATAAATATTATTTCAATCTCATTAGATGCCTAATTTCCTATTCACATCCACTTACCGGCTGGGAGTATATTTTTATTTTGTTATTTCACAATAAAATAATTATTGCAAAATAATGCAATGTTATTTTAGGAGGAGAACAAAAGACTTCAACTTCCAGGTCGTAGCTTTAAGTGTACGGCATCGCTGCATGAGCATGTATGACGATTTGAAGAGATTTTTATGCTCTAGAGATGTCTCAGACAAAGATATACTTGGCATGCAAAGAGATAAGGTATGTACTAAATGTTAAAAGTTAGTTAACAAATCAAAAAAGTTGTCCACCTTTTTCCTCGTCAGTGAAATGGGAGTTATTACATGTTGAACCACTAGAGAGCAGACTATGACTGTGAGTTCAACGTTACTGCAAGGAACGTACATGAAAAATGTTGTGCAGCAGCTAATATGGTTTTCCGTGGCATTGCAGAAGAGAACATTGGTCTTTCTTTTTAAAAGAACCCAACACAATACGTCAGTCGGTATTTGACCTGGTTGGAGACGATTACACGGATGGACGAAAACCCACTCCCGTACCTTGCTTAGTCCGTCCTCTTTAAAAAGCTTCTCGTCCTCCGTCCTCAAAATGGGTGGCACCATTTGTCCCCGGGACGGAATGCCCATCCTTCCTACCGAGACAGTTGGGCGATGCCAACTTTGCCATCTTTTAGGCCTACTCCCTCTAATATGCATAGAGCACCTTGTCAAAGTTTGATGATAATTTTGAGGATTTGCCAAGCCAAAGGTGTGAGGAGCCGCTCATCTCAGCTTTCAGCTTTATTTATCGTTGTTTCTACTGCATCATAGTGAGACGTGTGGTGTCCATTTTTTGCTTGGGCTACAGGCACCATAAATGTCCTGTCCTTCAGTTGACCTTACCCTGCATTTCTGAATCGTGTAGTGACAGGTTAATTGCTCTACCGTTTTGTAGTGAAATAAAATACATTTTGCTTTTGCATTTTGCCCTGCAAGTGTGATTCCTATGTCACAATTTATCTCTCTGCTGTCAATGCTATGAATGTTCATGTCTTTTTTCTTTTGTGCTGTTTCCTGTGCAGGCAGCATCACTCCCGCTGTCTATAATCATCGTAGGTGTCGGGCCCGCTGAGTTTGATGGTGAGTATTACATTTTTGAAGAATAAGATACGATTGGGAAAAAAATAATAATCATTTAAAATGGAGCCAACTACTTGTACTACTTCTAGTACTATTTAAAAAATAACTTAATATAGCTTAAAGGGGGAAGTCAACCCGAAAATGTTAAATAAATTATAATAATATATTGATAAATTACATTATGTTCTATGCGGCTCCACTAGTCTAAATGCTAGGCTTTTTTGTGATGACTAAAGCCGCAAATTGGCACACCCACTTTTGCTGGTTTTTTTGGAGGTTTTTTTGTTCTCCACCTCAGGCTGTCAACGTCATCGCAGGGAGGCTTGATCCATGTTGTTCCTTTTTTGGTTTGTCACGTTCTGTTGTCACCTAGTATCTGAAAGTGATTAATTGCCACAAAAATTCATTTGCACATTTGTACTCTCGTCCATTTCAAGCTGTGAAAATATAAAAGCGGGCGGCACAATATTTTGTTTTTATTAACATGAAACAAAAACGCAAAAGGGCCTCAGATCAGTGACAGAAACATCATGTGAGTTCCTATGAGGGAAAAACACAAGGCAAACATAGGACTTTTTGGACATTTAGCGATGCAAACGCTTTGTTATTTTCCCATAGGCAGCCAGCAGCCATCGCTGTTGGCTCCCGCTAGCTCCCGCGGCTAGTCGAGGCAGAATTAGCTTTCGATTGCTAACAATCAGTTAGCAGAAGGAGATCTTCTTACCGTCCAAACTTGAGGGTTCATGTCTCGGACGAGCTTCCCGCTCATGCACTCAGGTAGGATTTAGCTCCACGCCGTCACTGGTCAGCCAGTCGCCGGTGTTCTGCCAGAGATTCCCCTCGGCATCACCGGTGCGGCGTGTGATCGCTAAAAAGTGCCACGGCCGGTCAGCCAGCCAGGAGCACCGTGTTTGCTACAAAGGAGGTCTCGTTGTGGCGAACGCTTTATTTAATTCTGTCCAGCCAGAGATACAACGGCGTCGCCGTCCGGCTTGTGTGCGTGAATTTCTGATAAATACAAGCCCCGGAGGTTGGCTTGTCAAAATGTCAAAGTTGGACTTAAAAAAATTAATAGCACCGGACTTCCATCGAGGCCGTCCCTTCAGCCGAGTATGGCCATTTAACGCACCTCATTTTTAGATAGGCGGTGAAGGGAGTACCGCGTAGGGGTGGACCTCAGAGAAAAAGTAAGTCAAGCTAACACATTAAATGTAATCTATAACAACCTGTGAGCAATTCAGCTTACGAAAAGCTTCTCGGAACGCAATGTGTTTGAGTATCTTGGTGACTTATAACATGAAACGACATATGTGACAGATGCATGTAAGCTGCTCATTTCTTGCTCTTTTTGGTCAGACATGGAAAGGCTAATCGTTTTGTCATGTTTTCAGAGGTTGAAGTGGGCCTAAGTAGAGATGTCCACACGTATTGGGGCCGATTGAGCCTCGTTATTTTGACAGTATTAGCGATGTTATTTACAACGACCTTGAATGGCAAAATGTAATCACTCCCCATCATGACGTCACACAAGGCATGGAGGGAGGGCAGGGGGTGTGGTCAAATTGCTCATTAAGGGTAGGCGTTTTTGAACACGTTAATTTTGTACTGATTTCTCCAAAACAAATTAATAAAAGTTAGAATGCAAGCTAATGTCATTTTCCTGATAAAAAAAATACATAAATTGAGCTTGTTATTGAAAAATAGACCGTACCAGCTGTCTGATCCCTTTAAGCTCCAGTTAAGCCCCTCATTATTTGATATTCTAAAATATATTTATAAATTATTTCCTCAGCCCCTCCAATGTATCAGTCAAGCACCCCTTTAGCCCGGGGAGAGAAGAAAAATCCTGGAAGTGTGCCTGGGTATAATGAATGGATGGACGGAATGGAAACGATAATATTTCACACCCTTGATCCATGCAAAATTCCCAATAAGGCGAAAAGAATCCAAAACTGGACTGACCTGTAGCGATTAGTTATGGTTCCTAAAATGTAATTGGCAATCTCTGTCAGAGAGAAAATGGAGGATAGTGATCATTTTTTTCTGGTGAGTTTGCTTTCTCCAGACATTCTTTTCCAGGCTTTACCTAGTTTTTTCTGTTTTTGTTTTTATATATAAGGCAATGCTGATACATTTATTAGTAATCAAGTGTGCCATCAGTTGATATGATTGACCCATGCTTAATTTATTCCAGCCGGCAGCCTTGAGGTGCTATAGTTGAATGTCAAACCCGGGCTTGCCAATAGCTGTGAACCTTTAGCTGATGCTGTGGCTCAGTGATGTGTGACAATTTAAACCTCATCCTGGGTTGGATTGTCTTTTATTTTCTTTTAATTCAGAAATCCAATCTAAGGGTTAACAGTCAATGCAATCGGTCATGATTCAAGGTCACGTCCTACCTGTGTGTGTGCGTGCATGTGCGAGTGTGTGTGTCTCGACATGCATTATTTCAATACTCATATACTTCAAAGTCCCTTTTATAGTAAACTGAGTTCCAATTGTATGAGAAATGTTGCCTCTAGCACTCTGTCATGGTTCAACTGTGAAGTGTTTGTTTGGCTGAATACAGTGTGATGAGCAGCAGTTTCTACAATCAGCAGCGTGTACTGTGACAAGAACAAGGCAATAGATGGACATGAGTACCTTTATTGTTAAGCCACAGACAAGCACACTGTCCTGCCAACATTAAGTTCAGGGCTCCAGACTTTTCTTACTAAGAGTAGTAATATAGTGGCCCCTAATCTACAATTTTAGAGCCACAAGTAGAAAAGGTAGGTGTGCATACTGTACAGCTTGCAAAGTAAACAGTAAACAGCACCATACGGTGTGATGAATGCAGCCTGGTTATTCTGGAAGGGGGATCCCTCCATCTGCGGTCCTCTCTCAAGCGTTCTTATTTTTTTTCTTTTTTACCCAAATTGGGTTTGACATGGATTTAGTACCCTCGCCTCGCCAACTTGTCCTGTCCTGTCCTGCATTCTGACCAGTGTTAATTTTGACAAGATATTTTGATTTGATTTAGTTTGTCTTTCAACTAATTTTAGTTTTAGTCATAAATTAGTCATCTGATTGTATTCTATTTTTAGTCCAATTTTAGTCGGCGAAAATATAGAGCAATTTTAGTCACCTAAATTAATAATTTATTTATTTATAATTATTAAATTAATAATTTATTTCATCAATGTTTTCCTTCAGCATACATTTAAACTTGAACACAGAAAGTATAACACACCTATTTGTAACTAGTTTAGCACGCAAGACACACATTTAACAACTGTGTCATTATTAAACTTTGTTTCAAGGAAAAATGTCAAAATGACAATATTATGCCATCTTAAAGCTTAAAAATGTGTTTAATAAATAAAAAAGATTTCCCCTTAGCAATTAGTAATTGGGAGACCTATTATTGTGTATATCTCAAAACTCAGTACTCTGTGGTGCAAAATATTACAATTAACATTGTTGATATAAATATTTAATATACGTTTGACATCTAGCTCTTCATCACGGCTGACGTCAGTCGTTTGCGTGTTCCAGTGTTAGAACGTGTGCTAAATTGCTAATATAGCCGTCATCTTACTTCATGTGTAGATGTATATTGATTATGAAACAAAATGTATGTTCATAGCTGCTGGCTCTCTGCCCTAACGTGGTTCTAGACAGATTTCTGTGAAGTCGACTGAACGCCCAAGCAGTTATTTTGGACCTTTCCCTACTTTGCATTTCACTTTAGCGTTTAGCACGCTTAGCGACCCCTCATTGGCCTCCATGGTGAAAACGCTACTTGTTAGTGGGGTAGTTTATTTGCAAAGGTGGGTAGTAACGAGTTCTGTTTACTCCGTTACATTTACTTGTGTTAGTTTTGGGAAATGTTGTACTTCTAGGAGTGTTTTAAATTACTATACGTTTTACTTTTATTTGAGTAGATTTGTGAAGAAGAAACTGTACTCTTACTCCGCTACATTAGGCTACATTGAACCCGTTACTTTAATCCCCTCCGCGTACTTAGGTCTCTCTCTCTCTCTCTCTCGCTCTCGCTCTCTTATTTTGTCACAGACGCGTGACTGTGTTTCACCAATCAAACGTAGCCGTATGGCCGTATAGCCCTGCAGTCTCGGCACGTGATCATATTCAACTTCAGCTGTGGGAAAGAGTTGTTTTCGGATGAAACGGATAGAAAATGTCACGCATCAATGCCGACTATGCAGACACAGAAGAGGAGATTCTTTAGGATTTTTTTTTTTTTTTTGCATGTTTTGTCACATACACACACAGACTGAAACACACACACACAGACACACACCCCCACACGCACGCACACACACACGCACGCAGGCGCACACACACACAGTTTATAAGAGTTCATGGGCTACTTTGTTGTTCTGCCTGCGGAGCCTGTTAAAAAAGAAAAGTACAGGGGCTGAAATTGTGTGCTACTTGTGCTTTATTTATTTTATTCATACTATTATTATTTTATTTTTTATTAAAGTACTTCAATTTACCTTAAGATTATTTTAAGCTATTCTTTAATTAAATGTAATTCATTTTATTGATTGGATGGACTTTAATTTGCCTGAAGATGATTATTTTGTATTTTTGTCTGATTGAATGGATTTTTAACAAAATAAAAATAAATGTTGCTACAGTTACTCAGTACTTGAGTAGTTTTTTCACCAAGTACTTTCTTACTTTTACTCAAGTAATTATTTGTTTGACTGCTTTTTACTTCTACTACACAGCTCCTTGTTGCTGCTGTGGATGGACTTAGTCCATACTGCCGCGGCGCAAGTTATCTTAGCGCTGAGCATTCAAGCAGCCGTGAAAGAAATGACTTCCAGGAGTACGCAACACTTTTTTTTTTAACCAGTTCAGCTCTGGTTAGTGTGACCTGCCCACAGTAGCATGCTGCTGATTGGTTAACGTGGTAAATAGCCCTTTAAAAATAACGCAGCTTTGACAATGTCGAAATTACGTTTTTTTGAGATCGCGATTTCGATCTCAAAATAATAAATCGTTCAGCCCTCAACTTCAGTGAGTCTATTTCTGCTCCCGCAATCTGACTGCGACACAGACTGTGTGAACGCCTCTCATGCACTGAATTTAAAGCGAATGAGTGGAACTGCTTTCATTGGCCAAAACGTTAGTCAACGGTGTTTAATCCCGCAACAGCGCAAACGCACCTTTCTACCTGCGCCCAACTACCAAAAAAAAAAAAAACCCACCCATCTGCACAGTAAAACTGCACTTTGTGCTTGACTTACGTTGGACACGAAAATGGGGTGCAACCAGTAAAACTTCTGAACACACTTATATTATATTGACCTTTTACTGGTAACACAAAAGATGAAAAAAGAGAGGGGCAATACGTGGCTTTTTGGGGCATACCTAATGTTGTGACCAATGAGCATATACTCGATGACCTTTGACGCCTTTCCATTGCAGTGTTTCATGTCCAGATGGGGCTTGGCTATAAATACATCATGCATTAAATGTGTGACTTTAGTGGTGCTGCAGTTGAGGACTTCTAAAGACATTTCCCCAACAAGTGCTCACTTACTGTTAGCAGAATGTCTTCCGAAGCAATCTGAAGCTCTCCCGCGGCTTCACATTCAAACGACCGGGCTCCTCAATTTTCTGACCTGTGATTTAAATTTGTACCATCTTTGCTGAAGCTATGACATTTTTGTTGCATAAAATGTTCTTGTCATGCAGCGCTCAACACCTTTCTCCCCATGCCGTTCCATTCCAGTAATTACAATTGTCATTTTCATTTTCCCTCTCAGTGGCTCTGTTATTGAGTTCTTCTTTCACTCGCTCTCTGCTGCTTTTAGCAATGGAAGAGCTGGATGGAGATGAGGTGAGAGTATCCTCCAGAGGGCGCCTCGCTGAGAGAGACATTGTACAGGTAATCATCACCCTTTCATTGAAGATTTTAACAGTAACACAGAAGTGAATAGTGAAAGAAGGCTTCAATTAGCCTCTAAATAGGTTACCTTCTTCCACTTTTACGTCACTCATCTGCATTCGATGAACCTTTCATACACGCCAGAAGGAAGTGGAAGGCGGTCTCCAAGTGCCCACTCCACAGCAGCTAACCTTATATCATCCGCAAGAAGTGAGCTTCTTGCAGTTCCTTTTAAATGTACTTTGCGCTTGTCGATCTCGATGTAGACCACGTGCCTCTCTCTGCCCTGAAATTATAGGAAATGAGGGGCGCAGCTTTAATTAGTTGGCAAATAAGCCGGCTGTGTTCCCTCTATACAGTGGCGCAAAAGCCCCCTTTCACATGCGGCAGTCTAGGAAAATACCAAAAGAAAGAGAGCTCCACCCATGCACACAATTAGACTGTGCTTTGCGCTAGACTTGCGCTGGGTACGGATATAGGTTCCCTTATTTCAAAAAGTTGTCTGTGATTTAAAAATTTAGGCCATAATAGTAGCCTAATGGCTGATGACAATTATATGCTGATTTGCTGTGGACATAATGTTCACTACAATTTTATTACTTGGCATCGTATGTGAAGAATCAAAATATCCGTAACTGTTATGAGCCAATGCAGTTGACTAGTGCTCCGCTACCTTGTATGACAATCAAATACACTAATTTCCAAAGCTGGGCATTCCCCCTTATGTGACGGACCGGTCGGTCTGTCCGCCCATGACGGACGCCCATTTTGTAGGCGATAAATGAAAGACGGGAAACTTAAAAAAAATACATGGACAAAGCATAGTCGGAAGCCCATTTTTTCCCGTCAATGTACTAGTCTATCATCTATTTTCGTGGTGAGTTTTCAAGGCGAGATGAGGATTCCGTTCCCGTCGGCCACGGCCGAGGCTTTTTGACAGCTTCTGGGTCTTGAAAGGAGACGAACTTGGTACGGCCGTGGTGAGGCTTCCATGCCACGGTGAGTCTTTTGTTTAAAAAATCGCTCAGTGGGCCCGGGGGACCGGACAAAAAGGCGGATAGACGGACGGCGGAAGGGTACCCCAGCTACAGACATAAGGCGATAAACGGACTGCAAAATTTGAGTAAAATGCCCAGCTCTGCTAATTTCATTACAGCCCAATGCAAATGTAATCTAAAAGATAACATTTCTTGAAATGGGGGGAAAAAAATCACAAACCGTGTTTTTTTTAAAGGGACCCTGACATGACCCTTATTACTGTATCAAAACACTTTGTCACAAAATTCCACCTTGTTGTAGAATTACAGGCTCCAATAGTGAGGTCTCCTGTTAGCCTTGCTAAAAAAAAAGCGGATTTTGGCGGGTGCGGCCAAGGCTTGCCTGATTCCACATTCTTCTTTTTACAAAATGAGTTGGTCATGGCCAAGGCTGGTCTGTTCCACGCGCTTGCTTACACGCTGAGTCGTTCATGTCAGTACTTGTATTTGCAAAGAAGCAACTAATTTCTCTCATTTCAAGGATGGGAAAGTGACATTGATAATGCTGAATTACAAATAGCATTCGTTCATAAGTGTAAAGAATTGCGCAACACGTTTTACTTACTCACATGCTTTGAGCTAGCATCGATGTTACATCAACCAGGCTGTTAGCTGCGAAGCTAACGACTTCACGAAGGTCACAATATACAATATATCACATACTGGATCATATCGCACAAGGAAATTACTCCAAAAATAGACTTACTTGGACAGGGTTACTTAATGTTCTAGAGAGAGTTGGTATTGATCACGGGGTAAGTGATAGATGTCTTGCTAATCCACATCTGTATTGTCACAAATTGCTGAAATTCATCAGTAAAGTTTTTGCCACAAAGTAACACACGTTTTCAGAGTTGTTTGGGCATATTTGATGCATAAATAAACTCCAACAAAAAGCCTTACTGTGGCTCAGATGTAGGGAGAAGAAAAGGTTATTGTTGTCCTTGTTTGTACACTCTGGTACAGAGCAGTTCCTATGAGTTTTTCTGGCTAGCATATTGTCCTGCTGTATCTACATGGTTTGTCGATGAGAGCGGAGTTATTGACGTATAAAACCGAAAACGATGGGGTTATTGTCGTATAAAAGCAAGCTGCTTAAACAGGCAATTTGATAGTGCTGTTTGAGCTATGTTGATACAAAGGGAATACAAGGGATACAAGGGGACTTAGTCAGGCTGGGGGAATGCATATTTATGATCAAAAACCTCAATAAAAAGAGAATTTCATGTCAGGGCCCTTTAATAATAAAACAAAATCAGTAATCAGTAACAAACTCAAACTCTGCTGATACAAGTCCATCAAAGCAAAATTCAACCCAAACATATTTTTTCAAGAATATGTTCTATGCAGGCCCACTAGTCGAAACACGGCATTCTGTTTAATATTATGTGTAAACAAATCTCTTAAATAAGGCCATTGATGGGGACGACAGGAAGTAAAAGTAAAAAGTAATCAGAAAAAAATATGCTCAAGATACAGATACATGAAAAATCTACTCAAAAGGGAAATCAACCCAAACATATTTTTTTCAAGAATATGTTCCCAGCAGGCCCAGTTGTTGAAACACGGCATTCTGGTCAATATTGTTTGTGGAATATGAGTTAAGCAGCAAAATCCGCCCCTTTTTAGCCATCTCAGGGGGCGGCCATTTTGTCACGTCTGTCGACTGAAAATGACATCGAAGTTGCTCAGGGCTCAGATAACGACCAACCATGACTCAGCTTCAAAAAAAACAGGGGAGTGAAGGACCAGGCTGTTAAAGCAAGCAAGCAGCCGAGTGAAAGTTTAGTCGGACTCGCCGACGTTTGGCCGTTTAAAATTAGAGACGGAGCGGCCTAAAATGCCCAACTCTGGTTATAAAATTACCGGGTCTGTACATTGATTAAATGCCAGCTTATTAACTGCCTGATTTCTCCTCTCAGGCTGTATTGATATTGCCGTCATGTTTCAGCATTAGCGCCCTTCCACGCTGCTGTATGCTCGCTGTATGTTTTACAACTACAATCCAACCAATCGATCATTCCACTTTCACTGCAGCCTACTTGTTCTTGTTCCAAATTGTTGTTTATTTTGCATGGCAGCAACGCGGACTTTCCCACGCACCATAAGTCACATAGTTCTCATTAGAAGAACAGTCATGTGGTCAGTGTTTTCCTACATGGCACCAGCGGGGAGTATTTTGTTTACAGGAACAAGAAAACATTGTAGGTTTGGTCGGAAAATAGGTTGATAGAAAGTAGATGTTGCCTTGTGCCTTTTTAGTGAGCCAGTCCAACCTGGTTACACTGGATATATACCGGTAACCTTAAATCCACTTTCAAAACACATGACCATCTGTTGGTGAGTGTTTACATACAGTATGGAACCGCTTTAGTTGTACCCATACGTTCCATGTTCCAGCATACATCGAGTCTTAATTCACCAGCATTGTTCCATCCACTTCACTTTCTCTTACTTGCACTTTCATAATGAACAAAAGACTGTGCTAGATCTATCAAACAGCTTCAATTTGAACTGGAGATGTTCTTTGAATATCAACCGGAAAATGGGCTTTTACTTGTATAGCACTTTTCTACCGACAAAGTACTCAACACACCTTTAAAACTAGTACCATAATTCAGAAGTTATGAAATGCTTACATACATTGAGTAGTTTACCTCATCTTCATTACATTCCGTAACTAAATTACTCATTAAAATTGAGGAAAACATACTTGTGATTTTGAGCACTAATATGACTATCAAGTAATAATTATCATTCAACATTAAACAATATGGGTAAATTGGTGAATGGACTTATACTCACCATTGAAAGCTGTTTAACAGACTTCTCATTCAGCATCAGTAGAAACTGGGGGAGTATCAGTATCTTGCTTAAGGACACAACCACATGGTCACAAGGGCTTATGATTCAACCCACAACGTTTGGGTTGGGAGTCGACCAATCTACCACCTGAGCCATGTGGCGCTGATAGGTTGCATGATAACGCATGTCCATATTGCAGTAAATGTAACCAGAAGTGAGGTAAACATTACTCAATCTATGTAAGTATTTTATAGCTTTTTAATGAAGGTGTACCCTTGACTCAATTAATGTGGCTGCAATAAATATGGGGTACATTCTGTTTTTTTTTTTTTAATTTAATTTTATTTCTTATTTTATTTTACAGTGTACATTCGTAGAGTAGATTCAAGATTTTTTTTTTTGTAGGTGTAGTGTAGGTACATTTCACTCATTTTTTCTAGTTAACTCTTGTTACTGATAGTGTAGGTATAAGTTACCCATTATTTTATAATTCCTTTACTGCCTAAAACAATAAGGTACATCTTACATGATTTTCATCGGTTATATGTACCACTCTCCAAAATCGTTTTTTACAGTTGTTAGGTTCTGGATAGATCTTAATTTCATCAATACTAACGTAATGAATTCCCATGTTCATTTAATAGACTGTTTGTCACTTAATCGCAATTTAGTATGTGCAACCATAAAAGGCAAGAATGAGCCATAAATTAACCAGCTTTACGTTTTTCATGAGATTTTTAAGCACCACTGTACTCTGTAAATCAGGTATTGGTAGTAGAATTCTTGCCTGGGACTGATTCCCCGTTTACCCACCATCAACCATGCTGTTCTATTTTTGGCTCAGAGCAGAGGAGTAAAAATCAATAATTAATAAATAATATAGTATATCGGGTTCAACAGAGCTGGGCATTCCGCCTATGTGACGGACCGGTCTGCCTGCTTTCAGAATCCGTTGGAATTACATTGTTACTACAAACAGTTCATTTGTTACGGTGATATGAAAAACATGTCATCTTCGTCACTTCGTCACGGCTTCCCCACATAAAAAAAAAAGTCAGCTACCATAATGTATGTGCTATCGACAGAAAGCTACACTTCTCTAATTTTCCAATTCATTTGAATTACGCTGCTAGCTTAAATGGTTCATGAGTTACGGTGATTTGAAAAACGTGTGTTTTCTCTGGAAGGTGCTAAAAGGAGACTCATTTAGTCCGGCCGCGGTGAGGCTGTGAGTCTTTCGTTTCAAATATCGCCCAGCGATTAAAGTTTTAATTTTTATCCTAAAATTGTCTTACCTTAACTGGAATCTTGCGGTGCATTTTAGCCAAAGGTACAATCCAAGTGGATGAATGCACTTTTAAACCCTTGTTGGTGTTTTTTTGTTGTTTGTTTGTTTTTCTTTTGCTTTTCTCAAAGATGGTAGTCAGAAATGGTTAGCTCTTTAAAATGATAGTCGGACCGGCTTATAGACGAGTACTATTTGGTCTGGCCGGACAAAATGGTGGATAAACCCTCGGCTGTAGGCGTTTTTTTGTAAAATGCCCAGCTCTGTAGTTCAATGACTTCATAAAAAAGGCTCCAGAGGTCAGTGGGAACGTACATGAAGAATTCATAAGCTTTGGATAAATGATATACTTTTTTCCATGTTATATTTACATTTTTGTTGTATAAACTTTAAAGATTGGGGAGAAATGTCACGCACAGGTGAGATGTCCTTGAATTGGCGTCTCTTTTCACTTAATTTGGCCTATTAGTCAAAGAGACAAGCAGATGCAGCAGCACTGTTTCATCATAATTAGTCCAAACGAGTAATTGAACTTGGTGAACATGTTTTTGTTATCTGCCACGCCAGTTTGTGCCATTCCGAGACTACGTGGACAGATCTGGAAACCAAGTCCTCAGTATGGCGCGGCTGGCTAAGGACGTCCTCGCCGAGATCCCCGACCAACTGTTGTCCTTCATGAAGAGTCGAGGAATTGAACCGCGACCAGGCATCTCTTCCTCGCCGCTTCCGTAACCGCGCCAAGTGATCTTGCTCGTCTCCACCTCCCTCCACCCCAAATTCTGTGCTCCTTTTTGACTCATCTCCACATCTAACAGTGAATTCATTGGCTCTCAGAAGTCAACAAAAGCATCATCTCTTCTCACCAGTCAAGTTACATCGCAGCAAAGCACAGAGCACACCAAGTCCTCGCTTCGCTTGCAAATGTGTACTTCAAAGGTAAAATCAACAACAACTTTGCATTGTATTGATTCCTCATCATAAATCAGATTCTAGACAAAATAAAAGCGATGATATTGCGGTGATGGTCTTGGCAAAAGCACTTAGTTCTGCTTACGTCCACTAGAGGGCATATTTCTCTGGTTTTTCTATAAGATAATGTTGCAATATATTCATTTGCCTGTGTTTGGTCCTCAATTGATTCATTTCTTTAATCTCTTGATTTTTTTTTGTGGGCGGGTAGAGATTGTAAATTCTAATTTTACAATATTGAATACTCGCTTTTATTAATATCCACTTTAATGACTCAAATAGAATTAGTAAATTGTTGCCTGACATGTACGAAGAGCCAGTTGTATCTTCTTTCTTACCAATAAAGACTTTAACACACACACACACACACACACACGCAATTCATTTTGCCACACCCACCCATCTTTTCACTGCGTGAAGTGATGCTGGGTGCAGATTTGCCCTCCCGCTGTTAGAGAAATGCCAGTCTCCCTCGCTGGCTGCCCTGCAGAGAGGAGGAAGCGGCGGAGGAGGAGGGAGTGAAGAAATGAAAAGTGAGGCAGGTGCAAGAGAGCGAGGAAGGAAGCGTGGAGCCAAGTGCGAAGGACAAAAGGAAGATCCAGAGACTTTAACTTGATGGCCGAAATGTAGATGGGGGATGTCGGGTGATGTAAATAAGAGATGACAATGAGGTTCACAAAAGACACAGCTTTCTCTTTCTGGTGGGCACTGTATGCATTATTGTGGAGGAGACACTCCCTGATGGACAAATGCACATTCTTTGAAAAGCAATAGATTTGACTGCGAGTGTAGGATTGCCCTATGCATGCTCCCTGCGCCCCCTACTGTTTATCCCCTGTCATTACTTGACTGGGTGTTAGAAACTGAACTGTGAATAAAGGTCGCCCTCTAGTGACTATCGTTTGTACTGACAACTATCTGTATTATGCATGAAAACCACGATGATCATCATACACAATAGGTATGATAGTAATCATGATGAAATGACTTAATAATACCGTCTAATTCATCCACCAAGTGTATTTTTTTCATATGTATTTTTCAGCGTGAAGATGGTGGCTTAACAGGTTGCTGTAAACATTTGTGCAAGTATATGGATAAATTTTCTGACCTTGTATTCTGATAATATAAAAAATAATGTTGTCCTCGAGTCCCTTGCATGTTGGGGAATAAATGTTTAAATGCTCGAATTAGTCTGATCACTGCTACGCAATAGATTAGTTATATACGCTGAGCGGCCACAGCTTTAGGTACACGTTTACAGAGCTCCCGTACAACGGCTGTTAAAAAAATAAAATAAAAACACAATTATCATGATGCTCGGTTTTCTATATGTTTATTATTGTGGTGCAATAGTGTAGAACTGCACTGAGAGAATGCTAATATTTTGGTTAGTGGTTACAATACCCCAGCTGGGCCCAATATTAGAAACAGTGGAAGTGTACTTAAAACCCTTTGCAATTCCACCTGGCATTTTTACCTGAACGCTTAAAAAAGTGCACCCAAAGTCAATTTGAAGCTGTACTTGAACCCTTTGGAGTATCAGCATAGTCTGGGTCTCTTTTTGAATATAACACTTTGAATTTTTCTCCTCAACTGTCAGAATCTGTTAAAGTGCTACTGGCACTGAATTTGGCACGTTGCAATCGGAAAGGGTTTTAATGTTGTGGATTTTGGTGTGTCTAAATAATTTGATTTTACTCGTCGATCACGTATTGTGTGCATTGTCTTTCAGAGACCAAGCAAATCTGTTATTCGGATAATTTGTCATACAGTATACTGTAATATATTAAAAACTCAGCAAGACACTCGATCATCTCATCATTGGCTTATGCATGTATAGAAATGTCCATATACAGCCTTCGGAATTACTGTACAGAAAATAAGGTTTTAATTCATCATGTGACTTTGAAAAATAAAATAAAAACTGGTTTCATACTACGCGCTTGGTAGCAATAGAGCAAATTTTTTTATTCTGTGAAATGCTGTGTCTATATTGTATTTTGGTGTAATAAACGTTTGAACTGCTAAGCTGGTCAAACACAAAGTGGTAAATGTCAACGTTTTTGATCAAATGAATGCTGAAGATGGGCTGTGCACTGAATTATGACTTTCGTGGTTTTATGCTGGGACCAGCAAACTTGTTTTCAAAACAAGTGGTTACTCCGTAGTTATGGTTTCTCTCGGGGGCCATTTGAATGTACAAACGTCGAGCGTGCAACGGTACACCAAAAATTTCACACCTTTGTTTTCAGGTCACATTTCGGTTCACTTTGCATGCAAGGAGAAAACAAAATGCAAAACAAACTATATTAGATACTAAATATATCTTTCAGGACCAAGAACAGAATTAATGACATTTAAAAGGAAACATCAAAAATCATTGAATTATTTCTTTTAGGAAAGTGCAACATCAGATGTTTGTCCTCATTTTAGGGAATCGAAGATGCAGACAAGTGCAATAGTTAACAGCTCGATTAGTGTAAAAAAATTGTTATAAAAGAAAAAGACCAAAGGCATTTGTTATAGCTTTAGCTACTGTATATTTGAAGAGCTTGAAGGGGAAGTCAACGCAAACAAGAATATGTTCTATGCAAGCCCATTAGTTGAAACAGGGCATTCTGATAAATATTGCGTTTGTGGAATAAGTGTTTATCCACTTGTTTTTAGCCATCTCCGGGGGCGGCCATTTTGTCTTCTGTCGACTGGAAATTACATCACAACTGCTCACAACGACCAATCATGGCTCAGATTCAGAGAACAGGTCAGCTTTGATTGGTCGTTGTGAGCAGTTGTGATGTCATTTTCAGTCGACAGAAGACAAAATGGCCGCCCCTAGAGATGGCTAAAAATGAGTGCATTTTGCTGCTTAATTTATATTCCACCAACACAAAATTAACCAGAATGCCATGTTGCAACTAGTGGGCCTGCTGGGAACATATTCTTGAAAAAAATATGTTTGGGTTGACTTCAGCTTTAACCTTCGTCTTGTGTTAGGGTCAAAAAGGACCCCATTTTCAAGTCAATTATAGCGTCAATCTGAATTCAAAACAAGACAAGGGTTAACAGAGATAGACTGTTCAAATGCTGCTGGAAGCCTTTAAATGTTTTGTAAGTATGTGTATCACACTATGTATGAAATGCGCAAAATATAAATAAAGCTGCCTTGCCTTTCCTTATCCAGTGCAACTGGCTCTCATGCATAAAAATTACCATTCAAGGCACAATATTGGAACAACAAAACAGCAAAACAACATTAATTCAGTGCCAGAACACATTTTGTGTCTCACTTTTTTCCACAAATATCAGCTCAATATTTTTTTATATTATTGAGGTACTATGTTTGCCCTGCATGTCATTCCAAATCTGCCAAAAAAATTTTTAGGCCAACTCACATTAAGAAATAGGGCCGTCCGTATAAGACCCATTGCAAGTGCAACCAATCAATGACTGCCATCTAGTGGTGAATGGTGATATTATAACTTAAACATCATGGAAATGAATGGGGTTAGGGGATTGTAAACCCCCCAAAATATGCTGTTAGACCTCCAATATACATTTTCCATGATAAACTGGAAAAAAAAAATATCAAGGGCCAGTCAGACTCTGGTCTCTGCCATCTAACTATCTATGTATCTACTCTATTTTATCTAAAGTTGCTTACACTGCTAAATTCTGACCCGCTGTACCCTATACAGTACAACGCATTGCATGTTGAAGATAATGAGGAGCATATTGGCGAGAGTCTTAAAAATGTTGTGCCACAGCACTGTCAAGATGCTTAAAAAACAATTGCTGAATGTTTTTTTGGTGTTCAGTGTGAACAGCCTATCTGTGTTTCTGCTATCGTTGTTTGCACCCTGTAGATTTTGACATGTGAGTATTCACTCTGCGTGTCTTCTGAGGGGAAATTCTAATTCCTGCATGAACGTTGGCCAGCCACTCGCTAACTGCTCTCTCGCTCCTGATGCACAGCAGATTTATCTGAGTTCTCTCATAGGAAACAGATGCCAAGTTCTGGAAAGTGTGCTAATTATGAGAGAAGTCAAGGCAAGACTGCAGGCTTGAGTAATTATTCTCCGAGGGTTCACTCCAGCATTGTCTCTCGTCTTATAAATAAAAAGCCTTCGACAATGACAGCAAGAAATCTCTCTGGTGACCGAAATGCTTATCTGACTCACTCATTGTGACGGGTGTGATGTATTGCGCCTAGTTTGTTGGTTACCGTTTAAAACACCACTCTAGGCATCTTATGTAAGATGTGTGTTATTTGTTGAATTGTTCAAAAACAAAACGAAAAAGCAAAAAACATGTCACAGCACAGTCCACGAATATTTTACCACCAAAATGCTATTCTTTTCTGTTATTTCAAATGGTTGGACTAATTCTTGCTCTAATTTTGAATTTCCATTAGCAATCAGGAACCACGTGACTAAATAAAATTTAATAGTCTAGAGCTGGGCATTCCGTCCATGTGACGGACCAGTCCGTCTTTCCGCCTATGATGGACGCCCGTTTTGCTGACGGTTGATGAAAAAAAATTCAAATTAGATAGCCGGACAAAGCATAGACGGAAGCCAATGTATTTCATCCATCTTTCGTCTGTAGTCCGTCTTTAGTCTATTTTTCGCGGCGAGGCTTCGATGGCCTATAGTGAGTAGTTGTTGAATTGATGTTGCTTGGGGGACAGATTTGAGTGAGGGACCAGGATGTGAACCGGCTTCCATGGCGTGGAGAGTCACTGCGAGTCACTCTTTCTGATCAAATACCGACCAGCGGGGGGGGCGCTCTATTTTGCAGTACGAATCGCTGACGGAAGCCCGTTTAAAATCAAGGGCTGACCGGCCTATAGGCCTCAGTAGCAGTCTGCACGGGGTCTCGCTGAATCGATAGTTTATGATGTACATGACATGTATGTATCATAATACCGTATATCAGTGCAGTTCACACAACAGCCAAGTGGAAAAGTGATGACTAATGTGCATGGTGAATCTGGACGACGGGCACACAGTTCAGGACTATTAAACAAAATGTTCTAAGGAGGCTGCTGGACGTAAACATGCTACTCAAGGGAGATGGTGCGGCAGTGAGGCAAAGACAGGAGGAGTCAAAAAGTGAAGGCGCCCACTGTAACGCACTCAGCCTGATGATAGCCTCTTAAGTACTTACCGAAAGTGACTTCATTTTTTATTTACCACCTCAATCACTCACTCACTCACTCTGCAACAGCTCAGCACATCAACAAGCAAATCCTGCTGTCATGACAACTCATATTTTCTGAACATAACTCTGTATTAATAGCCACTTGGAAAGCGGTGTGAGGAGCAACATCTGGCAAAAACGTGTGTTATTTAAAAGGGACTGAAACAAAACAGGTTCTGTGGAACTTTGGGTAATGGGTCAGAGGCTGGGCTCAGGGAAAGTGTGGGCAAATATAAATGAAGCTTGCAAGCTTGGGGAGAGGAAGAAAAAAGAGGCTGACTTGAAGTTTGCAGCAAACAAATTTCACCAACTTAACTGCACATGGACAGACAGCTGAAACATTGTGTGCGAGCATTTACAAGCAAAGTGCTTTAAATATAGGTCTTAGTGTTCCTAAAGTAATTTGTTCAAGCCACGGAAGACTGACTTTGTTTGATTTTAAGTAATAGATTTTCAATGCTGCTCATTAATACCGCGTAAATAATGGAGTTGGCGTCATGTTCGAAACCATGCGATGAAAAGCACCAGTAGCATTAGCAAGAACAAAAATGAGGCCTCTCTGTTTTTCCACTGACCTCACGAGTTGCTTCATAAAACAGCTTTTTGTTGTTGTTATGCTGTCAAAGCGGAGAGGCACTGTGGACAGAGTTATAGGGCCAAGGACACCGCAAACACACACTGTGTAAAAGACTCTCCTGTGAGTCATGAATGAATACCTCTATGAAGGAGACGTTTGATATTTTACAATACAAGCTGCTTCTTCTGTCAGGAACGTGCTCTGGTTACCTGCCAAAATCCAAATATTAGACACAGTTCTACTCTAGTTCACCAAAAACAACCACAATCTCAAACTATTATATATTAATTATTATTAGATTAAATTGGTACTGCTCAAAACCGATTGTTATTATCTTCATAAAGACACATTTTGTGATAGATCGCTTGTGTCAGAGCAACTAGGTTTCTGTCATGGTTGAACCCAAATTTTATTTTTAATGCTAAAATATCATTCTTATTGTTATCCCTGAATTGCCACATGCAGCGTACAGCAAAGCACATTACTCTAGAAATTTCTGATTAAGATGATATAATATATATTTATATAAAATACAGTATATATATATATATATATATATATATATATATATATATATAGCTATATACTTGCATTTCTGAACAGAAAATCTGGTTTTAGTGGTTGAATGTTGTACAAGAGTGATGAAAACATTGGGAGCTTGCTGAAACTGAAAGCGTCTGCATTGAAGCATTTCCTGATGCTGGATGATGTCTTTATCACAATTGTACTAATATAATTTGGTAAGCACTCTATATACAGTTAGTATTTTTTTTCCAATACACTTACCCTCCAGATGGTTTTGCTACGTTCTGCCAACAGTGTCAAAACAATCATCTTAACAGCATACTTAGATGGGATTGTTGCTTACTTTCCTTATATACATCAATGCCCTCAAATCCACTCAAAAAAATGATAATCACAGGGGGAGGATGCAACCCAATTCAAAAGTGCTTTGGCAATATGTCTCCTGCCTACTGAGTGTGTGCTCAATGTGTCCCTTTGTGGAAAAGAGAAGGCAATTTTAATGATGAATCATCCAAATGGCATGTTTATTGTATCAAACTACTTTCGGACAGCACAAAGGAAGAGAATGGATTAAATCAGTTCATTCTTCATCCTGCCACAGTTGAACAGTTTGGGCCCTATTTTGGAGACTGGCACCCCTGTGCTTGGCGTAAAAACAGCCGTAATTTCATTTTTGTGCCACTACAAGCCTAGTCTAGCGTTTCTGGGGCCGTGTTTCGCCTCTCTGGGCTCATCCGACAATTTGGTCACAGAAAGTAGTCTACACTCGGTGTAAAAACAGTCGCATCGTCATTTTTGTGCCGGTGCATTGTTTTAGTTCAGCATGTTTGTGAATTTGGTAGCCACGCTATGCCTCACTGGACTAGTGAGGCATGCCCGCATCTCGCAATTTGCTGACTAAAAGTATAGATAACATTTTAAACTAGCTAAAAAGGGGTGTATTATACAGCGCGGGTGGTGCAACACGCTTGTTTTCTTGTATTTCATCGAGGCGGAGGCAGATAAATTCGGCACTGTGTGGTGGATGTCACCGGATTTCATTCATAAATATAACACCAGCTTGGGACAATCCCTCTGAATGATTGAATAAATCAACTCATTTTATGCAACCTGTCACTATTGGTGGGGGGGTCACATACAGACGCACGGTCGTGCAGCTGCAAGGCGGTCTCCAGCTACCCACGTCACATGCACAGCCCGATTACATAAAACAAAGAAAATTATTTATTGTGTATTCAAAAACCCAAATAACTGCCCTGAAATAAAAAGGGCCTGTTAGCTTAATGCTAACATACAATACAAAATGGCATTGATATGGTAAGGTTTAGCAAAATATTAGTGTTTTCTTTAAGCAAGTAAGTTTGAACATAAACAGTGGAGGTACAATTATTTAAACACAGTAAGCTAACCAATAACTAATTTGTATTTGGAAGAGGGCAATATCATATATCTCCTTGAATTTTCGTATGTCACATTTAATCAAATGTATTATTATCGGGAACAGTGAAGCTGGCTGTTCATTAATTATTCCAAACAGTTCTTAATGTTTAGTGTGTAGCAACTGTACTGTAGAATACCCAATTCTTGTGGCGTGAACATGAAGCCAGCTGGTGAAATGTGTTGTGCTTCTCCCATTGTTTTTATTATTCAGAAAACGTGGCATATTTCAGTTGTGTTTGTTATGTTATATTGTATTTTAGTGCTGGACCGATAATTCAATATCAATATGTATCGCAATTGACACGTGATCTATATAGCAATAGAAAATGCCTTCGATAAAACGTTCGATAGAAAAAAAATTGAAAACAAACCCAATTGCGGCTTAGTGTGGGATGTAGGTGCATCCGTCTACAAACACGAAGCAGTTAAACTAATGAAGAAGAATCCGCGAAACAAACTAAGGAGAAGAAACAGCATCTTCAGTATCTTGCTCAAGGATACCTCGACACAATCACAATGGCTGGGGATCGAACCCACAACCTTTCGTCTTGGTGACGAAGCTACCACTGAGCCATGCCACCTCGGGCAAGTGAAAAGATTTCAAAGAAGTCTGTCTGGAACTGCTTTAAAGGAGCGTGTTTCCAACTTTGCACCACATTTGCTCATGAGCATGTTGCTCTGATTGAATTACTAGTATTGGATTTATTAAAAAGTGAATACAAAAACCTGTCGATGAGCCTCATGCATGTGACTGGGGGGGACGATCAGTATAACTTCCGGATCCACTGCGCGAGCTAATTTCACGTTTCAAGCGTGACATATTATTTTATAAAAAAAACGTTGCAATTTTAATGATGACTAAACAAGTATACTAAAGTGAACAAGGCAAATATTTGCACGCTACCCACATGATTTGCTAGAGACAGAATTAGTTGACAAGCTTTGAAAGGTACTTGTTGAACCTTGGCCTTGTCGTGCTTTAATAGGTTAAACAAATGGAAAAGGGACTACGCAAATAAACCTAAAGATGTAGGAAAGATTTAAATGAGTTAGTTCATTTTATGTTGATGAATAAAACACAAGCAGTTAGAATGAAAACAATAACAAAACCCCCAAAAACTGCCATTCAAATCAAAGCGAGTCAGGTTTTAAAAACTGAACTTTGTTACATAAAAAATGTGCGTCATCGTGTTGTGAAGTCAGGGGTCATTAACCTGTCATCCGCTTACTCTTTAATCTTGAAACAAACCTGCACCCGCATTTCATTATACAGTATTCACTTTCAAAACCGTTGCTTCACTTTGACTTAACTGCTCTTTTGGACCAAGGAACACATTTCTTTTTACTGTTAACCTCATGACAACATACAGTACATGCCCACAGTAAGTACCAGGCTGGGAAAATAAGAAACAGAATGGTGCTCAAAACACAGCCCGTGGAGGCTTACATCAATTAACAGCAGGTTACTTGTTTGTTATCGATGCTAAGAGTCATGATATTTTCCATGTCAGTTTTCTACTAATGATAGTGCAAGGTCTATCCATTAGTAAACTAGGTTCAGTGTGTTAAGTAGGGCTAAAGGTGGTTGATTCAGTTGTGGCCTTGGCCCATCTGCTGTTGCGTCAATACGAGAGCAGGCACGGCTCCAGGAATTTTTCCGCTCCCGGTGCTAAAGGGGGGCTTGCTTGATACATAGGGGGGCTGAGGAATAAATCAAATACAGTAAAGTATATCTTTTATCAAATGCTGACAGTGCTTAACTGGAGCTACACGGATTTTGGATGGGGCTCTCGCACCCTTAGCCCTGGCGTAGTGCCATTCTTGCGTGAGAGTTTGTTCGTAGTATTTGCAACTCTGTCTTTGACATCCGATGTACAATCCTGGTCTATGTACAAACAAACGAACTTTTTTTCATAGAGTGTTGTGCTTACTTAATTTGGTTGTAAATCAATAGCAAAATAAAGAGGAAAAAAGTCATGAAGACCCGACAACTGGAAATGGAACTTATGATATAAGAAAGTGGTCCAAATGTCTGTGTCTTAGCTGCTGCTGTGTGCAGGACTAAGCTGCACTTTGTCTTTCTGCACGAAGAACTAGGCACCGAAATTTAGCATCGGCATTTTAAAATTGGGACAAATCCGCGAAAAATTATAATATTAGTCCTAGTTCTACTCGATTCTCGATGCCCAACTTTAATGTCAGTACAGTATACTTTCCACAGAGCCCCTGCTGAGCATCAGCAGATCCTTGGTGAGAGCGGTGTTTTCTTCGGTTCATATTCAATATTCAACATAAATTTTGAATCATTGTTGTTATTTTCCTAAAATTGATTAATTACTTCTTCATTCAAATTTTATTTTTCATTCATTTGGCTCATGGAAAAATGATTTATTGTAAATTGTAAAGTTAAAATCAAACCAGAAAATAAACAATTTTACACAAACACTAACAATTTCTTATCTATTGTTAAATGGTTAATTAATTTTAAGTGAACAAATTCTGAATGATGAAATTACAAAATGAGAAGGAATTATTTTTTTCATAATTGAAATAAAAGATTTAACCCTTTTTACAAACACATTTCAACGATTTTTTTAATTTGTTCTACAAATGATCACGCCCATCTGTTCATTTTAACATTAAGAGTACCAGGATTTTCAAACTATTAGAACTATACGAAAGCAGTCATTTTGACGGATTGCGCTTTGTTGTACTCTGGCAATAACGTCATTGACTAAAATTATTATTAATCGCTGCTAGAGTGTCTAATAAATGTATTTTGTTCATTAAAATAATGCTGTGAGTATAATTTAATACAAATGATGTCATATAAATGAATGAGAAACAATTGGTGGAGTGCCTATAATTGTCCTCTCGTAACTATTTTTATATTGTTTAATACCATAAAATAGCACCATGGTAATGAAATATATACAGAATTAGTAAAAGTCAAGAGGCCAGGAGCATCTTTTATCTATATATGCAGAGTAATAACACATCAAAGTTTCAAAACAGTCAGAATGACTGCTCTGTAGTCCTACTGTTAAAAATCAAATGTTAAAAATTATATGGACTCTTGAGAGTGAGGTGCTTGCATATTTTGGCATACAGACGTTAATCCATCAAATAGCATGAGATGTGCGAATGTATGCAACTAAAAGCCTAAATTATCTGAGATCTGAAAGGCACAAGGAGGGCAAGGGTGTTTTTTGTCTGTGGCTGAGCTCTTTTATTTAGAATTTGGAGGATGAATGTCAAGGACCATTATTTAAAAAGTGAATGATCTCCTCCAAGGCCAAACAGCCAACACTTGTGTAGAAACTTTTGTTGTATGCATATTTCTTGAAGAATAAAACGAAAGAGGCAGAGATTAAATAGTAAAAATACAAAAATAAACCGACCAAAATCTTAAAATGTAGTAAAAAACAATGTTATAGTGGATTATTATTAAGGAATAAAGAAAAACACGAAAGGCTTATGGAATACCATAAATGCCGTCCTGCAAAGAGGACCTACAACCGTAGCTATTCCAGAAAATTTCTTAATTAATGGCCAAAGCATAGAAAGTATTAATGATATTATGAATGAATTTAATGACTACTTTCTAAATATTGGTCCACAATTAGCCTCAACAATTGCATCATCAGTCGCAGAACGAGAATGTGGTATTCCAAAAAACATAAACTCCATGTATCTCGATCCAACCAATCAAGGGGAAATAATCAAAACTGTGAACACATTCACCAATAAAAAAACAATTGACAGCGATGTGCTGGACATAACCATTGTCAAACAAGTTATCAAGAAAGAAAGAAAGAAAGAAAGAAAGAAAGAAAGAAAGAAAGAAAGAAAGAAAGAAAGAAAGAAAGAAAGAAAGAAAGAAAAAAAGAAAGAAAGAAAGAAAGAGAGAAAGAAAGAAATTGCTAAACCTATATCCCATATTTTTAATTTATCATTTGCAACGGGCAAGTTTCCAGACCAAATGAAAATGGCAAAAGTCATACCCATCGACAAAAATGGTGCTAGAAACTTATTTGAAAATTATAGACCGATATCAATCCTATCTCAACTATCTAAAATATTGGAAAAACCTTTTACCAAAAGATTAGATATTTTTATTGATAAACATAACATACTAAATGAAAGTCAATATGGATTTCGAAAAAAATAGATCACCAGCTCTTGCATTATTAGAAGTCATAGAGGAACTTACAAACAGTATTGATAAAAAAAAAAAAAAAACTCTGTTGGAACATTTATTGACTGAAAGAAGGCCTTTGACACAATGGATCATAACATACTCTTGCAAAAAATATATAAAAATATGGGATCAGAGGAACAGCGTTTAGCTGGTTAGAGTCCTACTTGACGCATACAAAACAGTATGTCCAGTGGGGTCAGTACAGATCCCTGTGCGGTAGTGTTGTATGCAATTAAAAAAAAAGCAATACAAATTATTAGCTCCGCAGGTTATTGGGATCATACAAATCCTCTTTTTCTAAATCTAAATATTCTAAAATTTAAGGACCTTGTTGAATCTAAAACAAATCAGTTGATGTTCAAAATACATACACATTTGCTTCCAGTAAATATCCCAAAAATGTTCAGCAGAAGAGAAGGAATCTACAAACTGAGGGAAAAAATGAATTAAAAAAAAAAACTTATTCCCGAACCACTCTTAAAAGTATCTGTGTTACAACATGTGGTGTAAATTTTTGGAATTGTCTTGTCTGAAATCAAAGCCGCCAGAAACTTGGTGCAATTTAAAAAGCTTTATAAAAATCACCTTCTGCTTAAATACGCAGAAGAAAAGCAATAAAATAAAAAATAAAGATACAAACTGCAGCGTGTACCCAACCTGTTTTTACACTTTACCTTACTCCATCATCAATATCATTTATATGACCATGAATGGGAAAAAAAAAAGTCGCAATCAGTTTTTCAATTGTATTTCATATTATTAATAATTATACGACCTGTTTTTGCAGTTGCTTTCTGTTACATCATTAATTAATAAATTGTATTATTTTTTCAATTATTATTGTAAACCATTGTTGGTATGTGCAACACGGCATTGTATTTTATTTTAGTTTGTGTCAATCTGACGTTCATGTCTTGATTAAAACTAATAATAACACATCATTTCCACATACAAAGTCACTCACCTTTTTCACTTAATAATTCTTACTCAAGAAATTATTTGGAGGACTAGCTTTTAAATCTAAAGTAACAGTACTGTTACTTGAGTATTATTTTTGGCTACTCTGCTTCTATATGAGGCCATGTACAGTATATTCATGGAAAAATGATGTGGTTTCTTCAGTATTGCAGTAATAGCCATAGAGCACTCACTTTACACAATGTTGTACTGTAGGTGTGCCCTGTGTAGGTGCCTGCTGCTCTTGACAGCTTGGATCTCACACATGGTGGTTTTGTGTGGCATGCCGTGTTTCACATATTTTTCCCCGCAAAGTCCAGAGCAATAAATCCACCGTTCTCTTCTGGATACTTCATGGACTGCGGCTGACCCGCTCATATTTTGACTTCTGCTGCCAACTCAGGGTCACAACAACACTTGTACAACAAAGTTTGCTTGTTTGTCGAAAACGCTGAATCATTCCCACCTCAGCTCATGTGCAAACCGAGTCTGACGTATGCTGCACCTTCACAGTCGTAGCATTAAAACATTTGCGATAAGAGTGATATTATTAAGACGATCTGCTTTTGTTTTCAATTGTTCTGCATATTTTGGTACATTTTCTTACTTTTAGTCCAGCATGTTCGAAATAAGCCTGCATTTATTGATTGACATTACAATATTTGCTTGCACCTGAGAAGAGAAGAAACTAATAACAAATATTTATATAGCAAGGAATAATACCGAGCAACTCAAATTAGGGTTAAAAACTTGTATAATAGATCCTTTAATTTTGATGATTTTATTTCATTTTGTCAACAGTTTGAAAGATTGATTAGACTGATTGGATTCAACCACATTCCCTGTCGGGAGTGCCCCTACTCTTTGTGTTTTCATCCATTAAATTCTGAAACTATCGTAAGGATACAATGTGGCTGTTTACGACTATGGCAGTGGGCCCTGCCAATGTTTGTCGGAGTTAATTATTGTCCAAATGTATTCCTTTGCTTATCGCTGTGCTGTGCTAGTTCTTATTATCTTGTGTCGCAGATATACTGTAGGCTATTGATCAATACTATTAAAAAAAACAAAACAAAAAAACGTCTTTTTTATGCCAGGTGAACAACATACAGCATGTCACGCAGGGGGTAATAGTACAATACCTTTTAAAGTAAAGCCCAAACATTACAATAGTTAACCAGGTCACAATATTTCATTCAGGTGCTGTTACAGCAGCCACCGGAATGTGTTTTCATCAAGCAGTGTTGGGTCAACACATCCATCTCCAGGTTGGTAGTACTGGGGATACTCTTTGTGCATAGTGCATAAAGAGATGTTGTGTCGTGGGGTCTGAGGGTCCGATCCACATACACAAGATGGTAGTCAGTCAGGCCACTGTTGAACATATTAGTGGTAAAATGGTCCACTCCGGTGTGAACGGGATTGAGCTTCACTCAGTCCTTTTGTGGCAATTTTGCCTTAGGTGGGGATTTGCAATTGGAAAGTACTATGAGTTGTTGTGGTTTTACAGTCCCTTACAATCGGCCCTCCACGCATTAAGGAGATCAAATTTACGACCATGCATGGAGAATTGCAGCGTGGTGGGAGAACCAGGGGCAGGATTTTAACCCTTGTGCGATCTTAACATTCTGTTTGCTCCACTTGTCCTATGGGTCAAAAAAGATCCCACCCTACCAAAGCCCCAAAATAAAGCAACTTAATTGAATTTTAAATCCCAAATCTATTTTGCATGATGAAACAACCTGTTATTTATCAATTCAACACAATTTAATTAATTTTTATCATGTATTTGTGACACAAACAAACAATCCTCAATGACCATTACTACGCTTTTTTCTAAACACAAACCAACTGTCATAACACTTTTCTTTTACACAGCAAATATATATTATTCCTATTATATAAAATGTGAAGTAATTTCTTCTGAAGTAATTGTATTGAAAGGGAAAAAAGTCAACAATCTGGAACCTTTTGTCGGCAGTTTATTCTTTTCAAATGTTTTTATGAAGTGAATCATAAAAATACTTCTCTCTTAACAAAACAACAAAATGTTGCTTGACTTTCTGAATAATTTTCAGCATCAACTCTATTTAGCACATGTAGGACAGCAAGTGCGAATGTGAAAATGGGCTTTGCAGATGTATTTCTCGCATGTACGGTGCATTGCTGCTGTCTTGGAGTCTTACTTCCACGGTCAGAACTTGCACCTTTTCTCTTTTGATTGACCCAACTGCAGCCTCAGGTGGATCAAGACAAGATTCAGATCCCTGAATATCTTCCGAAATGGCTTCAGAGGCCTCTGACCTTTTTGATGTTTGGTGCGATGAACAGGAGAAAGGTTGGTGAAATTTCCTGGACATTAGCAGCTGAATATCTTGTTGGCACTGAAGTCATCCTTATGATGTTTGGTGCATTTGGTCTTACTCTGTTGCTGTCTGAAATTGATGAGGACCACGCAATCTTGCTGTTCTTTGGCAAAAATGTCCGTCAGCTTGAGGGGTTTCCTCTTCTTCATCTGAAGATGCATCATCTTCTGCGTTTCATTCCTTCCCATCTTGCTCTTCGGATACATCTTCGTCCTCTTGCTCCTCCTGAGCTCCTGAAAAGATCTCATTCCGGAACTTTTGGACAATGAAATGTCTACTCATTGCCCCAGCAAGAAGCCAAATAGGGGTCCTGTGATTCAGGGTATCTTTATACCCTCTTTACTGAATTTGTTTTTACTATGTTTGAGATTGTTTTTTGTTTTTTTTGCTTTGTTTTGGAGCTTGTGTTAATCAATGGGTTAGCTGCAGATCAAAAGTGCTGGTCAAATGCAAGTTCAATTCGTACATCAATCCAGTTTCTTTGTGTGTTTTTTTTGTTTTTGTGTGCGTGTGTGAGTTTATGTGTATGTGTGTGCATGGGTTTGTATGAGTGTGTAGTTGTGTATTTGAGTTTGTGCCCTTTGAACTTTTTTATATGCTTTTATAATTCACGGGTCTAAAGCGAACGGCGGCGGTGGTCGACTGGTTAGCACGTCAGCCTCACAGTTCAGAGGTTGTGGGTTCGATCCCAGCTCCGGCCTCCCTGTGTGGAGTTTGCATGTTCTCCCCGTGCCTGCGTGGGTTTTCTCCAGGTACTCCGGTTTCCTCTCACATTCCAAAAACATGCATGGTAAGTTGATTGGACTCTCTAAATTGCCCCTAGGTGTGCGGGTGTTTGTCTCTGTGTGCGATTGGCTGGCAACCAATTCAGGGTGTCCCCTGCCTAATGCCCAAAGACAGCTTTTTCTACAGCTAAACATGGTAAAGGGTCAATTTTGACCCACAAGACAACACCAGTTGGTTTAGGGGATGGACATCACCTGATGCAGCTTGTTGGGTAAGTTGGTGCACAAGTTTTTTTTTGTTCTTTTTTTTTATCTGGGCAATGCCTGGCACTGACAGTACTGGCAGCAGGTCAGAGGGAGTCTTTGCATGACAGGTTTAGTATGGTATGATTCAGGAACACGCTGTATTTGAGAGTATTAGAGACTAAATAAAAGAGGCCAAACAGGGCTAAAATAAAACTGTTTACTGTAAAATCTTTTCATTTTTGTGGTCAGAAGTTGGACAAATACTTCCATTACCAATGTCCCGAATCACAGTATTCCTCTGTCAGAATTATTTTGTGTTCATGATCAAATTAGCCTTGACAAAAATGCACCAAAGATGCCCACATTTTCCCCATTTAACTTTTGGCAGGTTGCAAGCACCGCCATAGGGGATAAATCACTTTGATTCATTAAGTCCATGTGGGTCTTACGTAATATGTCGATTTTTCGGTATTTGCAAGTGTGAACCCACCATCTGGTACCAATTCGATTGTTGGGCTGGAACAAGAACCTCTGTTTACCTCTTGGCACTACAGAGTGAGCAAGTAATATGCACTCACTGGACAGTTCATTAAAAACAAAAGGAGCTGTAGTAAAGTGGAAGTCAACCCCCAAACATTATATGCAATAATATGTTCTATGCACCTTCACTAGTCTAAACAGGGCATTCTGATTAATATTGCGTTTGTGGAATGTGCGTTAAGATGCAACATCCACCCGTTTTTAGCAATCTCAGGAGGTGGCCATTTTGTCACTTTCTGTCAGCTGAAAATGACATCACAGTTGCTCAGCTCACCTGTTTTCTGAAACTGAGCCATGATTGGTCGTTAGCAGAGCCCTGAGCCAACTGTGATGTCATTTTCAGTCGAGAGCAAATAGCCGCCCACCGAAATGTACAAAATGGGTGGATTTTACTGCTTAACTCATATTCCACAAACATAATATTAATTGGAATGCAGTGTTTCGACTAATATGGTGTCACTGATAGTGTAGTGGTACACGCGGCAGAGTTGTGTGCGGGCAGCGTGTGATTGATTCCTGCTCAGTGATGGCGTCTGTGTGTGTGCCCTGCTAATAGGGTGGCGTCAGGAAGGGCATCCGGCGTAAAATGCTTTGCCAAATCAATGATGCGAATCGTGCGTGCACTTGATTCGCTGAGTCCCTGAGGGGACAAGCAGAAAGGACAACAACAAGTGTTTCGACTAGTGGTGCTGCATAGAACATATCCTTACAAAGAATATTTTTGAGGTGACTTTCCCTTTATGAATCTGTAAGCATCTGTAATCTGTAAAGAAAACACTCTCCGAGAAGGACTAAATTATGAACAGCATCAAATTGGACAGCATATATTCATAGAGTAAGATTCAGACGTGCGAACTAGGTTGAAAATTGTCTTCTTACAACTTAAAAATGTGGTGGCATCGCTCAGACAAACATTTGAAGTGAAATGAGGAGATTCTTTTAGACAAACGTGATCCTTTCCACCAGCTTGAGGCATCTATAGGCAATTACAATTGTCCTTATCCCCCGCGAATAGCAGAGGTTCACTACACTACACTTCACGGCAGAACTAAACCAGACTTTTAAAATGTAAGCACTTTAGTCCGACAAGTTTCAAAAATACAGACTTCATCGCGTTTTACATTCAGATCCACCTCAAATTGCAACAGCTTATCTGTGGAGGCTCAAGTGTTTGCTGTTCTATTTGACTTGGATGCTGAATGCCATTATATGTGGAAAAAAAAAGACACTTGCAACATAATGCAAAGTGTCCTGTTTTTCGTGTTCAAGATGCAGCTGCTGGGGGCGGTGAATATATGGAAAATATGCAGTGGTGAAGAGGTTAGCAATGGTCACATTTGCGAACAGCTGCCCACAATTTCATTGTTTTGCTGTGAACGGACCTGGAAAACCTTCACTGCTAAACAACTGGAAATATTGCAAAGATGCACAAAAACAACATTACCAATAGATAAATCTGAATAAGTATACAATGTTTTGTTAGCCTCTAAACAATTGACAGGTCTTAATAACAGTGTGAACAACATAACCTTACAAAGTGATCACCAAGTGTTGACTTCAGGTCTAATGAATACCCGCTTTTTTGGGAGACGTTTTTGGGCAAAAGACTCTTTGTACAGCATCTGTATGAGAAGAAATGAGCCGTGAGCGTCTGATTTGCAACAGCAATTACAAACACTCATTTGAAACTCAAATGTTGTCATTGGCAGAGTTGCCTTAGACATGTTGGCGCTTTTTAATTAAGAGGACAAGTTTTACCAATTACATCAACTGCAGTGCAGTCATGGCAGTGTTTAAAGGAGCCACTGAGCAACCCTCCAAAGAATGATACAAAACTAGCTTAAAGTAAAGGGAAGGGAAAGCCGAGGGAGTCTATCTTGAGACGGAAACAACACTTGTTCATATTTTATTTGCTGATGGCAAACGTTCAACTGTTGAACGCATTCATTCGCACTCCATTCGCCTATGAATAATTCGAAATGCAGTGTTTCTAACAGTGACCAGAGGTGCCAAAATACTCACACTCATTACTTAAAGTCACTCCAATCATTTCTTTTTTGAGAATATGTTTATGCAGGCCCACTCGTTGAAACACAGCATTCTGATTAGTATTGTGTTTGTGGAATATGAGTTAAGCAACAAAATCCACCCGTTTTTAGCCATCTCTGGGGGCAGCCATTTTGTCACTTCTGTCGGCTGAAAATGACATCACAGTTGCTCAGGGCTCAGGTAACGACCAATCACGGTACAGCTTCAGAAAATAGGTCAGTCGCGATTGGTCGTTACCTGAGCCCTGAGCAACTGTGGTGTCATTTTCAGTCCACAGAAGCGACAAAATGGCCGCCCTGAGAGATGGCTAAAAACTGATGGATTAGCTCTTATGCAACAAACGCAATATTTATCAGAATGCCTTGTTTCAACTAGTGAGCTTGCATAGAACATATTCTTGAAAAAAATATGTTTGGGTTGACTTCCCCCTTTAAGTACAGCAACAAATTATTAGGATGTCACTTCCCTGGGTCTCAGTATAACATAATTTCAGGGGACACGGTTACAGTCGTGGTTGACATATTTGCAAACCGCAGCATCTGCTCATCAAACAGAACTTCTCAGTGTGCCAGTGTGAGCATACATGTGACTCCACTTGGTGCACACAGAAAACCAAAAAAAAACACTTGTGATGTCTTGCAGACTGCAAGCAGTCTGCAAGCAGTCTGAAAGACCATCTTTAATCCAAGCTCAGTGAAAAAGGTCTCATATAGTGTAAATTGTGGCAGCAAATCAAACTAATTTAGAAGCCAGTGAAGTTACCTCAGGTGTTTTGACGAGGGTTGCTTATTTGCAGTCGAAGCAAAAATTCTATTACTGGTGTCGTTAGGCAACATGTAAACAAACTCACTCACCTGGTGAATGGGTAACTCGCTCTTGTGCTACTTGTTCACCATGGGATGACCTTAGGGCTTCGGCTGTATACCACTGCTAATGCCAGGTATATACTGTACGTTGTTGTTGTTTTTTGGGCAGTTTGCTGCTACCAACAGCTGCAACAGCTTCCACTCTTCTGGCAAAACTGTAACTGTGAATTCTTTTGTTCATGTAGAAGAACCTTTTAAGGACAGAGGAAGATCTATAGTTATACTGTACTGTATATTTAAAATGAGAAAAAAGAAAAGCAAGGCAGAGACCAATTCGGTCTCAATATGACTACCGGTAAATAGAAAATGTTCATCATCTTCACATCATTTTCAATTTGTGAGATGATTGTAGCATGTTGGTGTCGCTATTGGAATTACATTAGTCTATGGTTTCTTACTGTATATGAAGAGCACTCTAAAACCTCAAATTATCTAGATTTAGATGCCGTGCATGCCATTGAATTGTGTCCAACTCTATGGATTTTGTTGCACATGTTCACACTGAGCCAAGCAACTCTTCAGGACGAAATTAACGTTTGTACAATTAGCAGGGCTGGGACATAAATGTGATGTTTCTCATAATACTCAAAATGGAGAAGCAAAATGGAGTAATGGGTTAGCATGTTTACATCTGGGTCAAGAGTTTCTCGCATCTAATCTCGATGTGGGCTTTTCTGGATGTTTTTTTGTAAGTTCTCCTGCTTTACTTGTGTGGTTACTCCGGTTTTCCTCCCATATTCCAAAAACATGCAGGTTCAGTGAAGTCTCATTGTCCATAGCTGTGGGATTTTGGCATAAGGACAAGTTGTATAGAACAGTGTTTTTCAAACATTTCTTGGGTCAAGGCACATTTCTTTCATTGAAAAAATCCCGGCGCACACCACCAGCTGAAATTGTGAAAAAAAAGCTTGTTTTAACAATATAAGTGTTATATTGTTTATATAAGCATTTTTTAACATTGAAGAATGACCTTATACTATTGAATAGGAATTAAATAAACACAAAGAAAAACGTGTTTTGTAATGTTTCATCCATCCATCCATTATCTATACCGCTTATCCGATACTTACTGAGTGTGAAACATGGGCCTGTTTGGATAAACATGCGTGACTAATTCGCTTGTCTCCAAACAAAGACAATTAGCTAACTGCTGCTGCTGCTACCTACTGCTATGGAAGAGTACTACAATGTAACTACATGATTACGCTGCCAGGCGCTACACCGCACAGGCACACAAATTAGATAATTTCCCACGGCACACCTGACAGTATCTCACAGTGTTTGAAAAACACTGGTTCAGAAAATGGATGGATGCATAATAAATTGATGCATAGTGTTTTTGCAGTATTGTATAATTCTATTTGGATTTCTGCATAGTGGTACTAATCAAAGTTAAGGTTTGCTACATTGTCATTTTTAAAGTTTGACTTCTCACTTACATTGGCAATTAACCATGCTAAAATGTTAGGATAATTATGTACTGTGTATCATGGACAGCTGTGAACCAGCTCATGCTTCTCCGGTTACAGAACAAAGACTGTGAAAGGACTCATTTTCTATGTCAACTAGTTTTGGGCAAGTTACAGTAGCCTAATTCCAAAATACATTACTAGTTCTTGTCACTTGAATGTAAGTACAATATTACAGTGTCATTTTCAGTCCTCCTTTACCAAATCCATCTCTTAAAAGATGTATTTCAGCCAAATACTTTAAATTCCTCTTGTTAATCTCATCTGAATCTGTCCAGGAATTGAGGTCAAGTCCATATACAGGAACAGTTATTGTTTATCTTTAATACAAATGGGAACAGAACAACAAAAGAAAGAGTCGGGTTCATGTTTGTGTTCTGCACATGAAGCAGCCTCTGTCACTCTCTCCATTGACGCCATCCCCTCACGCCGGCCTCCTTTTACAAGCAAACAACCAATGACGGCCCACGGAGCAGGCGAGCCCTCACAAGCCGAACCCACAACACTGCCAGAAGACATCATGTGACTAAACTGCACAGCCCAATGAGAAAGCGAGGGGGGCCGTGTGAGCATTTGTGTGCATGCGTGTACATTTGCGTGCCTGCGCGTGTGTGTGTGTATGTGTGTGTGTATGTGCGTGTGTGTGCAAGAGAGAGAGAGAGAGAGAGAGAGAGAGAGAGAGAGAGAGAGAGAGAGAGAGAGAGAGAGAGAGAAATACGCCATGCACCCACCCGCGGATTGATCTCACCATTACGCACGGACTAACACTTGGAAGATTGGAAGAGGGGAGCGCGTTGAATTCAAGAAATATAAAACCTATTTCTTCACACGCATGGGTGAGACAATGCACACGCAACTACACACACGCAATGCATCGTGTACATTAGATACTGATTTGGCGCAGCGTGTGCCACGCAACTTGCAAGAATACACGTACACAAAACACAGCTTGACAAATGCAAGCAGGGTCTTTAACTACACTGTGGTAAAATGTCAAAGGCGTACGCGTCTTCACAGTTTTCGTTGTGTGTCATGCGTATCTGCAGTTTGTGTACAGCTTCGGGAAGGCAGAGGTTACTATAGGGCAAATTACTCCACTCTCTGCTCAGCCCATGCGTACATCAACTATTTGTCCTTTGTCTTTTTTACTTGAACTATCTTGATCAAGCATTAGTATAATTTTCTCTTATTAACAAAAAAAAGTGAAAGTCTGCCATCTTTTATTAACTAAATAAGGGCTTCTTTAATGAAGTGTACAGTCACGTGAGGCAAATGTGGTTATTATTCATAATATTCTGTACGTGATAATAATGTTGAACACGTAAAACCCGCACTTTGAGAGCACGCAATTATTTTCTTTGGAAATCAAGATTTGCTCGCCAAACACTAGATGGCGCACATCCCTCCTTATTTCAACTTGCCCTATATTTGCAACTTTTTATTGCTTTAAATTAGCTACCATAAAACCGTCATGGTTCTATTTAAAGGACAATGGAATGTTAAGGCACAATGAAAATCATGCTTATTTGCACTGGTCTTATGATTGCTGCCAAAGATATATTAACTTGATGCTATCTCTTCTGTAGCCACTGTTTTTTTTCCCCCTCAAGCCATATGGCTCCCTCACTTATAGCAGCTGGGAAATGGGAACTTCTGATTCCACTTGGTCAGTGTACGCCACACCAGCTGCGATATACATACGCACACTGAACTTCTTTCATACAGACATTGCGCAGAGAGGCCAAACAGTCATGTTCAGTCTCTCGGTCCGTTGGCTTCCACATTTCTGTGAAGCTTGCAGGACCCTTGTAGAACATTAACCTCAAAGTTGAAGAGTGATGCTAGATTCAATCTGTTGGAAGAAATTTGTGTCAAAAGATCTAAGATTTAAAGCAACTATGATTCAACTTTGCAGTAGATGGCAACATGTATTTTCTTACAAAGATGCGTTTCCAAACAGGATGCCCTTGCTCTAACTGATGATCCCAATTGTTTTGTCTTCCACAGGAGGATGAAATACGTTTTCATTAATATTTAGCCACGTCTCCAAACTTGATCTTGAGTGCAGAGCAGAGTCCAGCTGCCATTCATCCTCACAGGAATGGTGGATCACTTACCGCTTGGTGAGGAGACCTTCCTGTACTGCACTAGCATATCGGCGTGTGACCACAGTAGCCTCTGTTACGATGCCAGCGAGGGGGTGTCCCGTGGCATCATGGTGAGCGACGCCTGCGTCTACCACCCCTACCAAGGGGTGTCCTCTTCACCGGGGCTGTCCGAGGATGACCTCAGCATCTCCTCAAGCCCTCGATCTTCACTCTGCTCCAGCCCAGAATCCTCGTCACCCAAATCCCACGCCCACGTAAGCTCTGGCTCCAGCTGTGAAAGCAGGAGCTCTTCTGGGGGTGAGAGTCAAGACAGCCTACTGGACTTCCTTCTCACACAGGGATTGACCACCTCAACAAGCTCCAACGTCGGCAACAGCAGCTTGCTCTCTTCACCACCTTCTTCATCTTCCACCACCCCACTTTTACCCATGGGCCTCGCTTGGGAGTCCAAGAGGGACCAGCGGCTGGGTCTCCTCCAGCACCAAGCCAAAGAGGACTGTTGTGAGTTCCCTGTTTTCCTGGATGAGCTACAGGATCCTGCGGCGCTCCTCTTCCAGCCCACTCTGGAAGAAATTGAGGAGTTCTTGGAAGAGAACATGGTGGTAGCGATGGAGAAGGAAGACGAGGGAAGCGATGAGGCAATGTCGCCGACGCCAGAGTTCTCTGAGACCGAAAGGGCAAAGACGATAGCCAGAGAGTTCTTGCAGAACTCAGATCAGACTGTACCTGTGGCCCATTCTCCATTGTCCTCCCACAGAGAGAACAAACAGACACTAAATACATCAACAGTCGATGGGAGCTGTATAAGTTTGAGTTCCACTTACAGTGAAGTTGATGGCATCAAACAGGAAGACTGCGGATCACCGTCAGCCTCAGGAGAAAACACCAGTGCTGCTTCCAGTGTGCCGGTTATCTTACAAATCCAGCCCATCCAGATCAAACAAGAGCCTCACCCCTGCACCGTCTCAGACACTCAAATGCAAGAAACTCAGTCGCCGAAATCTCAACCATCGGATATCAAGATCGCCCAGCTCCTGGTCAACATCCAGGGCCAAACTTTTGCCTTAGTGCCTCAGCTGCTCTCGCCGGCTAACATTGCATTTGCAAACAAAAATTCCTCCAAATTTGTACGGATCGCCCCAGTGCCCATTGCTGCCAAACCCACCGGGCTTGGAGAAGGTAGCGGATCAACCACAGGAGTTCTCGCTGGAGGTCAGAGGTACCAGAAGAGTGCGGTGGCAGACCTTATTAAAATGCACAAGTGCTCTTTTCCGGGCTGTAATAAGATGTACACCAAAAGCAGCCACCTTAAAGCGCATCTGAGGAGGCACACTGGAGAAAAGCCCTTTGCGTGCACGTGGCAAGGTTGTGGATGGAGGTAAGGAAAATCACATTATTATTTACATGGGGTACAAATACAGGCACAATATGTTCATTTCTGGCCTTCAAGGTACTCTGCAGGGCTAATGATTGGTCCAAGAATAGAGTTAGAGACATAATCGCAAACTGGCGCTTACAGTACATTACAAAAACATTGGTTTAATAATACAACATGAACAAGGATCGCTTGGATATAGAACGGAAGAAAATGAGTATAGTATGGCATATAATGGTCACCTTGGACACTCTGTCTATTGATTTGTCCATCTGCTGTATTTAAAAAAACATCTTTATTAGCTATGCTCATTTACTGCATGTCTAAATACTACAACTACCTCCAATTCAAGCATCACATACCTAAAATAAGTATTTTCCCATAGGAAATACATTTTAAATCCTTCACCCCAGGGTCAAACTGTGGCCATCACAAAATGTTTGTGAGCGGTACAGGAAAGGTTATCTATATGCAGCAATCTTAAAATACGTTTTAAGTGGGAAAAAAATGTCTTCTAAATCTACAACACCGCTGGGAAGACCTGTCAAATGCGAATGCTAAAAAATTGCAAAGTATAAAATTGGATTTCAAAATGGTTAAAATTCATGACCTTCGTTGTTTGTGCTCTCAAATGCTGTTAGCATGTCCGCTGAATGTATGAAACCATGTTCATTTCACCATGCCACTAGCCACCAACTTGCGAGCTAACAGACTTCTGGGACTACTCTCGGCCAACGTACGGGCGGCGGGCAAGTCTGCGGTGCGACTTTGCTTGGGATTGTCTATTACAACACCAAGCTAGCCTGTAAATTCTGCCATTCAGGGAAGATGCATTTTCACCATGTACGCATAACTAGCTAGCTAACGGCACAGTATAGTGGTAGAAATGGGAATAGCAGTAGTAACTAAGTAACTTGCAATTGCACCAGGAGGACTAATGCCAAATGGCCACTTGCATCACTAGGCGCTATTTTAGCCATGCCCTAAAAAATGAAATGGTAAAAAACTGTTTATAAAACACGTTATAGCTCAACAATTCGATACAGTGTAACCTGATGGAAACTTTGAAACACTGATGGACTAAGCGCCGAAGGAATTGGTTTTTCAGTCACCCGAACCGTCACTAACCCCAATGGTGGGCAGTCTGTACCAACAGAAGATCAGTCAGTCGTCCACTAACTGTTTCCCGTTTCGCTAGTGGACAGATGACTGATGGAAAAAATGTGCCGCGTGTCTCGAGGGTGACTACACCGGGGTTGTTTCGAGTGAAGCGGAGGAGGGGTTCCTCATCCTCTGACAGAAAAAAACGTTTGAACATAGCTAGTCAATCTGGTTACCTGCGGTTGTGTTGGCTGGTAAATCTCAGTTCTCATTCACCAAGCACGCTCCTTTTTAGGTCGTTCCGACCGGTAAAGGAAGCTGGCTGTGTTGTACCTTTCGATCACACAGACCGCAATGACATTGTCCCAATTTGTTTTTATTTCACCATGCTGTGTGCATGTGTGAGATATTTTTCAACTGTATCTGGCTGTATGCTACGTGTGACAAAGTAAGCACGTTCTCGATGCCGATTGGCTGTCGCCGACGCAACGCTACCAACCGTTAACTTAATCCTATCAAAGCGAAATGGGCGAAGGAGCAAAATTGATGACTGACGAGCTGGGCGCGCATAAAGTGTGTTTATCTCCCGTGGCGGTTGATAGAGTTAGCAACGCATGTGACGTGGGCAATTGCACCCACGTCCATGCGTCCGTATGTGACCCTTAAAATATTTTTATGATGATAGTGATAATAATTCATTCAAGGAATTGATTTCTACAATGATTCAGAGGGATTGTCCCTCGCTATTGTCCTATTCATGATTAATTTATGATAACACCCACGCACAACGCACACTTCTGCGGAACGCCAAATCTGTCTACGTGCGCCTAGACCCAATTAACTAAAATCGAGTAATACCACCTGTGCCACAAGCTGGATGTGGTTTATGTAGTCTAAAATGCTGTCTACTTTTTCTCATGAAATTAGCAGTTGTGCCAGGGGAGTGTAAAAGAAAACACATTCGGTCCACAAGAATGCCTAGCGATGCGCAGCGCAGGCTACCAAATTCCCAAACACACTAAACTAGACTTGCCTTGAACGAAAATGCACCCTTTTTTCTACTGTCTGTGACCATATTGTCAGGTGCGTCGGGGGCGAGGCAGCTCTGTGCACCAAACACCTAGACTACCAAACCCACTAAAGTAGAATTGCCCCGGCATGAAAATTAAGTTGCGCAGAGCGCACGGGCGCCTGTCAATGAAAATAGGGCCTAAGACTTTGAAACCAATATACGCTCCTATATACGAGAAGAATGATGAAGTTGAGTACTGTATTGACAATGTGATTTGTGTCTCAGATGTGACTCTTCATAAATCTCACTTTGTGACCTATCCCTCTGTTTTACATGTATAAAAATAAATTAAGCACTGTACATCTTAAGAATAACAAAGCACTCCGGGTGTTGTGGTGATTCATCCATCCATTATCTGAGTTGTTTTGTCCATCACTATTTCAAAATCACTGCAATGCCACACAATAGTCATCATCATAATAATAATAATCATAATTTGGTTGTTGTTATTACTTTGGCTTGCCCTGTCAAGCGTCACCACAGTGAGTCACTCTTGATATGGTTTGGCACAGTTTTCACACCAGATAACATATTTATAATACAATTTATATGGCACTTAATAAGAAAGATTAGAAGACTAAGAATCATGTGATTGCTTGACAAGCATCAGAAAGGCTTCACATTGGAACCTATGTCGATTCAGGAGACTCAATGTTGTGGAAAGTGGGGAAAAGCACGTCGTTGGCTTGCGCAGAGCAACTGCTGGCTCAGTGTCGCCACTATCTGTGTGTTTTTGTACCATGGTAAAATTTCAGATTAGATTAGAGTTTCTTTTGAAGTTAACTGAATGCAGACTTTGCCCCTGCTAGTTACTGCAATTGTTTGCTCACTGTCTGTGAACACTTTCCACACACACAGACGCACGATTATTACTGAATCAAGTTCAAAGTTTTTAGCTCATGACATACACATAAATGCTCCAGTGCGCCAGGATGCACAAGGTATACAAATAAAATAGCAAAAAAGGTCATCAGTATGCACCTCCTCTTAACACGCTTGTTGCTTAAGTGCAGGCAGTGTCATACAATAAATTTGGCCCATTTAAGCAGAGTTCAGACTATCAAGAAGTTTCAGCTTTCTTCCCAATGACTATGTTGACTGTGGTAGTTGCCTTCTCTGAAAGACGTTATGTAACACGGGGTAGGAGCAAATAAATATATGAGGTCTTACGAGGACTCACGGGGCCTGAACACATAAATGCAATGTAAACGTTTCCATTTGGAAACATTCACATGAGTGGTACATGCACATAGGAACAATATTTGGGTGTACAGTACATGGACATCCTCTATATCAAGCAGGCGGTCATTGCATAATTGTATTATTTCTCGATTTTACGGTGGGACGTCTAAGGTCGGAAACAAATAGTTCCGAGACACCGGTCCAACTTGTTCAAGTGTCACTGTCATATTTCCAGGGGAAAACGGTGATAGAAGCAATCATAAACAACAGTCGAGCAATCAGAAAAGCTTTAACTTTACAGGCAATGTTTAAGTAAAACTGCTATGTTCTCAACTGTCGTACAACTGGAAAAATAACCACTGTAACTATTAAGACCGAAATCGTTCAACATCAAAGGCTTTGCAGAGCAACATTGATGACTTTCATAGAAAAAAAAACACTGAAAAATCTAGATACAAGTTAACTTCAAATATGAAAACCACAAAAGAACCATTATAAGCTTTGGTCCAATTTTCACTGTAATGTTAGTAGATAGTCCAAATTCCGTTCCACCGTATTTTAATTTAGGATCAGCTCAACTTCATTCATGCTGTAAGAGCTTTACTAACTTTCCAGGTTTAGTAGTATTCTCATTAAATTGAATGTGCTTGTCCTGCCAACAACTACACTTTTAGAGCCTTGATATGACATCAGCAAGACAACATAATATATAGTTCTCCCTTCCTGCTCCTCACCCCCTGCCAGGAGTTAGAGGTGAACTGGGGCGTCCTCGTAAGAGTAACTTCAGAATAGAGCCATGTGTGAGGAGTAGGGAAGAGTCGTATTTCATTGGCCGGGCTCCTACATATAGCTTGTGGAGAGTCACATTTTCTCCTTGCCAAATAGTTCTACTCATTGTATCCCTGTGCTTCCTTTACGTACGTTATAATCTGGCAAAGATGTGGTAGCCGAGGGCCAGTCCCATGTAAACACTGAACACATGCAGAGTATACATAACTGCAAGTGTGCTCAGCTCTGACCTGCATCCCAACTCTCTGAGGTTGGCGTTTGATGGCTCTGCTCGAACCTAAACAGTTTACTGTCATAACATGCAAGTCCGCATATGCACTTGACAAGCCGTCACCCGATCAGCGGGCTTGTCAGCTGATGCATTCTTTGTCACTGCAAAAGAACAGCACTGTTGCCAGGCGGTCACACCGTCTGATTTATCTTTAGATTGTGACACCTTTAGATCAATGCAAACTGGAGAACGAGAACAACTTTGTTGACATGACGGTGATCCACGTGAGAGTGTTATTGTGACCTGTAAACCTTGATGAAAGACAAATTCTCAAGAGGTGTCGTACGATTGCAGGCTAATAACCAGGCATGGGTATGATCAGTCAATTTTCCATTTTAGAAGAATTGTGACATGCAATTTTTTGGCATGTCGACAAGCAACTCGAGTTAAAACTGGCGACTGGTGAGTTACAATAATCAGGAGAAATGACTGGTCTTGATTGGATGTTAAAAATTGATTATATCGAATAACAGTACACCTGACTGTCAAAATATTTGCTGAATTTGAGATGGGAAATAGGTTACTCCTTTTCAGTTTTCAAGAGGAGTGACAATGTAAGTTCAAGTTTTTTGAGCAAGTATCAGTCCTTCTTCTGGTCAGTGTAGCTAGTAGGAAGTTGGAGGACATCCAGCCCTTAATTAAATCAAAGCAATATTGTAAAGTGTCCAGTGCAATTAAAGTTTGGTTTTCAGTTTGAGTGCGCATTTGAATGTGAACAGGTTCAGCTCAGAGCTTCAGTCTTTGTTGCCTTGTTGGAGCATTTCATTAATGTATGTAATAAGTCATTTAATGTCCCCTGGTCCTTGCCGAATTAGATACTTGACTGTTCTCTTCAAGACTTTCTCTCAATAGAATTATTTGTAAAATCCACAATAATAATAAAACAATCATAACTCAATCAGAGAAGCTCATTTGAACACTCATCCAAGTGTCATTGTTCTAGACGAAATAATATTACAGATAAGACTTGATAACATTTCAGATGGTTAAAAATACAGTTTCAAATTTGAATTATTGTTATTCACCAGATTTCACATTGCGTAGCAGATAGAGTTGTAGTTGTCTTTCGGTTTTGCACTACAAGAGAAAATGCAAACCTTTGAAGAAGCGGCTGGGGGGCAACACGTCATTTTTTTTTATTCCGCTCCGTGATCACCATCCAAACAAGGCATGGTTGCTGTTGACAAATGGCTGCCGTCAAATTCATTTTAATTACAATTAATGCAATTACATGTTGTGATATTTCGCATACATGAAAATCCATTTTGGGTGCTGCTATTCTCTTCTATTCAAAATATAACTTGTAAAACCACCTTAAGTGCTTGTACTTAATCCTATAGAGATCAACGTTTCCCTAGGATCTGGCACAGTCGTATCCCGCGCAAAAATATACTCACACTCAATCACATCAATAAAGGGATCACATGATGCAGTTGATAGACTTCAATATGTATTCATTGCGCTGAGGAGAGGAGCTGCAAGGAGCAGCAGGCACCTGCGGATGTACATGATGTGATCTGATCAATCATAGCAGTGTTCATTCACCCAATATGAGCCACGTATTCAGTTATTTTGACACAGTGGTGGCTCCCACACTTGTTTTGTAATTACACGGCCATTTATTTATGTACTGCAAATGATTGGGATCCAACAGTGGCTATTAAGTTGCAGAGACTGACATGCTACTGTGCCGTACACTGGAAAATGCATGTACATGCACCCAGTTACGTCACAATAGCAACATTATGTATAGTATTTTTAAAAATACAGCCCCTAACGATAACTTGCTCTACAGCGCTTTGTTATGTAAACCACATGGATGGTGACATCTCTTCCACCTTTGATACGATGTCAGAAGCTGGCCACTTGCCGGCTTCAACCATCCTGCATCCGTACCTTCAATCAATCAATCAATCAATCACATTTTATTTATATAGCACTTTTCATACATAAAAATGCAACTCAAAGTGCTTTAAAACATTCAAAGCAAAACATAGAATTATCTTCAATCAAAAGAAAAGATAAATTATTTAAAAGTTGTTGAAAGCCAAACTAAAAAGGTGTGTCTTGAGCTTCCTCTTAAAAATATCAACAGTCTCTGCAGACCTGACATCCTCTGGCAGGCTATTCCAAAGGTGAGGACCAAAATGGCTGAATGCAGCCTCGCCATGCATTTTGGTCCTCACCCTTGGAATAAATAAAAGGCCGGCGCCAGAGGACCTCAGGATCCGCGAGGGCTGGTATGATAAAAGCAAATCAGATAAATAAGATGGCCCAAGACCATTAACACATTTATAAACTAATAAAAGTACTTTAAAATCGATCCTGAAACACACAGGGAGCCAATGCAGCAATTTCAAAACTGGCGTAATGTGCTCCCGCCCTCTGGTTCTCGTCAGCACCCGAGCGGCTGAATTCTGCAGTAGTTGCAGTGGTGAAATGCTCTTTTTCGGGAGCATTACAGCCTTACAGGCAGGACAGAGACAATTCCATCTTAGATGGCCTGTGTGATTAATTAATCAGCAGAGTACATCCAACAATGTGGTCCATCTTTGAATGTATCCTCAGTATGCAGTGCTGAAATGTGTTACGATTTTGCCAGGTGAAGTAAATGGAAGGATGACTGTTAGAACGTCTGTACATGATGGCCTATTTCCAGTATTTGCCTAACTATAATTTTTAGGGCGTGTGTGTGTGTGTGTGTGGGGTGTGTGGGTGTGTGTGTGGGGGGGGGGGGTGTACAAAGATGGTCCCACCATTCTAGGTTATTATCCATGCCTAAAAGCACAAAAGCTGAAAATGTGTGTTTCCCACAAACTGATACTATATGTATACTATGTGCAAGGCTGCAGTCACTCCAAGCCAGTCCAAGGGCGTACGGACTCAAGTGCCCTCCAGGCACCCTCAAATTTGAACTATGTGACCTTGTATGCTGCACCTGGAACATGCAGTATAGAGGTGGCAAAACTTCACACGAGTTGTTATGGGGCCGTTAAAAAGCAAGGGGTTGGACACAGATGGCCACATGATCTGTCCAAACAAAATTGTGAGTTAAGAATATCCATCCAACCATTTTCTGTGCTACTTAGCCTGTTCAGGGTCATAAGGAGCTGGGGCCTATCTGACTTCAGCGCAAAGCAAACTGCAAACCGGACTGGTTGCACTTGCCAGTCAGTCGCAGGGCACATACTGTATAGTGTTAAGAATATAATGCTAGCTACTGGTATAGGCATGTCATGTCGTGTGGGGTGTATGTTCTTATGATTGAAGCATGACCCAGCTTGAAGCACATCCAGTGGACATTTAGCTCCCATGTGGTTTCTCCATTTGTTCCCTGAATTAGGATCACTGGGTTTTCCGCGTCATTTTATGTCAAAGGTAGTCACAAAATCAGATTGTCATCACCTGACTTTTGATTAGGTTCCGCTCTGAAAGCTTTTCTAGTTAATTAATTATGTCTTTTCAGTTGTTATGCGGTTTATACAATTGGTTATGGTTGCTAGCAAGTTGGTTAAATTGTTTGGTATGTATTAACCACAACAACAGTACAGTGCATATTAATACTTATTTTAAAAAATGTAATGCTCATCTTATGGCACATAATCACAGAAAACATTATACAATCATTAATATTCATGAAAAATACTTGTCCCTTTGCCGTATATTATTACACCACCAAGATAAATAAACACTGGCACTAATACAAGTGACACCATATAAAAACTTTACAACATGACAATAAAAGCATTTATAACACAGTCAAATAATTATCATCTGTCAGTCCTTTGAAATGATCACAGTAACAGTTTTTGTGCCTTGAAAACTCTCTCATGAATATCAATCGATTCTTTGGAAAATAGAAATTAAATTATGAGAACCCAAGTGTTATTACAAAAACCTGAATCCAATGATGCAAAGTGAAACCTGCCTGGCAATTTTACTGGTGACATCATCAATAAAAATTGCATTGTCAATCATCAGTATTGATCACTGAAACCTTGATCGATAAATTAGCAATCGAGCAATGCTGAAAACTAACCATTTTGTTTGTGCAGTTCGTACAAGCGCGCTACACAGCTGCAAACAGAAATGTTAGCGTTTCTACAGGCAGTCATCCAGTAGTGATTAGTAATGTTTATACGAGAATGAAGTAAAACACTGTAAAACATAAAAGTAAATATAAACATAAATAAACAGTCTGCCTTCAGCTTTGAAAAGTGACAAAACGTTTGGTGACGCATAAGTCAGACGTCAGTTTACTGGTATATATTCTTCTACTCGCGTTGTTTTCTTACAACCCTTGTTGACTAAACACACAGTAAAAAGCCGAACGTAGCCAGAGTTAATCCTTTGAAGCTTGCTAAACTGAAATCTTGACAGCTGAGGTTTTATGCGACTTTACATGCCTATTTTGGTCGAAATCCAAACTGTGTTTCGACTCCACTGAATTACACTACTGCACTTGCTTTAAAAGTGTAAACTGAACCCGTATGGCCACCAACTATAACGTCAGCTCGGATGTATCACAAGTAAGATGATACCAGAGGACCTTAATCATTGCGGCAATAAATTGTTTGACTTTCTGATCTTGCATTTCCGTTTTTAGTAGTTGCGCATTATGAACTCTGCCAGCTAGCCACTCTTTATTGCGGGGCCATTAAGACGATGAACACATTGGTTATGTAATTCATGTCTAAGGTGGAAATAACTTTAAATAACTGCGAGTGACCACTTCACACCACTCCAAATTATCGCCCATGGAGAAAAATAGAGAATCAGCGGGGGAACCCATGTTACACGTTAAGCTGACCTTAACAGCTTTACTAATACATAGAGGGACGCACACAAAAGTCGTGTGCTGAAATGTGCGGATGCTACTCTATCATCTACTTAAACCTCCCCTGTCATGAGATCCAAGCTGTGGCGAGCCCATGGAGACCAGAGACCAGGCGGGCCAGGAATAGATGAGGATTTGTGGCGCTCATGTGTTGGAGCTAAATTTGGGCCATCTCCTCAGCTTCGCAGAAAGGATGCAGGGCAGTTCACATGTGTAGAATCATCATCACGCTCAGATTGCTGTTGTAAAAAAAAAAATGCTTTTATGTTATTCGGCACCTTGAAGCATACTTCAGTGATTCTTAACCACATTAGTGTGCTGTGAAAGGTCATCAGGCGTGCTGCAGGAAAGGATCCAATTTCACATAAAAATGTTGTTAGCAATTAAAAAAACAGAAACAATCAGTCTGCACTGACCTGTTAGTTACCCCAGAAAAGCGCCTTTTTCATAATGGAGTGCGTTACTAGAACACAAAAAGTTATTGAGTGAGTGTGCGACTAATGGTTGACACCTCAAAAGTCAGGTCTTCTGTCTCTTGTTGGTTGGTTTTCCTCGGGCGCAGTGTTTTTTTGTTTTTTTTTAAATCAAAATGGTTGAAGATGTGGCCATAAATGGCTGATTTCTTTTTTGTAATATTTATAGAGTACTATCATAAAATCATAATGATTGTTCCCACAAATACGTATATGACAATTATGACAAAAAGCTTTTAGAAAACTGAAAACTCTTCAGTTACTGCAAACAGTGTATCTTTATTCATATATCACTGACAGAAATGCATAGTGACAGGCGGAATGCTCCAAGAATACTGAAATATGCTTCCACTAGGTGAAAGAAGGTACGATTAACCTGTCCATCCATCTGTTACCATTCATCCAGCAGATTAATAGGTTTTTATTAAGCAGGTCGACATTTCACATTGAGTTAGTTAAATGTATTTATTTATTGCAAAACGTTGGCGTTTAAATGCAAGATGTTTTCAGTTTTTATAAAATAATTAATGCAAAATAACGCAAGGCTATTTTAAGAGGAAACAAAGATTTCCACTGCCGGGTCGTTTAAATGTATACGCTGGTAGAGATTTATACTGTCTAAAGATGTCCCACACAAGGACATACTTCAAATGCAGAGGGATATGTTTCAGTTAGTTAACAAAAGAAAAAAGCTATCCCGGATTTCACACACAAGACAGGCTGGACGTGTTTCGATCAGTCAGTGAAATGGCATTATCCATGGTATTTCATGTGTTGAACCACTAGAGGGGAGTATATGCATGTGCAGTGTGACTACTGGGAAGCACATGAAGAGCGTTGTGCAGACAATTAATGAAGGTGGCTCCGTAGAAGTGAACATGCAGTGGTCTTGCTTTTTAAAAGAACCCAACACAACACGTTCGGTCTGTACTTGACCCTGTTAGGGACGAAAAAAGGGACGGACGAAAACCCACTTCTGTCCTTCCTTAATCCACCCTTTTTAAAAGACTTATCATACTCCGCGCGTCCGTCCACAAAATAGGTGTCCGTTCAGGACGGACGGACGGAACGTTACGTCCCTGGGAAGGAAAATGCCCAGTTCTGTTTTTTGTGTGTCATTCTCAACAGCTCCTGTTTGTGGTTTAACTATGACTATAATGATTGAGCACCAAATGATGCTGGTGAAATATTATGGAAAATGTTGAGTAATGCACTAATATATCCTAATCACTATTCTGGCAGGTTCTCCCGATCCGATGAGCTGTCCAGACACCGGCGCTCCCACTCCGGAGTAAAACCATATCAGTGCATCATATGTGAGAAGAAGTTTGCCCGCAGCGATCACCTGTCAAAACACCTCAAAGTCCACCGCTTTCCACGAAGCAACAGGACAGGGCGCTCTGCAAACTGACCCCTTCGACCCCGCTCTGAAAGACTGACACTAAGCGAGGGGGGGGCGCTTGTGACGAAGGACAGAGGAGGACATGGGGTGTGGGGGGGTAAAGGAGTTTGCGCAGGACTTGCGTGTTCAAATGCGCATGTGACGTACTGTGATCATTTAATGGTTGGCAATGAAATGACTGTATAAGGTAGACACAAATGTTACTTGACACACAACCCTCACAAGTGGAATAAGCTTCTTGTACAGGACAACTTTATTTTGTCTCACTCAGTTTTGGAACTAATCAAAATTGAATACCGTGATGATATTCAGAGTATTTTTATATTGTTTATGTCCAAAGAGCTTTATACAAAAGTTGCATGGTACTAAAAAAAAAAGAAAAAAGAAGAAGTGATTCATTTATGCTTTTTGGAGCCAATTGTTGCCACACATGATCAAGCAACACATTTGTTATGATCTTTTCATATGCTGGACATTTTATTGATGTGCTATGTGAATAATTGTGGCCTTGGTTTAATTAGTCCCTTGCCAAGTTAATGGACTGCTATGGATTTGGTCCTAGTCAACCGTTTAACTAGTGCTTCACAACTGAGCATCTAACTTTCAAGTTAAAACAAGTACGCAATTGGTTTTGATTAATCTTTTCCAGGCATTGTTCAAGGGAGGCAACATTACTACTACAAGCAATTACTTGGACCCGATTGTCTTCAAGCTGGAAAATGCTGGTCTATGTCAAAGCTACAACCCTACACATGCCAGAACGTTTGACTTGTCAACTTTAAAGTCCCTGTTAAGTGAAAGTAAATGTCTTCTAAATCCACACACCACAGTGTTGTTAACAACCCTGCCAAATTGAAATGATTTTAAAAATTGGCCAAGTATCTAAAATGAGGCTTCAAAATCATTAAAAAAAGTCAAGCCCTTATCTCCGCTCGAACACTGTGGACCACTGAAGCAGATTAAGGGGTCGAGCGATCAGTGTAAAATCCGAGGCATGTTGCTGCTTTAGCATGCCCCAAATAATCAAGAAAACTGAAATGGTAAAAATCTGTTTCCCTGCCATATCTCCACAATTGAGCACCTCATAGTTCTCAGTCTTTGCACATTTTCAGCTATTATTTTCAACCATGTATCATGTGTTTAGAAACACGCTATATTTCGACACTCTACCAGCCATAACTCTCAACCAATCACCCTCAAACTGGAATTCTAGGTCAATGTCAAAGCTAGAACCCTAACGATGTTCAATGATGTTGTACAGACAGCCTCTCAAGGGGTGGAAATGTGTTTGTTTTCAGCAATGTTTCAGTCACAACTTTCTACTGCCTTGTCTACACGTAGCCGGTGTTTTCGCAAGCTGCGGATATTAGCCTGCGGTAGCCCTATCATCCACACGTCTCCGGAGTTTTTTCATTGAAAACGCAAAACTCCGGCCACAGTGGAGATTTGCGGTTATCTCCAGATCCGTGTTCGGCTGTGGACAGTCAGACCCGGAGATTTACGTCGTCACTGCGACAAAAATGCTCTGACGCCACTTGCGCGACTTGTGTCTTCATGCGGGTCAACGTGGATTCCCAAGGCGCTGCGTTGGTTATAGCCATTCTCGAGGCGTTTTTTGCTTACTTATTTGTCTGCAACCAACCACTGCTTCTCTTTGAACATCCGCGGTTTCGTGTGGATGCGTTTTTTTAATGTGTGTTCCAACGCAGGCGGGGGGAGGATATACAGTTGTTAAAAACCCCCGGCTACGTGTAGACAAGGCGTACCACTTGTCTTCAGATTTTTTAGGGTGATTTTGAATGATGTCGTTGCTCAAGGGGTCGCTGATGGTATAAAGGTACACTCGCCTGACTTGTGTACGGGCAGCGTGGGATCGGTTCCCACTCAGCGATGATGTCTGTGTGTTCCCTGTGACTGGCTAGCGACCAGTTTGAGGTGAAGTCTGCCTTTTGCCCAAAGTTAGCTGGGATAGGCCCTTATTTTTGGCAGCATACCAATCAAACCCTCCGCCGTATTATCCTGAGACTGGAATCCTGTGTCCATTTCTAAGCAAGAAATCTATTGATTTTGAATGATATCTTCCAAACACTGTCTGAGGTAGCTAGCATGTTTTTGTTTTTGGCAATGTAATAGTCATAGCTTTCAAGTGGCTTTCAGTATTCAAACAAATAATTGGTCAATATACTAACAAGAACTCTTTGGGTATTCAATTACATCTAATCAGTCAATTGCCCAAGGTGTGGCTGTGTTCAACTTCAAATTGATAGTGTCCTCATACATCAGATCCAAGATGCTGCAGTTCAGCTCTTTGCTAATCAGTGAAGATTTTGCGGGGGCGACACACTGCTTCTTTTCTGCTTCTTCTTCCATAAATGGAAGAGTGCACGATGTATTGACATTCCTTTGAGCTTTGGATGGGTTTCTTTGTTGAATGGCAGGAAAATACGAATAAAAAAAGAACATTGTAAAAGGATAATGCTTTCCGCCAAAATCATGACACTGTATAATTTGCAAGGGCATGCAAAACATTTTTGGTTGTCTGCCCTCCCTGAATATTTTGAGAATTGCCGTGTTGTTGTATCGTGGTCAGAGTCAGATCTCAGCAATGCCTTCTTTGCCTCATCTGGTCTCAATGTCTATTATCTGACTTGTTGTCATTTATGGCAAATGAAATCAAAAGTGGGTGCTGGTTTATATTTTTATGTTTCAGGAAACACTTTGTAATTGTTAGAAGTGAGCCATTTCGTAAAACTTCATGTCCGTTTAATTCATCCTGTGTGAAAGAAGTCGTAAAATAACTTGCCAGTGGACAGATTCTTCCAGCGTGCCAAACAACTTGGATCTTCTCTGGCGAAATCAAATATCTATATTATTCTTTCTACATAATAACAGTTTGATTTCATGACAGATTTAATATTTTATATTTCAAATGAAATAAATGATTTCTAATATTTTTTGTGGTGCTTTTGTTGAGTCTGGCATCCTATTACATCATCCAAAATAACTCCAGACCATGACAGAAAAGACCATTCAACACAAAGTCCTGTTGTTGCGGCTAATTTGAGGCATTTGATAATGTACGGAAATTTGTAGGTTAATTGAAAAAAAATCATCAGGGGGATCATATGTATAGCTTTAAAATTCAACATGGTTCCTTTGCTTTATAGGAGAAACACAGAATTTTTGGGAGGCTTCAGCAACCTGCCCCCAGTTATGAGGACTGGGGGCAGTGGTAAATACTAATGGACTACTAATGAAATAGTAATTAAAGCACAGTGGTAAATAATAATGGACAGTGGTAAACAACGATTAAAGTGACAAAAATATGTACAAAAGGTAAAGATGTAAAGCGACAAAACATAAATAATATACAATGTGGTAATACGCCACAAAACATAAATAATATATTGACCTTGCTACATTACCACATCATATTCTAAAATACAGCTAAATGAGCAGACAATGTTTGTAAAACTGAACATGTAAAGTGACCTGGCTGGTCCACCAACGTTATAGCCCATAAGGGAGGGAATTTGGGGTCACTATGGCAATGATTTTAAAAAGCCCTCTACAAATGTTTGCTTATTCTTGCTGGCTTACTGAAGTTAATGCATGTTTATCTATAAATCGGAATCTATTTATCTTTAAACGGTTTGCTTTATTGTCTGGTAATCAGCAATGACACGGACCCATTTATATTCCTGGTTCAGCCTGGCCTGAAATCACATCCTTGGGTTAATGGACAACTGGAAAACTTGAAAATATGACATTTCCTTGCCTCAAAAGTCACCTCTGTCCTTGGATTGTAAGGGAACAGCAGCTTTTGCTTCTAATCACGTTATGTATTCTTTTTTTTTGGGGGGGGGGGGGGGGTCTGGGTTGTATCATAAGAAATTGTATCATAAGTTTGATACTAAGCCAACACAACAATAATTGCTGACATATTATTAACTAACGTTCAATGTTTGAGGTGCAGCACAAGAAAATGGATTGTCAGTTGTTTTTATAATGTAAACTCATGAATGTATGTTGTATTTACATTTCAAAGGAGTAAAGTAAATGTTCTATGATTATGACATATTTTGTGTAAAGAAAGTGTACAGTAGATTTAAATACATATTTATAACATGTGACTCATGTCTAAAACGGCTTTATTAATAAAGGTTTGTAAAGATTTCATGTTTAGATCTGCAGAGAACATTGGCACAGATCTATTGATGCTAAAAATGTTATATTTTGATTCCTCGACCCAAATTGCATTCACAATAAAATTACATGTACAGTAAAAGTAAGACAAAGCCAATTTTGTTTTATTTTCTTCTAGTACTTAAAAAAGAACTAGTAACACTAACACACTGTGTTAGCATAAACACATCACAAAACTGTTATCCAAAAAAGACAGGATCGAAAAAAAATTGGTAGTAGGACAAAATCTGACGTCTGAAGTCATTCTTGCCTTATTAAAAAGTGTTAAAGTGATAGAGTAGCTGGCTTTAATTTGAGTATGTTGGTACTAGAACAAGGGCACTCCAAAGAAAATACAAACTCTATGTACCTGTAATTTTATCCTTTTGTAATTTTTCCTTGACTTTACTTAGAATATCTGTTGATTATTGTTTGGTTTGTTTTGGATTTTTATATTTTATTCTATAGAGTTATTGCGTATTAACCTTTTTATGTTATTGTTGTATTAATTTTAGACTAGCGACTACTTTGTGGAAGCTAATGAGGATCCCAATAGAGAACATTGAATAGGAAGGTCAAAATGCCTTCCGATAATGCAAATTGCTGCAAAAGGTAATACATTCAGCTGGGTTTCACCACTGACCTCATTAATGTAAGCACAAGCAAAAGAGCCAGGGCAAAGTCTTAAAATCCCATCCCGAAACTTTTTATGGATCCCAAATAGTTGGACGGGGTAAAAACGATTGTCTACCCTACTTGAGCCACAACCAATAGCAATGTTTCTAATTTTGTGCCTAAGTTTTCACTCAGCAATAAGGAGTCAAACTCTGGCTGGAATTTTCTTAATACAGCCACAACAGAATATACAATAGAATAAAATTTGAGGTTTCTATTCCATGATGCATTTATACAAATCATTTACTGCTTATGCAATAAAATACAGGTACAGACATAAGATGTGTTTAATGCAGAAATGTATACATTTATGTACATAAGCACAAAAACCTAAACGGGTGAGAGCAGTAAATAGTTATTGCACATTACATGAAAGAAATTATATTAGACAGAAATATAACTAGGCTGTTATTGCACATATGACAGCATTATTGCAACAACAAAACAAGGAAAAGCAGATCATGGCTGGCAAAGGCACAAAGACTTGCCAGTGTCTCAATTTGGGACAAAGCCAGTGGTCTTCCTCTTTTGCTTCACTTTCCTTCTTTGTTACAGATTCTGTGTCCTGATCGTACGTTTGCCCATTAACCTTCAAGACAAATGAATTGCCAGGGAGAGTTTCTCCAAATTTTGCAACGAATAAAGCATTGACAATTTGAAAAAATAACAATATCCCAGTTTGAAGGCAATACAATAGGTTTTCTCTCAAAAACCGAATTGAATGTGTTCTCTGAATACTAAATTACACTTCACAACTGTAAGTAGCAGTGGATAATGTAAAGAAAGAATTTTTTCTTTAAGTTTGGAGTGACTTGAGCTGAGCAGTTACTTCCTAGTAATTTTGTCGAAGGTAAGCAAATAAGGATGGGTGATCTCGTTTATGACCAGCTCACTAGACTACAAACACCAGGCAGCAATTCTTGAGCTGCCTGTGGAACTTTGAAATTGGTGCCAGAAGTGAAGCTAATGGCGGACTGAAGCTATTTTGTTCCCATGAACAACTATCCTGTATATTCAACCAGCCAGGAAACGGTCCTGAATTGCATTTAGGTGGTATGGATCAATGGATACATTGTCGGTTTTACATTTGTGAAAAGATTTGGAAAAAAAATTGTGATGTCCAGCTCATTTTGTTTTTAGCTAAGACAGAGAAACATCATGTTATAGAAAAGGAGAATGAACAAAACAAGTGCTCATTCTCTTCTGAATATTGCACTATATATGTGCCAAATATATTCAGACCATATGCCGTTAACTGAGCAGTGCAGTGGTGTAAAATGTACACATGTCATTTTCCTCTAACTGTGGGAAGCCTGCCTATATTTGTGGGGACAAGTCTATACAAATCTTGACAAAGTGTATTCAGCATTGTCTCATGCCTTATTTATGGAACAATCTGCAACACAATAGAAAAGAGCGAGGGGTATAAAATCAATCTGACAGCAGCTCTGTATGAAACAAAGGAAAAACGATCAGCTTCACAGTGCTTTTTTTTTTTACTATTTAGGCTTACATGTGCATCAGAACCAAGTATTAGTTGGAAAATACCAGAGCTGGGCACTTGACCCTTTTTTCCCGGTCTGGCCTCAACCCTCCACCCTTGACCTGTGTACCCATATTCATAAACATTATCGGCCACAGCCCCGTCCCCCCTGCCGCCCCCCCCACCCCACCAAAAAAGCGTCCGTGATTGACGTCGCCGCGGGAGAGATGCTAACGGCAGAGGCTTTTTAACATAGCTGAACATAGCAGCACCGAAACTGCTCTTGTGCGATTTGGAGGGCGATCATTTTTATGGACAACAACGAAGGGACGAGGCCAGAAGGGCATGGAGGACAGAGGACGGACCGGCAAAAAATTGTCAAGTGCCCAGCTCTGGTAACAACAAAACAACACCTGAACCAACCTCACCTGTAAAGGACAGTGTGGAGCAAGGCGATTAATCACCTATGCTCAGAAGATCCACACGCATTTTTAAACTACCAGACACACTGAACCTTTAGTTGATTTATGTATTTAAAAAAAAAAAAAAAGTTGTTTTGTTGGAAAAGGCCTAGATACATCAATCCCACGTCAGAGGTCGTGAAGTGTCGTGGCGTCTGATTGCGCCATCTGATTGGTGTAGTGACCACCAGCATCGTAACCCATCAGGAAGCGTCTTTGGCTATTTGAGCATGTTGAATTAGCGTCGTGATTCGTGACATTTGGTCACTCAGATTGGCTGTTAGCTAGCAAATCAGCGCTCGGAGCACGAATGTGAAGTGAAAAATGCGGATAAACAACGAGCACGCCTCCGCTGCCTTAAGCTTCTTACAAGTACAAGAGCGAGGGTTGACAATGTAAGTATTTCACGATACCGTGTCAGGAATGTGATGGTTTACTTCGCGTGGGAGTTGAGCGAAGAATATAGCGGAATGCATTGTTTACGTTTTTATAATCCGCCCCCGGCCAACAGCTTTCCGGTTGGATTTTTCTAACAACGAGAAATAGTGACTACTGCCGCCGATGGTATGAAAGGGTATTACATCTTACGTATGCGCAGAAGGTACTTTAATCGTCAGCGTCGCTGTGTGCCATTGCGGTGTATTTTTCCAGCGTGACATGCCAACAGCCGGTCCGGGGGGAAAGCGTCCGTCACAGTTGGCCAGCGTCGGATTGGTCTATCTAGGTCTTAGCACAAAAGAAAATGCAATGTATGCATGTTATGTTTATTCTGATGGGGAAAAAAATGTTTATGCATGTAACTATGCTAGTATGTTATGCATTATGTGAATGTTGGGTACTGTTATGACCATTTTGCCTTATATCTAAAGAAAAGAGGATGTGCTGATAACACCAATCTCATCAAGTTCACTTGTGACACAATAGTCATAGGCCTATAAGAGAAAGCCTACAGAAATGAGGTGGCTCTTTAAATGCTGTATAGATTCAAGAGTTGATTATCTTCCCAAGGCAGAAAATAGTAGCTTGCACTACTTGTCATCAGTGGGACTCAGATGGAGAGAGTAAAAGCCTGCAAACTCCTTGGTACCCACATCAATGAAGACCTCACATGGACGTACAACACATCATTTGGGAGACTGTGGGGCAGCTGAGAAATGTTTGAATTCCCCCTCCCCCCCACTGCTCCACAACTCCATCACAGCCTGGTATGGGATGTGCACCATACGACAGGAAGGATCTCCAGAGTGCCAGTAAAACTGAATCACACATCTGTGGAGAGGCCTTCACACCACTAAATAACAGCCATGCCACAAAGACTGTGCAGAACACTATCAGAGAAAGCACAAATCCACAGCGCGCACTTTCCAAACTTGTCTCACCTGGCAAATTGTACAGTACAGGAGTGTCAAAGCCAGAATAAAAAAAAAAAAAAAGATAAAATAAAACACAACACTTGCATTCTGTCAATCTTGCTTGCTTACTTAACACTGTGCAATACCTATGCAACCTGCAATACTTGAATAGTCAAATGTCTGCATGTTTTCACATCATATACTGTACAATCTTTTTTCACTAACTTCATTATACTATTGTTCAAGTCGAGTACACTGTTCTTTCTTTCAACTGTCATTTTATTTCAATTCTGTACAATGCTTACTCCCCTTTTCTTTTAGAATTGATCCGTCATCATTTAAAATTGCTCTTTTTATCTTTTACATACTTTGTATAAGGGAGGCAGACTGGCAAAGAATTTCATTGTTCAGTGCTACCGTTGTGTTTTTATTGTGCATATGACGAACATCTTGAATCTTGTGGGCCGTATAATTTCAATGTTTTCTCACAACATTCAATCAAACAGGAGGCAATCTTCAAACTATTCTACTACAATACACTATTTTTAAATGGGATGATAGAGCACATTTCTGGGAGCGCAATCACCGTATGCTTTGAAAACACTTTTCAAGGCATTGAATGATAATCTTAATTTCCTGGATTTGTAAAATCTGATGTCTTGTCTGTCATCGAGAAGACTGGAATAACAATGAACAATCAATGTTTTCATTTCCAGTTCCATACGATTTGACTTTCCCCATCCAATGTCATGCTCCAGTGGAGATATAGCAGCTAACTCTACACGTCACTGTTTTCCTCACTAAATATATTTCCAAACGTGCTATTGACATAATATTTTCACCAGATGTTGGGAACAACCCAAGTAATCCATACATACAAATAAACTGAAAAAACAAGACCAAAAATTAAGTTGCTTGTAACAATGATAGGTCTTCAAAAATGGCTGCCCAAACATTTTGGACATTTTGTTTGGAGCACACCAGTGAAATACTCCGTCTCATTCTCACTGATAGGTAATGAGAATGAGATTCTTTGAACTGCATTGAATTCACTTCCACATCCTGTAATTCAATTCAACATTCTGTGGGGTGGAGTCAATTAAAGTTAACATTCATCCAGTGAATTGAATTGAGGTTCAGCTTTGCTCTCATTAGGCCACTTTATATTCTCCCAGTATTTAACTGCTTGTCCAAATGTTACATAGCAAACTTTAAACGGGCTTTGACGTGCTTTTTTTTTCTCCCAGTAATGGTGTCTTGTGTGGTGAGCATGCATACAGGCCATGGTGGTGGAGTGCGTTTCTCAGTTTTTCTTGTGACAACAGTACCTGCTAATTCTAGGTCTTTGTGAAGCTCTCCACAGGTGGTCATTGGCTCTTGGACAACCCTTCTGATTATTCTTTGCACTCCACTGTCAGAAATCTTGCGAGGAGCACCTAAAGAGGCAAATTTATGGTGGTATGAGTGGCTTTTCACTTACATATTATGGCCCCAAACGTGCTCACTGGAACACATTCAGAAGCTTAGATATGAACCCGTAACCAATACCATATTTATGTTTTGCAACAATTAGTTGGCGATGGTCATGAGACAGCTCTTCGCTCCTACACATCATGAGACCTTTTTGTAGGCCATCAATTAGGACGGAACCAGTCATTTGAACTGACAAGGGGAAGGATTGTTGTTTGATTATTGATAGATTTTAGGTGTTGTTTTGGCTTTGCATGCCTTTTTGCAGCTCCCTTTTTCCATGTATTCATAATGTTTTCCATGTGTCATTCCACACTTATTAGTTCCACTTTATTTGTATGTACGTATGTATTACTTGGGTTGTCCTCAACATTTGGCGAGAATTTCATCTCAATAGCACATTTGGAAATATATTTAGTGAGAAAATGGTGATGTGTTAAATACTTATGTCAGCCGCTGCACATACAAACTGTTCCCCATAAGTTGCATAAAGAACATAAAACTGGGAAATGTGAGGAATGTCAATGCAAGATTTGTACCACATGGCAAATTTGCTGGAAATGATACCCCCTTGCTATTTCTGCTCATCCTTCATCCTTGCTCTGCCCCCTAACTACAAAGCGAACCCCTCCCTCAGAACATTAAAAAATGGTTGGAAAGAAGTTTTTTTTGTTTGTTTGTTTGTTTGTTTGCTGTGATGCATGTTTTGCTGAGTCACTGCGTGGGACTCAAACAGATGTAGCAGCAAAAGAAAGTTGTGTGCGCCTCTGATCTTCAAATAGTTCATGTTGATTTATGGTAAAGTGCAGTCAAGGATACAACAAGAGGATTTAATTCAACACATCTGGAGCCGAGTTTCTCCCTAAGAGCTGCAAGAATCAGGCTAAATATATATATATATATATATATATATATATATATATATATATATATATATATATATATATATATATATATATATATTTACTTTAATGTGCATATACAGCTACAACTTATATATGCAGATTGAGAATACAGTACAAAGTAAGTGGGAGAATGACAAACCCAGCAATACAAATTGCATGCTTGCATTTAGGGCTACTTCTGCTTTTAAAGAACTGCTCAGAAGGCATCAGTCAGCTGGAGGATGCAGTAACAAAGCTTCAGAAAATGCTAACTTGAAACACCTCCAGTTGAAAGAAAATGCTGCTGCTTGTCTCAACTCTGTAATATTCTGGCCTCCCTCCACTGGCTGTCTTGTGCACTTTTCACATTTTATTCTGCCATTTGTTTTCAAATCTTTAAATGATCTCATCCTGACTTACCTCTCTGCCCAATGCCTCATTCAGGTCATGGGGGTGTGTAAGGGTAAATGGTAAATGGGCTTGCATTTATTGGATATAGCGCTTTTCTAACTTAGATGCTCAAAGCACTTTAAGGGGGAAGTCGACGACAAAAAAATATTTGCAATAATATGTTAATACAGGAAGTCCTCAATTCACGAACAACTTCCGTTTCTACACTGGTGATGTAACCCGAATTTCTGCGTATGTCGGATTTCACCGTTAAAATCGAAATCCATCCATCCACCCATTATCGATACCGCTTATCCTCACAAGGGTCGCGGGGCGTGCTGGAGCCTATCCCAGCTGTCTTCGGGCAGTAGGCGGAGGACACCCTGAATTGGTTGCCAGCCAATCGCAGCGCACACAGAGACAAACATCCACACTCACAATCACACCTAGGGGCAATTTAGACAGTCCAATCAACTTACCATGCATTCAGTTTTTGGAATGTGGGAGGAAACCGGAGTACCCGGAGAAAACCCACGCAGGCACGGGGAGAACATGCAAACTCCGACACAGGGAGGCCGGAGCCGGGATCGAACCCACAACCTCTGAACTCTGAGCTCAGAGACACAGCACAAAAGCACACTTTTGGAGCGAGGAGGAAACCGGCCTCTTCATTCATGTGGTGAGTGACATGAATATCAGGGGTTTTATTTAAAGTTGAAAGTAATAAGCGGAAATGACGTCCTTTGAGTCACGACGCCATGCGTCGCAGTTCAAAGTGGGTTATTCAAATGCCGGAGCAACCCTGTCCGCTCATACAGCTGGCTTATCCTTCTGTCGTCCGTCTAGCCGCCATTTTGTCTGGCCGGAATAAATAGTAATCGCCTATAGGCCGGTCCGACTATCCTTTTAAACAGACTTCCGTTAGCGTTTACGACTACCAACTTGGACAAACTACCACGAGCGCCCCTCCGAAAATGACCATGAACCGGCCAAGACCAGGCCCTGCGGTATTGCGGGGGGAAGAGCAGGAGATACCTGTTGCAGTATAAGAACAGAGGCCTGCAGCCGCTGCGGAGCTGGAACAGGAGCTATTCCCTCAACCACCAATAAGCAAGGCTTCTTTTATTCTTAATATTAAATGGGAGAACAAAACCCTTTACTTTGGGTTCTTTTGGGGTTCTCATTGAGTATGTATTTGATTGTATAGACTGTACATGCAAATCCCTGTTAATCAGCACTGAATCAATGTCAAGAGACAAAAAAAATGCATAATAGTTTCAAATAAACCCATATAACCTTCCTGAATCAACCATTGCAACACACTTCTAACATATATTGCGTGTTTCCTTTCATTGACATCTAGCCGCATTCTTGTCCCTCCCGGAAGCCGCAAAGAAGTTGAGTTGCTGAGTGTCATAACAGTTACATAACAGCTATCATATGATCCCAGATGTTGAAGCAGCACATAGACTTTTGCAAACTAACTCGGCTCTGACTTACAACTTACAGTATGTGCGCTGTCTGTTTCTTCTTTCACTTCATTGACACACAATGTTAAGAGCACAAACAGCTGTCACTCTCTATATAGTGTTTCTCGGTTTCCCCTATTCAGATCCATATGCCATTTGTATGTGCACTCAGTTGGTGGGTATGTTGTGCATGATTAAGTAAGACTGCTAAGATCTTTTACTAAAATCTCATAGATAGGCGACAGGCATTACATTGCATGTTCACTGACTTGACTGACAGAGAGATTTGCGCTTTAGAGCACTGACGGTATTCACCATGAAAAATTTGGGAGAAGAACTTCAAACCAATAATGAAGTATGATGTGATGTAATTGGAACCGTTTGTGGAAGATGAACAAACATACTACTGAGTTACAGAAACAAAAAGTAGTGCTGAGATGATTTTGGAGATGTTTTGTTTGATTGAACTCATCCTGATTGGCCATGCTGGATGACATTGCTTTTAAAACTCGGGACAGGACGCCTCGAGAACTGCTCTCGGGGAGGAAATGACAAATTGTCACAGGGCACTGAAATGATCCAGACGAAATGCAGAGTTTAAAGGAAATTGGTCATGTGATATGTCGTGACTCAGACTTGTGAATGGCGACAAGCCAAACCCTTTGATCATTCAGAAACACCAAAACTGCATTGCTCAATAAATGCTATGTTGTAATAATAAAATATATTACTTATAATGTGGCGATAACACAGATCAACACATTTTTAGTAGATTTTTTTCAGAGATGCAAGTCAACGTTTCTAGATGGGGTTTTTTTCTGAATCTGCCCTCGTTCTTCCTCTATCACCTCAAATTTTCATAATAATAATACAATAAAAATAATGTAATATGTAATGTAGAAATATATTCAGTAATATTTATGAATTAAGTAGTTTCAGCAACAGGTGTTTTTTTTTTAAGCATCATAGCTATGAATTATGCGCATGGTAAAATCCACATTACAGTTTTAATCTGTCAAATTTAAATACAAAAAATTCTCAAAAACCTGATGTGCTCGAAAAAAAAGTATAGGCATTTTTTAAACCAACATCAAAATTATATTTAGGGACACATAAAGCCATCTGTGATTAAAATTGTCTGTTAACCCGTATACTTTTTGCTCCTAGCATTTCCAAAAGGTTTACACAAGTTGAAAAGATATCAAACGTATCAAATGATCACTTTGCATATACTCCATCAGGCCCTTTATGCTTTGTCTCCAAATGGAAGAATAAATGATCTGATCATAGATTCTTTATGTTAAGAGGATTGATTTGGAGTGGCCGACATGTAAAAGAGAAAAGGGTTGCACCACGGCAGATCCGTCCATTTCCTATCATGTTCAGGGTCACGGTGAGCTGGAGTATATCCCAGTCGACTTTGGGCTCTAGACTCAGTGTTCTGTGGACTGGTCAATAGTCACAGGGAACTGAAAGAGACGTACTAACACTCAAATTGACATCATCACTGAGTGGGCACTGAACCAATGCTGCCTGCATGGACGTCAGTACAGCCTGACTATGTCCCCTCTAAATAAAAATGACGCAGCCATTAAGTTCCATCTGGATGTAATTCTATCGTGAACACTCACAGGCATGAATGTCGCATAGCACACATACAACTGTACAGTAATGTCACTGATCCAGCCCCTCAAAGTACTACAGTGACTAACTGATAGACATGTAAGTATGCCTATTCACTCAGTGGAGCTGAAGTGGGGTTTAAAGAGACATAGTATGAAGCATTCCATTATAAAAGCTGTTAAACATTTAAACAGTTTCCTGAGACGAAAGCTCCTCTATTTAGACAAACTGTGAAAGTACTTCATGAAAAATGATTCAATATAATCTTGCTAACACCACCATCACACTATTTACACTCTCATACACACGCATGAATGGGAAGGCTAATTTGCAAAGTCAGAGGCCAGTTCATGTGAAGATAGAGTCCACAACAGGAAGGAGTTTGAGTGTGTTACGTAACTCCCAGTGGGCTCTTTGTAATAGGTGGAAACAAAGAGTACCTTCCTGAGGATGGTGGCGTCACCACAGCGGACAAAGACCCTGCTTGTGGAACTCAAGTCTTCTCCATGAACTCAGTCTTTCCCTCGGTCTGATTTATGTCTGCTTGTCTCCGGTTCTGATCACGGGGACACAGTAGCCTCCTACTGTAACGTGTGTGAGGCATATGTGTCTTGCAACCAGCAACTAATATAAGACAGCCTGGTGGTCACCTGGAGCACGGAAAGGAAGAAGAAAAACTTTACTGTGCTGATATTTGTGTCCACTTAAATAAACGGGAAAAAAATGGAGTAGCGCTCAGTAGAGTGCAGACCTCTGCCAAGTTTCAACTGTTAACTTAACTGGACAGATTTGTGCACTTTGCATTTTAATTCTGGCCTTGCAAAACTTTTGATGGAAATGTGTTATACACTCTCTGCATAACAACGTTTTTTTAATACATTATAACTTAGTTTAAATTAAATTCATATTTAATAAAAAAAATTATAAATTCATATTTAATAAATGAAATGCACACCATTTATCCACGTCTGCACCGCCTTGACCAATGCAATGTATTACAAAAACATTTTTCTAAAGATTGAATTCCCAGCCATAATTTCCATGTCATGAGTGATCAAGATGTGAGTTTAGTGTATCAGAGCAGTATAAACAAGTTCAACTTTTTATTGCACTCAATCATTCCTCAGTGTCACGGCTTTATTCACACGCCATGTCCTCGAGCTTTCCACTAATCCTTCTGATGGATGTGAATGACAATTGCTCTGTGAAAAAAAGATAGCCTTGATAAATATGGTTTTAAGTGTTGTTCTGTGAATGCTGAGAAGCTTTCACACTAACCATTGTAGTCCGTTGAAAAGCATGTTTCTAAATCTTTTTTGGGGCATGTATCATTATTGGACACCAATGTCATGCTGAAAAATGTATTCATATGTAACGTTTAGAATAAAGCAGTTATTTTGCGCTTGTTTTCATTGCACCTAATATCGGCAACATTAGCTCGATGCATTCAAACTCAAATAAAATAAAATAACATGCATCTTCTTCAGGACAAGTGTGCTAATGCCATTCTGAGTGTATTTTCAAAATGTAGGAACATCAAAGTTGAGATCCTAAACAGAATAGTAGTTACAATTTTGTGCACGGCCGAATGCGACACCTGTCAACATGGGGCTGTCATCATTTTGTGTTTGTACAATGAGTCACTTTCCACAGGTGAAGATCATGATCACTATAATGTATCCTCAAATACATACAGTAGACTCACATTATGCCTCTAAGCAATGTGCCTTTGTATAAGGGAGGGTGTGTATAATTTGAAGTATTTTTGAAGATTTACTGTACTGCTTTGAATGTTGTACAAGCACAGGCCTGTTCGTATGCTGACAACTGTACATATTTGTATCAGCTCTTGTGGAAATTACAGGTGTCACCGGCAATACACAAGTGGAACAGCTAAACATTAATACTATAAAATATGAAGCTAGAATGGCCAAGGCAGAGCAAGATCCAGCCGTACATTTTCAATAGCACTTTTAATTAGGATCATGGGTGAGTCGGAGACGATCCCTGTTGACTTGGGTGAGAGAAAGAGTCAATCGCAGGGCACGTACATACAAATATTCCCCAAACATGCAACTTATACTGTAGTAGGTTCAAAAAGTCCTTCGGTGTTAATGTGAGTGTGACTGGTTGGTGGGTCGGGATACAAAAGTGGGTCGGGGACCCATTTTGGGTGGGTTGAGAGAAGCCAGTAAAAAATGACAGGTGGACCCTATTTGTATTGTTTTTCAGAACAGTACAGAGGCGTGCCTAATTCCCACAAGAACAATATTGGGTAAGCATCAGGAAATGTTACTCACTTTCGCTATAGTCACAACCTACTCTGTAAACAAACATTGCAGAGCTAGCAATATGCTTTTGGTGGTATGTCAAAGTCATTTGAAACAGCGTTTAAAAATGTACCATAGCGGGGTGTGATTTTTTTCAACAACAGGAAATCGCTGGTCCCAGGGTGGCAACAGTTGAAAAGCACTGGTCTTAGCATGTGCCCTGCGATTGACTGATGACCAGTGCAGGTCTTGCCCAAAAGTCAGCTGGGATCAGCTCCGACTCACCTCTGACCCTAATGAGGACAAGCGGATGAGAAAATAGATGGATGGATGGATGGATGGATGGATGGATGGATGGACGGACGGACGGACGGACGGACGGACGGACGGACGGACGGATGGATGGATGGATGGATGGAAGGACGGTTTGTTCTGCATTGGCGGAGGTGTGAACTGCACTTAGAGTATTTACAATTTAGCTGATAGCTAATAGGCTTCAGCTCATCCCCGAAGGGCAAGCAGACTAGAAACTGGATGGACAGCAAGGCGGGGTGAGGCAAAGAATCATCTCACACAGAAGCTCATTCCAGGAGAGCAACACTATCAATACTTTCAACCAATTAGACAGTCAAGCCTGATTTCCACAGTTCGATCTCATGACACCAGCACAAGACCACTGTTTGTCCTCAGATTTTTGCACATCTTGAGTAAAAATCATTCACCATTTTTAAAAATAAGGCTGCCATGACCATCTACGGAGGGCAACTTGTTTTGATCCACACCTCACACACATGAATGACAAAAGGTGCCTCACAGTCTGATGCAATAAGTTACAATATTATTCAAATAGACTTTTGCACAGTACTGTATGTGGTCATGTTTCTCGCTCTAGAAAGAAATTGGGATCACTACTGCAGACTTCTTGCATTGGAGTAAGTGAGAGCCTTTCAACTCTCTGCATAGGACCAAAACTTGATACTGTCACCTGTGAGCCATCAACATTTTAATACCCCAAGCAGATGCTTTTGCAGCATTCCTCAATGTTCCCAAGCCTTTCGAACCACTGCCCCAACCTTCTTTGGAATGTGTCAGAGCCATTAAATTCACATTCTCTCTACCATATGAACCTCTCACTGCTCAAGTTTGTTAACTGTGTCTTAACATATGTTGTAAATCCCTTTATGCTGTGTTTTCAACAGAGTGAATGTTTATGTGCAACATGGATTATGCTAAAGCTACTGACGCAATTTCCCCTCTGAATTTGGTAACCAGGAGAGTCCAAACCTTTTCCTCTGGGGCCCGCATACAGAAAAATAGAAGGAGCCAGTTGGATTTTTTTTTTTTTTTTTAATTTACCAAGCACGCTAAACCAAGCAATCAAGCAAGCAATTACACATTGTTTATATAATGTTGTTATTTTTGAAAAACGTATACGTCAAGGCTTTCTGTTTGTAATCCTCTGTTAACAATTTGTTTGGGTTTTTTTGTTTTGTTCTAGGGTGGCCTGCAGCCCTGCATCGCACTAGATTAGATTCCCATCTCCATTTAGCAGCACCTGATTCCCATCTCCACATTCAGAACCCCCAAAAAGGTAATCTGTAACAAGTTGACCATACTTGAAGATCATTAACGTGATATGTTCACAAATTGGACTTTGACACTAAGCTGAAGGTGGAGGAAAACATTTTTGTTTTCGGAAATGTATTGTCTTTATGCGCCACGGATGTTCTGTTTAAGTCTTTTCATACGCTTTATTATCCGATCACTCACATCCAATCACGTTTTCAACAACCGCACTCCTAGGTAACTTTATTGCCTACACCAGAGCTGGGCATCGCCTAACCGTCACAAAATTACCATCTGTATATTTAGCTGACGCACGTGGTCCCAGTCCGTCCCTCGTCGGCGACATCCAATCGGCGTCGAGAACATAATCTACACGTCACCCGCAGGCGCTGTACAAGCGGACACGCCGACAAATTAAATAAACAACAGAGACATACACACACATCGCGTGGTGATCGGTGAAGTAAAAACAATATTGGGCACATATTGCGTTTGTGGGACTGCAAGGTATACAACACTGTTTGATTTTTGATTTTGTATTTTTTGGGCTGCGTATTATGTGTGCAGCACTGGCATATGACGTGGTAGCAGTTAAGTCCGTTCTCGACGCCGTTTGGCTGACTTGGACCGACGTGGGACGTGGGTCGGCTAAATATGCAGACGGGAACTTTGTGACGGTTAGGCGATGCCCAGCTCTGGTTCACACCTTTTTTGAAATAGCACTGCGGGCCATGTCAAATGGTATTTTTAGTATGTCCTGCGGGGGGGCACCTAAAGTGCTAAAAACCGGGGGGGGCAGGTTGCAAATGGCCCCCGGGCCGTAGTTTTGATACCATGTTAACCTTTCATCTCTCTTCTAAAACCTACCACTGTACTACCAGGTTTCGTCTATGGTAATTTGACAAACAGAGCAGGTCCCTTTCTTCAACATTTTGTATACCTGGACTTTATAGTGGTAGCAAAAAAAAAAAAAAAACCAACAACAGTGAAAACATGAAGCTGTAAACACACTCTTGTGTAATTGCATTTGCTCAATCCTGTGTGCTCTTTAAGTGGATGTCTTACATATGCATGTGGATATTCCTACACATGGGAGCTATATAAATGGTAATAAATGACATTCAGCCAGCCCTCGCCGCCTTTTTGACGCTGGGTACATTTTACAGCCGCATAGGAGCTCTGCAGCTATATTTGACCCATTTCAACTCCGATTGAGAAAAAGAAGCCGTGAATAATAGGCACATGTGTTTCTTGAAAGAGGTGCCGTAAAACAAGAAACAGGAGAGCAAGGGAATCATAACACTCTGCAAAGAGAAGAGCGCTCTGAGTTGCCCACGGGTGCTTTGAATGTAAGGAATTCACAGCAAGGGGTGGGGGAGCGAGCTGTTTGCCAGCCCTGTATCGGCTGTTGTGTAGCATACACGTGTGATATAAATTCACCCGCGGACACACGCAAACGCACGTGTATGCAGCAGGGGGCATTTTAACTAAGTGTGTACACAGACACATACACAGTTGTGAAATAAATGTCTGCACAAACACAGTGAGTATGCAGAGGCAAGTGTATACATACACGCACGTGCGCGCGCATTCACACAACAGGAGATCGTTTAAGTTCGCCCGTAACAGTCCGTCATATGCTTTGGTCTCGCTTGCATGTTCGTCACACCAATTAACAGCTGCCAGTTCTGACATTTGTCTTGTATCCCACACAAGTCTCTAGTCTTAAGGAGAAACATAGATTGCTGTGTGACGACAAACAAATATTTACTGACATTATTTATTCAGCTGATACATACCAGGCATTTATTTAAATTATGGCAAATACAAGAGAAGAGATGTATGATTGTTGTACAAATGCATTTTGTAATCATCTTAAGTGTACATTGCTGAACAAATGTGTTATACCACCAACCAGTGTAAGGTTTATGATGGCACTCTGGCACTTGACAATCAACAAAATCATCGGCACATTTCTGGAAGGCACTTTAACCTTCCAAGGTCCTGGGTTCAAAGCCGGGCTTTCGACCTTCGGAGGGATGTTTGCTTGTTCCCCTCATGCTTGTATGGGCTTTGCTCCCACGTTCCAAAAACATGTTAGGTTAATTAAAGAGTCAAAATTGTCCTGGGTGTGAATGTGACTGCTTTTGGATATATATAGAGAAATGAAATTTAAAAAAAAAAAATTTGAATGGTTTAATATTACTGTTGGTGAATTTCTGATTCTTTGGCGCATCTCAGAAACCCATAGAAATATTTTTCCACTTTTCTGATAATGATGACATTAGATTGTAACTTTAAAAATGGTTTACAAAGTGGGCTTTATCACGCCATGTGGGGCTTTTTTTGGCATGAATTCATTTGGACAAAGATTTATTATGGTTTTTATTCTAGATTTTTACTCAGAAGTTGTTAAAAAAAAAAGTAGCTACGGAAAAAAATATGTACCTCCTGGTTAGCAGAACGTGATGATCCCTTGTCTGGAAGGAACAGGGAAGCAGCAAAGATGATTTTTTAACAAGAATCAATTTAGGGGTGGGTTTTCTGTTTCAATTACCTGATGGGCTTGTTTCCATGAGAGATGGCTCAGTGTTTACCCAGACCCTGTGTGGTGGAAAATACACGTAAAACACACACTTCTTTCATGCGTAGAATACTTTGGGAAGTTTACTTTTCTCTGTCTTTGTTTGTGCATGCTGGATTAAATACTCAGATGACAGCACATACATGTATGAGACGAGGTGTGTTTTCACTTATAATTCTCATCTGGTGAACTTTACCATGCTACTTAGATTACCCTCCTGATTCATTGACTTTAACACTGCAGTGACTGCAGTCACTGATATTCACTTTCCTGAACAACTTCACCCTATGTGTCCTAATGTTCCCATAATAATGGTGGGTCAAATCAACTGTGCAGTTGCTCTAAGTGTTTACGACGAGGACAAATATGAGTTCAGTATTTTATGGTGTAATAAATGAGCCAAAGTAGAGAAGTCAGAAGTCTGCCTCAGCTGCTGATGACTGTGATTTTGAAATAGGGTGCTTCAAATAAAAAAATGAAGTAAAAAATGCTGTTGTGTAATGTGATGTTCTTGTGTACTTGTGGATATTCTCATTCATCCAGGTCATTTCATTCTCAGGGCATTGAATCGATCACAACTGGATCGCTCTGTTTGCCTTAAGGCCTAGATACACCAATCCAACGTCGGCAAGCGTCGGGGTGTCTGATTGCGCCGTCTGATTGATGTAGCGAACACCGTTGTAACATCGGACCTCGCCAGGAAGCGTCTGCGGGCGTTTCAGCATGTTGAATCGGCGTCGTGAGTCGTGGCATTTGGTCACTCTGATTGGCTGTTAGCTAGCGAATCAGCGCACGGAGCACGAACGCGGATAAACAGTGAGCAGGCCTTTGCTGCTTTAATCTTACAAGTACAGATCGAGGGTTGACAACTTAAGTATTTCACGATACTGTGTCAAGAACGTGAGGGTTTACTTTGCGTGAGAGTTCATCGTGAGCGAAGAATATAGCTGAATGCATTGTTTACATTTTTATAATCCGCCCCAGCCAATATCTTTCCGGTTGGAATTTTCTAACCATGTGAATAGTGATTCCTGCCGCCAATTGTTATTACATCTTATGAATGCGCAGAAGGTACTGTAAGGTAATGCTCTGTCGTTGCGGTGTATTTTTCCAGCGTGATGTGCTGACAGTCGGCCCGACGCCACAGGGCGTAATCGTCGGTCACGGTTGGCCAACGTCGGATTGGTCTATCAAGGCCTTTAGAAGATGTTTCGTACATCAGTTCATGCAGCAAGGCTTGGTTAGGACTGTACCAGCTTAAGTTGGTGTGGGGAAACCTAATTAACTATTACTATTTACTAACATTTTTTTTTTTTTTTACTATTTACACTCTAAATTAGAGGTACGCCCCAAAAACGAATAATCTCATTCTTTCGGTATACAAAACGACCAAAACGTTAAGATGCTTGCAGAGAGGCCTCTGCCTGTCAACAAGTCATTGGGTGGATATTCCCTCATTACTATTCCATTCAGTTGTAAAAGGGTAGAGGAGCTACCTGTGCAGTTGCTGGGGACAGTGTTTTTGTAGATTGTTGGAGGCAATATCATTGAGTCTCTTTGGGATGGATGAAAGGATGGCATTGTATGTGGGCGATAGGTGGTACCGTAGCCAACTCCTCTGTTTAGACATGGTCTTTGGCGTCTTCCCGTAGATGGCCTCTCTCATTCCTCTTTTAAACCATCTGTCTTCTCTGTCAAGAATGTGTACATTTTTGTCCTCAAAAGAGCGCCCCTTCACTTTGAAGTGCAAGTTGACAGCTGAGTCTTGACCTGCAGAGGTGGCCCATCTTTTATGCTTAGTGCTGCTCAGTAGTTGTATGGTTACACCAAGTTATTTTATATATTTCTATTATGACTGTATCCCAATGTATAATGCGAGGGCCAAAAAAGAATCAGAGGAATCACACTAAACTGTTCCAGAGTGATCCAGGCACACATCTCCTTTCGAGGACCACACCAGATGATTGTGTTGGGATATACTACCTGGCTACCAACAATTATGAGCTTTACATAATGACTACAAGAAGGGAAAATATAGACACAGGCGAACTGGGTAGATGGACTAACAGTGGATGTAGTGAAAACTACAGAAGCTTTGGGACCAGACCCTGGGATATAAAACACAAGTTGGTCTGCAGAAGTCTTTAAGTAAACCCGCTTTTGAATACTAAAACATTTTGAATATATGCATTATTTGATACGGGCGCAAAGCACAGTCTTTTATGCTGCCCGTCCCACAAATACATGTTCCTTACTAAGTGGGCATCATTGCTGAGTAAATAAGAATTCCAACAGTATAAACTGTATTGGCAGAAGCAGACGCATTGTTACAACAGAAAAAAATATCTAACAAACACTCATTCCCTGATTTTTTGTTTCATGTTTAGCTTTAACCGTATGGACTCTAATTCTAATTCTAATTTTAATGCGTAAATCTGAACAATTTTGTTGACACGCTTGAAACAGTCAGCAAATAAATCAGGCAATTATTTAATCGTTTTACTCATGTGTTTATTGGGTACATGCGTAGTTGTTGAAGAAATAACCCCAAAAAAGTCTTGGATTGTACCACAAAATAGTACATTCTGTTTGCGTATTTTGGGAGTATAGTTGTGCAATCTAGGTGATGATGAGCTGTCATGTTGGCCACAGTACACACATGAATCGGAATACATAAACACACACGGTCTGTCACTTGTATAGCGCTTTTCTACCTTTGGTACTCAAAGCGCTTCACAGTGTACCTCATTTACGCAGCATCAAGAGGAACTGGGGGTTCAGTATCTTGCTCAAGGATACTTCGACATGATCACAATGGCCGGGGATCGAACCCACAACCTCTGGGTTGGGAAACAAACACTGCCTGCCGTCCTCGCAAATGCAAATTAAAGTGTCGGAGAGTGATAGGGAAAGAGGGGGAAAGAAAGTGTGCATGATGAACCATGTGTGTGTGTGTTTTGTGCACGCGTGTGTGTACGTGCATGCATGTGGGGTCATGCTGACACGCTCAACAATATTTCCACCCTGCCAATGACATTGTCATCCCGCCAGCAGCAGACCAGGACCCAGGCCAAGCCTGGGGAGGTACAGCTAGCAAAAAATAAATACAGCTACGTTTATGAGAAAAAGCTTGCTATTATCAGATCCATTTACTCTGTTTATTCTACCTCATTACATTTATAACAGTATAATCATACTATACAATAACCACCAAGAAATTCAATGATGCAGCATTTTCCCTCACTTTTTCACAACACTATCTGCATTTGTATTCTTGCATGAATGTAACTTATGTGTGTTTTGTTTTAATATTAAATCAAAATAACTAACTCGTACATAACTTTTTTTTTAATCCTCACGTATGTATTTGATGTTATTAAAATCAATTACATTATTTTACAACATTCATTAATATACTGTATCTGTGTGGTCAGCCTTCATTTCCATCCCATTAGTCAGAGCTGGGGCGGCACGGTGGTCGACTGGTTAGCACGTCCGCCTCACAGTTCAGAGGCCGTGGATTCGATCCCGGCTCCGGCCTCCCTGTGTGGAGTTTGCATGTTCTCCCCGTGCCTGCGTGGGTTTTCTCCGGGTACTCCGGTTTCCTCCCACATTCCAAAAACATGCATGGTAAGTTGATTGGACTCTCTAAATTGCCCCTAGGTGTGATTGTGAGTGCGGATGTTTGTCTCTGTGTGCCCTGCGATTGGCTGGCAACCAATTCAGGGTGTCCCCCGCCTACTGCCCGAAGACAGCTGTGATAGGCTCCAGCACGCCCCGCGACCCTTGTGAGGATAAGCGGTATCGATAATGGATGGGTGGATAGTCAGAGCTGGGCAGTCCGTCCATGGGCCGGACCCGCCGGATGCCCATTTTTGGGGCGAAGGGGTGGGGGGTGACAAATTTAAAATATGGCTGGACTAAGCATGGCCAGAAGTGGATTTTAGTCCTGCCCACTAATCGGCCCTCATGCGTTTGACGTGGTCGCGAGGCGGCCAAATTCCATCTCAGCCTACTCAGTGAAAGGCTTCTTTTTAGGCTTCTTTCTAGTCCCGCATCGGCGCGAGCGACAACTGCCGCATTGATTCACGTGATCGACGCATTGTGCTGTTGGCGACAGGTCTGCAACACATGCCACGCACCCATCAGGAATTGTTGCTGCTCTGATCGGTCCATATGTCACATGTTGCGATGACATACAGTTTCCCACATGGAGAGGAGGAGAGGATGCAGCACGCAGCTCGTTGCTGCTGCAAAGCACACTAGTTTGGCAATACAATTAAATGCATCGTCTAGTCATCTCGGTCCCTTTATGGTTGTAGCAGGCACGATATCCATTGTTGTCGCTGTCTTTTTGAAGCGACGCCCCCCGACTTGTTTCAAAACAACTTGTGTCCACGAGTATATTCAAGCTGCGCGCAGCACTGACTCAAGGATGACGCTGGCACATCAAGGTGGAGTTCATGCACTTCATCTGGCGTCTTCCCTGCTTGCGGAAATATGCCGTAGCAAACCTGCTGTCTATAGTGGTTTGCTGGTATGCTTTTATTTTGAAGACGGTCAAGAAGGGGAAGCATCCAAAATAAATAAGTAACTTTTTGACTGCGACTTCTGGCCGTCTGTTGGACCCAAATAATTATACAATACGACAAAACCAACCCCGGGGCTCACAATGAAAGTAAGCACACGCAGTTGGGTAAGTAGTAAATTACTAGTGCCGCATTTTGAAGCGTGTCCACAGCGGGTTTGAATAGTAAATTAGCCAGCTAATGATCCTTAAAAAGCCTCTGCCGTTCACATCCATCTACCGCGGCGGCGTCAATCACGGACGCTTTTCTGGGGGGGCGCGGAACGGGGCGGGGGGTAATACTTTTTATGAATAAGGGCGGGGGGCCGCGGCCAGAAGGGTACCCAGGTCAAGTGTGGAGGGTCACGGCCGGACCGGCAAAAAAGGGTCAAGTGCCCAGCTCTGCCATTAGTAAAACCCAAATACGAAGCATTATTATTATTATTATTATTACTATTATTATTATTGTTATTATGATGATTTTATTTTATTTATTTATTTATGTTTTATGTCAAAGACCTAACGCAAGATGGATCAAACACATCATCAAATTTGTTGGAGTAAACTGGCAGCAGAAAGCCAAAGCCAGAGAAAGTTGTTATGAAGTGTGTTATGAAGAGGCCTTCATCCTGCAGTGGATAGACAATGGCTGATGATGATGATGATGATGATGATATATACAGTATATATATCTACCATTCGAAGCGCTTATTCTCGCGAGGGCCACAGGTATGCTGGAGCCTATCTCAGCCATCTCCGGGCAGTAGGCAGGGTACACCCTGAACTGGTTGTCAGCCACAAACAGCAGCACGAAGCAGTGGTAAGCGGGAAATGAAAATGAAGAACCGTAATTGTAACGCTTCTCTCGGACCAGTGACTGCAATCGCAGCGTTGAAATAAAGACCAATGAACGGGATGTGGTATTGCTTTCTTATTCAACTGGGGCTTCATTCCATCCCGATTCAGCAGCAAACTGTTTTCTATGGCACTCACGCTTGTAGCTGAGCGCACCTGCTCCACGTGCTCGTTCTACTTGCCGCTATTTGCCTTCCCACCCCCCTCCCCAGTCAGTGTGCATGTCACCGATGCTGGTAGCGGTGCACTCTACCTCTGATAAGAAATGAAATTCAATTAAAAACACTGTGCCTCTCATTTGTTGCGCAAAACGTCAGTCAAATTAAACGCAGACTAATTGACCGCATGAAAACCAATTAAAGCCGAAAATGTTCATGACTTTACAAAACTCCCGGACGCCCAGACAGGGTGTAAAAAAGTGGACATGTCCAGGCAGAAGAGGACATTTGATCACCCTAGCTTAGACAACAGCTAGAACTTTTTTGCACTCTCTTTACACCAGATAGCCACCACTCCTTCCTGCCACCACTCCTTCCTGTCCAGCCTTGGCCTTCACAACATCTCAGGTGAGGAACCAGCTGAAGAAGATGAAGGGGAGGAAGGCAGCGGGTCCAGATGGCATCAGCCCCCAGCTCCTCAAATCCTGCGCAGACCAGCTGTGTGGAATTGTCCAGCACATGTTCAACCTGAGCCTGAAGCTGGGCAGGGTCCCCCAGCTATGGAAAACATCCTGCCTGGTCCCGGTGCCAAAGACCCCCCACCCGAAGGAGCTCAACAGCTTCAGACCAGTGGCGCTGACGTCTCACCTGATGAAGACCCTGGAGAGACTGGTCCTTGTCCACCTGCGCCCCCTGGTGAGCTCCTCAATGGACCCACTCCAGTTCGCATACCAGCCTGGCATCAGTGTGGATGATGCCATCATCTACCTCCTCCACACTTCACTCTCCCACCTGGAGAAGGCGGGGAGCACTGTGAGGATCATGTTCTTTGATTTCTCCAGTGCTTTCAACACCATCCAGCCCACCCTACTGGGAGACAAGCTGGAGCGGGCGGGGGTGGCGCACCACCTCACCACATGGATCCAGGACTACCTCACAAACCGGCCACAGTATGTGAGGACACAGGACTGTGTGTCTGACGTGCTCCTCTGCAGCACGGGGGCCCCACAGGGAACTGTCTTGGCTCCCTTCCTGTTCACCCTCTCCACCTCGGACTTCAACTACAACACCCCTACCTGTCACCTGCAGAAGTTCTCTGACGACTCTGCGATTGTCGGCCTCATCACAGGCGGAGATGATCGGGAGTACAGAGAACTTACTCAGGGTTTTGTGGACTGGTGCCAGCAGAACCGCCTCCTGATCAATGCGGGGAAATCCAAAGAAATGGTGGTGGATTTCGGTAGGCGCCAGCACTCTTCACCTGCACCAGTGAATATCCGGGGAACAGATGTTGAGAGAGTCTCAACTTACAAGTACCTGGGTGTTCATCTGAACAATAAACTGGACTGGTGCGACAACACAGACGCCCTCTATAGGAAGAGTCAGAGCAGACTCTTCCTACTCAGGAGACTGAGGTCTTTTGGGGTTCAGGGGACACTCCTCAGGAACTTTTATGACTCGGTGGTTGCATCGGTCATCTTCCAGGGAGTGGTCACCTGGGCAGGCGGCGTCTCGGACAAGAAGCGGCTGGACAAACTGGTCAAGAGGGCCGGCTCTGTCCTGGGCTGCTCCCTGGACTCTGTGGACTCGGTGGGGGACAGGAGGATGTTGGCCAAGCTGTCATCAATGCTGGGCAACCCGGACCACCCCCTCCAGGGCACCCTAACAGCACTCCACAGCACCTTCAGTGACAGACTGTTACACCCTCGCTGTGCAAAGGAGAGATTCCGCCGTTCCTTCTTGCCTGCTGCTGTCAGACTCTTTAACAAGAACATTGTGTAGTCTCTACAAACTGGCGGTCATTAGTGCAATTGTGCAGTCCTGCACCTGAGCTCATATCGTGCAATACCCAATATTCCCCACTACTGTAATACCGTGCAATACTCAACATTCCCCACTACTGTTAGTCTAGTTTTATTTTTATCCAATGCTGTTCCTTACATTTCACTACAGCACTGCAGCACTGTCACTTAGAGTATTTTTTCCTCTGTACTATGTACAGGCCGAAATGAGTGTTCCTCATATTTTTTATGTAGATGTAGGTTGGTGTGTATACACATGTGTATATACACATGTTACTGCGTATATCTACATAGGTTTGATTCTAAATGTTTGCCGTCAATGTTATACATTAATGGCCACATTATGCCGCCGCCCCTGTGTGACCTATATCTTTGCTACTGTAACAATGAAAATTTCCCCACTGTGGGATCAATAAAGGCATTCTTATCTTATCTTATCTTATCTTTAAGCAATTATCTGTTGTATTCCAAAAACATATTAGCAACAGTTAGTAGAAATGTGCAATTTCAGACATAGGACCCTATTTCTATGCCCAGCTCAAGTCTAGCGCAAAGTGAAGCCTAAATGTGCTCATGGGTGTTTTCTTTCGTTCATCTGGTGTTTTCATAGAAGGGTTAGGCAGTTAGATATGGGCCTTTGCACCGTTATGGGAGTGAACACATCCTACTTGACTCCTGGCCAATTGAAGCAAATCCCCTCACTCATTTTAAATTCATCACAGGTTTAGGTGGAAGCATAACAGTCTCCGTGGAGTCTGTGCAGGAGATGGACACACAAAGTACGTTTATAAGTAATTGCAAGAAGATTTCTTCCTAATTCCTAATCACAGTAAACAAGACTTGTCGCCGCACGAAGATGCCCTCAGTCTTTTTTCCTCTCTTTGTATCCCACTGAGGTCCCACAGGGCTTTTTCATTCCTCTCTGAAAACAAACAGTTTGAAAATTTTGCCATACCCAACAATACACACAAACATACAAATTTCCTAAAAATGCACTCTCACTTAGACCAATTAAAAATCTAATTGGATATTTCCAAAATTCCCCAGCTAAACCGGCTCCCAATGAAATGTGCTGTGGCTTTAACCATGGTCCCATTGTAGCGCCACACAGTTACTTGTCCGCGATTTCAGTGGTTTCCTTCAGCCCAGTGGTGCCTCTTAAAATTTCTCTCAGCCCCAAATCATACCCCACATTCTTGCAACTTCAAGACCTTTGCATACCGTGGACATCTATTGTAGGTAAAGAAGCACAGTCATGTAAAAATGTCATCATGGCTTAAAAGAAGACTTGCATGAGGTCATATATCATAAACTAGGAAGGCAGACCATGGTGCTCTGAATGGATCTGCAGTAAAGAAAAAGACACCAAAACCCATTTGTCTTTAAATCACCAACACTCCATTTATTCGGAACGAATATGAAATTAGGCAGCATTGCTTAAAATCAAACAAATATTTTCTCCTTCTCAGTCCTTTCTCCATCATAACATAAAACATCTGGTTTAAATTTGAGTTAAGATGGTGATTGAGGCTCTTGTCAACCAGACTTTTTCTTCTTTTGTCTTCTGTCTGACGTGTGCGTAAGTGCGTGTGTTTGTATGCTTGTGAAAGTGCAGGGGGAAAAATCTGGTAAAACCGGTTCATTTGGAGGTAAGACAATGAATTAACAGAAAAACTAGGGAACAAAAGTAGGGCAATACAGAATGAAATACAGACATACTCACTTGGATTGACTTAATAACCTGTTCAGAACCATTTTATGTGTTACAGAGACTGCAACCAGTGAAGAAAAAAAATATTCATGGTGATTGCTGGAGACTGGCATTGTTTTTGTGTTTGTCTATTTTTCATCCTTTTTTGGGGGGTGGGAGGTGCTGGAAATACTTTGAGTAGTGATGGCATATGGCACATGCAAAATGTCCCAGATCCTAGGACAAAGGAAACTCAATAAATATTCCAGACTAGAATCAAACATCTCTTATTGTTTCAATTCTGCAATCCTTCTCATTTATTTATTTATTTTCTGCACCCACATGCAATCTTTTGTTCGTCCTACTTCAGCTATTATATTCTTGGTCCATAATTTGTTTTTTATTGCATTTACCAATGTTAATGTTTCTAACTGCATGTTAGGAAAGTCTTACACAGGGTAAAAATGAATGAAAAAGATTCATTTAAAACAGTTTCCAGGTGTCTTAACATATCTGTGACATGGTGTCATCACAATAATAAAGATCAAGATCCAACGTCGTTTTGACATGTCCGAAACGAGGCTTTGTACGGTCTTCCACCAGGCAAGAAACCTATAAAAACAGTTTTCTACCTTTGCAATTGTGGGTGTCATTGCTGCACCCCCTAACACGGCAACGGTTCACCATGTTTAGATATTTCAGCCGTCTAAATCAAGAGAGAAACACAGTGAGCACATTTTGCAAACAGCAACAGTAGTGCGCTCCAGACTGCTTCCAAACATGGTGGCTACCCCGGTAGTGATGTCATCGATGACGCGCCGTGCACAGGCCCTATAGAAAATGTGCCCATTTTGAGGGGGCCGTCCTGTCTCATGCAAATGAGCTAGTGCTCATCCCATTATGGACGGGTACCAAAGACGGTACTTTTGTTGATATGGACCGATTTGCCTCAAAACTACGAAGCACCAATTCACGTGAAACCAAATGGTGCCCTGTTTCACTTCCGAAGCTTGTCTTTCTAAGTTGTGACTGTGAGGGAGTAGAAGTGTTGCTGGTTTTCCATAGCGCACTTGAATGCAGCAGTGTACGCACACCAGCGTCATGAGGTCACTCACTCATGCCTGATTTGGAAGTGAGGATCTGGAAGCAAGCAAGACCGACGGAATGGACGGAAGTACTGTAAAAGGACGAGGACGGACGGGACGGAGGACGATAATTTTTATGACTAAGGACGGAGGGACGATATTTGTATGGTCGCGAGACGGCCAAAGTTCACTTCGCCCTACTCGGCGAAAGGCTCTTTATGCTTCTTTTACAGTCCCGCGTCGGCGCGGGCAACAACTGCCGCCTTGCATCACGTGACCAACACATTGTGGCGTGACACATGTTGGCAACAGGTCTGCAACAAATGCCCGCACACACGTCAGAGATTGTTGCTGTGTATACGACGCCGTGCGCATCAGTTTCCCCCGGGTCGGCCCAGCAATTTATTTGTTGCCGTGGAGGAGAGGATCCACCACACAGCTTGCTGCGAAGCAAACTAGTTTGGCAGCGGCATGGGCTTTATGTCACGTATGTGTGTGTAAAAAAGCTACACACGCACGTACCACATCCGCCGCCACTTTCCAGATCGTTTTTGCAATACAATTAAATGCATCGTCTAGTCATCTAGGTTCCTTTGTTGTAGCAGGCACGAGATCCATTGTTGTCGCTGTCTTGTTGATCGTTGCTCGACAGTTAAAACGCAGACCGGAATTGGCCATAAAAGGCAGTGGAAATCCCGCCCTGTGGTGTCCTCGCCAGTAGCCGTAGCGACGCCCCCCGACATGGAATGAAACTGTAACACATTTTCAAAACAATGCATGTGGGTTGTGCGCGAGTACAAAAGCAAACTGTGCGCAGCACTGTTACAGTGACGTGCTCGCAGACGCCGCCCGCGGAAGCATAAAAAGCCTGAAATGGGCAAATAACAAAACCCCAAACGCTTCAAACATGCCACTTGTTACCCAACTGCGCGTACTTACTTGTTTGTACCCCAAAAGTTGTTCTACCTTTTCCGGAGGCCGTGGTATGGCGGGTTGCAATTCAAGGTCGAGTTCATGCACTTCTTCTGGCGTCTTCCCTACCAAAACAACCGTCACGGCAGGACAGTGTTTTGTTGCGTCTTTATTGAAGGTGAAAACCTCACTCTAATTAACCTCTCTCTTTTTTTCTTCTATGCTCTGGAAATGCGCCGTAGCAAACCAACTCAAAAAGGAACAAATACTTAAGCAGGATAAAAATAAATATACACTCACAACACAATATTGCAACATGTTAGCATAGTAATAAATACAAAATACTATATGTAATTACCAAATTAATATACAAAATGAAAATAGCAATTGAGAACTAAATCATATGTTACACTTATATTGGGATCTTTAAATAAATCTCTGTCAGTAACATCTCTCCCGCGGCGCGTCATGCACAGACGCTTTTTTTTTTTTGGGTGAGTGGGGGCGGACGTAAGGACGGAAACGCTTTAAAAGGATGAGGACAAACGATAATTTTCATAATTAAGGACTGAGCGACGAGGCCGGAAGGGTACCCAGGTCGCGGACGGAGTTCGGACTGGCAAAAAACGGTCAAGGGCCCAGCTCTGGGATTTACCACAAACTTGGCTGGGGTGGTCTAATTGTTCTTACATTTAAAAAAGTCTTTTACAGGGGAAATGTTGGCTTTTGTATCCTCTGTACTCCTAAACACCTCCACTTTCTATGGCTTGCTGCTGGAGGCATCCTGCGGTGAAAGTCTGGGGGTGGCTGGGACCACAGCAGAGCCCTGCCAAGCCATTGTAATGTTGAAACAACCACTGCATTCTTTAAATCAGAACAAGCACTGAGCCAAGTTTGGAAAGTTACCCATAGTTCACTAGTTTCAAAAGTGTCTTGGAGTAAAGATGATAATAGTTGTTCTCTCAAATTAATGGGTGATTTTATTAAATGGCTGAATGTCATGAAATGAGCAAACACAAGCAGTCATTAGGCTGAGAGCTCAAAGGTTTTTATAATCTTACTGCATTGTCATATCTACATTTATAATGTGTGTCAACATCTCTATAGTTTATGTACTGAAGATAAGTATCCAATCTAGATACATAAAGCCACAAAGTTTTATGATATTATGCCAGTGTTTCAGCTAAATGACAAACCAAAGAACAAACATGATCTCAGTTTTTTGTTCTACAAAATTGTATTGGCAGGGACATTGAGATCTCTTCCGTTTACAGATTAGGTTTGAATATATTTTGAATCAGCAAGATGGATTACACACACGCCGCAACTATCCAAAATACAAGCCAGCATGAAATTTCTGTGTTTGTGTTTGAATGCACAAAAAAAAAAAAAAAACAAAACAGTTTTCCCACACGTTGTACTCCATTTTTACAGACAGTGTTATTGTAGACTCACAACAACAAAGAATAATAAATGACAAAGGGTAATTTGGCATCTTGGCAATGAATTGCTGCCTCCACAAGTGACAATACAAGTGATGCTTTTACTGGCTGTCTGAGGGTAGCGGCTTAGAGAAAGTGCGATACACTTGCAATGTGGTTGCGGACGGTTGACATTTTCTGCAGCTGGGTGGAAGTCTCAGACTCACCAAAAGTCCCCAAAACCACAAGAAAAATTTGGTAGATTCATCCTTATTTGCTTTTTGTGTCTATATAATTTTGAGAGGGTTCTGAATAGTCATAAAATATAACAATGAAACAGTGCACCAATGGCCATCCCGTAGCTCTGCTCCTAGTCATTATGGTAATGAAATCCATTCGCCACTGGCACACCCAGCAGTAGAGGGGACGGGCTGAGCGGGGACTTATTGTCAGGAAACAGGGCACCCCCTCAAAACAGGCTGATTTGAGCAGGTGAAGAGTGTGCTGCAATTCAGGGAGGGGCCAAGGGGGTCAGGTGCAGTGTTAGCTTCGCGGTGGCCAAAGGCGGTCCGATCCACGGCTACAGAAGCTGTCTCTAGATAAGTAGAATGTCACCTCTCTGGCAGGGAAGGAGCCTCTGTTGGTGCGCTAGGTCGAGAAGTTCCGACAAGAAATAGTCGGGCTCACCTCCAGACACAAATTGGGTTCTGGTACCAGTCCTCTCAAGAAGGGTTGGACTTTCTTCCACTCTGAAGTTGCCCGCAGTGAGAGACGCGGAGTGGATGTGGGTATACTTATTTCCCTGGCTTGGTGCCTGAACGTTGGCGTTCACCCCGGTGGATAAGAGGGTAGCCTCCCTCCGCCTTCGACTAGAGGGACGGGACCTGACTGTTGCTTGTTCCACCCAAAACACAGTTCAGAGCACCCACCAGAGCCGTGGCCATTGAGAATACACAGTAGGACATTATAGAGCCATTTAAAGCCATTAAAGAGCATATAATTTCACTATAATTGCACAAAGACGAGAAAATTCTCAACAAATATGACCGTATTAGGTTTATGGATGATCCTCATCAGAAATTAGATTTACATACCAGTAGTTTGGCTTTCCAAAATAAAAGTTACGCATGTTACTTAATACACTGACAATCCACAAGTATGTCATGTTAGGGATTAACACTTGTTACATATTATGTTCCAGTCAGTTTGGCAGTCGGCAAACATTTTCACTTGACTCTGTGGTGAAAACAGGTGCTCCTTTAGTTGATCAAGTGTGTGCAAGCTCACTGCCATCGCTTTTGCATGCACACGTCAACACAATGCATTAGAGTTGTCGTAACAACTGTGATTTTCAGTCAAATGCCCTTTGTGTTAGTCACAATGAGTTGTGGAAAAAAAAAGAAATACTTAGAGGCCTTGGAAAACAATTGATCAAAAAGAGCTGGGATTAGTAATAAAATTCACAGCACGTAAAAGGAAGAAACGTTGAAGCAAACAATATACTCTCCATTCATGCTGAAAGAACATTGAGTTTTGTCAGGCCTTATTCATAGTCATTTGGCATGAAGAATATTTTAACTGTCTCACTTTTAGATTGTGATTGTTGAAACCTGGGCTTGCGCCTTGTTCAATGGCCATCACTGTGAAATGTATATGCCTCCAAAAAGCGCCATGATAGGAACAAAACCATTCTCTACCAACGAATGTATTCTTTCTTTGATGGAATTGGCCGCATTTTGTTGTGATTGCCCATGACGTCAAAAAAAAAAAAAATGGCGCTCCAAGTGTAGAGTATCCTGCTGGGTTGCTGCAATCTAAATGACAATATAAAAAAGGGTACAACACATTTTCAAATCTCAAATGGCTCAATACAGTAGACCCACAGTTGCTGTACAGTTTATCGTGGTACGATTGGAATCGGTAGCCGCAGCAATGGCTTGCCAACGGTTCTTAAATAATCATTTTCAGAGCTAGGTATTTGACTAAAAATTGTGCGTTTGTCATTCATCAAAAGTGTGGGGGAGAATAGTACCCATCTTTAGGCCTGTCCGGCTCTATTTTTTATAAATGGCCGTCCATGGGCGAGTCCGACTAAACTTTAGTCGTTGCAGAGGATATGTTAGCTTCACCTTACTTGTAAATAGTTGGAGAATGTTTGTTTGCATGGTATGAGTACCCTTACAAGCAACTATTGCGTTGATTTCGACTCACCGCTGATTAAGGCCGGACAATTAATCAAATTTAATCGTGATTTTTATTTTGTCTTTTCACGATCTTAAAAACATTCAAATACAGGAGTGCCCCACCAGTCAACGTAGTCGACTGGTGGACCGCGGACCGCTCCCAAGTCAACCGCGAGGGGTATAGGAGGAGGGGAAAAAAAAGTTTTTGTTTATATATTGTGTGTGTTGTTGTTATATATTTTGTGTTAGTGTACGCTAAGCGCACCCAATCAGTCTAACGTGGTCCAAAATGTTCTTGTTTTTTTTTTTTTAACAGAAAAAGGTAGAACACCTTTGTACATAAAACCTCACTTCCTGTCCCTTCAAATATGGTGCTGAGCTGAACCGAAGGCCTTGAATTTTAGTTGACTGGTCACTGTGGTCAGCGCTCTGCACTCCCAAACCAGAGATGAGGTGGCGGTGCAGGTTCGATCCCTGAGATGGGTGGATGTCGCAAGAGCTAAACGCCACCGGCTAGACATATGCACCTCCAAGGCAAGCGGAAACAGACGTTATTTATTTTTCATGTATTGTTTTTTTATTGATATTATTTGAATATATTCTTATTTAACTCTGTTAATTCATTTTTGGGTTGGTCTTTCAACGTATATTTGAAGTTGACATTTCAAGAATTCAATGAATTTAATTGTAGTACCAATAAACATTTCCACAAGATATGGCATGAAATACAATGCCCCAGGTTAGCACAATATGCCCCAAGAGTTGTGAAAAAATAAGATAAAATTAATTTAAGGGATGTACTTATTCACCGGCGGCACTGTGGTCGACTGGTTAGCACGTCCTCCTCAAAGATGCTATGCAACAAAGGTCATGTCATGTCATGTCATGTCATCTTCCAAACCGCTTATCCTATACAGGGTCGCGGGGAGTTGCTGGAGCCTATCCCAGCCGTCAATGGGCGAAGGCAGACTACACCCCGAACTGGTCGCCAGCCAGTCGCAGGGCACACATAGACACTGTCACTGAGCGGGAATCGATCCCACGCTGCCCGCACACAACTCAGGCGTGTGTACCACTACACTATCAGTGGACCTGCAACAAAGGTGTGGCTTTAATTTCCCTCTAATAAATGTGTAAACCTAAATCAATATATTCCAGATATTTAGATAATAGAAATTAATTTCGCCTAATTAATTAGTAAATCTAAATCAATATCATCCAGATATTTGGTGAATAGAAATCAATTTCATAGTAATAATTTGTACATATAAATTAATTCCACTAAGTTAATTAGTAAATCTTAATCTAAAAGGCTCAAATATTTGGTATATCTGAATTACTTTCCGATACCTCGTACATTTTAGTTAGTTTTCCCATGTTAACTTGATTTGGATTTACTCAGCATTTGTGTATTATTAGTTAATCCTAATACCAGCTATTGATTTCATTACTTTGTATTCAATGGTTTTGTTTGAATTTACTTAATTAAATGAGTGGTTATTAATCATAGTTGAAGAAACTAAAATTCTATGTGTTTGTGTAGATAATAGTCACGCTTTTTGTAGTGTACAGTAACGATCATTCTGAAAAATATTTTTTAGTTTTTCATGTTCCGTTCCCATTGTCAACACAGGTGACAACTCCATTTTAGATAATCAACACACAACAGGATACCTAACCACTACTACTGTATATCGTTCCATTTGGTTCCCCCAATGAAAGGGGACTGAAAACAGTTCATCAAACCTGTTTTACATTTTGCATGCAGCACATTGTTGACAGCACATTGAGAAGACTGTTGATTTGCATAATTGGTGTTCCTCAGAGAGCTACAATATACGGTAGATATTTTATGCTGGTGTAGTGATCCTGACAGTACAAAATATTGCTTCATCCTACAACACTGGCTGTGTTGTCGTTTCATCATTTCTTCCTGCACTCCAACAGTCAAACAAATCTGATCTCCAACTCCGAAAAAGGCACTGCTGCACTACTCCAAGTTATAATTCATACTTGGAGAAAATCAGTGTACCGCAACACATAAATCATACATTGCACAAGACTATAATGCTAAACTACAAATATATAGAAACTATATTTATCTGTATGTATTTGTTATGCTAGACATTGCCATTTATAAAGTTCTGTGTCAAAAATGGTGTGTAGACCATTTCTTTTAGTGTATTTTTTTTTATAATCTATACATTCTGCAAAAAAAGATGTTGGTTTGTTGGGCAGTGTTACTGACAGTCTGCCTATTCACAAACAAAGCCATAATTCCGTTTTTTCAATTGAGTGTACTGATTTAGGGATGAACCTGGAAAAGTCCAAGGTGGAAACGACTGACATTCCAGCCATCTCAAATGTGCTAAATATTGTAAATATTGCAACGCGAGCTGACAGGATTGAGAGCAATGTTTCTGGACAACCATAATGAGAAATTTGAGATGTTAGTGGTGTGCTTAAATGTTGCGGCACTGAGTGGGATTTTTATGTCTTATAAAACCGCACTTCTTTTGGGGACGTCTGCTTTTCTGTGTCACACAGGAATTTAATGACATGCATGAAGATTTTGTGAAGACTCAAGGGTTATACTCCCATGAGAGGAGAGGTAGGATCTCTCTCTCTCTCTCTCTCTCTCTTTCTCTCTCTCTCTCTCTTTCTCTCTCTCTCTCTCTTTCTCTCTCTCTCTCTCTCTTTCTCTCTCTCTCGCTCTCTCTCTCGCTCTCTCTATCTCTCTCCTTCTCTCTCCCTCTCTCTCTCTCTCTCTGTCACACACACACACACCACACTCAAATACACACACACACACACACACACAGCTTGATCCTGAGCTTTGTCTTGAAGACAAGACTAAACGTTACCACATGCTCCAAATCCAGCAGTGAATGAAAGACGCACTGTATTTGTGTTTGTGTGTGCGTGTGCTTTTCTAGTCATGCTTACGTGGTTGTTCATGCAAGGCAGAAAAAACTGTATGTTTGCATGTTTTCATCTGCGTGTTGGGCTGTGTGGAATGCAAGAGACTGTGGGCTGAAGTTTTATTATCCACTGCTGACAGCTCGGACTGATGATAAGACTGATTACTTGGCAGAAACCGATTTTTTTTTCCCAAGGGTTTCAAGTCAATGTAAAGCACACACACACACTCACCATGAGGTTACAAGCCCATTATTAGAATGCACACAATGATTATGTAAGAGGATGCATGGCTACTCAGACAATGTGTTTTCCAGAAACTGCACTCGTGGTTCAAAACTATCTGGTTAGTATTGCAGTTTTACTCAGCGGTCGCGCTATTTTCTGCGCTTGTGTACAGGCATGTGAATGTTTATTTCTAAGTGTTTTACCGTACAGCAGTTTCACACACGTTTATAAGGATGTGGGAGCAACTCCTGACATTTCCAAAAGAAACATTCATCTCCTAAAGTCATCCGACTAACGTCACGCTCTATAACCACAAAGTTAGGAGAAACGACCGGCATATATGGAAGATTTATTTTGTGAGTCAACTCCCATATGTGTGAGAAAGAATAAATGTGGTTTTGTCAAACATTTCTTCCAATATCGAATTATACATTTCAACTAACTTTTCTTCAAAGAGGTGTGACATTATTATTAGTCGTAGTAGTAGTCCATTAAAGTGCATGACTCAATTCAGCGGCCTGTTTAGTTACTTGAAATGATTCGCAGGTGGTCGCATGGGCCAAGGCTAAAAAAAGATACCCATCAAAAGTTTGCACTGATTCAGATATTTGTAAAAATCTATCTAAAAATCTATGACCGCAGTCCAGTAAAATACTTAGGGTAATTGTCAATTATCCTGACTAGGGTCGCATTCTAACTGAAATAAGTCTGCATTAGTTACATAAATGATTTGAAAGCTGGGGTTAGTCTATTTTTTTTTTTTTTTTTTTTGCAATTGAAAGATCCTTCTCCCCAGTGCCTTTATGGGTACTGGCCTTATTCACCCATGATTTCATTTATTGCTGACCCGGTGTCTTATCACACTCTGTGGATTCCGAAGCTGAACAATGACACAAGCGTAAGATGTTAGGAGGTAAAAATGCTTGTGCAGTCCGCATTTGCAATCTTCAGAGCAGTATGATTTGAGTGGTGAATCTGTTTTAACTTGGCAAGGTCGTTCCAAGCTAAGGGTTCTGCTGTGGCTGTCGATGCTTCTTGAACTGAAGCAGAAATGTGATTTTGGTATGCAAGCAATAAAAACCCTCTGTGTGTCTTCTCTCTTTCATCTTATCACAAATTCACTTTGATGGCTTTCCAACATGTGAGACTGCTGGCAGAAAGCATTAACAAAAGCTGTTTTGTAACATTCTCGCAATTCAAATTCAAGGTTGCACACAAACTGGCATTTGATTCACAAAGTACCTTTAGAGCTCACTGTGAGTAGTTGCTGAACCCTGCAGGGAAAGCGTTATAATAGACATGTAGCATTAGGCTGCTTTACTTGTACACCACGTCTCCATCCGGGGGTTTTTAATCAGGTTATCCTGCATAATATCATTTTATTGTAAGAGTTGTATTGAGTCGACTGGTCATTTATTTAAACTAGGTTATGCCGCTAGCTCACTCCACACTCGAGTATGGCGCACGGCAGCCGGGGCCGCACGTAAGCCCCGTTGAGTTAGCTTTTTTGGTTTATATGCGTCTTCTTCATTGGTTTAACTTCTTCTTTGTGATTGGAGGCGGATGCGCGCTGCCTACATCACGCCCCATGCCGCAATCGGGCTTGTATTCAATTTCTTTTCTTTTAAACATTTTATCGAAAGCATTTTCCATTGATATCGATCACGTGTCAATCACAATACATATTGATATTGAATCATTGGTGCAGCCCTAGGCAATGTAAAAAGGGCATATTAATTCCACCCACATTTATTTGCCGAGCTGGGCGTCGCCTAACCGCCATGAGTTCACGTCTGTATATTTAAACGACCCGCGTGTTCCCAGTCCGTCCCTTTTCGCCGACAGCCAATCGGCGTCGAGAAAGTCTTCACTTCACATGCAGGTGTCGTACAAGCAGACACACCGCCAAAAAAAAAAAATCAAACAAATACAACTGACACGCACATAGCGTGGTGATTGATGAAATAAAAAAATATGGGGCACATGTCATTGCGTCCGTGGGACCTCAAGATACACAGCACTGTTTTATTTATTTTTTTTTTCCATACTCGACTGTGTGCCAGAAGTGCGGCACCTGCATGTGACGCCGTATCGGTAAAGTCCGTTCTCGACGCCGTTTGGCTGACTCGGACCGACTGGGACCACGCGGGTCGGCTAAATATGCAGACGGGAACTCGGTGGCGGTTTGGCGATGTCCAGCTCTGTTTATTTGATTGGAGATCATTTTACAAAGTATTTTTTCAATCTTTGAATGTCCAACTACACATTTTAAAGATTGAGATTTGCTTACCTTTACAGTACATCAAAGATGAGAAAGCTGCTCTTAACACACCAAGACTTATACACCAGACTGACAGCAAGAAAAAAAAGTAACACAATTTCACAAACAGTTTGTAGTAGTGACATTTCAACAAGACAAAACCACATTGAGAGCTGTTTTGTCATGCTGAAGTGGCAGCAGTAAAGTGCTTGTCATTTACTTCTCTCTCTATGCTGTTTTACAACCTTGCTTTGCTGCATTCTGGCTGCTTCCCTTTAATCACAGCAGGCCACTGGCCCAGTGCAAGGAACCAAAGACTCTTGCTCACTTTGTTATATAACTGCACCGCTCCCTGTAACCAACATTTTCATTTCATTTTAAACCCAGAAGATGACACCTATGGGACAGGCAGCATATGAATAGATTTCACACAGTAAACGTTAATGAGACAAAAGTTAGTTGCCGCTCTTACTGACTGCACTTAGTTACTGAAGTCAGTCAGTTAGTATAATTACCAGAGGTGGGCATTCCGTCAGTCTAATGGACCATTCCGTCAATCCGTCCCATTTTTCTGGGATTTTTGGTACTTCGCTTTGCGCCGTCCCGCTCCAATTTCAAGTTCCAATTTCAAATGACACTGTGATATGCCACTAAAATCCATTAAACTGTTATGTGAACCTTTGTCCTTTGATTATAAGTTAAAGAAATGTATGTTGATGTTGTTTTCATAATCCTTTGTGTCATATCATAATTTATACAATTCTGAATGGGTACACAACAGAGATGGGAAATTCAGGTCCAGAAAGTAACAACTCTGTTACGCCAGAGTTTGTCTTGAGCCACAGGTGCTTCTACTCAACTGAGCTCGTTTAGCAGCTGGTTGATTAGAATCACCTGTGCCTAAAACCAAAAAGTTTCAGGGTTTTTACTTTCTGGACCTGGATTTCCCATCTCTGGTACACAAACAAAAAATAAGCCAAAGCTTCTGAGTTGTTTGACCGTACATACGTACAAACGTACGTGTTTGAGTTCCAAAGGTCCACTGTATTTTATTTGGACAGGGGCATGACTGTATGCATGTGCAGGGAAGGGGGGGGGGTGGGGGGTTACTGTAGCCTCAGGCATCTACCTGAGAGGACTCCCCCCCAACCAGCCCTACAGATAAAAAAAAAATTTAAGTAAATGCCCACCCATACATAAGTGTGTATCATTCACTTATCTCCTATTTGCACCCCGCACCCTGTCGACGATCATGTCTCAAGGGGCATTTTGAAGGGGAATCAGTCTTGGACAGCCACTATATCTACAGCCACTGGCAAAATCTTCAGTCTGCAACATACACACACACACACACACACACACACACACACACACCCTCCACGTGCATGTGTCTAGTATTAGCATCATTTGGTACAATTAAAAGTCATGTCACAAGGAGATCAATATTTTCTTTTGTTTAACAAAGAAATACAGAAGGAATGCAAACACAAACATATTTCGCAGTGAGCTTTGCTTTTCCGCCAAGATATTTTCATGCATAGTACTTATTTATGTTTCAGTTTTAGAGCAATAATATATATAAAACAATCTCCAAATGATAGTTAATGTGAACATCATGAGGTTGCATCGTTGCACCTCTGACAGATTCAACAACTGCTCCAGCAACTGTGATTTATAGCGGTCAACTGCTGAAACACACACAAACCACAGTCAGTAACACACAATTAAACCATCCATCCAGCCAGCCATTTTCTATTCCACTTATCCTGTTCAGGGTTGCGGGGAGCTACAACCTATCTCAGCTGACTTTTTTGCAAAAGGCAGGTTGTATCTCACATAGAGATAGACAACCATTACCATACCAGACAACCATAAAGTACCAAAATCTTTTCCAATTGTCATATGGTCAGAAGAGGCCGATCATTTCTCATTTCACCCTAGTCACCGCACGACTTACGACACCCAACCAGACTCGAAGTTGTCCTTGATTTGGAAAGTGTCACAATTCGGCTAAGCTGCATAATACTGCTCCAACACCGGGTTTCTCTCCCATGACCTGTGATATCGGCTGGGTGAAGACGTGCCATTTTCAAGTGATAGCCAGAGCCCACTGTATCCAATACAATCCTCACAATATATGCATGGATCTGCAGACTAAGTCTCGTTTGCCGGTTATGCAATGAAATTGTGCCTCCATGAGTGGAAATTTCTGATTCTTGCTGCTTTTTTTCCTGGTTGCCTTACTCTTCAGAAGCAAGGCTGCTTGAGAACAAGTTGTCCCAATGCCCTAACTCCATCCTGATCGCCATGGTAATGAAAGTTGACTGGTCCCCCCTGTATGCAGGTTAGCAGTGGCTCATATGTGTAACATATGATTTAGTTGCCAATAGATATTTTCATTTTTGCATATAAATTTGGGGCTTGCATATATTATTTTGTATTTATTATTGTTCTAACATGCTGCAATATTGTGTTGTGAGTCGATATTTATTTATTTATTTTTATAAGTATTTGTTCCTTTTTGAGTTGGTTTGGTGCAGCACATTTCATGAAAGAAGACGAAAAGAGAGAGAGTTGTGAATTAGAGCGAGGCTATTGATGCCTGAATAAAGCTGTGATTGAAGCACTGCCCTGCCGTGTCGGTTGTCTTTAGCAATTAAGACGCCAGAAGAAATACATATAGACTCAAACCTTTATTGTAACCCGCCATACAACAGCCTCCGAAGATAAGGTGGAACAACTTTTAAAGGTTATGAGACAGGGCTGTCTCAACTCAACTCTCAAAACAGGCTAATTTCTGAGAGACAAGAAAAAAATAGTGTGTCAATTCTTGATCCCGATGGAACTTTGATGAATGTTTTGAATCCTTCCAAAAATATATAGTTCAATACATCTACAACGAACAGAATGAAACTTTTTTTTTTTAACCTGATAAAAGCATAAGTTGTAATAGGAGAAAATGGTGCTAGAAATATGATGTATTTTTGGCCTGTCCTTGAATGCCACAGCACCATGCACCTAAAAATGTAGGGATCTACTCAGATTTACATTTCAGTTTAGGAACATCCGAGGGACATGACCTGGAAGTACTTGGAGGATAGGTGTTCGAATTGTATATGTTTAGCAAAGGTGCGTCAATGCAACCTCTAAGCTGTCTTTATTAGGATAGGGTACTCCTGACCAACCTTTACGAAAGGACCTTTCTTTCATAAAAGAAAGATATATTACCCACAGTCCTTTCTGGCAGTGTCATTTAAAGCAGGGCACTCAAACTCCGGTCCTCGAGAGCCACTTTCCTTTCCCACCTGCAACACACCTGATTCAAATGATCAGCTCATCGTCAAGTTCTGCCGGGGCCTGATAACGATTTGGATCATTTGAATCAGGTGTGTTGCATGAGAAAACCTCTAAAACATGCAGGAAAGCGGCCCTTGAGGACCGGAGTTTGAGACTCCTGATTTAAAGCAACCTGCCACTGCCGAAGTATACAGATTCTACGCGACGACCCATGAGAATATCATGCTAGAGCAGGGGTTAGCAACCTTTTTGAGAGTCTTTTTTTGAGTACTGATCATGCAAAGGGCTACCAGTTTCATACACACTCCTAACATCAAATTTGCTCAAATTATTTTGGGGTGAGTCTTTTTGTCATTGCGCAAGCTATCTTGTCCCCACGAACGGTATGGTTTGGTCATGCATTACAATACTGACCTTTGAACTGCACATATTCAATTATAGTTTTAAAATATTGTCGTTTACAAATTTACACCAATGTAAGCATGTTTTTGAGAAGAATAGCAACAATTACAAGATGCAGTTCAGATGTAAGTGTGAGTATGAATGTGAGTGGGTATTTTATTGTTTTTATGCAACGCAAAAAGATTTAGACCATCTTTCTGGTGAGCTGTTTTTAGTACCGGCCTTCAGGATTGAAGAGGTCCTTGGGAGCTACCTGGTGCCCCGTTGACGACCCCTGCACTAGAGACTTGGATTAAAAAAATCATTTATAACAGTATATATCAGGGGTGCCAAACTCCTTTTTACTCCAGATGGTTTCGTTCGGTGGGCCGCTAAGCAGAGCTGGGCATTCCACCTATGTGACGGACACGTCCGTATATCCACCTATGACGCGATAAACGATAAATGGGAAACTTAAAAAAATCACACCCAAGTAACACAACACCTCCCACTGATGTGTCATCAGTCTCATTTGCATAATTTAGGAAGAACTATGAGTTTGGGTGGAAATGCAAACCACCTGGGCCACAGGAACTTGTGTTACTAGGAACTTATATTACCAGGAACTAAATGTTCCTGGGCTTGTTGATGGAAAAGGGGCTAATGACGTTGGTTGGGAAAAGTGGAATTGAATTCATTTGAAACAGTGCTGCCCTTTCTTCTGTTTGAAGCACCCTTTTGTCTCTCCTTGACCCAATGACGTATTACACAAGTTTAAGGAAAGGTGGCATAGAAGTCAGAACAGTTGGCTTTCCGAAGAGGCCTATTATCTTGGCATAAGTTCCCCAAATTCCTCTATTGACCCCAATTTGGAAAACAAAGATTCACAATATAGAGCCTAAGCATCTTTGATTGACTTTTATTCTGAGCTTTGCTGATCCTTTTTTTTTGTCTTTCAACATTGTCATGAAAGATTTATTCTTGTGATTCAAATTCTGAGAAGCGATTCATTTCATTGGATTTGAATGAAAACCGCACAGTTTTGTTTTTTAAAAAAGATATCTCTTTTTTTTTTTAATAAATCAGACAGAATTCATGGGAGTTAGACGTCCCGTGTGTAGGTGTGTGCACATGCATTTATGTGTATGTAATAGCACAATATCCTTGAGTAAAGGCGTTGGCACGTTCAACTAAGAAGCTCCATTCAGCCATCACGCTGCAGAACCTATGCCTTATTATGTAACATGTCCCACCATAGACACCGTGTGTGCACACTCTAGCACGTCAACACATGCTCCTATTGGCTCGTTCTTTAACAGCTGACAGACATACACACTCACTGCACATGCACATACAGTACATGCTGATCAAGTTATGTGATATCTAAAGATTAACACGTTTGCTGTAGCTGCCAACTTTTTAAAGTCTATATCCTGCGCTAACCTGAGACAATGCCAATGAGCTACTAGTAAGAGGATAATGGGAACCTCCGGTGTAATAAGCATGGCGGGCCAAATATTGGCACCGTCACCTTGTAAATAAACACTGACAACAGGCATGTGTAGCAACAGCGTTGCTTTTCCTTTTGCATCTTCAGTAGAAATAAAATCTGAACTTGAGACGTGTGACTCCACTGGACTTATTAGCAGTGCAGTAAAGGTAATCCATTCTCTACAATGACACTGTTGTCCTCCTTTTTGTTGTTGTTGTTGTTGTTTTTTTAAGTACAGAATTGATTGCAAGAAATACTGTGCTTCCCGTGTTCACTAGAGGGATAAAGTATGACAATAGACAAGATTAATAACACGGTAAAATGCAGGTGTTAGAGAAACACTACGTGCATGCACCACAACTGCCTGTTTTTTCTGGTCTTTCAAAATCATATTTTGAATACCTTGTAGAATTAGTTTTCGACAGTGTTATTTCTTTTCTCCCTTCGTTTTCATTTGAATACAGTCGTCCACATGAATAGCCACTTTGAAAAATACTTCTTTGCACAATGAAATGAGTTGGCAGGCCATCAATTGCATGCCAAAGACGTTCAATATTGTACAGTATCCAGTTCCCGTAGAAGCCGTTTTAGCCAATTGAACATCTTGAAGGAAGTCAATACTGGAAAGTGTACAACAAAGGTAGGACAAGTGACAGGTGCAGCTAATTATAAAATAAACACAATAAATATAAAATCATAAAATAAGACTAGTCATAAATGATGTGCAAATGTTTAAGCTTGAAAAAAGCTTGAAAGTTTCTGCTGGCTGGAGGTTCCATGTGTGGATTTGGACTCGGGAATAAGAATCCATAGGTTTTGGATAATGATCAGGCGCTCTGTGCATTGATAGTTAGCTGGCTCTGATGGATGCCAATGAGTCATAATATACTGTACACGCACGCTTCTTGCAATTTCAAAGCATCTGTCTCAAACACAACTCTAAAGGCATGTGTGCAGCTGCTCTGCACAGACGAGCGGGCCAGCATAATGCTGAATGAATCACACTCTCTGATGCTCTTTGGTCTTTAACATTAAGATTGCGTATTAAAACCCTACACATAAATTGGACTGTAGAAAGAAGTCACGGATAACTCTTTCATCTCATCTATTCACACACAAGGGTCGTGGAATGATTATGTTGACGTATTGCAGGGGTGGCCCAGTCTGTAAGCAATAACTGGCTTCCATTTGTTTTTGATTGTGGTCTACAGTATGTGTATGAAGATCAACATACCATAGGCAATTGTGGTGTAGCCTATTGGCCATGAAGCTGCAATGCTGTGTTTCCAAAACCCATGTGATGGATAAGTCAAACACAAATGTCATTATTGTGCCCAGTTACACAAAAAACATTTCAAGTAAGTGTGATACACATAGTACAGAATTGAGTTACTTGAAGTAAAATAGAGTCATAATTGTGGAAAGTGTGAAATCAAACAGCTGGTTAAGTCATCAACCAAGCTAAGAAACACATTCAACTTTTACCCAGTGAAAATGGTGACAGAAGACAGATTTCATGGAAAGAATTGTTGCAAAAGTAGGTGAAACCCTGTGTGTGTGTCTGTGTCTGTGTAAGTGTCCGCGCATGTGCGCCCGTGCATGCACTGTAAAAAATGACTGTGGAATTCACAGGAAATTATTGTAAAATCTCAACACAATAATAATGCAAGAATGAAAACCATAATACTTGTTTTAAATGACAGCGAAACTGAGTAAAGTGTGAAATGAAATATTTCTGTTCAAATTGCAGCAAGTGTGTGTGATTATGATCAACTTTATTTGTTTAAACTACAAATAATGCACAATAAAATTGGTAGAGTCATTTTTACAAAGTCTTTTTCCCTCAAATTGATTGTATTTAAACATTTTGGAGTACAATTGCCTCCCCCTGCCACTAGAGTGGGAGTAAATCTTTAGGACGGATCAAAATCTCTTCACTCAGAGTACATGAGAGCCTGCCCCCTACCTTCATCAGTGTGAAATGTGGAAGAGTAACTAATGTTCTAATCAAATAAAAGTTTATTTTAATTGTTTGGAGTACAATTAATCCACTACTTTGGGTAAAATTTACCGGTACTCTGAATATTTGACAAATGTTTGCTCCGATTGGACTGGAACCAAATATAGTATTTTTCAGAGTATAATTTTCCTCAATGAGAGTGTAATGTACTCTACGAAATTTACTGTGTAGTTGTATAAACAGTATGGATGGATTCCAATCAAAATCATCTTGTCAAAATGGTTAAATATTGTATATATGTACTGTATACATCATTTGTTTTCTCTATTTTTGAAGATACAGAATATTGTTGTAGATGCCTTTGTTTATGATGTTGTTGATTGCCTAATGAAATATATCAAATTGGTGTTTGCATTTCTGCTGCGTGAGCAGTCATAATGCCTTCAAATCTGAAAAGGTAGTAAAGATTAAACTATATTTACTAATGTTATGAAAAAAGAAAAATCCCCAATGCTATTTATAGAGAAGATTAAGCTCTGTCTTCAGACTTGAATTTAATTGTAGACTTGATAAGATATAGAAAAATACAGTTCATGTTCCTGCTTACTGTTCTCTTTGTCTCTGTAAATATAGGTTTTTTTCTTACATAATGAAACTTCTTGTTTAACCTCTAGTGTGAAAATAGATCTCATTCAGAGTGGTTCTCTTTGAGGTTTCCCTTTTTTCCCACTGGATTTTTGCAATTTTCCTTGCTGAGAAGAGGGACACCCAGCAGGGCAAGTGTTTGTTTGGCTATTGTGATTTTTCTCATGTCAAATATACAAGGTGCCTTCAATACGTTTTGAGACTTTTTTCGTAAGAACACTTTTTTTCCTCGGACAAGCACTAAACTCTAGTTCCCTTCAAAGCACTCCCCTCCAGCTGCAATGCACTTGTTATATCATTCCAACAACTTCTGGAAGGCCCCCTGGAAGTCCTCCAGTGTGAACGTGTCCACAACTCTCGTCACAGCCTCTTTCATCTCCTCAATGGTTTTCCTTGAGCTTGGTGAACAAACAAAAGTCACAGGGGGCAATGTCTGAAGTGTAAGGAGGGTGAGGAACTGTCTTGATAACCGTCTCGGTTAAATAGTTGGAAACACAGATGGACTTAGGAAGTGGTGCATTGTTCTGGTGAAAATGCCATAAACACAATTTAGAGCACCAGCATTTTGCCTTGGGACAAATTTCGCGCATATTTTCTGCATGTTCAATTCACCATGAATAATTGTGTGCACTGTACCCTCACTGACTTCGAATTGTACACTTATTGTCTCTATTGACACTCAACAGTCCTTATCCGTATGCATTTTTCCCACCAGCTCCGGTGTTCTGACTTCACTCACCGTCACACACCTCTCATCGTCTCTCACAGACGCTTTGCCGCCCTTAAACCTTTTGTGCCAACGGAACACAGTTGGTCTGCACGTACAAATTAATCCATAAGCAGTCTGAAGCAGTTCATAAATCAGCCTGGTGTTCTTTCCGTGCTTAATGCAAAATTGTGTAGTGTATCGTGCTTCCAAATTGTCCTCCCATCCCAACTGCGTTCTGTAAAAAGTCAGCTATGTCGAGTGTGGATTAATAAGGTTCGCTTAACGTCCACGTACAAAAATTGGTACTGTATGTTATCTCATTAGACATATTGTAATGACATATCAAAATTACAAGAGTGTGGGATGATTATAATTGGCCCTACAAAAAAAGCCTCAAAACTTATTGAAGGCACCTCGTATCTGGCATTGCTGTCTCCAAACGGTCCTGTTTGTAAATCAGTAATATTAGGTGCATGAGCCCTGTGGATTTATCTTGTCGTTTGATGACCCAGTAATGGGGTGGGAGTCAAACCTTTATTCAAATATTGGAAAAAGTATAACTTTACTACCACGGCTTTTCACACACTAAAAATGTGCACATTATTTTACAATATCGTATTTCGTTTTGTAAATTAACTGCCTGACCTAGCCAATCAGAGATGCCGTCATGACCAACGACAAGCGCTGTGCTATCGACGATAGCGTAGCACAATAAAATTTAAATAGAATAGAAAACTACAAAACAACATGATAGCGGAATGGTAGACGGATTAAATGTTATTGAGCGACGAAGAATATTGCGAAAAACATTGTTACACGTGCATTAAACCTGCAAGGAAATCCACTGTAGGTATGCGTGCTAGAAACTATAAAAGTGTACGTCATGATAGGATTGCATGTCATGGCGTCTTTTCTGAAGCCAGCCGTTAGTGACTAGGGTGGTATTGCAGCAATGTCAGCACCCAGCCGTAGGTTCCATAAAGAAGCGTCATCCTCGTTAAGCTTGGGCATCGATAACTGGGAATCAGGTAGAACCAGGACTATCATTGCGGTTCTCCCGGAATCCTTTTGAATGATTTTAACATGTCGGTGCTAAATTTCGATTCCTAGTTAGCCGTACGAAAGAAGCACGAAGGAGAACCAATTTAAAAAAGCTTGTCCCCGCTGGACGTGCACAAGGCCCTTCCCGCGGCTATCCCCAGTTGCGGCGAGTCCCGTCGAGACCCTATGGTGGCGGCGGTCGCCCTTCGCTGGGTTGAAGATACTGTCCAGGCCAGACTGCCAGGCATCCTCAGCCACCGCCTTGCCTTAGAACTGGTGCGGCTCCGGACCCGAAGTCAGAATCAGGAAGCACTTTCCCTTCTTACGTCCTTGTGATCTCCTGAAACGTCATCAGTTGTGACCCAAGTACTGTTCAAATTAAAAGTAGGAATCAACCAGGAATGAATACCCGGATGTTGTTCTTGTAAACTAGCTTAAACCAAGGATGCATTGGTTGGTTCCTGTGATGGCTATGCTAGGGAAACATCCCAAGATGCATTTCGTGCTGCCATGACGGAAACATATTAGAGTCAGTGTGAAAGTTAACAAGTACATGACTGTTCCAATTTACAAAGACACTCGTGTTCTTAGGAAGAACCAGTGGCGTAGCTGGGCTGTATTCCAAATGGTTTTTGAGGTGAACGGGTCCCGACATTGCACACGCGAATAGAGGACAGAAAAAAGCCCAAAAAGTAAGGAATAGGTAGGCCGGGTAGACCATGACAGTGATTAGAATTGCAATAGCTCAAAGCATGTGCTTCTATAATCATTAGGCTACTTTAATATATAATAGCAATAATAATAATATTAATAATAATAATGGCACGGTGGTCGACTGCTTAGCACGTCCGCCTTACAGTTCAGAGGTCGTGGGTTCGATCCTGACTACGGCCTCCCTGTGTGGAGTTTGCATGTTCTCCCCGTGCCTGCGTGGGTTTTCTCCGGGAACTTCGGTTTCCTCCCAAATTACAAAAACATGCATGGTAATTTGATTGGACACTCTAAATTGCCCCTAAGTGTGATTGTGAGTGCGGATATTTGTTTGTCTCTGTATGCCCTACGATTGACTGGCAACCAATTCAGGGTGTCTACCGCCTACTGCCCGAAGACAGCTGGGATAAGCTCCAGTACGCCCGCGACCTTTGTGAGGACAAGCGGTATAGATAATGGATGGATAATAATATTAATAATAACAACAACAATAATTATAACAACTTGCACATCCAACTTGTTTTTAGGCTAAGCTGCACTTATCCCCCCAACACCATGCAGTGACCCAATCTGGCATTACACTCCGTGCTACCTGTCGCTGCGAGAGTCAACCGCAGCAACATTACATTTAAAATAAATACAAATAAAAAGTTTGATCATAAGAAGGCCCATGGGCTTACAAAACCCACCAACCCAACGTCAGCTACGCCAGTGAGAAGAACCTTCTTGTGTATGTTCCTTGGAAGACCATACTTAACGTGTTCATGGGTCAGTACTGCTTGTGTACGTCATACTGAGAAACAGCCCTTTTTAGTTTTGAGGACAACTCTTCGACCTTTACCAATGTGTGTGGCTTTGAACTATGGCTAACATCTGTAATTTACATGGGGAGAGTGATATTAATTTATTTACATTTTTTTTTTGTTTTTTGTTTTCAAGAACTCGGTTCATGATGAGGTGGAGACAAAATGCTCAACACGTGTTTTTTTTTTCTCTTTTCCAGATGTTTTTTGCATTAAAGCAGCACTGGGTAAGAATTCGACCTTAATAAATACAATTCACAACTCTTTTGATGAAACATTGACTTACAAGTAGTTGAATGGGACTTTTGTCATACCCTGGGGGGGTCTGTATCATATATACTGGCACTAAGCAACTTTTGAGGAGGATGGATGTAATTCTGGCATACAAAAAAAATGTCCTGAATTGCTTTACGGCATACTTGCTTCCTCCTTTCGCTATAAGAACAGAAGTCGATTCAAACGTCTATGCGCTATTACTGGTGTCATGGCAGAAGCCCCAAAACAAACAAAAAAACAAAATTAGATTAGTTACCTCATCGCTATTCATCTTTCACACAGCCACTGGAAATAGAAATGTAATTCAGTCCAACTTACAGGCCAGTGAGAGCTCAGTATTTCACGACACTACGCGCTAGAGCGCATGGGAAATGTGGTTGACTTTTGTCAAAACAGTACCGCTTTTGTCCACATGGCGCCACCCTAATCAACAAAAACTGACATATGACACAGTTGCTTTAAATCCAGGAAAAAGGAACCAAAGTAGAGTGGAAAAACATAAGGCATTTCAATTTTTTCTTACTCACATGATTCACAACCACACTATTAAACATATGATTAAGGAACTTTTCAGGAAGACAGTTTTGTTTTATAACAGCCTTTTTTTCCATTGACAATTTGTTGTTGAAATAGACATCTAATAGAGATCTCTTAAATGTTCTATATTTTTTTGTGGAGTCAATGTGATTTCAAATACTGTAGAGTAAAATTAATGTAGGTAACCCGGTGATCTTCATTCAAGTATTTTTTTCTGTAAACAACTGTGCAATTAAATGCTTACAGTTTTTTTTCTCTAATAACCCCCATCTGCAAAGTTTACATAAAATCAATATTTTTTTTTAAATTTTATTTTTTAAACGGTGCGGTCCGGGCGTGTGTGCATGCGTGTGTGTGTGTGTGTGTGTGTGTGTGTGTGTGTGGACAAGGTGATAAAGTGAGGGAAATAGATGTATCACAAGACAGCTGGTGTGATCATCAGCAGCAGGTGCCCCAAGGTAAACAAGAGTTACATTATTTTACTTTATATTATTAAAAAAAATTGCAAAAGAAGTTGCAGTTTGCCATTGTACTGTATTTGTAATTGCAAGTAAGTCATATTCGTTAATCAAACCAGTGAATTGAAAATAGCCTGATGTTTAGCTACGCAAACTGGAAAAAATGAAAAAGATCATGATAATAATAAGTAGTGCAGATGTAAGTAGCGCAGATGTTATGTAGCAAATAGCAAGGATCTTAATACCTAAAAGGAGGTCATATTTCATTAAAAGTTGAAATATGGATATATATTTTAAGTTTAGATGGCTGTATTGCATAAAACAAGTGGTTGGTACCTGCCAAATCATTAAAGAAGAGGAAGTTGTTTCTTCTATGAATCAGATCCACTGTCTGGTTCTATTCTAAATTTTAATACCTCTTAACAAACTTAATGTATAAAGTGGCAGAAAGCTGTAAATACACTGACCATGGACTGACTGGCCAAAGAGTCTCCCTGATAACATTGCTGGCAACACGAAACTGAAAGATTTATTTATAGCTACATTACAAATTTCCATGATAGTTTCCACCATGCTTGCCAAAGACTCTGGAAACACATGACCACCTATGTGTCAAGCGCTGTGCTTATCAACACACATGTACTCTGTCAGTGGTAGCCTGTAAAATGGACAAAGGCACATACTTTCTCACTTAAAATAATTGTGACATGTCATACGTATGGCCGGATGTGCGTGTAAGTTTGTGTATTTACACTATGTGATGGTATATTTAACTACCGTAATATCCTATTAACAGAGCTGGGCACTTGACCTTTTTTTGCCGGTCTGGCCGTGACTCTCCACCCTTGACATGAGTACCCTTCCGGCCGCGACCCCCCGTCCTTATTCATAAAAAAGATCACAGACAAAGATCCGGACACAAGTTGTTTTCAAACAAGTCGGGGGGCGTCGCTTCAAAAAGACAGCGACAATAATGGATATCGTGCCTGCTACAACCATAAAGGGACCGAGATGACTGGACGATGCATTTAATTTTATTGCCAGACTAGTTTGCTTTTGCAGCAGCAACGAGCTGCATCTTCTCTCTCCTCTCCGTGTGGGAAACTGTATGTCATCGCAACATGTGACATAATGGACAGATCAGAGCAGCAACCATTCTTGATGTGTGCGTGGCATGTGTTGCAGACCTGTCGCCAACAGCACAATGCGTCGGTCACGTGAATCAATGCGGCAGTTGTCGCTCACGCCGACGCGGGAGGAGAAAGAAGCCTAAAAAGAAGCCTTTCACTGAGTTGGCTGAGATGAAATTTGGCCGCTCGCAAACACGTCAAACACATGAGGGCCGATTAGTGGGCTGGACTAAAATCCACTTCTGGCCATGCTTAGTCCAGCCATTTCTTTTAATTTGTCACCCCTCCACCCCACCGCCCCAAAAATGGGCTTCCGGCCGGGCCGGAGGGTCCGACCGGTCCGGCCCAGGGATGGACTACCCAGCTCTGCCTATTTAGGTGTTAATGAGGAGCTGAGAATAGGCTCGTTCTGTCAATGTCAAACTGCATCCCACTGATTGCATCACTAAACATCAACTCAAAGCCTATTGTTTTGAATACATCTGTTGAAAATTAAAAAAAAAAAACTGTAAACTAGACTTCCAGTACTTTCAAGGTCTTTCCAAACCATACTGGAGGTATAAAATTAGATATATTTATAATACGGCGTACCAGAGCTGGGCATTTTACGATAAATTGAGCATCCGTTATTCATCATCCGTCTGCAGCGTGGGTACCCTTCTGTCATTCGCCTTTTTCCGAGGTTAAAAAAAAATTGTATATACTATAGGCTTATAGGCCTACTATAGATTTAAACGGGCGTCCGTCGGCGATACCGACTAAACTTTCACTAGCGCCACTTTTACCCCTTGCCACTTTTCCATACACAGGCCTGTGGGTTATTCATTTCCAAATACAGTAGTAGTATGGGAAACAGTGAAGAGTCCATTAATTAGTTAAGAGTAAATGAGTCGGTCAGAATGAGACATTCAAACAATAAATATAGGAAAACGGGGGTCTTCTGTCTTTGCACATTTGTTGTTGATCAGTATTACTGCCGTATTGGACACTTGATTTGACACTGGAATTGCTTAATGACTCTTTGTATTTATTTTGTATATTTGTTTGAATGTCCTAAATGTATATTTTGTTATTGTGTTTTTTTTTACTGTATAACAAGAGTGATCTCAACTACAAGAAACAAATTCCTTGTTCCTGTGTTTCACATATACTTGGCCAATAAAGATGTTTCTGATTCTGATTCTAAAATAAGTGCAGCAAGAAAACAGGGCCTCTGCGGAAAAGTGGAGGCTGGGGAGTATAGCTAACTAACGTTGGCATGTGTGATGAGCCTGGTGATGGCAAAAAAAAAAAAAAACACAAAAAAAACAACAAAAACAGCAGTGGTTATTGCACCCAATGGAAAAATGCTAGGCACACTTGGTTAGTGGTTAGCATGTCTGCATCAAATTGAAGAGGTCCTTGCTTCAAATCTCAACTTCCTGTGCTGAGTGTGCATGTTCTCCCTGTTGTTGTGGGCTTTTTCTCCAGTTATGCCAGCTGTCTCCCGCGACCAAATCATGCGTTGTATCAATTGAGGACTCTGAATTACCCCTCGACATAAATGCAACAGTAACAGTTGTCTATTTATTCATAATTGTTTGTCTACATGTGTCTTGTGATTGACTGGAGACCAATCCAGGGTGTACCCCACCTTATTGCCGAAGTCAGGTGGGATAGGCCATAGTTATCCATGAGCCTAATGAGGACAAAGGAAAAATAGAAATAGAAAATGGAAAGATGGGTATATCTAATGGCCTGTTGCCCTAATACTTTTGTCAACAGGGATGGCGCTTTGAGTCAGGTGACTTGTAAAGAACCTCTTTCATTAATCCATGCTACCTTCTAGTGGTGAAGTGGAGAACTGCTACTTAGTCCAATTTATTATCTACAGTAGAACATAGCATTGTGCAGTTATTTGACGTCATTTGCAACAAACACGAGGTCGTATACTTCATAGACATCGCCTCCAGACACAGAACATATAGACTCTGTCCACCCACAATGGCAAAGCATTAAATACAATCTGATGTTGAATACATTTTGTATTGTGTGTGCGAGTAATTCCATGAAGAGCCTCCTCTGAGGATCAAGAGACACACAATGTTCTTATGACTAAACTACATGTGCTTACCATATGGATTTCCCACAAGCCCTTTAATGTTGATTTAGCTTCAGGAAATCGATTTTTCCAAATACCATTATCCTTTGTATAAAACAGATTCATATGAACCGTTAGGTTAAACCGCTTTTTAATTGGCCTCTATGTGTCTCTGTGACTGCACTACAGTACAATATTATGAAATTTAGCTTGCTTGCACACGAGAGCGACTCAAATTACAAGCAGCGGTGTTCCAGTGTGAAAGTGATGTGTTGGTTGCAAGGGTATAGTTAACAAAAACGAACAACAACAAAAGAAAACTGACTGAAACTACCTCTTAGGCTTATACAACTAACTATAATTATAGCACAAGTGTCCTTTGTTTTCACCTTTGTCCATGAATATCATACATGAGCTTTCAGGGTTCATTTTAAATGTATTTTTTTCAGTATTGCTGTTCTTCCATACAGAAGAAGGAAGGTCAAACAGTTTTATTTGAGAATTGCTGTTTACTTTACTTGGTTACAAAAAGTGATCTCTTTTTTTCTCTCTATCTTGCACTTGACAAATACCTAAAACTAATACTAAAACTCATAAAAACAAAACAAAAACAAAGCATTTAAAATTAATTTAAAATTAATTTAAAAGAACAAATAAATACTCCTCGGGTGGCGACTGCAGGGCTTGCAACGCCAGAACAAGAAAAGACTCAGGTGGCGGCCTCCTGAGAAAAAAAAAGCGAATTAACCCATTAAGAACAGGAGCGCGTAACTGCGTTTCTGCCACCAAAGCTGGGAGCGCTGTTGCGTGTTTCTCCCTTTAAAGCCGTGAGAGCGTATACGTCATTTTCTTTTTTTAATCCAGTTCTCAGTCTCTTAGCCAGTGAAATGCATCAGAATATAAATGTGACGGTGTCGTGAGTTGTCGGAGGATATCCGAAATTTTTTCGAGCGGTAATGGCGGACGCCGTCGATCGCGGGAGCTCTCAAATGAATAACGGCAGTGATATAGACGACACACTCGCGGCCTTTAAAGCTGTGAAAACATCCAAACATGATGTATGGTTAACGTTTATATTCATAGACAATGACGATTTCAACGACTTTGTAAGAGAACATAACATGGTAATTACCACTCGATTTAAAAAAAATAAGGATAGTGCTTCACTTGCATCTTCGATTGAAACAATAAAGATTAATAAACTCGGGCCTGTGTGAAAGCCACATCGCTAAGATCTCAATGTTTTTTGGGAAATATGTTTCTATCTGCTACAGGGGCTGAGATATTAATTATTTTGTAGGTGGCGAAAATGTCAGGTTTTCAAGGGTGACTCCAAAGACGACCGTAGGTTTTAGAGAGATGTCTCATGAGGGTCTTCAGGCTTTAATGGGTTAAAACTAACTGAATTTAAAAAACAAAAGTCAAAACAAAATAAAATCTAACCAAGTGCCAAGTGATTTAGCTTTTTGCACCAGTGTTCTTCCAAAATGTCCTACCCGTGCGAAACTGATTTGCCAGCCTAACCCTAACCCTAACCCTTGGGGAGTGTGAGCCATTTCGTTTGGGGATATCATTTGTGCCTAACCTCAACCAGAGGAGAGTATAGCTATCTTCTAACCTCAACCAACGGGACAAATCAAATCGCTTGAACCCCATCCCAAACCTCTTAGTAACCTCAACCAGTGGGGGGTTCAACTACAATCACAATAAATTGCAATATACCTCCACAGGATGGGATGGGGCTAGGCGCCCTGACCTAACCCTAACCTCAACCGGGGGAACAAACAGAATCGCCTAAGGCCCACCCTAACCCTAACCTCAACCACTGGGGAGTGGGACCTTTCCAGTCCCTCCTCGGAAATAACATCGGCGCCTAACCTCAACCAGGGGAAGGCAGGAGAACTCACAGTGGGAGAAAAGAGTTGACCCCGGCCGGTGACCTCGACCTTCTTACTTTCTTAGTCTTAGTTTAGTTTATTCAAATAAATGTTTCATTGTTACCTAATTTTTTCACGACTCGAATAAACAGACGCATAAATGTTCTTTGGTCTCTTATTTAATTTACCATTGGAAACAGTTTTTTGATTGAGCTTTTGGTTTATTTTTGAGTAGACTGGGACAGCGAAAATACAATAGAAACGAAACAACAACAAAAAAACAAAAAAACTAACATGGAAGCATTACACTTACCTCGCTTGTGAAGCAACATGAATCATTGAGGAAGTGAAAACGGAAGAAAAGGAAGTTAATACAACATAAAAGGAATAAAGATAGAGAATTAAACAAAGCGGGATTTGTGCCAGTGCATTTCATACATCATTGATATATTGTTTCCTAACCTAACCCCAACCCCACCTCACTATCGGCATTATTGGTAGGACGTCTCAACGGCTAGGGAGGAATTTCAGGACAATGAAGTGAACAACGAGAGTTGGCTTCTGATTAGGAGCCGCTCTTGGAAGGGAATGGGTGCATCCTTTACTAATGGGTTGATGAAAACTTGGAGAGTTTAATGTACTTTGTGAGCTTCTGTGCCACCAAGACCACTTTGAGGTGTATTTCAGACTGAGCACTGAGCAGTGTCTTCTGAAACACGGCACACTATATCAGGCGTCTCTCTTGTGTCCCAAAGCTCGGGACACTGACTATGTTTACATGCAGTCAATATTCGGGTTAAGGTCAAAATTCCAGTTTCTGAAACATTTGAGATAACATTTGTGAGCTGACAGAGTTACTCCCATTTACTATACATGATAATTGTGATCAATTGGTATATCCCAATTGGTATATGACGTACGGATAACGTCACAACGCAAATAGATGTAAATAGATGCTTCTTACGTTCTACTGTTCATAAAACACATTAAAATCATGTCACTCATCACAGGGACAAAGCAGTCGGTTTCATTCTTGCTCCAAAGGTGTCCTCCTGTGCTGTCTCTGAGTTTCGCCGTGTTTGTTTACCTCTGCTTGTGTATTTCCCGCGAGTTGCATGCCAGATGCACGGACTTATGCACACATTCATGTGTGTCTATATACACACTCTGTCATTTGTGCCGTAGAGACAGAAAATAATGTGAAAACACCACAGACATCAAATCAATGTATTGATGTTAGGCTGGTTTAATGAGTGGCAACGTAAGATGCACACCGGTGACTTCCCTTTTCGCTACAGCGAGTAAGCGGCATCGCTTCCTGTACTAAAATACCAAGATTCCTTGCGAATAGAGCATGCACAGAACAGAAACCAATGTCCCTTCCAATGGAGGTATTCCGCTATGCGTTTATATGACCAAATATTCGGGTCAGAAAAGGGGTAACCCAGGGGTCTTATTCAGGTTTTTTTAAAACCCGAATATGAGCTTCTTTGGGTTTTTGCACATGTTTACGTTGCCTTTCTAAACCCGACTATTGCCAATATCCGTGTTTTTAAAGGGTTATTGACCGTAGTCACAGAGACACCGCATTAATTAAGGCTTCCTCCAGAAACCTATTGCCATTACCACTAAATAGCCAAAATAGTACTAAATTGCTGCAAAAAACGTTTCATATTAGTGGTACTTTCTGACGCTTAGCTTGAGATGCCTCACCATTGCGAGAAACAACCTCCTGTTGCGCCAAGCCGCCCAACAACGCTGCATTCCGTGGCGCTGCCCCCTCACCACATACACAATGAATGGGTTTGTCAATGGCAGCCTGCTAAGTGCAGTGTGAAAAGTCCTTGATGCTTGCCCATTGGATCAAGTGAGTGGGTCAGTGTGTGGAGTGACTGGGTGCATGTGACTTGTGGCCGATAGCAGCTCTTGAATGAATGTGGTTTCTGTTTACCGCCCGTGGGAACAAAGCAATGTGAAGAGCATGAACACCTGTGTCATCCTCAACCACATACTACTGTACATGTTACAATGAAGGTGCCAGCGTGTCACATGCAACTGTTGCTGCTGATGCTGGAGAGTGGAGACGATAGCAACAACAGTCCCTCCTGAGAGAATGTCCTCTAAAATAGGGCAGATAATTTCCACCAGAAGAAATCGCAACAGCTCCTCAAAGCTGAGTCATTTGGTGTCTCTCCATACTATAGAGTTATCAAGATGCCGATTTGATTTCCTTTTGGTTTAGTTTCATATTTTGGAGTGATTTTTGTGTTGTTTCATGTTCAATTATTTTTTTAATGAAAGCTTTAAGTAATATGATTTAATTATGAATAGTTAACATTTTGTGTACTTAATTGCGACCCTAGTGAGGATAAGCGGGTCATAAAATGAATGGTTGGATGGAGTAGGGCTGGGCGATGGGTGAAAAGTGTATCACAACATAAGTACAGTATTTCATTACAGTCGATATCGGTATTTATTGTTTGTTTGTTTGTTTGTTTATTTATTCTTCAAATTAAGGTTGAATTTAGGTAATTTTATTTTTCAAATATAACGTTTAATTTTAAAGGTCCAGTGTGTAGAATCCCATGCCATCGACTGGTGAACTAACGAATGCAACGATGCACGCATACAACGGAGACACCACACTTTGCAAGCCAGCCACCAATTTCTTCAGCACAAGTGCAACCAAAATGTCATCACAAACGACTACTAGTATTCCCTCAAGTGATAAAGTAAGTCCATTGCTGTTGTTACACATGCCGTAGTCATGATGCTGTGGAACTACGTACGTTTGTCTGCTTCGGGTAACCGTAGCAGAAAGATGGCGGCGAAAAATGGCAGCCTCCTGTAGGGGAGGCACGCCCTATCTAACATAATCAGAGATCACTAAACCTACGATTATATATATTTTTACAAAGTACGTTGATGTGGTAGAGCATTTTTTTTTCTATATTACTGAAATTGTGTGTTTTTCTAATGAATGAACATTGAAAAATCTAAACACTGTCACTTTAACAACACAATTATTAAAAAACAAAAAAGGGCAAATTAATCGGTCAATTTAAATATTAAATAAACCTCTTTCTAAACATAATGATCTTAGTGTCATGGTCTGTCATTGAGTTTAGTTTTTAACGTTTTTCCTTTTGTTCCTTTGTCTGTCTGTGTCGTTAAGTTATTGAGTCCCTAGTGTTAGCCAATCAGCTCAAAATTAAAGGTCATGGGAGAATCCATCCTTCAATCTCCTGGTCGATACGGCGCCGGCCTAGCCACTATGCCAAATAAGCACATAGTTTCACCTGCTGCAAAATGTATATAAAATAAAAAAATGACCAAAAAGTGCAAAACTGCTACTTGAGCACTCAAGTATTCTTTTCTAATGCACAGTATGACTCCCTAACTCGCCATCTAACTTTAAGATCAGTACAAACGCCGACAACACTTGCAAAGAGGCGGAAGGTCTCCAGTGTTTTGAGGCAACGATACGTGAAATGACCCAATGGCGTCATCCGCACAAACCGAGTCTTCTTTTGTGTTACGAGGAAACGATACGTTGAATGAACCAATGAACTCCCCCACACAAACTGAGGCCTCATTTGTCATTGGTCACATGATTGTGTTTTTATGACCCGATACACGCGCATAATTTTACATATTTAAAAAATAAATGAATACAGTATAAGCAACAACTAAAATTTGAAGAGCCAATATGAAGTGACGGAATTCCTACCACTCTGGTGCAGGGGCGGAGCTATGGGTGGGCCTGGGTGTGCAGATTGACAGATTGCCCACGCTGTGAGATTCATCAAAAGAAAAATAGACTTTTAAATTTTTGTAAATTATTATCAAATTATTTTTGAATTTGTGTTTCGTTGTTTTTTATTGTATTGAATGTTAAAGAATGGCATAATTGTGGTTGTCTAAGGAAGATCTGAACTTCATATTATTCAGTTTGTCATTTTATTTGAATATACGATGTGCCGGGACAGGAGGATTGTGCTCAGTAAGAGAAATATTTAGGCCTACCCTGATTTTTCCAGGCCCACCCATTAGCCACGTTCTGGCTCCGCCCCTGCTCCGGTGGAATGGATGTACTGTTGGTTCAGCAGCAGCATACTAGAGATGCTACAGAATGCGACAATTTCAAGAAACGCAGCAGTTTAACATTCAATGTTTTTAATTTAATCAGCAAAACTGAGCCTTAAAGAAAGAATGCCGGTTGTCAAGATAGCCATTAAAGTCAGTGCAGTACCACAGTGGCCTGATTTGCAACATGCTTAAACTTCAAATTGATTAGAAACTGTCTTGCAGTGTCAAGTATTTTGGTTCCATGGCTGACAAGGTGTAAATTATGTTGGCCGCTGTCATCAACCCTAGCAGAGATGGAATAGGACAGGAGGAAGGGGGTGGAGGGTTTTTTTCCTAATCTGCCAATGCCATGAAATTCAAGACGGTGCCCCATGATGCATGCGCACTACTTCATATATTGCAAGTAGTACTCAAGACAGAGTTTAAACTCAAGAAGAAATATGTTCGTAGACTCAATATAGACCGACATTTATGCTATAAACAGTTACACACACACTCTCTCTCTCAGAACATAGTGTAGTTATTCTTGGAAGCTTGCGGCTAGCTCGGCTACATGAACACATACCCACAAACTCTGAAGACAAAGGTAAGGACTATGAATTAAATCTCAACCTCAATTTAAATTAGCTAGTGCCACTGTGTGTATTATACCCTATGTATGTTGCATTCTGGGAGGAGAGCAGAAGAGGTTTTTTTTTTTTTTAGTCACAATGACTTGATGAATATGTTCACGAAGCATGAAGACCATTGTTCTTTGTTAAGGGGTGGCAGGCATGTTTTTAACACTTAATTTTACTGTCCAGTGCAACATACAGTTAACACTTCCAGACAAATGTAGTGTTCTGATGAAAGTGAAACAAAAAAATACTGCCAAAGTACTGTATTTTCTATTTTTACTTTTTAATTGATTTATATAATTTATTTATTGAACATTTGAGTTTGGATTTGATAAACGTGTTTGTATGGAGTGGTTAATGTGTAATATTGAAAGTGCAGTACAGATGAAGGAGAACAGTTCCTCACGATATCCACATGGGGACAGCCTTTCGGTTGTAACACTTACCCTTTTTTCAGCCAATCAAAGAGCGCCCAGTTTTGCAGCTGTTTCCATAGGAGCAATATTATGGGCTGTGCGCATGGCGACTTCCGGTGTACATACGCGACAGAATCTTCCTCCGAACTCATCCGTTTTTCTTGTTTTGATTCCTAATTTAATGGACACAGATAAATGAGTGCTCTCTTGCAGATTTTCGGGACATCTTGGCCGTTTAAAGTGTGTATTCATATTTGTTATATTTTAGCAACGGGAGCGAAATTGTGGGTGCTTGGTCGGTGGAGTTTGCATGATCTCCCCGTACTCCAGCTTGACCAAAACATGTTTCTTTAGGTAAATACAGACTCTAAACTGCCTAGGTGTGTTTATGCGTGTGATTAGTTGTCTATATGTGACCTGCTGCGACTGACACACTGGTGGTCACACTCCCCTGTCTCCACCAGCCCACCTTTCGTCCAAAGCTGGGAAAGGCTCCGGCTCAGTCGCGACCTCAGTTAGGATAAGCAGTATAGAAAATGGATAGATGCGCAATAATATGATCACTTGATTGGGATTTGATACAGTACAGCAAAGACCTCCACTAATTCCTATTATTTATTAACAGATGAAACCCCTGCAAATGCACGATTTAAATCCTTGATATTGATTTATTCTCTTAGTAAACTGGAAACATTTTGAAATCTAACCAACAAAGTTTGTGGAACTGCATTTGTTCCTGTTTGGTTACAAAATTCCATTGTTGTTGTTGTTGTTGTTGATGATTTTTTGGAACAGGCCCTACCACTGTAAAATAATGACTCCATCCATTTTCTATATCATTTCTCCATCAGTGTCTGGACTTTTGGTCCACAGGCAGGGAACACCTTGGACCTGTTGCCATTCAATCAATGGGAACTTATAGACATACAATATATGTTCATATCTACAACTACAGTGTGGGCAATCTAGTCTTCAATTAACCTAACTTGCATGTTTTTAAAATATGGAAATGAAGCCAGAGTACCGGGAGAAACCCCATTCAAGCATGGCGAGAACATGCAAACTCCAACACAGGAGGCAGATGAGGTGAACACCAGCACAGTTCTGTCCACTTTAAAATAATATCTTGGAGGATCGATGTATTGATCGTGCACGGTAATGCTAACTACCAAACAAACAATAAAAAGGACAGCTTTGGCAGTGATTTGACATTATCGCCATCGTCATTCAGTGCAGTTTGTCAACTAGATGCAATGAAAAACTACGAAGTGTATTTTTCTGTCAATATATTGTTATTAATAACCTCAACATAGTAAACAAGAGATGGTATTTTTAAAGATGACCTTAACAGCACACAATGAGTGTAAAACTTTTATAATCCCTAATCACATAATTTGTATGTTCCTAGTTAAACCAGTGCCAGTGCTACCAGTGCAGACATCATGCCTGGCGAAGACAAGACATCACAACAAACCCGACAGAGGAAAAAGAACAAAAAGTCCCGCTCCAAAGGGAAGAGCCCTGGTGCTGGTCCCAATGCAGGTCTGGCTGGTACCTTGGATGGACAACATGAGCTCACCTTACCCCCTATCCTTCAGCCGCTTCCTAAAAAGCCATCAGGAGTGAGGCCCAAAGTAGCAGTAGCCAAAGTTGAAGAGGAATCATCCCGAGCGATATGTCTGCAGGTTCTTTTTCCATACCTGCTGGCTGGAATGGGAATGGTGATGGCCGGGATGGTGCTGGACAATGTACAGGTGAGTTCATTCAAAACTTTACATACCTGATGAGCTCATCTATTATGACTCAGATGAGCAGGTTGTTTGACCAACCTGAACCAGAGAAAGCAAAATATATTTTGTAGTTTTGCGCTGTTTCCGTTTGCTCTATGTGATGTACAGTTGTGTTGTTGTTTTTTCGTTAGCATCCTTAGTTTTAATTTATGCGAAAAGGGTGTTTTTCTGTACCTTTAAATGTGTTTGTCCAATTCACCCTTCATCTCCTCCCAGGGATTCTGTTTACCACCTTCTATCAGATGTGTTCCTTGATGCTTTGTGATGAGCTGATACGTGTCTCATTTCTCTTTCCCCTTCACTGGTTAACACATTTTATCCGCATTGGCTCACACCTTTTGCGCCATCAATTGCTCATCAGTGTCCCATCTGTGACTGATAATGGGTTTGGCTGAATATGTCCTCAAGTGGATTTAAAAGGACACAGAGTGTCTGAATGGAAAGGACATGAAGACAAACACACCCCAGATGTAGCTGAGGTGTGACCGTTTTCTTTAAGTCCATTTTTTTTTGATTCACCCCAAGGCTTGTCATATATTTTTCTGTAGGCTACAGTTGCCTTGACACTATGAAATAACAATACTGTGTTTTCCTACCCAGGGACTTTATAAAACTGGCTTTATGCCCAAAATGATGCACTAAAAGTGTTTCAGCTTTTAATCTATTTCAGTATATCAATGTGTGTACGTATAGAATGATTTGGAAATATCATACTGGATTGTATTGTACCATGCACAGTAATTCCCCTGCCCCAAATAGTGAAAAACCTAAAAGGTGAAGTCAACCCCCAAATTTTCTTCAAGAATATGTTCTATGCAGGCCCTCTAGTCGAAACATGGCATTCTGATTAATACTGAGTTTGTGGAATATTTGTTAAGCAATAACATCCACCCGTGCTTGTCCATCTCAGGGGGCGGCCATTTTGCCACTTGCTGTGAACTGAAAATGAAATCACAGTTGCTCAGAGCCCAGGGAACAACCAATCACGGCTCAGCTTCTGAAAACAGGTGAGCCGTGATTGATCGTTACCTAGGCCCTGAGCAACTGTGATGTCATTTTTAGTCGACAGAAGTCACAAAGTGGCCGGCCCCTGAGATGGCTAAAAACGGGTCGATTTTGCTGCTTAACCCATAAAGCCAGGAGCGCTGTTGCGTCTTTCTACCTTTCAAACCGGGGGAGCGGATACGTCACCGTCCTTTTTTAATCCAATTCTCCGTCTCTTAGCCAACTTAATGCATAAGAATATACACGTGACGGGAATTTTTTCGAGCCATAGGTAGGCTAATGGCGGACGCCGTTGATCGCCGGTAGCTCTGATTAAAGTAACGGCAGTGATATATAGGCGACGTGCACGACCAGTGGAACCAGTCGAACGTGATATGATATGGTTTGTAGACAATGACGATATAGACGTCTTTGTAACAGAATAGAGGATGGTAATTACCACTCGATTTTTTTAAAATTAAAATAGTGCTTCTCTTGCACTGACACGTTATTTTTCCATCTTCGATTGAAACAGTAAATAATAATAAATTCTGCCTGTGTGAAAGCCACATGTCTAAGCTCACAAATTCTTTTGGAATTATGTTTCCGTCTGCTACAGGGGTTGAGATAATCATTTTGTAAGTGTTGAACTTTAGGTTTTCAAGGGTAATTCCAAAGGCAACCTTAGGTTTTGGGGAGCTGTTGAGAATGGGTTAACTCATATTCTACAAACGCAATATTAATCAGAATGCCTCCTCTCCTCTTTCTCCATCCACTTCTCAGTATCTTCTGCTTTTTATTTTAATGTATTTTCATTTTATTATTCAAAGTATTTGGAGGTAAATTTCGACTTTAACGGTTTAAATGCGACATACGCGGAAATTCGTGTTACACCAACAGTGTAGGAACGGAACCCGTTCATGCAATGAGGACTCCCTGTATTGCAAATAATTTTTGGGGGTTGACTTCCCCTTTAATTAAATGATGCTCCCCTCAAAATGTTGATTTAATTAAGCCTATCTACATACTGTATCGTTTAACCTGTACTGCAAACTACGATCCCAAGACAATAATATCATTTCAAACTCATCGTGCGACATGACCCTTCGGTCATAGATCTCAGAAGGAAAAAAGTACATCAAAGCTGAGAAATGGACGGAGACTCTTAAAAAGGGGAGGGGAGTGAGCACGCCATCAAGGCACTTGATCAAGGCACCATCTTTGGTGACTCCTTTTGAGAGAAGCTGAACGAAGAGAAGATATTAGCCCAGACAGTCTCAAACAAATTTTATTCAGAGGTAGGTCAGAGTTTATCTTAATATGGGCTATACTAAGCCCTATACTGTGGAAAAAGTATGTACTGCAGATGTATAAAAAGAAGGCAATAGATGAAGGAAAGGATGGGCACGATACGTGGGAGGTTGATGAAAACCGCACAAGTAGGGATGCTGTTGAGTAGAAAATTATGGTTAGAAGGAGTCAGGTTGTGAGGGAGACCAGTGTTGAGAAAAAGCAAGAGTGTTAGTGGGTGCCGGTAAGCTTGTCATTCCCTTCCTGGATGAGCATGACGTGCGGTAGAAATGGCCCCGCCTCTTTTTGCGCTACGTCACAGCTGAGTGGAGGGGAGCAGAGAGAGCAACACAACCCCGATGCTGTACGACAGAGGAGGAACATTGGAGCCAGTCAGACATCAGCTGCTGCATCTTATTACAGGATTCTTTTGGATCGCTTATCAACCGGACCTGTTTTGTTTTTTCCCTCACTGATAGAGCGACACTGGTTGGACAGCAGTAGAAACAGTGCTCGCTTCAGTCTCAACAGACTGATTGGGCTCAATCCTTCATTAAACTGTCACAATATAATTTTGGTCAGTGACGTGGCTGTGGTTCTGTTCAGGAGATCAAGTTTACTTCTGATTGGATCAAAATGAGGACTAAATCCAGCGAAGACTATGCGGAAATCAGTACTTTCGTCATTTCAACCTGTATTTTCATTTGATTAACTTTTCCTCCTGAAAGACTGGTCAGTTATAGTCATTTCAAACATGTTAGGATATGGCAAGAGTCGGATAGTACACGAGCAATGGGCAACGAGATGAATAATTGCTAGTTTGTGATCAATGGCAGAGTGTTTAACCAGGTTTTGCTGATAAAGGCTGCTCATCACTGCTGACTCACCACTGGGTCACAGATGCCACGCATCATTGGATGGCAGGTAGAAACAAAAAGTAACCTTAAACTCGCTATCCTTAAAAATGGAACGAAAACACAGACTTCAAATATTTTACTCATCACTTCAATCTAGTGAAGTTCTAAAAACTAACCTAAAACTGTCAAAGTAACAAAGTAAATATGTGTATGAAATGAATGTAAATTAAATGATTGTAAACTTAACAATGTCACCTGTCACTAGGATACAGTGGATTTTTTTTTTTTTGATACCGCAAATTATCCTCTTACAACCTTTTCATCGCTTTTGAATGAAAGCTAATTATGATAATGTATTAAAGGTAACATTACAAGTTATGTAAAACTAGCTCAAAACCAACATTATAACCGTGTTTAAATTTGTATTCGACCTTAAACTTTAATATCATGCTGCAAGTTGTATTTTCACCTACACTCGTCTTTGGTTTATTTCTTGAATGACACCTCAAATTCAAACAACTCGCGCTCCACTTAAACGGAACTGTGAAAAAAACAGTCACTGTAAATTAAATGTACCTAAATGTAGCATCATGTATTAAATGCCTAGCCCATTCATTAGAGGACCGTGAATTGCCTTTTTTTTTTTTTTTTTTGGCCTTAATTGTTGCTGCATTTCGTGTAAACTTATCCCGGAGCCAAGGTAAAGGCTGCTGCTATTTTTGGACTTTTCATAATGTAGGACTTTATTTATGGACGAACCACAAGGTCTTTGACGCTGATCACTTCTCACGTTGGCGCTGAATACATACATTCTTTTTCTTGAATTTCTTTCCCGCCTCCACTGCCTCAACTCCCAACTTTCCATTTCCTGGGATGGCACGACTCCATTAAACTTAAATAACCCCTTCACACAACATGGCAGTGACTCATCTCGAGCTGGAGCTTTGCTACCAAGGGAACAAGTTACGTAGTGTGACGTGGAAGCTGACACACTCGGAACATGGTTTTCTACCCGAGCGCTCTTGGCTCATTGCGCTGCAGGTCGTGGTGCCATTCCTGGTGTCAGGACTCGGATTGGTCTTCGCTGGTGTCGTCATGGACATGATACAAGTATGCAAATCTGTCTGATAAAGTACACGTTGGATTGAGCTATCACTGACACAAACCCTAACAAATGAATATACAGTCCACTCTTTTTTTTTTAGATTAATCGGTTCTAAAAAGTCTGACCAAAACCGAATCGTACAAATACTGAAAAACAGTAATTCCATGGGAAATCTAAAGCCAGTGAAGTCATTCCAGATGCCAAAAATATTACCAAAAATACATTTTATAGAGAATAACTGTAGTTTTACATACATAAAACAATGTGACTGTATAAATATTGTATAAATGACTAATGAATTATAAGAGAGAATAATGGAACATTTAACCACACTGTGACCTTTATCGAAGAATCTTGTTGGCGTATGAAAGACGGAAAGGAAATTGAGGAGTGGTTATTGTTTGCAATGGGAATCCTCTCTATCTGGGATTACTTCACCTTGTCCTTTACTGGCATTTGGACATGTTTGAGAGTCACCAAGAGTTCCTGTACACTGCTGTACACTGTTGCACCAAAAAAAAAAAAAAAAAAATCTGTTGTCGACGCTGACTTGCAGTACATCCGAAGAACAACGTACAACAAACAGAAACAAATCCACTGTGTATTCATTTGTGCCACAGCTGGGACAAAATTACAATGAAAAAAGTCATCAAAAATCGAACTGAATGAAAACTACGGCAGATTTTAAGAAAAACAACAACAAAAACATATTGTATACTGTACATGTTTTACTACACTTAAAATGGGTGAATGATCCAAATGTTACCTTGTTTTAAATGAAATTATCACATGCATGCAGTCACAATCTTTAAAGTAATTCTAAGTTTTGCCTGGGTGTGGTCCAGATTGCGCATTTGGCAGCAATTTCAATGAAATGCTGGAAGAATGCCAGAAAGAAATCACAGTGCTGGAGTGCTTTGCAGTGCTGCCTCACATCAAAAAGATTCTCGGTTTGAATCTGTCAGCTTGCATCGGTTATCTACAGGACATGTCCAAAATACATATAAACTAAAGCATATATGTTAGATTAACGACAATGAAGACTTGAAATGGTCCATTATGTTCCTACTAGGGCTGTCCTAAATGATTATTTTTCTCCTGATTAATCTATTGACTATTTTTTGTAGAAGTGGAAGGAAATACCATGTTTTCGAAGGATGGAACCCAGGAGCAGCAAATACAAAGAGAACAGCGATGGCCCCAAAATAGAACCCTGTGGAACACCATACGATAGAGGGGCAGAGCGGGACTCAGAGGAACCTAGGCTAACAGAAAAAGTCCTGCCAGCCAAATAGGATCTAAACCACTCTAGAGCGCATCCACTAATGCCCACTTGGTGTTGCAAACGAGTCAAAAGAATACAGTGGTCTACCGTATCGAATGCTGCTGTCAAATCCAACAAAACGAGACATGCGTAGTCCCCGGTGTCATTTGCCAGGAGGATGTCATTAAAAACACGTAACAGGGCTGACTCTGTGCTATGCATCTTCTTGAAGCCTGACTGGAAAACCTCCATAACATTATGTTCATCCATGAAAGATCTTAACTGTGAGCGCACTACCTTTTCCAGGATTTTAGAAATAAAAGGCAGCTTGGAAATGGGTCTAAAATTAAATAGCGCAGCTTGATCAAGGCCATTTTTTTTAAGCAGGTGTTGGGTTGCACTACAGCATGTTTAAATTGTTGGGGGACTACACCAGAAGACAGGCTGCTGTTGATAATGGCCAAAACCGATTTACCAATTCAATGCCCTGGGGACAAAAAACATTGTTCTGTTGACAGTCATTTTATTATATGTTTTGGTGCAGTATGTCATGTCTGGTTGTGGGTTGTTGATATGATGTGAATGAGGCAAAATTGTTAGCATCTTTTGAGAAGTTTTTACTCATGGCTAATGGGTTGCATAAGCAATTGCGGGAAATTAGGGATAGGCATCATAAAGAGTTAAGTGATCTTTAAGAACACCATTGACTGTGTGCAATTGTTTGAGTGATTACAGTCTAAACAAGCACAACGAATGATGTCATCAGCGGGAAATGGAAATCCATCGATGCAGACCTCTACTTTGGTTAACTCCTCAGGGCAGCAGTATTCCGTTTAACATGGCACTGGTATTAAAATACAGTAAGTTTTCACAATTTTAGAGAGAGATTCTCCTATCCTAAAAAATAATAAAGGCAATTACCATACTGGATTCTCCCCTTAGTTGCTCAAGAAAACTATGTCCTTCCCAACCCTAACCCCAGTTTTAGAAGCGCTGGCTTGCATCAAATATATTATCTTGTGGAATCTAATTAAGTACTAATCACTTTGTCCTTCCATCCACTGTTAATGTCTGTGCTGATAATATTGTATTGATACTGGCAAGGTCTGCCAAGGTGGAGCAGACATTCTTTTTTCTGCTGGGTGTCTCGAGCAACACTGCGTTTAATCATTGGCTCCTTGCCCAACACGCCAGCATCAGCAGGAGCCATATTGCTGCAGAAATGGGCCGTCTCCCGATATAACCTCACACACAGTATGACAGTGGTCACCTGAATCCACTCGTCTCCGGCCTTTGTGTGATGTGTTTATTTCAACCTTCGTTCATCTATGATGATAACATCGAAGAAGAAGTAGTAGTGGGCTTGAAAAAAAGATAAAAATAAAATATCCTTGAATACCCATTTCCACTGTACTGTGTAAGTTTTCGCCTTTGGTTGCCAAATGCCTAAAACTATTCGTAGAACCGGAGGACTCCATGAGTTTGCATTTGTTTTGGTATTTGAATCAGCTCCCATGAAAATAGCGGAACCTTTTTCAGTAAATCTTGTATGTATAATACAGAACATTCACTTTTTAATTTCACTGCACATCTTTCCTTGCCTCTTCCTGCCCTGCCTTTTCTCTGTATCACTTCTCTCTTGGCAGCTGTGCTGTTCCGTGCTATGCGTCTATTTAAAGCGCTAAACCCCATGAACCTGCCAAGTAGACTTGTAGTCAGAAAAAAAAAGAGTCGCACTCCAAACTGTACAGTCTGCACCCAGTGAACCTGTGCTGTCACACGGTGACCAAAGATGTGGAATCAAGGAAAGTAGGCTAGTAGGTCAGTCTAGAATATGTGATGCACTTTTTAACACATCAGCAGGGCAGGAGCTCCATAGGGTACACCTGTAGAGATGAATATATTCTCTTCAATAAATTCTAAATTTCTATTTTTGAAATGAGGAATCCTATGATATTGTTCAGTCCCCTGTAATGAGCTTAATAATATATTCATTTTCTTGTGTGTTTCAGCACTGGGATGTGTTCAAGGTAATCACAGAGGTTTTTATTCTCGTACCTGCACTGGTTGGGCTCAAGGGAAACCTGGAGATGACCCTGGCTGCTCGCCTCTCTACTGCGGTGAGATGAAATGAGAATATTAGCGTATAAGCTGTGTTTCCTAATGTGACTGCATCATAAGAACCGCTATTGCACTATGGTTTGTTCCCCAGAGCAATTTCGAAATGAGCTGATGGGTAGCTAATCAATAAAAACTTGTTTTGGAGCACAGGCCTCTGCCAAGGCCAAACAAAGAATTGTTTGCATCTGATTTAGTCTTCTGAATTGGATTGTGCTTCTGAAATTTGTCAGTAAGATTAATTATTAATCGCTCCTCACGATAAGGTGTGTTGTGTTGTCAAGGTGTGAAGTTGACTTGGTTTTGTACCATGTGCTGCAGTACATAACACCTTCATATGTACACAATAAGTCAGGAAAGTAAGGTCTTGATAGCAACAGCCTTTTTGACTGACATTTAGCCTTAAAGTATTCATTGCGATGCAATTATGAATTTCTGTCCATCCATTTGTGTGGCTCATTCAATTCAATGAATTATGGCTGAATGTCATTATGTTGTGCCACTATATCTTTAGGCCAACACAGGACAAATGGACGACCCCAATAAGCAATGGACCATGGTGTGCTGCAATCTTGCTCTAATACAGGTAAGGTATGCCTTGATTGGTTAGGGTTAGTGAGCAGTGTTAAGTAAAAAGATTCGTTTTTTGACACTTGTAGAAAATACAATGACATCTTTTCACACGCATATTTCCACTCCTAAATACTTTCTACTTTGTGTTTTTATCAGTTCCTTGCATCTATATCTAGGGGTGTTCAATACCAATTTTTTTTTCAGACCGATACACATGCGCGTTCTTAAATCTTGACTACTCACCGATACCGATACCAAGTAACCGATTTTACGAGTACTTTTGATACATAACATTTCTATTAAACCAATGACAGATCGTTTTAAAGAAAGAGCTTTTGTTTATTTTTGACAAAACTACAACAGTCACTCCCCATTACAGGATTTAATTCTAAAATAAAACACAAACAATTAACTCTGAATTTAGGATTCATTTGTCATAAATTAACAAAAGTGCAAATTAAAACTGACAACTCCCTGAGTTTCACTCTTTGTCCAAAATGAATTGTACAAAAAAAAAAATAATAATAAAACAGGTTCAACTGTTAACTGTTAAGCATGACACTATGAAGTTGGAAAATAAGGCTGGGCGATGCGGCTGAAAACTTTATCACAATATGAGTTATTCATATCAGCCGATATTGAGGAGTATAGCTTTCATTTAAACCTATTCAAAATAAGAAAAATATAAAATGGATTACAGATCAAATATAATAAAATACAACCGTCGAGAGGAAAAATACCATTCATATTAGGGCTATTAGGGATGCAGCTATTGAATATTTTGGTATGGGGATATCCTTCTAAAATTTCGAATCAACTTCACTGAAACCCATTAAGTCTTTTATGTTGAAAAATCATATTTACTACATTTACAGAACTATTTTGAACTGTGAAATTAGAGATAGACCAATATGTTTTTTTCAGGGCCGATACCGATTATTAGTAGTCAAGGAGGCCGATAACCGATATTTGGAGCCGCATTATAGCACTATATATTAGTGCTGTCAAACTTACCGCGTGACAAAACACCGTGGCCCCCCATACATATTAGATAGATAGATAGATAGATAGATTCACATATATACTAACCATAAATGTCCTCATCAATGGTGAAGTCATTCTGTGCACTCTCCACAGGTTCAAGCGACTGTAGTGGGCTTCCTTGCGGCTGTTGCAGCTGTGTGTTTAGGAGCAATTTCCAGAGGGGGTGTTGAATTTAACCAGGCAGCTGTTCTGTGTGCTAGTAGCATCGTCACTGCGTTTGTGGCTGCTCTCTCCCTAGGTCAGTGAACAAGGACCCGCTCTTTTGTTCTGCATCATATTTTAACCCCCACATATTCCAGGATACCAGCCTAAGTACATTCATTTTCATTTGTTTTGGCCATACAAGGAAGTCATGTCATCAAACTAGCAACGTGACAGGATTTCCCCCAAATTAAAATCTGTCAAAATGCTAAGTCTGCTTGGAAAGGCCATTTCATGTATAAAATCAGATGAAGTGTTCTGGAGAGAATTTGCTCTTTGTGCGGGGGGCGCTGGAATGGCCCTTTTGGCAAATGCTTTTGTGTCATATTGCCTATTGAAAATCTGGTCAAAAATGTCAAATTAGAGTAAAACAGTATGCCCATGCACGGCTCTACACCGGGGCTAGGAGGAGCAATAGCACCATCAGAAATCTTGTCTAGCCCACATTCAGCCGCCAAAAGCTATTTATTTGAGTTTAAAAATGTTAAAAAGTTTACAAGTATCTGTTCTGTTCCAGTAAAATTCCTGTTCCCGTTTTTATGCTTAACGGTGTTTATGTTGGGTGAGGCTTTCAATTACTTGCGGGTTAGCTTAGAGTTAGTACACGTTCGAAAGTATTTGCAAAGTAGGCTCAAACTTATAGATTCAAATGTAGGTAAATGCTAACAGCATTTTTTTCCACCCCATGGCATTGTAGGAAAAATGCAGAACTGAAATCATGCACTGCAGACAATTATGAAACCATAAAAATTATAACTTACTTGCTCAATTTTTGAACATATTGGTATAATGAAGGCCAAATGCTAAAAACGTAGCATTTTTTTACAGGTGCATGCGGAAGTCAATACCCCGTGGCATCATGAAAAACAGTTTTTAGTACTTAGCTTCATTTATCAATACATTCGAACATAATTATGGGCTGAAGTATGTGCCACCAGAAACTGAGCCTTAATAATATTTTTTTTTATTATAGTTGGTGAACTTGAGTAATTGCATTGAAAAACTGAATCTCAATACATACATTGAAATTGCATTGTTTAATTTGAATCTTTGCTTTGAAAAACAAAACAAAAAAATATTTGTACAATTTGAATTCCTCTCTGGAAATTCAATTCTGTATATCTTCGTATTCAGTTTTATAAATGCAAATTTAGGTCTTTTCCACACAGATTCAGTTTGCTTGACTTTTCACATTCAGTTTTACAAATACAAATTCTAATTTTCTCCAAGCAGGTTCAGTTCACTTGACAGACATCCAGCTACTTTAGGAAGAGTAATGAATTGTCGAACACAGACCTCCTCTTTGTCCAATCAGCACCTTTGTTTTGAGCACATGACACGGAAAAAATGTTTTCTCCTAAGTGGCCCTTAACCTTTCTTTAACCTTTGTGGTACAAGCCATCGGGCCAGGGAGGGATGAAAAGAAGCTTCTTTTTAAATTTAGGAAAGGACAATGTAACAGTGCAACGTATCAAAACGAAAACCTGTAGTCAGCATGTCGTGATTTCTGTTTTAGGTCTTATGTTTTCGATATTTTCGACCATTTTCCCACTTGCTGTTGACTGACAATGATTTTGCATTGCACTGTTATGTCATTTTCAGTCGACAACAAGTGGCAATACAAGGCAAAATGGCCACCTGCTGAGATGGATAAAAACAGCTGGATTAATTTCTTAATTCATATTCCACGAATGCAATATTAATCAGAATACCATGTTTAGACTTGAGGGGGCGAATACAACATATTGTAAAGAAAATTTGACATTAAAAAAAGGTACCGGTAGTTTTTACATGTACGGTATTGGTGGGAAAAGTTGGCGGGCATCTTTTTGGACGAAAAAGTAAATCATTACGAAAAAGTACATCATTAAGAAGGGTCAACCTGTTGTTTCCTTACCACCTGCAGCTTTGGAAGGTTCAGACCGAGCATGTTCATATTTCTCACCAAAAAGAAATCGGAATTATTCTTTGATGTGTAGTCGCATTTCCATTTACCGTACCTTATGTTTCTGTCTCATTTCTTCTCCCTCACAGGCTTGTTGATGATTGGCGTGATCATAGGGTCCAGGAAGGTAGGAATCAACCCGGATAATGTTGCCACCCCTATAGCTGCCAGTTTGGGTGATTTGATCACTCTCTCCCTGCTGGCCGGCATCAGCAGCACACTTTATGAACACATAGGTGAGTAAACGCAGTTGGAATACAACAGGCCAAGCTCTGGGGTGGGGAGGGGTGATGCACGCTACAGTGGATAGTTGCACAAATTTACAATTTCACTCGTTTTCCATGTTGTAATTTTTCCCCACAAAATAAAAAGCATGAACAACTCCTTTATTAAATTAACTTAAAGTTAACACAAAAACAGAACATTTAAAATATATATTTTTAAAATCCTTGTCAGTATTTTTAAGATGACTGATGTTGCTACTTTCCGCTACCACATCTGCATAACTTTTTAACACTGTCTGGAAGTTGAAATGGGTGCCTGGCTTAAAAAAAAAAAAAAAAAAGAAGCAGAAATACTATAAGCTGATTTAACTGTCGATAAGTCAATTGAGAATACGCTGACCATCATGAAAAGTGTTGGCTATGTATAATCACTATCAGCACTGTTTTTTTTTTTTTTATTTCTGTACATTTTGTATGTAGCATCATTATACCGTATTTGAAGTACAGTACGTATTTATTCAGTAGTTGTCTTTGGTCCACAGAGACATGGTATCTCTCACCTCTGGTGTGTCTGGTCTTCCTGGCTCTAATCCCACTCTGGGTTGTGGTGGCCCGTCAGAACCCTCAGAGTAGGGAAGTTCTCTGCTCCGGGTGGCAGCCTGTTTTAGTTGCCATGTGTATTAGCAGGTACGTATGTAGAAGAGTTTTCCCAAATCCTTCTTCTGAAAATAGATTTTTGGATGTGATCCCATGTTTTGTTTTGTTTTGTTTTTCCCGACATTATGTGTGTTCCCAGCCTTGGAGGTGTGATACTGGACAAGACGGTCAGTAATCCCAGCTTTGAGGGGATGGCTGTTTTTACGCCAGTTATCAATGGTAAGAACTAGAAGGGTAACAACCGGTAACTGAAGTTGTCTGAAGTTTTCATCAAATGCGTAAACCAAAGTTAACAAAACAATGAGGGAAAAAAATGAACTCAAACAAGGACATAAAATGATTCTTTGATTTTCTCATATGCATACATTCAGTTTTGTTTTTTATTGATGTACAATAGTATATTCTGGTGAACTGTACTCATTGTCTGTGAATTAGGAGTTGGTGGAAATTTAGTAGCCATCCAGGCCAGCAGACTGTCCACCTACCTCCACCTCTGGAGCATCCCAGGAGTGTTGCCGTACAAGATGAGGCAGCATTGGCCCAATCCCTACATGACTTTCTTTTCCTCAGGTAACACCATCAAGATGTGACGACATATCTGGACTAGCCAATTGGAAGCAGCCAACTGTTCATTCGAAAAGATAATAATGCCTGAAGCGCTGAGTGGTATTTTAGTGCCTTTATAGCTTAGTGTTTTATTCTTACTGACTATAGCTTTTTGATGCACTGTCACCACTCTCCCGAGTACCAGTTTTATCTGCAGTAAGCAATTGTGTTCAGGGGAAAAGGGATGAAAATATGCCAGTCAGTATGAAGAACCATATAGCATGAGGTTGAGCAGCCGGCAGGGGGTTATTACTCAAGAGAGTAGCCTAATGCTTAAAAATAAAAGGACGAACAAGCTCAGTTATGGCTCAGTCAACATCCAAATTCAAGTGAGAATCAAGGCAAAAGGGCTACCGTTACCATATGGCCTTTTCCATACTTTAGACAGACACACAGTAGCGTTATTGTGAATGCTCATCTCACCATTCACACACTTGTTTGGATGATGAGTATATGATCAATCTGTGATGTGTTTAGAAATTTAAGCAGAGTAGGTATAGCCATGTTCAACTCTGACTACTGTAGCGCTAGGCAGGTTGGTCATTGTGTGGTGCGATGTCCGTCTCAAAAACACTTTACATTGACGCTGTGCTGTCAAAGTCATTAACTATCGACATAATGCAGCGTCAGATGTCAGCAGTCATGTTCGCTGCAGTGAGTGTGTCCTTCAAACCCCACAGGTTTGAACTCCAAGTCGGCACGAGTGCTGCTGATGCTGGTCATGCCCGGTCACCTGGTCTTCCTCTACGCCATCTCTCTGTTGCAGGGGGAGGAGGTGGCAATCACGTTAGCCTTTGCTGCTTGCTACCTGTGTGCTGCACTGCTGCAGGTACGGTACATTCACACAGCATTGTCTTCGCCGCACTGGAAATATACTGTAACTCTTATCACAGAGAGGCACGATTGCACAGGTAGTTTCTTCGTCATGGCTTTGAATCCCAGCTTGGCCTCTTTATGTGTCATTGGCATGCATGGGTGTTTGTGACTGTTTGTTAAATCTTCTATTGAGAATTCTTTTGCACCATCTGTTGATTTCATATAGGGTACAATGATTGCAAAATAATTTATATTTTGAATTCATAATGATTATTTTTGTCTTCAGTCAGAAAACTTGTTTGGGCTTCCAGTTGCACCCTCTGCTGGTTGATTCAAAGCACTGAAACCAATTATTCCTCCATTTCATGGAGACTTGGCAGTCGCCGTGTTTTTTTTTTTTCCACAGAGATCACGCTATATACACCAAAGTTTCATATTGCCCCAATTGTATATGTCCTTTTAGACAGTATCTCACAATCAGATTATTGATGCACGATGGTGTGACATTGCCAACGTGTGGTGTGGTTCTGTCAATTTTCCATTGGCAATCCAAAAGCAAAAACAGACTATTTTTTGTTATTTTATAATATATAATTTCCTATTCATATGTTTTTTATTCAATGCAATTCCTTGTTGTAGTGTGTCACTCAGCACGGTGGAAGTGTCATCTCCCCATTATTGCAGAGTTAGAGTCGAATTCACGCCCATTCTTTATTGGTGCCCTGGTCCTGACTTTTGAATCCATATTTGTATGGTTTATTGCTTGCTTAGCTCAATGTTCTCCTTGCTCCAGGTGGCTATCTTACTTTATGCGGCCGACCTGATTGTTCGTATGATGTGGCGGCGTTCGCTGGACCCTGACAACTTCTCCATCCCGTACCTGACAGCCCTGGGGGACCTGCTGGGCACCGGCTTTCTGGCTCTCTGCTACCGTGTGTCATTGGTTCACAGTCAGCAGCTGTGAATCAGCTTTGTTTTTTGTTTCCCTACTGTTACTTTCCATACGCACATATGGACAATGCAGTAAGGAATAGTTCTCGGACCCAAACAGAAGGAAATGCGACACAGATGACATATTCTGTAAGTATGTCATCTGTGCAGGATTTCCATCTGTGTTTGTGCTGTAAATAATATTTATTTACAGCATACTGTCAATCAAGGAAATGAGTGACGTGCTTTCTCGTACATTCTCAACCACTCTTCTTCCACTCTAACTTGGGGGTGATACGGGGGGGGGGGTTTCTGCTCAACCCCTTTGCTGAGTTCCATGCGTGTGACCACATGACAGCACATCAATTGTGAGTATGACTCCATCAGCCAGGTACATATGAACATTTGACTTGACTTGACATTTGTTTGGAACTCACTATACAGCTCATTAGTGCTCGAGGTCAGACCATGTCGCCGGCTCGAATCCTTTTTTAATGTTATTTGAGAATCTTTTAAAACAAGGGATTCATGATGTTTTTATTGTCAGTCCAGTTTTTAATGTTTGTTGCACGGTGTGTTCACTAGAGAGCACTGTGAGTCCCCTCTTGGCACCACGTTGAACGTAGCAGACATAACATTGTAAGACAAACAAGTTGTTAGCCTGCTTTTAACTCCAAAATGTCTTCAGCCATCCCGTTGCGTCCCATGTGCCCAACAGCACTCTTGAATCTGCATTTATCTGCAAAATCGACTCCAGCAAGTAAGAACCAGTTAATGTGATGATAAAGCCTAAAATATAGGACACTCAATCACGACTCACAATTCACTATATTGTACTGATTATATGCAGTGTATTTTTAAAAAAAAGAAGTAACACGGCTTATTTTCCTCAGGGTTTGTACCAGAAATTCATTTTAAAGGTTTTAATATTCAGGTAGAATTAGACACAGACATTCTCACATCAGTCAATGTTGCATAGCCATGTGTATTCTATGTAGAAAAGTGGTTTGGCTAGGTTCTAATTAACCGCCAAGAAATATATTTTAAATATGTTAAACACACACATCGCAAAAATGCACACACAATTGTTTATTCACCCAGTTAGCTCAGCTTCTGCCGAATATTCCATTATGTTTTTTGACCTAACAAATAATGCAGCCACTGTCCTAAAACAAATGCTCTTTAGTATTATCATAACACATCTTTGTTACATAAGAAATCACTTTGACTAGTAAGCACAGAATCAAACAACATCCGTTCAAAGAAATTCTTAACTATGAAAAAATAAACAATATCACACATAGGTGTCAGTCTGCTGTCAAGAAACTACTGTATGCTCTGACGACAAGAGGCCAAGAAATAGGCCAGTGCAAAAATACCCCCCGCCCCAAAATACGTGACTGCATACTGTACTTGAACTTTTGAATGTCATCGACAATCAACAACCATGTGAATCTCACATACCATATTTCCTCAAATAGTGGCCTCTGTTCAGACAGACAAATTGCCTCACTCAACTGGTGAGTTTTGTCGTCCACCACAATGAATCCACACCCAATAAATGTATACCATCAAACCATCTATTTTTCTATATACTTAATATTAAATACGAATTGTTTTAGGTATCAATGATATATATTTGTGAAAACGTTGAAAACAGATTAGTATGATAAAAAAAAATTATTAATACAAGGCCCTCTAATAAATGCCTCATTTCTAATAAACATCTGCTACTCTGCAGTTTGAACACTGCTTGCCACTATTTGAGAAAATACTCTTGTTACTTTTTTTTTCCATTCTTTTGCCGTGTTTTTAAATGTTATACCACTGTAAACACTACTGTAACCTTGTGGATGCACCCACAAGTAACATATGTATGACGTTTTATTACATATAGTATGGTATACATTGTCACCTCAGCTTGCACATCTGTCTTGTGTGCTCGCAAAAAAAAAAGTGTGTTATCAAAATGTAATGTGTTTGGCGAATTTATACTTGTGGGCTTTTGTGTTTATATTTGAATAAAAATAAACTATGTGATGGAAATCATTTTGGAACAGTTTCTTGTGAAAAAACGATCTGACACTTTTGGCCATCACTGTGAGGTGTTAAATCATTAGATTGACTGAAAAGCAATACGATTTAATCCTGGGGCCAATTACCAATCAAGCGACACGTCTAATGTGAAATAATGAGCACTTTTATTTGTGCTTTGCAGCATATCACATAATTAACAAGTTGTCGTTTCTTTTCTGACTGCTCACATGTGGTCCTTTAAAGCTAGCAAGTTTTGAAGTGTATGTTCACACTGATTGCAAAATGTAAGTGTTGTCCGTTACCGGGAGTTTTGTCTTCGTAACAACAATGCCAACATCATTGTGTCTTTTTTGGGAAACAAAAACCCCAACATTAAATTGTCTTGATACTTAGATGTGCTTTTAATAGGACCTGATACAAACAGATTTGCATTCAATGGTCTGGGAGGATACTTTGCCAGCAGTGCAATCCACTGTTCTCCAAATAAATAATCTCATAAATCTTATTAAAGGCTCCCTTGTTATTGTTCACTGTAGAGGTTACTGACTTTTTAGAACTCGAGTTGCCTTATTAAAACCTTTTGTTATCTTACAGTATGTGAATTATCCAGTTGGCCTCAGGTCATGACAGTATATTGTGGTGTCACATTTGGTCTTTTTTTATTTTTGTTTGTTTTTTTTTTACTCAGCGGCCAGGCTGGGAAACATTGTTCATACATTTACTGCAGCCCTGACCAAAAGTTTCTCTTCTGCACAGTCACTTCCTGTTTTGTTGTGTTGTGTTTTGTTTTGTTTTTGCTAGCTGGTCTAGAGTACCTTCACAAATACTTGTGTCTTTCACAACGTTGCATTCATCCATTAAAGGTGCTAAAGGAAATTGGTTTGAAACAAGAGTGCATATAAACACAATACCATGCTGACTGATAAACAGACAAACATGCCTGTACAGGTATGTGTTACTACTTAAGGCCTATTTGTGTGTTATAGTGGACTTGTGAAGATAGATGGATAGATACTTTGGTAATCGTGTTGGGAAAATTCAGGCTATAGATACAGGCTATGCTGTGTCATTGAAAACTGTTGCGTTTTTATTTTTTTTCTATTGCATTCAAGCTCATGCAGTGCACATGTTCCGTTCTTTTTGAATGAGTTTTCAGAATCATATAGGTTTAGTTTTAAAGTGGAGAGACAGTAACCTTGTAATTGTTTTGGAATTATGGTATGTTTAATTGCCTTCAGTTTTATGTTTGATTTTTATTCATGTAGGCCTGCTGCTCTTTGTTTTAGATGTGCACCGGTACTTTATTGCACCAGTTGCAGAGGTCACCAACCTTTCTGAAAGTGAGAGCTACTTCTTGGCTACTTATTAGGCAAAGGGCTACTAATTTGATACATACATCTGAAATGACAATTTACTAGAATTTACTTTAATCTCCTGTGGGATTAAGATCAGAGGATGTCGTTAATATTTGTCAACTGTGGGATTGTGAAGCCCTTTGAGACTCTTTTGTGATTATAGAGCTATATAAATTCACTTACCTATACTTAATAGCAGTGTTGGGCAAGATGCTTACAAAATGTAATATATTACGAATTAATAGTTACTTGCATGTTAAAGTGATGCATTTCTTTACAATATTACTGTCTTTGTAGAGTAATGAATTTCTCAAGTTTAACTTACTTTTAAATTGCTTTGCTTTTTTTAAATGGGGGATTAATTTAATAGTGATTTTGACTACGGAGGACAAAAATTCCCAAAATCAAAAAAAAAGTAAATGTGAAAATTAAAACAAATACTAAAAACAGCTTGAAAAAATAAAATATAAATACATGTGTATATAAATAGAGTTAAATATCAATTCATTTATATTGTATTCTATTACTTTCAATTACATTTGTTTGTATTTGATTTTATTATCACTTTTATTTATTTTTCATTTTGGCAGTTTTGGTACTCCATGGTAATTTGAGTATATATTTTGCAATTTATTTTATGAAACCATGACAGTGATTAATGAAAAATGCCGACCTTCGTGTAAAAACAAGCATAACACTTGAAAGGGAACTGAAATGGATCATCTATTGATTTTAGCTACATTACGACCTCAGTAAGTCAAGACATTCTGATTATGGTAATCTGTCAAGTAAATTGCTTACCTTGGAAGTGAAGTTTTAAACTGCTCTCCAATTTAATTATATGATTAAATGTATGTTGTGTTCCCGAATTTTCAACGTATTACAAGGCCCAGTAAGTGTAATAAAGTCGCAAAAATGTTAAGGGTAACTTGTTATATTACTTTGTTACTGCCTAAATGTAATATATTACTGTACCGCGTTACAAAATGTAACGCGTTACCCCCAACACTGCTTAATAGTTTGTGTTATTGTTGTTACAGTATGTATTGATGTTCATCTATGTGAAGACACTGATCATGTTAATGATTTCTCACAATAATTCGGAAACTGAAAAATATATGCTACACTATTTTGCTAAATCTCTACTAGTGCTCACATTTTTAAATGATCACTTCTAAAACATTCCTTGGAAATCACAATGGCCTATCACCATTAGAACAGCCTCTAGGGCTACTCATGTGGTCCTCGTCGCGAGCACCACGTGGGTGACCGCTGCTGGACTGCATTGTACATACATACACTGGTTTCAGTCACTTCTGTTTTTTATCCAGGCTTCAGGTTTGAATACAGATTTTGTAACAGTCAATAACAAAAACAGAATATTTTTTACATATATATGATTTCAAGTGTCTTTTTTTAACCTGATAAATTCGCCCCCCAGTACATTTTTTCCATTTTTAATTTTACGACATTGTAATTTTAAATTCACAAGTCATGTACTTCGAGAGTTAGAATTGAGGAATAATATAATATAATATAATATAATATAATATAATATAATATAATATAATATAATATAATATAATATAATATAATATAATATAATTTTGCTTGATACATCGCGTCGTTCTGAAAATAGTTTCATAGAATTTCGTGTAACTTTAAACGTTAAATCTGCCGTCGGTTTTACGTCTTGTGCTTTTACGTTTGTTTTCGCTTGGAGGAAAGCTCGACTTTTGTTAGACGGTCCCTTGGCGGAGGGCACCTGCGTGGTAAAGCGCAGATACTCAGTCGGCGTGTGTGCCACATCCCAGCGTGGACGCTTTCCACGCGGGCGCCCACAGACTCTCGTGCACCTGGCGTGAACCCCACACAATGTCTGTAACGCCCCACGGTGCGTGATTCATGTCCTCGATGGCAGAAGAGCAGCCTCCATCTTCTCTCTGACAATTCCACGAAGAAGTAGATGACCGACGTTTGAGGCTGTCAGGCAAGTGTTTTCCACTCGTTCACACCAATCGGCGCATACTGTCGTCATGATTAATACCAGACTGAATCTTATCCTTTAAGATGTTTTCCTCCCAAAATAACTTTACTTTCTCCTTATTCGCCGCTATTTTAAATATACAGCACCGTGTGCATTCATGTTGCTTTATATGGCTCACACATTGCAAGTGTCCGCTTACCAAAATCAATAGTGTAGAATTACTTTATGCCTGTACTGACATTGTAATTGATTTTGTTGAAAGCGCACCATCACATTTCCAAAAACACGTTTTATTTCTAATGGAAAGCAATAGCATGTTTTTCTTGGAAACGTGTTTATCATACATTATCGATACAGCTGATTTAATACAGTTTATAGAGAGACGATTATAATAAGACCAGCTTTTCATCTAACTAATCTGATTTTATGGTAATGTTTTGCAATTATTTCATTTCTATGTTTTGGGGTTTTCATTTCATTGATGTGTTGTTCCATCACATCACGCAATTGCTGTAACATCGTATTGACAGTCCCATTGGGAAAGTATCGCAAAAATTTCATCAGGGTTGTCAAACTCGTTTTTGTCGCGGGCCACATCATAGTTTTGATTTCACTCGGAGGGCTGTGAACCCATGTAAATGTATGATCGCCTTATACACAACAAATTGATGGATAGCTAGTTTTGAGTATGCTGTTTTGAGTATGCTGTTTTGAGTTTTCAGAAGCCAGTTAATAGTTTGTTCAACTATTTTCCATTGTATTTTAAAGGAAGGATTGGTAACAGATGCTTGAAATATCTTATATGTTGTGTTAACAGTGAAGACAATTCCAAAGAAACGACGCCAAGTCAACACACATGATTTGCCTTCGCGGGTCACATAAAAATGATGTCACGGGCCGGATCTGGCTCCCGGGCCTTGAGTTTGACACCTGTGTCGTAGTCGGTTATTATATCGCTGTATTAGATCGATATACGGTATCTCTCTTACGATACGCAATTAGATCGACTGATTGTCATTGCCGCCTTCATAACACTTTTGACTATAGTGGTCAGCACGTCTGCCTCACAGTACCGAGGTTTGGGGTTTCACTTTCAGTTCGGGCCTTTCTTTGGAGTTGGCATGTTCTCCCAATGCTTGCCGAGGACTTTCTCCTTCCGAAAAAGAACCTCATTATCTTAACTGCAGACTCAGGGGTGTCAAACTAATTTTTATTGCTGGCCACATTGTAGTTAGGGTTTCCTTCGGAGGCCAGTTTTGACAGTGAACCCAAGTAAATGTATGATTGCCTCATATTACATAAACACAACAAATTGATGAATTACTCATTTTGAAATCAGTGGCTAGTTTGTTTGCTCAAATATTATTACATTTATTTTAAAAGAGTGACTGGGAATAAAATTCTTGCAATAATCTCAATGTTTTTAAAAGTGAATTTAATTTACAGTTTTGGTGTTTTAGCAAGAAACATTTAATCGATCCACATAATTAGCTTTGGCGGGACACATAAAATGATGTGTCTGGCCAGAGCTCTAGATTGTCCTTAGGTATAAATGTGAGAGTGAATGCGTTGGTTTTTTTTTGTTTTCTCTACTGTATATGTGCCCTGTGATTGGCTGGTGACCAGTTACGGGTGTACCTGTACCCCACTTTTTGCCCATAAACAGCAGGGATAGGCTCCAGCACACCTGAGACCCTGAGGAGTTACGCTGTACAAAAGGAAAACATGGATGAATGATTATTTTGTGAATATCTACTAATTTTGTTTTTTAAACGCTATCAGCCAAACGCAACAGTTGTCGTGATACTATCGGTATTATTGAAAAATATTGAGATAATATTATACAGTATCATCAGTTACTGTGACATACTCCCTACCCAAAGTATGTTTGGTACAGTCTACATTTAAAGGGCAATTCATTAGGTACACCTTTGCAAATGACAAGAATACCCCAAATGCTTAATGTCAGAGAAGTATTACAGTAACTTAGTCATGCGGTTGACAGTGGATAACTACACTGCGGAGCTGTTTCACATATTTTGATTACCTTTTTTTACTATTGCATAAGCTACACGATATTGGAAAAAGCTGTGTGTTATGAGACAGAAACCGCACACGCATGCATCAGTGATGGCCAATACTGTATTAAGCATTTACATTTGTGTTGTGATGAGCAGCGCGGAGGAGCTGGCGGTAAATGAGAGGCCGTCGTCATCACCATGCCTCCGGGGAAGTATGGGATGCAGGAAGAGCGGGAGGGAGAACAAGGCATCAGGATGGACTTCCTGTTGCCCACTGGCATCTACCTCACATTCCCGGTGTCTCGCAAGGACACCATCAAGAGCATCAAGACGGTATGAGCACTCAAAACAGAACAGTATATGCATGATTTAGGTCCAAAATGGCGATGGAAAATCAAACTAGCTGAATCATCTTCAGTGTAAACGTCAAGTTTAGATATTATAGAAGCCACATTTCTCCTTGGCTGCTTCGCTGCCAATCTCCTTCTGAATGTGAACGTGCTGTTTCCATGCCAACCGCTCTGCTACCTCAGACAGTTTGATTTAGCTTTGTTTTGTAATGATACTCTTGGAAGCTTTTAAGATAATTAAGAAATGACTCTCTGGTTCTTTCTTTATTTCTCTTTCCAAAGTGCAAAGTCCAGAAGTTTCAGGGTTGAAAAGTTGCTTATCCAGTGTCCTTTTTTTTCAGTGTTTTACAAAGAATTTGTCATGCCAAGAAAAAATACATATTTTTCTCTTCATTTTCTTCTGCATATATTAACAGAGTGCAGGTGCCTAGGCATTTTATTTACTATTTTAAATTCTTAGTCCAAAAAATTATTGGCTATGACATTTTGGATGAACGTAAGTATAGAAAAGCAATTGTTGCCTGAAGATTTCAACCCTTTAGTTTTTTTCCCCCTCATGAATATTTTGATAACAACTTCAAGTGCCATACTTGTGGGTAGTTATTTCATTTCTATGTTTTGTTAGACGGTCCCTTGACGGAGGGCACCTGCGTGGTAAAGCGCAGAAACTCAGTCGGCTTGTGTGCCACAACAAATTGATGAATAACTCATTTTGAAATCAGTGGCTAGTTTGTTTGCTCCAATATTATTACATTTATTTTAAAAGATTGACTGGGAATAAAATTCTTGCAATAATCTCAATGTTTTTAAAAGTGAATTTCATTTACAGTCAAGTGCCATACTTGAAGTTATCAAAATATACAAGAGTGAATTTCTACCTTGAGGGATTAAATTACTTTCAAATCAACTAAAATAAAACATTCCATTTTATTTGATGCAGAGAGTACTTGACACATGGGGTAAATAGTTTATCAGAAGGGAAATCTTTATTTGTACAAATACCCTGGATATAAAGTCTAAACACCCCTTTTCAAATGGCAGATTTTTGTCTTATAAATTAGCAAGATAAATCATTTTCAACCATCCATCCATCCATTATCTATACCGCTTGTCCTCACAAGGGCCACAGGCGTGCAGTAGCCTATCCCAGCTGTCTTCAGGCAGTAGGCGGGGGACACCCCGAATTGGTTGCCAGCCAATCGCAGGGCACACAGAGACAAACAATCATCCGCACTCACAATCACACCTAGGGGCAATTTAGAGAGTCCAATCAACTTACCATGCACGTTTTTGGAATGTGGGAGGAAACCGGAGTACCCGGAGAAAAGAGAAGCCATGCAGGCACGGGGGGAACATGCAAACTCCACACAGGGAGGCCGGAGCCGGGATTGAACCCACGACCTCTGAACTGTGAGGCGGACGTGCTAACCAGTCGTCCACCGTGCCGCGCATTTTCAACCCTAAAGTGAAATATAACCTGTACAAACACACTTGAATTTTTTTTTTTTTTTTTTTTTTTCAAGAGGGGAAGTAAAAATAAATGTGGTTGCACAAGTGTGCACACATTCTTGTAAGTGGGAATGTGTTCAGAATTAACCAATGACATTCAAACTCATATTAAATGGGAGTCAGCACACACATGCCACAAAGTTGTTTAAACTATTTTATGTTCTAGGCTTCTCCACACATTTTTTTTGCTTTCATCTAGAAGCCTGAAAATGTTGTACTAACACTGACTGCTATTTTGAACTGTTCATAATTCATTCCACCTTTACAAGGCCCCAGCTGCAGCTGAAGAAAAACAGCCCCAAAGCATGATGCTGCCACCACTATGCTTCACTGTAGGTATGATGTTCTTTTGGTGATGAGCAGAGTTGTGTTTGCACCAAACTTACCCCTTGGGATATTTGGCCAAAAAGTGCAACCTTGGTTGGAAAAGATTAAAACAAAAAGTACAATTGAATTGTACAGGTTATAAATCACATTAATAGTGGAAAAAGTTTTGAAATCACGTATCTTGGTGTCATTTTTTTTTTTTTAATCACAAAAACCTGGCAATCAAACGAGGGTGTGTAGACTTTTTATACCCACTGTATAAAGGGTAAATTGGAGGCAATCCTAGTTGACTTTTGAGGGTACACTCTGGATTGGTGCCCAGCCAATCACGGGGTAACTATAGATTTAGATTTTGTGGGAGGAGGCTGGCATACCTGAAAAAAAAAAGCGAGCACAAGGAGAACATGCAAACACCACACAAAAGGGCCGGATCAGAGATTCAAGAAGTATTACAAAATATTAGATACCATATTGTAATGAAGAGAATATAGCCTATTATAAATTAGTTTATGTCGCGCAAAGTCAGCTCACCCGTGATCCTAATTAAGACAAATACAGAAAATGGATGAATAATATTTACATATTGCAATTTGTATTTCAGTTAATGAGAGACTTGTTTCATCTTTTTTTTTTTTCCAGATGGTTTGGGAAAACGCCAGAGGGGAGGCCCTGTTCACGGCGTTGGGTCATCCAGACGCATACGTCTTCACTTGCATCAAGAATACGGGCGAGAGGGAGGAGCTGGAGGAGGAGTCAAGACGTATAAGTGACGTGCAGCCCTTCATGGGTGTTTTGAGACTGGTGGCCAGGGAGGGTGACCGCGTTGAAAAGCTCACCAACAGCCAAATCAGCTTTTTGATTGGCAAAGGTCAGCAAAATTCACTTTCGATGCCCAACTAGCTCCCTGGGGATTTATTGTCATATTTGTGGCAAATTCTTGCGATCCATTGCGAAGCATCTACACGCAGTCACTCCAATATGCACATTTGTATACTTGAGTGGAATTCCAGACCTGACAATGTTAGCAGTTATTGTATCTTGTCTAAACTTGTAATAAAATACAATAGTATAGACTAAACCTTTATCCTTTCGTGTTCAAGCTGCAAAAATCGACATCTGTCTATGTATATATTTACATCATTTTACATCATACGAGAGTGAAAAGCAGCTCCATACGTGACATGAATAATAAATACTACTGTATATACAAATATAAATGTGAGCAGCAGCAACAACAGCCGGCGCCAAGTAGCAAAATATGTGTATCATTAAATACTGCCTATATACACTGGGGTTGAGGAGTCTGTCAAGGAAAGAAATACTGAGTGCTTTGATGGTGTCCCGCATTGGGTGGGAGTCACAGAGCTGACCGTCCTTATCAGGCTGTCCAGTTTGCCCCTGCCAGCAGCTGAGGTGCTGCTGCCCCAGAAGACCACTCCCTGAAAAATGAAAAAAACAAACAAAAAAAAAAGTATGCTGTTTAGTCTGGACTGTTTAAGTATAATGTGTGTTTTTATTGTAAATGTAGAGCAAATGAAACAAATCTAAAATACAGGGCTGACTTGAAAGTCTGACAGAGTGGTTTACCGATGCTTCCGTTTGTTGTTTTCAGGTCTGCATGAGTTTGAGGCCCAGAAGAACCACGAGGTGAGCGAGTTTCGCACCAAGATACGAGCGTTCTGCGAAGAGCAGGCTCAGCTACGGCAGGCATCGCCATGGCAACAGTGGATGGCATACATGTTCCCATGTGAGCTGGAGCCATGCTGCTCTCTGCCGATGTGTGGCAAGTCACATAACACCAAGATCTTCATCAACATCAAGTTTGAGGCTTGTGATGTGAGTTTTACTGAATGTACTTTAATATAACGAAGACGTGATGTGTCAGAAGCTACGGACGCCTGGCAGCCTTAATAGGGAACGGAAGTTTTTGAGTAAATGTGAGCATCTATGCAATCCCCCTCCCACATCACAAACTCCACTTTGCAACTCTTCAACATCTCAGTGAGGAGTAAGACACAAATGTGAATGTGTGCTAGGAAAGCTTCATGGTGCAGCAGGAGCCGCAGGACCTGCCACTGGCTCTGATAAGGAGCGCCCTGAAGAAGAAGGCCACCGTCTTCCGCTCGCTGCGGCAAGAGCCTAAGGATTACACCTTACAGGTCAACGGCCGATGGGAGTTCATCTATGGGAGACACCCCTTGTGCCAGTTTAAAGTAAGTTATTCATAATGAATTCATGTATGTCTTTTAAGAGAAACCCTTTCCAAATTCAAATCAAGTAAAAAATATATATTAACATTGAGGTAATAAACTGGCCTTAAAATAATATGCAGATGGCACTCTGGCTTGTACAAAGACTGGGCATGTCTGGTTTACATGGCAACCTTTCCTTTTTGTGGTCTGTAATAACATCCGTATGATGTCACAATATTTGAAGAACTTTTGTGACAATAGTTTTGACATACCATACAATGTACAGTTTGCAGGAAGTAGCATTTATTCATGCGACCGACCTAAATTTATCAAATCTCAACAACATAAATATGAAATGCTATTTTATTTGTTTATCAGTTTTTAATTCAAGTCAAACAGACCATTCAGATTTGCACAGCGAATTGGCAACATGAAGCAATAAGTTCTGAAATTGTGCAACTGTTTGCAAATTTTTATTTTTTTTTGGATGACTTGAATTATTGTCTTCTGTTGTCTTCTGTCATGTTAATGTTTTCCTAATACTCATGGTGAGCCTTACACTAACACCAGTAAAGGAGCTCTAAATTGATGTTGTTAATACTCACACACGGTTAGCTTGATTTGTAAGTCCAGTTACTTGATTTAATAAATGACCCAAAAGTGTAGATATTGTTGAGCATGAACCACTCAAGGTTTTGTTGACAGCACAGTCCACTGAAGCTACCTGCAGGCCTAACTCACATCAGCCCAGCTAGCAGCACTGCAGGAAGCAACTGCATCCATTCAAGCCCTAACAAGATTTGGACTGCATTAACCTAGACAACAAACAAACAGCCTCCCGAGCGGGACTTAACCTGCGCTCTAAGGAGCACCCATTATGAACTTTTAAATTAAAACATGTCTTCTTCTGTCTGCTGTCTGTCTTGTCTAATGCTGTTTAGATTGTTGTAAATAGTCACATTGTTATCCAACAAAAAGTATTTATTTCCAAATTTTGTGAGTTGTGTCTTTTTATCTAAAACACAAAGAAAAAACAGCAAGTAAGGCACATTTTTTTATTCAATCTTTTTCAGACAAGACTAAAAGCTCACAGCAATTGGAGATACCGTAATTTGTCAAACACAGTTTTTGTCTTAAAAGATTAAGTAATATCGACAACTAAGGACCAATTAGCTGAAGTGTCCGTTACTAAGTTCCCTTCCCTTCAGTATTTCCGGTCGACCCACGTAGCCCCAGTCTGTCCCTCGTCGGCGACAGCCAATCGGCATTGAGAACATAATTTCCATACGCAGGCGCCGCACAAGCAGACATGCAGCCAATTACAGAAAATTTATCAAATAGAAACAACACACACACCACACACACCACACACACACACACGCACAGCGTGGTGATCGGTGAAATAAAAACAATATGGGGCACACGTCATTGCGTCTGTGGGACCGAAAGCTATACAAAACAAATGTGTTTTTTATTTATTTTTATTTGGCTGCATGTCAGGAGTGCGGCACCTGCGTGTGACATGGTAGCGGTGTTCTGCCAAATTGTCCTACCCCGTCGAAACTTTCTACCAAATGCTGATCTGACAGCCAAAATACTACTGCGTGCGCGTTTTCAGCTTGTTTTGTTAGATGCAGACTTTTAGGTAGAACTTTAAAAAAAATCTATCCAATATCTATGCTGCTTTATCCTCACGAGGGTCGCAGGGGTTCTGGAGCCTTTAAAAAATCCCTTAAGTAAATACTTACACGGAGCCGCAAGCAGGTAGGACGTGCTGACAATTGAGTGTAGTATACATACACAACCTGATGAATGTGGTCAACAGATCAACACTGTGCTCAAAAGCTACTATAAGAAAACACACAATGCTTAAAATCTATGACGGAAAAGACACATGCCAAAAGTATTTTTAAAGCAATGAAAAAGTCAAATAAGATAGAATGAATTAAAAAAAAAGGAAGTACTCGCCACTTTTAACGGAATGTACAACAGGTAGGACAAAAAGTTACAAAATTGCCACAAAAACACTTATCGACGCGTGCGCATGCGTGTGAAGCGCACTGGGCATTGGTAGGACATCACGATGGGTAGGAAGGAATTTCACAACACCGGTGCAAACCCATTCCTCAGAACGCCAGGCAAGAAATACAAGGGCTTCTCCTTCTAAATATTTGCTCACGGCACGCCTGGGATGGCGATGCAATCGTTGCTGCCATTATCAGGCTTCCACAGAGGAGCACCAAGTTTATACCACCTTTTGAAAGACGTTATTTGCTTCACTCAAACTGTGTGTGGCTATTAGCGCTGGTGTTAGTGAATTACATGTTGTTAATCAAGTTGGCTCATTTGCATATAGGTGGGCAATTTTTCCACCAAATATATTCATATTACCTCATTTAATTGAGCACAAATAACACCGGAGTACCAAGACACAGCCTGTTTGGCAGCGCAGTTACTGAAGCATTTCACCATCTGCTCTGTTTGATCCATTTTTACCGGTTATAGCCACGAAAAAGCCGTGCAATCCTTTAGTGAATTCGGCACTCACAGCATTATTCAAATGTGCAGTTCAGTTATTCAGAATGACACAAAATATGAGTGCCCGAGAGCGCTCTGGCCGCTCCAACTGGGGACAAGGAGTGCCCAGAGCGTCAGGCAGTACAGATGGAAACAGTTCAAGCACGAGCTGTTAATTGGTTTATAACACAGGGTGCGTTTGGAAATTAATGGGAGGGGCCTCTTTGAACACGCCCACGCTGAGTCGTGTTCAAGCATCAGAGTGCTAGATACTGATGCTGTAGCAGTAACCAATGTTCCAACATAGCGGCCATGTTGGCGAGGTTGACAAGCCTATCGAAGGCAATGGACATTGAAATTAAGTTGTAACTTGCTCATTTGCTCATTGCTCATTCTCCAACGATTTTCATGAGCTTTACTTTTATGTCAACGGCAAACACCAACGTGTGCTATCAATATACAGTGTAATGTTTCAAAAGAAGGTTGTTTGTCTCACCATCCACACATGAATTGTGCTTACGACTTTGACCCTCCTAGCTTAGCTTCACTTTAGGCACACAGTTCAAAAGGGACATGTTGTACCTACCTATTCATAGCTAAAGGTTTTAACAGCTGAAACTGTAAGAGTAAGAGAACTTCTTTTTACAGAAAAAATATGTGTGTCCTTAGACTAGAAATACTAATCTGTCAAATTACTATGCAGATAATACTTTAGTTTTTGAGCATGGGTAGCGGCACACCAGAGGAGTGCATAATACATGAATACAAAGGAAAATCAGCTTCCAAAGGGTGATTTTGTGTCTATTCAAGTGTGTGCCATTATGATATTACGTACACTTCGTTTTTGGAAGACATCCAAAACATACTGGCAAACTAATACTAATGCTTTTAAGACAAGCTTATTATTGTCCAATCATTTTTCGTACAGCACCATGCCTCTGTCCCCAGTTCCTCCATGCACAATCACTGCTGTTCATGTCTTTTCTTTTATCGCAGTATATTTTCTCCTGTCTGAGAACTGGCCAAAATCCTCACCTCACCATGGTGCACCACTCCACTATCAGCAAGTATCAAGAGGAGCACGGGCTGACGTGTAGTCAGGTGTGCAAGAGTCGCTCCTTGTCCAAACCTCCTCCCCTGCCTGTCAAGAAGGTAAGAGGTCATCGAGCATTTGGTGTCTTTCACAAACACATCTCTTACTCTTCCGGTCGTCGTCACATTTGTTCCACTGGGACATCGCGGACTTTGACACACTTGAAACGTGCTGAGCGTCACAATGTAAATAATTGACATTTGATGTCTTGCTTTGACTGTAAATGCAGACACTGAGGAGCAGAGAGTGGACAAAGTGTGGCCCCTGTTCTAGCATTTACGTTATCAAGAGCCGTTAAGTATTTGTTGCATTAGCTTATCTCGTTTAGTAACCGGTTACGCTAATTGATATATTCTAAAAAAAAAAAAAAGAAAATCTGCAAAGTAAGATTTTACATGTATATATGCAGTGAATTTAACATGAATGTTATTGAATAATTGGTTTGAGATGAATTATTATTGTATTATGAAAATAATAAATGTTACATTTGGTTCCTTGGTTTGTTTAAAATAAAGTATTATCAAAATAAGCTATTTTACATATGTGGTGCATTTAACATGCAGTGTTATTGAATAATTGGTTGATTATAGTTGATTATAATTATAATTAATTATACATTCTAAAAATGAAGATGATTTATTCTTTTGGCTCATCTGTTTTAAAAATAAGATGTGGCCCTTAAGTACAAAGGTTTGCCCAACCCTGGTGCACAGAAGTGGTGTTTTTATTCGACCCCAAAAAACACTAAGTAAATAATAAATCACACAATTGCGGTTACCTATCGAAGTTTCCACACACAACTATGTAGAGTTCATAAGGCCCATTTGGCTTTTTTGAATGGCAAACCCGGGCTTGACAGGTACAGTACGGCAAGCCTGACAGACATGCAGGAAGGAAATGACAACAGCATTTTCAGGATTCCTTCGAATCCTGATAATGCAGCTTATCCGATCAAATTAATTTCCCTTCAGTGGACTCACAAATGCATAGACGCCAAGATGCACAGCAAAGTAAAATGAAAGCACCATATAGAGTTTGTCTGTTTCTTCTACTTTTTGTTGACTTCCATCTTTTGAAATACTGCTCAATAGGAAAGTGTAGCAACGCGACGTGTATGCTTTCTCTGCAATATACGTAAGTGTACACAATGGAGACGTATGAGAGAATAAAGATCCTTTCTCCTGTGACTCGCTCATGTAGCAGAACACATCCACTTTGTGGTCCATCCATGAACCTTTCTACATCCACTTGCTGCAAGGCAGTCGAGTCAACGCAGATGAAGGAATGAAGGTAGGTGTGCGTCCGAGTGGGTTTTACGACCACGTTGTCCTTTCAATATCTCCATTTCACTTGTACTAAAAGACAGTTTGACATATAAATGACATGGGTGGGGGCTGGGGGGGATACATTGGTTCAGACCACACGCTTCCCATAATTCATTGTAGCGGTTGGTTAAAGTTTCAAAACAGGAAGTGGGGAGGGCCTATATCTGTTTTTCTAGATGCCTCATTCTGGGTTGTAGATTCTGAGAAGACCCTCCCTCTCTCTCGTTCCTTTCTATTGTTGACACACTTAGGGAGCAGATCTTGTTTGTTGAAAAATGACACCTTTGATCATTCAGCAATACTGCATATCTACATTTTCGTATTTTCAGCGACAATACACGCAGGGAATCCTGTAAATGGTGTGTCATCATATTGTACGCTAACTATGTTAGCGTTTAGGTTGCGTTGCCTTGTGTAAGTGCACTTCCAGCTGCTGCCTTGTGACTCACGGTAAATGTGTCCCGTCACATAATCATCAGTCATGTCAGTTGTTGGCAGGCAGATGCTTGAAAACACGCCCCTGGGGGGGAATAGACGCTCGTACATTTAGTCAATACAGACGTGGGCTATCTTGATTTGGCAAAGGGCAGGACGTGAATGGTCACACAATATTGCATTTTGGCTCCAGTGGCCATGTATTGAAAGGAAATGCAAAGTGTACACCCTTTGACTCATAGCCTGAGTGACACAGGAAACGCTTAATCATCTTGTCAAGCATGTAAATCTTCTACTGTCACACAAGCTTGCTTCCACGCAACATGTCATGGCCTCGCCCCCTAACCGTGGTGGGCAAGGGAAGTTGCTTCCAAAATGTCATATGTCACACATCACTAGTTACCGGCACTGTCTTTTGAAAGTCTTTAGATATATTGTACAGTATCATAATAGTACAGACTCTGAATTATAATGTGTTACACAACTTTACTTCTACAAAAACACTCGTGGAATTCTAGTGGAATAACTTTGATGTCCTTTAACAAGATAAAGATAACAAAAAAATGCTTAACAAATGAAAAATAAGTAGACTAACATTGCTTTTCTTTTTTTTTTCAGTACTTTTTTTTTTTTTTTTTTTTTACAAAATCAAATACCTATTAGTTTTTGTATCGCCACAGATTAAAAATATATACTGTATATAAGTCAGGTGCTAAAAAACAAAACAAAATATCTGATGCGCTGATGTTTTTTTTATATGCCCAATAAGTGGACATGACTGGGGAAAACACAATGTCTGGTTATTCCACTAAAAATTGGAACAGGTTTACTATCATCAACATCATAAGTGTAATGGGTTGATTTGCAGTAAAATGTTATTATTGCGTTACTTATGTTTGCCCCCGACTCGCTATCCGTTTCTGTGCCCCCACCAGCTTGTGGTACAGGCTGGCCTCTTCCATGGCAGTGAGCTACTTTGTAAAGTGGTGACCAGCTCTGAGGTGGCAGTGTGCTCGGAGCCGTTATGGGACCAAAAGGTGGAGTTTGATATCAACGTGGCGGACCTGCCTCGCATGAGCCGCCTCTGCTTCGCCCTCTATGCCGTCTTCGACAAGGCCAAGAAGCCCAGGGGCACCAAAAAGAAGAATAAGAAAGTGGTGAGTGGTGATGAGTGCGTTTGGGTGTAGAGATCAACGTGTGTAATAATGTGCACAGTCAGTGTGTGTACCCTGTGGGTGGGTGTGTGTGTGTCAAGTTTTGCAAGTGTGTTCAGCAGCCCGGCTGTGGTTCACACTCCATCCGCTTCAGCTCTTTTATCTGAGAACCACTCTGAGGAAGTTGGCAAATGTTTTCAAGGAATGCTAAACTCATCTTCACACTATTTCGCTTCTACGGCACCCCCGCCCACTCTGCTGTTTACAATCGAATTGACTTCCCTTTTTCTGGTAACTAGTCGTCAAACCAAGACACCCATTGTCCAGCCAAGCTGTTCAGTAATTATTATTGCTCCCTATCCTCGTAAGGTATTTAAGGCTGTTGCTTTATGGGCCTGAGTCACACAGTAATAAAACTTAAGTGTGAAATGTCTCAAAAATGTCAGGAATATGTATCAGTCATATCCACAGTTACCATGAAAAAGTACCAGCGCTATTGATTATAAATGTTGCGATTAAATTTGAGGACCTCCTGCAGTCACACAATCTGGTGGGACTTTCCCTTTAAGCGAGAATGCATACTGTGCAATGTTTTGGTTTTTTTTGGGACGTAGGGTTATTGAAGCTCCATAACACTGTGTTGACAGCGCACAGTGTGCAACAGACACAAAGTCAAGCTAGTGACTGTGCTTCAAAAGCTTTATATTTCTCCTTCCTCAATTGTTATTTATGTGGTATGGTATGGACTCATGATGCGTCGTCAACGGACTGAAAACATTTGCGCATTAGTGATGTCACTCCCTCAGACGGTAATGTGAAATTGAATGCCTCACAATGTTCATAATATGTCATGTAAATAATAGTTCCTTGTCTTTCTTTCTTTCAAATGTCTTAATTTTCAAAACCACAGTGACAAAAATGACAATGAATCACATATGATTATCCATTTTTGTTCTTTGAACAAACCAAGCCCCCGAATCCCCAGACAGCTAAACACACACACACCCACACTTTGTACAATTATTCTAACACATACACACAAAATAAATTCTACACACAATACTCATATAAAGTAAAGGTAAAATGCCACAAAACAACACGATCCAGAAATGACCCATAACCAATATGCTATCTAACATACACCAGTTTTCTTTCTTACGTGTTACATAACGTGTAGTTATTTGTTCGGGGCCATGAGTGAGTACCGCGTTGTTAGGATTCAGGTGTCCTACTGTACTTTATCATTCATTCATTGCATGCGTAATACATACGAGAGAGAGGCACTGTGGCTGAGAAGTATGCGCTGTTTATTGAAGTCTTATCAATTCTTTCTCACTGCTGCAACCTGCAGGTGAATAACTGCAGCTGTCTTTGATGATGACGGGCGCTCCGCTTTGAAATGCTGACTTCACATTCAAGTAGAAGCAAATATGTTCCGCATTGTAACTTTTTGCGATATTAAAGTAATTATCGTCCGATTATTTGACTGGAAAAAGTGACGTGTTAGATTTGTGCGCATTCGTCAACTTTTTTATACTTTACAGTCCTGTAACTCTAATTATGATGAACGCAGTTTTTTCACAAGTCTCAAAACTATACAGGTATCATCAATGAGACCTCATTGACAGTGTAAGGCCACCACCGCATGTTCAGTGCAGTGTGACAATTGACTGAACCGCTACAGCGTTTTCTCACTGCAGCAACGGTGGTCAGTGCATCGAGTATGGGCCTCACTAACATGATACAGTATTGGACTCAGGTAGCCTCACTTCTGCTTTCTGGGGCACTTCTCTCTTCTCTTGCTTGGAAGAGAAGTCCCACAGATGTGCCAGAAAGGCCAACGGAAGTAAAGCTAATTTTGGACATGGCTCATGCTACACACCAGTGATGAACTTCGGACAAAATAAAGTGTATATTGTGTTGTCTGTGTTTTTCTAGGATTGCCCAATAGCCTGGGGGAACACCATGGTGTTTGACTATAAGGACCAGCTGAAGACTGACGAGGTTCTTTTGTCCACTTGGCCATGTGTTCCTGGTAATTACACAAATCCAGTGCAATATTGGGCCATCAAAGTTGCAAATAGTTCTCTGCGGGTACTCCAGCTTCATCCCGCATTACAAAACCATTCATGTTAGGTTCAACGAAGACTCTTGAATTGTCCATATGTGTGAATGTGAGTGTGAAAGCTTGTTTATCTTGGTGTGCCCTACGATTAACTGCCAACTAGTCCAGGGCGTACACCGCCTGTCCTCTGTCACTCAGCTGGGATAGGCGCCACCTCACCCACGACAGTAATAAGGACAAGCGCTATGGTAAAAGGATAGCTGGAAATAATGTGAATTGTTTTTTTTTTTTCTTTTCTCCAGGCTCAGACTGTTGCCATAAAAATGTGTTTAACTGTACAGTCAATGATCTACGTAACATTATAACTGCCCTACAAGTGAAAGAGAGAGAAGTTAACAACATTGGAAGATGCCTGACAAACATTAGGGGAAACAGGAAGAGGTTTGCAGAGCAACACTGGCGCCTGGTGGTATTTTATAGGTTCAGGAATTGTTGAGATGTTGCTGGCATTATTAGCGTGGGTATGTCTGCTTGGGGAAGCAGACAGACAAACACTATTCACACACACTCACACCTGTGGGACAAACACAATGTGGGACAAAGCAAGGGTAAAGCCCACAAGAGCATGGGGAAAAACATGCAAATTCCACAACGAAATGCCGGAACTGAGATTCAACCCAGAATCTTACAACTGTGAAGCAGCCTTGTTGTATCACTGATAACAAAAAATATACTATGAGCAACTAAGGAACGATGTCAACTTTCACAAAAACTTATTTTGTCTTCTTAGCTTATGTGTCCATTGCAGTAGATAGAAAAAGGACGAAAATGCCGTCATTCAGAACACAATCAAACACATCATACGTGACATTTTTCTCACAGATGATAAAAGTGACCTGTTGAACCCAATGGGAACAGTTGAGAAGAATCCCAATGTTGACAGCGCAGCTGGGCTTCACATTCGCTTCCCGAACATCAGGCCCTATCCTCTTTACTATCCTCCGCCAGACAAGGTGTGCATTATCATAAACACTTGACATTTTACTTCAAGTATATTGCATTCAGTGACAGTCATTTAAATTGACTCTCCCTCCAGATAAGTGTTATGGAGACAAATGGCGATACAGCTGTCGCAACAAAAGACGAGGTTAAACATCACCATATTTGACATTTTATAGCTCACATATTCATTATGTGACAATACCTATGCTTCTTGTTTTTTTTTTTACTTGTTGCATTATTTCACTCTCTGCAGAACATGAAGCTGAAAGAAATAATGGACAACAAAAACTACACAGAATTTTTCGAGGACGAGAAGGAGCTGCTGTGGAAGCTCCGCACGCAAGTCAGAGATCATTATCCTGAAAGTCTTTCCAAGCTGCTCCTCATCACCAAGTGGAATAAGAGAGAGGATGTCATCCAGGTACCAGGGATTTTGGGGGGGATAGCTTCAACATTTGTCAACAAAGTAGCACAATAAACTACAAACAGGTCTGATGAGATTTGAGAAAATTAACATATTCAGTGTGATTCATCTAGTTTCGATGTTTTGAAGTTCAAACATACTTTTTAATGAGATTTCATAAAATATTGAGTTTTTCACCCATATAAATACACTGCCTGACCACTTATCATATCACGTTTCCAATACAAGAGATGAATTCTGCCCTTACAAAGCTAATAATGATAATCATCATAGGGGTAATAATTTAACAATATGTTCACAATTCTGATTGTACAACTGTATCGCATTGGGGTGTGAGAAAAACGATTTCAATCGGAAAATTAGTTTTCATTTCATTTTCATTCCAAAGATGCGAATGCATCAAATCCAACCGAATGTTCCTCTTTAAAATATATTGAGATATGAATCGTCTTTTATTGGAGAGCTATATCTTGAAAGGAAATGCCACATTTACAGTACCGACAGGTTCATTCATATGTATGCAAAATGACAACAGGAAACTCATTGCATTATACCCTCTCCAACTGAGCCGTACCATATCGAATCGAATTGTAGTCCCACTGAATCAAACCGAACCGAATCGTTCCAACTTTGAAATTGAAATGTCCTTGAATCGTATCGAACCCCATAAATCGAGATCGCATCATATTGAGAGCTGTTCCAAACATTTTGTCTCTCTCATTAGGCTAACCAAAAATAATAGACACAGCTCCCTGTAGGCTATGATGCAGTACAGCTGCACATAAACTACAGCCATAATGAACAGTTTGATAAATTAACACTATTATACCTACAGGGTTAGGGTCAAGGTTAGGGTTAACAACTAACTATGTTCACACCTCCGACAGTTTCAATCCAAATTTTTGGAATAATTAGCGTTATCTTCATGAAAAAGAAAAAAGATTATTGATACCGATCCAATCTTGGTTATTAGTGGTTGGAATGTTATGGACGGTAGGTATATCTAAAATGAATGATTATTGTATCAGCGATTATTATATAATAACTATTACAGTAAGAACAAACACAATTACACAGATTAATAACATGAATGAAGAAATTCTGTTTTTCAAAATCATTTGGCAAAGATTTGTGATTTGAATTATTGCCATATTAAAAGATTTCCCTCAGATCGGGTGGAGCTATCACTGCTTGCTGTTGTTTGAACAGTGATTATATTCACAGTTAAAAGGAAACAGCCGAAGGAATAACTGTAGAAAATCCAGGTTGATACATGAACAACTGTCATGTCATCTTCCAAACCGCTTATCCTATACAGGGTCGCGGGGAATTGCTGGAGCCTATCCCAGCCGTCAATGGGCGAAGGCAGACTACACCCCGAACTGGTCGCCAGCCAGTCGCAGGGCACACATAGACACTGTCACTGAGCGGGAATCGATCCCACGCTGCCCGCACACAACTCAGGCGTGTGTACCACTACACTATCAGTGGACCTTGAACAACTGTTGACAGGATATTAAAACAAACAAATAAACCTCTTTGGCGGAGGTAACAATCATCATGCAATGTGACCCCTTAGATGGTGAGTCTTTTGAGAAACTGGCCGGAGCTTCCTGCTATCCCTGCCTTGGAGCTCTTAGATTACAGTTTTCCAGACCCCGCGGTCCGTTCTTTCACCATCAGATGCCTCAGGAAGCTCAGGTAGTCCACACCGTGTTCACGCAATTGCTCATTTTTCATGTGTGAAGGACACGATCATTTGCGAAACACATTCTCTGCCCACAGCGATGACGAGCTACTGCAGTATTTAATCCAGCTGGTCCAGGTCCTTAAATACGAGTCCTACCTAGACTGTGACCTCACGACGTTCCTGCTGGAGAGGGCTTTATTCAACAGGAGGATAGGGCATTTTCTCTTTTGGCACCTCAGGTGAGGCACGGCACAGCAGCAAACGGAAACAACATGTGTGCCTCGTCTTGATGACTGAACATTGTGTTCTGAATTTAGGTCAGAGATCCATGTGCCATCTGTCAGCTTAAGGTTTGGCTTGATTCTTGAGGCTTATTGCAGGGGCAACATCCACCACATCAAACTCTTAACCAAACAGGTACTCCACTTGTTGTATACAAAGCCGCAAATGCAATGAGACCATTCAAACTCTGTGAAAAATCAATGAGTTAATGACTACAATTTAGGACCATAATGTTTTCTTCCCCCGATAAGAGAGTGTAATTAGATGATACCAAGGGTGGGTATTTTACTAGTTTGCTGGTCCATCATTCGTCATCTGTCCGTTTTTTTGTTACCTTTCCCGTCTATCATCTAGCATCAGAAAAAACGGGCGTCCGGACTAGTGTGTCGGTCAGACGGAATTCCCACCTCTGGATGATACATTAGCACATCTTGATGTGATGAGATCTACAGTTAATCCTTCAGGTTCAATTTTTATAACTGTCAAATGTGCGATCAAGGCAACGGTTTAAGCTTTCACTTTCTGACCCTGTGTAATTGCATTTTGCTAAAATTTCCCCGTCCGTTTACCGCCTTCCGCCTGCAGCTGGGGTACCTTCGGCTGTCCGTCTGTCCGCCTTTTTGTCCGGCCTGAACAAATAGTAATCGCCTATAGGCCAGTCCAACTATCGTTTTATACGGGCTTCCGTTTGCCTTTCCGTCTACAAACTTCCACTCGCAGAAATAGTATAGAACATCAATACTCAGAGACAATAATATTTTAATATTAATAATTACTTATGCAGTATAAGACAGTAACGATAGTAATAGCTAATGCATTTAAGAAGAAACCAACCCAACACCGGTGCCAACATACACAACTTGAAAAGATGCACAAACAAACAGATAAATCCCCTGGGTAAGCATTCAAATGCCTTCATTTTCTCCCATGTACAGAACGAGGCTCAAGGCAAAATGAGGGTCCTCAGTGACTTCGTCAAATCAGGTTCCCAGAAGATAAATGCTGAGGACCTGAAGCTGTTCATCAGACAAGAGTCGGATGCTTTGTCCAACCTGTTGTCACCACTCAACCCCAGCGTCATCCTCGCTGAAATCTGGTTAGAGACACACACACACACATACATACAGTGTAATCTAACAATGTTTTGCTGAGTGTATTTTGCAGTGCTTTGTCTTAATGATAGGTGTGCAACTTACTGTCCATGTAAAGGCAGAATATGTGAGATAGCTCTTTTGCACTCTGCAGGTGCACCTAATGTTGCATCCGGTGGGTGCAACAAGCCTATTGACAAATAAACCCTCGTACAGAAATCTCATAGGTCATGTTGACGAATACAATTATGCTATTAAGAGCAGTCAATAAGTGATTGACAGGCAACCAATCCAGGGCGTGGTCTTCCTTCGCCCACCATCAGCTGGGACTGTAACTGATAGAGCACATTCTGCTTTGTTATGGATGCCTTTGCCATTCCCTGTACACTTAATGAACAATTTCATCTCTGCCTCGTGATTTCAAAACTTGTGCGCTCATAGTAAGTGTTTTCTGTTGTAGTGCAGACAAGTGCAGATTTATGGACTCGAAGATGAAACCACTCTGGTTGATGTATAAGAGTCCCTGGACTCAAGGAGACATGATGGGCATCATCTTCAAGAATGGAGATGGTAAATTACACACACAACCAAATAAAATATTGGATTGTATGACAATTGAGAAGAGTGAAGAATTGAAATTTTCCCACTCCTTCATTGTGCAGATCTGCGACAAGACATGCTGACCCTCCAGATGATCCAGCTCATGGAGAATTTGTGGAAAAAAGAAGGACTGGATCTCAGGTAGGGACCGAGAAGTATTATTTATAGTCTTGCACAGAATCCCCCGGAGGCACTGTACTTAGCTGATATTTGTTGTCTTTTGAGAAAAGAATGATCCCATATGGCTGCTTATCCACTGGGAACAAGATGGGCTTTATTGAGGTGGTTAAGAACTCGGACACCATCGCCAATATCCAACGAAACAACAGCAACAGTGCCGCAACTGCTGCCTTTAACAAGGATGCCCTGCTCAACTGGCTCAAATCCAAGAATCCAGAGTGAGTATCCAGAAAATGTCTTTGTTTTTTTTTCCAGCAACTTTAGCTGAGGCATTTGGGAAACCTTTGGGGCGGACATACTAAGGATTCATGGGAATCAACTACAGGTTTTAGGTTATTTGTATGCACAGCATCATTTGTAAGGATAAACTCTTGCTAAGTTCATTTTATATATTTTTTGATCAGGAAAATGAAAAGAGTTTTCTATTTTATCAATTCATTTTTGGAGAAATTAGGAAATAAGTGTCAACTTGAAAACCGCCTTCTTTTAATGAAGAACCGTTCTATCCTTGTTCGGTCGGAGTCACTGGAGGGACCGATTACAAACTCTCCATTGGAAATCATTGTACTTTCATTGCTTATAACGTCCAAAAACTGTGATCAATTGGCACCAAAATTTATGTGGACATCCCTACTAATGACCACTTCAACATATCGAAAGGATTAACCTTAGCCATGCCGTTATCTGACTGTTAGCCGGGGGGAATAAATATCCATGCTTGCCTGATTGGTTGCCCGCTGCCAGTCGCCGTCTGCCTCCTGAGAGTTGACACGAGTTTAGCATAGCTAAATGTCCGAAATATAACCAGTTGGGGTTCGTGTGCGCATTCATGCTCTTCAACCTGTGTAAGTGGAGAAGCGATCGCCACGGTTTTGATTTTGTGGAGGTGATCATGAAGAGTTCACGATTTGTCAATAAATCCAAACTATTGTGCAGAACACTTTTATACTTTCACAGCTTGAAGTGGACAAGAGTAGTAATGGGCATTTGCATTTTGGTGGCGATCGGTTGCCATTTTAGACAGCAGAACTGACAAAGCGAGCAATATTACCACGCTTGCCTCCCTCCTGTGATGTAGACTGCTGAGACCGAGAAAATAACAAGCCAAGCTCCAAAAGGGGGCATGCCAATTTGTCGTAAATGTAATCACAAAAAAGCCCTTAATCACTACAGAGTCTTTTGGGGGCGCATCTTAGTACTGATGTCATTTTTACATGCAAAGCTGTTATATAAGTGCCAATGTTAAGCTCATCCAAGTGTCGCTTTAATTTTCTGTGGTGTTGTAAAGTATGTAAAAATCATTATTAGAATTGGAAAAAAAAAACGTTATTAATGAAGTTATTTCGTTGATTAAAAAAAAAAGAATCAAATTAACATTCACACTCTAAGGGATCATGACTAAGACAGGGGCCCTAGACAATACTACTATAATCACTATGCACCGTTGGTGTGGAGAGGCCCAAATGAGTATTTTGTCACGGTGCCTCAAAGCCCTCATGGCGCTTTTGCCTGTGTACATGCACCGTACAAAAATTGAATCTCATGTTTCCAACATTGAAAAGCCTATTCAAAATATACTAATATCTTTGCTTCTGTTCAGCAATTTGGCCAGTAAAGTTGACTTGGCACGTTTTATATCATAGCTTCTAGGTGACCGCCTGAGTCTCAAACAGCAAAATAATTCAAGGCCTTTTCTGTTCAAAAAAGCTGTATGAGGAATTAACCATAACATTAAAAAAAAAAACTGCCAGTACGCATGACGTATTAATTCAAGGAACTTGAAATGTTGCACCATCCATACGAAGGGCATAAATGTAGTAAAAGTACCCGGAAGACAAAGTGCACTACGTGTGTCCAGTCCAGCCAAATGTCTTATTGTGTTGAAGTAGGTATCCAGATAAATTGCATTAAGGAACTGACTCATTCGCCCTGTTTTCCCTCACCAGAGACACACTGGAGCAAGCAATCGAGGAGTTTACGCTGTCTTGTGCTGGCTACTGTGTAGCTACTTACATCTTGGGCATTGGAGACCGTCACAATGATAATATTATGATCAGGGAAACTGGACAGGTGAGGTTTACGTAATGTATTTTCTATTTCTGATTTCTGCCACAAGAGAGAGTGGATGGCATTATAAATCTTCAACAAGATTGATCTGCTTTGGAGCTGGTGTCACCAACCTCTGCACTGTGAGGTGGATGCCCTATATTTTAGGATATTGTTAATAATTAATTATCCTATTTACGTGAAGACATTAATCATGTTAATGATTTCTTAGACATAAATAGGAAACAGACATATCAATATGCAACACTTTATTTCGATAAATCTTTGCCAGTGTTTTCATTTTCAAATAATTACTTCTTCAATATTCTTAGAAAATCACAATGTCCCATCACTGGCAAGCTATTTTAGAACAGGCCTGCGGTCACCGGGGGCTAGTCAGTGGCTCTAGGCACCACATTGGTGAGGTGACTCCTGCATTACAGCAATTGCGCACATTATTGAACATTATATTGTTATATTATTGCATGCACATTATTGAATCCTTTATTAAATGAATCCTTCTTTGGTCCGGGGCCGCCATCCACAAACTTTCATGGACATCTGTTGTGCCAACAGACAAACTTTGATTGCATTGATTCTTCTCAGATTAGTCTGTAAAATGTCATTGTTTAAACTCCTGAGCATCTGTACAGTATTTGACTGGTCTGCTGCTCTTCAGCTATTTCACATCGACTTTGGACATTTCCTGGGCAACTTCAAGCGCAAACTGGGCATCAACAGGGAACGTGTGCCTTTTATTTTGACATACGACTTTGTTCATGTGATCCAACAAGGGCGGACCAACAACAGCGAGAAGTTTGAGCGGTACACTATTTTTTTTTTTTTTAAATAAGTCTGTATACTCACAGGGGGTTCTGTTTTGTGACTGAACATTGCATCCTTGTTGCCAGGTTCAGGGAATACTGCGAGCGGGCTTATAAGATCCTGTGTCGGAACGGGACACTGTTTGTCAACCTCTTTGCGATGATGAAGGCAGCTGGACTGCCCGAACTCTCTTCCTTCAAGGATATTCAGTACCTGAAGGTATGCTCAAATGATGCCAATCACAGGGAGCAAGGGACTCTTATAATCATCACTTGTTTTTGCTGTTTTCCCGGCAGGACTCTTTAGCTTTGGGCAAATCAGAGGAAGAGGCACTGAAGAATTTCAAAGTGAAATTCAATGAGGCTCTGCGAGAAAGCTGGAAGACCAAGGTCAACTGGATGATGCACTCTCTGGCCAAAGATAACAGACCATAAAAGATACCAAGCAGAACTAAGATGACAATGTAATGGACCGAAAAGGCAAGAGAACACAATGGGACGTGTCATTTTACAAATGGCATTGAACGATTGTTTACAGGTCGTTGCCCCATTCGTAAGAAGCAATCGGCAACCGAAGACACTGTAAGAATGGTGGAGCCATGGAGATGTGTTCGTATGAAATATAAGTTAACCACAATATTGCACTATACAACGTACACCATCTGTTTTGGACTACAGTAATGTGATCAGATATGATTTATTCGTATTTTATGGACACTTGTACAAACATTTTTAAATGTGTTTAACAGCTAACCGTCTATAAGTTCATATGCAGTATGTTGCCTTTGCAGTGCCAGTAGTCGGGAAGATTTGATAATGGTGTATGTAATTGATTCATCGGAGACTGACGTCTTTATTTTCTGTGAATCAGATTGTGTTGCACTCTATAAAGTTTTGTTTAAAAAGGTTAAAAAGTTTATTATGATAACTGAATGTATTTTTCATTCTTATAGGCTAAGGAAGTTATAGGGAAGATTCGATTTCTGTTTGTGATTGATGAGACAAGCTTGAGTGCACAGCAAACAAATATACAGTACTTTCACACATCATTTCATCAAATATAAATATGTAAGGATGAAAGCTGCAGTATGAGTACATTGTTAATGGGATGCAGTATTCTATGTCTGATTGCGTATTTCTTGTTTCCTGATAATGAAGTCGCATTTTGAGTATTTTAATGACAGATGTGCCAGATGCCATTCCAGAGATTGTGTCTGTGCTGTCAAACATTTTACTGCTTGACGCCTCTATTTTACCCACTGCACAATTTTTCTTGTTCTTTTTGCACTACATTATTCCATTCGATTGTATTTCTGCCGGGCGGCACGGCAGTCGACTGGTTAGCACGTCCACCTCACAGTACAGAGGTCTGGGTTCGAATCCGGCCATGGCCTTCATTTATGGAGTTTGCGAGTTCTCCCTGTGCCTGCGTGGGTTTTCTCAGGGTACTCTGGTTTCCTCCCACATTATAGAAACATGCATGGAAGGTTGATTCGACTTTCTAAATTGTCCTAAGTGTGATTGTGAGTGCAAATGTTTGTTTGTTTGTTTGTGTGTGCCCTGCGATTGACGGGCAACCGGCCTGGCCTGAAGCCAGCTGGGATAGGCTCCAGCACGCCTGCGACCCTTGTGAGGATGAGCGGTTGGGATAATGGATGGATGGATGGATTTCTATCTTTGTACCCTGTACCACCTCAGGCCCTTCTATTGGTATGCTCTCCCCAAGTTTGCATGTGTTTTTTTTCCCGAGGTACTCCGGCTTGTTTAGGTGTCCCCTGCGATTGACTGGTGAGCAATGGAAGGGTGTACATCGCCTCTCGCCCAAACTCAGTTAGGCTCTAGCATGTCTGCAGCCCTAATGGGGATAAGAACTATATGGATGGCTTTATTTTGGGGTTTTATGAAAATGTATATTTTGTATTTTAATCTGTAATTTAAACATTTAGGCAATTTCTATTATTTTGTAATTTGCAACACACAACAATTTTATATTGTATATTTCAGCCGAATTATTAATATACTACATACACAGGTACTTATGTGTCATGTCTTTGTCATAGTTGCTTGTTACTGCAATACTAGTGTTGCTCATACCACCGGAGTCAAATTCCTTGTGTGTTTTACATACTTGGCCAATAAAGATGATTCTGCTCAACATGGTCCTGTAGTCACTGATGGTGGTACACTGGCCTGACTTCAGTGCAGACAACATGGGTTCAGTCCCCATTCAGTGACGGCGTGAATGTGACTTTGAGTTGACTGTCTTAATGTGCCTTGTGTCTTAATCTTAAAGAGACACTTGGGTCAGGATGGCCATGTTTTTCACTAACAAGTTCAGTTTATATACCGTATTTTTTGATCACGAAAATGAAACGAGTTGTCATTTTCTATTTAATCCAATCATTTTCGAGAAATGGGGCGGCACGGTGTTGACTGGTTAGCACGTCCACCTCACATTGCAGAGGTCGTGGGTTAGAATTGGGCCCCGGCTTTCCTGTGTTGTATTTGCATGTTTTCCCCGTGCCTGCGTGGGTTTTCTCCGGGTATTCCGGTTTCCTCCCACATTCCAAAAACATGCACGATAGGTTATTTGGACACTCTAAATTGCCCCTAGGTGTGATTGAGAGTGCGTTTGTTTGTCTCTGTGTGTCCTGCGATTGGCTGGCAAGCAGTTCAGGGTGTACACTGCCTTGTGCCCGAAGTCAGCTGGGATAGGCTACGGCAGGCCCGCGACCCTTGGGAGTATAAGCGGATTGGGTAATGAATGGATGGATGAATGGATTTGGGAGAAATTAGGAAATATGTTACAACATGAATAACGGCCACTTTTAATGAGGAATATGGCCACGCCCCTCCCCATGTCTGGGTGAGAGTCACGACCGGAACCAATCGCCGTTTGTCCATTGCATTGTACATAACTCGCTGATAACGTCCAAAAACCAACCAAAATTTATGTGCTACTTAATGACCACTTCAACATATCACAAAGATCAGCCTCTCCATGTATGACAATGAGGAAACGTGGAAATGAGCAGATAAAGGTGGAGCAGGGAGGACCCGCACACTCGCACTCTGCTTCTTTGCAGTCCACAGTGAGGACGTATGGGGCATAAAGCACTAGTCGGGATATTTACAGAGACTGAAGTGGGAATGAGTAATTGTGCACATTAATTTAACAAGGATCGGCGCCAGTTTTTTCGACTGTTGCCGACATTAACACCGTCAACTAGAAAACGTCTCAACACGTAGCAGCTCTGACTAGTTCTGAGTCGAAGATTTTATATTCCGATTCTACCGATGACGAAGCAGAAGGCCAAGCTATCAGACAGTTCAGAATTCAACCATACTGCTTCGAGCCTGAAGTCGAAGAGGGGGAAGCTAATCCTTCTCCCACCCTGGACGCTGGCGACGAAGATCAAGAGAGACGGCTTGGCAATTGTTGGTGAGTATTGTTATTGTATTTTTTTAATGTATAAATGAATAAACAAGATGCTATATTGCTTGATATATACTGTGTATAATACATGTAGTTTTTCAACTGCTGCAACGTAGTTACATAGTACTGTACTATGTATATGTCACGTGACATGCAAAAACAAGTTTGTTTTGGGTTTCTTTTTTTTTGTTTCGTCATATTATGTACACTGTAGACCAATGTTAGAAATCACTAATCTGTGTCTTTATTTTCCTCCTGATCGCGTTATTTAACTTGATACAGCCAGTTTTCATCTGCATCACTCCACACCAGCTGCCTAGGCGAACGTGCCTGTGTTTCATACATATGACAAATGCCCATGCAATAATGTGAGGCACACGTACGTCCAGGGGCGGAGCCATGGGTGGGCCTGGGTGTGCACAGGCCCACCCAGATTGACAGACTGCTCATCCAGTGGGCTTCATGAAAAAAATATATACTTTTAAATGGTTAGTAAGTTATTATTGAATGATTTTTGAATTAGTGTTTCGTTGTGTTTGTTTTATTTTATTGAATATTAAAAATGTCATAATTTTGGTTGTCTAAGGCAGTGTTTTTCAAACTTTTTTGAGTCAAGGCACATTTATTTCATTGAAACCATGCCGCGGCACACCACCAGCTGAAATTGTGGAAAAAAAAGCTTATTTTAACAATGTAAGTGTTATATTGTTTATATAAGCATTTTTTAACATTTAAGAATGATGTTATATTATAACGTCTTGAATAGGAATTAAATAAACACAAAGAAAAAAGTATTTCATAATGTTTCATATTGATACTTACTCATTGTGAAACATGGGCATGTTTGGATAAACATGTGTCACTAATTCGCTTGTCTCTAAACAAGGACAATTAGCTACCTGCTGCTACTGCTGCTGCCAACTGCTGGTATGGAAGAGTACTACAATGCAGTACAGACATGACTATACTGCCAGGCGCTAGACCGCACAGGCACACAAATTAGATAATTTCCCAAACCTGACAATATCTTGAGGCATACCAGTGTGCCGAGGCACAGAGTTGAAAAAACACTGGTCTAAGGAATATTCATTCATTCATTCATTCATTCATTCATTTATTATCCATACCGTTTATCCTCACAAGGGTCGCGGGCGTGCTGGAGCCTATCCCAGCTGTCTTTGGGCAGTAGGCGGGGGACACCCTGAATTGGTTGCCAGCCAATCGCAGGGCACACAAAGACAAACATCCGCACTCACAATCACACCTAGGGGCAATTTAGACAGTCCAATCAACTTACCATGCATGTTTTTGGAAACCGGAGTACCCGGAGGAAACCCACGCAGGCACGGGGAAAACATGCAAACTCCGCACAGGGAGGCCGGAGCCGGGATCGAACCCACGACCTCTGAACTGTGTGGCGGACGTGCTAACCAGTCGACCACCGTGCCGCCCAGGAATATTCATTAAATTCATATTATTCAGTTTGTCGTTTTATTTGAATATGCGATGTGTCGGGACAGGAGGATTGTGCTCAGTGGGAGAAATGTTCAGGCCCACCATGATTTTTCCAGGCCCACCCATTAGCTACGTTTTGGCTCCGCCCCTGCATACGTCTACTGTTATTTGCACTACTAGCTCAATTACATGCTACAGGGGGACAAGGGTTGTACTGCAGCCTCGCTTTATTCTTATACACTTTCTCCTCTTGCTTCTTATACTTTTCTTAATTCCCTCGCTTGTACCTCTCCGCACTCACACCAGCGTACACGCACCTCTACTCTCTACTGCCCTCTTCCTTACGCATACGCACACGACACCCATACATCATACACAATCTTGTCACAATACTTGCAACACTATATTGGCATCAATTAATCTCATTAAGGAGGCTAATTATGGTTTTATTGCTGTCATTCAATAAATCCTAATGGCAATCCTCATTAGAATTGTGGGTGACTTGGAGCCTATCCAAGCTGTCTTTGGGTTAAAGGCAGCACTGATTGCCAGTCAGGGACGGGGCATAAACAGTATAGACAAACAAGCATTCACACCCAAATTCACACTATGGATAGTCTAGCATCTTTAATTCATCCAAAAATGATATTTTGGAATGTGGAAGGAAGCCAATGTATCTGAAGAAAAACCAAAGAAGCACAGGGAGAACTCCACATGTGAATGCTAGAGCTGAAATTCAAATCTAGGAATTGTGAGGCAGACATGCTAACCACTTTTACCACTGTGATGTATGGGGATTAAAAAATGGGGGAAAATCCATCCATTTTTTTGTGTGTTGGATGAACTGTAACCTCTTCCAGTAGTCACCGAACTTTTTGAAATTGAGAGCTACTTCTTGGGTACTGATGAAGGTCAGCCAATTTGATAAACAGTTGTGAAATAAGCAAATTTACTCAAATGATCTTTAATCGTATATGTTATTCATCTATGTGTTGACTGATCTTGTTGATAATTTCTCACCATTGTTATCAATGATTTACTGTAAATCTCTCCAAGGGTTCACAACAGGGCTGTGCGATATTGGAAAAACATGCGATATGGATGTTGATTATAGCAATATCAATATTATTGCAATATTCAACATGTACCTAAAAAAATGCCGTTTTTATCTAATGAAAGATTTCCATTTTTTCACGCAGCAAAATAAGCAAGCTCAATGTGTTCTTGGCTATTTAATTGTAATTCCCAGAGATCCCCAAACTACGGCCCTCGGCCGGCTACGGCTTGCCTTCACATTTGGCATGGCCCCCTGAACAATAAATACCAGAGATACGTTATGTTTTTTTTTTCAGTCTGGCAACGCAATTGAGACTAATACACGCATAGAACATGACGTTATATTCTAATTGATGCTTGAGAGCCACAGCTGAGGTTGCCTTGGCGGTCACCCGTTAATCACCCGTTAGCCCGTTAGTCGTGGCTCCGCCTCGGGGAAGCGGCTTCAGGCAGCCACCGGAGCACTTGGACGGACGCCGGAGTGTGATGATGAAAAAGCTGTGCATTTTCCTTTTGAACTGAACCTATATCTTTGCTGCTGGATACTATAATTGTTTTTTATTTAACCGACATTGGATTACAGTACAAATGGACAAATTTGACGTTTTACTGCATTTAGATAGCCGGACCTGTGTGGATTATTGTCCGGTCTGTCAGGCACCGTAAGTGGCGGAGGCAATTTAAACAAGCCGGGCTGCCCTGATGGGCTACGCGGCTAGGCTAAGGTAAATGCTAACCACTCAAACTCCACTGACGAGGCGCCTCCCTACCTTCAACGCCAGATCTATAACACAAAGTGAAGTTTCATCGCCAGATTATGATGACCAGTAATGCACAGACCCCAACTAACCACAACTTTTTGCACACTTGTGGCCTCCTTGGTGAGGAAAAGTGGTTCGGAAAATGGATGGATGGATAGCAAATGCTATGACACTGCTGTGTGTCGTTACTATCATAATTGTAATTACAGTAATGCTTGTTGGAATACAAACGGCCATGGCTCGTTCAAGTGCAGCTATGGTAAACTGTGATGTTTTTAATCATCTGTTTTATATGGTCCTTGAAAATGTTTTCATTGAAAATGACTATTACCAGATTGGAATGTTTTGCGGGTCTCGAGGGCATAAACCCAATTAGCAATTTACAAAACAACTACTTCCTCAATGCGTGTTCGTTTTATCTTTCAAGAAGGTCATGTCATGTCATCTTCCAAACCGCTTATCCTATACAGGGTCGCGGGGAGTTGCTGGAGCCTATCCCAGCCGTCAATGGGCGAAGGCAGACTACACCCCGAACTGGTCGCCAGCCAGTCGCAGGGCACACATAGACACTGTCACTGAGCGGGAATCGATCCCACGCTGCCCGCACACAACTCAGGCGTGTGTACCACTACACTATCAGCGGACCTTTCAAGAAGGTATCCAAATTAAATAAAGGCTCACACAAGTCGAATGAATTTTCTCATCTGTTTTCTTTTCCATCTCTGAAGTTCAGAAATCATACAATGATCAGATCTGGGCAGCTTTTCCATCCTCGCTAATGCTCTCACTCGAGACGGGCGAGGGCAGAAAAGGGGGCATGGTCTAACATGCAGCCATCACATTTATCCTGTCTTCAAAATACAAACATAATGTGGGCTGGGCTCCTCCCTGGTTGGCTCTATCTGTAGGGCTGATCCTCTCCAGCTGATCCAATGGTCAGATAGCACGCTGACTCTAACACTTTTAACTGATTATGCAATGTCCGTAAATATGTAATTGCCATATTGGTTTTTGGTTAACCTGTTGGCAAATATAAAGCCATTCATATAGATTTAGATCCTTCAACCACTAAAATTATTGGGGCCCTGCATTTATTTTAAAATATACGTGTGCACATGTATGTGTGCAATGTGCATTGTTGAACAGTCAAGTCAAGTCAAATTTATTTATATAGCCCTGCATCACGAGAAAGCCTCAAAGGGCTTTACATGCCCGTAGTTGACAAAATATTAACGACAGCCCCTGATCTTAATCCCCATGAGGGAAGGAAAAACTGAAGAAAAAAAACATGCGCGGGAAAATGAGAAACCTTGAGAAGGGACCACAGATGGGGGAATAACCCTTCCGGGATGATCAGGCTGCAATGGATGCCAAGTAGTCAACATTTAACACATGTGATACAATACAATGTTAGTTAAAATAATGTGAAAGTCAATCAAATGAGGTGCCATCAAATGAACGGTCACTGCTAAGTAAATAATTCTGCGAGTGATTTATCCTTTGAAGAATTAATGTTGAATAAAAACACAATGAAAAAAATATTTCTTCAAAATATATGTGGAAATTTTTTTTGGGGGGGGGGGAAGGTAACAAATGTTCAAGCATGTTCACGGTAAATAACTATAATTAACTTTTTGTTGGGAAAATCATCTACTGCATGTCAGTGAGTCATTTATGCATTTTGGGTTGTGCATTCATGGGATATTTATAGTTGAGTGTCAGACCTAGGCAGGGGCCGGTACGGTGTGACTGAGTGGGCTGGCTGCACAGCGCCCCGTGTGGCTAAGAGTGGCGTTACAAGAAGCAGCAGGACCGCTGCGTTGAGCCGCCGCTGTGCGCCGACAGGAGCAGGAGGGATGTGACCCCGGAACAGGACGCCACACACTCCATTCAAACATAGCGCACAAGAAAGAAAAGCTGGACCAGGAGGGGTAAGATCACCTTTTTCCTTGCTAACATGACTGTGCGCGGCTTCGGGCTATTTTGACGAAACCTGGCTTCCTAGCCCTCTAGCAGAGTAGCGGCACCCGGTTGGCGTTCGCACCCAGAGGAACTTCTTCATTCAAGGCTTTTGTCTCGGGCGTGCTAGCCAGTTTAGCTTGGCTGGTTAGCATCGGCGACTTTATTCTGGGCAGTGGGACTGAAGCGGCGGCTCAATGCATAAAAAACGTAAAGTCGAACATAAATGCGAGTCGGTTATGCTACACCTAGCCCGTGCTGCTTTCCACGGTGGGGAAAAAACGTTTAAAATCGTGACGAAAATGTTCGCTTGCGTGCTAGCAGAAGCGCTGCTACAGTTTGAACGTCCCGCAACATGAATGCTTGAACCCATCACTGCAATTATGTCTTTCTCTTTTAAAGAAAAACACATTTTACGCATCCGTTGTGTGAGTTTGGTTTGTATTTCATGTAGATGTACAAGTGAAACGCGTCAGCTAGCTGTCAAGTCTAAAATAATCTAAATTTTAAGAACTAAGTTTGATTCATTCAATCTTATCCATCATTACATTAACAGCGTTTCCCAACCTTTACTGAACCAAGGAACATAGTTTACATTAGAAAACTAGCTCACCAATATTGAAAATATACACGAGGCTATGTTGTTATCCTTTCGCCTTTTCCCCTCATAATTCATACTCTATACCGTAGTACACAGGATAATTGTATCCTTAGAAGCATTTGTTCCCTGTCACTAGAAGCAGCTGGTATAGATACTGTGTAGATAGATGAGCAACGATGTATGGGTTTAGTCAATGCTGATTTTTGGACCAATTAAGTGACATTCCCTAATTTCCCACTACACACCTTAGGAATTTTCCCGCACATTATTGTGCCGCTTCACATTGATTGGGAATCATTGGCCCTATTTCATACAGAGGTAAGTCACATATGTGCATGTCACAAGTAAGTCCCGATTCGTAACCATCAAGTCTCAAGCAAGTCCCAAGTCACTACGCAAAAATATCAAGCAAGTCAAGTCGAGTCGCCACCAAATTCAAGCTAGTCAAGTCATTACGTTTACGTCCATTATGTTGCGTTTTTCCATCCATTTTGTCAACGTCAGGGACAAAATAATCCCTTAATTCAAATTAATGATCCTCAAAGTTGCTCCGACGCTGTTGGTGTTTACGTTGCCACTTTACACTAACAAGTGATACAACTGGGTTGCCAGGTTGCCGTAAATTAAACAAAAGCCCTCTCTCTCTTTCTCTATCCCCATTTTCAAATAAGAAAAACTGTTTTCAAATGCAGATTTCAAATTATAAATAAGATGACTTGTGAAGTCATGAGGTTCAAGTCTAAGTCAAATCGAGTCATTTGGGTACCAGGTCCCGAGTCAAGTCAAGTCATTCGCATGTTTTTGACAAGCAAGTCCTAAAAATAGCAACTCGAGTCTGACTCCATTCAAGTCATGTGGCTCGAGTCCCCCATCTCTGATTTCAGATATCAAATAATGTATGTAAATTTAAAACCTGTAAGGAACACACTTCGTTTAATTCCTCTTCTGTATTAATGTTTTCCTAACCATGAATGCCTCTCAATTGGTTTTCCTGTGTAAATCCGCTAATGGCTCGACTCCTCCGAGGCTTTTCTATTTTTGGATCATGCCTGCATGGATGCATTGTGCCACCCTGCCTCACAGTGTTCGCTTTCTGCATGTGAGGTTGCTGACAGCCATTTATGTATTGTAGCTGGCACCCTTTCAGGAGCATTGGGAAGAGCGCCGGGCCCGATGGGGTCAAGTCCTGCGACCCCCTCCTGGCAGTGAGCAGCTTTTCTCATGTGCCGCAATATGCCAACCTCACCCCGGTTTGTTGCACATCACCCTTACTGAAGGCCTTGTGGAGGCCAGATTCTGTGATTTTGGCAGGTGACTTTTTTTTTTAAGCCCGAAGTTGCTCATCAGTTGCCTGTGAGCTGCGGATCAGCTCACAGCCTCCTGCTTGGTTTGGCGCAGGATTTTGACACCCTGTCAGCATTACCGGGCCATATAGTAGCCTTCTGTGCTCTGTTACGTTGGCTCGAAAGCTGCGTATGTCCTTTGGTGGCTCGATTTAACTTGTCCAAACAGACAGATGGCTCGAGAGGACCACATGTTTCGCTCAGCATAATTCTAATTAGCTTAACTCATTCCATCACAATGACATATTTATATGTCATTGCACAGAGGGTCTAAAAAAAAGTCTGATACTGAATGAGTTAATCAACTTGGAGAAAGTGTTAATGAAAAAATATTGTTTGTAATATTTTTTTAACAATAGCTGCACAATTCATTAAGGCTTCCTGATGATGGCGGTTTGACCATGAATGTAGTATTCCTGTTTCCAAGACTGAAACATTTTTGTGAGGTCAGTCAGCGCTCCCTAACTGCGGATCGTGTTCAGCTGCAGAGGTTCCATTTGCTCGTGGCGTTTTACACATCTACCCTGCACTATACTTTCCCTTGCACGGACATCATATAATGATTCTCAAGTCAGAATTTGATGTTTGCACAGGTTTTGAAATCTTGCTGCCTGAACCCCCAGGGAGCAACTTAAAAGGCTGCAGCTTCTGTTGCAGTGCCTTTGAGCAAGCCTCTTCAGGGACTTTGGGAGAGCCTCGTTATGACTGATGCCGTGTGGCACCATATACTCCACCATGAGATAAAACGCATTGGATATATTTGTAAAACTGTTCGTTTGTGTTTATGTTCCAGGGAGCTACGCAAGCTCTAATTTCCCCTCAATCTGCCTCCGTTCTTACTGTTTGTCTTCATAATGGTCCCTTCTTAGTTTTAAACTACAGTGTCACGAGACATTCATTGTAATACAGCAGGCATTAATATTGAATAGATTTCCTATTTGCTCAAATAAGGGGCTCCCCCACCAAGAGATGCCTCCACCCATAATGTTACTTTTAACCTCTAGTAGAAGCTTATTATGTTGGTATTATTTCTTGTTACATATTAGCCTTAAGACAGTCAGCCTCACCTAAGAATGCCAGCTCCGAAGCAAATCTGTTCAGTTGAGCTGGATTGTTTGAGTTTATGCCTCAAGTGGTGACAACAAGACATGACCTACTTATCAATCACGTTTGCACAATCCACTTCATGGCCATTGTTCGCCAATACTGTAGCCATTGTTGCAGGCACGGCCCATGTGAGGAGGTGGCTTCAAACAAGGGCAGCCCGTCGCCATTCGGCCAGCCTAAGCAAGCGTTTTGTCATTTGACTTTCACTGCCCACTGCCAATTGAGACAGTTAGCAGTTATTACCTCCGCTGGGCAGGAAAAATAAAGCTGTGTGAATGAATATAATAAACACCATTACATTGTCGTGAAGCGGAACAGGAAATGGAATGCACAGACCGTTGAATCTTCAAAACACAGAAGACAGACAGCAGCAGCCAGGTTTTCTTCACGTGATGGGCATTACTACCTCTGACAAGACTGGGGGGAAGCTTTCTGCATTCTCAACCTCCATTCACTTGATGGTCTTGACCACTGCCTTTCAAATTTATGTCTGGATCAATAACTAATTTCGTATTATTAAAAGGTCGTATTTGTATTTGACACTACACAGAAAGACAGAAAAAAACATGGTTTAGCATGCATTCATTTTTTTAATTGAGATCGTGACAGTTAAAGAATGACTCAGGTAGTTATGCTATTAGGCTAATGCCAAGTGCCACACACTGCGCTAGTTTAGTTACTGTTTTGATTATAGACCTGCAGTATTTTGCAGTGCACTGGTTGGCAGCTTACCAGTTAAACAGAATATTGTCCAAATAATGTACTTGGACATTCCAGTATGTTGTAGCCCTGTGGTCACATGGTCTCCAGAACCGAGCAGGTTATTGGCACTTCAGTTGGCAATCGCTGCACCATGCTTGCAGCCTACTTGAGTTTCCCTGCACATACGCTGAGGTTACTAGCGCGCCTCACTTGTGAATTCAAGTTATATGTCTCGCTCTGGTTTTTGCCAGGTCAACCAGAGGTCAGTGTAGACATTTGCTGTCTTTATGTCTCAACTCCACTTACGATTACTGAAAGATTGGGAGGAGACTCATTTTTGGCTTATTTCCTGTTCATCTGCTTCCTGGAGGAGTTTGAGTTGTGAAAACAGTCCAATGTTGTGCATCATGTGAGCTTCAGATTCAGCCAAGTAGCAAGCGGCGCAAGTGGACAAGGCCGTGCTAACACTCTCTGCCCTTCATGACCCTCTGCAAATATGAGGACCTTTCACATTGCATGTAATCCCTGAATGCATACTTAGCTCAGTCAGTGTAAATTGTTATATCTTTTATGAGTTTCTTATCTTTTCTCTTAGATGCTAAATGACTTAGACCAGTGTGTCATTTAAAGAGCTATTAATCTAACTCTCTGATGTCTTTTAGAAACGTTGCACTAGTGTGATGATTTCTGTGACATTCAGCAAATAAGTACTGAAATGAGCCCCATCTCATTTGCTGGAGCTGCTTCTCTCGTAAATCCAGACGTCGTATCTATTTTCTTGGCCACGTGGGCCATGATACATTATAGAGTCCTCATGAATCGATTTTCCATCTTGCAAAAAACAAAATAATTAGCACACTATGCTTTCCATTTAGCATTTATCAACACAGTAATTCCGTTAATATTGTTGTGACTTCCACTTAAGGGAAATGCTGGCCATAAAAGCGTGCATGTACTGATGGTAACTTTGTGCTCTATTAAAAGTATTTGTCAGGATAAATGTCAAACCAAATCATCATGATACTATAAATCCATGCTTCAGGATTCAGGAACTCCCCGTGAATGCTACAATGGTCCTCTAGTTTCCAGCAGACTGAATGCCAAAGATTTTTTCTGTCTCGGTGCAGGCAGGAAAGTGGGATTTAAAAGTATTAGCTGCACAAATTATTGCATTTAGCAGCTATAGAAAATGGATTGAAGCAGAGCACACCCATTTATACACTTAAAATTACAATATTATTGTTGAAGAAATATATCTGTAACTAGGGATGTCACTGCACATTTTCTCGCCTTTTCTGACTTAAAGGTCAGGGCGCAAACATTTTTCAGAGTCTGTTAAAATTCATATTCTCATTGGTAATAGGTTTTATAATACATACAAGTCACTTCCTGCAAGTTGTCAACCACAGATTGATTAGAAAATAGGTTTTACTTACTCATTCCGAGTGTTTCCGACCCTCATGGTAGCTCGAGGAATAGTGGCTCTAGCCACCAGAAGTGACATAGATATCGCTAAACAGCTCGCTACACCAGAGATTGTACAATTTCCATGCGCTACAAACACAGCACATTCAATGCCGAGCGATGTTTTGGAATGAGAGGATTTTGAAACACGCGAGCCGACAGAAGGGGGCATTATTAGACCGTTCATGATTAGTTGTCACTGAAGCCTATGGCTACTGTGACGTCACATCCCCGGAAAAAGCCGAAGGTGAGGGGCCGCGATATTCATACGGCAGTCGACACATTCTGAATTGTATTTAGTGATTAAACTGCTGTCTACCAACGACCTAATCACATTTTAATGACAGTTATGCATTGTAAAGGGGGTTCTAGAGGGCTACAGAAAAGTTTTCAATGTTTGCACCCTGACCTTTAAGCACATGTGAGTATATGCCCCTAAGTCGTATAAATTTCCAGAATTGCCTAGTTGGCGTGCTCCTTCCTGTACTAATAAATGTGTTTAGTGCTTGAATAATGTTTCATTAAATAGTTGCTTTAACGCCGAATCAATAAATGAGAAATGCAGACAGAAAGACAGATTTGGTCTGAGTTCCAATACACCCAATTCACATTAATACATATATCAGACAAAACTAAATAGCGTAGAGTGCCTGCCTTTCGTGTTGAGAATTCTGAGAATTCATGTCATGAGCGCTATGGAAGTAATACATTCATACTTACGTGCTAATATGGCTAGCCTACTTTGTTTAAATAGTGTTGCAATGCGGATGAAAGAATCTCTCTTCAGAATGTTCTGAACTCCATTTTCTTCATCTAAAGGCCAAACACCAACATCACAACTCTTGACAAGCCAGCGCAAAGAAGGGTGGATGGATGTTGGTGTTGTTGGATGGGAGGGGGTGGATAGACCAAGCTCAGCATTAAAGAACAAACGGCTTTGATTCCGCCTGGGATATTAGCTGCATGTGTCTGATCCCAGTTGAGCATCCCTCAAGGGATTAGTGTCTATCCAGCCCACCTAACATCAGACCTACACAAAGGATCTTGACAGCGTCTTTATTGTTGCCCTTGAAATGTTCTAAAATGCCTCACACAGAGGAGAGCATTCGCTGACATTCATTCAACCAATAGGTGTACAGTATTCATACACTTCTGATTAGTAATTAATAGCATTCATACGTTTTAATGTCATTTAACTCATTCAGTACTCGACTTTTTCAGACCCATATTGAAATGACATATACTGTAAATGTGGCATTGGGGTAGAATGAGTTAATGTCCTGCCTGAGAGTCTGCATTAAAGCACTGATGCTGGTTGGCCTCGTCGTTTTTAGGACTGGTAGTCTCATACATTTGCTAAGCACTTTTACGGGCCCAAAGCATGAATAAAATGAATAATTGAATATCCGGAGACTTTCTGAAAAGATTGATTTTTGAACTTTTTTGTTCCTCAAATTACATGGTAACAGTGGAGTAAGAGAAAATAAACCTGCTTTTATTTATTTATTTTAAGCTTAAGCGTAAGAATACCAATTACAGTATTTGAGACAGCGTGCAGCCTAGGTACTGTGAGGACACTAAACGAAATGTCCACATTTTCAAACACCAAGCAGGTAGATCCAAATGTCCCTTTCACGAAACCAGTTGTCCTATTTTATACAGAAAATGAATGTGGAACATGAAAGCCTTTTTTTCCGGCAGAAGCAGCTGTACAAATGTTATCACGTCTCAAAATAGGTATGAATATTAATGAGCCTTTGTTGTCTTATCGTTCCATTCTTGGGAGGGTGGGTGGTTTCAAGCACCGTTGGGCTATTAGTCATTGTTCATCCACTAGATCCAAGGTAAAATGGTGATTTATATTATTCACATTTTTTCTCTGTGGCATATGCAGAACAAATATGTGTCTTCATCCACCTCCATTTTTTACTCTTGACGTGGTACGCTTTGGCTCGTAAACTGCTCCTTTCTTTTTCTTACTAAACTCCCAATCATTGTGATCAGATTCTGATTCAAGGCCATGTTTGTCGAGATTCTAATCTGGCTTTTCTGGTTCTCAGTTGTGCCACTGGTTTGCGCTTTTTTTGTGAACCCTCTCTAAAACACGACTTTACAGAAGCTTTGGTCATAATGTAAATGTGTGCAACTCGCTGGTCCAGTGAAGAAATGTGAGTAATTGATGACCCCGGCCCAACCCCCCGTTTTTAAAATTTCCTGTAAACAGAAGTGCGAAAGCAGTAGCAATCAAATGTTTGTTTGATTGCGCTTTCTTTTTTGTCTTTTTTTTTGCCATTCATATTATCTGTAATGTTTTTCACTAACTCTGGCTCAATTTGGCTCCTCCCAACATACAAAAATCTTACAGTTGAGATGTGTCGCTTCAACATTCTGCAGCTAGATTTTTCCTATAACTCATTGCTTTGCCGCCATCTTGTGACATCGCAGCATAACATAAAAAACTCAAAAACCTAGACGAGTGGATTTTGTCTGGAAAAATGTTCCACACAAAAAAATGTAAATAAGTGAATTCTTCAATAGCAAACCGTAAATCGGTGTGGGTTCACTGTATTAGAATGTGGTATTAATTATGTACTTTGTTTCATTTGTGGTGAAGTAACGTATTTCCCGGACTATACGCCCCGACTTTTTTCCTCGGGTTTGAACCATGTGAGTTATAAGTCAGGTGCGTCTATTTTGTGGATTTTTCTTCCACCTATAGGGGGGAGTCTTACCAGAATTGCAATACGATCCAATACCACTGAGTGATGTACCATTGCCATTAACAGGATGTGACTGCACGTGGAGGAGTTCAACAGGCGAGGGCGCTATGCACTAAGTTATGAATTACGTGACAAACTAGAGTGGCAGCAGCACGTTAAAGGCTGTGTATTTGTCGATTCCAAAACGTGTTAAAATACAAAAAATTGGCGGAGCTTTACACAGATAAATTAGACAGTGAAGCCAGAGAACGAAAAATAGACATTATAAATGGTTTGGATCTCGACAGAGTTCCCCACACTGAGTGGAGCTGCGAACCGGACCTACTTCCACCTTTTGTGTGCGCCGAATTTTTTCGAGTGCCTTGTGTGTAGTGTGAGTGCCTACACTTCAGAGCAATTTAAACATTGTAAATCTTTAGCCTCTCGTGCAATTTACAAACGGGTAGGTGCAGGACCTGCAGATGATGAAGGCGGCGAACAATAACACCGTCATTTGGACTACGGTGTGTTTGCTTGTGAACCGTCCACTTAAGCTACACAAATGAACGTACTTATGTCCTTTTTAACAGTTTATGTGATCGTTGATCATTCCTTCTTTCCTTTTATCTCTCTGAGTGCATGCACGTATGTGACTAAAAGAGACAAAGCAAGAGGATTCCAAGCTCTATTTTTAATTTACCGCAATGAAAATGTATGGAGCATACTCTCGCTCAAGACGGAAGGTTGTTTATGGTGAAATGTTTTCATCTTACAGCTGATAACCAAGCCATCCAACTTCGTTTTGACATGACAAGGGTTTCCTTGGTCTTTCACCAAGCAGGAAACCTGTAAAAACTCAGTCCGTTGTTTTCTTCCTTTGCGATTGTGGGTGGCATTGCTGCACCCCCTAACACAGCAACAGTTCACGATGTTTATATATTTCAGCCATCTGAATCAAGCAAGAAACACAGTGAGTTCATCTTGCATGTAACAACAGTTGTCACGGCGCCTCCAGTGCGCTCCCAATATACTACCCCGGTAGCGACGTCAGCGATGGCGCGCCGTACACGGGCCCTATTTTTCAACAAAGATATATGTTTTTTTTTTTTTTTGTTGTTTTTTTTAATAGAGTGGGTGCGGCTTATATATAAAGGTGCGCCTTATATTCTGGAAAATACCGTATTTATTTATTTATTTTTTTTTACCCCGGTTTGTACGGTTTAAAATGTAGGTAGATAGTGCTGAAAGTCAACACTCGAATGAGACAGACCTTGGTAAAGAAACATGGGATCAGATCAAAGTCAAATCACCTGCTCACAGTGGCAACCAAAACGGCAGCTCCATCCATGTACCCAGATCCCTATTTGAGCTAACTCTTCAATTAACTGTAGCCCTGCATCAAAGAGCCTGTCAACATATATTAGTGGTCCTTTTATATAGATAAGAGGCCAAACTAAATTGCCAGAACTGTCAGAGTCACTGTAGATCCCAAAGACAAATTCTTAAGGAACAAAATCTTTCTTGCATACTGATATTCTCCTCCCCATGGCTTTTATTTTAACATTTCATTTAGATTCATGACTCCTTTGTGTAAAGCCGAGCTTGCACTTACTCAATTAGCAAAAGCTGGTTGGATATGAAGCTGCACCGCATGCTTGGTGCATGATAGGTGGGATCTAATGCGACAGCAGCTGACCTTGATGCGTGTGTGCTTTGCCAGCTCCTTTTATCACCTTTTGACAATCCTCCGCACTTCCTCCCTCTTTGGCTGTCTGTATTTTGCATCGCTGCAGACTGACAGTGAAAATAGGTCATTAGATAGACCGAGAAAAAGAGAGAGAAGGAGCAGGCACGGATGAGATCTGTGAGAAAACTTACATTAAATATTAATGAGGCCTTGCCGACTGTGTAGTGAGGACTACTGACGAGCTTCGAACAATTTATCCCTGCCTGGGGGCGGGGGGGATTATCTGTGTGAGATCATCCTTTTACCAGACTATACAACACTTCATCTGCATTTTTTTCTTGCCCTCTCCTTTTGCTGTTCTGGATGATGACCTTTTACACTCATTGCTAGGGCTGCACAATATATCAAAAACATATTGTCATTGCGATGATGACAATAATATGCGTGTCGCAGAGATGAACAATAAATTTCGCATGGAATTGTATGCTTACATCTGTCATTTCTTTAAGTACATGTTAAATATCGCAATAATATCCATATTGCAAATTCAACACCTACTGTATATGGCACGTCATGTTTGTCCCAATATCATGCAGCCTTACTCACTGCTATTGCTAAAGTAGCTCAAGTTTCCCAACAGCCAGTCTATAAAGGTGATGAGTCAGCAAATTGTTGTCTATGACCAACTGTCATGCAGCCATGCAATCTTGTCAGATTGAGTGCTGACATGATTATCTGAAGGAGACAATTCTATGGCTTGAATTTGTTGTCATAGAATTCAGGCCCTTGCACTTGCACTGACTTCCAGACTGTCCATTGCCAAAAGGAAAAAACATAAGTGGCTTGTTGTACACAAAAAAAAGTCAGTGATATCAGTAGGATTGCAGCTATCAATTATTTTGAGAATCGATTATTCTACAAGTAATTCCACCGATAAGAGTATTCAAGTCAAAATGAATTTTGCATTAAAATACAAAATGTGCATGTGAGGTGCAGCTTTTATTTTTTGTCCACTTATTCTCACGTTCCACACTTATATCTGTGACTTTGAGCATGTGTGGTTTTGAACGGTGGAGCCTGGCCTGGTGAGTGACGTGGGAGTCAGTGAATAAGATTGTAGAGTTGGCTGTTGTGAGCTGAGGTTAGTGGCTGACTGTCAACTGGCTAAATGTTAGCCAGTCTGGTATATTGAGTGCATGGGTTTCAGTTTTGGCCTGAGCAGCTTGTGTATGAATCCACTTATTACTGGTTTATTTTGTTACTGGTTGTTCATTAAATTAATTGAAAGTGCACCGGAGGCAGTCTCTTTCCTTGGCCATTTGTGGAAGCAATACAAAGATGTTCTAATTAGCAGTAGTAGGCTGTAGTGAATTAGCTAAAATCGGTACATCGTGTCGATGATCGTAGATGCCTTGTTGTGGCACACTAGTTAATTCTGCTCTGCAGTAGATACATTGTACTTAATCTTCTTTTGTAAGTGTGAAATGTTGCAAAAACTTTCATTCTCTGTCTTTTACTGCAACCTTACAATACTACTTGTAACATTAAGATACTCCCTTGTGCGAAAAATGATAACTACAAAGCTTTAAGGCAAAGATTTTACTTGGAATTCTATTTAGATTAGATTTTCTCAGTTATTTGATCAATCATGTCAGTCCAAACACCAGGCAACAAATAACAAGGTGCCAGAGGAAAGGAAAAGTATTTATAATCAAAGTGAGGAGTCTTTTCAATAGCTTGTGGTTTGTTCCTTATCCCTTGTGCTTTTCAGTCTTGAAATGTGTAGCTGTTTCTTTCTGTGTGTGTGTGTAAGTAAAGTCAAGTGGCCATGCTTTATTGTTTGTGTGTGTGTGTGTGCACAGAGCCACAGGAGCAGGGGGGATGAACCGCGAGGAGGCCCCGGGAAAGTCTCCTGAAGACATGTACATCCAGCAGAAAGTGCGGGTCCTGCTAATGCTCAAAAAAATGGGATCAAATGTACGTAGAGCAGAACATGCCGTGATCTTGTCCAGCCCATTTCATGTCTACATCCGCTTGCATCTGCAATTGCTTTAAATGTGCCCTGGTTGTGATCATGTGAATTCACCAGCCACAAATGAGACCTAAATCTATTCCACAACATCTAATGAGCTGGATTCTGCATTTGCAAAAGCGAGTTCTGTTTTGATTGGCACTCCCGCAGTATGTGGGAAATGTTTAGGCAAAGTAGACGTTAAACGTACTCTGTGTTGGTAAGGGTAGATTACAGATTGTTTATTCATGATCTATTTTTGCCACATTATTTACAGCTCACGCCAAGTGAAGAGGCTTTTCTTCGAAATTATGCAGGTGTGGTCCACAGTCAGATGAGCCAGCTGCCACAGCACAGCATCGATCAGGGTAAGGCTGACTCATGCGCAGTGTAGTGTAGTCGCACGTCACAGAGGCACTTTTGTCACAGTCACACAACTGGAAGTGATCCCTGCACACATTTTTCTGGTGTGGGTACCCCAGCAGACCTCACAGATTCCCTGACTCACGCCCTCTGAGTGTCCCACAGCACTCGAGGATTACTCACACAAGCAAAGCAAACTGACTGCAAAAGAATGAATCATCTTGTGTGCTCCGTGTGATTTAAAAAAAATAAATAAATTTAACGTCTGCTTTTCACACGGCTGGCCAAAAGCTCTAAACACCACAAGTCTGACCTCTGTCCGCATGATCAAGCGTTCAGATAATGTGATTTATTAGAGGGAGGTGGTTGCCGTGAAGGATTTTTGCCATCAGATGGCGCCTTTGACCACATTTTTGCTCCAGCCGCTTTCTTCATAAGACTGCCACAAGATGGCACTCTCATAGTGTTACATGGAGCGACTGCATGACTTTGCACAGACCTTCACTGGCCTGCAGTATTTAATGCTGTTTTGGATCATTTTACAAGTGCATCACATATTACAAGAAATGTTACGCACACACAAAATTGAAATAGATTTTTATTTCTTATCAGTCTGTGCTGCATGTCCTTGCTATGCTTTTTTTCTTCTCCTTTTAGGATCCTGGCGATATACAGTATCTGTGCAATTAGGGAGACTCTCAGTATTTATGAACCAAGACAGCTGGCAAAAGGTGTGCCGAGTATGCATTATACATCACAGAAAGAGACACATTTAGTGTCTGTTGGCAGACTGCCGGCCCCCCTCCCACTGTGTGCTAATAAATAATTAGTGGTGTTCATCTTATCCAAAGTGCCGTAATTAGGCCTCATGGAACGAACTGTAGTGCCGTTAATCACTTGGAAATGTTCAGTCTAGCGCTCAAGGACATGTGTTACAACCATCAAGGTGATTTGGAAAGGCTCATTGATATGAATTCCACAATTTGATCTCATTTACATGTCGTAATCGTGCAACACTATACGCAATTGTTTTTAATAAGCCAGCTACTTAAATCCAGAAATGACTCATCTAAAATTGTAATCGCGCCATGATAAATTTAAGGCAATTTAATACGATAACAAATAACTGCATAATACAGTTTTGGGGGATAATGAAATGAAATTAAGGATGATTGCCTTTCATTGCAGTTGTACAATTGTTGGTTTTTTTTCCCCAAAGTGTGCTGGAGTACAGAAAGGGATCAAGCTGTACACACCCTCATTGGTGGTGTGATCTTACATCAGAATAGACATTTTCCCAACCTCACAAAAACTGCAGCAGAATGCATAAAATGATAGCACACATTTTACCGCTTCCTCCTTCCCCTTGCTGGTGTGATTATCTGAAATGATGATCCCTCTTGTTGTTTTGCTGTTGCGTCACATAACACGTGTCATACATGTCACATTGGTATGAAAACAGCTGTGATCAAAATGTAAACAGTCTATATTTGCTTCGGTGGTTGGCATTTTGAAAGACTGCGGGGTGGGTGACTCCTCCGTCCCAGCATGTCAAGTGTTCCTTCTTGGCTTCCTGTTCTAAACAGCAAGATGTCATCCCCTTTGACATGACAGCAATATGCTGATGAGTTAGAAACGCATTGAAGTATGGATTCATACTATGGGTTCTCATCGTGTCGTGATAGGGTCATGTGTCAGACACAGCCTCGTCGATGGATGGCGCCATGCTTGGAGGGCGGCAGGGGCACAGCAAACATTACGACTTGCTAAGTCGGCGCTGCACGCAGTACAGTATGAGTCGGACAAGCACGTTGTCATTCAGAAGAAATTAAAAAAAAAAAAAAAGTGTTGCAATGTTATCTGTTTGGAAGTGTCCTGCTGCTCTAATATAAGATGTGGTTTCTTCCTCCTAAGAAACTTGAAGAATCAATGCAGACGTCGTTATACAGATATCTACAGAAGTCACTGCATTTGCATCGGACCCACGTTTAATTGGCTCATTACCATACACACAAACACGGGATGTTTTGCAATTTTAATCCGGCCGAGGAGGACAGCTTTTCTGTCATTGGTTTTGAAAATAACGTTTTAGTTTTTTCATCTGCCGTTGATACACTAAATTTTGTTGAGGTTTGTGATTTGAGCAGACTCCTGCCAGATCCCAATTGGAAATTAGTTGTGTAGTATGTGGTAATATCCAGAGGTGGGTAGAGTAGCCCAAAATTGTACTCAAGTAAAAGTACTGTTATTTCAGAATAATATGACTCAAGTAGAAGTAAAAAGTAGTCATCCAAATAATTACTTGAGTAAAAGTAAAAAAGTACTTGGTGAAAAAACTACTCAAGTTCTGAGTAACTGTAGCATCATCTCATTTATTTTTTATTTTTTTAAAAACAACCATTCAATCAGACAAAACTCCAAAATAATCATCTTTAAGCAAATTAAAGTCCATCCAATCAATAAAATGAATTACATTTAAATTAAGAAGATCTTAAAATAATCTTAAGGTAAAGTCAATACTGTGTCTGCATAGTCAGCATTGCTGCGTTACATTTTCCATCCGTTTCATCCGAAAACAACTCTTTGCCGCGGCTGAAGTTGAATATGACGTGACGAGACCGCAGGGCTATACGGCCGTACGGCTACGTTTGATTGGTGAAACACAGTCACATGGTAGAGCCTGGCGCAGGTCTCTGACAAAATAAATGCGCCTTTCCCTGAGAGAGAGAGAGAGAGAGAGAGAGAGAGAGAGAGAGAGAGAGACGCATACGTACGCGGAGGGGATTTAAGTAATGGGTTAAAGTAAAAAGTATAGTCATTTAAAACTACTTCTAGAAGTACAAAATTTCCCAAAACTTACTCAAGTAAATGTAACGGAGTAAATGGAACTCGTTACTACCCACCTCTGGTAATATCAAAATAAAAATAAGGGTTACTCTGGGATCGTACTCCTTCATTGTTTTAATTCAAATACAACATATTTTAAAACATTTCAGTCGGCATCACAGTAAGCCAGACCAATGGGCTCTTTAGCCTGTCTTATTTAACAAAGGAAAGTTCTTCCTCCCAGAAACAGAAGGACGCCTCAACAAAGGCGGAGCGCTACGTAAAGGAGTTGCCATAGCAACCTCACTTGTCCCAGGAACTCTAAGCTCCCCGGTGGGCTTTCGGTGGTGTTGCGCCACGCTGCAGCGATAGATTGGAATAAGAAGCTAGCTGGCACGCTAATTACTCACCCTGAGTGTGATATTTTAACTGTCCTCCGTCAGTCGCATGTCGTCATGCACAAATATGGTCTCTTGTTTCACTGGGTGTCCTTGAAGCTAGTGGAATGTCTTATTTTTGCTTAACAGTTTTGGAAAATGCAGACTTGTTGTGTTAGGATGGATCTCCAATTAAAATTGAATCGGCTCTCATATCTAGTCTTCATTTTAGCTTTCAATGCGCTTTCATCTCTATCTCAAAGACATTTCAGTGCAAATACGCAGCCTCTGTCTCAGTCTCCCTCAATAAATCTGTGTGGCCCAAAGAAGCCATCCACATCGTCTTCCCAGTTGGAGGAGAAAACAACTTTGATACTAGTTTCATGTTTCCTCCTTTCAGCTTTCAAGTATCACTGGATGGAGAATCCTAAATGGCATGTACTGTGTCCACAAATCGTGTCTCTCAACACCCGGTGTGCCGAGATTAGTCACGTTAGTTCAAGTGCATTGTCCACCTGGAAGTAATAATCGCCTCTCCCTTTTTTCCTCCCCGAGATGAACAAAAAGGAGGCATTGCCGCTTGGTAACGCTACTTGCCATTCCAGTAACCACGTTGTCAGTACAGTTGGTTCGTTACACTCCACCCTGATTTGCTTAGTGACATTGATTGAAATACACAATAGAGTGCATATTGCCTTACAGTCGTTCAGCAAGTGCAAACATCATCACATATTCGTCAACACAGTGATTATTATACCTTATGCGTCAAATATTCCCCCTGGTTCACTTCCTAATTGTCTGCTTCGTAAGGAAAGACTATTGAAGGAAACGCAGTAATTCTTACGAGTGCACAAGCCAAACGTGACACTGATTAAGCAAGTAAGCAGTGATTCATTATCCAAATGTGCAGCTTATCTGAGTGTTGTTGTCAACATGTTAAGCTTGACCATGCATACAGAGGGGGGGGCGCAGATTGTGACCTAGAACACTACTTTGCCTACCAGTGACTGCAGCATTATTTTTCACATTTTTCACAGAGGATGAAGCTTTCTCATGTCTCCTCATTAAAAAGACTCCACATCTAACTTGTAAGCCTGATAAAAAATTTGCAAGGGTTTTTTTCGTGGCACAAACTTTCCAAATCTTTTCACTTTTCCAATTTTTAACAGTGATCTGTCTTGATTTGTGTGATTGATTTTGAAAACAAACTCACTCAAGTGTCTTTGTGAGCAACCCAGAGCTATTCTTCCTCTTAGAGTTTATCCTGTGCAAATGGGATCACATGCCTGTTGCTGTTGTTGTTGTTGTTGTTGATTTAGTGGCAGTAATCCACAACCCAGAGCTGCATCATGCTAGTAGAGCCGTGAAAGGGATGGCTCCCGACTAAGGCCGGACATTGCGCTGTGTTGAAACGAGCTAAAAGCACTTTGCCTGCAGCATTCTGGCCATTATCTGTCGCCTGGCAACGGCTTTAAGAGGCCCGGCCTTTCCAGTGCGTAAGCCGCAGCTTCTTTGTGTAGCGCTTTATTGTGTATTGAAGGGGTGCGTATGTTTGTTTGTGGCCGAGCGAGGTCCGAACTTGACTCAAAGTGAAACAGATGCACTTTGCCCGTCCTCCCCCAGTTGCCGTCGTCCCTTTAGACAATCTGCACAAGCTAAGCAGTGTCAAACGTGTCATTCGAAGTTGCTACACCGTTCAGCCGAATGCCATTGCGTGTTGCGTAATTGTTCATCTTCCCGAAGCGCACCTGCCTTCTTCACAGCAAATATCAACACGCCGTGTCCTGTTTGCTCTCGCCTGTTGGGCGGCTTCATTACCACGACCGCATTTTAGTAGGCCAGTGTGCTCCCATGAGACAAGAAGCTTCAAAGTTCACATTAAAAGCACCCAACCCCCTCCAAAAAAAAAAAAAAAACATCCTGCCAAGCTCGGCCTGAATGGCGTATAGAAACATGATAATTGTCTCAGTCTGTTGAGGAGGGTCTGCTGTTTGTGCCAAATGAAGGAGAAAGCTCAAGGTCTCTGGCCTACTTTGATATCTGCACAGTAATTAAATTGAACAGGCACTTGAGGGATGTGGAGATAACAGTTTTTTTTTTTGTTTTTTGTTTTTTTTAAACGCTCACTAGCTGCTGTTTCCTCCGTAGCTGTCTGAAAAGATGTTGGCGGTATTTATGCCAACATTCAGTTCGTCAACAGTCAACAGAACACCAGTCAAGAAACGTCTTTTCAATTAGTGTTTATGTTTCAACCTGAATCTTTGTGTATCCTGTATGCTGTTTTATGTTAATTTAGTAATTTTCTATATAAGCTGTAATGAAATGCTGCGTTTTTGGGTTACTTGTTGCAGATGTTTTGATTAATAAAGCAGATAAAAAAATAGTAGCCCCCAAATCTAACACATAAAGACAACTGGTCTGATTTTGCCCCCTCCCGATCAAGGACATCAAATGCCCGACAATTTAATGCCGTATAACGTTCAATCCAATTAAGGGCGCTAAAAAAGGCCTTCATTAGGCTCACCATGTACTTGTGCGTTGCCAGCGTTTAGCGAGCGGTGTAGTGGTGGAGGAGAATCTTTTTGGTTAGGGAGCTCTGTTGAGATTATCTGAACACCCCACACACAATACCACCAACAATGTTAAATGCCTGTTTTTTTGTTGTTGTTTTTTTTTATCTTTACGTGTGGGGTCTACCAAAGATATCAAATGTTTTATGGTTTGAAAAATGTTTGTGTGTACCCGGCCTTAGAGGGCGACACCTAAAGCTATTGTATAAGAATGCGAGATATTTTTGTTTTTAATGAATGCATATACCGGAAGTGTTTCTCTCATAATACGACACTAGTAGAGTGCCTGACATTGATTCCTTCCATCTATTTGGCAAATAAAATCGGGACCATTTATAAAGAATGGAGGGGGTTGAATGACGGTTTGCAGTGTTGTTCAAAGGTTTCCCAGCAGGTGTGCGCAGCTATGACAACGTGATGAATGACCGATGCTTTGTTTATTAACAGCAGACGGCCTACTTATATGTGCGTAGGCGTCCACAACTGTGACTCATGTCGCTTCCTTCTTCTGAGTGCTTGCTCCTAGTTAATTGCGGTAAAGGGAAATCGCGCAACACATCCCCATGGCCATTGTTGGTCCACAAGTTGGGTGGAAGTTTGAAGGAAATAAGAGCATCAGGAGCGTCATAAAATGTTTGATAAAGCACCCCATGTGGATCAAACTTGTCTGCTACGCTCAACACACACTCAGTGATGGAATTGGGAATTCTTCACAATATACGCTGGACTATAGGTTGCGTTTTTCAGGGAAATTTATTTGACAAAAAGTCCCATTCCCTAATCGTGTTGAAGGCAGCGAATGAGTTCTGGTTAGATTTGAAATTTCCACTCCCAACTTGGGAACAGTTCTAGAATCCCACATCGCATTGTAGCTCAGAGAATCCCACCGAGGGCTGAACTTTTCTAACTCTTGAAGGTAGAAAAATGCGCGTTCGCGTCAAGGTTCGTTCAAGGTCGCAAATGTTCGCCAAATGGTCGTCGGACGTTCGACATGCGTTGGCCTGTACTTTTCTTGTCATGTTCAAAATGTCCTTGCAGCAACAAAGTTTTGCGACATTGAACGAATCCTGGAGAACTCTGACGTGAACGCAACATTCACTGCCTTCGAAAAAACACTCACAGTTGTTCACCACTCAGTGGGATAGGGGCTTGAAGGTAGAATCCTGATCGGTTATTGCGCCTTTTGTCACGCATTGGTTGACATGACTACTACATGTTCTTGTTCTTCTTCTTGCGTTTCTTCCTCTTCTTTCTTTCAGCGATGAGCAAATGCTCTTGGTGCATTACCAACCCCTTCACCGCCATTTTAAACTTAAAAGACAGTCGTTAACACGGTTAGCGAACAGCGATTTTGAGTGTATGAGATCAAATTTTCGCAGTCGCAGGGCCAGCCAAACTGAAAAAAGAAGTATGGATTACTGTATTGTATTGTACTGTAAGTATTCACAAAATGGAGCTCAGCAGGATCCTGTTTGCACTGATCATCCGTGATGTTCCCACAGCTTAATTTGGGAAATTCAGTCGATTTGATGTAGTTTGGAAAGGCACACGCCTGTCTATATCAGGTTGCGCAATTGACAGTGCACATCAGAGCACAGTGCAAGGAGGAATTCAAAGGAATTGTGTGTAGATCTCCTAGACAGGATCTGGGGAAGGGTACAGAAAAATGTGTGCTGCTTTGAAGGTCCCATTGAGAACGGTGCTATTTTGAGGGGAACAGAAGTTTGAGCCGCTCTACACCAGACAGCCCGGGTCGGCCGAAGGTCAACTGACGTCTGGCAGGGCATGCTGACGGATTCAACTTCCAAAAACATTTCCCGCCTGACTCTTTGTCTGACAGGTGCTGAGGACGTAGTGATGGCGTTCTCGCGGTCAGAGACGGAGGATCGACGACAGTGACCACGAGACCTCTCCCCCTCCCCCTCCCCCCCGCCCCCGCACGCCGCACCGCCCGGCCAAGTCAGATGAGCTCAAGAGTGGAGGATCGACTTGGAGGCGACAGCCAGGCCCCTTCTGTCTGTCTCCCTTCCAATTTAGAGGAGACGCACTCAAAGCGGATCGCCGCGGGTCGATTCCTTGGTCATCCGTCAAAGCGGATGACGGCGGAAGCGCTCAAATTTTGTGGATGAACATCAAATGTAATTTCTTTTTTTTGTTGTTGTTATTTTCTCAGTCACGTGTTGGATCAAATGAGAAGCAGCGACGTGTGGTGACTGTGTCGTGATTGATCTGCGGGGCCTCTTTTACAAACACCAGCTGCTCCTTTTAAGAAAGTTGCGACAAAGTCACTGGCGCATTCACCGGTCATCTTGTCACTCAGCGCAAACACTGACCATTCCTTGTTGTTTTCCCTCCACCCAGGTATGGATTTGACGTTGATGATCGTCACTTTTACCACCGAGCCCATCAACGCAATGGCGTTGAATCAGGTTTTTGTCGAAGGCCAAGTTAATTCCTACCTCCGAGGTTAAAAAGATCGATGCCCACACACTACGGAGTTTTAAAGAAAAAAAAAGTCCTTACACGTTAATACTTTTATCAATGCTTGAGTGCATTTTGGCCAATCGGAAGCCTCTATTCGGCGACGTGCATGTCCTTTCAAATCGGCGCGAGAAACAACGCCAATAGTTTTAAACGGCCGTGCGTTTTAAAATGAGCCCGGCATTCGACAGGTTCCCTTTCATAATAGACTTGGAAAACACGGTCTTGACACACATTTCAAATGACACACGGCCAAATGCTTACAAACACTTTTGGGGAAACTCAGTGTTCAAGAACAAAAATGTTTCTAAAAATAGCCACGTGCATGTGATCTTTATTCTTTTTGGTTTGTTTTTTTAATGCACACATGCTAAAGTGAGCAGCTAGCTGATGTGTGCGTGTGTGTTCACGTTGACAGCAGACCCGCCATTCATCACCGGTGGCAAATTCTGGGGGCTGACAGGATCAACGTGATTTATGTGTAAACCATTGCGTGGGGGGGGGGGGGATTCTTTTTTTTCCTTCCCATTTGAACCGAAGCCCCACTTTGCGCTTGTGCTGCTTTATTTTTAAACAAGTGTGAACAAGAAGAAAAAAAAGACACTAGAAGACACAGGTGCACATTCTCCCTAAAACATGGTAGTTGTTGTTTTGGGGTTATTGTGAATGGGAGGAGAAAAAAAAATTATTGTACAGTTACTTGGGGAAACTGATGATTGTGTGCTATTTTTTTAATTAGCACATAGAGACATTTGCTTAAAAAAAAAAAAAAAAAGAGAGACATGTTGTAATTTATTGTTTACTGAACCGATTCCTGTTCCTCAAACGCATCGTTGCAGTGGTCAAAAACTACTTGGTCACTTAACTACAAGCAACCAAAACAGCAGAACTGTGTGTGCTATTTGTGTCTGTACTCTCTCTCTTTTGCACTACTATCAAATGGGATATTGGCAAAAAAAAAAAAAAAAAGATACACAGATTCCGTTCAAACTGGGGGGAAAAAAAAGTCCTTTCATTGACTCAACCTAATAATCTTAATCAGGGTGCTTTTCTAGTCACATGCTCAGTATTTAATGTGTTTTGAGTACACTTTGTATAACTTAATGATGTCATTGTAACGTTTGAAAGTCAAGCATGTCCGCTGAGGAGCTTTGCCTCATCTCACCTTGACCGTTGTGTGCTTTTTATTCCCTTGTTTTTTTTCTTTCCTTAATATGCTCACTCCTCGCTCATCAATCAGTATAAACAGCCAACAGATGGGAGGGCAAAGAAATATCTTTGTTTACTTTTGTGTTCTATTTTTCTGTCTATGCATTTTTTTTTCCCTTCTGAAGCTGTCTTAGTGTACATTTTTCTTATCAAGGTTGTTCTGCAACCTTTGTTACTGCGTGAGTGCGCGTGTATGTGTGTGTGAGAGAAAGCATGCTGCTGTTGGATTTTTACTGTGATTTTGTTTGTTTTTAGAAGGGGGGGACTTTGTATATTATTTTAATCTCAGTCAACAGTGATTGGTTGTTTTTGTTTTGGCTGCTGACAATGTCTTGACCTAAAGCTTCGAAACCTATACCAACTGAACCATTAAAGGCATTTGAAACAGTGACTGCTCTCTTTCGCTTCCTTGAACACCATTGAGCACAATTTTGAATTGGTCATTTCCAATACATCCTACAACCTACTAAACTGACAAGATGTCTGAAGATCCAGCCTTTTCAAAGTGAAGGCCTTGATGGAGATGTTTTTTTTTTATGTTAAATGATGCAGACTTACTTTTCTGCTGTTCACATTTGCTTCTCCATTTACACCTGTTTGGTACAGTATTTATTATAAAACTATACAATTGTTTGTGGTCTAATTTTTCTTCATATCACCAAAACCTGGCCTTTGAGCAATGGTGTGTAGACTTTCTATTTCTATCTCCACTGAACATGCATATTTTTTTTGTATTATTGCGTGCTGCTATTGAGTGTTTCTCACTGGGTGAGGCAAAACCAAAAGGAATCCAGTGCAGAGGAGGGAGAGGCACGCGGCTGTAATGCAGCTTCAAGCACCAACACAAAGCTGTGTTCGTGCAGTCACAGGCACACACTGCGGCCCACCCTTCATCTCATGACTAAGAGATGAGATGGTTGCTCGGATTCTCACCACTGCTCAAGCTTCTCTTCGCGCACAACACTGCAAACATGAAACACCCATTTAGCAAATTCCAATTCACTTGAATGCAATGTTTGGCCTGGCTGTGGATCATTTGGGTGTTACTGTGTTTTGGAATTAAAAGGTGTTGATTCTTGCCCATGTCTCCCTTTGGATGCACACAATAAAAAGATCACTCTAAAATGTGAGGTTTTATTATATTGAAGGAGATTGGGTGGACAGAAAACCTGTCACTATCTGTACAGTATTCCTGTCAGTGGCCTTTTATTGTGGGCGGCCCATGGCACACCTGTGCAGTAACCATCTACTTATCTTGATAGGCCACACCTTCGAGGTGGATGGATTATCTTGGCAAAGGAGAGGTGTTAACCAACACGTTTGTGCACAAGATATGAAAGAAACTGTCCTCTTTTGCTCTCAGTTGAGTTCATGAAAAATGGGAGCAAAAGCAAGTGCTGCATTTTGGGCGGTTGGTCACACTGTATTTTTGTTCAGTATAAATTGAATAGTGTATTCATAAATATTTGGTTGCCACTATTTTCCATTACTGATTTTTCAAAATAAAATAGGTCAAATATATACCGTACACGTAATATGAAGAGGGTATTATACATTTGTACAATTTTAACAGACATCGCTGCCCTTTGAGGTAAATCATACAGTAACTACGATGTGACCTGCAACAAATATTTGCTGCGCACCCCAAGAAAAAATATTATAAGCCTAATAGCATATAATTGCCAAAGTCCTTTCTAACTTACTTTCACAATATCAACAAAAGTATGAATGTGTTTGTTAAAAACTGTGTTTTTGCTTCTCTGTTTAGATTCTCAGTCATCAAGGTCATGGTAATCCGGAAACATTGAATTGAGGCAAATGGACTCATTTGGTCAATTTGTTTTTTTTTCTTGTTTTTCCAAAAACGTAAAAAACTACGATTTTTGGCAAATTTTTGCAAAATTAACACCAGAAGGCCTTGTTGTGTTACTCTTTTCTTCTTTTGTTTTATAGTTTATTATTATTATTATTATTGATATTATTATTAATGTCATGTCATGTCATCTTCCAAACCACTTAGCCAATACAGGGTCACGGGGAGTTGCTGGAGCCTATCCCAGCCGTCAATGGGCGAAGGCAGACTACACCCCGAACTGGTCGCCAGCCAGTCGCAGGGCACACATAGACACTGTTACTGAGCGGGAATCGATCCCACGCTGCCCGCACACAACTCAGGCGTGTGTACCACTACACTATCAGAGACTATTATTATTAATATTATTCTTATTATTATTCAATTTACATTGTATTTGGGAAAAAATACACCTTGATATAAATATAAGGAGCTAAAAGAGGGAGAGAAATTTGTAATTCATGCTTTGTTTCTATTTTTTTTTTTTTAAATATACCCTCAATATACCCTAATTTTCATTTCATCTATGTCTCAAACACACCTTTATTTTTTATTTTTTACCCCGATGTAACACAAACAAACATTCTTTTGTTTAAACATGTGCTTGGGTCAGCCATGCACATTTTTGGTGGACCAAAGAAACAAACGTAACAGCAGGGTAAACTGTCATTTAGTCAAAGTAGATATCAACCCAAACAATTTTTTTTCAAGAATAAGTTCACAGCAGGCCCACTAGTTGAAACACGTTAGTCTGATTAATATTGCATTTGTGGAATATGAGTTAAGCAGTTAAATGCCATCCGCCCTCCCCCTTTTTTAGCTATCTCAGGTGGAGGCCATTATGTCACGACCAATCACGGCTCAGCTTCAGAGAACAGGTCAGCCGTGATTGGTCGTTACCTGAGCCCTGAGCAGTTGTGATGTCATTTTCAAGCGGCAGAAGTGACAAAATGGGGGCCCCCAGAGATGGCTAAAAACGGGTGTATTAACTCTATTTCACAAGCCCAATATTTATCATAATGCCTTGTTTCAACTAGTGGGCTTGCATAGAACATTTCTTGAAAAAAATGTTTGGGTTGACTTCCCTTTAAGATAACCATTCTCAAACGAATATGAAATATGACTCAACCTTTTAAGGAGATTGAAGATTGAACAACAAGATGATTTTGGAGTAACCTTGTGGCATTTTATAGGAATTGCTTTTTTGCTGCCAAACCATTTCCTATACCCAGAGCTGGGCAGTCCGTCCCTGGGCCGGACCGGTCGGACCCTCCGGCCCGGCCCGATGCCCATTTTTGGGGCGGAGAGGTGTGGGGTGACAATTTTTTTAAAAATGGCTGGACTAAGCATGGCCGGAAGTTGATTTTAGTCCGGCCCACTAATCGGCCCTCATGCGTGTGACGTGCTCGCGAGGCGGCCAAAACTCATCTCAGCCTACTCGGTGAAAGGCTTCTTTTTAGGTTTCTTTCTAGTCCCGCGTCGGCGCGAGCGACAATTGCCGCATTGATTCACGTGACCGACGCATTGTGCTGTTGGCGACAGTTCTGCGACACATGCCACGCACCCATCAGGAATTGTTGCTGCTCTGATCGGTCTATTATGTCACATGTTGCAATGACATACAGTTTCCCACACGGAGAGGAGAAGAGAGAGCATGCAGCAGGCACCTCGTTGCTGCTGCAAAGCAAACTAGTTAAGAAATGAAATGAAATGCATCGTCTAGTCTTCTTGGTCCCTTTATGGTTGTAGCAGGCACGTTATCCATTGTTGTCGCTGTCTTTTTAAAGCGACACCCCCCGACTTGTTTCAAAACAACTTGTGTCCACGAGTATCTTCAAGCTGCGTGCAGCACTGACTCAAGGATGACGCTGGCACATCAAGGTGGAGTTCATGCACTTCATCTGGCATCTTCCCTGCTTCCGGAAATATGCCGTAGCAAACCTGCTGCGTATAGTGGTTTCCTGGTATGCTTTTATTTTGAAGGCCGTGAAGAAGGGGAAGTGTGCAAAATAAATAAGTAACTTTTTGACTGCGACTTCTGGCTGTCTGTTGGACCCAAATAATTATACAATACGACAAAACCAACCCCGGGGCTCGCAATGGAAGTAAGCACACGCAGTTGGGTAAGTAGTAAAGTACTAGTGGCGCATTTGGAAGCGTGTTTGAAGCGTGTCCACAGCGGGTTTGAATAGTAAATTAGCCAGCTAATGATCCTTAAAAAGCATTTGCCGTTCGCATCCCTCCGGCGGCGTCAATCACAGACCCTTTTTTTTTTTTGGGGGGGGGGGCCGGGAGGTGATACTTTTTACGAATAAGGGCGGGGGGTCGCGGCCGGAAGGGTATCCAGGTCAAGGGTGGAGGGTCGCGGCTGGACCGGCAAAAAAGGGTCAAGTGCCCAGCTCTGCCTACACCACAGAAAAAGTTCCATTTTCTTCTACGATTCTATGATTCCCATTAATTTGACACTAATAAATAATGGAAGCGTTGCAAAATAAACCCAACACAAACACTTTTTCTTTATTTAATCTATGAGTCCTATTTTTCAAAAAAGATTTACCAGCCATCTGCTCTTTCTCTTTGTATCGGTGCAATGCAATACTGTACACATCATGTCCTCCTCCGTGATTCCCATTCCTGTGGATCTGCTCAGACACACACGAAAATGTCATTATTGGAATTTGGCACCACTTAACTTTGCATCAGGGGACCCATTAACGACTGATGCTTTCAAATTTACAGTCAATGAAACATTTTAATCATCTGTCAGTTTTCGTACCTCCGCCAGTGCAATTTCTGCCAAACAGTACAACCTGTGAATGCCATAACTACATTTTTTTTAACTGCAAACTCACTCTTTCTTTTAAATGCAAAAAAAGAGTCGAATTTTACCCCTTCACTTAAGTAAAAGTAACAAATTACAGTTGTGTAATATGTTGAAGCGGAAAAGTAAGAGTTTTACCTATATTTGTGTGTGTGTGTCTATGTATTCTTTTCCACAAATGTATTGACTTAGAGTGAAAAGGAAAATTAATACTCAAGTACAGATACCTAAGAAATCTATTCAAGTGCATAATAGTCAATTAAACATGTTTTTTTTAATCAAAACTCAATATTTAAAAAAATGAACATAAAGCTTGTATGATAATATTGCCAGGTTGGCAAAGCCAAACTACGCAATCACCCGTACGAAGGTCAGAAAGTTGCATTGACTTTTCACTCACTTACATCATTTTCTCTAATGCGCTGTTCAGCCCCTTTTGTTTTAGTATGCATTGTTTGTCCTTGCCCCAACTCTGTTTGGTCATTGAGGATTTGAAGAGAGAGGTCTGAGGTCACAGTGGTCTTGCTTCAAGCTATGACTGAAACATTTCCGCATGTGAATCACAACGCAGGGTTTATTGGTGTTGGAGGGCAATGTAGCACATCAATAATGATGCTCGATCATGACGCCACTGAATGCGCTCTCATCTAAAACAACAAACACACAAAACGTCACCTTATCACGTCAAGAAACTCAGCAATTCTCATTTAGTTGTTCACACATGCCGCTTTGGTACCGGGACCTTGCTCTCACCTCTGTGTGTGCTTTCATTTGCCTGCAGGTGTGGTTGCCATGGCAACAGAGGCCGAAATAGCCCGAGTGAATGGTGAGGCGTCGCCAGGTTGAGTCTGTGCCGTGAGAGCGGGCCGTGACCTCCCCGCGGCCCTCCAGAGCAGAGCGTCGCATTGAATTCGATTTGATTCTGTTTGCGTCTCTCAGCTCAGGCACGGCGAAGCCCCGTATCCTCCGGGCCTCCGCTTAAAATTAGAGAGCTCGCAGCTGTCCCCGGGTTATCTTTTCCTGAGACAGATTCTTAGAATACCTGCGACAGAATTATCCTGAGGGTGACACACAGCCAGGGAGACAATTTTGGGGGTGGCTGCACATCAATTCTTATTTTGAACCGTGACATTCTCCTGGCAGTGCTCCTTTGGTGGACTTGAGTGCTTAATGTTACTGTGTACCGGTATACACACAATCATACACGCACACGCACGTTTCGGCGAACGTGTCACTGCTGCAGTGCTGCGCGCAGTTTGACTTTATACTCGCGGACACAACGTTGTTTTGAAAATGTGTAACAGTTGCATCCCAAGTCGGGGGGCGTCGCTTGAAAAAGACAGCGACATCAATGGCTATCGTGCCTGCTACATCCATAAAGGGACCGAGATGACTAGACGATTCATTTAATTGTATTGCGAAAACGATCTGGTAGGTGGCGGCCAAGGTGGTACGTGCGTGAGTAGCTTCTTTACACACACATACGTGACATAACACCCACTGCCAAACTAGTTTGCTACGCAACAGCAACGAGCTACGTGGTGGATCCTCTCCTCCGTGGCAACAAATTGCCGGGCCGGGCCGGGCCGGGGGAAACTGTACGTCATCGCAACATGTGACATAACGGACCGATCACTAGAGCGAACGCGCATGTGCGCGGCACGTGTTGCAGACCTGTCGCCAACATGTCTCACAGCACAATGCGTCGGTCACATGATGCAATGTGGCAGACGCAGGAGTATAAAAGAAGTAGGCTGAGATGAAATTTGGCCGCCCTGCGATCATGTCACACGCATGAGGGCCGATTAGTGGGCCGGACTAAAATCCACTCCTGGCTTTGCTTAGTCCGCCCCTTTTTTCAAGCGTGACACCCTCCGCCCAAAAATGGGCGTCCAGCGGAGGATGGACTGGCCAGCTCTGAGTTGCGGGTCTCCACGTTATGACATTTTGCATTTTTTGCAAAGAAAGAGGTCACTCAGATGCAATTTTTAAAACGTATTTACATTAAAACCTTTTTTGCCCCTAACAATGCCGAATGTAGCTCGCTACAAAGTAGCGTCCCAGAACCTTTTTCAGTCTCTTTTCTTGTCACACGAGGCAAGTTTGCAAGTTTGTACGGTATTCTTCAACACGCAGCAGTGCAGCCTTTGGAAGCCCGTTTGCTACGTGTTTGGGAGACGCAGAGAGCTGGTGCCGCTGTCCCGCGGGGATAGCGCCTGTTGTCCGTTGCCATCGATGGTGGGAGTCAGTCTCCAAACAAACAACAGAGAGACAATCGTCATCACACTGCATAGATCGCATTTCTCTCATCGGGCAGCCCACTTCGCCCTCATGTATGCGCACTCCAACAGCAAATGGCTGCTGAATGTTTAGTGTGAGGCTGGACTCGGACGTGATGTGTTCGGTAATTTCATTGGTCAGATGTCAAAAAAAGTCAGTGTGGACTTTGGTCCACTGAAAATGACATCACAAACGCTCAGATAACGACCAATCATGGCTTAGCGTAAGAAAACAGGTGAGCTATCATTTTCAGTGACCAGAAGTGACAAAATGGCCGCCCCGAGAGAGGGCTAAAAACGGGTGGATTAACTCTCATTCCACAAATGCAACATTGATCAGAATACCTTGTTTAAACTAGTGGGTTTGCATAGAACATATTCTTAAAAAAAATATGTTTGGGTTGACTTCCACTTTAATAATCATTTGTAAAGAGAGAGTTAAGTCAGGATTCTATATCAAATTAAAAAATAACATCTATTTAAAAAACAAAGTAAAAAAAAAAAGTAAAATCCCCATATTATACGTGCCAAATGTCAGTCACTGACCTTAGTGGAAAATTTTAAGGGAAAATGGCCTTTTGCCACTTACGTGTGTCAGTCACAGCTAAAAGAAGTCAGTCAACAGAAGATAAACGGTTTTTATATTATGATTTGCGGTTTTGTCTAGATTGTATTTGGTTTTGTTTAATGTCTTTCTTTTGGTTTGTTTCATGTCTCGTTAGGGTTTTGTGTCCACCTTTTCTCGGTAGTCTCGTCCTACTCGTGTCTTGGACTTCAGTTGCGGCAATTTAGTTTTTCAGTTTTTTGGTTTGTTTGGGGTTTTTTTTTGCGGGGGGGGGGGGGGCGGGTTCAAAGTGCCTTGTTTTCTTTTTTACTCAAATTAAATACTTTTTGAGAGCAGTCCTACCTTGCGTCCATGCAATTGGGTCCTCTACCCTGCCAGTCCGTAACACTTTGATTCCAAATTTGTATTAACGGTTTGAGCCTTAACTGGATGTACAGCATGCACAATCATGTGGATTCATGTTTAATTTCGTCTGGCTGCGTGCCTGTATGACTTGGAGAGTGTGTATTTGTGTTTTCCAGGCGCCTTGTGAGCCTATTTACAGTAATGTCCCACAGGGCAAGGCGGCTGCCCTATGGAAAGTAAACCCAAAGTGCACGAGTAATTAAAAAAAAATCCGGAGCAAGAGTCCTCCTGGTCATGCTGCCTTATCTCCATCATGATATGTTAATATTTTTCATTCATAGCGACAAGACTCCTTCCATCCATCGTCCAACTGTGCAAAAAATGCTGTTTTTGATTAAACATGGTGTTCGGCAACAGGATGAAAGGGGGTTTATCCAAGCTCGTTTCTGTGTCTCCTCGGGGAAGAGGTGCGCTAGCGACAGCCCCTGTATCAATTACCCCACCCCGCTGACACTACAACAGCGTCTTTATATAGAAGCCAGCAGTGCATGTGTGCAGTGCATGGTGAGTATTGAAATGGAAGAAAATAAGGAGATGAATTGAAAAAAATACAGAGGTTGAACTGAGAGGGGAAGGAAGGGAAGGGTGAGTGGAAAAAAGAAGCTGACAGAGTGCTGCAAAATCAATAATTCAAAGGTCATGGAGAGACAGAGAGGAAAGAGGAGTGCCATAATGTTTCATAATCCTTTATTAACTTGCGTCTTCTGGCCTCCTGCTTTTTCATACTGCAAGGTCGCATTTGGTGGTTTTAAAATGTTTGAATGGTTTTATTGCACAATTATATGAAACCGTATCATACATTTCATATTTTTGAGAATATTTTAGGCTTTACATCTGCACATGGGACAGCACAGAAGACTTAGTGACTTAGTATTTAGTGTACAGCTTCTATTACAACGTACATTTACTGTCCCCTCAAAACAGCTCACTGTGCAGCCATATGTTGATACGCTGGCAGATTTTTATTTTATTTTATTTAATTTTGTGTCGGGCGGCACGGTGGCCGACTGGTTAGCACGTCCGCCTCACAGTTCAGAGGTCGTGGTTTCGATCCCGGCTCTGGCCTCCCTGTGTGGAGTTTGCATGTTCTCCCCGTGCCTGCGCGGGGTTTTCTCCGGGTACTCCGGTTTCCTACCACATTCCAAAAACATGCACGGTAGGTTGATTGGACTCTCTAAATTGCCCCTAGGTGTGATTGTGAGTGCGGATGTTTGTCTCTGTGCGCCCTGCGATTGGCTGGCAACCAATTCAGGGTGTCCCCCGCCTACTGCCCGAAGACAGCTGGGATAGGCTCCAGCACGCCCCGCGACCCTTGTGAGGATAAGTGGTATCAATAATGGATGGATGGATAGATAATTTTGTGCCTTAAACATCTCCTCATGATGCTGGTCACCTCTGCTAAAATCGGCTACATCCTTGTTTAAACAGATCATTCACTTCCACCCCTGAAATGAAATTATTAATAAATATAATTAGTATCTGGTTCTGTTTAGGGTTAGGGTTTCTGAAAAAACTGCAAAAGAAATTACTTGGGCCATTGTTTTAGGAAGGTGACAATATACTGTATCGTATCACTCCCAAACTTAACCGAATCGTATTGAACCGTTCCAGCTTTTAAAGTTAAAAAAAAATAATAATAATATATGATCAAACTGAAATGCAACACGTGTATCTAAATATGTATCGAACTGGCCACTTGCCAGAGATTCCCATTCCTACTCTGAATGTGAACCAAGATGTGTGATGTTTTGGATCATGAGCCATTACTGCTTTGACTGTGACATACTTGCCGAGACTAAGACAATGTTTTGTTTTGTTTTTTATCAGATTTTATAATCATTTACGAGACACTCCGCTATTGTCAGTGGGGGGATCATGAAGTCAGTGTTTCAAATGATGTTCTTTCGCTGTGGCAAAGGTCTGGCCTCATCCTGCTCACAGCAGGATGAAAACATAATTATGTTCAGCCGCGGCGCAAAATATCACCACTTGTAATCGTCTCTGAGCCTCAATTTAACCAAGACCTTTGCTCCCGCTCTCCGTCCTCCCTCGTGTTTGTATCATCACTGAAATGGGGACTCCACAGCAGGCTTGTGGCAAGCACTGATTGACTTTGACTGTGTTTATGGCCTTCACGTGCCTCTACGTGCACCCTAAAATATCATGTATATTCGGAGGTTGGCCATTACAGTAGCGTATGCATTCTGTGTGTTTGCCTGTCTGTTTATTTACAGTATCTCAGGGATGGGCAACTTTAATGCCAAAGGGCAAAATGGAATGACAAAAATACCATTTTAAATATGGACAAAATATGAGCATATGTGCGAAATAGGTGCTCTTAATAGATTTCATTTTTGCTAAAACAGTTGTCAATGCATATATAAAAGATCCACTATCTTAACCCAACAACAATGGGTTTGAAATGAACAACAAATAACCACAAAAAGGCCTACTGTGATTTTTTTGTCCGGTGCAAAGGGCTCTCTTGAAAAAAGAAAATTGCATGCAATTATGGCACAAAACTGCTGAACAAGAAACCAACATTGTGTGCATTTTTTCACAAAACATACTCAAAAATGTTATATTATTGAGGTACTATGTTGGTCCTCAAGACCAAATCCGCAAAATTATTAGGTCTCCACACGTATTATAGGGCAGTAAAAGACACAGTGTAAGTGCAACTAAGCCATGTCTGCCAGCTAGTGGTGAAAGGTGATATTACAAATTAAAACTAGAGTCGACTCCTGCATACTCATGGTTCGCTGCAGGCGGATTTGCATATTTGCAGATTTTTTTTTTCTGTGTTTTTTTTATATTTTGGGTATTTTGCAGTTTTTCCTGGATTTACCCCTCATTTATCCCTCATGTTTGAAGTTTGCAGTCGAAATTGCTGATGGAAGCATGTTTAAAATCAGAGGCAGCCTATAGACCTTGTGCTATTTTTCCCCCAGGGAAAAAAAAGGCGAATGACGGACGACGGAAGGGTACCCACGCTGCTGACGGATGACGAATAACGGACGCTCAATTTTTAGTAAAATGCCCAGCTCTGGTACCAAAGGTAGAATAGCCGCGTGCTATACAAGTGACAGCCCATTTACCAATTGCCCCGGCATGAAAATGAAAATGCGGGCCACCAGTTGCCCATCAATGATCAGTCTATATTCAATCAACATCATCTTTTTACTCTTGAAATGTGGCTCCGTATGGGCTGTAATTTGTTGAGAATAACGAAACTAAAGAATAACGAAATAACGAAAGACCAGCGACCAAAAGAAAAAGTGAGAACTCCTGTGTGCACTCTATACAACACCCTGGACAGTTTGTGGTGGGTTGACATAATGAGATGAAAATTTACGTGGAAGTCGCTTCAATAATGTCATTTATAATTCTTCAGCACAGTACAGCGGTCCCCAACCTTTTTTTTCACGACGGGCCGGTTTCATGTAAGACATATATCTACATACAGGCTTAGGACCACATAAAAGTAAATAATTAAAAATTCAACTCACCATTACGCTGCTGTTGTTTTCTTTAGTGAGGGTCTTGCACATGTTTCTCTTCAACACACCATCTGATAACATCTTGTATTCCATAGCATAACATGTTGTAAGATGGGAGTTGATAGGCATTTCTAGTGTTACAGTTTTTTTCACTGTCATAGTGTTGTGTGTTGCAACAAATATCTCATGATGAAAAAAGTTCTTGTTAACTCACAATGGTTGTTATCTTCATATTGTTGCCCTGGTTCCTCATTGACAGAATCTTTTAAGGCGAGCGGAGATCAGAATAGCCGCAGCTTGCGAGGCTAACGGCTATTGTCATCCACCGCCCGTTTATTTCTTACTCAGACCAGCACAGTCATATGAAGACTGTCACCTTGTGGTTGGATATTTTGCTGCTTTACAGAAATCTTACGCTAGGTTCACACCGCAGGTCTTAATGCTCAATTCGGATTTTATTTTAAAATCCGATGTTTTGGGGTAAGCGTTAATGTTACATTTTAAATGCAACCTCGGTCTTGCCTGCTGTATGCACACATGCGTCAGCCCATAAGTCGACGTCACTCCTGATGTCTTTGCAGAAGTAAATGTGGTCCAGCGTGTCGCGTCGGATCATTTATACAGTCAAGCGATCAGATAGGAGGTAGAAACAAATACAATCAATGTCGAATATATGCAACCTGGCCGTTCAGACCGCGAACGCATTGGAAAAGATCGGATACGTATCCGATATAGGACCATATACAAAAGCGACCCAGGTCACATTTGGAAAAAATCGGAATTGAGCCGTTCAGACCAGACCCACCCGTGACTCCGTCCCTGGTTCAGACTGTCATAAAAAAATCAGATACAGGTCGCATATGGGCAAAAAAATCTGATCTGGGTCACATTTGCCTGCGGCGTGAACCTAGCCTTACAGTCTGCCGATGGCATTAGATGGACTAGTCGATTGGTAGACAAAATGCCCAAAATGCGTGATTAGCGGTTAGTCAACGTCAAGCGTTAATGGGTAAGGCCGACTTGTAATGTGGCCTAGAGACCCAAATGGTTCAACGCCTATTTCTTGGGGACCATGGCATTTCAAATAGAAATTGTGAATGAATTTTATTTTTCTTGTGCTGCACATTTATGTAACTGAGCAGATTTCTCAGAGCCACACATGGTTATTGATGCTGCCACTTTTAACCTCCTACACTCTATCACCCACTCACCATATGAGCCTCCTTCAAGGATAAAAAGGGGGGTAGACCGCTCACTTCCTCTGTCTGGACAGCAGATTTTCCCACACACAAACACAGCGATGTAGATCTTAAACACAGACATGGTTCAACATGGAGACTGCACTGAGCCTTAGGTCTACTGTATGTCTGAATTTCCTTTATTTGACATGTGGTTGAATGGAGGCACTCAGTTTATTGACAGAAAATGAGGAGGAAAGAACTTCCGGCGATTGACAAAGCAGCAAATGTCTGTCGTGTTTTATATTCACCAGTTGGCTTCCTTAAGGTCTTAAATCTAACTTTTCAAAACGAGAGTCTCCAGAGAGCCAAAAAGGCCCATGCCTATCACAGATGAATTATTGGAGTCGCTGTGACAGCCAGGTCACAGAGCCCCTCCTTCTTCCCTTAAGCCCTTTGAGGCAATAAAGCCAAAGAGGTGAGAGTTTGACACCGGCTTGACCCTCACAATGAACCCTTGTTGTGGTATGTCAGAGAGGAGGTCAGGTTTTATTCACGGCACCTGCACTAGTCAGAGCAACTTGATGCCCATCTGGAGGAATGTGCCACACACAGCTGGCATATTGTGACGTTTTCATCAGACTGTTGACTCTTGGCGATGAATGCAAACAGCTGGCGATGTAACATCATGAATATGGATGCGATTGTGCTGAAGGTGCAGCCTCGGAGCTCGGTATGAAGACTCCTTGAGCACTGTGGAGGGCCCAAGTCGTCTGTGAGCTGATGAAATGTCCATCTGTCAGATTCCCACTCATAGCTTGGCCTTGTGTCACGAACAATAGGGCCTGAGAGACAGCTGACATGGTTGACTGCTCTCAGTGTTGGATGCAATTTAGGTGAAAGCTTGGGAAAGTTATGAAACAAAAATTCTATGATTTTCGATGGGACATTTCGCTCCCTTGTGCGAAGCCACAACATGAATCATAGTGCAGCAAAAAACGAAAAAAAATGTCTATAACTTTTAAGAATATTTCCTTTTAAATGATTATATTAAAAGGTATTTAGGTTAAATGAGTCAACTGGATCCAGTTGACTCGTACAAATATCAACAGGCCCACTTTTAAACAATGTACTTAAAGTTATGGCATTTAATGCTGCTGTTGGTGCGTTAACCAGAACGATAACATTTTCCTACTGATTTAAGCGCCTAGTTATTAGCAAGCTTAGCCAGCTAAGCTAACGGGCTAACTGCGCACTCCTGTTTACAATGTTTGTAAAGGGCTATTGCTTTTAACTTTTGAGTGATTGTAAACATAAATCATAAATGGAGAGCACGTCTTCTTAACTGGAACAGTGCTGCTGCTCCAAACAGTTGTTTTAGTTGATAAAAAGAAACATGCTAAGAGCAGGAGAGAAATTCCACTGACTTGGATTTTTTGGTTTGTTTGTTTTGTTTTTATGCCTTTTCGCTGTAGAACATTTAAGTCCCCTGTTTTACACAACATATTTATTTATTGTGATTTGGGCTATTTGGAATGTTTTGTTACATTTGTTTAGCTATGAGCGCAGAAATGATAAACCTGAAATATTAAACATACTACTATATCAGTGGTCGTTATTATTATCATTGTGACAGCAATAAGAAAAAAAAAAATGACCCAAACACAGCCGAATTCAGTCAAAGCAAAAGAAAACTTTTAGGCAATGATACCAGTGGTGCACATAAGCTGCCTGGAGGTTAATAAATGACCAGCAGCGAAGCCAAGGATGTGAGATAGATGAAGTGGAGGCGAATCAATCACAGAGGATAGGTTTTAAAAGTTCCCCCATGTGGACATGGTGTTTGATTTAGACCACAAAGGCAGCTTAAAGGTGCAGGACTTGGCACTCGCTGTGTGATTTGTTGCCACGGGCACAGACAGACACACTGGCCTTAAGGTTTTCTCTGAAAGAACTTCACATAAATATCTGCAAATTCTGAAGAGCCATTTTACTTCGAAAATGAATTTATAAGCAAGACTTACCGAGCAAATGTAAGCATTTTCTTTTGTAAAACAATAAAATAACGTGTAACTAAAAAACAAAGGACTTGCTTATAAACATTTTTGTAACTATAGTAACTCTTTTTTTAAGTGTCATTATTTTTCTTGCGTTTTATGGAGATCAAATATGGTGCCTTTGTAGTACCTTTTTTAGGGTACCTGTGGCCATTTCAGTCTGGATATTGACGGTGGTGCCTGGGGTCAAAGCATGATGAAAAGAAATAAAGAATCTAGAGCTAAAATCTTCAGGAGCTGATATCAGCCTAGCTGGCAGCAGACAGAGTGTACAAATGACCTTGCAATCATGCAAATCAAACTGCCTGTGACCATGAAACCACACTTCTTTGCGTATTCTCTTTTTCCTGTTTAGTGTCTAGACTGCAGACTGCATGTGCCATTAACAACTGGCCATTGCAGGAAATAGGCATTTAATTAGTTGTTCTACTTGTTCCATTTCTATTAGTGGAGTAAATGTCATTGCCCATGTGGTTTTAGTAGAAGGGAAGTTTACAGACTAAATGATTTGCTAATAATTGTTTTCTTTTTCAGTTTCATTAACCTCCAGGGAATTAACCCAACATGACATTTGTGGATATGTTGAAGCTATCAGTCTTGCTGCCTAATGTGCAAAAAGATTAAATTAAGACTCCCAATACTATCTATTTCCATTCTTTCCACACATCATGGAATGTTGACGCACGCTTAAACATGAATGATGCATTGCCGATGTATATTCACATAGTAATATAACATCTTTTAATGTTAGATGTGTCAGTGGTGTGTATGGCCTCCATGTGACCGTGTGCATTCCCTTCAACACCTGTCTTTAGCCCTTGATCAAGTCCTCAGATAGCTTCTTGACAGTCTTTGGGGCCACAAGGCAATCATAAGAATGATCTGATTTCTCATGGTTAGTCATGTATCTGATCCTTATAAATTATGTCCTGGTCGACTGGCACTGGCATCTCATCCACACTCTTGACACTTCCGTGGGAGTGAGCGCAAATCATGAAAATAGTCCTACACCCTCACAGTGGGTGTGAGGTATCTTGAAGGAAGTCGCACCTCTCTGATCCTTCTCTGATGACTCACACCGATCCTTCAAGACCTCCTGTTGCCAGGGCCCATTGTGTCCCCATAGGAATGATAATGGGCACTCTATCCATTCTCTCCCCTCCCCTGCATCTGTGTGGATGGGGTGGGGGGATGCTTTCACTTATCCGGGCTACTTCATGTCTTGCCAGAGTGGAAACAAACACACTATTGTCTTCTCAGCTCTATCCTGATGGCCACAGACTGGTGCTATGCACTCCTCACTTAATTGTGGCAACACACAAATGCGTCTATTCTCGATTATTTCTCTGTGATCGTAGCCATTCAAGATGAGGTCTAACAACTGACCTTTATTTATGAATTATTTATACAGTGTATCATTATGTGCACATTGAGAAGTTATATTATTGTGAGCATCTTTGGTATGTAAAGGATCTTTCAATAGAAGTCACATCGGGTTCCCATATGCCGGAATGGTAATATTAAAAATAAAAATAAAAATAAAAATTAATTTAAAAAGATGCCGTTTCCTTCCAAGATTGATGAGTGTTAAATAATCGGACTTGGAAGTTTGGTTTGTTGCACTTCTGTTCAGCTACCTTAAAATATCCTCTGATGTATAGCACGACATCGCAACATTTTTTGTATGTCCTTATAATTCATTTTCCGGTGTATTCACGGCGTTCTCGCTCGTCACATGAGCATGATCACCGGTAGCGTGTCTATTTAGCCTCCCGGCGTCTGTGTGACACCTGGAGGCATTTGTTGGTCGCCGCCCTCGTTGGTCTTCGTTTAGCGTCTCAGCCAAACCAGCCGCATGCGCTCCCACAATAACAGTAATGACGTCACTGGATAGCCACTGACTCGTGTTGCCTTCAGGCACACCGTGTTTCCTCCGATTTTTGAGTGACTCTATGCAAGCCTAAACCACAGAAAGGAGCTGATGGTGAGGTGGAATTTTTTATTGTCATAGAACAATAAAAAGATACACTTTATACATTTTAAGGAGCTGTGACCACTTGAGGATCGATATGTGCCCTGGCATTTGTATAGAGTAAAATTATAGAAGAGGTAAAATGATGAAGATGCGCATTTCTTTTTGTAACACGACTGGCTCCAACATGTGTGGCAGTTATTGCTATAATTAATTCCACATTTCCCAGGTGCAAATTAAAATCATTATTTTAATGACTTAGATGATGATGATGATGTTTCATACATTTTGGTTTATTATGATTCATCAAGGTGTCATACAGAACCATCAATGATATTATTGTTCCGGCCTTGCGCTAATTGAACAAATATGTCCATATTGATATTACCTAATTAAAATACATTTAATACTTACCTTACACTATCATGTAAAATCGTGTTCTTCTTGTTTGGTTTGTCTTTCTGTTTAAACGGACCGGCCTATAGGCGATTACTATTTGTTCAGGCCGGACAAAATGGCGGATAGATGAACGGCGGAAGGGTACCCCGGTTGTTGGTGGAAGGTGATAAACGGACCCCAAATTTTTGGTAAAATGCTCAGCTCTGTATATATACACAAGGAGTGCAACAAAGCATGCTGGGAAGTGCGCAGAAGCACCATCTAAGTAATAATATATTACCCTTTCGTTAGTTTGGCCCTGGCTAATGACATTAGTTTTATACTGTTTGAATGAAACAGCAGTTCATTAATAAAAGCTTGATTTCAAGAGGTGGGTCTACCTGCTTGGTGTGTTAAGTGACAACCTTTCAAATTTAATAGCCTTCAAATTGTATGACATGAGGAGGAAACATTTGGTAAAAATACTTTTACTCACAAAGTACATTTCAGAGCCCGTACTTTTTTACTATCACTTGAGTAATTATTTGATTGAGTACTTTTACTTTTACCAAAGTAATTTTTCATACAAGTAATTGTACTTTTACTCAAGTACAGAATGTCAATACTTTTCCCATCTTTGCCTGTATGCGGCCCCCACACTTTGTAAATAAAAGAGGGAAATTATTTTACGTGCAATGAAGTTTTGTTGTTGTTGTAAAATGTATCAAAACAGGTTTTGTATATAACTGAATAAAACTATTTTTGTATATAGGTACATTTCAGAGTCTGTACAGTTTTACTTTTAATTGCAGTGCTACTTTTAGCAGGCTATTCAGAATCTCTCCCTACCCACTAAGTCCCCCATAGAATACAGTATAGTGAGTGAGTTTGCCATTTTGTCGTGCTTTTCGAATGTAGTGAGGATGGTTTATCCCTTGTCTAGTGCCTGCAATGCATTCCACAGTGCATCTTGAAAAGTAATGAACAACTGATCTGACTACCTGTCCATTTGAACTCACAAATTTTAGGGGTACTGCATTTCATTGTAGTGGTGCTTCGGTACCCCCAAAAAATAGGCGAGCATTACCAATATGTTGCACCAATTTAACATAGTTCAAGTATAAAAACACACAGCAACACAGATCGACATACAAAGCTTTGTTTGTATTATAGTGTAAGTATATAGTAAATACACAAATTTTAAAACAGCATGTTATCATCATTTTATTTATTTGTTCAATATTTATTGATGAATGTCCGCCAACTGACTTTGCTCTGGTACGATGTAATTATGGGACAGCGATTACATTTTTGACGAGGCATGAATAGTGTTTGAATTTTTTTAATTGACTGATGTTTTAACTATGCTTACATACTTTTGCTGTCTTTGGATTATGTTAATATTTCAGCTGTTTTCATTCAGTATTATTTAGTACAAACTAAAGGGTACGGATATGCAGAGAAAGAAAGAAAATATTACGTGTATTGGCAAGTACGTTATTACGGCATACATACGAGGGGGGTGTGACCTGCTTATTTTTTTTCACCTGCCAAAAGAATTGAAACGCTAACGTCCCACAGATTCCAACCGTCTTTGAACGCACCAAAATGCAAACCTGCGAGGGAAGCGGCGATTGAGGGGATTGCAGACGGCCATTTTAGAGCTACCGTCAACACCGCGGATTTATCCATTGATTTTTTTTCTTTCTTTTTCTCGTTAGCAAAGCCCTCCGCCCGACTGACGAGAGAAATACAACGAGAACTAGAAGGAGAAGTGCGTGTGTGTTCAAGTTTGTCGCGGCTGAACTCGAAGTCGGGATGCGCTTCCGAAGGAATAAACTCTTGGCATCCGCCGTCGTACTGGTGCTGGCGCTGGTGTGCGCGCTGGATGCGGCTAAAGGTAACTAAGCTGGGATTTATACGCCACAACGTTTGCTCTGTGTGGACATTTTTTTAAATGACAGTGGTGATACCCGGCGGTTCTCTCGAGTCGCCAGGCTGGTTGCTTAACTGGTGAAGGTTTCAGTAAGGAGGGATGCGTGCGGAGGAGGAACCTGTTCAGGGCTGCTCAGCTGCCTGAGTCGCAGCAAGTGCAAACAGCGATGCTGGATTCAAAGCACTCGTTCACGGCCTTTCCCACCACTAAAAACACCACGTATGTCCCCTATTGCGCTTTCAAACATTTGGGGCCGAATTTTGTTGTTTTTCTTGTTAATTAAGGCAACGAAAAGACATTTTCTGTCTTTTGCTATCCGTCTATTTTTAGCCGTCTACTGCACCGCGTCGTGTTTTAGCTGCTGTAAATAAATAATGAGCTCGCCTTTTTCTCCTTTAAATCCTCTCATTTGTTTACCGGTTTAAATACATTTATACACATGCAACATGCACTAACGCACATTAAACGTGGAGTGATTTCGTTTTGAGGTTTAAACTGAATAAAAACCTCCATATTTATTATTGTCATTAGCAGGCCTTGTGCTGACTACGCATTGCAGATCCATCTTGGATAATGAAGACGAATGGGATCATTGAGGAAAAAAAACAATTGGTTCCGGTCGTAGTGTCGTGAGAATTCCCTAATCAAGGCAGAACGTCATTCAGGGTTGATGGGCTTGCAGGTCTGTATGTATTTGCTGCAGGCGGTGCACCTCGCTCCTGCTGTCCCACAGCTCAGACGCGATCACCGGGCTGTTCGTGTGAAACCGTGGAAGTCAACCCACCCAGCGAGTTTTGGAGTTGACTGCGCATCAGCGTGTCATGGAGAGTAAAGCTTGAGATCTTCTTGAGGCGAAGAAGAGACAAAGTAGAATGTCAAACACCATGGCGAAATAATCAATGCTGTGTTGGTTTTGGATGGTCATTTACACCTGTCTTGAACCACTTTTACACTACCTGTTCATGTTGGGCTTTATTCACCCCCCCCCCCCTATATAATCAGTACGGCCACAGATACTCAGTTATTCCGGTATTGTACTGGCTTCAGAGGTGGAATTTCAACTACTCTAAACCCCCCGCCTAGTCACTGTTCTTATGCTCTTTCTGAAATGTCTTATAAGGCCACAAGAGGCTGCCAAAGCCCGTTTATGTAGGAAAATAGTAGGCTACAATATGTGTCAAGGGAGTAGGTTGAAATGATACATCTTGACTGAGAGACAAGCTTTGTATGTTGGGGGAGCTAAGTTCAGTCTGGGTTGCTAGTGGAAGTTACAGAGATTCTTCACCTCATGTGCATGTACACACGCTCTTGCAGCCCATAAAAAATCTATACACCATTTATTTTTAAGCAAAATGTAAGAAAGGTTTAAAATGCTATTTAACTTGTTTTGGGATCATAGTTTAAACAGTATGGTTTTAATGAACATTTTTCAGTTGTGGTTATTTGCTATTCATGGCAGGAGTCAGTATCTTTATTATTACTGTATAACGGAGTCAGAATGAGACACTCACTGTAGGGCTGTGCAATTAATCGAAATTCAATTACGATTATTACACTCCATAATTACAAAATTGGCATAATCGTAAAAATGGTGGATTGCGTCCTTGACGCAGGAGACCACCGTTCAAATCCCAGTCATGAATGCTAATATCTGAATGGGCAGAGCCGGGCATTTTACAAAAAAAATGCAATCCATTTATCGCCTTCTGCCTACAGCCGGACCAAATAGTATTTGCCTATCGGTTGGTCCATCTATCATTTTAAACGTGCTTCCGTCTGCGCTTCCATCTACCGAAATGTTTACTATATATGAAGGTGAAAGGGTTGACGTTAAACTGGTCTTTTGGGCGTCCGCACAAGTTGACCCATCATTCACATTTATCCCTCTGAGTGTATGGCTTCAGTAAACAAATAAAGAATACATCCTTCATGTGTGGACGATCGATCGTAGTGTTTGGAGTTGTTTCTGCAAGTTCCATAGCAACAGTGCTTACCCGGCGTGTGTCTTTCTGAGATAACGGGCAGAATACAAGCAGCACTAACAGGAGTCGTCTGTGACTTGTCTACAGTCTAGGTTGTGACCCGCTGGATGTGACGTCCAAAAACTTGCCTGATGTAAAATACACGAATCAAGCAGCAAAGTTACCTGCATCAAAAGAAACAATAATCATCAATGTCAGGTTATAGACGATTACGTAGACGGGCGAAAATCCACTTCTGCTTATGCTTTATCCGTCCTTTTAAAAAAAAAATCCCGTTTAGCGCTAGCAAAATGCGTGTCCGTCATAGGCGGATAGACGGACCGGTCCGTCGGTTAGGCGGAATGCCCAGCTCTGTTAATGGGTATGCTGGACCCTAATTCCAAGACGCTACCGATAGCAAACCTGGATCGAAATGAGTGGGATACATCAGGGAGGGCATCCGGTGTAAAGTCTCTGCCAAACATACAATCGCTGTGGCGACACCTGACGAGACAAGCCCCTCGCAGGGAAAGTCTCACTGACAGCAGTGTGAACTTTCCACCAAGAAAGGGTGCTAGTAGACTGTCAAAAGGTCATGCGTGGTTTCGGTGGAGTATGATGGACTTATTTGGCCTGGAAATGTCTGTGTGGATGGCGGACAATGGTGCGGGCAATATACCTTGGGGCAAAAATTTTGCATTGACATGTTTTTGTGATGGGCGGCACGGTGTTCGACTGGTTAGCACGTCAGCCTCACAGTTCAGAGGTCGTGGGTTCGATCCCGGCTCCGGCCTCCCTGTGTGGAGTTACTCCGGGTACTCCGGTTTCCTCCCACATTCCAAAAACATACATGGTAAGTTGATTGGACTCTCTAAATTGCCCCTAGGTGTGATTGTGAGTGCGGCTATTTGTCTCTGTGTGCCCTGTGATTGGCTGGCAACCAATTCAGGGTGTCCCCCACCTACTGCCCGAAGACAGCTGCGATAGGCTCCAGCACGCCCCGCGACCCTTGTGAGGATTAGCGTTATCGATAATGGATGGATGGATGGATATTTTTGTGATCGATTATGTGTTAGCATTAAGCTAGCCCTAGTAAGTAAATGTAGCCTTGCCAGAGAAGTATACAAGCACTATTGTGATAACTGTAACAATGTCATCTACAAAAGCGTTCATTATATGATTGCTGGGTCCAAAAGAACACAATCATGTAAACAAGCCAAACACCAACTAGAAGGATCCGTTATCGGTTTTCATTCCAAAACCGTTTCATGGCTGTTTACCTCCAAGCCAGGGCAGTTTTTGTGAGCTGCATCTGCTGGCTTCCCCGCACTTATCAGCCAAAGCGAAGTGTGAAATCACCATCTGGGTGAAGGTTTGTGTTGTATCAGCCCAGGTTTGTGTTCTATCAGCATGCTGTTGCTTCGGAATCTCCAGCTACTGTCTTATCACCCCAGAAGCGCACTCGGGTTGACCTCGGTCATGTTCAGGTCTTGGATAATAATGATGAGGAAGCTTTTGTCATAGATGACATAACAATGTGCATGTTTTTTTGTGTTTTTTTGCAAACCACAAGTTTTATCAACAGTTGCAGTAGCAACCTCTCACCATCTCATGATTAAATTCAATTATGATTAAATGATCAAAAGGGGTTTAATTTAATTCAATTGCTGCATAATGTCGCAATGGGCTTCCTCACGTATATTATCTCTCCAAATTATTGTACTTTTGTTTCTGTAGTGTATTTAAGGTACTACAGTAATTTGAAATTGAGGTTGTCAGGAAGGACGATTGTACATTCAAAGAAATTCACCACATTTCACATAACTCGCTCGCACTGCAGCACTCTTTCTTTCTATGCCGCATTGACTGGCCAGCAGCACTACCGCACTTCTGAATTCTCCTTTTTTCGTTTTGAAATGTATGAAACCACTCACAATTGTCTACAAATGCATCGTGACGGCAAAAAAAAAAAAAGTCATATTATCCGACAGTGTGTGCGTTTAAAAGCTGGTCATGTGGCAAGACTGTTTTAGCTCCAAATGTTTTTGATTAAGGCCCCCTCCCCTTCTGTAAACATTTACATTTATATAATACCTTCAGAGTTTACCTACTGGGGTGTCTAGATCTCATCTGTGTATTCCAGTACTGATGTGTGGCAAATATTCCACCTTTCACTCTTTCTCCCATGGTCCATTGGAAGCAGCTATGACACATGGCACGCAAAGCGCTCGCCCAGGCCACTTTAACTGGACGAGTACTTCCATTGATCCATTGAAGATTGTCCGTCAGTCACTTTCACAGGGTTGTGCAGGATCACCAAATTAACTCTATGGTCATCTGGCTGGTTTCACCTCGTTCAAAGCATTTCAGCACATTGAAATTCATCCCCACATAAGTACATTTGCTATGGGCTGTTTTTATCACATCTATCTACACCGATTGCGCTGGACTAGTTAACGATGCTGAGCAGACATTGACACTGCATCTGTCATTTTTACAAGTTATTGATAGATTTAATTGATATAATTAAAATTATACCCTTTTATTTTTGTATTCAAGTTTGAGTGTTATTTTTAATCAATAATTTGGTTTTGGGTCGGCACCTGGGATTTACGTCATGAACACGGCATGGCTCATGGTGGCGAGAAAGAGGAGATTTTTAAGACGCCAAGGCGTTCACTTGCCTAAGGAGACTTTGCAAGAAAGGAGATGCTCTGACAAGATGGTTACCGTGTAAAGCCTCTGCAAATGCTGAGTGACATGTAACAGGAAGACGACAATTTGCCGATGCATTTCAACCAGAATCGCAAACAGCAACACGTTTTGTGCACAATTTGGTGTGCACGCACGGTTAGTAAATGAGGCCCATTGGGAGCACACAGAAAAGTATTCTGCTGCCAGACCAGCTGATCTGTTTGAAAAAGATTATGCAAGCCTTTTGGCAACATTGTTTACTGTTACATACAGTTGTTTTTTTTTAATATACAGAACAATCACAGCAGCAGGTTAATTGAATGTGAAAATATGTGTTCAATCCTAATTTTTTTTTCCACAAAAGAGAATATCGATAAGTATCGTATCAAAAACCGTATCGTTACACCCCAAATGTGAGATCTTGCAGCTGATGGTGAACTTGTTCTCTGTTGTGCTGCCGAGAGGAGCGCTGGGTGCCTTCATTCAGTCCTTTAGCATCATTCCATTTCAAGAGGGCCAATGCCATTAGCAACATGACAAGATGAACCAAAAATGACTGTGTCTGTCCACATTTTGAGTCTGGTCGGAATGGACACTTCAAACTGAGTACATCACGCTAATAATTTTGAAAAACGCATGATGGGTTCCAGAGGAGTTCAGAGTTTTATATTGGCAAAATGGCCATTTGGGGAAATGTTTTTGAGTCATATCACTTAAAGAAAATGGTCTTAAAATGCTGTCAAATTAGATTAAAACAGTATAGCTTTGTTACGTCTCAACATATCTCCTTGACCTTTCCTTTCGTCTGCTACTCAGGCAACTCCTTCCATGATTGGCTGATGAGTTTCAGTTCGGAATATCCACCAATAAGATTGCACGGGCAAACTTCTGTGGGGTTCTCCAAGATGATGCATCAAAATTACAGTGAGGTTTCAAACGTTGTCAAAAATGGAACATTATTTGTGAGAAGAGCAATATGGGCAGTAGAATAGGTTATGTACTTTAGTATTGAATTCTTTTTCGTGCATTATTTTTTTTCGCGGCGTTTGGCGTGCTCATTCATTCCACAAAGATTTCTGCCAATTGTCATGTTGCTAATACCGGCCCTTGCGGTCGTTATTTTGTCCAAAAAATTATTCAATCAAAAACGTACCTTTACTACCATAAACAGTGTACCACGTGACGTCGTGTTTTGTGCGCATGCGTGTCACTTCACGGATAAGTTCCGTTCACATCAGAAGTTGCACTTGTTTTTGTAACGTTAACGCCTATGTAAAAAGATCATATTTAATAAAAAATCCAAATTGGACATCATGCCATGCAGTGTGAACACAGCTTCAGACCGTTACGGTAGAATTTGGGAAGATGACGTAACCACACTTGTTCACTTTTAGTATGATAAAAGCCTTTTCTCTTGTCGGGTGTTCAACTTTGATGGGCACAGCTGGAGGTGGCGACATGTTCGTAACATTCAAATCAATGGCAGCATGATAAATTAGCGTTTTGGTTTTTGAGGATTGGATGTGATGTGTTGATGTTGGTTTGCAACACGATATAAGGTATAATACAAACTTTAATGATTCTGTCTTTGGTAACTGAAGCAAGATGGTGTTTTTTTTGGGTTTTTTTTTTAAATCATTAGGCCGTATAAAGCTGCTCAAAGGCTGTGAGACCTCCATGGGAGAGGCCAACTGTAGATTCTCATGTTTTTGCCTTGCCATCTTTGGGATGGTAACATGTAAGTAAAAAAAAAAAAAGAAAAAGTACTCATAAGCATATCTTTGATTAACGGGAATGAGACATTTTTGCCACTTCTTGTCAAGGCTGGATCACAAAAGGCTGAGAAACCAACTGTATATGATCTGGAAGCACTTCTAGGAAAATAAATACAAACAGTACAGTAGGTTATTTGATGATATATTCCGGTAATTCTACAAGATGCCATCCAAAGAATTATTTCAAAACAGATGGTAACCATTACCAAATGTCTTGTGTCTGCATTACTTAGCCTCCCAGAAGAGCTCTGTTTTTACAAGCTGATTGATTTTTTTGGGGGGGTGGGGGGGGCGATTTCTCTTGGAACAAAGGACAGTTTTTAGTGCTGGAGTTGTGAGTCTGGATTTCTCTATAGCATATTACAATGTCCCCTGTGTTTGAAGGTCCACGACTCAAATCCTTCAAGAATGTGTACATGAGATAATCCCCAGAAAGTGCCAAACTTTTTAAACCCTTCCTGTTTGGTAAATTGCATTGCCCCAGAGTTCCTGAAGAGACTGGTCATAAGAGGAGCGGTGACTTTGCTCTCATTGGTGCTTTCTCAGGCGGAACGGAGTCAGTCAACCCTGAAGAACGGGTCATTGTGAATATTTAAGTCCACACCAGATGACTCGGAAGTTGATGTGCTGGTCCCTGCGGAAGCATTTACATTCATGTGAGGTCTTTTGTGTTCAATTGGTCATATTTGGATGTGGAAATGCAGGACAAGGGAACACTTGGACAGTTTGCCTCTTTGTTGAGCGTTTTACAAAATGAATCGGAATATCTCAAGTCTGGCTGAAGTTAAGTGTACATATGATAGAATTAATGATGTTAATTGAAAAAAAAAAATGTATTCATGTGATGGCATGTCCACATTGAGCTATTATGGGGAAACGGGCAAGAGAACATGTTACCTGCTCGGGCAGGTCGGTATCAGCCGGCCGCTCGAGACATCTCACTTCTTCACTCTCAGAGGCCCTTTTGTGCTGTTTGCACAGAGACGCGATTGAGTTGCATTCAAGGCTCTGCATCTTCCAGACCCCCAGCTTCCGCCTTCCCCCCCTCCTCAGAGGAGCTCCACGCCCGCAGTGGGTGCACCCTCTGTCGGGTGCTTGTAATTGCGTGGAAGACAAACAAATGCTGTTGCCTGGCATGGGAACTGAGAGGCGCCCCTATGTGGAGATTGGAGGTCCCCGAGGTCTTGAGGTTCCAGGCTGTTTAAATCCGCCTTGAACACTCACCACTCTGTTTTGGAGGCGGTTCGCATCAACAAGCTCAGGAGGCTGTAAGGCAAGATGGACAAATAGAGAAGTGTGCTCACTGTTTCAGACCATGAGCAGATTGTTCCTTACTTTTTCCTATGGTGTCGATTTAAGAGAGTCACTTGCGCAAGTCATAAAGCACATTTATTAATGCAAGGCAGCATTTGCATGACATCTTCACCAATTTGGCAGCAGTTTTTGTTCATTTGGATGACCTCAGCATAACCTGCAGCCGCCACCGATGGTTGGCAACCTTGAAAAGTTTGAGAATTGTGTACACTGCTCACATACTCAGTATTACACTTTATAAAAAAAAAAAAAAAAGTTTTTCTTTTTTTAAACCGTTAAAGCAAAATTTTTTCTGTTTCCCTGGTAACATCAAGGTCTGACTGATTGAGTCTCCCATTTCTTATCTATTGCTAGACATTATGGGATTAAAATGAAAACCAAGCTGGCAAAGGAACATTTCAAATGGAAACTTGTGGGTGCAAATCACCAGTTACAGTATTTGTGTCAGTTTGCAGTTAGACAGCATATTTGTTCGCTGGTGAAAAGATGCGGCATTTAAAAAAATGTTTAGTCACTAGATCTTAGTGCTGCAATTAATGATTTTTTTAAATAATTGATTAATGTGCCAATTAATCAATGAATTTGATTTTTAAAATGTTTTGACCTCCATCCCTTTATTAAAAAACAAGACATTACGTAAATCAACTGTGCAGGAAAAGTAAATTAATTATGATTCAGTTACTAGTTTGATCCACAACTTTTCGGAAAGTTGGCAAAAGTATTGATTATAGTTTTCGAAAGTAAAAGAAAATGTTTATTTTGATTCAACACAAATATAATCAATCTGCTGTCATGGAGGACAACACAAATCTGAGAATATTTACACTTGAGAAGCTGAAATTCTGAGCACTTGGACATTAAAAAAAAAAAAGTTGTCACAAAAAATTATCAATTAACTCACCTCACCTTTGTGAAAACAGTGTGCTATAGGGCAGTAAAGTTGGTCCAGGATACGCGTACCCTCTGTAAGGCGAGTTCATCACAACAGCCGCTTGTCCAATTAAACCACCATAGGCGTTTGTAAAACATTTAAGTAGGGCTCTTCATTATCGAATCATTTTAGAACCTTAACGACTCTTCGTTCGACTAATCCTGTAATCAGACTTTCCACCAAGAGAGGAAGAGCGCAAATGTCATGAGTGGTTTTAGCTAGAGCGGAATGGATTTATGTGGCTTGGAAAATGTCTGTGTGGCTGGCTTACAATGGTGCCAGCAATGCTTCGGGACTATAAAAGAAAATTCTGTTGGCCATCTTTCATGGTCGACTTGATCGATTTTTTGGGATGTATCCATGTTTTTGCAAGACAAATTAACTCCTTACGCACTTCAAACGAACTGTCAATACTGTGTGAACAACAGATCATTGTTGTTTGAGACTGGTGTTGTGGTGGCTATGAGATGTTTGTCTTCTCTGATGCACAATTACAGCCACGGGGTTGGAGGTGCTTGTGAGTAATGTCTGCCTTTCCTCTGTTTAACCTGGGCCTAAAGCGCTTTTCTTAACAGCTCCCCAAAACCTAAGGTCGCCTTTGGAATTACCCTTGAAAACCTGAAGTTCAACACTTACAAAATGATTAATATCTCAGCCCCTGTAGCAGACAGAAACATAATTCCAAAAGAATTTGTGAGCTTAGACATGTGGCTTTCACACAGGCAGAATTGATCATTTACTGTTTCAGTCGAAGATGTAAAAATAACGTGTCAGTGCAAGAGAAGCACTATTTTAATTTTTTTTTTTATTTTATTTTATTTTTTTAAATCGAGTGGTAATTACCATCCTCTATTCTGTTACAAAGACGTCAATATCGTAATTGTCTACAAACCAAATCATATCACGTTCGACTGGTTCCACTGGTCGTGCACATCGTCTATACATCACTGCCGTTACTTTAATCAGAGCTCCCGGCGATCGACGGCGTCCGCCATTAGCCTACCTACGGCTTGAAATAATTCCACGACATCCTCCGCGGTCTCGCGACCCCGTCATATGTATATTCTGATGCATCAAGTTGGCTAAGAGACGGAGAATTGGATTAAAAAAGGACTGTGACGTATCTGTGCTCCCGGTTTGAAAGGTAGAAAGACGCAACAGCGCTGTCGGCTCTAGTGGTAGAAACGCGGTTATGCGCTCCCGGGCTTAATGGGTTATCAGAGGTGTAAGTAAACCTTGGATCCCCAAAGAGAGAGTCTCGACTGATGCATAGGTGTCCTTTATTTTAGTTTCTGTCGCATCATCATTGGGTTCACCCTAGCACAGTGAAAACTGCGTGCCAGGACATACAAAACACAAAAAAAGCAAATCACCACACAATCTTCACAGTACAATCCAAATACATTTTTGCATCAATATTAAAACATCAACAAACATACCTCACTGCGCTCACCAAGATGGCTTAATGTAAAATAATCTCTTCTGCAGTCCAACGCAAGTGGCAAAGTCTCCTTCTGAGTGAAAATGAAGCATCAAGCTAGAGCCTGGTGATAAAACCTTGTGGCGCAGGCCCAAACAAATCAGCTTCCTAATTTCCCACACCTGTGTGGCTACCTTTACAGCTCAGGCTCTTGTGGCGCTATGGTGTCATTCAAAGGACAAAATTCAATCCCCAAAGTACATACACAAGACCCATTTACATATTCCAACTTCACACATCCATCCAAAGCAAAAATAGAAAACAAAAACACAAGTCATTAAATCTTTATATTCATAAAAAAGGACAACGTAGACAAAACATTTAAGTAATAAAACCTGCTTTAGTCCTGACAAAACAAAAGCATTCAAGGACTAGTGTGGTCCTTTACAACTGGTATTACATCTTTCATTTGTATTTTTTATTTTCTTAATTATTCGAGGGCCACTCCGAGTGTGGGTGCGGATGGATGCCCATGCCTGTTCTGGTAGCAAGCTCGCCATGTAAGTAATAACTTGAAAACGGGCAACTATTTCATTGCTCAATAGCAGTGGCATAGGTGGTTGAGTGCCATTAATAAAGCATAGCTTTTATCTCTCTTGCCCACCCCATCATTACACAACATCCTCTCATAGGGTGCCGGGCCGGGCATTATCTGATAATGACTGCCTGATCATCTGCTGCAGTCATGATGCTGCAATGTGGACAGCTGCTCGAGCATTTCTGCGGCTAGCGCTGCGTAACGCAGCAGCATGACAACTCTCTGGCAGTGGTATATTTGGTTTGGACTGTGGCATTTGTGAGTATCATACAGGAGCTGGACACGTGCAGTGCCCTTTAGGTGTTTGAAAGCGACCGGTGGACGTGTCCTTTTGAGTCTCAGGCTTACCATAGCCTAGCGTGGCTCTAATGGTCTTTCAGGAAGTATTTCATGATGGTTGTCGGGTCAAAGTCTTTCAGTTAGGCCTCCTTCAAAAAAGCACATTGTATTTGGGTTGCAAAGTTTCCCTGTTGTGTGTAGGAAAGTGTCGCCAGTGATGTCACACTTTGTGATGAAGTGGAGTGACCACCAATTTGTTGTTAAAGATTGGCCTTTGCAGTTGTTTTTTTAAATGCTTTGTTGTATGTATTGACAAACTGTCACACACATTTTCTTTGTGGTTGATTAGCACAGATCTTGCAGGAGAACATGGCTCTGTGGTAACTGTAAATAAAGTGGAACCTTGCATGGGGAACACCCTTTCCAGGCCCACTGGTTTGTGTGTGTATTTTTTAAATAGAATTGAAATACCAATATACAGTTTTTTGTGTGATAAGACATGATAAAACCCTAAACTAACTGCAGGCAATGTAACCATGTGACATTCTCACACAAAGGAGGTTAACCACTGCATGACAACGCTACATAAAATCAAACTGTCCACCCTTTGTCGATTGACCTACGTCAAAATGCTAGGGTTGATTCTACAATGTGCTTTGCTCTCTTTTATTATTGACATTGATTGATGTAGTGCTCATTCACATTACAAAAACAAAAGCAACTTCTAATGTGAATGGAACACGTCGACGATGTGACACTGGGGCATCACTATCTTGCTTCAGGACACAGTTAATGACATGCTCACAAGGGCTGAGTATTAATTCTGTAACCTTTGGATTGGGGCTCGACCGCTCTTCCACCTGAGTCATGCAGCGCTGATAGGCGAATGCGTTGCATGATTATATTGCAGTAAATACAAGAATAGAACCAGAACTGTCAGTTTAAAGCACATGTCAACTCAAATACATATATGTATTTTTTTACAAATATGTTATATGCAGGCCCACGTGTTGAAACACAGCATTCTGATTAATATTGTGCTTGTGGAATATGAGTTAAGCAACAAAATCCACCCATTTTGAGCCATCTCTGGGGGCGGCCTTTTTGTTATTCCTGTCGACTGAAAATGACATCACACACCCTGGCTCAGATAACGACCAATCATAGCTCAGCTTCAGAAAACAGGTGATACGTGATTGCTTGTTATCTCAGCCCTTAAGGTCTGTGATGTCATCTTCACTCGACAGAAGTGACAAAATGGCCACCCCCTGAGATGGCTAAGAACGGGCGGATCTTGCTGCTTAACTCATATTTCATATTAATATATTGCCTTCTTTCAACTAGCAGGCCACATATTCTTGAAAAAAACATGTTTAGGTTGACTCCCACTTTAAGGATAAAGTGTTTCATAGCTGTTTTATTAAGGTACTGTAGTGTTTACTCCAAATATATGAATTACATTTACCCTATTAAAGTGGCCGCAAATTGTTTCCCTACATTTATTGGGTAGATTCTAATTTGTTTTTTGCAGTGTACATTTATTGAGTACCATATTTTCCGGCCTATAAGTCGCATTTTTTTCTATAGTTTGGCTGGGGGGGTGACTTATACTCCAGTGCGACTTATATGTTTTTTTTCTTCTGTATTATGCATTTTATGGCTGGTGCAACTTGTACCCCGTTGCGACATATAGTCCGGGAAATACGGTAGATTATAGTTTTTTTTGTTGTTGTTTTTTTTTTTTTTACATTTTTTTACAAGTGTAGGTACACTACATTTTGTCGAGGTAATGCTTGTTTAAAAATAGTGTAGGTATAAATTCCTTTACTGTCTAAAATAATCAGGTAAATTTTACATGATTGTCATGAATTATATTTACCCCTGTCCAAAATTGTTATGGTATGTGTGCAGATGTTTGGCCACAAAAGGCAACGCAAATAACCAGGAAAATTATGAAATTTATCGGACTTGATGGCCAACCATTCTCGGTGGTGGAAGACACCGGATTCCGCCGTCTGCTCGCCCACTTCGAGCCTCGCTAGCTACGTGCTACCGGGACGCAAATACTTCACAGACGTAGCTCCACCAGAGAGTATATTGTAGAAAATGAAGGAAACCATTTAAGAGACTGGTATGTGTGCAGATGTTGGGCCACTTATAATTAGCATCAGAATTTCATTGCTCTGTTAAATTTTCATGATGGCTGGGTGATTTATTTTAGGACACCAAAGGCACTGTGTAGTGCCACATCTGGAGTTGAATTAGCATCACTACAAAAAGCTATGTTGAAATCCTGCACAACCAAGCCACAGTATTATCTGGGTGGAATCTGTAACTGGAATAAGATTTTTGACAATTTACACCCGAGTGACGATAAGCGGTTAGGAGAATAAATGAATGAGTAACGCTGAGAAAAATATTCACTCTTCCTCTTGCCTCCTTTCTGCTACTTGGTTGAGAGTTGACAAGCTGTCTTAATGTTTCACCACAGAAATAATACTCTATGCTGTGTTTATTCTTGACAGCTTTATGAATGTTGGAGGTTAACTTTGTGTGTCGCATCATATTTCTCCAGTTATGCTTCGTCACTGCTATGTGTGTTGTGTACAAGAGAGAGAGAGAGAGAAAGAGGATGTGAGATGTGAGCAAGAGCGGGTGGAGGACAGCAGCTCTGCAGTGACACAGCAAAGTTTGCGTGGTCACGTGGTTTGTCCGCCCTTCTGCAGAATGGACTTGATCTTACACGTTGCACCTGATGTGCATTTTCTAAAGTCCTGATTCACCAGACAGGGAGTGTGAAGTCTCCAGAAGTTGCTATTTGGTCAAATGGCCGCTTTCATTGCTTTGATTGATTGACCTTGTCAGTGAATAAATGGACACATCTACTTATCGGATTAAATGCCTTTCACTTTATTTGCGATGTAACAGTATTGCATAGCTGCTTGTCTGTTGCCATATTATAAATGTTTCGAGTGTCACACCATCTCTCTGCATCTTGATCTCCTCACCTTTTGTTGTCTCTCTCTTTCATAAAGTCCAGTTCGTGTGCTGTATGTTTGTTCTATGATATTCTGCTTTTCCCGCAATGTTACTTTAGTATGTCTCATTTTTCATGTAGAATTTGTCTGCCAGAAAGTAATACACACCAAATTTATGCGTTTCCATTTGTAAGACTCACGGTTTCCGTTTGATGATGCAATAAGGGCAACCTGTATTGAAATAACTCAATGTTTTTTTTGCTTTATATCTGCAGTACTCCTCCTGGGATTTTGTAAACTGTTACATACATGATAATCATGAAAATATACAAAGGGGAGATAACCCACAAACTGGGATATTAATTGGAAAGTGTCTTGTCTGGCGCTTCTTTAATGGAAGTACATTACAGGCATGGATGAATTTGTTTCCTAATTAAGTTAATTTAAATGAAAAAAATCCACTTCTTCTCAGATTACTAACTCAATCCTGCACAAGGAGGATTCTGTACATCTCAAAGCCCCTTTTCTAATCTCATCCACCCTAATTCCTAAAACCCCCTACCCCATTTATAATTTGCTCATGATAATAGACAACCGCATATCATGCTTTATTTCAGGCAGAATGCAAGGAATCTTTCTTTGTATGAACTCTTTATTTGTTCCAATCACGTCATTGTTTCTTCTTGGCACATGGCACATTCTTTTCGTGCCCAGCGCCAAGTCTTACACAAAGCGATGTCTAAGTGTGCACAGGGTTGGAGTTGTCTTTGTTTTGGTATTTTCATAGATGCGCAGTTAGACACGGGTGATTGCGTTGTTGTGGGAGTGAACACAGCATGCTTCTCGGCCAGTGGAAGATGCCCCTCTCATTTCCGTAAAATTCAGAACAGGGGAGGCATGCAGTCTACATGGCATAAACATAAATTGACTTGCTGTCGTCCATGCAGGAGATTGATGCGCGCAAAGTACGTTAATAAGGAACTGCAAGAAGACCACTACTTGCGGATGATGTCAAGTTTGTTGCCGCTGTGAAGTGGGCACTTGAAGGCTGCCTTCCACCTCCAATCGTGAGGTCCGTTTGTGGGAGTTGAATTGGAATTTATTAAGATGTTTTACCCGTTCAGCCCCAGTGCCATGGCTAGCATACAGCTAAGTTGACATTTATATTTTCATGTTTAGTAGTCTGATTTTATTTTCAATGGTATCATGTAGGTGGAATTAAAACCATAAAAAAACCTAAAGAGAGAGACATGTATTAAAAACAGAAGTTTGTAGCCTAAATATTTGAACAGTAGCCTTAGGTCCATCTGATAAAAGATATTTTCATGAAAGGTAAACAATTTTAAAATTCCCCTCTGTTTTTGATGTTAGGAAAAAAAGCATCAAGATCTACTGAAAGGGTTGTTTTACTTGTTAGTACTGTGCAGGGCATGTATTGTATAATTTGTAACCTAGAGCTGTGTCATGTCAGTTTTTGTTGATTATGGCGGTGCCATGTGGACAAAAACGGTAGTGTTTTGACAAAATTATTTTACTTAAAAAAAGTTAACTATTGTCTTTTTGTTAGTTACATTAAAATGGTAACATAGTCATTAGCCACAATTATAAGGCAAGATCTGCTTAATGAAAGGTGAGGTATTCTGAAACAAACAAAATATTTTTTACTTTAGTACGTTAGCCTTATATTAATATGGTATAGTTTTGTTAATAAATTAATGAAATTGAAATTTTTGACATTTTGAGCAGTTGATTAAGATAAGTTTAATAAAGTAGCACGTTGTGTGTTAGATTGGCTCACTTTATTAACAGACAAGCTAGCATCTCCGTCGGGTAACGCTAATATTGCTAATATCGCTAGCAAATGAGTAAACAAACAGATTACAAACCGTATTGGGAACCCCACCCCACCCCCGCTGACGGTGAATAGTTACTAGGCCGGGCCGCGAACGGTATAGACTTGTATGAACCGGTCTGTGGCAGAAAAAGGTTGGGGGTCACTGGTGTAGGGGGCTCACACGGCGCATTTTATCATTATATTATAGACATTTACAATATACATGAACGCATGCTACAAAACGGGGACCGATCATGGGCCCTGTGAGCTTGTGGGCCCTGGGGCGACCACTCCCTTGCCCCCGCTCAGGCTCCGCTACTGGCTGTAAGGGGGGGGGGGGGGGAAGCAATTTGATAAAACAACACAAATGGAGACATGTTTGCAAACACCAATAACATTGAGTAATTAGTCCACAGAAACTGCTTCATTTTCTATGCCCCATTCAGGTAATGATAACTGCAGGTTCAATGTTAAGCTTAGGTTTGAGCAGATTTTCCCTAAATTTCCTACGGACAGCATTTGGTGACCTCAAACAACAAGGCTATGGATTGATTCAACACTGGTTTTGCTTTTTGAAGGGTACAGGAAAAACTGGACAACTGATCTTGAAAATCCTTAAAAGTGCTTGAATTTGGCCATGGAAAAGGTGTTTCTTCTTAGGTTAACACTGTATAATATTGTCTTGCCATTTTTAGTGGGTGATTCCCATTCGTTGAGGTGCTTGCCTCATTCCAGCCCTGTGCGAGTAGTAGCAAGTAATTCGTTTTCAGTGATCGGGATATGACCAGAAATTGTATATAAATTGTATACTGTTGGGTAATTTGAATGTTTATGTATTTATGGGGCATTTGGTGTTGCTGAATATCATTAGTAAATGACATGATTTGTGATGCTTTCTTATGCATGAAATAGTTGTGGCTCAGCAATGATCAAACAAAGGGAAAAGGTTTGCTGTCTGGCAGCCAAAATGAATAAGTATACAAAATAGTAGGGATGTTCCGATGCTCATTCATTTATTCTCCTAACCGCTTATCGTCACTAGGGTATAAGTTGTCAAACATCTTATTCCAGTTACAGATTCCACCCAGATAATACTGTGGCTTGGTTGTGCAGGATTTCAACATAGCTTTTTGTAGTGATGCTAATTCAACTCCAGATGTGGCACTACACAGTGCCTTTGGTGTCCTAAAATAAATCACCCAGCCATCATGAAAATTTCACAGAGCAATGAAATTCTGATGCTAATTATAAGTGGCCAAACATCTGCACACATACCAGTCTCTTAAATGGTTTCCTTCATTTTCTACAATACACTCTCTGGTGGAGCTACGTCTGTGAAGTATTTGCGTCCCGGTAGCACGTAGCTAGCGAGGCTCGAAGTGGGCGAGCAGACGGCGGAATCCGGTGTCTTCCACCACCGAGAATGGTGAAAGTCCGATAAATTTCATTATTTTCCTGGTTATTTGCGTTGCCTTTTGCCTGTCGCGCTGATATGGGTTTGAGTTGGTCAGCATGGGCTGCGTTAGCTGCCGTTTCATTGTTGCTGCTGCTTCAATCTAGTGAGCCATGTAAACTCACCATAGTCTCCCAATTGCTTGTTCTTCAAATGTCAGATTAAGTTGGTTGTGTTGAAACTTGTGGCCATGCTCCGCCTGCGAGGTACATTTTTCATGGCATATATTACAAGACGCAAACTACATACAGCACACCGCATGAGGTGCGGGTGATCGGATTCTTTGATCGGCAATAAAAGGCGTTGATCGAATATGCCGATCACGTCATTTTTCACGAAAATCGGTCGTAATTATTATCGGTGCCCGATCGATCGGAGCATCCCTCCAAAATAGTGCTTTTATTTTGAGATCGCAGAAAGTTGCAATTGCACATGATTATAACTAACAGAGCATAAGAAGAGAAATGTTTTCCTCATGTCGAACACACATCTAAAATGTACGCATCGCCAATTATTTCTTTTATGTAATGTATATTGATAACATTTAACCAGATGGATTATTACATAACTAGAACAGTTTCCCACAATACATGAGGGGCACTTGCCCATTATGCTACCAGTACTTGTCGTTATTGTTGCAGTTGCCTCCTTTGAATCATGTGGCTTACACTATATTGACGGTGACCCTACACAATTAACCAAACCTCATAAATCAGGAAAATTAAATAGACAGTCATTCAATGCAAGACGACAGTTTGTAAAACCGCTTTATAAATAGGTCTTGCATGCACAAAGAGATTATGTAATGCTTGCGGTCTTTATCACCAAAATAGCATAATAGCTCAAGTAAAGAAGATTAATAAATACATAGATGTCCTTGTGGACCAAAAAAAAAAGTGTTCCCTCTCCCTGAGAATGTGTCCTTATGTGCTGTCAGGCTGGCTTAGCATCATATTGCGAGATCAGTGGCATAGCGGCGGCATCATCTCGCGTCTCCCCACATTGGATGTGAGAGAGTTGCCCTCCGTCGGTGTTCTTTTAGCCAACCCAAATGTGCCACTCACTGCAGCTTTTTTCTGCAGCCGTGGAGCTCACTGTAAAAGTTCCAACCACTGTTCTACACACCGACCTGAACTTCACAAAGAGCAGTTATCATTCCTGTCAAATCTGGAATGTGATGGGCCATAGCAAAGGATGTCTTACATCTGAAATATTTAATAGAAAATCTACGGTTGATTTTACATCTCATGTTAGAGGTTCTGAAAATAATGAGGACAAAATCCATGACACCATAAAAGGAATTTATGAGAAAACCCTGAATATGCATATCACTAGTGCTTAGTAGCCATTTAAATACAGGTTTTAACTGATGATGTTGATGAGTTTTAATTGAATCTAATGCTGCGCTTTTTGTGTTTGTCACAGTCAATAAGCACAAGCCTTGGATCGAGACGACTTACCACGGCATCGTGACCGAGAACGATGACAAAGTGTTGCTGGACCCCCCTTTAATTGCACTGGACAAGGATGCGCCTCTACGCTACGCAGGTGAGGAAGCAGGACTTAATGCCGATGCTGATTTTGAAACTGGATGTGCAATTAGTTGATAAGGAAATGGTTATGATGAATGAATGCATAAATTAATTTAACTTTTTAAAAGGCCATGGTCTTTCACATCCAGTTTGGAAATGTGTGATCCTATGACAGTTAGATGGCTAGGGACCATATCCTCCAATCTGAACCTATTTGATATTGAGACGAAATACCCTTTCATGTTACCCTTTCATGTTTAATGAAAGGGTACAGTATTTTGGTGGGGAGTTAATCACATTGTGCTTGACTCTGCATGTGGGTTCAAAGCACCACCGCTCTGGAGATGATTTCCCACCCTTTCACATCACATGAGAGTGTTGGGATCTTTTGTCTGCTATATTCCCTTCCCACTGAGTGCTCTCGCACCACTTGATCCGACCCATTTTTATCTCAGATTACCTCGTGTGATTTAGCAGGCCAGCTACTTCCGTCCACGTGCCTGTCGGAGCTTCCTAATGTGACTTCTTTACAACGTCAGTTGAATTGTAATGTTTCCAAGTGCAGATCTTTCCAGCAGCAAATAGGCAAACATTTTTGCACCCACTTTACAGTTACAAAGAATGTGAGGTCCAAACGCCCTTGTTACAATGCCAGGTCATTGTAAAATTCTGAAAGATTATAGCGTTACCTTCACAGAGGAAATGTGGTTAACAAAGTTATGAATCTGATTAAATCACACCCTTTTTTAGTTTGATTTCTTGAAACGAGACTATCAATACAGTTTGGTTTTCTAATCATTTGTACTGTAGTTTTTATTGAACACATGGGAAATATCTGAAATATGGACTTTTTGCATACCAAAAACATTTGAGTGTTGACTTTTTGTATCAATTGCTTGTTTTTCCCATCGCTAAACAGCTGCGCCGCCCTATCTGATGTGAATAGTCGTCATGTCCATGTGAAGTATCTCCCTGTGGACAAAGCTGGCAGGCTGACTTCACGTGGCAGCAGGGATGACTGACTATGTCATGCCGGCCGCCTTCTAGTCAGTCCATCTGTGCCAAAAAATACAGTTCACTGTCAGGGCCATTGAGGTCCAATCGCTGTCTGTCAATTCAGAAAGGAAGAGAAAATCCTACAGGAGATCACATCTCACAAAGCGCTAGCTGTAAAACAAGTCTGCTGTTCAGCGTGTCTATCCATATCTACCTGATGAGTTGAATTGTTTAAACCCAGACTTTTGGGCAACCTCTAAAATGAGTTATGTGTTCAAGAGTGACTACCGTATTTTACGACAGCACGAGGACAGGGTTTTTACTTGTTTACCTATTTGAAATGAGAAAAATTGTTCCCGCAACACATTTAGCAAGTGAATATTCTTTACAATGTTACATTTTTGCATACCGGAGCGTTAGCAGTCTTTTGTGACGGCTGATCCAGGCTGCGGTGCCGAGGAATTCATGCAGTCTTTGTGTGCTGGTCATTAGAGCTGCGGTGAACACTGAGGCTCACAATTCGGACTGCATGACTGCTCCTGGTCAGCCGCTAAAGCGACGCCCACTCAGGATTGTTTTGGTCAAGCAAAACAAAAATGACAAGACCAGCAAAGGCCCTGATATACCGTAAAAGCATATTTGTCCTTTTTAGCATTCTTACTGTCAAGATTGATACTTTGGACTTTGAACCAATATATTCTCTTTCTTTTGATGGTGCAGTTTTATATTGTGAGATCCATTCTTTCATTAAATTACCCTATAATATAATAATAAATAATCCACTTGAAAAGCTTCCTATCCAACTCCTCTCTGACTTTTCTTTCGTCCTAAATTCTCTATGCTGCATACAGTCTCACCAAAAACATCAGCTTTACAGATGCCATGTCTGCTGTGGAGGCAGTGTGTGTTGTGCTAAAGACGTTTACACATGGGGGGGGGGCGGGGGTCTGATGTCATAGTGGTAATTACTGCCAATGTGTGGGCCCATATCTGAGGAAATGCAGTATGTCAAGATGTTCTGTTACTCTGTCACGACTATTTGAAAGGCATTTGATTCTTTACTGATCTGAATATGAGCGTTTAAACATGAAAGTCAACACGCAGTGAGTTCCCTCCTGTCTTCTGTTTTCTCTGAGCTTCTAACTCTTCTTGATCTGACCCCGGTTTATCTTCTCTCCCCTCCCTGTAGAGAGTTTTGAGGTGACCCTCACTCAAGAAGGTGATCTTGGGCTCTTTCTTCTGCTTTGTGCTTCTCGTTTTTATTAACCCACTAACACAAAATGGCATCTGCACATTTACACAGAAACGCTCGCCATGCTCCGTAATCTCCCCATTTGGTTTTCTCGACTCTTATATTTTTTCCCCCTTTGCCTTAGAATAGTTTGGAGTTTTGATAACTGGATGAAGAGTTTGATGTGGGGCTTCCTAAATTAGAAATATCTGTGCATGAGGCATCCATCGCAGTTTGCAGACCCTAACAGTTTTTCAGCTATCACCAGGAAACAGAAGGCTGCTTCAAAACAGCAGTTCTTCACCCAACTGGATTTTTTTCAAAATCTAAAATTCTGAATATTATTTGAGGCACAAAGTGTTTTTGCAGTGCCTCCATGTGAAGTACCTTATGTTGACATTTCTCAAATTGTAAACTCTTCAAATGAAAGCTGCTGAGATTGTTAACTAATGCAAACTCTCTGCTGTTGTTGCATAGTGGATTTTTTTTTTTTATCCTCCACCACTAATATATCCCATTAGCATGGCTGCAGTTGTCATATGATATGGATGTCAAGCAAGTTGATATTTCTAACCCCAGTTCTCATCCATTACTTTTTGTTGAAATATGTTTATTATGCAAATTTAGTCCCCTTATTTAGTTGTGAATTAATGAGTTTTGCAAAGAAGGCTGAGGTTTAATGTACAAAAAGGCACAGAGCAGTGTGGTGACACTTAATCCTTCGCGGAGTTATGACTGAATTTACAGTATGTATTTCAGTGCAGTGAAGACACCCCCCCTCCCCTTTTGTTTTTATTTCCCTTATGTTTTGCACATTTTCCCCACAACCAGCTTCTAACCTTTGTTTATTACAGAGAGAAATTGGTCACCACTGACACTGCTCCCTAATGTTCTTATTTTGGGGTTTGCCTTTCTCTGCTACGAGTATACTTCTGTGAAATGCCTGAACACATCTTTTTGGTTTCTGCCTGCATGACTGAATGCTGACAATTATTTAAAAATGGCTTGGAAAAGACATGCTGTCTTCTGTATATTGTTGACTGTCCCACACCCCCTCCCAACTCCCCCCAAAATGCTCACCCACCTATAAAAGTGCTTTTGGGCTTCCTCCACAGACACCACCCACCCCAAACTTGAACTCCCTGGCTCCTAAAAACTGTGGCTGATCATTTTTTGCCTTAATTTTTTGAATTTTGCTGTGAAGAATGAGTTTTGAAACAACAAAAGCTATTTCACCTCGTTTCAATGCAATCTGATTTTTTGTTCAGGTGAGATTTGTGGCTTCAGGATCCACGGGCAGAATGTCCCCTTCGAAGCTGTGGTCCTGGACAAGTCCAGCGGTGAGGCGATCATCCGGGCAAAGGACAAGTTAGACTGCGAGCTGCAGAAGGAACACACCTTCACTATTCAAGCATACGACTGTGGAGAGGGACCTGACGGTGCCAACATGAAGAAATCACACAAGTCAGTTTGAGTAGTTTCCATCTAGTCTGAGTTGATCCTCCAACACCGAATTATGAAGACCGAACACTCATTTTCACCTCCCATTGAGTCATGTGGATCTTGAAACCGCTCAGCAATGCAACACTAGTTTTGCAGCTGAAGCGTATTAACTGGAGTTTGTCTTTGTCAGGGCCACTGTCCACATACAGGTGAACGACCTGAACGAGTACTCGCCAGTGTTCAAAGAGAAGTCCTACAAAGCCGCCGTCATTGAGGGAAAGAAATATGACAGCATCTTGAAGGTGGAGGCGGTGGACGCAGACTGCTCTTTCCAGTTCAGCCAAATCTGCAACTATGAAATTGTCACCCCAGATGTGCCCTTCACTATTGACAAAGATGGTAAGGACTCCCGCCTATGAACCTCACAGCCCCGGCCGGGATAGGAGCCATCATTTGCATCATGCTCGGCACATTGATTTTTGCAATCAATTGGGCCCGCTGGACAGGTCATTTAGAATGCACCACATCTTGTTTCTTTGTGAGACAAAGGCAAGGAAATGTTATCCGAGCTGGTCTGCTGTTCAGGCTGCTCCACGGTTTGGGCCATGTCATTCAATATTTTCATTTTTTGTTGTTACAACTGACAGATAAAGTGAAATGTTGAAACATTACCCTTCAAAGTTTTTTTTTTTTTTTTAATCTATTTATGATACTGTATCTACTGCTTATCAGCAGAGCTGGGCATTTTACAGAAAATACGCAGTCCGTTTGTCGCCTTACGCATACAGCCAGGATACCCTTCCGCGTCCGTTTACCCGCCATTTTGTTCGGCCGGAGAAAATCGTACCCGCCTATGGGCCGGTCTGGAAATGATTTTAAATGGGCTTAAATGGGTCTGCGAGCGCGCATCTACATTTGTCTACAGTCTATGTGTGACGTCACACGGCCCGCTATTAGGACCCATTAGCTGACCAAAAACATGCCTGATGTAAAATACCCGAATCAAGCAGCAAACTTACCTTTATAAAACGAAACAATAATCATCAATATCAGATTATAGACGATTGCATAGGCGGGAGAAAATCCACTTCCGCTTATGCTTAATCTATCTTTTTTTTTTTTTTTTTTAATTTCCTGTTTATCATTTATCGTTGGCAAAATGGGCGTCTGTCACAGGCGGATAGACGGACCGGTCCGTCGGCTAGGCGGAATGCCCAGCTCTGCTGTTTTAGGAATGACTCAGGATTTAGGAATGAGTCATTTTTCTCACCACAGGTTTGATATAAAACAAACAGCAACTCACACCCAAGCAATGTTTGTTGTTTCAATCAGGCTTCATCAAGAACACAGAGAAGCTAAACTACGACCGAGAGCACATGTATAAGCTGACTGTGACCGCTTATGACTGTGGAAAGAACCGTGCCTCTGAGGACGTTCTGGTCAAGATCAGCGTCAAGCCAACTTGCAAACCCAGCTGGCAAGGTATCAACACGCTCATTTACTTAAGGAAGTGCTTCTTTTAGCATAATTTGTATTGACAAGCCGAATATCGACTGCCGCGCCTTATCATCGCTGTGTTGAAGGACACCTTTGTCACGCTCCCCCGATTTCTTGCCCTCAGGCTTCAATAAGAGGATTGAATATGAGCCTGGCACAGGCAGCCTGGCTCTTTTCCCCAGCATGCACCTGGAGACCTGTGATGAGCCAATTACGTCCATCAGAGCCACAATTGAACTAGAAACCAACCATATTGGAAAGGGATGTGACCGCGACACCTACTCTGAGAAGTCCCTGCACAAGCTGTGCGGTAAGGAACTTATTTCCTGAGTAGTGGGAGTCCACTGTTAATGATTCTGGTGACTAAATGGAGAAAAAAAAAATAGGTGCCAGCTCCGGTGCAACGGAGCTTCTGCCAGCACCCAGCAGCTCCACCAACTGGACGATAGGACTACCCACCGATAATGGGCACGACAGCGACCAGGTGTTTGAGTTCAACGGCACCCAGGCCATCAAGGTTCCTGATGGCTTGGTGAGCACCGGCCTGAAGGAGCCATTCACCATATCAGTGTGGATGAGACACGGCCCCGGGGCCCACGACAAGGAGACCATCCTCTGCAACTCTGACAAGACAGGTAACTGCGTGCTAAGGTTTGATTGCAGTTTGGAAACAGTCTCATGTTCTAAATGTAAATGCTTGCGCAAATAAAACCTCATCGCCAATAGGCACCTGAGTAAATAAACTAGCCTAGACAGCATAAAGAGGAGGAGAGGCAATCTCTGTTTTCACAGTTTCTTCCATTATGGTCTTTAGGAAATTGTATCCTTTCAGGCTCTCTAATCCATGTTTTTGCACTCAGCTGGCTGGCTTTTATCTTTTCTTATCTTTTCTTTCTCACCTTTGGCAAGTTTTTGCTCACCTCTCCATTCTCTGGTTGTTAATTTGAAGCTCACACTGGATCTTATCGACTGTAAAATCTCAGAGAAATGTGCTGATGGTTCATCGACTTCCGTCCCCCTGCTTATATAAGGATTACATCAGTGCAGTTGTGCATCAGACAGAAAGCATCTGTACTGCCTGTGAACATGCCACTGTTATAAAGTGCCCCCCCCCCCCCCAACACACCACACACAACTTTCAGTACAGCATATGGGCTCATGAGTTGTTTAATGAGCTGCTCCCACAGAAGAGGTCATTATTTGCTGACGTGAGCATGCAGTTTATTCAAAGATCATTGTTGACTTGAAATGAGCACATCTTTGTTGTTTTGCTGTGTATCAGTTTCTGTCAGATGTGGTTGAACTGATTTACTCATAATAAATTAAGTGACAACTCTTGAGGTTTCTTCCAAATCTGTTCTAAATTCATATTGTCATCTCTGGTCCGATCCCCCTGGCAGACATGAACAGGCACCACTATTCCCTCTACGTGCACAACTGCAGGCTGATCCTTCTCCTCCGTCAAGATCCATCAGAGGCGGAGAACTACAAGCCAGCCGAGTTCCACTGGAAACTCGACCAGGTGGGCTACTGCTGCCGGATTAACTCAAACTGCGTGCTGTTTTTTTTTCTTCCAAATGGTACTAACGGTTTCATATGCCTCGTGTTCTCTGCAGGTGTGTGACAAAGAGTGGCATCACTATGTCCTGAATGTGGAGTTGCCCACGGTGGCGCTGTTTGTGGATGGGACTACCTTTGAACCCTTCCTGGTCACGGAGGATTACCCACTGCACGCCTCCAGGATTGAGTCTCAGCTCACCATTGGTGCCTGCTGGCAAGGTAGGAACAACATGAATATTGGAAATTCGGCTATGCAAACATTGGATGTGTTATTCATATTGAATCATGTAATGTTTGCACAATAGTAATGCCCTCAACCTTTCTCTGGTGATGCCGAGTAACCTCAAATGTAGACTGAATCCCTCGAGCAGATCCTCAACCTTCCTCCCTGTCTCTTCCGTCTCTCTTTTTCCTGTCCTCTACAGAACACTCGGGACATGACAATGACACTGAGACAGTCTCTGAGTCTTCCTCAGGTTGCCCCAAATCTTTGCCTTCTCAGATGCTTCCATGTGTCCGCCATGTCCCACCACGCTAACTGCATCCTTCCTCACGCCACTTGGACTAGAATGATTCCTCCATATTCTAGTTGCAGACAAGTTTTGTTTTTCGAGCATGTTTCCATGTGGACAAGGCCATGATTTATTCCTGTCGAAGTGTCATTTTTACATCGTCCTTATCTCCACTAAACCTTATACACAAGATTAACGGAGGTAGACACGGGCTAAGCACAAAAGGCACCGCTCGATGCGGCCTCCTCTTTCAGAGCATGACCTTGACGGAGATGGATGTTAATGCAGGTCTCAGATAACAGTGAAACATGCATACACAGAGACAGTAGCGAGACACACTGGACTATTTTATCTCATCAGGATGGATATACCTGTCTGGAACATCTTAGTCTGGGGGTCGGCAACCCGCTGCTCCAGAGCCGCCCTAGTGGCTCCCTGGAGCTTTTTCAAAAATGTTTGAAAATGGAAAAAGATGGGGGAGGGAAATATATTTTTTCTTTTAATATGGTTTCTGTAGGAGGACAAACATGACACAAACATTCTTAACGTTTTCCAATGCTGCAAAAATGTGTCGAATAAATATGAAATTTCAACATTTCTGTCAACGGAGATTTGCGTCATAGCCTGCGACACACGTTTCTATCAGCAGGGCGGGATGCCAGGCAGGTGGCTGTTGTAAACAAACCGGCGGTTGTGTGATGGGCCATGGATACTAAAGGGAAAAAGAGAAAAATAACTGAGGAGAACAGAGGATTCGACGTTTCTTGGACTGAATCATTCGCATTCATTGCCAATGCGGAAGGATTGCCTGAACGTTTGCTCTGTAGAGAAGTTGTCAAATGCTGCTGCGTTTTACCCTTGCACTGACTTGCTTGGCATTTGCACGGACGTCAAACTCAAACTGTATTAATTTGATTTCATATACTTTGCCTTTACAAAAGGCTGATGTTTTATTTGTATAAATGCAGGCTGTGTTTTATTGCACTCTGTTGCCCAGATAAGGGGCACGTTATGCGCGCTCCATTTTGTCGGTTTTTCGAATCCTCAAAATAAAAATGACATAAAAAGTCCGATTTCTTTATTGCATTTGTTTAATTTCATGGAAGCAGTGAAACATAATTCATTATGTTATATTGTAATGAAGTTAAACCTGAGGCGGCATCGTACAACAGAGTAGTCCCGTGGTGCGTCATCCTCTACAGCTGCAGGGAAAAAAAACATTTAATCATGAAGGCTCATTATGTATTTGTAGCCAACTTAGTTATTTTGATAGTAGGCTAATATAGCTACTATACTGTAGATACATACATCATGTGTTGCCTTCATTATAAAGCTTATATACGGCTTTTAATTTTTTGCGGCTCCAGGCATATTAGGTTTTTGTGTTTTTGGTCCAATATGGCTCTTTCAACTTTTTGGGTGGCCGACCCCTGTCCCCTAGTCCCTCAGGATGCATTGTTTAATGTGTTCATTTGATTTTCATCTTTAAAGTGGAAATTAAGCCAAACACATTTTTCCAAGAATATGTTCCCAGCAGGCCCACTATTTGAAACACGGCATTCTGATGAATATTGCGTTTGTGGAATATGAGTTAATCCACCCGTTTTTAGCCATCTGTGGGGGCGGCCATTTTGTCTTCTGTCGACTGAAAATGACATCACAACTGCTCAGGGCTCGGGTAACGACCAATCACGGCTCAGCTTCAGAAAACAGGTCAGCCGTGATTGGTCGTTACCTGAGCCCTGAGCAGTTATGATGTCATTTTCAGTCGACAGAAGACAAAATGGCCGCCCCCGGAGATGGCTAAATACGGGTGGATTAACTCATATTCCACAAACGCAATATTTATCATAATGCCTCGTTTCAACTAGTGGACTTGCATAGAACGTTTTCTTGAAAAAAATATGTTTGGGTTGACTTCCGCAGATCACCGTTCACGGGACATTGCATGTGTATATGTAAAACATCGCCCATGATTTTGTTGCCCGAACGAGCCTCGTGTGGGCACGCACACTAACTTGCATGAACTTTAGACTGCCTTTGTGCCTCGAGCCTGCATGCATCGATGTTCTGGCCGAAAAAGGTGAAAGATGCCGCCTAACTCTTGGCTGTCCATGTCTCTTTGTTCCCTCCTCTTGGCCGCGAATGTGACGGACGCAGGCGGAAACGCACGCATGGCCCAGTTCTTTCATGGAAACCTTGCGGGGCTGATGATTCGCTCGGGCAAGCTGGAGAACAAGAAGGTTATTGATTGTTTGTACACTTGCAAGGAGGGCCTGGATGTGCAGCTGCCTGAGGAGGTAGCTTCCACGGTCAAGGTGAGGAGGGCAAAGCAAGCAACACAACCCATTTGGCTGAACCTAACTCACGTTGTGCAATTGTCTTGACATGTTCGTAGTCCCTCAAATACTATCTTCTCCACTTCCCAACCAGGTGGAGTTTAACCCCAACCAGTCCTCTCTGACTGTGGAGGGCGACGATATTGACGCTTTCGACAAGGTCATGCAGCACATCTCTTACTTGAACTCCCGCCAGTTCCCGACACCCGGCATCAGACACCTTCGCATCTCCACCGTCGTCAAGTAAGCAGCGGCTACAAACCCTGGAGCCATTGTTGGGTTCCTCTCTGTCATTGTTAAGGAAGGGTTTTTCTGCTTTTAAGTTAGAGGGAGGATCGTTGAGGTGAAACTGAGGACAAGTCTAACCGCAACAAAGAGAATTGACAAATTGTTTTGCGGTTAGAGAGTGCTGCTGATTTAGTACCGCACGTAAGGGGAGTGCTGTTTGTGGCGCTTTATATATGGAGCGATCACACCAAATGAGACATTCTGTCACTTTTTTGTCTTTACCATCATCCCAAATGATCTCAGCCACATTTCCGTTGTTTACTGTTATATTCTTTGGGCCGATTGGAAATCATTTCTCCACACTCTAGAAATGCACAAACCTAAACATCGTCAGTTCCCAAGCGATTCCAGGTCTGCCTGATTTTGTCCCACCTCTCACATAAATTCACTCACAGCGATAACAACATGTAACTATGTATCTAGATGCTTCAACGAGGAGTCCTGCGTGACCATGCCGGATGCCGAAGGTTACGTGATGGTGCTGCAGCCCGAGGAGCCCAAGATCAGCCTGAGTGGCATTGACCACTTTGCCCGCAGCGCTGCCGAATTTGAGAGCCAAGAAGGCGTGACACTCTTCCCCGAGCTGCGCATCGTTAGCACCATCACCCGCGAGGTGGAGCCCGACGCCGAGTCCGAAGCCACAGAGGGAGCGGACGACGACCCCACAGGTGGCAGAAATGCACACTGGAATTAAAAATGAGCTTTTTTAAATCCCCCACCCCCTCTATACGGTGGTAGGTTTTTATTTCCCTCCGAAGTTGCATCAGGCACAGATGTGTCATGTGATACCTGAAGCGGTACAAAACAGTGATAACGGGCAACTTACACTGCTAATAGACGGTGTACAATCACAGCGCGGCCGGAGGATTATGCCTTGTAGCCGAAGGGATTGGACAGAGTGAGTGACAGATAAGTTGTTTACTCCTTTGTGGGAGGGGCCGTTGGAAGCTCACCATCTGGGAGCTTTGCACCGTACACATGCTGAAATCAGGAGACAATAGACTTGCACAGTGGCTGAAACAGAAACTGGCAGATTTCATATGCTGCGGTGATGAGGAGAACACACTCAGCGTCGCATAAGCAACAGACAAGCATCCATGACTGTTTAATTGTAGCATCCAAACGAAATTGCACAGACAAATATCAATACATTTTCTCGACTTGGGTCAAAATGAGAAGATAATTGTACCATACCATACTTTTGCCACAAAGTTTTGAGGAGAGGTGGTATGAAAGCTAGGAGCTTTGATGTTCCAAATACGCCTTCAGAATGAGCTTTTGTCCATTTTTCTATTGAAAGAACGTCTACATGCACAGCAGGATACATTCTAGGAATCTATGTGTTGCTATTAAGAGTTCTCAAAGTGTTTCTGGAAATCCATGTGCTAAAATCGCTTTTCTGTTCCATTTTTGAATGTTTTATTATTAGTTGTCAACTATTTGTTTCTCACGTCTAACCTAAAGTATACTGAACCTCCCGGTTGTCGCTCATGTAGTCCAAGAGACGGTGGTGTCCGAGGAGATCATGCACAACCTGGACACGTGCGAAGTGACCGTGGTGGGAGATGAAGTGGATGCCGAGCACGAGGGCCTGGAGGTGGACATGGAGCAGCTGCAGCAACGCGGCCTCGAGATGAGCTCCTCCCACCTTGGCCTCGTCGTCACAGGTATGTCGTTCAGCCTTTTGCCGCGCCCGTCCCCCGTGCTTTTTGAAGACACGCGCCTCACTGTGCTGCAGGCGTGAACACCATGGCCAACTACGAGCAAGTCCTGCACCTCATCCGCTACAAGAACTGGCACACCGAGGCGCTCTTCGACCGGAAATTCAAATTGGTGTGCTCCGAGCTCAACGGGCGCTACGTCAGCAATGACTTCAAGGTCGAGGTAGGCCTGAGCTCGTTAGGTCGGTCTCGTAACTGCGACGCCTTCAAAGAGTTCACATGCATGGTGTGCGTGTATCCCCCGCCAGGTGAACGTCATCCACACGGCCAGCGCCATGGAGCGTTTCAGCGGTGCCGTGGCGCAGCCCAACTTCATCAACCCCGTGCATCAGGCCTCCGTGGACCTGTCTGGCCACAACCTTGTCAACGCTCACCAGGCGTCAGGTACTCCTTTGTCAAAGCCTCGCCCAACCACCACCTGGCAAGCAGTCGTCGCACAACATGCTGGCAAAGCTCTTCACCGACACGTAGTGGCAACTCTATGTTTTAACTCAAAGGAAAAATGAAGCGTCCATTTTAAGAGTGGGTTCAGAGTACAAGCCACTATCGAAAGGGAATATAGATGCCGTCTGAAAGACTCGTTACACTATTTTATATTTTGACTCATTTTAAGTGTTGAGTGAGAAGCACGTGGCTTCTGATGCTGCAGCATGGGAGTTGGATTACAAACTTCTACCCACAAGTGGGACATATAAGAGTCACTGTTCATTTGCCACCCCCAGTCCCTTTTTAATTTTATTTTTTATTTTTAATGGCATACGTTTAGGGATTACACTTGAGTGCAGTCCGTGACATCTGTGCACCTCCATTTATTTCCCGGCTCCAATAATCTTCCAGGCTGTCGGGCTCGCTAAGCCTGCCAATGCACGACAGGGCCTGGAGAACGCTAATATGGGGCTAAGCAGAGCTGCTTCGTACCTGAAGTGGTCTTAAAACAATCGCACCGTGTCATTGCGCGCGCGCGTGTGTGTGTGTGTGTGTGTGTTTGCAGTGGTTCCCAGCGCGGCCACTGTCGTCATTGTCGTCTGCGTCAGTTTCCTGGTTTTCATGATCATTCTGGGCGTGTTCCGGATCCGGGCCGCACACCAGCGCACCATGAGGGACCAGGAGAACGGCAAGGAGAACGAGATGGACTGGGACGACTCGGCCCTCACCATCACCGTCAACCCCATGGAGGTAAGGCAAAAAATGTAGCGCGGTTGGGAGAAAGACAGATGCCTACCTGCTAATGCTCACTGGTTGATGCTGTTGCCAGCCGTCCTACTTTTTCACTGAGCTGTCATGATTGACAGAGCTGCTGGGGATTGGCAGGGGAGGCGGGGTATTTATGGGATGATACCTTGCTAATTTGCATAAAAGACACACACGCAGCCAGTCAGAGAGGAGCTTATATGCTTTCCTGGCCTACATCTTTAAAGAATTTAGTGCTGGCTGACACGAATTGTAATAATTGGTAGTTAAAGAGCCTGATAACCAATATTTGGAGCCTTGCAGTAAAGGGGAAAATATTGGCGTGAAAAACAAAACAATAAATAACTCCAGCGCTGACCTTTGTTGAAATGCTGTCAAGCATGTTTATTTGTTGTTTGTTTTCAAATTTGCACCATGTTGAATGTTTTTCGAATAGACAAATAGACAATAGACAGCTTTGTTTTAAAATTCAAAGAAAAAGTGCAGGGAGCTTTACCAACACGTCTTGAGTTAAAAGAAAAAGGAAATAGCTCGCTTAAGTTTTCTACATTAAATAAAGATGTCCAAAATTTCAGTTCAGTACGTTACATTGAATATGTTAACATTTTCTGCATCTATTTTTTGTTTTAACTTCAAATGAAAACAAGAAGTTGCAGGAGCCAGCAGCATCAGCAAGTGAAAATTGAAGTATGTCGAATATCGGTTGCGATGACCGGTCTAAGCCCAATTGAATTGTCACAGTCATGCGATATTATGGGTTTGTTGTTCTGCCAAGATGGGGCAGATTTTGCACTTTTACACTGCACACTTACCTCAGTTTCAAGTGTTCATCTTCAGCTTCAAAGTAGCACGAAGAGTAAAGGGAGACTGCGAAAACCAAACCACATTGAACACGATGACAACGACGACAATGACGTCGCCTGCAGTTGCGGTACTTCTCAGCACGTGGCTCTTAAAATCTAGATTGAGGTAGACATTTTTTTAGAGGCGGCTGAGGGCGACACGGAAGCTGCCGACTGCAGTCAAAATTGACTCGATGGAGCATGGATAGCTAACATCCGCATACGTTTAGTCTTTTAATTGTCCTCAAATGTTAAAATGACGCAGCAATAATGCTCGACCACTCTTGTGTATTAAACAGGCTGTTGGCTTGACTTACTCACAGTGCTCCTGTCATTTCAACAAAGTTCCTTGGCACCCGAATGGTGCAAAAATAATGCCAAAGTTCTACTTTTATACTAGACAGGATTTTTGCGCCATCTTGTGGTATTTTAAGACATTTCAGAAAGCGCCAGGTACCAAAGCTACAATTTGGTGCTGGTCCAAGGTAGGGCTGTCACGATTGAATATTTTTAGAACCAATTATTTTTTATCGGCTATTCTGTCAATTAATAGCATGAATGGATACAATTTTATTTTGAATTGAAATGTATTGCAAAACCATCCATCCATCTATTATCCGAACCACTTATCCCCACGAGGGTCGCGGGCGTGCCGGACCCTATCCCAGCAGTCTTCGGGCAGTAGGCGGGGGACACCCCGAATTGGTTGCCAGCCAATCCCAAACGATTACTCGATTATTAATATAATTGTCTATTAATTTGATTATTGATTAGTTGTCAATTCATAGATTCATTTTGACACCTGTAATCCAAAGTAGGTTTTTGGATTTGGTGGAGGTCTGCCCGCCAGACGAAACGTGTCGTTGTGTAAGCGAGTCTCACATTTCATTTTGCCATCACCCCTCTAAAAAACTGAGATTGTAGTCAGGAAGTGGCTGGGACAGTGTGATTAAAGTTGGATTTTTGTTTGCCAATAATGGCCTTTTCATCATGCCGCTTACCACAGCAAGTGCCTTTAAATCGCTTGGATGTAAAGCACAAGCTGACAAGGCTTTACTGATGCCTGCTCATGTACGCAGACATACGAAGATCAGCACAGCAGCGAGGAGGAGGAGGAAGAGGAGGAAGAGAGCGAGGACGGGGAGGAGGAAGATGACATCACGAGCGCCGAGTCGGAGAGCAGCGAGGATGACGAGGGCGGCGAACAGGAGGACCAGCAGGGAGCCAGCAGACAGCAGCAGCTGGAATGGGACGACTCCACCCTCACTTACTAGAAGAACACACACACACACACACACACACATCACAAATTTGCACTCACTCAGATGTTCATCCTCACCACATGAATACAAGGAGCCGTGAAGTTAAAAAAAAAGAAAAAAAAAAATCCTGGTCAAGATTTCCCTTTTGTCATCTTAGTGGCCGTACTCGGTGTTGTGTCGTCATCAGCGGCTTGTTTTACTTAAGTTATTCTATTTGCATTCACAGGAAATCTTGGCCAACATTTCTTTTCCAGTGTGTGAGGAAGCCAAGCGTGCACTTTTTAGTTTTCTCTCCCACACAAGGCTTCGGAATCATTTCTAGATTTGTTTCTGCAGCTGAAAATCCCCACTGGTAGACCAGTGACTTGAATTAACGCGTTTAGCAACCAGACCAGCATTTGCTTGTTTTTCTTTGCTTTGCTTTTTAACCTTTTAGTGCATGAAGAAGTCTTATGTGTAGAGAGATCCGTTGCTTTTTAAAGATGTTGTACATATTAAGAAACCATGTAATTAGTCAATGTGCTTGTGAAGGCCTCCGCCACAGGGTCCAATATCTACATATGCTTACTATTTGTGTCACGCAGGTTGTAGCATGTCGCTGAAAATGTGTACAAAAGTGTCGGCTTTCATGACCAACAATCTAAGCTTAGGATTTGTTTGTTTGTTTGTTTGTTTAACCCGTTTGTGCTCTCCTCTGTGCGCAGAGGACAGTCGCTTCTTTTGCTTGCACGCGCGCCCCTTTCATTCTCGCCCGTCCCAGATGGACGACGGTTGCTAAGGTGGGCCGTGAGCGGCTCTAATTCACTCGTAATTCACAACGGAGCAAACCGGCTCCAAGTAAAGCTTCTTGTCACCTGTAAAGCAAATTGTCCACGGTGAAGCTGTTTTAATGTCAACTAATATTTAAGCATTTATCTCCAAGTAGTAACAATTGGGTGTTGGACTCAATAGTGGACAATATGACGGCATACTTGAGCTTGTTTACATTTGGTAAACGCAGCGTCTTTCCGCTTCCCGTAAACGAGTGACTGTATTTTCATTCTCCTCCCAGACAATGTTGTATATATCGTTCCTCAAATGTACGTTTCACTCACATGAACAAAGGGGCAGATTTGGGCCCCCTGCCATTGACTGGGTATAAACGGCACTGGGAGACAGATGACTGATGCCAACCCTCCCCATTTCCCGGAAGGCCCAGGTGGCATTAAGCAGGCAAACCCTGGACATGATGGACGTACAGTACTATGACACTGTGTTTCGCAACCTTTATTGAGCCAAGTTTACATTAGAAACATCACCATTAACCAAAATGTCACCAGAATTATAGACAGTCTAGTAAAGACGACTGACTCCGTGGGAAATCTGTGGCTGTTTAGCTGACCACAAAGCTGTTACGTGGTATGAATGGCAACTGTCAGTTTCCGCTTATCCGAGGGCCAAATCGGGAAAGGTCTGGCCAACTCTCCGTTTAAAAGGGTAAAAACTCCCGTTTGTCCCCCGCCCGCTCTAACATGGTCTCGCGAGGGGATGGGAGCTTCTCAAGTCGGCTTCCAGAATTTCGCTTAGGTTTCTAATCGTCTTTAAATTTAAGGAGCTAATACGGCTAACTTCCATTTTTCAACATTAATGGATAACCTCACTTCAGAATTCATGTGAATAATTTGATCACTCCTTTTTTACAACCGCTCTATCTCATTTTAAATCTGTAGTAACTTGGTATGACTTTAGGGTTTTAACAATCCTTGTTGGGATTGCTCAGATTTGTTGTGTACTTAATATACCGTAGTCACTAACTGAATTCAATTTTTATGCGTCTTACATTAGAGGTGGAATGATTCATGTATACGTAAAATAATAATAAAGTGACAAAGTTCTTAATTTATAATACTGAGGAGCAACATGGTATTTAATACTGAAACCAGGCTAACACACAGCAATGAAACCATAATTCTTATCATGCGAGTACATCATCCATTCATCCATCCGTTATAGCTCTTATTGCATTACAGGGCCAAATGCCAAGAAATGCTGTTATAATATTGAAACCACACTATTTCAAGGCATTTCACATTGAAGCCATTACTCTTATAAGCATTGTTTAATTATAACTTTTAACACTTAAACCGTGATATGGCAGTGTACTACTGTATGTAGTAATAATCTTGTGAGCTGAGCACAATATATATAACATATTCATAATCGGTTACTATGGTCATCCTATTAGAATCATCAGTGGGCCAGTTCTGTTTCCTTGTGCTTTGGGTTTGTGTAACTGTGCATATTATTCATTTCAGTTCTGGTTCATGACTTTAGATTTATTTTGGCGAACTCTATCGTTCAAATTTGGGACCACACGCATGAGGTTAACTTGTCATTCATGTCTGGGCCCAGAGGCTAGCGCATTCCATCCATTATCAAGCCCCTCATTGCTTCATTTGACACGGCATTTTTTTACTACATCAACGAAACACTCCATACCACACCACCGCCAACATATGACATAACATTATGACCTTTTGCCATCTAGTGCAGGGATGGGCAACTTCAATGATGGAGGGGGCCACGATTTTTCATGAGTGTTTCCGGGGGGGCCCACATAGGACCACACACTTCCTAAAAATGCTATTAAAAAATGCTGTATAAGCCCATTGTAAACACAACTAAGACATGTCTGCCATCTAGTGATGATTGGTGATATTACAACTTAAAACTGCAGTCGACCCCTGCGTACTCGCAGTTCTGCACCCACGGATTCTCATATTTGCTGATTAAAAAGTATTTGTGGGGGGTGACACGAACATTTTTTCATGCTTTCAATTTTTCATGATTTTATTCTATATTTTGGATCCCTCCCTTTTCACTCCTTTTTTTCGTGAAATATGTTACATATATCACGTGTTTTGAATGTTTATCAGCATTTTTAAAGAATTCGGGGGGTTGTAATAAATAAATACATTTTTTCTACCTAAAATTTATTTTTTTTAAATGAATCAAGGGGCCACTCTGATTGTGAGGCCCGCAGGCCACCAGTTGCCCATCCATGATCTAGTGGAAGAGCATTTCATTATTCTGCCTGTTACTATTGTCAATGAAGACACATTATGTATGTGTAGTAAATAATATTTTTCAGAACCATTATGTTAAGGTAATAATCCTCAATCCTGTTTTGTTACTCATTCTCATTTGGCTCAATATAATTGCGCTTTTTTAAAGTCCGAATTAGAAAAAAATCACAACAAAGCAATATGGACTCAAAAGTTGTAATTTGATATAAAAAGTCAACATTTTAGATAATTATGAAAAAATAATATTCAAAAAGAGAGTTGACGTGAAAGGCGCATTATTTGGGAAAAACTGACATCAGGAGCTGTGCTGATTCTGCCTTTGGGAAATCAGGAGGGTCGGTATCTGGAATTGAGGGGCATGAAGTCCACCTGGCAATTATCCGCCTTCAGAGTTGTGCCAGAAAGGCGTGGCCATGACACCTGCTTCTTCACGCCTCGCTGTGTTCAAAACAGTTGTTTCTGCCGAATGACCCGATTGATGGATGTCACCTTTGCGGTAATATCCTGCTTGTCACCATTCTGTGTAAAAGGCAAAGCAGGGTGAATGCCGGATCGTCTAGTGTGAGATCTTTCGTTTCAAGAGGCTGATGGCAAGACCGTCATTTTGCATGCAAATATGCTTTGAATTATTTTTGTGCAAAGTCCCTTCCGTGGCGCCCCCTGCAGGCCTGATGATGGGAGTGCCTTTTGCTGGTCACAGTGCAATGAGCAGATGAAACAAAGCCCTGCTTGTATAAATGGCGTTTTTAGTTGCTATTGTTAATTTGTAAGTGTAAACTGCTCGGTTTCTTACTGAAGTTAATGAGTCTGTCTTAAAAAAAAAAAAAAAAAAGCAGAGCGCGGCTAGTTTTGATTTTACACACTGTCAGTGTGTCCATGTTGATGTGTAGCTCATGTAGATCCATTGTGTATCTTCTAGATATTGTACTAAATCCACCTTTAACCAGATGTACAGTACGTAACGACAAAGCTTTGGCAGCATCAGTATCATGTGTGTGTGCGCACTCGTATGTGTAGTTTCTTTTTTTTAGTTAGGAATGAATCACATGTTGATACATTTGAAAGGTCCGTGTGCGTGCGTGTGTGTATTTGTGTTTTGTGTGCTTATGCACCAACGAATCTGATTTTTGATCAGCCCCACTGAGCGACACATCACTCACCCCAATTGAATGTCTCAACCATACTATGAAAAAGAAACAATAGTAACGCTTAAAGTGGAAGTCGACGCAAAAATGTTTTTTACAATATGTTTTATGCAGCCCCACTAGTCTAAACACGGCATTCTGATTGATATTGTGTTTGTGGAATTAAGTAGTAAATTCCACCCGTTTTTGCCCATCTCATTTTGTCATTTGCTGTCAACTGAAAACGACATCACACTTGCTCAGGTAACAACCAATCATGGCTCAGCTTCAGAAAACAGGTAAGCCGTGATTGTTTTTTCCCAGAGCAACTTTGATGTTATTTTCAGTCGATTGCAAGTGACAAAACGGCTGCCCCCTGAGATGGCTCAAAATGGGTGGATTTTGCTGCTAAACTCATATTCCACAAATGCAATATTAATCAGAATGGCATGTTTAGACTAGAGGGGACGCATAGAACATATTGTAAAGAAATTTTGGGGTTGACTTCAACTTTAAGCTTGTAACGTCGCATGAACCACAAGTTTGTGAACATTTCATGTCGTGTGAGACTGGAGTACGGAGACGTGATCCACTTATTCTGCTATTTCACACACAATGCCCCCGCCCCCCTTTTTCTTTTATTTTATTGTTTCAATTTGTTTTCTTTGACATTTGCTGAAAATGTGGAAATGTTTTGCGAGTTGGTGGTGGAAGGTTCCTTTGTGCTTGTTGGAGCTGCTGTCACTTTTCTACACTAATAGACAGGCAAACTGTAGTCAAGTTGATGCTTGCTCGTGAACAAAATAAAGGAGAATGAGATGGAATTTCAAAGTCTGAAGTTTTTCCCCTTCCTTTGTCACCTTTTTTCACATTTTTCATCCTAAATGCTTCAGACGATTAAGAGAATTTTAGTAAGTCACAAAGACAACCCAATTAAATACAAATGCAGTTCTTAAATGATGATTTTGTTCATTAAGAAAATAAACATCAGCTGGCTCAATGCGAAAAGGTAATGACCCCCACCCACTCCCAGGCTGGTTAAATCACGAGTTAACTGATGAACTAGTTTATGGAAAGCTGAGTTGGACTTCACTGACTGCCAGATTTTTAAAAATCACTTAAATAGTACCTGTCACACAAAGTGAAATAGGCAACAAGATCTCCAAAAGAAACACATCGTTCTACGGTCCCCCAAAAATCCAAATCAAATGACAACATAATTACAGTAAAATCTATTAGTCCGGAAAAGTTAAGACCAAAAAAGAACACCAGGCTCCTCTCCCATTTGGTCTGGATCTTCATAATGATCACAAACATCTGAGGAGAAATTATTTGGTGAGCTGATGAGACCTAAATTCAACTTTTGGAAGATGTATGGCCGTCACATCTGGTGTAAAAATAATGACATTTGATCTGTATAAAAATAAATGAATAAAATAATAAATAACATCATCCCAACAGCCTGACCTGTTATGCATAAGATAAAACAGTAAGGATTTTTTTTTTGATGGCTTGGGACCTTTTATAATCAACATCTCTGGTGAATATGATTAATTTTATTTAAATGTATGTTTTTGTCGTTGTTATTAATAAAGGTGGGCATTGTCAGTCGGTCACTATTTCAAACCAACCAACGTGGGCACGTTCGTCCCTCGTTGGCGACAGCCAATTGGCGTCGAGAACATAATTTCCATGTCACACGCAAACAAGCACATCTGCAGCTAAACACACGCACATTCTTAGTGAAATAAAAAAAATATTTGAGACACATGTCATTGAGGTCTGTAGGATTGGAAGGTATACAACACAGTTTTATTTTCTTCTGTATTTGGCTGCGTGTCAGGTGTGTGGCACCTGTGTGTGACATACGTGGTACCGGTAAGTCCATTCATGACACCATTTGACTGAATCAGACTGAGTGGGCCTGAAATACTGAAGAGAATACACAAAAAAGAGCCCCCCCCCCCCCCCCCCCCCCACACACACACACACACATACCGTTTCCCACATGGAGACGGATGCACCACGCAGCTCGTTGCTCCTGCTGAAAAGTAAACATTACTAAACAAGCTACTCACCCACGTTCCCCCTTAGGCGCCACCTTCAAGATCGTTTTCGCAATGAAATTAAATGCATCGTTTAGTCATCTCGGTCCCTTTATGGTTGTAGCAGGCACGATATCTATTGTTGTCGCTGTCTTTTTGAAGCGACGCCCCCCGACTTGTTTCAAAACAATTTGTGTCCACGAGTATATTCAGACGCTAGCACATCAAGGTGGAATTCATGCACTTTTTCTGGCGTTCCCTACTTCCGGAGATACGCCATAGTAAACCTGCATTGTATAGTGGTTTGCTGGTACGCCTTTATTTTGAAGGCCGGAAAAGAGAGGAAGTGTGCAAAATCAATAAAAAAACCTGACTGCGACTTCTGGCCGCCTGTTGGACCCAAATAATTATACAATACGACAAATCCAACCCCGAGGCTCGCAATGCAAGTAAGCACACAGTTGGGTAAATACTACTGGCGCATTTGAAGCGTGTCCACAGCGGGTTCGAATACTAAATTAACCAGCTAATGATCTATAAAAAGCCTCTGCCGTTAGCGTGCCTCCCGCGGCGACGTCAACGCTTTTTTTTTTTTTTAGGTCGGGGGGCGGAATGGGGCATTGGCCGACAATGTTTATGAATATGGCCGGAGGGTCGCGGCCGGAAGTTACCCAGGTCAAGGGTGGAGGGTCGCTGCCGGACCGGCAAAAAATGGTAAAGTGCCCAGCTCTGGAAATAAGCTCTTACACTTAATGTTGGTTTGCTGTTCGGCAGTTTTGTACCATCCTTGAATGGTATTTTTTATGCATGAGAGCTCTTTGACCCAGGGAAAAAAAATATCACAAAATGTGGTTATTTTGTCATTTTCTTCAAACCCATTGTTATATTAGCTAGGTCTTTAGGATAGAGGATCTTTTATACATGCATTGAGAAATGTTTAATGAAAACTGAAATTCATTAAGAGTGCCTATTTTGCACATATTTGATGCATATTTAAAATGGCATTTTTGTCATTGTTGTCTTATGTGACCTGCTCCAGCATTTAAGTTGCCCATCACTGGTATACAGCCTTGCTGTGTAGTATAGTGTTGATGGAGAGAAAACAATGCTTTTTAAAATATGGTTTAGTTGATGTTGCAATCAAGGGGTGCCAAAATAAAGTCACAAAAAAAACCTGACAAAATGCTAAGATTTAATGTTGTTGGGTAAAACAGAGAAATATGCTTAATCAGAATCCAAGCAGGTGAGGCTCACATCCAGCTCCACAATCATTTGTCTGAACATTCTTCATACTGTAAGCAAACAAAACATTAAAGGTCTTGTACAGTACCCTAAACATTTTTTTCAAATAGAGTTATACAACCACAATAAAATCATGATTTGAAACACAGTCATAATACGAGAAGTTGGAATTTTACTGCAGTCATATTATGAGCTAAAATTTACAATGAAAGTCATGCTTTATGAGAAAGTCATAATTTTTACGAGAATTGGCTTATAATTACGAAGTCGGAATATTAGAAAAATCAGATTTTTCCACTATATATAAAAAGGCATTCATTTGGGATTTTTTGTTGTTGTTGTATTATTGCTGTTTTTTTTAAATGTTCTTTTCAGGACCCTAATACTCCCATGTACTGTAAACATCACATGATACTTGCAATAAGACGTCCACTTGATACACATCACGCAACTTACACAATGACAATGCACATCTTGAACATTCATGTTTTTGTCTAAGATAAAAACAACAGTAAAATGCGGCACAAAAAACCCATCACATTTCTAATGGAACTTTTCCCCCCACACATTAAAACAATTCAAATTCTAGTTAGTACCTACGAGAGTACAGTATACACATTTAATACACTAAGGCGTATAAAAGAATACTGTTCAAAAGCATCTACAGCAACAACCACAAGTGCATTTGTTATTTACAAGAGCAACTGTCAGTTTTTCTCTTCAAAACACTTATTAAAATATATTTTTCAAAATGATGGAGGTTATGCTTTGGTTTTCACACCAGTACTTGCTAAAGCCAATATTTTATCTTCCGACCCTGGAGAAAAAAAAAAAGGATGAAAAAAATAAACAAGTGCTTCAACTTCATTTAATTTGTAAGCATTAAAAGTGTAATTGTACTTACCTGTCGCCACTTTTTCAAACTGGCTCAAAGTAGCCGTGGCATTTTCTGCCAGGAAAGTTTCATCCTCTGTTGTGAGCTGTCAACAAATGAAGAGTCGTTATAGTGATGTCGTGTTCGGGTCTGTGGGACCCGTGTTCAGTTTTTATCAAAAGACAAGTGACCCAAGGCATATCTAAAACTGTTATGGGATTTTCTTTTTTCTTAAATTCCCATTTTTAAAAAAGGAGTATCACATTAATTTATAAATGTGATCTAAAAAAAGGTAAAGGGCAAATATTAACAATGTTTGCTGTTCATATGATTTGCAATTGGGATGTAGTAAAAATCTGTTGAGTATTTTAAAAGAAAATTAACTAGCGGGTCCACCGAACCCATTAACACTGGCTGAGTAACAAAAATATGAACACCATACAAGGGTTAAAGTGATTTTCGGAACAAGGATTTATGACACTTCATGGCGACCCCTGAGGGGAAAAGCCGAAAGGATAACAACAACATCCTCGTATTATGTCAATTTATAAAAAAATAAATAAAAAAAGTAGTTGTAAAAAAAAATACTGCTTTAACCTCGTAAGAACAAAAATAAAATACATCTAAAACCTTGTAATATTCGTAGGGCTGAACGATTTGAGGAAAAAATTGTATTGCGATTTCTCTAACCAATGCTGCTCTATTTAACAAAAAAAGTCCCTTTGCAAAGCTGAATTAAATAAAAATAATTTTGACAGCTAGTACTGTGTAGATCTCTAAATGCAGTACTCTGTGGTACAAAATAGTTCAAACATTGCTGATACTATTAAGTATTTATTATTTTGACATCGATCTTTTCGTCATGGCTGACGTCCCCCGTTAGCGTTTTCCGGTATTCGAGCATGTGCTAAATTGTTAATGTATCTGTCTTATTTTATGTCTAGATACGTATTAATTGTAGTACGCATTTTCTGTTCATAGCTGCTGGCTCTCCGGACGAAACGCGGTTCTAGCCAGACTTCTGTGAAAAGTCTACTGTACACCTAAGCGCTTACTGTATTATGGGTCTTTCCTGACTCTGCAATTAGCTCATTTGATGCCGACATCGTTTTAAATCGTTTTTTATAATCTACTAGTACACCCCCAACATCGAGTTAACTAATTTTTTTGTGTTTTTTGTGTGCATTTGATGCCCAAGCCTCAGACGCAATAATTACACAATTTCAGGCTTGGGAAGCGTTGTAATGTAGTGCAATCGCCAGCAGATGTCACCAGTATCGTTTATCAGACCCATTGCCAGTATTTAGCACATTTTTCATACATTTTTTGTTTTTTGGCATCAAAGTTGCTTTTTTAGAATTGTTTGGGGTTTTTTTTAAAATAAGAAAGGTAATGTTTATATATCTGAGATGTCATAAAAGCAAAAATATTGGGGTCAAAGTTGAAATTTACAAGTTTATAGTTTATATACAAGTCTTTTCACAAAACCCTTGATTTCTCCTTTATTTTTTTATTTTTTTAGAAACAGGATTTTGAGTGAAACCTGCCCATGTTCTACTGCAGATTACTCAGGAATGACAAATGCTAGAAATAAAATTGTTTTTCTTATGTGAGAAGAGAGCCTCTAATCTTTCTTTTGGTGGGTTCCATGTCTATATAGTCATAAAACACAATATTCTGTGGGCCTTCAAAGATGGGTCAAAATCCTCAAAAATGGCTGGCACTGAGGAGCTTAGCTTCGCTGCGAATGGCTGGCATTGAATGAGTTAGCATGCTTAGCGACTCCTCGTTAGCCTTCTTGGTGAAAGCGCTACTTTTTAGTACGGTAGTTTATTTGTCACCACGGAGGAAAGGATCAGCATCACGCAGCTCCTTGCTGCTGCTGCGCATGGTTTGAAAATCCAATTTAGCCTTTTTTTCTGCATTGGTACCGTAAGTGGTAATTTTAAAAATCTTTTTACCTTTAAAAAAATGCAACTTTTTAAACATTTGAAGACAAATAAAAAAAAAATGGGGAATTTAAAAAAAAAATGTTTTTCTAATGTTCTGATGTAGTAAGTATTGTGGGTTTTATTATTATTATTATTAAATCTATAAATATTGGGATTAAAAAAATCTTGTCATACCTCATAATAATGCCTCACACTTGCACACCAACTTTCAACCAAAGTCAGGTGGGACAGTTTGTAGCTTACCCACAATGCTAATGAGGACAAACGCTATAGAAAATGCATAGATAATTATTGTGACTTTCTTTTTGGCACTTCTTTCCCGCTGATATAATTCCTTCACTTCTCATTGTAAAATTACAACTTTATTCACATTATGTTAAAATCTTTTTTGTAGTTGTTTTTTTTCTTTCCAGTGCGGCCCTACTGCTCATTTTATTCACCTTCTCTCCCAGCTTCCTCAGTGCTGTGAGCACCTCCATCTTCTGCTGTGTGTACTCGTCCCGAGATAGCTTCCCCACCATAACGTCACGGTCCATCTGTGCACAATAATGACACGCTAGGTTGGAGGGAAAATGCAGAAGGCAACAGATACAACAAAAAAATAAAAAACACAATTCTAACCTCTGCAAGTCTGGTTCTGAGCTGTCCCGGCTGCTTCTTAGCAAAAAGTCGGATCACCTCTGGAGTTTTGAATGCTTGACTGATGGCAGCCTGGATGGCCTGAACAAAACGCACAGGTAACAGATGGATCAATCCAATACAATACAATTTTATTTATATAGCGCATTTCATAACAGCTAGAGCTGTAACAAAGCACTTTAAAACAGTAGACAATAAATAAAGACAATAATAGGCCGTAATACACAAGTATTAATAGATAGAGATATAAATAATATATAAGATATGAATATAAAATATAAACAAATAAAGCCAATAAATTAACATAAAACACAATTGACACCTGGAGAAGAGCCGAAAATTTCAGGTCTGATCAAAAGCCAGAGAATAGAAATGTGTCTTCAACCGGGTTTTAAAAATGGACAGATGCCTAACATCCAATGGGAGGTCATTCCAAAGGGAAGGACCAGCAGTTGAAAAGACTCGATCCCCTCTGAGGCTCCGCTTGGTCCTCGGCACCTCGAGCAGCGCCTGGTCCGCAGGCCTGAGGCTGCGGGAAGGTGCGTAGGAGTGGAGGAGCTCAGAGAGGTACGCCGGGGCCAGGCCATTTAATGATTTATAGACAAATAGGAGAATCTTAAATCGAACCCTGAAATGCACTGGGAGCCAGTTAAGGGAGGCCAGAATTGGTGTTGTGTGTTCCATAATCCGAGCTCCAGTTTGTAGGCGGGCAGCAGAATTTTTGACCAACTGGAGACGTTTGAGGGAGGACTGGCTGACTCCGAAATAAAGTGCATTGCAGTAATCTAGCCGAGATGTAACAAAGGCATGGATGACTGTTTCTAAGTGCTGATGGGAAAGGAGGATACCACAGGTGACCATAATAAACCATGAATCGATCATTACGATGTCTGTCAATTGGGTGGAATTGATCAATCGATTAATCAAGTCTGGAACACACGTTTTTGTGTATTGTATCGTATTAAGTTATAGAATGTCAAAGTGGTGCTGCCTCTCGTAGATTAGATCGTTTAGATTAGGTTAGATAGTTTTTGGTACTACAGCAGACATCATTACCTGTATATGTTTGGTGTGCTCTGTTGGTCAACTCGGGTACAGCACGTCAATCTTATGTGGTGATTTTTTTTTCCCTCGTCATGTGGGGCTGCTCATGTTTTAAAAATAGATTAAGATGATAAAAAAAAAAAAAAAAAACGGTATGTGTGTATGCCGCTCTGGTTGATTCGTGGTACGCTTCGCTTAAGTCACAATTAAGACACAAGTTAATGAGTGTGTCCGCTGCGCATACCAGCTGCATGCCGCTGAGTTCATCCACAAGAGTCATGTCTCCTGTCATGATCTTCTTTAGGGAGTCATTGAACTCACTCAGCTGTTCCAATGTCTCCTTCTTTGTCTCCTCATATTCTTCTTCGTCGAGCTCTTCCCTGCAATAAAGACATTGAGAAAGAATGACTGTTTGTTGTTTATTCTTGCATCCATCCATACATTTTCTATACTCTATAGCGCTTGTATTCATTGGAGTCCCAGCTGATCAGCGGGTTACACCCTGGGATGGTCGCCAGCCTGTCACCAGTCTTTAATGACCTTAAAATGCATGTTTTGGGGAATTGCAAGGAGGCTAGAGTACAGTTCATGTACATGCAAACCCCACACAGAAAGGCTGGAGCAGACATTCGAACCTAGAACCTTTCAACTATGAAGCAGACATGCTACCGTGCAGCTGCTCCAGTACCTACAGCAGTAATTCAAACGTTTAGTTAAGTGTACTCTCGATACACCACCTGCATTCTTCCAGATCCTGCAGCTGCTGCATCAGTCTGTCAAGTTGCTCCTCCATATTCTGCCTCAGTTTTCCAGTTTCTGACTTTCCACGGGAAGCCATTCTCTATGCTTTACCCCCGAATCTGTTGTAACACGGGATAAGGATTTGTTTATTACACGTCAATTTAACGTGCAACAGGAACTACAGTTAGGATGAAGTACACATTGCAGAGCGCGACACTGTATCGACAAATCCAACTCAAGGATTTAACCAAAGAGAGTGTTGTTATGAGTTAGCTGATGAAAGAGATAGCATGCTAAAAATGGGACAGCATCTCAAAGGAGGACGGATCCGATAAGTAAACAAATTGGATACGTGGCGCAATTAACAGAAAGAAATAATCATACCTACGTCATAAACTTAAACGCGACTTCGACTTATTGATGCAGTTTAAACTATTCCCCTAAGTGTTTGATTGCTGTGCGTTTCCTTCTTGTTTGTTTGTGATCGTGAACGCAGCTCAAAAACGTGGGTGCGGTTCGCGACTTCTTCCTCGTCCACACAGCCAATCAGCTTCCAGAATGGCACGGCTGTCCGTTACGTCATCCACTGAATACACCGGCCAAGCGCCTGACTTCAATAGAGTTGTCTGGTAAAAACAGTTCATGCAACTATTTTCTTCAACATTCTTCTTATACGAGTAATTTCTACGATTTTTCCGTATTTGCTTGTATTTTTAATTTGCCTCTACCACAAGATGCAGATGAACAGTCATTGTTTTTGGTTAGGGTAGGAACTAAGCTAACATGCTAACATTAGCGGTGTTTACAATCATTAAGGGTAACATGGCTCACCGAACATGGCGTTGCTGAATGGGCTATGGACGATACACTATGGACTGGGCGCGAACAACTATTCATACGCACATTCGCACCTACGGACAATTACGAGTCCAGAATTAAACTAAAAGCATTTGTTTGGAATGCGAAGGAAGGAATACGCAGAGAGGCGAACATGCAAACCCCACACAGAAAGCTGGAGACAAGATTCGAAAACCTCAAACCTCAAAATTGGAAAGCAGACGTACTAACTTGACATCGTGTTCCCAGTCACAATTTTATGACACAGTAAAAATATATATATATTTTTAAACATGGTATTTCAATGTGGTTTTTTTTCCAGAAACACACATTTCTAATAAGATATAAAAAAACAGCCGTACTAGTACGTTTAAAAAGATAAAAGGTTTTGTAAAAAGAATTGTTTTTTTAAAGGCATAATATCATGAGAATAACATTTTATTAGGCTTAAATAAAAGTGTCATTTTTAAATAAGTGTTAATGTAATGAGGCTCATCCGATTTTTCGAGAAAAGGGCATATTATGAGAATTCATTCATTCATTTCAGAGTTTTTTTTTTACTTCTAAAATTGTAAATTTTCATTACTATATTTAAAAAATTAATAAGAGATGAAGAGGTCACGGAAGATCAAGATTGTTTGGGGGAATGTAGTAATATTATTAGATTATGCAATAGATTTCAGATTCACAGTACCAGTCAAAAGTTTGGAAACACTCTCCAATTCAAATGGTCTCAAACACATTAAGAGGTCAAGAAATTCAGGCTATTAACACTTGATATTGCAGTTGTGAACTCAAAGTCATTCCAGGTCATAAAGCATCATCCACATCATAAAGCTGACTGAAAAAATACCAAGGTGTGCAAAGCTGTTATTTGGGCTAAAGGTGCCTACTTTGAAGAATCTAAATGATAAAAAATAATTCTGTTTTGATTCATGTTTTTTGTTGAAAAAAATAATTCCTTCAATATTTCTTCATAATGTCAAACACAGAATTAGAGGGTGTTTCCAAATTTTTTACTGGTACTGTACAACCTCACAGAGGGGTGAGATACGTCAGTTGATCCAGACACCCGGAAAACTTCATTTATACATTTCTATGCCAGTTTTCAATTCAAGATGGAAACCCATAACCTTGTGCTGGAAGTGGTTAGTGCTAACCACCCTCACAAACACCTCTTTGCCTCTTGAAGGTATACCCTGCTTCAGAATGAGGCATGGAGGACGAGAGGAGAACAAGAGTGGTCCTTCTGGCGTGCGGATCCTTTAACCCCATCACCAACATGCACCTGAGGATGTTTGAACTGGCCCGAGACTATCTGGAGGACACAGGTTGCGTAACATCTGGTCTATTATTCAAACTTTGTGTCCGTGATTCTAACACAAAGTACTCTAAATGACATTTGAGACAGGTCGCTACAAGGTGGTGAAAGGCATTGTGTCTGCTGTTGGGGATGGCTACAAGAAGAAGGGTCTGATTGAGGCTTTCCATCGCGTGAAAATGGCCAGACTGGCCACAGAGAACTCCGAGTGGATCACAGTGGATGCATGGGAGAGCTCGCAACCGGAGTGGGTGGAGACAGCCAAAGTGATTCGGTTAGTGATTTAACAACTTTCCTTCTACTGTGTTGGCTTGAAGACAGCCCACACTGCCCATATAAGGTTTGCTTTATATAGTGGAACCTGTTATCAGCCTTTAGAATGGACATCAAATTAATCAATCGTTGAAAAGTAAAATTGAAGTAAAAATTTGACATATAACGACAGTTAAAAAAACAATTAATAAATGAAAAGAATGAACGCAATAAAACACTAAAACAATGCTTAGTCTCATGCTGAGTCGAAAGCCAAAGATGAAAAATGTGTTATAAGGCGAGTTTTAAAGATGAACAGAGAGGGGCTTGCCAAACGTCTCAAAGAGAGCGACTGGCAATGGAAAAAGCCCGATCCACTCTGTGCTTCCGCATACTCCTCGGTACCTACATTAGTGTCTGGTCTGCAATCCTGAAGCACCGGGCAGGTACGATGAGATGGAGGAGCTCAGTGAGGTAAACTTGGGCGAGGCCTGTTAAAGATTCGAAAACACATAATAGAATCTTAAAAAGAACTCTAAAATGTACAGCGTTTCGTCAATGCTGTAAATGGCCCAACAATGACGGAGGGAGGTGCGTTGAATTGCGTAAGTTGTCAGTTTTCCAAACTTTTAATTCTTTTTGTTCTGTATCTCCTCAGGCATCACTACTCAGAACTAACAGCAGCCAAGCAAGATGGTGATGATGTGGACACTGTCAAGTATGTGAAAAAGAGACGCATTGAAGAGACCTATGTTGAGAGTGCATCATATCACAACAAAAGAGGTAGATTATATAGACTATTAGACTGTGCGAGTGTTATTAATTCTATTTCATGCCAAATCCACAATGAATGCTTAAGCCGGTGGCCAAATATGCATGTGAAAGCCCCTTATCCCAACTGACGTCAGGTGAAAGATGGACTTCTCCTTCGGCTGGCCGCCAGTCAGTCGCAAGGGCACACACTCACATTTACACCATACTGAGTTAGAATTGAATGCCACATGCATGAAGTCAGGCAAGAGAATCACTATAAACAGTCGCTGATTTTTTTTTTTTTTAATCAATGATAAAGAAATACAATAAAACAATTTAAGTGCATATAAAAGATGCTAAATAATTTGAAAAAACTGAATTCAATTCCTTTATTCTATTCTTTTTTCGACCTCAAAACTCTACATTTTTTTAATTTTTTGAGATGGTATTAAAATGCATATTTTTATAAAATATTTATTATTATTATACATAATATTTATTTGTAATACCTTAGCAAAAACTAAGAAATCTGACTAACCAAACTATCTATTGACATTGCAGAAGCAACTCACCTGATGCTGCTTTGTGGTGCTGATGTCCTGGAGTCCTTCGGGATCCCTAACTTGTGGAAGGAGGAGGACATCGCCGAGATCGTGGGCCGCTTCGGCTTGGTGTGCATCACGCGTTGCGGCGGCGACCCCCACAAGTTCATCCAGCGGTCAGACATGCTGTGGAAGCACCGCAAGAACATCCACGTGGTCCCCGAGTGGGTGGCCAACGACATCTCGGCCACGCATGTGCGCCGGGCACTGCGCCGGGGTCAGAGCGTCAGGTACCTGTTGCCGGACGACGTGCTTCGCTACATACATGACAACCATCTCTACAGTGCCGAGAGCGAGCAGAACAACGCCGGTGTGGTTCTTGCACCCCTGCAGAAATATGCAGGTGACCTGTCCAGCTAAAAAATAGTGCTTTTACTGTGAACGAACATTATTTATTGTCACAGAATAGCATCTTTAATTTGGGCATCTTTCAAAACAAAATTTCCCATCGAGATCAACTATATTTGGTATCATTTGTGCCAGAATCCAAACATCATTATCATTAAACCTTTAGTCATTGTAAAGGCAATATTGAATTGTTTATAAACAAAAGTTACCCAGCCATCTAGTTGTTACAACCCTGTTGGAGCTCACACATCATTTTTGATGTACTAAACTTGGACTTGTTTTTACTAGAAATGGAATAAAACAGCTGCCTTTGTTTTTCAACTTGAAAAATGTGTTTTGTGTTATTTTGCAACACATTTAATTAAACATCTTTAATTTGATTGAACTGTTGTTTGGTTGGGGGCAATAGGGTGACGTAATTAGCACTTCTGCCCGACAGTTCTGAGGTTCAGGGTTCCAATCTTGACTCCGGCAAGTGTGGAGTTTGCATGTTCTCCCAGTACTTGTGTGGGTTTTCTCCAGGTACTCCAGCTTCTTTCCACCTTCGGAAAACATGTGTTGGGTTCATCGAAGACTCTAAATTTTCCGTATTGTTGCTGTAAATCTGAGCATGAATGGTTGTCTATTTGTGCCCAGCTGTGATTGGCTGATGTGCAATATCTTTGCCCAGAGTCAACTGGGATACACGCCAGTTTACCTTTTTTTTTGACTGATTACATTCCAAAACAGGAAAAGACATCAACCCATTGATATACCACTGGCGGACTACGGTAATATTTCTATGGCCAGTATAATGACCTACCATCTTGAAGAGCAGATTATTCAAGACGAATGTCACCCAGTGAGTTGATTTTGACATCTGTCACTGTCTGTACCCTGTTTCCTGCATAGCTGAAGATAGGGGGAAAAAACATGAGAATAAGAATAAGAATGCCTTTATTGATCCCACAGTGGGGAAATTTTCATTGTTACAGCAGCAAAGATATAGGTCACACAGGGGCGGCGGCATAATGTGGCCATTAATGTATAACATTGACGGCAAACATTTAGAATCAAACCTATGTAGATATACGCAGTAACATGTGTATATACACATGTGTATACACACCAACCTACATCTACATAAAAAATATGAGGAACACTCATTTCGGCCTGTACATAGTACAGAGGAAAAAATACTCTAAGTGACAGTGCTGCAGTGCTGTAGTGAAAGGTCGTTTGTTTTTAATGCTGTAAATCTGCATGCCCCAGTTAATGTCAGTGGCAGTCAATATTATTTTTGGCCTTCATAGGCGGGTGTGCCTCTTTCACCTGTGTCATGGAAGAAAACAAGTGTAATTTACTGCGTTTTGGGCCTGCAGCCAGCTAAAACAACTGCATTTGTCTTCTGATGATAACAAGTAACGAGTGCTCATGTCTCGCTATAGTTTTAGACTGTTTTTCCCTCGGCATCATTATAGAAAGATGCGACCTGGAAGATATGTCTGTGATTGCCTACAAAAATTTGCCACAAAACCATTGATGGCTAATTGATTGACATAATTGGACCAGTCTGACTTGCCACTCGTGAGAGCGTTTTCCTTCTCTGATTGGCTCCAGTAAGGGCACACCTACTCCAATACCGGCAGTTACTAAACAAAATTCTTTCTGCCATTTGGGAGAAGCCTTTGAATAAGTAGCTTCAAACCTGCTCCTGTGGTTCCGAGTGCTTTAAGGCTCACCAAGAATGCCTGTAAGCTTCTGTGGCAAATGGGACATGATCAGCAATGACAACTTTGACGGCTACATGATTGCATTAGGTAAGATGTTTCAAATACATTCTTGTTATTGACGACTCATTTTTTGAATGGAACTGATATGTTTGTTGCCTGAGCCTTTTTGTTATTAATGTTATTGTTTAGCCTGTCCAATACTTGTACAGCATATGGGTAAATGTACTGGGACACCTGGCCATTACACATGGCAGAAAGTGCAACAATACGTATGTACTCTCTGGGAAGACTGCAAAATGTTAGTGTCTGTGTCTCTTCAAGTTCTTTCCAAAGGTGTTTGATGGAGGTCCTCCACACAAACTCATCAAAGTAGGCCTTTATGGTCCCTAATTGTATCATTCTGGGGGGAAAAAAAAAGCCTTCCCTAAAATGTGATCACTAATGTTATTGTTCAACTGAAGGGGAACTGAAGCAATTTGGGTGGGAAATGTATCTCCGTACGACTTAGTATGAGTTTTTGGGAAAACAGAGCGTCAGGATCAAAGTTATCCCATCAATACAGTTCTAAAGGGTGCCTGTCAAGCACTACACTAACCAGATTTCACTGCTAAGCTCCACCCACAAAGGACAACAAAAACTTGCATTTTGGCAGCCTCTTAAAATAATGGCCTAACAACTCATATTTTGACAGAATGTTTTTTGTTTTTTTCCTTAAACATCACCTCAGGATGCTGGCCAGTGGCCACCTCTGCTAAAAATCGGCTGCATCCTTAGTTAAACAGATCATTCAATTCTACGCCTGAAATGAAATTATTAATACATATAAGACAATCAGAATATGGTTCCGTTTTTCGTGTTTTCTGATAAAAAGAAAGAAAAAAAAGACTTCGGCCATTATTTTAAGAGGGTGACGATTTGCAGCAAAATACAAAGCTCCTAATAGTTTATTTTAATGACCCCTGGAAATGGCCAAAATGAACCTTAAATGGCCGCTGACACCAAAATGATTAATGCAATGGTATTATTCATGAATAATTCAAAATACAATGTCAATGTTAGCACAATACCTTCAGGCATCTGCTCGAAAGAAAAACAATGCCTATTTAAACTTCTGAAATATATTTAGGGTTAATCAGAGGCACTTTAAAGAAGCACGTTAAACTCTCATTTAACATGAGTTTGAATCTGGTGGTTCCTTTGAACGCAGCCACATCCCAGTTATTAAGAAGTTATGCACACTTGTGCACCCACATTATCTAGACTGTTATTTATACTTAGCATCTTGAAAGTGTTTATGTTTTTTTTTTCCAACTGAACTGGACATGTTATGTCACATTTATGGTGGGAACAACGTTTTAAATGATTTGTCTTGGTCCCTTAGTCTATCACAAAAACCTGGCATTTCAACAGGGGCGTGTAGACTTTTTATAGCCATTGTAACCACTTTGATAGATTTTCAAATTTTTTAACAATAAACACCAATTGAACAATAGAAACAAACTATTCAGCATTGTATCAAGAAATGATGGCACAGACACAGTGGCCTAATTTGAGTAAGCCCGAAGAAGTGTGTCCCGGTACGTTAGTCAACCTCATCTGTTGTTCACACGTGCCCACTTTCCCCAGATATCAGCCCTTGCATTAGAAAGATTGCTCTGAAACTGAAGATGAATAAGTTGATCGAACAGCGGGGCGACCAGTACGTCATCAAAACTTGCAGCACCTTCAGGGACTACACCGTCTCTTTCCGAGTGGGTCAGGAGTTTGAGGAGTTCTCAGAGGGCTTAGACAACAGGCACATGAAGGTGAATACGAGTGGCCGGATGAACGATTGAGAGCTGTGCATTGAATTTTGATGAGCTGTCGTTTTCTCCTGTTCCGCACAGTCGCTGGTGAGGTGGGAGGGGAACAAGCTGGTGTGTGAACAGACTGGTGAGAAGAAGAACAGGGGGTGGTGTCACTGGATTGAAGAGGACAAGCTTCACTTGGTATGACATTGGCATCACACAAAACAACTATGGTGTAGTATATACGGTATTTCTTCTTCTTCTTCCTTCTTTGCCTCATCTACAGTACACAATGTTAATGCATACAAATGTATGCATTATTTGATGAGAAGAATTGGAAGGAATCTTGTAAACAACAGTGAAAAGTGACATCAACACCTTTACCTGGATCGGCACCAAAATGTAATGGTTTCTTTATTCGCCAAGCCCCACCCCTTTACACCAATGTGTTTTCGTAGATATATGATAGTTCGCCAAATATGGCCCAAATGTATCATACACTTTTGTATACAATATGTTATATTACGTTATTTATGGTGCAGCACGGTGGAAAACATAGCACATCTGCCTCAAATTTGGGATGCTTAGGATCCAAATCTCATTTTAGAGTCTTTTTCCATGGCATATTCCGGCTTCATCCCACATTCCAAAAACATGCTAGTTAGGTTCATTTAAAGACACAATTGTCCATAGGGGGTTAAATGGTTGTTTGCTTATATGCGCCCTATGATTGGTTGATGACCAATCCAGGGTTATACCCTGCTTCTTGCCCATTGTCAGAATTGCTCAACCATGCATGACCCAAATGACAGTGTATAAGATGAAATGGATCAATTCTGTCACCTTAAATTCATTGGTCCTCCTTCTGTGGTTCTAAAATCCCCCTCATTAGAGAAAGGTTGTTTTTTTTTAACATGGGCCCTAGAAAATGGATGTGTTACTAAATATAATGTCATCTTCTTTTCATATATTCAGGATCTTTATTGTGAAGGCGAAATCTGCAAGCAGGTTTTCAAGAAGGTGAATGACTAAAGAGGACGACGATTGTAAAAAAATGGACATTACAAGAAAGAAATGAGATCTATGAGCTGTGAGGCAATAATCTACGCCACTAGAAAGCAGTACTGTATATCAACATGACTACTCTTTGTACAGTAGTTATAGTGGCTGACTGTTGTTTTCCGCTGCATCGAGTGTGTTTAGCTCATGAGTGGCAAAAGGAAGAGCAGCTTGTGTTTATTTATGCATTTATCCATGTGTTTGGACTTTGCTGGCATAACTGTGGTCAGCCTTCTAGACAGATTATGTGTGGGCATAGTATGAGACCTGAAAGTCATATAAACGGAGATCAATGTAAAAAAACAAACAAACAAACAAACAAACTTTATTGATCTCTGTTGGTGAACTTCATTTACCCTCAAACCCAAGATTGGGCAAAGTATGGTCCACGGGCTACAAACATCTGACTCAATGCTTTGATCTGGGCATCGAACATATGTGGGTGTGAAACAAATTTTTTTTCACGGGCCACATCTTAATTATGGTTTCCTACGGAGGGCCATTCTGAGTGTGAACCCAAATAAATGTATGATCGCCTCATATTACATATCCATCCATTTTCAACACCACTTGTTCACAACACACCTGTTCAGCAAATTGGCGAATAACATATGAATGTATTTTAAGCCTAGAACACTAACGTCGGGTGATTTTCACCCGCACATTTTTTTTATGTGATATTTTTTATTGGGATATTAAAAAAGACGACTTCCAATTTGGCATGCAGTGTTGTACTTTGACATAAATTGATGCAAATTGTATTTTATCCAGGATATTATGTCGGGTTAAATGTACCCGTTAGTGATGGTGTTACTAATTTTAGCATTAGTGTTCTAGGGTTGAAAGGGGAATTGGTAACAAAAATGCTTGCAATATCTCAACGTTTTTAAAAATGAAGACAGTTTCCAATTGTGGTATCTTGGCAAGAAACATTAAGTCGTGGCACGTAATTTGCCTTTGGCGGGCCACATAAAAGGCATGATCTGGGCTCCTAGACTTGAGTTTGACACTTGTCATTTACATACTAAGAGTGCAAGTATTGCAATTAAACTGTAAACTTTATTTATTTGGCCATTTCTCTATGAATGGATTCATTAGTATTCATGTCTCATTAAACATTGTGTTAGTATAATCATATTATATTATATTTTTACACATATTGTATTGTAAATAATGAAAATAATAGTTTTATATTTATATATCTATATATCTATATATCTATATATATATATATATATATATATATATATATATATATATATATATATATATATATTTATATATATATTAGTTTTGATTATGAATTCATTTCATGTTTTTACATTTACATTCAAATTAAATTATTTTATTATTAAAATAACCTATTTTTCTTGCAGTAATTTTGAATTTTTTTCCCTAAACATTTGTCATTTAAAATGTAGTTATTAGTTGGTATTTAATCTAATTTAATTGTTTTTACATTTACATTTGAATTCAATTATATTTTATCATTAAAATACCCTATTTTGTTGGAGTAATTTAGAATTTGTTTTCCTAAAAACATGTTATTTAAAATGTAGTTATTAGTTGGTATTTAATCTTATTCATGTTACTGATTGAATAATTTGTTAATTGATTTGTATTAAAGATCCATTCAAGTACTTTTTTTCTCATTAGGGTCCAGGGTGAGCTGGAGCCCATCCCAACTTACTTTGGGCCAGAGGCATAATACAAGTTCACGCTTGAATGGTTGTCAGCCAATCTTAGTTAGATTAAATAATAAAACAAACAAACAAACAAACAAACAAAAAACAGTAAAAAATATCCATTTTAAATACAAATTCGACTATTTAAAAAAAATTGTTTGGCAACCAATTCAGGGTGTCCCCTGCCTACTGCCCGAAGACAGCTGGGATAGGCTCCAGCACGCCCCGCGACCCTTGTGAGGAGAAGCGGTATCGATAATGGATGGATGGATGGATGTTTATATAACATTTATAATAAATAATACAATTAAAATATCTGCATTTATTATATTATTTTTAAATTACTCTATTACAGATATTTTAAAAAATTTTTTGTTTCCTCATCAACAAATGACTCACCTGTGCCATTTTATTTCTGTAAACGTAACGTATCAACCTTTCCTATTTTGCACCGCCTACCCTGACGTAAGAGTCACGTGACAGCAAGTAGAACCAAAATGGCCGCTGTTGTATTTTGACGTGTAATAGCTAGCTACTTTTCTTTTTGTTTCACCCTTGACTTGACAGAAAAGCCAAGCCAACGAGGGACTTTTTAGGCTCATTCTATGTCGCCAGTCCTCGCGCAGTAGTGTCCTCGTTTTTATCTTCGAGACAATCAAGACTGACACATATTAGTTGAGCGTGTTGGACTATGCATATCTAGTTCAGATTGAGGCTAGCTAGCAGGCTCTGGCTGGCACATAGTGCAATAGTTGAAATTGAGATAGCTGATTAAACTTTCAGCTGCGATGGAGGAATTGAGCGCAGATGAGGTAAGGAAAACGCATCAACGACACTATCTCTTGTATTACTCATCTTGCATCCCCTTTTCGTTTACAGATAATAGATTTAGACATGGCTCATTTTCCTCGAATGGGGTTAGCGCTAGCTTCGTGCTACTCTAGCTAGGAGAAAGACACCAGCGATAAAACCATACATTGAGCTTGACAATACCATACAAGGCAATGTGTCAGCCATCGGGCCAATACGGCATCTTTAAACAGCGAAAGTCGACATTTATCGTGGACAAGCAGCGTATGTCATTGCTGTGTGTTAGTTTGTATGAGCACTGTACGGTCGTAAATTAAGCAACTAACCCAGTGCTTTCAGCAGACAAAATTTGGCCCCTGATAAAGATGAGTTAAGTAAAAATGAGCATCATTGCTTTGATAATTGACAACTGCCTAGTTTGCCATTCATGCTAATGCAAATCATATTTTATATTTGCTTTCGTGGCCGATTTTAGGCTGGCTGAAATTGCTAACTTTGTTTTGCTAACAGAATAACAATCCGAGACAATGGCCTTTTTCATTTGAGAGCAACACACAATATACAGTATTATGGACATTGTCATGGGACTTAATTTTGATCGATCCCACAGTGCTATTACTCTACAAATAAAAAGTGATCGTTCACATTGGCATAGTGAAGCTATTTACTATTAAGAGACTAATTGTACAGATGTACAGTTAATTCATAGATGCACTGTTGTCGTGGTGTTGTAATAATGCATTTCAACAATACTGTAAACTATTCAAGCACGATTTTAAATGGGCATTGACTATGAACAGCACTAATAACAATTTGTGTATTTATGTTTAACTATTTTGTATTTTTTTTAACTATTCATTCAAGATTCGCAGAAGGAGATTGGCACGGCTGGCAGGGGGACAAAGCTCACAGCCTAACACCCCTCTCAGCACCCCCTTGACATCCCCACAGAGAGAAACTCCACCGGGACCCCTCCCTGGACCCTCAGGTGTAACTCAGCCCCTGCCACCAGCTGCCTCGCAATCATTAGGGCTCAATGCTCACAGTGGTACCCCTGCCACATCCCCCATTGGCACCACTGGTAAGAAAACTTTGACTGAGAATACTTGATTTTTTTTCTTCTCTACTCATTTATAGGACTTCTGAATTTTAACGGTTTGTCTTATCTTGTCTGAAATATTTCCTCCTTGTGTCTTCAGTGTGCTCACGCGTGTTTTGCCTTTTGCAAGGTGTGGCTTATGGCAGTCAAAGTAGTGAAGGTGTGAGCTCCCTTTCCAGCTCCCCCTCTAACAGCCTTGAGACTCAGTCCCAGAGTTTGTCCCGTTCACAGAGCATGGACATCGACACCGCTTCTTGTGAAAAGAGGTAATCATATTTCACAATGGTTTGCACCGAAAAGATGACTGTGAATGGACCCGATAGCTTAAGACATTTACATTTTACAGTCAACTTGAGGAAAATGTGCTTCTTTTGCTCTAGTATGTCCCAAGTGGATGTGGACTCGGGGATAGAGAACATGGAGGTGGAAGACAGCGACCGCAGGGAGAAGAGGAACTTGACGGAAAAAGTAATTAACTTTTTCTTACAAGGGATTTGACTTTGCATCAGTGCTTGCACATGCGGATTCTGTGGTTAACATGAATGAAACATGAGTTTACTGAACACAAGAACAATTTTCAGAATTACCGGTACACTCACTTGTGGTGGAGTCCTTGTGAATGTGGGAAGTTTGTAATACATACTTTAATCGCGGGTGTGTACTCCTTTTTGCAACATTAAGTGATTATGGGCTTAGCACATCTGCCTAACTGTTTTGAGGTTGAGGTGTTGAATCCGGACTATGGTCTTCCTGTGTGGATTTTGCAACTTTGCATCTTCTCCCTGTACTTGCTTGGATTTTCTCTGGGTACTCTGGCTCCCTCCCACATTCCAAAACCACATTTCTTAGGTTAATTGATGACTCTGAAATTGTGAGTCTGATTGTGAGTGTTAATGCGTAGTTAATCTGCCCTGTGATTGGCTGGCGACCAGACCAGGGTGTTCCCTGCCTCTTGCTCAAGGATAGGCTCCAGCTCACCTGTGACTCAATGAGGATAAGTGGAATAGAAAATGGGGGATGGATAAATTACACAGCATAGTATGTCATGGAAAATACTGATTTTGAAAGTAAGATTTTCCAATAAATCTCTTGAGGGTGTGCTTATGGTAAGTACTGTACATAACATCCTTTCCTCAACCTTTGTCTCTGGAGGAGGTTAAAATGTCGACTGTCGTGTCTTAAAATGTCTGTCTGACTGAGCCTGGGCACCCGTAGGAAACCTCTGCAAACTCGGATGTCACAGAAGACCAGGCCCTGCAGCTCATTTGTAAGATCCTGCGCGTTTCATGGAAGGAACAGCATCGAGATGTCATCTTCCTCCCTTCACTGGCTGCTGAATTCCAGCGTAACTCTAGAGATGGTATATCATTGAGCTTGTGTTTATCACCCCAATAAAGCTGTTCAGGGAGGAGTTCTGAAAATCTTCCTTTCTCATTCTGTCTCCTGCAGTATACTCTGATTTCAAAGACCTGATCGGCCAGATCCTGATGGAGGTCCTCATGATCTCAACGCAGTCGCCTGTCCACAACCCCTTCGCCAGCTTGACCGCCACCTCGCAGCCAATTGCAGCAGCCAAATCTCCGGACCGCCACCTGACATTGGTACAGCCCTCCAGCCAAGGTGGTAGCCCCATGGGCCCCGGCGCCGGGTCCTTTGGAGCCAGCTCTCTTTCAAGGCAAGTGACGGCACTTATTTTCTCCTGCAGTATTCAAACCCCCCCAGTCATATCAGAACTGTTCTTCTCCCCAGAGTATGTTAAGGACTTGGAATTGCAGAAGAATTCCAGATTTTTTATTATTATTATTATTATTATTATTATTTTAACATTGTCATGGCAATCATCGTGATCAATATTGTCAACAGCTTATATGGGTGTGGTAGCCCTTACCCAATGAGTCTGGATGCAGCCAGGAGGACCTCACCAAATGCATCCACCCCAACCACTCTCTCTGTACCTTCTACACCATCTACGCCACAGTTTGTTGTTCCACCCAGCCCACCTTCTCCAGCTGCTCCCCTCAGACAGTCCCTCAACCCTCCATCTGCCCCCATGCCCATCTCCCAGCGTTATCGGCCCTACTCTGTCTCATCTCCTTGGGGTGCCCCGTCCCCATCCAGCCCAGGACAAAGAGCTTTTAGCTTCTTTGCACCTTCTCCTAGCCCAGCAGGCCCCACTGTGCCCCCCAATACCCCAATTCCTGTGCCAACACCTAGCACCCCGTCCCTTTCCTTAAGTTCACCCCCTATGGTTCCACCTTCTCCCAGAACAAATGCCCGACAGGCCGCCTTTGCGTCCAGGATCCCACCTTCTAGGTATCTTACCATTCCATTTGCATGTTTGTGTGTGTTGCACACGCAAGCCAGCCAACTAAAATATTAACACTTTCTGACTCACCAAGCTTCAGGCTGGAAATGGACCCAAGTACAAATGAACTTTTAACAGATTTAATTTGATGGTTACTTCACATGTGTGTTGAACTCTATTAATTTGAGTTAGTATAAATATTTGAGAATAGCCATAGTAGGGATGGATAATGTAATCAATTGATTTACACTTTTGTTTGTTGTGTGGCTGAATTACTTACTCATCGTGTCTTAAAGCGAGTCAACCCGTTTGCATACCACCAGCAAAAGGTTGCTGTCTAAAGAAGTGCAACATTGTATCACCAAAGGTCTCCACCCAGAACTCTGCTTCAGCATACATTTTTCTGCTTAATGTTTAGAGCACTTCAGAGAGAGTGTTTGGAATTAATTCAATTAAAATAAATGAATCAAATAGCCAATCAAGGGAAGATAGTCGCATACCCATCCCTACTTTATTTTGCTAGTCAGAGGATTTTAAACCACTGCACCTCCATTTTATATTTACAGTATTATGGTTTGACAACAAATGCTGCTTTTACACATCTTTTGCGTTACGAAAAACAAAGAAACTAATTGCTCTGCAAATAACTCTCCGGATTTGCCAAACATGCTTTCTAGGGTCAACAATGATGTAGATTTCTCAAGCATGTAAAAAAGTTGCTTGTTACTTTCAGCTCTGAACTAGCTGCTTGAGGATTGCAATGTGTCAACACCGCAACCAAATGTGCGTTCATGAAGAACAATTAGCTTGATAAGCTCAAGCAGACATGCAACCAACTAGCTTGCTACAGCAGTGCCTCCCCTACTTATGTTCTACCATTCCAAATGTAGTCTTCAGTTTTCATCATCTCCTTCCCCTTGCTTGCTCCTTTCTTCCCTTTCTCTTCCAAACTCGACCTCACTCCTGTTCTTGTCTATGTCGTGTTAGCCCCTTTTCCCTCCTGTTTGCCCTCTCTGACATATCTCAGGACAACAGCGATGAAGAGTCTGAGGAGGAGGAGGATTTTTCACGGGTTCAGTTTGGGTCCAGGTACACCTCTGCACGGTGTGCGTGTGTTTGCGTGTGCCTGCTTGCTCAGCAAAGGCCTGCTGCATGCACCAGCGGGAGCCTTGCCACTAACGGAGCACAAACACACTGTGGCAGAGTGGTGAAAGATTAACAAAGGCAGAATCGGCTCTCTTTAAGAGTGCTTTGTGTCTTTTTGCAAGATTTTACCTTTGAGGGTGTAAATTTTTCCTGATAAATTTTCTTCTTTTTACATTGGATTAATTCTACCTAAGCAGTATGGTGGAAAAAGTGGTTAGCACGTTTGCTTCAGAGTTCCATATGTTGTTTTAGTTTTTCATCTTAATACAAGTGCCTACTGTAGAAAAATGTCTTCTCATGTCATGTGAATGCATGTAAAAGGTGTTGCTGCTGCTAAGTGAAATTGGATGGCAACATTTTCTGGTGCTGCTAAGAGGGCAAATCAGGAATTCATTAGTCAGGGCAACACAACTCGCTAAATGGCCTTAATGTTACATGTTTTAACATCTCGTGTGTTTTGCCATGTCTGAATCTGTTGTATCACAGTGCATTGCCTGTGTTTCTTGGATACCTAAAGCTAATGTTTCAACCTTCTGAGAGTTTATTCTGTGCTTTGAAGACGCTCAGGTTGTGCTGTTGCAGCTGACCACTAATGGCCTTTGCATTAGCAATGACAATCCTCATGCCAACTGAATAATAACCGCTGTTTTATCTGCAAGGCATTTCCTTTCAAGAGCCACATGCTGTGATGCAGTCATTAATGCCTCAAGTGTGTTTCTTTCAGGGCCTGTGATTGAGAGGTGGCACTTACTCGAAGCTGACGGCACATGTGAATATTCTTCAATCATTGCTGCATACGTTTCATTCCGCCTTTTTGTGTTTGTTTAGTCGCGGCGCATGTGGAGGGTCAGTGTCTTGTGATTTGGCCGGCGACCGCTTCACCATTGAAGCATGCAAGGAGACAGAGATGCTGAACTACCTCATTGAACGCTTTGACAGTGTTGGCATGGAGGAGAGGAAGGCTCCCAAGGTATTTGGAGTAGACAAATTACAAGTACGGCTTTTTAAAAACTGTGCTGGTTCTTTACTTTTTTTCCCCTTTACAATATTCAAGTAAGCAACCACTTTTATGTAAATCTCAAGGCATCCATTTTGACACTTGCAATTTGAACTCTTCGCTGTTTACTTTCCCTCAGATGTGTAACCAACCAAATGTCAGCCAGCTCCTTAGCAACATTCGCTCTCAGTGTATCTCTCACATTGCCCTGGTCCTGCAAGGCTCGCTGACCCAGCCGCGGTAAGTTTTCCTGGACCGTTTTATGTCTTTGTGCCGCAGTATTCCTGCCTCATCAAGTAGTTCTGCCGTATTAGTGTTAATGTCCCAACAATGCCCTCAGGGGCATTCCTTTGAATTTTGCCCAAATAGCAGATTCTAAGGATGGTTTGACCTAGGGCTGGACTAATAATTCAATGTCAATATGTATCGCGATTGACACATGATCGATATCAAGAGAAAATGACTTCACTAAAACGTTCGAAAAATATTAGAAAACAAAACCGGATCGCGGCATGGTGGGTGATGTAGGCAGCGCCCATCCGCTTCCAAACACGAAGAAGAAGTTAAACCAACGAAGAAGACAATGCTAAACCAACGAAGAAGAATCATTTAAACCAACAAAGAAGAAGCAGCTAACTCATTGGAGCAGGCGTGCGGGCCAGGCGGCCGTGCGCCATTCCCGCGTCAAGCGAGTGAGCGGCGTAACTTTGTTCAAATAAATGAGCAGTCGCCTCAGTACACCTCTTTCAATAAGATATTATGCATGATAACCCGATTAAACACCTCCAGATGGAGACGTGGTGTACAAGTAAAGGAGTTCCCTGTCTTTGACATGCTAGCGCCAGTTAGCCATATCCAACCCTCAGTACCGCACTCAAATTAAAATCAAGCAAATAAAATATGAATGGACTACGGCAATAATGAGTCCGCTAAAAAGATAAAGTAGACCTAAGACGGTTGGTCGACGATAATGTATGCACGGCAAGAGAGTATTAGTTGTATGAAGATTGAATAAAGGCTAATGTAGGTGTCTCAACAATACTGCTTTGGAGTAGCACCTAATGCAAATAAGCATTTACAATGGACTGGTGGAGGAGAACCTGCACATTACGCTACATAACGATGTACACAAAAACAGTTAACTGTTTTTTTTGGGGGTTTTTTTTTAGATAGGTTTAAAACTAAAGCAATAATTATCAATATTGACTGATATGAAATACTTACATTGTGACAATTTTTCAGACATATCGCCGAGCCCTACTAAGCACATTAGTTTATTTGATCCTTATATTAACATTTATCTCACTCTTTCATTGTTGACCTCCTTATTAAAGGTTAAGTATTATGTTGAAATAAAATAACCTAAATTCATTTTTCTCTGGGTCATTATTTTCAATTAAGAAAAATTTTTTCTCTATGATTTAAAACCCTCAGCATGTGTATACATGTCATACTTATTATATATATATATATATATATATATATATATATATATATATATATATTTTTTTTTATTATTATTTATTTTTTATTATTATTATTATTATTATAGTATATTGTAGGTGCTACTAGTGCAAAACAGAAACTGCATAAACTAAACAAGAGGACATTTTGCCCCCACTGTAACTGTCTCCGTAGCGACTCCTCTTTCCCTTTCTCTCAGACACATTATTTATATATTTGTACATCCGTGCTTTGTTTTTCTGTGTGTTTGCTACATGCAGGAGCCCACTTCAGCATTCTCTGCTGGTACCTTATATGCTGTGCCGGAACCTCCCATATGGCTTTGTCCAGGAATTGGTGCGCATTACCCACCAGGAAGAAGAAGTATTCAGACAGGTGCGACGCACATTTGCCAGTTCGCAGCGGGAAAGCACAAATTTACACAGCTCATTACATCAATGCCTGTTGCCTGGCTAACATTTTCACTGAAAAATATGACGCGATTTCAGATTTGCTGCTGTCTATGAGTTCAATTCTGGAAGTGAATAATCATGACATGTTTACTCCCGTCTTTCTCAGATCTTCATTCCTATCCTCCATGGGCTGGCTCTCGCGGTGAAAGACTGTTCCTTTGATAGTGACAACTTTAAGTTCCCCCTCATGGTAAGAAGTTTGTGTCTCGTGTCTTGCCATAGTACGGCTAAAGGGCCAAATTAGCATGATGGATTGCCATGTCCAAGGAGCCTAGATGGTGACCAATGTGGCACTGGCAGCTTGACACACAAAGCGCCTGCTCAATAGACATTTACCGGTAAAATAGAGCAAATAAAGAAATCCACTTGCGCTGCTTATTCTTTGTTTGATCCGAAATTCACGGTAAAGTCAATTGTGTGTGTTTTGTTTCCATAATGTTTCTCCTGTGTTTGCAGGCATTAGCGGAGCTTTGTGAAATCAAGTTTGGAAAGACTCATCCTGTGTGCAGTTTGGTGAGTGCACAGCTTGATGAGCAACCATGATGTCCCCTTGGCTCAGACTGTTCTATTAATGTATTTGTAAGGTCATTGTGTTCCCATCAAATATTTCTTTCAGACATGAGTGGAAGGATCAAGCTTCCACCTTCCCTGCCGTTCTTACCCTTTCTCAGAATCATTATTTCTAACGACTTCTTTTAGCACTTCTTCTTCTTTTGTGTTTATAATATTTCAAAAAAATGCCTAAAAATGAAATCTTTCCACAGGTAACGTCACTTCCTCTGTGGTGTCCCAAACCTTTGAGCCCGGGATGTGGCAGAGAGATCCAGAGGTTGTCCTACCTTGGTGCTTTCTTCAGCCTCTCTGTGTTTTCTGAGGATGACGTAAGCACTCTGCTCGTCCATTTGTATACATTTTAATTTCCAACTCTTACAGCTCTACAACGATGCAAATCTCATTCTAGTGCCTGCCACACATTTATGTAATTGACTAATACCGCACAAACATGAAGACCTGCGCTAAATGCATGTTTGCAGATATTTAACGTCTTGATGCTCTCCATTTCCTTCAGACCAAAGTGGGTGACAAGTATTTCTCTGGTCCAGCTATCACCATGGAAAACACGAGAGTTGTCAGCCAATCCTTGCAGCACTATCTGGAGTCGGCAAGGGTGAGCTTCTGCCTCAAATTGCTCTCATCCTCCCAGATAACTTGTTTAATGACTCATTTATTTTCAGGGTGACCTGTTTAAAGTTCTCCACAACATCCTACTAAATGGAGAGACACGAGATTTAGCGCTAAATTACATGGCAGCTTTAGTGAACTACAATGTGAAGAAAGCTCAGATGCAGGTAGGATTCATTGTATTAGTTCTTTTCTGCATTATTGCCATTAGTGTTACACTGAGCAGACACTTCATTTTGTACTCTTGCGTAATTTATGACATCCAAAACAAAGTATGTTTGGCATTTTCCAAGATAGTAATTCATGACTGATAGCTGTATAAACATTGAGGCTAACTTATTTAAATATATTCACATTGTGGTTAAAAATGTCTCTGGTGTAAAACAACACTGATGTCTTCTATATTTAGGTTACCTTATTGCACCCTACAACAGGGTTAGACAACATCTGGCATTTCGATGCTTTTGCTGTGGCGTTCTGTGACTTTGGAAAATAAATAATGAATATTTGAGTAAAGTTTTTTTTCTAGTTCATTCATTTTTCATATGTAATTCTACATTTGCAGATAATAGTCAATCATTTTGTTCACCAAATATGTAAAACATAAGGAACTACACTAGTCTACACTAGTATTGCAGTAACAAAGCAACTATGACAAGCAAAGACACGTCACATAAGTATAGAGAGACTTAAAGTGGAAGTCAACCCAAAAATGTTCTTTACAAGAATATTTTCTTTACAGGAATATGTTCTATGCAGGCCCACAAGTCGAAACATGCTTTCTGATTAATATTGCGTTTGTGGAATATGAGTTCCGCTGTAAAATCCACCCGTTTTTGTTCATCTCAGGGGCCGACAATTTTGCCACTTGCCGTCGACTGAAAATGACATCACAGTTCCTCAGGGCTCAGATAACGACCAATCACGGCTCAACTTCAGAAAACAGTTGAGCCGTGATTTGTCTGTAGCAGTTCATTAATTTCAAAAATGCAACATACTACAGTTTTTTTTTTTATACACAGAGCAAATTATCAGTAGTAAATATAACTAAACTAAACTAAAGTGTTATCGTCACCTGAGATGTCAAAAGGGTTTCGTTGTGCCCGTTCGTTTTTTTGTTTTGTTTTCGTAGGAAATGGTCCAAATGGCTCGTTGATTATTTAAATTTGCCGACCCCTGCCCTTCAGCATGCTGTGCATCTTTAGACCACTGTAAACTACAACCACAGTGCTAAACAGTGTTAAAAGAAGACGTCTGACGAATTGGTTGACCCTCATGTCTTTCAGACCGATGACAAGCTGGTGTCGACAGACGGTTTCATGCTCAACTTCCTGTCAGTGCTGCAGCAACTCAGCATGAAAATCAAGTTGGAGACGGTGGATCCCTTCTACATTTTCCACCCCCGTTGTCGCCTTGTCGTCAGCCCAGAGGAGACGCGCCTGAAGGCCACGATGGAAGAGCTCAAGAGCTGGCTGTCTGAGCTACGTGAGTTGGCGTTGCTCGAAAGGTTTCAATTTAAATAAGGTCAAATAAAATGTACAGTAAATCATCAGTGAACTGCATTTGTTGCTTAGGGATGTTTCCATGCTTTTGTTGCATGTTGTCGTGATTATATTACAGTAAGTCCCCACTGCCGGAATGATTTAAGCATTTTGTAAGCGTGTACGCTTTCTATATATACAGATGAAGATCCCACCAAATTCTCCGAGCCAAAGTTCCCCACAGAGTGTTTCTTCTTGACCCTGCATACCAACCATTTGTCTATCCTGCCTGGCTGCAGGCGCTACATCCGCAGGTTGCGGGCAATTCGGGAACTCAACAGGTAAACAAATGCTAATGCATGCGGGGTAGCTATAGTTGTCACGGTGTTCTGTTCTTGATGTCTTTTCGCTCATTGTGCCTCCTTAGGACTGTAGAGGAGCTGAAAAACAGTGAAGCTCAATGGAAGGACTCTCCCTTGGCCAGTCGCCACAGAGAAATGCTCAAGCGCTGCAAAACCCAACTCAAGGTTTATGTTTTTCCGTGCACAATCTCTCCTGTATTCTTTGACTATATAATGATAATAGTAATAATAATCCCGTATCTAAATGGCTCAGAATTCCTGTCGCTCTTTAAATGCTGAAACACTGCATTATCGTGGACATTCACACGCAAGTGATCATGATGGCATTTGACTTGTGTCCTCTCAGAAACTGGTTCGAGCCAAAGCTTGCGCTGACGTGGGTCTTCTGGATGAGAACCTGCTCCGCAGATGTCTGCAGTTCTACAGCACTGTCATTCAACTCATTCTCCGTATGGTGGACCCTGCTTACCCAAAGTGAGTCACGTGACTGGAACTGATGTGGCGTCGCGCTCTCACACAAGCTGAAATCGAAGCATATGTTCATATCTGTCCTTTCTTCCAGTATCACCCTGCCGTTGAACCCTGAGATTCCCAAAAGCTTTGCTGCGCTCCCGGAGTTCTACATTGAAGATGTGGCTGAATTTTTGCTTTTTGTTGTGCAGTAAGTTCACAGTTCAGTCCTTTACAAAGATGTCTGTTAGGCAACTACAGGTATACCCATAATGGTGTTTTCACATGTGTGGCAGTCCCTGTTCACACAAACTAAACTTAATCTTCCTTTAGAGATATTCATTGAACTGTGTTTGTTTGCAAATCTTATCCGATAATGTCGATCGATGTGTCACTGTACTTAGAATTAAATACAGTGTCATGCTTGTGCACGTAAAAAAAATATTGCTCTCCTTGCCCTTTTTTGCAGATATTCTCCCCAGGTTTTATATGAGCCTTGCGTTCAAGACATCGTCACCTTTTTGGTGGTGTTCATCTGCAGTCAGAACTACATCAGGAATCCGTACCTTATTGCTAAGTTGGTAGAAGTTCTGTTTGTCACCAACCCTGCCGTGCAGCCTCGCACTCAGCGCTTTTCTGAAATGATGGAGAACCACCCGTTGTCCATCAAACAGCTGGTGCCCGCCCTTATGAAGTTCTACACTGGTGAGTGCCTCTGGTTCCGAAGATGTTTTGACTATTTTTAAATGACACTTTGGTTTCCAAACACTACATTCATTTGTATGTAGTCTTTCAGTATGCCCTCCGCTGACTCCTCTTTCATTGTCTATGCGGCTAGATGTTGAGCATACTGGTGCCACCAGCGAATTCTATGATAAGTTCACAATAAGGTACCATATCAGCACTATTTTTAAGAGTCTGTGGCAAAACATTGCCCACCACGGCACATTCATGGAGGAGTTCAAGTGAGTTTGATTGCAAGGCACAATTTGTGATTTTGTACTTGCAGTGACATCATTTAACCCAATTTGTGTATTTTCACGCTCACATCCCTTTAGCTCCGGCAAACAGTTTGTTCGCTACATCAACATGTTGATCAATGACACCACCTTCCTGTTAGATGAGAGCCTTGAGTCTCTGAAACGTATTCATGAAATTCAAGAGGAGATGAAGAATAAAGATCAGTGGGACCAGCTTCCCAGGGTTGGTACTTGGCTTCATATTTATCTTAGCCAAGGAGGTTTGTGTTTCACCAGCATAATTTCAACTTCCTGACAGTTTTTTCAATAAGTTTTGTCTGTTTTATATGATGATTGAGTATTTTTACCCAGGCTGTTCCCTTTGAATTCACACATTGATATTCTCTCCGATTTCATCATTTTCTTTTCAATTAAAATATATTTTAGAAAACATATCAAATGTTATCAGTTACATTGACAAACCACGATCATTTCAGATCATATCTAGATTTATATTTAAGTGTGCAATATGTCTTTTTTTGTAATTAAGTGTTTATTGGTTTATTTACAAAACAACCAACAACCAAACAATTACATTGTTTGGTCCATATTCCGTATGTGCATCACTTTTCAAATAAATTAAAATATTTCCTTTGAATTAAACAAATTATTCAAAACCAACTGTGGACACCTAAGTACAAATATAAATATCTATAATACACCAAATGTCACGCATATACTTATTCACAATGAACTTATCAGTTGAACTCTATACAAGTATTGAGTGATCTCTTTTTAACCACCACATTCTCATATCAAAAGTGAAGTCTGGTCGGCGGTCTCAGTGGTGTAACAAAGTTATCCGATTCTCGCAACAGAAACAAATTGTCCACTTTTATGACTGACATACGCTGTTATTTTCTCCATTTTGTAAATGTCCATAGTAATGCCCATTCACCCTTTCAGTGTCGGTCGGGCTTTCTTGTGTTAACCATTTTTTAATGAGGGACTTTTAACTTGCCGCAAACAATACAGAATGCTGACCAATTGTTTGTTTGATTGTGTGTTCTACTCAATCCTGAATAACATATCCAAGCAACAGGACTTACTCTCAAAAGATATTTCACATTTAAATATATCCTGCAATGCCTTGTGAATATCCTTCCAGTAATCTTTGAAAATGGGGCAATCCCAGAAAAAAAAGTGGTTGGAATTATGGTAACCACTGTTTCTCCAACACATAGGAGATAATTTCATAATCTTTCAAAAGTATCTTATCAAGCTTTTCTGGGCAAACTCTCGGCAGCTTTGTGAGCTGCTGCATTTCCATTGGTACCTCCATATTGTTGTCCATTCTTCCTCTGATATTTGGAACCCCTCATCTATTTCCCACTTAATTTTATATAAAATTTGGAATATTGTTTATATTAGAATATTAGATAGACCCTTGTATATGTTTGAACTCATTTTGCCGTCACTGTTTGAGTCATACGCTTTTCTAAGCATATCTAAAAGACCCATGCGTACAGTACACCTTTCAAGTCTTTCAGTTTCCTACCAACATAAAGTCGCATCTCTAGGTATCGATAGAAATCCTGTGCAATATTATTTCAAACGTTCATGCATATTTTGCTGTGTACTGTATGTAGTATATTACATTTTGTTCTGTTGTTTTGTTTGTGTGTGTGTGTACCTGGTCTTCTTCAGGACCAGCAGCAGAGCCGCCAGTCCCAGCTGACTCAGGACGAGCGAGTGTCTCGCTCCTATCTGGCGCTAGCCACAGAGACGGTGGAAATGTTTCACATCCTCACAAAGCAGGTCCAGAAACCTTTCCTCAGGCCTGTGAGTATCTCTAATGCCACAATATAAGAATTTCTATTATTTTAGTTAGCCGGGAGTGGAACGGAGTCATCCATATTTCACTTCATTCAAAGGCACCTTAAAGTGGAAGTCAACCCAAACATATTTTTTTTCCAGAGTATGTTCTATGCAGGCCCACTAGTCTAAACATGGCATTCTGATTATTATTGCGCCTGTGGAATATGAGAAATTAGCTCAGGCGGCTGCCATTGTGCCACTCCTGTCAACTGAAGATGACATCGAAATTGCTCAGGGCTCAGATAACGACCAATCATGGCTCAGCTTCAGATAACGTGATTGGTCGTTATCTGAGCCCTGAGCAACTTCGATGTCATCTTCAGTCGACAGAAGTGACAAAATGGCCGCCCCCTGAGATGGTTAAATGTGTGCATTTTGCTGCTTAATTTATATTCCACAAATGCAGTATTAATCAGCATGCCGTATTTCAAAAATAGTGCTTCTCTTGCACTGACACTTTATTTTTACATCTTAGATTGAAACAGTAAAGATTAATAAACTGAGGTCTCAAATCCTTTTGGAATGATCTGCCGGGGCTGTATTAATTTTTTGTAGGCGTTGAATTTGTGGGAAAATGTCATGTTTTCAAGAGTAATTCCAAAGATGACCTTAGGTTTTGAGGAGCTGTTGAGCCAGGCGCTTTAGGCTTTAATGGGTTAGATGGGTTATGTACAGAACCGGACAAGCTATTCTTAACAGGGGCACCATCTTCTTGCAGGAGCTAGGCCCCCGTTTAGCTGCCATGCTGAACTTTAATCTCCAGCAACTCTGTGGGCCCAAGTGCCGGGACCTGAAGGTGGAGAATCCTGAGAAGTATGGCTTCGAACCCAAGAAGCTCTTAGACCAGCTGACTGACATCTACCTGCAGCTGGACTGTGCTCGCTTCGCTAAGGCAATAGCAGATGACCAGGTTGGAGACACTGTTTTCAGTTATATTTTGTAAACGTTTTTAGATGCTATAAGTGCGTTTGACCTGAATGATAAAAAACAAAGGGGAGTATGTGATGAATTGCAGTCATGGTCGTCAGTCTGCCAACGATTGTAGTAAGTCATGTTCCAAAAGTCTGTAAGACATGAGACCATATTCCTGTTCCTATATAGCAAGGAGGTCAAACCTGTTTTCACCACAGGGCACATCATGGTTGTGGTCACCCTCCGGGAGGCGGTTATAAGAGTAAAGCCACATAAATGTATAATCGCTTGGCGTGTAATGGTATGAAATAAACCACGGTTCATGTGTACCTGGATTTTAAGGTCAAGGTTTGGTTCAAAATGATTAAAGTAAAGGGACCGACATGCAAACTCCTTATATTTTGTGTACAAATGAACAAAATTGTCACAGGTTTGATTTGGCCTGCAGGCCTTGACCTTGAGACTTGTGCTATATTCTAAATGTTATCCATTCTTTGAAAGGAGGTCACACCACTGCTGCTGAATCATGAACCCTGATTTACAGAAAGCTGGAAATGTGTTTTAATGTTGTACAATGTATCATAATTACAGTGTTAAGCAACATTAAATATCTGATAGCAGACTGTAACGTATGATACCTGAACACCATTTAACACCAAGCCCTTTCTAAAACAATCGCTTCTAATCTGCTTGGTTAAATTTCCGTTCACTTTGTGGGAATAATATCATTTTAAAGACCAATCAAATCTTGTGACAGTTACGGTATATCAATGCATTGTTCCAGAGACATTCCTCATATAACACTCTGTTGTTTTGGTGCTGTTGTGTGTGTGCGCGTGTGTGTATGTAGCGGTCGTACAGCCGAGAGCTCTTTGAGGAGGTCATCTCAAAAATGAGGAAGGCTGGTATCAAGTCCTCAATCGCCATTGAAAAATTCAAGCTGCTATCCGAGAAGGTGGAGGAAATAGTGGCCAAGAACTCCCAGTCGGAAATGGACTACAGTGACGCACCTGATGAGTTTAAAGGTCCGTGTGTGAGCTGCTCACATGTGCTTTTGATTCTGAATCTGTCTCGTTTAGTTTCCCAACCCCAATGCAACATGTTTAAAAATTATTACTAGAGGTGTAACGGTACACTAAAATCACGGTTCGGTTCAGTTTTTTCAAACTTCGGATCGGTGTATTTTTGGTACAAAATAATTGCTCTTTAAAAAAAAAAATGTTTATTTTGAAAAGATGACAGGTAAACGGTGAATTTTTTAGAAAAAATAAATAAAAGCGAAGCTTTCGGGTGATATTCCAAGAAATTACACCAGAATTAAAAAATTCACTAACAATAAAGATCTCTTAATTTTGTAAATTATTAAGACACTGAAATCTTTAAACACTTTGCAGCAACAGTCTATGACTGTGACACATTTAAGTATTCAAGTTAAAGACAAGTTATTACATGTATACACTTTTTGTGATGAAAAAAAATACATAAATTACAATTATTGCTAACGAGATTAAAACTATTTTTGTAATGGAAAAAGATTCAGTAACTTTACAAAGTCTTTATGAAATTATATGCACTTTTTAGGCATTGAAATCTTTGAATGTTCAACAGCATATTGTTGCTGTCATGTGAAAAAACACTTATCTCCATTTTTTTTTTTTTCATTTTATTATTTTTGCATGAATAGTGTTTCTGTGTTACAGACATCGCGTTAATGTGAAAATTAAAAAAGTTTTCCAAAATTGGAGATAAGTGTTTTTCACAGGACAGCGACGATATGATAAATCTCGCTATTAAAAGTTTGCAGTTTTTGGCTAAAAAGACTGCTTTCTTCTTCGTGGGAGCAACATTCACAGTCGGATGATGCCGTTTTAAATGCGTTACTAGACGTGCTACCTACAACTACAACATAGCCGTCGTTCCCCAACATGAGACCACAGTGCACGGGGGGGACCTACTTGCGTATGCCATATTAATGCCATTTATCCATTCATTTATGATTTATCACGGCTTCTGGCGTACTGGCTGTGCCCCCACTCTCCTACGCGTGAGAGTGAAAACTCACCTACTCGCGCGTAAGCCCGCACTAATAATAAAAATGATCATAAACGGTACGCAAGTGGACCGCACCGAACATATATGTGTTAATACACCCACGTATACCATTACACCCCTAATTATTACCAGAGCTGGGCATTTTACTAAAAATTGAGCATCTGTCATCTGACAGCAGCGAGGATACCCTTCCGTCGTCCGTCATTTAAAAAAAAAAAAAAACAAGTTACCATCTAGTCTATAGGCCAGTCCGCCTCTACTTTTAAACGGCCGTCCGTTGGCGAGTCCGACTAAACTTTCACTCGCGCCCGCCACGCAGGGTTCATTCACAAATCCTCACTCACATGCTTAAAACACTGCTGTGACTAAATCTATTACCTCATTCACTGATCTTTAACTATCATAGCTACTATGGACAATGTAAAGTCTTAAATTAACCTAACGTGCTTGTCTTTGGAGTGTGGGAGGAAGACAGATTACATGTACAAAACCAATAATATATTCCACTGTGCTGTCTGATTCTTTTTTAAAAGGGTAAAGTCATATGCAAAGAGGGGTACTACAATGACAGTATACATTTATTAGTCCAAAAATAACAACTCTAATCTACATATTAGTGGTGATAATGTTGGAACTTTGCTTTGCAGTTGTCTTAAATATCTTTCGTAAAGTTTTTGGCCCCTCCTAAATCCAAAAATGTCATTAGAAAACCATTTCTTGCCGGTGAAAAATGTTTTCTAATCGTAGGTGCTGTTACCATACACGATAAAATATAACATGGCCTTGTCATGAACGAAAAGTCTTGACTGTGTTTGACTGTAACTGTTGAATAGCAGACATTTGCAGGGGATTTGCCACCCCATAAAAGCCATATAGACAATTTGGACAGAGGCTATCCTATAACCACAGACTTATTACAATCTAGAATAAGAATGTGGCCTGCATACCGCCTTTGATTTCCCGATAAGACTGCCATGGTCAACAGTGTGTCACACATGCGGCATAGCCGGCTCGGGTTTCTGTGCAGCTAAAAATCTCCCACGCTGTATTTTTATTTTTAAAGGTGTTTTTTGTTTTTTGTTTTTTTAGAAACTATTAAATCCCACTCGTGACATCAATTGTGGGGCAATAGCTATTTGTTGTTAAAAATTGCTCCATCTATTATTTGCTGGTGTTTGATGTGTGCAATTTTTTGTTTTGTTTTGGTTTTTTTACCCCTCATTTCATTCATTGTATTAAAATCTTGCCGCTGTTTTTCCAGATCCTCTAATGGACACGTTGATGACTGACCCCGTGAGGCTGCCCTCTGGGAACATCATGGACCGATCCATCATCCTTCGCCACTTGCTCAACTCGCCCACTGATCCTTTCAACCGGCAGCCTCTTACTGAGAGCATGCTGGAGTCAAGTAACTAATTTTATTTTAATTACACTTAAAGATGGAAGACTTTGATTATATAGTGGTGTCTTGATTTATTGTTGCCCCCTTAAGTGCAAAAAAAAAAAAAAGCCACATTTGGTGATGCAGTTTGAGTTGTTTATTGAATGGAACAAACAGTCAAACAATGAAAACACTTCCAAAGAGCTACAGTAGGCCAAAAACTAAAAACCAGACTTTCACATGCTGTAGTTTTGGAAAAATTGAATCAGAGCATGGTCCTCACAATGTGTTTATTGATTTTACAGTTCCTGAACTGAAGGAGAGGATCCACACATGGATGAGAGAGAAACAAGGAGGACGACCTGTCTAAAGACTTGATGTCAACAGCGCCTTGCCCTGTTCTCCATAACGAAGGCATCTGGCCCAAATCACATGAATTCAGTGTCACTGATACCAACAATAACCAACATTATGATTTTTATTCGTGCCCTTTTTGCCCTACCCAATGATACTTAAAAGACATCAAAATAAAGTTAAGAATTACTTTTTCTTTTTTTTTTTTTTTTCATTGAGAATTTGTGTATACTGTATATGTATATCCAAATATATACATATATTTAACAATTAGTGTTTCTAGGGCTGCACAAAACAGTCTTCATCGCACACAGGTTTACCAGAGAGCTGCATTCAGTGACTTCATTGAATATTTCCTTTACGGTTCTTGTGTGTTTTGTAACAATGTATATGTGGGCGTTATTAAAGACTTGTGATGCATTTAGGGTGACGGCTGTGAAGCGTGTTTGGAAGTTGTTGTTGTTGTTGTTGTTGTTGTTGGACGAAAGACAATGACTAACTTGAGTTGGTATAACATGCTGGAGTCCCACAGCTTAACAGAGGCACCACCTGTGCTTATTGTAGGCAGAATTAAGGATGTAGCTTAAACAATCTAAAATGTCTGTTTCCTTTTGAGTGCAGTCAGATGTTATAAGCAAAATAAACCTTTTTTTTTTTTTAATTCTTTTTCAGTCACATTTCCCCTGTTGACTTTGAAAGACTGAATTGGCTTCTTTTGGGCGCATGGCTGCTATTCCAGAACCCTTCAACCCTTAAAGAACAAATAACTCATAAACAGGCAATTTGCTCTATACATGACGGAATGTAGCATGAGCTCAAGCAACATCGGAACACCTTGACATCACGTCTAGAGATAGTCCTTCTCGTGCTGTACCTAGCGTGACCTTGCTGACCTTAACTGTACAGGAAATTATCTCTTAACTACACACAACTGTTTTGGAAGCTAGGATTTTGAACTGAAAATAAATGATAATGCACATTATTTCAAACTGTGTGATTGTTTTACACCCTCACCCTGGACTGTGGCAACAAAAGCAAAAGTGCTGTAGTATTATGTCTTATGGTAGTAGAATCAAATGCATTAATACTAGTCCGTACAGCACACAAATGTGTCCAATCATCAAAATAAGTACGTTTGATTGGATTAACCAGGTCAACATCCAAAGTGCAGTATGCAGGACCCAAAAGAAACAGAACAATCTTTTTCGTTCAAAGCAAGGACAGTGGAATAAATTCCTAAGTGGACTCAAAATCTGCACAGGTTTTAAAACATTCTGCACTAAAACTAAAAGGGGTGACATCAGGAAATCATATATACCAGCATTAGTCATCACTGGCATCTAGTAAGCGTGGGTTTTGCAGGGATAATTTGTAATGGGAAGGGTTGCTTGGGGTCACCCAGACTCTTTCCATGTGTTTTACAAATTTGCAGTCGCTTAGGAATGGCTTTATTGTTATTTTTTAAGAAAACGTGCTGTGGAGACTGCAGTAGATTCTTAAAGGAGAATGTAGCGCAGTTTTGTTGTTGTTTTTTTGTTAGTGACTTAAAGGGGAAGTCAACCCAAACCTATTTTGTTCAAGAATGTGTTCTATGCTGACCCACTAGGTGAAATGGGGCATTTTGATATTTGTGTTCATGGAATATAGCAAAATCCTCCTGTTTTTAGGCATCTCTGGGGGTGGACATTTTGTCACTTTGAGACTCTTCTGATAGAGGGTTAATAAACCTGACTTGACTTATAATAGTTTCCTTGAAAATAGCTTACACACTTGCTTTTGTGTGATGTAGTCTTCTCCCCACACTCTTTTAATTTGTATTTATTCATTAATTGTGTTTATTTCTAATGTATTTTACCATCCAACATCAGCCCTACTGCCTCCCCTGTCTCTGTTTTCATCATTGGTGTGATTGTCTTTTTTTATTTTTTATTTTTTTAATGCATCTTGTTCTGCCAAATCTCTTTGCAAACTCGTGTTCTATTATATAGCTTATTTGTTGTTCCCTGTACTGGAAAGTGGGCACTTAGTGGGCATCTGATGTCAATTCAACATCAATATGACCTGTATTGGGCAAGTTACTTCCAAAATGTAATATATTACGTATTACTAGTTACTTCTATGTGAAAGTAATACGTTTCTTTGCAACATTACTGTCTTTTTAGAGTAATGAGTTACTCAAGTTTAAGTTACTTTTTTTAGAAATTGGGATTCATTTTTTTTAATAATTTTGACTATGGAGGACCAAAATTGCCCAAATCAAAAATAAATACAAAAATAAGTATACATACAGTTAAATATCAATTTGTTTATATTTTGTTTATTTGAACTACATTTGTTTGTATTTGGTTTTATTTTCTCTTTTATTTATTTTTTGGTTTTGGCAGGCTTGGCCCTCCATAGTAATTTGAATATATGTTTTGCAATTTACCTTATGCAACCATGACAGTGATTAGTGTCACAAACAATTTCTCAGCCATTAAAAATGCTGGCCATCGTGTAAAAGCAAACAAAATGCTTGAAAGAGAACTGAAATGGATATTCAATTAATTTTAACTACATTACGACCTCAGTGAGTCAATAAATTCGGATTATGGTAATCGGTCAAATAAATAGCTTACCTTGGAAGTGAAGTATTAAACTGCTGTCCGGTTTAATTAACATGATTAAATGTATGTTGTGTTCCCGAATTTTTAACGCGTTACAAGGCTCAGTAAGTGTATACAGACATTTTAAGGGTAACACAAGTGTATACAGACATTTTAAGGGTAACTTGTTATATTACTTGAATACCTAAATGTAATGCATTACTCTGCCGCGTTATTTTTGTAACGCGTTACCACCAGCACTGAATATGACTAATGGATTATTTTGATGTCTGGGAAACTGTTGAGAGGCACATGTTCGTCCTCATTGAGCTTATTTGTGCACGTTCCCTCCAAATAACAAAAACATATTCTGTGAAACTTGAACCCAATTGCTCGGTAGACGGAGATCTTTGCGGCGGCTCTGCGTGTTGCGGTGCCGGCTGTGCGAGGAGCAATGGTAAGAACAAATCCTGCAGTGTAACGTCAATGTGGGGGCGGGGGAGAGCCACTCACGCCCTTTCCGTGATTGAAGATGTCCATTGGCTTATTTCGCCATTAGTCACCCGAATCTATTCTCTCACTGGCCAAACGAGTTGTCACTCAGCGCTCTTGAGGGAGTTGACGTAATCTCGGTAAATGAAGACAGTTTATCAATTCTCTCCGCTTGCCCGCAGATAGACATCCGCCTTTTCATCTTTACGGGAAAACAAGGCTCCACAAGTAGTCATTGGTCACGATTCGAGCTCCACCCGGCGGAGGACACCACTAGAATGGGCCTTTTTCGCCAAAGTGGACTTTACGACAGTTTCCCCGCTTGCGCATTCTGATAGAAAAACAACACGTTTGACGTCCGCTAGCTTAATCGTTAGTAGTCGCCGCTGCCCTATGCTGTTGGTGCTGCTGGAGTGACAGTCTTCGAAGGTGAGTAAATACAGTTACATTTCTCATTTAAATCCCCCCGGTGTCACAACTAAACGAGGTGGTTATGACTCAGTAATACCAGTCATTTGTTCGTGGCTTGGCTGGTGAGCATTAGCCTGCTTTAGCTTGTCCCAGACGGGCGGGTGTGTGGTGGTGTCCCCGCACCGTTATGCACAGTCCAGTTCCCAACCCCATAATTAAAAGCACATTCCAGCTTTATTTTATTTGCTTGCAAATACATTGAAAGTCCTTGACTTTCTAAATATTTCCGCCGCCGGGTGCAAGTCGCGCCACATATCCTAAATCCACAAGCGTTAATATGCACTGATTAATACTAGTGCCAAGAAGGAAATACATGCAGGATAATGCATAAGGGATGTCCTGTCATTTACATTCAATGCCATTTACTTTAGCCGATCACGTTCGGTTAATCGGGGACAATGCGTCCGTACTGCGCTGCTAAAAAAAAAAAAAAAAGCTCCCGGCTGCATCCTGTCGCACTATTCAGCAACATACAGCAGCCGCGGTTTAGCCTGCCTGCTCAGTGCTCACATTTGGTTGTTAATGGGAACAAGGTCCGAGCACTTGCCCTTAGACCGTCCGAAAAGGTGCTGGATGCAGCAGCCAGGCCTGGCCCTCTGTCCTTCCGTAGCGCCAAGCAAACGGGCCGGATAGAATTTCATGGGCGTATGCTTCAACAAGTATGGCTGACTTGCAAGCTTCTGGAAAGTGAAGATTTGTTTTGGTTGGATGCAAAACCATCACTTTACAAAGTTTTCGTCTTATGCCTTATGCTTGGTATTTGGAAACAGCCCCCAAACTATGACCCCCAAAACATTTTAATGAGATTTCAACTCAACATTAATAAGTGGCTTAGAGACTATTTGGAAAAAATGATCCAGAAGTGCGCTGAAGCCTGGGGCCATCTTCTGGCATGTACAAGTGTTATAGATAGAGCACAAAAACACGAGTGAATGCTTTGTATTACGAATAATAGCGAATAGGTGGAGGTTTAAATGACTCTTTAGGACCTATTTTTGTTGACAGGCAAATGTACGGGCACATCCTCATTACCGCAAGTGTAGTTTACCGTGTTTGGGAATTTGGTAGACTGCGTTGCGATGAGCTGGGCGTCCCGGCATTTTTTCGTTACATGCCCCCGGTGCACCTCACAATTTGGTGACAGAAAGTAGACTAGAATTAGTTGCGGCGTAGGTCGTGGAATGCGATTTTGGTGGATTTCATTGAGGCACAGGCAGACAGATTTTGAGCTATTTTTGTTGACAGTTGTGGTTCTCCTGCCATGCCTTCAGGCATTTAATGTGAACATTTTTTTCATCCTCTAGGAGGGAAGGCACACGGCAGAATTCACTAGGAGAGACTGTCCCAAACTGCAAACATGTCCGGGGCGTCGGTAAAAGTCGCTGTTCGAGTTCGACCCTTCAACTCCAGGGAGACCAGCAAAGATTCAAAATGTATCATACAAATGCAAGGGAACACTACAAGTAAGTCTTGCACACATGGGCCATGTTCATGTATGTCTGCTCAACCTAAGTTTACACACACACTATAAAGTCCTTTTCATTGAAAAACATAATGCAGTCACGTTAATTATGATATATTATGAGTAGTTGAAGGTGTAGAATTGCACGGCGGGCTGGATCCAGTGCTCTCGGCGGCCGCATATAACCCACGAGCCGTAGTTTCCGCACCCTTGCGCGACTATGTAGCCGTCTCTTTGGCCTTTCAGCAGTGAATAGTGAAACATTTGGGGACAAACAGGCTTGAAGGGAATAAATAAAAAGGCTCACAGGGTGACATTCCTCCTCCTCCTCCTCCTCCGAAGTGGCCTGCGTGCCTGAGGAGTTTGTGTGTGGGAAATGCTGACTTGGTTTGTAGCAGGACAGCCAGGGGCCGCAGCACAGCCTGGCTACACCCCCGATTCATCATGGCTTTATCCCCACACTTTTTACTGTATTTTTTTCAATGGCTATGCGAGTGGCTTTGTATTTTTTATGATTTGTTATGACTAGTGTCATATCCTTTTTTATAGGTGTTGTAGAGCTGAATGATTAGCCAATGTGCGTATGTCCAGGATTTAACAAGTTTACCAGATGAACACTTTCATTTGCTTGTAAATTTCACTACAAAGTGAAGTTAAGCAAAGTGTAAATTAGGGATGTAATGATTCACTCAAGACCCGATTCGATTCAATTTTAAGTTCCGGATTTTGGATTCGATTCGATTCGATTTTTAAAAAATTGCTATCATGCTAGTCTCTGTGCACTAGTGTGATTCTGCAGCCATCCACAAACGCAATACGCAATGATGTTTGGGGCAATGATGTTTGGGACAATGATGTTTGGGGCAAAAGCATAATTTGATCTACACATTCAAAATGTGTTATGCATCTGGAATGAAAAAAACCATTTCAAGACATCATTTTCTGGATTAATTTAATCAACTCGATTTTCGATTAATCGGGGCGAATCGAGTTTCAATTGCTTTTCGATTAATCGGCACAGCCCTCGTGGAAATTTTTTCAACACGCACAATACAGTGAAACCTATCATTATATATATTGATAAATTCCTATTTGTTATGTTTAAAAGCACATTTTCCTATTTTAACTGATGAAAATAGAAATAAGCGGTCACCATCGTAATTTTTTTGTTAACTGTATGTTTGTTTTAAGTTGTTAAGATTATTCACTGCCTCTTAGTATTATTAAGATCCTAATAGTCAGACACATTTTGGTTGTCGTCAAAGTTGCGTCACATATACACCTCACGTGTCACTTTTTTTTAACCAATCACACAAGTGCAATACATAACATTGTCACAAGGCACTAACTTTGGTAACATTAACAAGGTGATGCACTATATATTATTGATCATTAATAAGATAGTTAAAAATTTGATCCAAACGTTTATTGCCATGTTATTGTTTCTGATGCCCTGAGAAATTATTGCAAGAGGAGGCTTAATCTTGGGAACGTAACGTAGCATCCTTTTTAAAAAGACAGGCTAAATGCACACACTAAAATGTAAGTAAGTAAAATGTATTTTTATAGCACTTTTCACACACACACAAAGACCAGAAGGTGTTTCATGGTCTTGTGATTGAACGTGTGTGGTTTTTGTGACTGTGAGTCAGCAGGACTGCACGGTGCCAGCTTCCACTCCAGTCATACTTCCTCTTCCATCTGAGATGTGAGCTCACGACTATCTCATATGAACATTCATTGACACAGTAACACCAAACTATTCTCCCAACTGTGAATTTGTTCTATCAGTCGTATCGGATTCATGAGACTAAGCCGACATCAATCGACCCCCGTTTCTCAAACCAGTTATGGCTGACTTGGTATATCCCTCTGCCAAAAAAAGCTCTGAGTGAAATCCAGAGAGCCGTTCCTCCATTTTTTTCCGTTACGCCAATATCCCTTTGAGGGTGGTGTGTGTGGTCAGTGGCAGAACTGCAGCGGAATATGCAGCGCTTCGGTGACTTAGATGGGTACTTGGTACTTGGTACTTGCATATAGTCCTTTGCTCATCTTCCTTGCACACGGGCAGATTGCAGAGCAGAACGGGGCCCTGGCAGGCAGCCACGCTCTCACTTCATTGGAACTTCATTGCAGATGGTATGCCGAGAATGCTTTCCTATTAGGATGCTGAACATAGCTCGTAAAGCGCACACACTTACATGCATGCTTTCAAGTCTTCTAGTCTGAAGACTGCACATTTGATCACTTGGCTGCACACACAGTGCGGTGACATTTTTCCCAGTTTTTTCAAGATCATTAATAAGTATGTCACTATTAATGATCGTTTTTACAATTATGCCAATTTCATAACTGTGGAGTGTAAAAATCTTAATTGGAATTGAATTTGGATGAATTGCACAGCCCTAATATATATATATATATATATATATATATATATATATATATTTTTTTTAAATTGTAGAATTTGTTAACGTTGATGACTATCAGTAAGTTCTAATAAAAAACTGCACTTTCCATATCCTTTTGGATTGATATTTTGCTTTATCTTTTGTGAGAAATCTTATTTTTTACTCAACCAATTGTAATATGGTTATCGCGGCGTTACCAAGATACTGAAATGCGACATTTTGTCCATATGGCCCGGCCCGAGTGTAGGTGTTATACGGATGCGTAGTGGAGATTGTGACACTCCCCCTATTATTGTCTGGCTCAAGGGCGTATTGTGGGGCTGCTTGTGTCAATAACACTGAAAAACAGTCAGCCTGGGGGCAAGGGCAGGATATGCTGTCTCCCTCTCTCTGCCTCACTCGCCTGCTCCTCATGCATGGACGGTTGTCAAGGATCGAGTGCTGGCAAATTGATTATTCACTCTTCAGGGAACGTGTCCAAGGCCTCTGCACACAAGTAAAAGGCCTCTTTGAAGTGGAGGCTCATACTCTCGCAAAGCAGGACTAATATCGTTGGAAAAGGGTGATGCTGTACGCTCGTCAATATCGCTCGTGTTTCAAATGGCATCCAGAGCCCGCCTTCGTGAGGGGCCTGATGTTTTCTCCACGTCGGCCTCTACCTTGTTGCGTAACTCATGTTATGTTCCCGGTGAGCAGCCTCGCATGTATGGACGACCAAAATTGGTCAGCAGATCATGCGATCGGTGAAGAGGGCTGATTGTAGTGGAACAGGCGTGCGTGTGCGTGTGTGTGTGGGAGGGGAGGTGGGGGGGGGGTCACGCATGATTTGTTTGGAATAGTAGCGCGAATGCTTTACAAAAAGACACCGGCGTCCTCCAACTTTGTGTCTTTGAAGTAGAGATAGACCAATATGCTTTTTTCAGGGCCGATACCGATTATAGTCCAGGAGGCCGATAACCGATATTTGGAGCCGATATTCATTTTCAGTAAAAATGAAAATATTGGCATCAAAATCTAAAGAAAAACGTACTCTTAACTTTGTTGCAACGTCCTTAAAGGGAAGTCAACGCAAACCTTTTTTTTCAAGAATATGTTCCATGCACGGCTACTAGTTGAAACAGGGCATTCTGATAAATATTGCGTTTGTGGAATAAGTGTTAATCCATTCATTTTTAGCCATCGCTGGGGGAGGCCATTTTGTCTTCTGTCGACTGAAAATGACATCACAACTGCTCACAACGACAAATCACGGCTCGGATTCAGAAAACAGGTCAGCCGCGATTGGTCGTTGTGAGCAGTTGTGATGTCATTTTCAGTCGACAGAAGACAAAATGGCCGCCCCCAGAGATGGCTAAAAACGAGTACATTTTGCTGCTTAATTTATATTCCACAAACGCAAAAACTGGTGGGCCTGCTGGGAACATATTCTTGAAAAAATATGTTTGGGTTGACTTCGGCTTTAAGCATGTTTATTGAACAATGTTTCAGGTTTGATTATAATGTTGATTTTTTTTTTTTTTCTTCTTCTTTTTTTTAAAATTATTATTTCAAGAAATTTTTGTCTCTGTTATTAAATTCTAACAAAAGGTTCAGGGAGCACCCGGGGTTGTCAGCATGTCTTAAAAAGGATCAATGAAAACTTAAACAATAGCTCCATGTAATTTTCTACAGTAAATGAAAATTTCAAAATGACAGAAATGTGAAACTTTCACATATCTTTGTTTTGATGTCCACCGTTTCAAATTGATTTATTATCGGCCAGCAGAGTTTTAAAAAAAGGCCGATGCCGATATCCGTCAAAAAGCCTTACGTCGGTGCCGATAATCGACCCAGCCGATAATCGACCCAGCCGATAATCGGTCTATCCCGACTTGGAAGTGCATGTTACATAGTAGCCCGCCTCTCAAAAGGAGTGGAAACTAATTGACAAGCTGCGGGTCAACGTGGCAATTAAAATGTCACCTATCGGCTACAATTCGGATGAGGGTCATCGTTGAGTGCACTACGCCGGCTGGTGATATAACCAAATAAATAGCTGTGCTTAGTCACCTGGACGTGGTGCTGCTCTCTTGGATGCTGGTACAAGTCAGGCATATCATGATGCTGCTGAACTTTCTGCGGACGGGCCTGATTGACCTGATTAGAAGCAGTAATCCACAGGCTTGCCCGGGGATGCCACGCCCCGCCGCCGTAATCCCGCTGAACCTTGTCGGTGTGCGCTGACACTCCGGGGTGTCACATTCCTCATCGCCTCATGCTGGGATTGACACGTGCAGCGCTTGGAGAGCGGCTTGACATTTCAGACTGACCTCCTAATGAGGGAGTGGGCGGGGGCGGGGGGTACCGCAGGCAGATGTCTGTGTCTGTTATCAGAGTGTGTCATAAGACTCAGGAGGCAAGAGCATAATTGCATGTTGCTGACTGCTTCTCAATGAATAATTGATTGCGCTTCAATAGATAGAGACAGAAAATACCTGTAGATTAACCCATTAAGGCTTAAAGCGCCCGGCTCAACAGCTCCCCGAAACCTAAGGTCGCCTTTGGAATTACCCTTGAGAACCTGACGTTTTCCCAGAAATTTCCCAGAAATTCAGCACCTACAAAATAATTCACATTTTGAATTATTCGCTCTCAGGGGAATTTGAGATCTTAGACGTGTGGCTTTCACACAGACTCGAGTTTATTTTCATCTTTACTGTTTCAGTTGAAGAGGTAAAAATAAAGTGCGTTTGATTAAAAAAAAAAAAAAAAAAAAAAAATCGAGTGGTAATTACCATCCCCTTTTCTGTTACAATGACGTCGATGTTGTCATTACCTACAAACATATATCGTAACCACATATCACGTTCGACTGGTTCAAAATCCACAATCGTGTGTCATTGCCGTTATTCATTGTAGTGCTCCCGCGATCAACGCTGTCCGCCATCACTGCTCGAAAAAAAATTCCGGATGTCCTCCGACGGCTCACGACACCGTCACGTGTACATTTTGATGCGTTTCATTGGTTAAGAGACGGAGAATTAAAGAATAAATAGAAAGTTGGAGTTGAACACTACCATCCATCCATCCATCCATTGGTTTTCTATTGTCGCCGTTGAGCCGCTGGCAAATTGATTATTCACTCTTCAGTTTTACAAATGTTTTGTACCAAGTCGCTGTCAAAAACAAAAGCAAGTGACCGTGTCGAAAAGTGGAAAGTGAAGCACATTGTGAGTGATGAGCGGTCACGTTTCAGTAGTCCAAGCAGATCTTACCCAGTTGTGGTGGCGATTGGAAGGGAAGACTTGAGCCGTGCGACATTTTTCACCTGAATAGATTCTGAGTCTGAGCTGGGGGAGGAGAGCTTTGGAGGCAGCCACGTCAGCAGAGGCGGCGAGAGTCGTGCGCAAGCTTCATTCACATGCAGGGTAGCGTGACGCAGCATCACCGGCCGTCTCGCAGCTCGTCTTTGTACGTTCGAACTAAAAAAGGAGGGAGGGAGTGATGCTGCTGTGTCACTTTGACTCTTCCCGTCAGATTGCTGATTGACGTTTGTTTTTCAGGAACCGGTTGTGAAAGGGGATTAAGACGAGTCAGTCTTAGTGGGACATTTCATAAAGTCCACTAATGCAGTCTTCATTTTATGGCCGGTGGATGTTTTGCACAATTATTATTTTGTTATTGGAGAATTTTTTTCGATTCAACCGACTCCAGACTAATGAAAAAAGATGAGGCCCTTTGTGTCTAATAACAATACAATGCTAAATGCGTCTGCTCAAATATACTTGTGAAGCGTTGAATCAGTGGAATGTCCGTCTGACAAAAGAGTGTTGTATTGTGGTTTTCCTTTTTTAGAGGAAATGCTTGGCGGTGGTATACAAAAGGGGAGCAAGTAGGTGACTGAACAAGGCTTGTTTATTCATGGGCTTGTATTGTGCGAGCGCTGCCATTACACAAAAGCAGCACTCACTCACTCACTAATTTCCAATCAGATGCTCCGAAGCCCCCCGTTTCACCCGACAGCGCCGATTTGACTTTGAAAACATGGACATGAAGCGCCGCGCCGTGCCATGTTCCTTTCCGCATTCTGCTGGCTTACATTGTACCACATAACTTCCTTTTGGAGCGAGCAAAATTCATAAAATCAGTTAGTATCAAAATTTCCTTGCGTAAACAAACAGCGCGTCGTGTATATGAATGCATATTAATGATTGTTTTTTTCACGATTAGGCCAAGTTTGTCATCGTAAAAACTGAATTTCAATTAACCGCGCAGCCCGCGTGTGTAATAATCGTAGTTGCAACTGAATTTCAATTAATTGAACAGCCCTACCTTGTGATGAAAGCAAGCCAGACCACAGTTGAGTGCACCATTCCGGAGTGTACCTTGGCGAATCAAACTGAAGTGAACATGGCTTTACTGAGGCAAATCTTTGCCAAAAGACAGCTAATGGTCTGTTGTGCCCCTCCTCCATTACCTTCCCTTTGTTCCTTTTGCAGAGCTTGGTTGAAGTAGCCCGGCCTTTTCCCACATTCAAGAATGCGAATGTGTTTGTGCCCAAACCGACACTGCTCTTTTTCCAGACTGTTTTCTTCGCCTTCCTCCCACAGTCGGGAGTGCTGAATTCATCGTGCGGCAGCTCCGTTTTACAGTCCAGGCACGGTGACCCTGGGTGGGCACAATGTTCATTCTTTAATACTCCTGAGTGAGGTTAACAGAATGTCATGTTTGACAACTTCAAATAATATGACTGCAGAACTCGCTCCCTTAACCTTTGTTGCGAGCGTTTAGGATTGTTTGTGACGCTGCTGTGGTATAGCAGGGATATGGCAGACAAATAAAAAAGGACGCACACATTCCTGTCCACCTGTCCAGAAAACGGGCCTGTCATCTGATGTTAGCATGAGGGGGAAAAAAAAAAATATCCGCGCAGATCAATGTCTTCAAATTGCTTCATGACGTCACAGCGCTTACGTCAAGCCTGAAAGCGTTTAAAGCGATAGTCAGGGTCGCTGAGTTGCAGCAAGCCGAGGAAATCCAGGTCACCGCTTTTTCAAAACGGGCTGCTGTTGTTAGCAGTCAGTGTGAGCGCTTCTTCTCACGTTTGTTTCCCATGTCTACTCATCATATGATGATCTTAAATCGGGGACACAGTTGAGTCATAAGACTAGGTTGGAATTTGAATTAGTTGGTTAACGCTAACGGGAGGTTATAGAGTGTGTTTTGTGTTTTCATATTCATGGCCTGGCATTAGGATGTAAGGATTTATTGAAAATCGATATAAATTTCATTGATGGCATGATAATGGATGGATGGACATAGGGACAGTCGTTTCTGGAAGCTAGCTAGTTAGCACACACACAGGCTACCGTGTGCCATGTCTGATGGAACACGACACGCATTTTCAGTTTAGTAATATGATTTCACTTTCTTCTACATTGAAAAAAAAAAAAGGCTTGGTGCCCAAGAAAAGTGAAATATGTTTACAAGTATTTCTATTTGATAGTATTGGTGCAACTCAGCATAGTGTATAGTTTTGGGTTCAATTTTAAAATGCCCTAAACATTTACAGCTAAAAGAAAAATTAAGGCCACAGTATCACCTTCAATTTCGATTACTCCATCATTTGTAATAAACAGGGAATGGTTAGTACAAGCTGCAAAGTTTCATACAAGTTGAATGTACTTTCATCTTAATAGTCTTAATTATTGTTTTGTACATACCTTAAAGAATTCTTGCTGTACGCTACCCATGGTCATATAAGAGCCTGGTGTGATTATGCCGTGATTTACATATGATCCGATTAGTTGACTAATCGCGACTACTGTTGACTAGCAAAATAATAGTTTGTGGCAGCCCTACTTGACAAGCTTGCACCAAACATCATTGCGTATTGTGTTTGCGGATGGCTGCAGCACCGCACTAGCGCACAGAGGCGAGCATGGTAGCGAATTAAAAACATTGAATCGAAAATCGGGAACTGAAAATCGAATCGAATCGGGGCTTGAGCAGACCGTTACATCCCTACTTGGCTTGAGTCAAAGGCATGAAGAAATCTTTAAAGTGCCAAATAGCAACATTGTCAGAAGTCATGTTGACTTATTTATCGTCACTGTTTGTGTTTGTGTGTGTTTGGGAAGGAAAACCTTTTGAGGTCACACCTGCAAAGCCGGAGAACAACCGTCTTGGACACGGTCCATCGAAAACAAAGGCTATGAATGAAAAAGCCACCGCATCTTGTATCATTTAGTTCATATCAACACCGCGGCGTAAGTAGCAGTTGTGTTCAATAAACACAACTTGGAAGCCAATTAAAGAGAGCTCATAGTTTCATCTTGGTTTTCATCCGCTTTGTATTGTGTGAGTTTAACGTCACAGGTTATAGCGCCTGAGAGGCTTCCTTCATCTCTTTGTTGTAGTTCTGTTGTTTTTTTCCTTTTTTTTTGTTTTGTTTTGTTTAAACCCCGAATGGAGTCCTGCTGGGTTGGCATGTTTTCTCTCTCTGGTGGTTTCTATCACCCCTCCTCCCCTTTTGGTGTCTGTTGTGGGCGCGCGGGTCTGCGCGAGCTGTTAATATCAAAAGACAGTCGCAGTATGCAGCAGTTTTCAGTGCCCGTGGCCTGTGTGAGCAATGTACAGTCCGCTTTGGCAGGGACTGCGGCGGTTTGGTTGGGCAGCTGAAATCTTTCCATTCCTTCCTGTCACTGACAGTCTGTCGGCATGCAAAGCTCTAGCTGCCATCTGCTCACGTATAAATAGATAGTGGTCAGACCTGGAACAGCTGGCACATAGGCCAGCAGCGCTCACTCTACCACTGATAAAGTAACTTTAGGTATTTGTCAAATCTCCAGCTTTCCATTTCTCTGGTTCATTGGGTGCATGTGTTTCTCTATGCGTTTGTTCGTAAACCAAAGAAGTCATCGCTGACTTACTGACTGACTGCCAGGACTTTTTTTTTTTGGGTAACAGGTGGATTGCGTGGCCATTCTGCTTCAGTATTGGGCGACAAGTCTCAGGTCACAGCAATCTTTGTTTTATTACCGTTTCACATCGTATTGACGCAGACGACAGTCTGTAGCTCAAGTGTGTGAAAAGAATACTTGCCCTATTACTGAGAGTGATGGATTAATGTATTAAAATCTGCATTGGGAAAATAACAGTTAAATAGTCGATTCATTATTATTGTTGGTGGTATTTTTTTTTAAAAAGCTTACCGTAGCGGTGTTCTGTTTTGGTGCAGCCCAACTTCCCAGAGCTGATAGCTAGCTATGCTGTCTTTAGACTGACTCAACTGCACTTCTGCGGCCAAGTCGTTCCACTCAGTTTTTGACTTGATTTTTTTTTTTTTTTAAGACACAGTTAGTAATCGACAATCGACCAAATTCTGAATGATTACGCAATCGGTTGTCATAATTGTCCCGCCTTAAGATTTTTCAGTTATTTTAAAGATTTTTATCGAGGCTAAGAAATAATTGCTAAAACAACAAATGTAATGGCTAACATACAGGGATAACCCCCAACTTCAATCTTTTTACGGAATAAAATGCAACTTGAGGTACAACTAGTTTATTGTGTTAAGAACATCACATGAAAACATTTGACTCGTTGGCCTTTTCTACTTCATAAATCCATTTCAAATGTTCAAATGCAAGTCTTCTTTGGGGACCATTTTTTTTTTTTTTTTGTGGGGGTAGGTTGCGGAAGGGAGGGGGGACGAAACCCTGTACTCCGAGGGGGGGGTCAGGTGTCATCCTAAACTTTAGCACAGCACTCTGTAAGGTAGAACTATGTCACGTTAACTTTCATGCAAGCCATTTTCTTTTGAAATGAGCCTGCAGGTGATTCCTACAAAAAGGCAGGAGAGCCAAGCAGTGGAAAAAAGGACAATTGTAGCAATTGCAATGGCGTCAGCCGGGCACATGTTATAACAGATGACCTAACATGTTTTGCAGTCAACTGCAGCACCCCGCATTCAGTGTATTGTTCTCCACTCTTCCTGTGCTCCCCCATCCACAGTCTCTGTTGACAAAGATGACGTGATCAACCTTTTAATGGTGCTTTGCGGGTGGCCTGTCACAGCTACATTGTTTCAACAGATACATTTCACCCCCCCCTCTGTGTATTTGTGATTAAAGGATTGCACCCCCTGTCCTTGACTGGACATTGAGGTTGCTCTGTAACCAAAGAGCCACCAGCGTTGTTTTGGAAACGTTGCATGTTCCGATGTTGTGGCCGCAGTAAGCTCAGCTGTTTTGTCAAATGTTGAACAGCGGTGCTCGGACGCTACTTATAGCTCACAGCTTTGAGTTGCATCCCTTAATAACTCTGTCGTCTGCGCTGCAGCCCAGGCAACCGGGACACAGCACACACTCGTTCAATGACACCGGATCCTCGCAGACGCCAAGTACCGCATGCTGCGGCCGCGCCGAACGCGGACGCTCGCAGTCTTTGCGCTAATGCTGTTTAAGAGTCAACAAACATGAGCGTCCTGTAGCGCTGCTCAAACCATCAGCTTATGTCAACAGCGTTTCCCTCCCACATGCGTAAATTCTTCGGCACAGCGGCAATATTATTTAGAGGTAGCGTTGTAGCTGTGGCGCTGTGGATGGCCGTACGCGAAAGGTGATAAGCATGGGCCATATCCTCGATTAGGCGGGGCTATGCGGGTATCATCAGACATCCGTTTCCAGCCACACATAGAAGCCATTGGTGCACATACTGTACTGTCTTGGGGCTGTTCTTTGCACTTCTTGTAATGGCAAAACCTTGTGCACTTCTGACGTAATTGTCTCTGGAGGCGCATTCATGTCAATCTCGTTTGGGAGGGTCTGTCCCACTCCAGTAACGGGCATCTTGCCGCTGTCTGATGATGTCCACGTTTGCCACGTGTTTGTTTTTTTCAGGAGCACTCTGAATGACTTTTTCTATTCGACATATTTAGCAGCAACAGCGGTGCCGTCCGTATCTTTTCACAGCCATCGCTGCTAGGTTGTCATGATGTGAAGTCTTGTCAATGTAATCGTGGTTTTCTATTACAAAGCGATATTTGCCACTCAATTGCTTTTCTGGGCTTGTAATGATTAGTCAGGTAAACCACCACGTTTGCACAAAGATCTTGATGACTCCATGCGATGAACAAAATGAAGTTCGCAACCTACTTTCGACACGCACACATCGGTTCAGCAGATTCATAACATACTGTTCAAAACATTCAAATTGCCGTCCAAGGTTGGAACCAGTCGGTTCATTAAGACATTAAGCGACAGTTCGGCTTTTCAACAAGTTGCCTGTCATCGCTCGTCTCGATTACAAAGTCACTGGAGGAGGTGTGGCCTAAAGCAGGAGTATGTTTTTGGAAAGACAGCCCTGACAGCAACTATAGATACAGTACTCTTTTCAAACCTGCCATCGGAAAAACATATTTTCATCGGTTGTTTGGCTGCATACTTTGATCAGCACAAACTTTGTACAATCAATCATGTTAAAAAGTCTAAATCATCATTAAGTGGAAAGACTATACATGGTTTTCACTGGACAGTGACATTATTATAATTATAGGAGGATTTTTCATGGATGGTCACATTGTTAACTACTTGAGTATTTGTTACTATGTTGACAATTGTCTTGCTTCAAAGTGAGCATTTGCGATGCTCATAATACGATGCTAGTGGCTGCGAGTGGAACGGCCATGCAGATTTTTGGGGGGGCAAAAGTGCACTCTGCAACACTGAGAGCTGCATAGATGTTCTTCCAAGGTGAGCTGTTACATCACCATTCAACGTTCATTTCCACGCAGGCGGCAGGGAGGCCAAAACCATTCCAGTGCCTGAAAGACAAACATTTGCTAATTTGTATTGTGTTATGTAATTTGTATATGTATTTGCTTAAATGCTTTTTTTGGTTTTTTTTTAAGTAAAAAAAAAAAAGATAATTTGCTGCCAGACTTTGTTGTTCAGGGTTGACAAATGTTTGAGCTTTTAGTACCCATCCGGTGTGCAGAGATCCTCTAACAACCTTATTAGTGGGGGCATCTTCACTTTGGCCGGATAATTGGCCCCATGTTGAACGCCGGAGTGCAACATCTCTGCCGGTTACGACCAGCTGAGTGATCTTCCCTTAATAGCAGGACGTGGTTAGTTAACGGGTACAGAGGTACCTCTACTTACGAGATTAATTGTTTCTGGAAGAAATTTCTTAACTAGAAAATGTTGTAAGTAGGGACGCGTTTTCCATGCAAATGCCCTAATCCGTTCCAAGCCCCCCAATATTCAGACATAAATGTTTTATAAAGCATAAAAATGCATGAAAACATGTAACAGATACATGTTCCAATTCGATTATTGCACAATCAATGAGAGTTGTGCGTAATGTAAAAAAACAAAGAATAGGGTAAAGACTAAAAATGATGGTCGTTTACCTTTTAATTGCTGTCCTCATCGCTTTTTGCCCTCTTTGGTTCATGTTCTCTCTCAGAAGTGTGTTTTTGCCTGGCGACTGCCGATACATTACGGTCATATTCTTTGACGAGATCAACCAAACGCATCCCCTTTTCATACTTTTCTATTATCTCTTGCTTCGTTTGTATGGACAAAAAAAAAAAAGGTTTTCTCATTTTTTTCTTTTCCTCGTTACTAATTCCCGTCAAACTATCGGAACACCTCATGGCCCGAGGGGCGAGTGACGAGAACGCTGCGTAGACATATCTATCACATATTCTGTATATCGATCGACCTGTCTATCTGCACACATAGACACATACGGTAGCGGTCCCTCTTAGCCAATGGGATGCCAGGAAGATGCTAGGCTAGCCAATGGCAGAGCAGCTATGAGTATGCTGCGTTCAGGAAACTCCGGAGCTGCGAGTAGCAGCCCATTCTGCTAGTAGCAGCCAATCTGCGAGTATCAGCCCATACTTTGACCTTTCGCATCCTGAAATTTCTTTCGTAACTAGAGGCAATATTTTCCTGTCGAGGCGTTTCGTAACTTGAAAATTTCGTATGAACAGACGTTCGTAAGTCGAGGTACCACTGTATGCATCTCGCCAGGAAATGGGAAGCGCCTATGAAGCACGAGCAACCCGTCTGTCTTATCCTGCTCATCAGGAACTGAAAATCCAGATCAGTGACATTTAGGAGCAAATAAATATTTGACTAGGCCTTCCCTGTAATGCTGTCTCTGCAGTGACTTAATCTCTGCTCAGTGACTCGTCTCATTGTTCATTGCATGCCAACCTTTTATGTCATGTGAGTTAAGGGTTTTTTTGATAATCAGAAGCTGACCCAGTTTTTTTGTATTATGCCATATTTTGTGTCAAGACTTGATGGCTACAAATAAGGTTATTAAACATTATTGTTGTGTTTTTTTGCATTGTGAAAGCATCTTAATGTCTGACTTGGAGCAAAATATTAACAGTATTACAATGCTGAAATTGCACTTATGCAGTTGCGACATTATTATCCTTCAGCCTGTTTTCTGTACACTGTCAACTAAACAGCTGTGGGGAAATAGTTGAAGAAACCAAATGGAGAGTACAATGTGCTGCAACCTCCCTCTTGTGCGCCAAGTTGAAGTTGTTATGGCAACCAGTAACTGCTACCGTACCTGTTGCCATGGTTTAGAAAGACGTGTGATGACGGTGTTGATTACACAGCAGACTCCTCTGCCATTTTAAGTCCAGCATGATTTCTCTGCTGGGAATATTTACTATAAATTGAAAAGAGGGAAAGGTTCATTCACATTCTGCTGCACGGCTTGCTCTTTGTGCGTAGGCACCTCCTTTTTTTTTTTTTTTTTTTTTTTTCTCACGCTACTCTGCATAAGCTCACATAATGATTGAGGTCAAGTTCACCACCTTCTGTCTTATTATTCAACACAAAAATTCGACAGTTTGACAGAAGGAATACTGAAGTCAGAGAAGGGAATTAATGTTCACACATGTAACCGTTGCTGTGTTGAGCTCTCTTTGTTGAGAGCAGATCTCGCCATTATTACACTGCTATGTTTGAGCTTGAGTAGTAGCTTCAATTGAGAGTTGAGGTGTAATAATTAATCGATGAATGGACAACTAATCGATTAGCAAATTAATTGATAATTATTTTTGATAATCATTGAATCATTTAGATACCCTTTTTCAAATATTTTTTTCCCAAATGCTCAGAATTTCAGTAAATATAATCCGATTTCGCTAGTCCTCCAAGAAAGTGGACTGATTATTTTTGTGTTTCATCAATATCAAACATTTGCTTTTCCTTTGGAGAACAATGCTCAACATTTTTGCCTCTTTTCCGACATATTTACGTACCAAACATGTCACATTACCAAACCAGTCACTAAATCATACTTAATTTATGGTTGTGCATTTTCTGTAATGTGAATTTGAACTAATGTCATGTTTTTACATAAAGGATTGGAAATTAAAACATATTTTGGAAATTCTGATTCATCAATTAATTGACAAAATAATGGACGAATTAATCGATTATTCAAATATTCATTAGCCCTATCGAGAATGGTGGGCTCACGTCATGTGTGATTATGAGAAAGATGAGTTGGTCCCCTCATTTTGCTGGCTTGTCATAACCATCCCACGCTACCGTGGTCATCTTTCTGTTTTATTGGTGTTCACTTGCACCAAATCATCACTTAAAGTGTCTGGGACACAAAAAAATCTTACCTTAAAATACTTTTTAAGAAAGAGTACAAGTACAAAAAATAAGATTCCATTGATTACTTTGGTGAAAAAGCAATGAAAAGACCTCGAAAAAGATGCAGAAAACCCGATATTTCCGTGAGCTGGGAACGCCCACTGGCCGCGCCGGAGAGTTTGACCCAGTGCGTGCTGACGTCACTGGCCCAATGGGGTCAGCTCAGAGCCATGACAAACTAAGTACTGGTCGCTCCGTTTTTCTTGTTTAATGAAAGGAGTGTCACAGCGTACAATAGCCAAGGACAAAGTAGTATCTATCTTAAATTAAAAGACACGAGCGGAGTGAGGTTAACCATCTTCTGACATTTTATTGATTGAGAGTGTCATGATTGTGTGGTAAAAATGTTAATTACTCGCAAGTAGGAGTATTTTTTATGAAGTCGTGTACATGTATATTACTGTATGTATAAATGTTAATAGAAATCTAGATATGGTATGGAATGTCACTGTGTGCTTCATATGCATCAGATTCTAGTTTGTCAATATTTTATTCTGGGCTAGTGTCTGTCACAGTAGCCATTTCCAATGCATACTTTTGATCATATAACACTTGTCCAACCAACTATTTTCATTTGTAGCTCATTTTGTAGCTTCTACTTCCTCTGAGCAAATCAGCCCGGCTCCAACAATATCATCAACTTACCTGTTCAGCATACCCCATGACATTTCCTTCTCTTATAATTATTGAAATAAATCTACTGTAAATATACAGGGGGATGCGACGGTAGGTACAATAGTTATAAAAAAAGATAACGCCTATACAATACTTGCAGTGTTTTTTAAGAAAACAGAAAAAAAACTACATTCATCATGTAACTAATTTCACTGTTGTGATTTGACTGCATACCTATTTTTGCACCCCCCTGTATGCATCAAACAATGTGTAAATTTGTTTATTGGGTCAGAAATAAGGAGGCCGTTTTTGCTGATTGATTGCAAAGGCCAGAATTAAAACGGATGTAAATAAATACAATTTCTTTTTTTTTTATTACAGATAATACTACAAATAATACTGATGTATTATACATCCGTGCAATGTGCTACTCATGATTTTGTCAAGTACTTTCATTTGTATGTTGCGATTAGACTTTTGTCGCAGCTCTGTTCCGGTGGTGGCATCTCGGCATTTACAGAGTCCCCGGAGTCAGACGGTCCAGCTGAGGACATGTACTCGTTGCCAAGTCTCATCCGTGGCTGTGTCATCACTTCATGTCCGTCACCTCTGACTTTGCGGCCACTCCTGAAAATATGATTATTTGGAAAAATATTTAGCATGACAACTCTATCGTTTGAGATGATGGTAACTTATATAATATGTAATCATGTAATTAAATTAAAATAACTAAATGATAACATTTCAAAATGTGGCTATGAATAAAAACTTTGAAAAAACAAATCATAAATATTGTTGGCTGCATATACGTCGAGAAAAGAAATTGAACTAGTGTTTTGTTGCTTTATAATAGAAAAAAACACAAATATTTCGAAAACCGAAGATGTTGAAAAGCAGTCATATTTAAAAATAAAATACAGGCCCTTATACAGGTGCCTTTTACAATTTCATTCTTAAAAATGTACCTGGCAAATTACATGCATGTGACAAATTTGACAGCAAGGTGGTGGGCTAATTCTTTTTCACAGATCCGTTAAAACCTTCAATACAGAAATACTGACTGAAAACAATTCGGTACACTTCAGCATTGTAAACCGGTTAGTTTTCATTGACTGTCAGACAGTAGCCTCAATTAATTTGGCAGCAGTACATATTTGCTACATGTACTGTAAACGTTCTCTTTTGGATGATGGTGGCTGTGAGTGAACGACTGTGTGTGTGTGTGTGTGTGTGTGGTGCTAGCTTTTCTTTTCTGAACGGCTTTCGATCGGTGGTTATCTTAAAAGTGCTTTATAAATATAGCTGAGTTGAGTTGTATTGCGATGCTTGTGCCCAGCAGGTGCAATGACGTGTCTCCCTCTTTTTCCTGTTAAACCGCATCTTTGGGGACCCGAAACAGGCTCACTCCCACCGTCCTCCCGTCGATTCAAACAAAAGCTAGCAACACTATGTGGTGGCATAATCCAAGTGAAACAAAAAAAACCCCAAAATGAATCAGAAGAGAAACCACGACGAGCGCACTTGACAGCCGCCAGCCAGCAAGACATGTGGCTCGGTTACGTCATAAGCACGGCTCCTCGATTTCTCCGTGAAGACGCCGGAACCCGAAGTGTTTCAAAGCTTAACGCTAAATCCATTAAATACTTTAGGTGTATCAATTTGAAAAAATCTGAATTGCGAGATGGATATTTTATTGTTTGATACAACATATTAAAATTGGTAAAAATCGTGTCCCATATACTTTAAGCTGCCGCCTTATTTGCCAGAGTTGAATTTTTCCAGGAAAGGGTCATGAAGGGGCACTGGTGACCAAAACACCCCCACGTTTCTAAATACCCTGGCTCCAACTTTCCTTTGGAGGCAGGTCAAATGTGAAACTTTTAGCTTTATTTAGCCACTTGTCTCATTGTATCCTCTTTCAGTAACCAATATGGAAGCTCTTGTTCTGTTATTGTACCCTAACCTGTCGGTAGATACTATGAACGGACCTTTTATTGAATTTCTTTTACAAGGAAAGTTAATGAGAGAGAGAGATCTGTCCGCTGCAACTGTCGCGTATTTAGCATGAGGCTGTCAGTATTTGATTGTCTGAGGACACGCTGTGCTTTTCTGTCAGCATGAGACCGACGGAGGGTGATACCCAATCCCCGTCTCTCCACATCCCCTGCATTATTGATAAGCGTGCTGAATCCTCGGAGTACTCTGATGGGGACATCTTGATGTGAAAGCCTCTAAAGTGTCCTTAAGTCGAGGCTTCAATTTGCCCGTTGGCCAAGCAGAGACGTTGCAGTCACGTTGCTGCTCGCAGACATGGAAAAAAAAAAAAAGCATACTTGAAGCATCCGTATGGAGATTTATTTAGTTTACGATAGTTTCTGTTGGCATTTTTGCTAGGCCCATTACATTTAGTCTTTCAAACCGTATTCCCACTCTCTTATTTGCACATTCCACCTCGTCCATGTTTACATTGCAGCAGACGACACGACACGTAAGAAGGATAAACGTCCGTTTGATAGACAAGAGCATTGAAAAACAGTGAGCGGGCCGAGATATCAATATCTGCAAATGTCCTCCAGTCCAGTCTCGGTTCCAATGTGCTTTCTTTTCTTTTCATCTCGTGTTCGGCGTGTGGAAAGTGTTAATAGCTTGCCCCCGGGTAGCAGCAAGCATGGTTGAGAGGGATGAAATGCCTCGCATAGCTGCAGATTCTTGTTCATTAGGAAATGTGTGTGCGGCCGTAGAAAACTCTCCAGTCGTGCATAAGTGAAGTGTCATCAGGTCTATGGCAGATACAGCTGGTGTACCCCCGCACCAAAAACACACACACACATGGCCCAGTAGAGGAAAACTCTGCTTGGTGTCATTTAAAAGAAGCATTTTGAGGGGGTAAAAGTTGAAACAGCAGGTGTGCTTCTCAGAGAAATGCTCTCACTGTCTGCATGTGGCCTTCTGTGCCACATACTGGCGATGAGGAAGATTTAAGGGTGCACAAGGTTAGAAGCTATTAAACATCTTGAAAATGTTCTAAAGGTTAGCTATAATGCTTTATTTCCTTTCATTCTTTTAAATCGGTTTGGTTTAGAACACATCTTACGATCAGCTTTTGATCATGTCTTATGAGCCATAAAACACTGGAAGTCGTCACATAACACATCGTTTTGTTCCTCATCCTCAGCTATTCTCAACCCAAAAGCCCCAAAAGAACCGGCAAAAACCTTCAGTTTTGATTACTCCTACTGGTCCCACACGACGGTGAGTCTAGCCCTTTTTGTTTTGACTATTATGACTAATGAGTCTAACATTGGATGCATTCTTCCCTTTGTTCCACTGCAGCCGGAAGACCCTTGCTTTGCTGCGCAGAACCAAGTGTACAATGACATTGGCAAGGAAATGCTGCAGCATGCCTTTGAGGGCTACAATGTGTGCATTTTCGCTTATGGCCAGACTGGAGCTGGCAAATCCTACACGATGATGGGCAAACAGGAGGAGGGCCAGGAAGGAATCATTCCCATGGTTTGTCAAACAGTGCTACTTAGTGATAGTGGAGCTACAGATTAAAAAAAGAAAAAAAAAAAAAAAGAGTTGATTAATGTGCTTAATGCTTAAATGTTTGTTTGCCGTAAACATCTTTCTACCGGCTATTAGTACCATGATGCTGTCGTTGTCTCTTTCAGCTTTGTGAAGATCTATTTGAGAAAATCAATGAAGATAGCAACAAAGAAGAGCTCTCCTATTCTGTAGAGGTAAATCTTAGTCTACTTATCCATCTGTCATCTTCTTACCTCTGATATTGGCTTTTCTTGTTGAGTTTTCCCAGCACTAGTCCGAAAGTGTCTTTTGCAATATGAATATGTCAAAATATCTTTATTGCCCTACAACGCTTCTATTTGGAAATAATTGCAGTTTCACATTAAAAGGATACTGCTGAGTTGGCAGATCTGGGATACTGTGGTGTGATGTTCCAGAACTGAGAGGCAGGCGACCTAAAAGGCACACTCAGCTTTGTTGTAACCAGGAAGAAAGATTCTGCATGGGGAAGTCCCGATATATGCTGGTGCTCAGAGAGCGAGAGAGATTAAAATAACAGCAAAATAACTCTGGGCCGGCTTTTTGCAAAAATACAATGGGAAGGTGTGATGTCATCTAGTCTTGAGCTGTTGTTGTTGTTTTTTTAGGTTTTTTTTTTAGCCTTTTTAATAAGAAAGAGCAAAAGAGTCAGAGTAACGTATGAAACAAAGCTACTGTATGTTGGAGTTAACAAATCCTCATTTGTCCTATGAGGGTGGGAGGCAGTTGCCATCCAAACAGCAGCTTTGGGAGGCCAGTCAGATATCCTGCAAATGAATTCAAGAAGAGAATGTGGAAAAACTCACAAGTTCGATGAATGCACGACTTGCTTAGCAGCTATCAAATAAGAGGACTGATGTTAAAATGTTACTTGACCTGCTAAGATGTTTTGGATTTAAATAGTTTATGATTTCAGCAAGTACAACCTCCTATTGCTGCAAATTCAACAAATGACTATTTTCAATTCTTTAAATCCTATAAACTGTTTCGAAACAGTGCTTTGCAGAATAATTTTGAACTTTGCATTTTAACAAAACGTAATATAGCACACTTGAAATTAGCTCTCGGCCTTTTATCAGTTCTTCTAAGTGAAATAATGAGAGAATGACACTTTTGACACAATTGTCCAATTACTTTTGGCCCCTTATAAAGGTGGAGGCACATCTAAAATGTATTTCAATTCCGACCCCGTTCATCTGATTTGGATGTAAATAACCCCAAATGAAAATTTTGGAGTCTGCAATTAAAGCACATCTTGATTGTTTCTTTTCAACTCCGTTATTGTGGTGTTGTACAGAGCCGGAATGCTGCAAATTGTTTCAATACCCAGATATTTTTGGACCCGGCTGTACATGATCAACTCATGGACGAGGAAGTGACTGTAAGCCTTTGTCTGTAGGTCAGTTACATGGAGATCTACTGTGAACGGGTGCGAGATCTGCTCAATCCCAAGAACAAAGGGAATCTCCGGGTGAGAGAGCATCCACTTTTGGGCCCCTACGTAGAGGACCTCTCCAAGCTCGCCGTTACTTCCTATACTGACATCGCTGACCTCATGGATGCCGGCAATAAGGCCAGGTGTGTGTGATCGGATGAGCAGAACTGTGTTTTGGATCAAAGTCGCAAGAATGCGCAAGTTATTTATTGTGTCACTTTCTTTTCCTATTGTTTAACATATTGTTCAACGTCATGTTGCAAGTGAAAACACAAATTCCCTGTCCATTTAAAAGTTTGAAGCTCTTTATCAGAACGACATGTCTCCTGAATTTAGCCTTTGTTTGGATTATTGAGTTTGTATCTTTAAATGTGTCACGTTGTCACTTGCATTGAATTAGTGTCCGCATGTAAGTGTGTATTTGTGCGATTTCCTGTAGGGAGGAGTGAACCTTGCCTTAATCTTCCTGTGCTTCCTCAAAAGGGACAGTCACAGGAGGAAATATGGGTTTTACACGCCATGTTCTAGAAATAAGCTCTCCGAGTACGCCTTGCGTGTTTGTGTCTGATGTCTTCATGGTATTATCCACCTCCGCCACGCCGCATAATCCCTCATTTTGAAGTCACTCTAATAAGTGTAAAGCCCAGTGGACGACTATGTTGTGTGTAAACTCAAAGATGAAAATGAATGTTCAAACAAAGCTTTATGGCATTTGGACTAATTATAATTACGACTGTATCTCTTCACCTACAGAACTGTGGCGGCCACCAACATGAACGAGACCAGCAGCAGGTCCCATGCGGTTTTCACCATTGTCTTCACACAGCGAAAACATGACAATGAGACAGACCTTTCCACTGAAAAGGTAGGCCACTCTCAAGTCTCTGAGGCCTTTCTCACCAGTCTTACAGTTGTCAGTGGATGTCGTCGTGCCCCTTTTGTATATACGAACTAGCGGTACAGCCAGTCCTCGTATTACGACGTACGCGACCTACGACGCTTCGATTTTACGACGCCCGCGCCTCCTCCTCCGTTTTGTCCGCAGCACCATTGTGACTACGTTTGCATGCAGTCAATATTCGGGTTAAAGTCAAATTTCAGATTTCTGAGACATTCTGAATATCCCGTTTACATGATTGAGCGGGCAGAGTTGCTCCGGCATTTGAATAACCCACTGTGACGGCAACGCACGCCGTCATGACTGAAATGGACGTCATTTCCGCTTGTTACTTTCAACCATCAATTAAACACTTGATATTCATGTCACTCACCACATGAATGAAGCAGCCGCTTTTGTGGTGCGTCTCTGAGCTTGTTTACCTCTGCTTGTGTATTTGCGATGGGTGTCGCGTCAAACAAGGCACTTCCACATACAAGCACTTCCTGTACTACCAACATTTCTTGCGGTTGAGCAATGAGCACGCGCAGAGTGTCTCGATCGTGTCTGTTTGCGCGCCGGCAGTATCTTTGCCTTATTCGCCTTCCTCTCCTCTTTCTCCATCCACTTCTCCGCAGTAATGCTAAGTACAGCATCTTCTGCTTTTTATTTTAATGTATTTTCATTTTGTTACACAAAGTATTTTGACATAAATTTCGACTTTGACGGTGAAATCCGACATACGCCGAAATTCGTGCTACATCACCAGTGTAGGAAGGGAACTCGTTCGCAAAATGAGGACTCCCTGTATTCCGATCAGGCTTTTATTCTGCCAGTTCCGATACCGATTATCCATGAGGAAGTTTAGTTTCCCACTGTGTGTGTGTGTGTGTGTGTGTGTTAACAACCCCCGCCCCCCGCCCCATACCGATTATCATTATCATTATTATTTTGGGTTATCGTTGTCATATCGCAAGTTACTCTGTGATACATCTTCCACAGGTTAATTTCACGGTTGGCTTCTGCTCCCTTTTCAGGTCAGTAAAATTAGTCTTGTGGACTTGGCAGGAAGTGAAAGAGCAGATTCCACTGGAGCTAAAGGCACCAGGCTGAAGGTCAGACTCAATTTTTGCATAACTGAATAAGAGTATAAATGGCTTAACATGTTGCTACTTGTCTAATATATTAATTTGGTTGCAGGAAGGCGCAAACATCAACAAGTCCCTAACCACGTTAGGAAAGGTCATCTCTGCCCTGGCTGAAGTGGTGAGTGTTTTGTCTGTTTTAATTGTGCTCTTCTTTCCCCTTTGCCTTTACTAAATAAAACAGCCCATTCTTGGAAAGGAATTGTTTTTTGTCTGGCATGCTGTAATATCTGCCCTTGTCTTTCCTCCTGTCCTTGTAATACCCGCTTACACAGGATAACTGTACCAGCAAGGTAAACCCTTCAGCAGCTCAATCATTAACCTTCGATTCATTCCGTGGTCCACAGTTGACTGCCTTTTGTCATATGTAGTCTTGACATTCTGTGCTCTTCATTAATACATTTTTAACTACACTACTACCACTTTGATTTACTAAAATAAGCATTCAAGGTCTTCCACTGTCAGGCAAAATATTTCAAACCAGGCCTCAGTGCATTTCAAGTGGCCTCATTTTTTTTTTTCACCATGATGCAAAATAGTGTATAATCAACTGCCATCGCTATTGTTGTCACACCACACTAGTGTCTAAAATGGTCTTCCATCCGAAAAATGTATTTGCATTTTTATTTCAGAGCAAGAAGAAGAAGAAGTCAGACTTCATCCCATACAGAGACTCTGTTTTGACATGGCTCTTGAGGGAGAATCTAGGTATGAATATTTACATTTGGATGACATCACTTGGCAGTGGAATGATTGAATATCATTTGTGTGAACAAAACAATGTCCACAATTTGTATGCAGTGATACAGAAATGATTGTGGATGTTAAGAACAAACATTGCTCATTTGCATTACAGTACAATAATCTACAGTGTGTCCGCTTCTTTGAGCCTTTTTGTACCCCCTCTTTGCAATGTAGCACATATAACCTATGGCTTGTCTGCTGGTGTGTCCTCTGTTGTTGACTTGGCAGTGTCAGACCACTACTGTGTCTATTTTAACATCGCCAGTTTTAACCATCTAGCAGTCCCGGTCAGAACAGTGAAGAAACGCTACCTATCTTCTGAGGTGGCAGCAAATTTTATCGAGATCTTAAAAAACACTCCTGCTGACATTTTACCTGCACCCTGTGATCTTATTGTTGACAATTTTAACCTACATCTTAAATCATCATTAGATTTAGTAGCTCCACTTTTAATTAAAACAACAAAAACAAAGACTGTACCCCCGTGGAGAAACAATGCTATCAAAATATCAAAGAGAAAATGCAGGAGTGCAGAGAGGAGGTGGAGAAAAAGTAAACTTACAGTACACTATGAAATTTTATGCGAACAACTGAAATCTTACAATAAAACAGTAAAACTGGCAAGATCTTCCTATTTCTCAAACCTCATTACAGTCAATAAAAACAACCCCAGGGTTCTCTTCTCCACCTTTGAACTTTTAACTAGTTCTGATTTTAATAAGTCCCCACAGAGACCAACAGATGCTCTCTGTGAGGACTTTGCAGACCACTTCAGAAGTAAAATCGATGACATAAGATCCAGTCTTTTAGCCCGTCAAAACACAAGTTTTAATAAACCCGGACAATCATATTTACATGAGGAAACACTGGAAAGTTTTGCCCTGGTTGATGCAAGGACACTTGTTCGAGTTTTCTCCCAGGTAAACCCAACAACCTGCCTTTTGGATCCAATTCCCACATTTCTTTTTAAGACATTTTATGGATTTTTTGAAGAACAAATTTTAAATATAGTCAATTGCTCTCTTCAGACAGGCGTCTTCCCCGCTGCCTTTAAAACGGCGGTGGTGAAGCCCCTTCTGAAGAAGAGCGGTTCTGACCCGAGCGTTTTTAATAACTACAGACCCGTATCCAACTTACCGTTTTTAAGTAAGATTTTAGAAAAACTGGTTTTCATCCAGTTGAATCATTTTTTAAATACAAATAATATTTTGGAGAAATATCAATCTGGTTTTAGGATGAACCACAGTACGGAGACTGCTCTTTTAAGGATCTTAAATGATATTAGGTGCACTGCAGACGTGAGAAAACTCACAGTCTTGGTGCTACTGGATCTAAGCGCTGCTTTTGATACAGTAGATCACCAAATTTTATTAAATAGACTTAAAAATCTAGTGGGCATCTCTGGTACTGTTTTTGACTGGTTTTATTCCTATCTCGCAGACCGATATTTCTTTGTAAGTATGGATACTTGTTCCTCTAAAACTCATGAAATTAAATGTGGGGTTCCTCAAGGTTCGATTTTAGGCCCCTTACTTTTTAATCTTTATATGCTTCCCCTCGGAGATGTCATCAGGGGACACGGCATCAGCTTTCACAGCTATGCTGATGACACGCAGCTGTATATTGCCGTGTCTCCTGATGACACAGGACCCATTGATACCCTTTTAAATTGCATTTTAGATATCAAGTCATGGATGGCAGATAATTTCCTACAGCTCAATGAGGACAAGACTGAGGTTTTAGTTATCGGTCCCGAAGGTCAGAGAGAGAAGCTTTTACCAAAACTACACATTTTTAATCCCTCACACTGTGTGAAGAACCTTGGCGTCATTTTTGACTCTGAGCTCAGTTTTATTCCTCATATTAAAAATGTAACCAAGATTGGTTTTTATCACCTTAAGAATATCGCCAGAGTCCGCCCGTTTCTCTCTCAGGCTAACACGGAAGTGCTGATGCATGCCTTTATTTCCTGTCGTTTAGATTACTGTAATGCCCTGCTCTCTGGCCTCCCGAAAAAGAGCATTTCACCACTGCAACTACTGCAGAATTCAGCCGCTCGGGTGCTGACGAGAACCAGAGGGCGGGAGCACATTACGCCAGTTTTGAAATTGCTGCATTGGCTCCCTGTGTGTTTCAGGATCGATTCTAAAGTACTTTTATTAGTTTATAAATGTGTTAATGGTCTTGGGCCATCTTATTTATCTGATTTGCTTTTATCATACCAGCCCTCGCGGATCCTGAGGTCCTCTGGCGCCGGCCTTTTATTTATTCCAAGGGTGAGGACCAAAATGCATGGCGAGGCTGCATTCAGCCATTTTGGTCCTCACCTTTGGAATAGCCTGCCAGAGGATGTCAGGTCTGCAGAGACTGTTGATATTTTTAAGAGGAAGCTCAAGACACACCTTTTTAGTTTGGCTTTCAACAACTTTTAAATAATTTATCTTTTCTTTTGATTGAAGATAATTCTATGTTTTGCTTTGAATGTTTTAAAGCACTTTGAGTTGCATTTTTATGTATGAAAAGTGCTATATAAATAAAATGTGATTGATTGATTGATATAAAGTATAGTACATACACGTTATGAATATGGAACGCAAAAAAATGTACCTGTATGTTCATGTAATTTTCTTACACAAATGACAGTCATGTGGAAATGCAGTTCTTTTTAGGAACTGATGAAAATAAAGAATTATTATTGTCTTCCAAAATTGTCATAAGGTTTCAGCATATTGTATTTAATAGGTGGAAACTCCCGAACTGCAATGGTTGCTGCCCTCAGTCCTGCTGATATCAATTATGATGAAACTCTGAGCACACTGCGGTAAGATTCCCATCTTGCTTGAACGTGGTCATAAATAATTCCAGGTCATGAATATTTGTTATTTGTGATTTCTAGCTATGCCGATCGAGCAAAGAATATCAAATGCAATGCTGTCATCAATGAGGATCCCAACAATAAGCTGGTGCGCGACCTTAAGGATGAAGTGGCCCGACTGAAGGAACTGCTGCGTGCACAAGGACTGGGAGACATCCTGGACAGTGAGTGTTATATCAACATTGCGCACAGCATGCGCCTCCTCCTCTTAACACCTCACTTCTGTTTTTGTAGGATACATATCACTAGACAATGATTGAACTCTCATACAATTGTAACATACAGTATGATCAGTCATTTCAACCCAATTGCAATTTTTGGTGTCCAGCCAGGATTCAATTAGCTCCCAGTTTCAATCTTATTTGATTTCAGTCAGCAGATTCTGCAAATATGCTCACAAATAATTACTGTAAATACTGTTGAATTACTTTCTGTGTGACAAACAATGGAAATCTATATCACTACATACTGTATGTGACTGACACTTCGGTTCTTGATTCCAATACGTGAGAGGTACAAACTGGGCCTACAGTAACTTACCGGTACTCATTCCTGACTCTGCATTTAACCAGATCTGTGTCGCCGTTTGTTGTTATCATCGTTTTCATTCTCATTCTGCTCTGTAAATAATGTCTAAAACCTCTTCCAACCATTCTACCTCCTTTGAACTCTGACCCCTTTCATCTTTTCCTGCTTCCCCTCAGTTGATCCTCTGGGGGATGATTGCCCAGGAAGTGGAATCAAATGTTTGTATATGTCTGTTTGTCATGCACTGTTTTCGCTGTTTGCTCTTTAGTAGTTGATATGACATTGCTTTGTGACCCATGTTAGCGCGATATTGGACATAGGGCTGGGCGATATATTAAAGTTGGTAGGGCATTTTTTAACAACGATGTGTCAGCCATGTGTACCGCTAAGTAATCATCGTAACCAAGAATAAAAGAACACAACAACAAAAAATAATTTTTATGAACAACATATATTTCCAATGTATGTAGCACCATAACTTAAACATAACAAAACCAGAGGACTTTTTTTTTCTCTTCCAATTCTTTAAACTGTAGATGTAGATTAATGATGGGAATTTTTCAAAAATGCCTTGATATGCCATATGGATTTTATGACTTAATTACTGGTTCTTTTTAAAGCTGTTTGTAGTGTACTTCGTTTGACTACAATTACTATAATAGGCCAATCAACAATTATACCACACGATTGACAGAATTCTTAAAGGTCACTTATTATGAAAAAATAATTGAAATAAAATAAAAATAATTACTCATTGCTTAATCTCTTTATAGAGACTATAATGCTTGCTGCTGTCCCAATTCCTGCACAGTTGCTCAAGACAGCTAATTTAAGATGTCTTATTTTGTAATTTCGATATTCCCCATATCCTTTTACCCCCAAAAATAAACATAATAACACAATATACCATAATCCTTGGTTTTATGGAGACAGCGTGTTTTTTTTTTTTTTTTTCATAATCCGAAAGACTTAATTTTATACAGCCATATCGCCCAGCCTTAATTAAAACTGTTATCAGCTTTGCATGAAAATGCAGAAAAGCTAAAGCTGAATAAGTAGAAATATTTGCTAGGCTTCCCTCGCTGTGCTGTCATGGTTAGCATGCTACTAGGTGTAGCATGTGCTTGTGTCGATGGAAATCGGCAAATTGCAGGGTCGCAAGTGATCATTAATAGTGTCCCTTTTCATGCTAGTCCCTCATATCCTACTGAATATTCATGCCGTGTCTTCTATAACTCACTATTTTTCACATCTTATTTGGCAGCTGTGTTTCTCCTTTATTTATATATTTTCTTACTAATCGTCCACTGCAGGTGACACTGCTCAAAGCTTTAGAATGCCACTGCTCAGTTGTCAAACTGAGGTTCCGAGCTTCAGACCAAAAGGTGCATTAAATAGAAATTCTGTGTAGCCTGATCAGATTCCACTAACCTAGAGTGAGTAGTTGGTTTGATAGTTTGCACTTTGCTGTATTCCTAACACTTCTTCCCTTATAACCTTTCCATTGTACTAACATTGAATTGCAAAGGAATATAAAACAAAAATTGAATTTGGCTCTCGTGACCGCCAAAGTCCTCCTGAGAAATTGTGTAGTTTAATATGTGGGCCTTGATGCAAAAGTATTTGCGTATTAATTAATAAATTAATTAAAAACGGAAAATGATGTATTTTCTCTTTGCTTGGATTGACATTTGAACCGATCGTTGTGCTTCTGGCATGATGTGGATGAGGGATAAGTGATAGCTTGAGTGTGTGTGCGTGCGGCTGTGTGAGATGAACTGCGGGCTGAACTTTGGCAGCATGTCGTCGAATGTCATTCGCCCGCTGGACCATCTTGCTATCTCAATCTGGCGTCCACGCTAACGTTGATACAGGGGGAGCAGTTTTCGCACGGCCAAATATGAGTACAGTAAGAGTTATTTTCAGGAGTTGTACAGAGGCAGATGTAGATATGGATGTTTTTGACTCGCTCTACAAACAGTAAAAGCAGATGGAGGCACTGACCCACTGTGTTTGGAGTGAAAACTGCTTCTCTGTATTCAGATGTGCCTTTGTGTTAACCCGTTGGTACAATGTGTGTCTCACATTGGTCTTCCCTCCTTTTGTCCCCCCCCCCCTTCTCTGTCTCCGTTTACCCCTCTCTCCCAATTTTGTATTTCATTTATTTCATTTAATGTTTTTATCACCCCTCCATCCCGTCCTGGCCCACTTTTCTCTCTGTTGTCGTTATCTCTCTTCCCCTCTTGCTGTCGGCTCAGACCTCAAAGACATTCAGAACAATAAGAATAGATACTTGATAGCCTCAGAGAACCAACGCCCTGGCCATTTCTCCACAGCCCCTATTGGTTCCCTGACAGCCTCTCCATCCTCTGGCTCACTGTGCAGCCAGGGGGCCCTGCAGTCGGTCACCAGCATTCAGGAGCGTATCATGTCCACTCCCGGGGGAGAGGAAGCTATTGAAAGACTCAAGGTAAAGTTGGCCTGTGCGGTTTACATCATTCCACTTAAAGTGAAGTCAACCCCAAATAGTTTTTTCCAAGAATATGTTCCCAGCAGGCCCACGAGTTGAAACACAGCATTCTGATTAATATTGTGTTTGTGGAATATGAGTTAAGTAGCAAAATCCACCCCTTTTTAGCCATCTCAGGGGCGGCCATTTTGTCACTTCCGACGACTGAAAATGAAATGACGGCCTATCACGGCTCAGCCTCAGAAAACAGGTCAGCCGTGATTGGTTGTTACCTGAGCCCTGAGTAGTTGTCATTTTCAGTCGACCGTGTGACAAAATGGCCGCCCCCAGAGATGGCTAAAAACGGGTGGATTAACTCTTATTCCACAAACGCAATATTTATCAGAATGCCGTGTTTCAACTAGTGGGTTTGCATAGAACATATTCTTGAAAAAAAATATGTTTGGGTTGACTTCCCCTTCAAGTCTACAAGTCAGAAAGGAGTGGTTTTTGCTTGATTAAAAAAAATAACAACACAAACACACACTTAAAATTGCTTCTTGGTTGAGGGGGTAGACCTTTTTGAATACAATAGAAAAAACTACATAATCTACCGTCTGTCATAAACAATAAAAATGTACTCAATGTGTGGTAAATCTTACTGAAATCAAATGTTTATATTCATGTTACGTCATTTCAAAGCACCAGTAACCTCCCGTCAATTTAATACTTTTCATATGACTGTTGATAGAGCAGTGCAACCAACCGACCGTTAGAAGCTGCAGTTGCCATGACAACCACAGTGCCCACTCTTGCCTGTTATCAAATGACGTCAAGCCCGAGCGCAGACATGGAGGAAAGTGGACAAAAATAGCACCTGAGTAATTCCACTTCAGCTCCAGAAGTGAAGGCACATACTAGTCAAAGGCGGCGCATGTTTATTTTAGTGTTTTTGATCCCACCACTTACCCTTGTGATTTGTTTGTAGACATGACATTACATATAGAAGTACAAGAGAAACTGAGATGAGTGTTTACGGCTTTTCTCAACAAATCCAGAAGAACAGACGATTTATGAGTACGCCCTTTCACACTTTCACTTTTGTTTTTTTAGGAATCCGAAAAGATCATTGCAGAGCTCAATGAGACCTGGGAAGAGAAGCTGCGAAAGACCGAGGCAATCCGCATGGAGAGGTCACTATCACATAGGCACACACCCCATCAGTCCACCAACTGAAGCACGCTAAGCACGATTGAACCTTTGGTGCCGTTATCCTTAACGTATCTTGCACATGACTTTACATCCGTTGTCTATAATAGATACAAACTAATCATAATTACGTTGTGTATTCTGTTTGCCATAGTGCAACACACACACACACACATAAAGATTATAGAACCTGCTGTGTCTTCTTTACAGGGAGGCATTACTTGCAGAAATGGGCGTAGCAATCCGCGAAGATGGAGGCACTTTGGGGGTCTTCTCCCCTAAAAAGGTAGGCCAGTCATCATCATACAGACACTGACTGTGGAATGACTCTCCAGACGGGAGTTTTGTGATTCAACTTCTCTCCACCTTTGCATCTTCCTTTGTGTTTCACGTGTTACTGTGGTCACAAGAACCATCCATGCACCATCTTTCGTTGTTTCTTTTAATCTTATCTTGTTTTGCTTTGTTTTTGTCTTCACACGTGATAATTTGCCTTCTTCATGCACTCAGCTCAGCCGCGAAAGTCCATTTGATGAACAGTTTGATTGTTTTTCCACCGAGAAGGTTTGTCCATTCAAGCTGGCAGAAAAAGTGACATTCCTGAAGTAATTCCCTTAGGAAGTGTAGTTGATTACTGTCCTACCTTCTCTTTGTACATTGTAGATTGAAACAAACCAAAAACTAAAAATGTTGTAATTGCTCGCGCTAACTTTGAAGATGAAATTTCACATAGACTAGTGTGATGATCCCCTTTTCCACTGTGTTGTATGTACTCATCTCTGCAAGCTATCAAGGCTTTTCCATTTGCCAAAATCCAGGTACTAACCTCAAATTGAGACAAGTAGAACAAAGTTTCACCAGAACTGTGGAATGGAAAAGCCCTTGTCCTGACTTTACTCTCACCTGCATGTGCTACTCTCTCACAAAGGTCATAGTTAGAGTCATTCTGCGCAGTTAACTGCAATTGTTTGTTTTCCCATTTTTGTTCACATTCATTTGTCTTCATTCTTTTTTTTTTTTTCTCTCATTCACTGCTGCTCCATTGGTTAGCATTTCAATGAGAAGCCTTGTGATCTCTATACAGACTTTAATGGGGTCTTCTCCCCAAAGAAGGTTGGTTGTTTTACAGAGAACTGTGTTGTGGTAGCACGGATAAATCAGACAGTAGTCACTTATAAGCAATGTTTGATAGATAACCGTGCCTGACTAATGTGCCCGATGTACATTTTAGCGAGGATAAGCAGTCCATTGATGGATGGAGTTAACTGTCATAGTTCATTGTCTCCCTGTCATGTTTCTCCCGTAGACTCCACACCTGGTTAACCTGAATGAGGATCCCCTCATGTCTGAGTGTCTACTCTACTACATCAAAGACGGAATTACAAGGTAAATTGAAATGAAATGCTGAAGAAGACTCAGGAATAGTTCCCAAATCTAAACTAAAGGGCAGACATCATACGTACATGCTACTGCCTACTACTTTAGCTAGTGTTCCATAAAAGTAGTGTTACACGTTATTGCCCGTTTCATATTTCCTCTTTCCAACCAACCAAGTTAGAGCGCTTACTCGACCTCTCTAATGCCACTCAATAGATTTACCATTCTTGTATGTCTTTCTGCACTATAACCGCAGTATTCTTACTACAAAATAAAAAAAATAAAAAAACCTTTGTTTTGGATAATGGAAATGGAAAAGAATATTTTTCCTGAATTGATGCCCTTTTCTCTTCATCCTTTGGATCAATCCCTAAATATTAAATGCTAATTGTAATTAGCAATTGGCAATAACAACATACATGCAGATTAATCAAATCTATGAATACTACCGGTAATTAAAAGGCTCCATTTAATAGCTAGGTTTTTACAGAAATGCCTGTCTGAGAATAAAATTGGCCTTTGTAATGGTTTCAGGGTGGGACAAGCTGATGCTGAAAGACGGCAAGATATCGTCTTGAGTGGTGCTCATATCAAGGAGGAGCACTGTATTTTCCGCAGTGAGAGGAATGCCAATGGAGATGGTAAAAATTGAATGTTATAAAATCGTGTTGTTTGTTTAGTTGAATAAATGTTTTCTCAATGACAAACCCTTCCTATCTCCAAGTCAGATTTAAAAGCTGATGGCATTTACCTGAAAAATCAACACTATTGTCTATGGATACAATGGATGCAGAAATATGAACTTCAGTTAAAGAAAATACAGAATGAGTTCCTAATTATTGCATGGTGTGTTTCTGCTGAAGTTATCGTCATGCTTGTGCCCTGTGAGGGATCAGAGACTTACGTCAATGGCAAGCGTGTTGAGGACTCTATCCAGCTGCGTTCAGGTATATTCATTTAAATGGCAATCGCAATTTAAAAAAAAATAATAATAAAAAGAACATCAGAACCACTAAATCAAGCAATTGCACTGTTTTCCTTACTCGTTTGTTCCACCTGAACTCTTTCAGGAAACCGCATCATTATGGGAAAGAACCACGTGTTCCGCTTCAACCACCCTGAGCAAGCCAGGGCGGAAAGGGAGAAAACGCCGTCGGCCGAGACCCCCGTGGAGCCAGTGGACTGGACCTTCGCTCAGAGAGAGCTGCTGGAGAAACAGGGTATTGACATGAAGCAGGAGATGGAGAAAAGGTGATGCTTTGAATTGAATTCAAACCATGTAAGTTGCTGTACAATGTATTTTGCAAAGCTGACGACCTTTTTGTATAGGCTGACTGAGATGGAAATCCTATACAAAAAGGAGAAGGAAGAAGCAGATCAACTTCTTGAGCAGCAGAGACTGGTGAGTTCAAAGCAGCTGGTGTTGTACAAACTTACAACTGAGTTTGAGTGTTTTTTTTTATTTATTTTTTACAATTAGCTTGTTGGTAAACAGTTGCAGCAAGTGAGTGCTGGATGGCTTGAACCTTGAAGTATGTAGGATGCTTTCTGCGCTCTATTTGTCACAGATAAAGGCAGTTTTCAGAGTGATACAGCAAATGTGTTATTTGTATGCAAGAGTTTTGAGTTGTTTGTAGTCAATTTCCAATGGCCCATTTAAATTGCCAACTACTAATTCACATGCTGAGCTACGTGTGTGTGCACCAGTGCATGCCCATTTTTCTTGCATGGAAAATGTGTTTTGAAGCCGATCAGCTTTCAACTGATGTTCTCCGGCAATTTGAAGGACTGAGTTAAATTATGAAGCTTTCTCCTCTTTCCAAAACCCCTTTGTCACTTCTCTTCCATGTTCTATAGCGTGCCTTTGAATCTTGCAAAACAGCGGGTACTAAGTAGGGATGGGCATTTTACAAAATTTCATTGATTGACTGAAGGGGAAAAGTAATCATCAATGAAGGGTTAATGAATTGTTATTTTTTTGTTGTACTGTTTTTGTGGGATGGGAGAATCTCTCTTGAGTGCTCTGGCCATGTTTCAATGTGAGTGTTTCATTGAGCAGTATAATGCCGCCGAGGTCTGCGTGGATGTTGCTCGTTTTACCATAGCTTACGTCATGTTCTCCTCCTTTCAGACCGCAAACTAGTTCAGCGCCTCTGCTGGTTGTAGCGAAGGCGTGGACTCCAATTTCCCTCAATTGTGTCAAGAAACCATTTATCACCAATCAACCCACCCAATTCTTAACTATCAGTTCATCACATAATCATCATGTCCATCCCTAGTCTTAGGCATATCAAAATGTTATCTGAAAAAAAAGGCCATTGTCAGAATACAAGCATATTTCTATAAATGGAAGCTGCTTTTGCATGGTTCATGTTAATTGCATGTATTCTCAACTCATTCAATCTGGCTGGATGGACTTATTTGCGGGGTTTGCTGTTGAGCTGGTTGACCATTAGCTGGATGTAAATTTGCTTTAACTAGTCTAGATTTCTTGCTCTTGATTTTCATCTCTTCAATGCATTTGCTGATGTGCACTGCATTGTGATAGCAAAAACTCTTTTAGTAGTTTTTGGCAGTGACAATGTGGTTTCTCATTGACTTCTTTGACCAACTGTGTTTGTGAATGTGACGCCGGTGTTAGCGTAGTGAGGGCGCACCTCACTAACAACGTTATCACTGCTCACGGCTGAATTAGCGACTCGCCAAACCTACAGCATCATCTCAAAGCAGCAGGTTTTACCGTCCAAACTCCCGGCGACAGAACATTTTTCGTTCAGTTTAGTTGTTCACAGATTCTATAAAAAGCAAGACCTCAACCACTACACAAAAAGTACACTTACTGATTGTGATCTGTAATGTTTTTTGTCTTCCTAAATGAGAAACTGCATTCCTTTTCTAACTAACCTTTCTTGTAGTGAATTAACACCTACCTTCACCACGCCTGTTCTCTCTCTTCTGGCTTTCTGATCAGCTGCAAGAACCCGCTCTTCTAACGCTCAGCTAATACTTAAGGCACTCAAACCCTGTGGACTGAACGGGGAGAGCTTCCAAATCCAAGAATGTGCATGCATGCCTGCCACAAGTAGCATGTGTGGGACCCAACTTCTCAATTATGAAGAGGAATTTGACAAAACGATAAAGATCAGCTTCAGTCAGCGGCTTCTGTCCTCTGTTGAAATTTCTTTGCTCATTCTGACAAGAAGAATCAATTTTTACTTTTTGATATCAATATGCAACATTGGGAGCAATATTGTTAACGTTTGAGAGCACATCAATTGAATGTTCAAATCCATTTACCTTTTTTTTGCGTCAAATTATCCATCGTTTCACCAGAGGGTCTAAAAAAAAAAAGACAGATTAACAACACAAGAAAGTCAATGGAAGCCACTATTTATGTGTTTTTATTTTAAATATCATTTCATTGTACACTGGGAATGATGTGGTGCACGTTGCCATACATTGTTAAAGTTACGATGTATGCAAAATATTGAGGCAACATTGTTTGGCTGCATTAGTCCCCCCTCTAAAATCCGATCTTGAAAATGCCCTCAGCTAAAGTACTGTCATTTAAAATTCCCATGTTGCATATTCATACATTTGTATTCATCTTGATCTAAAAAGCATCCTTCATCCTTTCTTTGATTTCCCATTGTAATTTCTCCTTTTTTGGGGGGGACCATTTGGTTTGTTTCCTGTGTTGTTCTCTCAAGGATGGCGACTCTGATAGTGGGGATGACTCAGATAAGAGGTCTTGCGAGGAGAGCTGGAGACTGATCACCTCCTTGAGGGAAAAGCTGCCCCCCAGCAAACTACAAACCATAGTGAAAAAGTGTGGATTACCCAGCAGCGGTAAGAGAAGAGAGCCCGTAAAAATGTATCAGATCCCTCAGCGGCGCCGCATCACCAAGGACTCCAAGTGGGTGACCATCTCAGACTTGAAGATCCAGGCAGTCAAAGAAATCTGCTATGAGGTAGCGCTCAATGATTTCCGCCACACACGTCAGGAAATCGAAGCGCTGGCCATCGTGAAGATGAAGGAGCTTTGCGCCAGCTACAGCAAGAAGGACCCCAATGAGCGGGACTCGTGGAGGGCGGTGGCTCGGGATGTTTGGGACACGGTAGGAGTTGGTGACGAGCGTATTGAGGATGTCATCACCAATGGGACTCGGGCGGGTGGAGTTGTCATGGATGAGCTAAAGGTGCACATTGATAAGCTGGAGGACATCTTGCACGAGGTCAAGAAACAGAACAACATGAAGGACGAGGAGATCCGTGCTCTCAGGAATAAGATGGTGAAAATGGAAAAAGTCCTTCCGCTCATCACCCCCGAGGGTCAAGAGAGCCCTCCCAGCACCGACGCTCCTCCTAGCACAGTGAGGACACCGAGCCCCCAACCGCCTGTGTCTGAAACATCCGAGACGGAGAATGGGGAGCCCCAGGCAGGCCTAAGCACGGGAGATGACTCGACCTTAAAACGAGGCCACGCACGTTGGATACGTCAAGAGCAGCTACGCCTTAAGAGCCTCCAACAACAAGAGATCGCCAAGCAGCTCCGCCGGCATACCGGACCGCACCGATTTATACCCCCAGAAGATCGCAAACTTCGTTTCCCCTTCAAAAGTAACCCCAAACACCGCAACTCGTGGAGCCCTGGTACCCATATCATTATTACAGATGAGAAGGTGATTGAGCTAAAAGTGCCAAAAGAAGCCGTAGAGGAAGAAGATGCTGAAAACCAGGACGCTGACGTACAGTCTCAGGAAAAGATAGCTGCTTCCGTCATAGAAGTCACTCCCCCGTTGCCAAGTCCGTCAGTCCCGCGCCGAAACAAGCATTTTGAGCACGGAATGAACCAGGGTCAGAGACCTACTAACTATAGGAACAACTACCATCAACAGCCCCATGAGCGAGGCCGCAGCAACTCTTTTAACCTCCGCCAGCGGGCCTCAAGTTCCACGGAGCACCTGCAGCAGCCTGAAGCCAATCGGAGGCACACGCAGGCCTTCTACCAGCCCCGCCACTATCAGAACCAGCCTTCATACCCCCAGCCCCACCTCCAACAGCCGTGCCACTACAATAGCACAATGTTTATCGATGCCGGCTTCAATACCTACCAGCAGTACCATCAGCCCGAACATGCCAGCCAGCCAATCAACTTTCAGGCACCTCCCCGCATCCGCAGGCAAATGTCTGCCCCCAATCTGAAAGCCAGCAGAGAGACGGCAGTTTAGAAATTAAACTGAAAGCTTTTTAGCAGGCAAAAACATTACAGATCACAACTGAGCATAAAAAGACTGTTGCTGGTTGATCCAAACAAAAGTGTATGTATTATAAAAGTGAAATTGCATCATTGGCATACTACGGTGTATTATGCTGTTTTATCACAATACCCATGCCATGCTCACTGTTCATTTTTCGGCCGGTGTGACAATTCATCAATCATCTTTTGATTTGCCAAATGTATCTTGGTTGATTTTCAGTGTTTACATATTTGTCTTTTACTTGCTTGCTTTTATTTTTTTAATCACTTTAGCCAACTCAGAATGAACACGCGGACGCGTTGCTGTCGCACACACGCTTTGCAAACAAAATGAATTTCTTCCCACCGACCGTATAACTAAGTATTAGGATTGGATGCAACCGTTTTACTCTGCTGTGGATGCCATTGGACCTCGGTTTGAATACGTGATGCATTTTTACTGTTTTAACATTGACAATGGAATAGCTTCATGCACTATTCTGCTGCGAGGCTGCCTATAAAAAGTGTTGAATGAAGGTAGACTTTAGAAACGTGGCCTTTTCATGTCTCATATACAGAAATTGTGTTTCACAGCTGTTATATTACGTAGCTCTAGTTCTATAGCCTTTGTATGCTGCTTGATTTCAATTCTATTGGGTGGATGTTGTCATAGTTCCCAAAGGCCTGCCTTAAAATGTTGGAGGGAAGACAATATTGAACACTTGTTGATGGTTCAAATGACAGGGCCTATAAGCAACCTTCTCTGAAAGCTATCCCACTCTTTTAACCAGTGCCTGTTTTATTAGCAGCAAGTCTGCCTATCAATGTATTTATGCCTTAAACCAGAACCTTTAGTTATTTTGTTTTAATACTATATGGCCTTAATATCCTTTAGGAAAAATCGGACACACTCTACAACGGGAGACTGACTAATCATGATTTTTACATTGTCTTATTTTTACTTATCTACGCTGTAATGGGAAACTGAATGATATAGCAAAAGCTCATGCAACACGTCATCTCCTTGACCTGCGCTGACTATCTTTTACATGCAACACCTTGAATGGCTCATAAATGTGTAATTATAGCTTGCTTATTTAATGTTTGCAATGGTGCACATGGCAGCCAGGTAAGCTGGAACTAAATCCATTATACAGTGTACTGTTCTTTTGAAATATACTGTACATGTATGTATGTGTCAAGTGTTACTTCAAAGCGTCTGGTGTACATCTGCTGTTTGAATCTTCATAATCAAAGTGCCTCATGGTGATCATGCACAAAACTGTTCAAGTATTTTGTGACAATGAACGTACCTATTGGAACCATATTGTTCACGGGGTTAAAAGAATATACTGTATTGACATCATGTGTTGTCAGAGGTTTATTACTGTAATAAATTGATGAGCTCCAAGCACATTCATTTCTTATAGTTGGGTGGTATGCTGCAATTTTTTACAGCCAAAAAGCACGGAATTACCTCCCCGCTGCCTCTTTTATTTCTAATGCGACAATAATGGTTGTCACAAGCAGGCATCAATTTTCTGCCCATGCAATTTAGGACGTCGGTTCAACATCATAGGCCTCAGTATAGTATGTACACCATGAGAACATCTTCGACACAGATGCCAGAAATGGTAAGAAAAGCCTTGATTCTTGAAAAAGACATTAAGGAAATGGGGAGTAGAGTTGATGACATCGGCTGCAATTCAACTGTTGCAACTGCTAAGCATCACCCGAATTTAGTTGCAACAAAACATGATCAACTGCAAATGCTTTAAAGAGAAGTCAACCCAAACATATAACATATTTTTTTCCAAGGATATGTTCTAGGCAAGCCCACTGGTTGAAACAAGGAATTCTGATAAATATTGCGCTTGAGTAATATGAGTTAATCAGCAAAATCCACCCATTGTTGGGTACTGACCAATCACAGTTCACCTGTTTTCTGAAGCTGAGCCATGATTGGTCAGTATCTGAGCTCTGAGACACTGTGATGTTATTTTCAGTCAACAGAAGTGACAAAATGGCTGAGATAGCTAAAAACCGGTAGATGAACTCTTATTCCACAAATGCAATATTTATCAGAATGCCTTTTTTTCAATTAGTGGGCCTGCATAGAACATAATCTGGAAAAAAATGTTTGCGTTGACTTCTCTTTAATTGCTGAACTGACCCTAGTAAGTCTAAGCGGTCTAGAAAATGGATTGCTGGCTGTTCTGTTCTGAATATCACCACATAATCACAACACAGTGCTCTTGGGGTTGCGATTAATGTTGAGTTATTTACAAATTCCATCATTACCTCTCCTAGTTCCTTTTATTTAGCAATCATTAAACTGTCTTGAAGTTATTAGGCTTGTCATGCCAAATTCTTAAGATAAACACGGTTTACCTCAGTGTATTAATCATGTGTCACAGAAAACACAGTCACATGCCACAATTTATTTCACCTCTTAATGTATAGCAGTATTATTATTATTGTTGTTATTATTATTATTGGAGGTGTAAAATACACCACTATATTGTTTTATCATGGAAGTGATTCATTGGCTGCATCTTTGGAAAAGTAATGTAATGTTGGACCATGCTAGAATTTGTAATTTGTTGGGAGGATGTCAGCAGGGTGGAGGTCAAATGCAAATGAAAAGGCTGCATTGTCTTCCCTCAAGACAATGAACAAAGACGATGAGGTCACCAGGACTGGAGGCAGTGTGCTTCTCATGATGACGATGATGATGGCGCCCCTCATTGGATTACAGTAGACTTGTGCTTCTACAGGACCTCACATCTTCTCCTCCAGACATTGTTGCCCCAACATGCAATGGTTTTAAAAAGCTAAATTGCTAATACGACATGTAGCTACAGTTATGACTGCTATATAAGCTCAACTGTTTATGCGGCTTATCCAAATTTGTCTGTGTGCTCTTTCCTCGTCACTGTGCTTGTCCAGGTGTATGAGAGCAAACTACAAGAACTTCAGAAACAGGTTGAGACTCGTTCTCTGGTTGCCGAAACGCCTGATGAAGAAGAGCTCGAGGAGGAAGAGGAAGAGGAAGGTTTGTATTGGGACCGTTGAGTCCTAAGCAGTTGTTGTTTTTTTATTCAATGTAACTCATAGATTATAGAATAAACCCTTTTATAAGGTAGTCCACATCCTAGCAGGTCTTGCAAATTCCATATTATCACTGAATTCACTTGGATTAATATCTACTTCAAATCACCTTTAACTTTTATATTCATGTATGTATTTGTACTGTGTCCGTCCGGTATGTAAACTTCTGAGCACAACTGTATACGAGTAGATGGTTTCAAATATGTTTTTACATTTTCATGATGGCTTAATTCCACTGGGCAGCATGGCGAGCTAGTCGATAGCTTGTCTGGTTCACAGTTTGGAGGTGTGGGTTTTCCCCGAGTACTCTGGCTTCCTTTCATATTCCAAAAACATGCGTTAGGTTAATTGAAGACTAAATTGTTCCTATGTGTGAGTGTGATGTTTTGTTTATTTCCAGCAGTGGTGTCCAAACTATGGCCATCTGCGGTTTGCCATCCATTTTTCACTGGCCCACGGCATATACTAAAAATGACATTTGACACGGCTCACAAGGCTAGTTTAAAAAAAAAAAAAAAAAGGGGTGGGTAGAGTGAGAAATGAGGGTGTCGAAAATTCAGATGCCACTACTATTAATAAATTGGTTCACATTCTTTACTGCTTTCTTAGATATGCAAAGATACAAATAAACTACTTTATTACTACTACTTTACGGCTAAAATAACACAATTTCTCTTCCAAATACTGACGAATAAAGACAATTCAATTTTAGAAGCAGGAACTCTTTCCTCCCTATTCTGCTGTGTCAAGGTCCAATTTATGAACATATCACATTAATCCTCCTCAAGTAGCCGTTTTAAAAATGGTCACCTTACTACAGTTTGGTCGTTTTGGTTCTGATTGTGGAGATGGGATTTGTCTACTGTTCTGTGCAAGGGTGTACCTAGTCTAGTGGGATACAGGGAAGTTGGCCACCCCCAAATCTTGAAAAATCCGTAAAAAAAATTTTTTTTTAAATGCCTTGGCTCCAACATACCTTAAGGTCGACAAGTGGTTTACAAAATGGATGCATAGGTGGATAGGCTGACCCCTGACTGCATCATAAAGGAATTGTTCTTGACACTGGTTTGAAGAAAAACTTTCCGCCAGATGTATTCTCTGGACTTCTTGGCACCCATGTTAATAAACGCATTGTGACCTGTCACAGTGCCGTGGACTCAGCACGAGTTCAACCTGGCTCAGTGGGCCTTCAGGAAGTGGAGGTTCCACCAGTTCACTTCGCTCCGCGACCAGTTGTGGGGGAATGCCGTCTACCTGAAGGAGGCCAACGCCATCAGTGTGGAACTGAAGAAGAAAGTAAGGAAACTGGCTGGACTTCACATTTCCCTCCTTTTAAAAAAGGATTCAAAGAGTAAAATGAATATGCTGTGTAAACCGTAGTTAACTGCCCTCCAATATGTCGTTCCCTTTGTACGCATGATACAAGTTATTTTCATATTTAGCTCCTGGTATAGCTGCCGTGGTACATTCCACTCTTGCAAAAGCAGTACGCCTCAGTCACGAAAGCCATTCCACTTTGCAACACGCACGTTTAAGATCTGTTTCCCATCTTACAGGTCCAGTTCCAGTTCGTTTTACTGACGGACACCTTGTACTCGCCCCTGCCCCCGGAGCTCTTACCACCAGAACCAGAAAAAGAGCGTGACTCTAGGCCTTTCCCTCGCACGGTGGTGGCCGTTGAGGTCCAAGACCTGAAGAATGGAGCCACACACTACTGGTCCCTTGAGAAACTCAAGTAATGACCATTGCACGCAGTGAACTGGCGTCAGTAAGTTCTACTTATAAATATATATTCTTTATCTTCTTCGTTATACAGGCAGCGTCTGGACCAGATGAGGGAGATGTATGACCGGGCAGGAGAAATGGCTTCCGCGCACCAGGAGGACTGTGGGGAAGGCACTCTGACAGGAAATGACCCCTTCTACGATCGCTTCCATTGGTTCAAGCTGGTGGGGAGGTATGTAAAAGTACAGGAAAGTACATACAGATTCCTTAAATATTCACCACTCATTCGATTTTTGTCACAATTGTTGACTTGAAATAAAGAGATGAGTTTTGTGTTTGTGGCCATTCATTTCACTGTCAGCTTTTGTGATCCCTTTATTTTAAATGTGTCCAATCATTTTCTTTCATCAAAGTTTTCAGTTGTGTTACAAAGTTATTTTTTTTGTTCCCCCAAATATGTAATTATATCCATATTTCACCATGTATGTTTATCGTTCTCACTAAAACTCATTGTATGCATTTATTTTCCATATTATTGTTTTGTTTGGTTTTTGGATCTTATGCCATTGTTCATGGTTTATTCATTTGACCCATGTCTTTCTTTATACATTGTCAATGTATTTACCTTTTCTGACGCTTGTTTTCCCTTGTCATTTTGGTGTAACCTACCTCATGTTAACCAGAGCTGGGCATTCCATCTATGTGACGGTCTATGTGCTGCCCGTCTATCCGTCACTGACGGACGACCATTTTGTTGACGAGTGACGGGTACAATTTTTAAATAGAGGGACTAAGCATAGTCGGAAGCCCCTTTATTTATTCCGGCATCCGTCTGTAGTCCGTCATTAGTCTACTGTATGTTTCGTGACGGTGCTTCGATTGCCACGGCGAGGAGGAATAGCAAATTGTAGTTGCCATTGGGACAGGTTTGAGTGACGGACCAGAGCTGTGAACAGTTTAGATGGTGCATGTTCAAATAATCGTCTATAGCGTGCCTGTATTGCCTCATTCTGACTTCAAGGCCACCGTCCGTCCCCGCACCCCACGCTGCAGGGCCATACCATCACAGGGGGGCGGGGGGTTGGGAGTGGGCGGTCTTCAACACCACAATCACTATAATTGAGACTTCCGTTTCTCATTGGCCGTGGCCGCGGCTTACATCTTCAGGGTCCTAAAAGGAGACACATTTAGGTGCCGGACATGGAGAATGGAGGCTCCCATGCAGTGAGTCAGACTTCCATGTAGTGAGTCTTTAGTTTCGTTTCAAATATCACTCAGCCGGGGGGTTGCTAATGAAAGTCGGAATCGCCGACGGAAGCCCGTTTAAAATTACAGGCGGACCGGCCTATACACAGGTACTGACTATGATGGACTGACGGACAACGGAACGGTACTACCCTCGCTGCTGACGGATGACGAATGCCGGACGCTCAATTTGTAGTAAAATGTTCAGCTCTGATGTTAACAATTTCAAAATATAGCGCTATGTGTCATTTTGTATACATAACTGAGAAGGGTTAGTCATCATTTCTTTTAACAAAAGTCATTATTTCTTTTGTGGTGCTGCTCTGCTTATAGTAGGAGGGGCAAGGGGCAAATATTGAATTTATTATTAGAATTAACGTCTAATACTTGTATGTGTGCTATTCATGTTGAATCATATTTCAGTCTGTGGAAAATATAAATGAATCATGAATCAACTCTCGGCTGTACCATTTGGCCGGAAAAGTTTCTTTCATTGTTTACTTGGTTTTGCTTGGTGCCAAGTTGCCAACTGCCAATGTTCCCGTACAACTCATCTCTCAGCTCCCCCATCTTCCACGGTTGCGTAAATGAGCATCTGACCGAACGCACGCCCTCGCCCACCTTCTCCACCACCGACTCTGAAATCACCGAGCTGGCGGACGAGCGCCAGAGCGAGATGTCTGACTTGATCGACGACGAGGCGTTCGTTGACGACACCAGCTCAGACGCCGGCACGGAGGAGGGCTCGGATATCTTCAGCGATGGCCAGGACCCCTTCTATGACCGCTCCCCCTGGTTCATCCTGGTGGGAAGGTTGGTGTCTGGAGGAGGCTTTTCCATGCGATGCTCATGCAGGCTAGCACAGCGCACAGGACCTCTTGCTGCTTTGGTTAGGTGGTATGTTGCTCAGATTTAGGTGAGGGAAGAATGCCATAGAATCAAAGTATGCCATTTCAGACAAACATTTTTAGAAGCTACACCAAAGCACACTCTGTGATCAATCTGTATTAATCATCTAAAGGAGCCTCCCCCATCCGCAATAGTTTCAGATGGCATTCATAGCAACTTGCCGAGATAAAATCTGTGTGGTCGAAATGAAATATGATTAGTCACTCCACTCCAGCCTGCTGTGCAAGACTTGCTTTTCATTGGAAGTAAAAAAGCCACTATCCTTTTCTCTTCCATCCCCCTCCTCCCACTGTGATGTGTCATTCCTTGCCACCATGGTAACACTGACTCTTAACTCCCATCTGTTGATGACGTTTGTCATTTTGTTTTATTAATCTCCTTAATCCTATTTCAGTTAAGGTTCTCATGTTTTATTTATTGTTTGTTTTAACATGTGTGTGTTTATGTTGTAGATATTAACTCAGTGTTTATTTTCAGTCATTTAAAAAGTTGTTGCTGTTTTTCATTTGTATTGTACAGTGGTGGAGAAAAAAAAAATGAACTGCTTTAGCTTAGCACAGTCTGTAACAGACACAGTGGGCCAATTTCAGAGCAGCCCGGACAATCTGCAGATTGATGTCATTGATTTGCCACTGGCCTTGAGAGTCTCTGGGAAGAGAAGGTGGTAGGGATAGTGTGGACCACCAGGGAAGCAGAACAACAAATCACGGTTGCCAAAACAAAATGTCAGCGTGTGTGAGAGGAACGTGGCACAATAAACCAGCTTTTTACAACCTTCCCTACTGTATCACCACTGTGTCATATTGTAATAGTAAATGGGTAGCGAAAGGGGCGCTAAGGCTTTTTGCCTTTTTTTTTTTTTTTTTTCTACATCGCTTTTACTCTAAGTATTGTAAAATAACAGTCTGTAGATAGTCATCTTTAAGAATTGTTAAGGTTGAAAAATGGTTGAATTAAATGCATTAACATGCAGCATTGCAGCAGATTTGACCTTTATTCTTTCATTTCCACTTGTAGAGCTTTTGTGTACCTGAGCAACCTGCTGTACCCCGTACCACTGGTTCATCGTGTTGCCATAGTAACAGAGAAAGGAGACGTGCGAGGTTTCCTGCGTGTTGGGGTTCAGGCCATAGCTGGTGAGCAATGAGAATCTCTAAAAAGCATGCTTGCATACTTGCGCTATACTCTGCTCGATTACATTGTGTATTGCAAAAGTCCCAAATATATCTAAGAGGATTTTGTGTCTCTCTAGCTGATGAGGAGGCCCCAGACTACGGGTCTGGAGTAAGACAATCGGGAACCGCCAAGATATCCTTTGATGATGACTACTTCAAAAAAGTAAGTCCAGAGTCAGAAAACCCTCGTACTCTTGGAAGACACATCTGTACTGAATGAGAGTCTACAGATGTGTTCAGAATAATAAGTGTGTAAACACCCTGATGATACCCAGACTGTGTTTTAAAATCATTAATTGGTGTTTATTTCTTAATGGCTTACTATCGATAAAAACGTAGTAGGAGTCGTAGCTATTTCTGCTAAACGTTAACCTCTCTTGTCTTTTTTTGTTCTGTCAGACTGATTTACCATCCACAGTTATGACCCACTCTGGTTTGTCCCTGGAAGAGCTGCGCATTGTGGAGGGCCAGGGTCAAAGTTCAGAGGTCATCACCCCCTCGGAGGAGCTCAACAGAATCAATGACATGGGTATGGCTGCCAGATCTTTACCCCTTGGCAGATGCTTCTGTTGAATGCAAAATAGGGCTTATGGAAAGGAGGCTCGTGTAGTCTGGGAATGTGTACAAAAGTGTTTTGAAGAACCAATACTACGCACGAGTCTGCGCTACAAATCATGAGCTCTGTGAAGTGGCTAAACATGAACTTTATTTCTTTGAGCTGACAATGTGTATGCAGATTCAAATTGCAATCTAGTCCAAACACCTCCTCTTTCAGACCTCAAGCTGGGAAACATCCCAGAGACCAAGCTGCCTTGTGGTGACAGTCTACCAGGCCAGTTGGAGATAGGAAGCACCTTCACCTTCCGCGTGACCGTGCTCCAGACCACTGGCGTCCCACCAGAGTATGCTGATATCTTCTGCCAGTTCAAGTGAGTCCTCAGTTTTAAGATAATGGAAAATTACTCATATGGTAGGAGCACCATATATAGGGTATATACCAGGTATATAGCACCTTTTATACTTCACAGAACAGGTACTAAAGGACAAATAAACCCTAGCGCCCGCCACAGTGTCTTATCCACAACGCCACTGGCCATCTCACACCTTCCATCTTATGTGCACAAGCGGTTATAGTTGTTGCACTGACATATCATTTGATTTTCTTAAGTTTCCTGCATCGTCATGATGAAGCTTTTTCCACCGAGCCCCTGAAAAACACTGGCAAAGGCGCCCCTCTGGGTTTCTATCATGTCCAAAATGTAAGTATATCCAGTGTTCGTGGTCATATTTAAACCAGTTAGCACCCACTCAGTTCTGACCGCTTCTCACCATTTACTTCCTGAGCAGATTTCAGTCGAGGTGACAGAGTCCTTCATTGAGTATATCAAGACCAAGCCAATCGTGTTCGAAGTGTTTGGCCACTACCAGCAGCACCCGCTGCATCTCCATGGCCAGGACCTCATCAGGTGCGTGACATGAAAGTAATGTCTTGGTTTCCGATCAGTTGTACCCAACTCAAAAGTGCTCTTCGAGTGTGTTTCTCTTGATTTAAAGTCCTTCCGGTGTGTTCCCACAGTCCGCCGACTCCATCCAGGAAATACTATCCTATTCCAATGCCGCTGTCTAAACCCGGTAAGGCTTTCACTTCCATGGCACCAGCATTGAAGCCCGTCACCGCCATTCTTGTTTGCCTTATCAGCATGCGTCTTCTTTCCTTCCACTTGTCTTTCGTTTCTCGCTTCCTTTGGATTTTCTTGCGCACTCATCACGTGATACATCGCGACCCCAGACCATACTCGTAAGATAGAGTTGCTGCGCTACCTGATGAGTGGCTATGTGAACGGCAAGGTGCTGGACACTCTGTCCGAGCACGCCAATGCCTTGGCCTCCTCCGCTGTGGCCAGTCTGGAGGACGAAGCTGACCAGCTGTCGCACTTCCCCTTCCTCTCAGTGCATGACGACCCCGTGTTTATTGTGCCCAGGCACCATGGTTGGTACAGCGGGCAGTGAAGTAGCTTACGTTCCAGGCCCTAGGTTCTTCTGTATGTGGTGATTAGACTAGCGCTGTGCTTTTCTCCAATTGTCACCGCGCAATGAGTCTCTGCAGTGGTGTGGTGTGTCATGTACCTTGCTGCAGGCCCGTTTAGTCCTCTCCCTCTCTCTAGTAAACACTCCCCTGTTGTTTACTAATGACCCCAGCTTCCAACCACAGTCCAGTTTGTTGCATTTGCTGTATCCTAAAGCTTAATGTAAGCCTTTACACGGTCAGATGCGGCACACCCGCTGCAGATAGGATGATCACCCCTCTGAAATGAAAGAAAGCGCATTCTCTGGTTGTTCGTTTTTAATCATGATTCTGTCAGCAGTGGAATAATCTTGCATTGAGCTCATCATAGCAAGTCTGATGGGGTTGTATATCAAAGACGTGTCCTCCTGTCTTTGTAGTTTTATTGCTTTAACCTTTAAATTCTAGCCGTGGGACTTAAGGGGCTACCGCACACTGAGCAACGCAGTGGAACACACACGCTGAACATTCACACAGTGCGCGGGGTCCTGCCACAACATTGAGTGGCCGAGTCTGAATCGCAATTGCACGATGTGGCGACCTCACAAATTTGAGCCAATCAAAATGCACAGAAGCTTTCACACAGGTAAAGGATCCATTTCTGAGTTCTAAGCGAGCAACGCAGTACAGATACATTATAATGTGGTTTACAATAATAATTAACAATATTTATGAAACTCATATGTACCTGTGGATAAAATAGCAATGCTTGTGGTAAAAATGTACACGAGCAGTGTACATACCGTATCAGTTCCATTCAAGTCAATGGGAGCGAGCCTCACCTTTCAGCATATCCCACTTTTTTGTCTTTATTCTCGCCCACGTCCTCTTTCTTTAGCAACCTGCGTCTTCCTTGACTGACACGCTATCTTTTCATAGATAAAAAAGTGATACAGTACTACATATTGTATAGGGAGCGTCAAAACACGATACAGCCTCACACAGTTCACGTTGCCGGGAGTCCGTATAGTGACTAGCCCAATGTGTGTGGGGGGGAGGGGTTGAGTGGCCAATTGTCATTTTTTGCGATGGTCGGGTTCTAGTCGTCTTCTTACGCATCGTGCAGTGTACGGCGTCCCTAAGGTAATGGCCCAGTATCTCTTTTGACAGCACATGTATTTTACATGTATCATTCCAACCTAAAAAGTCATTTGGCCAACTGTAGTTTCATTCTACCCTTACTTTTCCACAGTTTTTTTTTTTTTTTTTTACTGACCTAATGTTCATTTGTGTATGTATCAGTCCCAGCCACCAAGTTGAACACAATCACCAAGTCCAACCTGGGCCATTGTGTCAGCAAATACGACCTACTCGTCTGGTTTGAGATCAGCGAGTTGGAGCCCACAGGAGAGTGAGTTTCTGCACGCACGCTACACGCGCGCTATATTTTCACGTAGAGACTAATATCGCTAATTTGGTATGGTTTAAAAGGATACATTGAGACACGTTTTTAATTTAGAGGAAATCACAGTTTCCCCTGTGACTGTTAAGTATTATGCAGATGTGGATGAGCACTTAAGACGTCAATGCAGTGACACTGACACATATGTGCCCTCTTAAGGGCCAAAGTGGTATTACTGCTACTTCACATTATTATTTTATTAGTATTCAGACGTCACACTTTTAGTTTTGGGGTTAGCTGCATTTTTTTTATGTTGACCATCTATGATTTTTCTGAGTTCAGTATGACCTCTGACCTCTCTACAGGTACATTCCAGCTATAGTGGACCACAGCGGAGCGCAGCTTTGCCATGGCACATACCTGCTGCACCAGGTACCAGAGATGCGTTGGTCTTTCCGTTCAACTCTTCATTGTCTCATTGCACAGTTTCAGATGACATTAATTCAAATTTTCATAGAAATGATAGCGATTTTCAGTATTAGCTTCTGATCCTAAGATGCTGTCATGTTTTGTTGTAGGGAATCCAGCGGCGGATCACGGTGACTTTAATCCACGAGAAGGGTAGCGAGCTGCACTGGAAAGATGTTCGCGAGCTGGTCGTTGGTGAGTGAGCAGTGCGTCAGAGATTGATCGTTTTTCAATGCTCGGGCAAAAACAACCACTAATCTGATGCAGCATAACATAGTGCCCATACCAAATCCATCAGAGATTTTGAAAGAGTGGTGAATTTGAGCCACTGGGTCATTCCGTGTCCCACCAGGTCGCATTAGGAATAAGGCTGAAGTGGACGATGGCGCTGCTGATGCCGTCTTGTCCCTTAACATCATCTCTGCCAAGAACATCAAATCTTCCCACAACGCTAACAGGTAAATTCAATACAGAAAGCTTTGATCAAAAGTACCTACTCAAAGGTTGTTCTATTGTATCACATCTCAGGCTGGGATGTAATTCTGTATTCACAATACATTGTTGCAGTGTGTAAACAGTATGACTATGTTTGAATGTCTCCTATTGTATGTTTTGGAATCTCCGCATGACCATTGATTTGCTCTAGTGTTGCTTGACTCTTTGTGCTTCTCTTTTTTTCTTTGCATTCGTCCCTCCCACTGCTGCTGGACTCTTGATTGTGCTCAGGCTGTCTATTGATAAGGATATTGATAGGTACTAGTGACTGGAGAACATGAGGCTCCTTCTCTGAAAGAACTTTATGCTTCTCTTTAGTCCAATGGATGAATAGAATTCAGTTCCTAGATAGTCTGTGCTCTTGATTGTATGTTGGCTTTATTTGTAATAACTGTCCACTGAACAGGGGAACCATTATAATATACTCTGCCTGGCCAAAGAAAAAGTTCAAGTAACACACCCTGGCATCATTCACATACATTCATAGCGCTATTATTTTCAACATGTAAATCAATGTGTCTGTACAAAGAGTTACTTTCATTTCTGTCCAAAATCTACTATCAGGGTGAATGTGGGCTCTCCCAACCACAGGACAGAATCCTGTCATTACCCTCACTTAGCAAGCTGAAGTTGCTTTGCCTTGGCGGTGGCTTGTTTTTGGCCAGGCAAAGTATGCTCAAGTATAGGTGACCATGTGCAAATACAATCCTTTGTGATGTATTCATTTTTTTAGTTTGTCACTCTCACTTGGAAGCACACTTGCAGTGAGCTTGCAAATTATTTTGAGTCCTAATTCAAGGCCAGTGAGGCAGTTGCGTGTGTGTATCCACTGATAGATTACGAAACCTTTTCTGTTCTTTGATCGTTTTGGGGTAAAAACATTTGTGTACTTTCAGTCTGCAGCCTTAGCCTTATAAGCAAAGACGAGTAGAGCTAGACCAGCTGCTATCGTGTAGGACTGAGGATTTCTGACCCCTTCTGCCAATCATGACAAAATTGCTCATGTCGAAACAAAGACAGTTCATATGTGTTATCTAAGAAGACGTGTGTTTACAACTTAAATCATCTTGAAGTGGAAGTCAACCCAACCATATTGTTTTGTTGTTATATGTTCAATGCTGACCCACTAGTCTAAACATGACATTCTGATATTTCGTTTGTGGAATATGACAAATCCACCCATTTTTAGCTAGCTCTGGGGGCGGCCATTTTATCTTTTCTGTTGACTGAAAATGACATCACAGTTGCTCAGGGCTCAGGTAATGACCAATCACGACTCAGCTTCAGAAAACAGGTTTGCCGTGATTGGTCGTTACCTGAGCCCTGAGCAACTGTGATGTCATTTTCAGTCGACAGAAATTACAAAATGGCCGCCCCCTCAGATGGCTAAAAATTGGTGGATTTTGCTGCTTAACTCATATTCCATAAATGCAATATTAATCTGAATGCTGTGTTTCAACTAATGGGCCTGCTGGGAACTTATTCTTAACAAAAATATGTTTGGGTTGATTTTCTTTAAGTGACAATCACAACCTGCGAAAGGGGAAACTTTGTGGCCCTTTTATTTCAGACGAAAGGTGTACCATGTTAAGTTTAAATAAATACATTTCAGTTTTAAGTCTTCTTAGTAATTCACAGTGTCCCATCACTGGTGAGTAGAACATACCCGTAGGCTGCTCAAGCTAACTTGTGCCCACTGGCACCTTTTTTTTCTTAGGGCGATGTACATTAATCAGAGCAGGGACGCCCAAATCCGGTCTTCGAGAGCCCCTATCCAGCCTGTTTTACATGTTTCCCTCGTCCAATACACCTGATTCAAATGATCAGCTCATCAGCCAGCTTTGCAGGAGCCTGATAACGATCCTGTCATAAAACAGGCTGGATGGGGGCTCTCAAGGACCGGACTCGGGCACCCCTGAATCAGACCACGTTTGCGGTGTCTCGTGTTGCTCTCTCCCTCCCTCCCTCCTCCTCCGTGCGTAACCGCTCGTTGGGAAGGAGGTGAACAAAGTTAACAGAAGGCAATCGAATTGTTTACTCACCTCTGCAAGCAGCCAATCATATTGTGCCCTGCTTGGACGTCGCCTCAAAAAAGAAAAGAGGAGCATTAGCATTGACATCCAATATTAGCAGTTATTGAAACCTAGACTTTTTAAAAGCACGCTAAAAGTCAAACAGGTAATCAAGCCACGACTTGTGCCATCAGTAACTCAGAAAGCTTGCTGCACTTTCTCGCACTGTATTGCTCTGTCATGTTTTGTCGTCGAGTACTCAGCTCAGTGCGTTTCCTACATGATGTTGTGACTAGAGAAATGTGAGTTTCACTTCACTGTACAGTGTCAATGTCAAGTCCTGTTGGTGTCAACTCCCAATATGACACTCCCCATAGCTTCCTTTGACTTTTTTCTTTTCAAGCGTTAGCAACCTTACCCCACCACCTCTTTGTAAAGCACTGACTAAAGAAGGGCAGTTGTCCTCACATTTTGTGCTTATTGTTTTGTTTTTGGTTTCTGCAGGACCTTCTACCGCTTTGAGGCAGTGTGGGACAGCTCCCTGCACAACTCCCTCCTGCTAAACCGAGTTACTCCTTATGGAGAGAAGATCTACATGACCCTGTCGGCATATCTGGAGGTCTGCTGCCGCGCCTTTGTCTAGTATCACCATCAAACGATCTGCATATTTACCTCGTTTTCAAATGTGCCACACGTGTCCTCTTCGCAGCTTGACCATTGCATCCAGCCTGCTATTATCACCAAAGACATCTGCATGGTGTTTTACTCCCGAGATGCAAAGATCTCACCTCCCCGTTCCCTAAGGAACCTTTTCGGGAGTGGGTATTCTAAAACACCAGACTGGTAAGGCCGCTTTACTATTACTTAAATTAGTGCTTCTCAAACTGGGATCCAGCCCCCTAAATCACTGCTTTTACAATGAATAACCAGGCACCATGTCATTGGCAGTGTTGAAGCACGATTGACTCCGTGATTGCCTTCCCTTACCGGGCTCCCTTTTTGTCATTCAGAATGCAATATGAAAATGATTCCACTCCTGTTGTCTGTTTATTCGTGGTAATTGAAGTCTTAAGTCAAATAGATATAGTGACCAAATTGCTACCATAGCAACACGGACTTTGCTTTTGTAAACTAGCGCTGCTCGGTTTGCAGCCATTTTGTTAGCGGAAGCAGAGCACGTCAGCTAACAGCGATGGATGGATATTAAATTTAATTGCATTGAATTGGTTGGCTTTCAGTTAAACAGGTCCCAACTATTTAGGTTGAAATGTTTGAAAAAACAACATCCATGGTATTTGGGTGCACATGTTAGTTGCCATAAGAATTATAAGGGAGTTGGGTCTTTGGAAAAATATCTCCTGTATAAGGGGTCCCTCAACCGTAAAAGTTTGAGAACCACCAAAGGACTTGGTTACGTGACATTCAGACTCAAGACTTATCTGCCGTATTTATTCACAGCAATCGTGTTACTGGAATCTACGAGTTGAGTTTGTGCAAGATGTCCGATTCTGGAAGTCCAGGTGAACTTTCTCACATGATGAAATGTGAAGTACAAGCGTTGTGCATCAAGCTCGAGATCTGTCAAGGGAATGGTCTCACGGAGAGTGTCGGCCTTGTTTTGCAGGCATGCAGCGCCGGAGGAGGAAGGTCTTGGACACATCAGTGGCGTATGTGCGTGGCGAGGAGAACCTGGCGGGTTGGAGGCCCAGAGGAGACAGTCTCATCCTGGAGCACCAGTGGGAGCTGGACAAAATGGAGCAGCTGCATGAGGTACTGCGCAACTCCAATGTACCGGCAAGCTGAGGAAATACATAGTGTATGTTGTGAGGGCGTTTGAATCACACTCGTTTCTGCTTTAACTCGTCTAGGTGGAGAAGACCCGCCACCTCCTCCTATTGAGAGACAAACTGGGAGAATCGGCTCCCGTGGGATCGGCGCCGAGCACCAAGTCCCTAAGCGAGTTGCTGTCTCCAAGCATGAGCTCGGGCACCTTGTCCACCTCCACTTCCATCTCCTCGCAGATCTCCAGTACCACCTTTGAGAGCGCCATCACGCCCAGCGAGAGCAGCGGCTACGACTCCGCTGACATCGAGAGCCTGGTGGATCGTGAGAAGGAGCTGGCCACTAAGGTGACAGAAAAGGGAAAGTGGGGGATATTTGTTATGAGCAGGTTGACAATAGCATTTTCGTGCATCATTTTTTGACACCAGAATGGCACCATTTTGATGCTTTGGATTTTCTATAATGTCATTTTTATTCCAATAAATGTTACATTCCTTCTAATTCTCCTAAAAATGACCTTAAAGTCGAAACAATCCAAAGTAATGCTACCCTGATGAAACTTGTTGAGAAATATGAGGGAGTCCTTTTATGTAAGGTTCTGAATTTAAGGGCTAATTTTGCCAGCACAGGGACCCTCAGTCCACTAGTCTGGTTTGTAGGTTTAAAAGTGTTCCATTTACAGCAAACTTTGTTTTTAGCGGTGTATGTTATGAACAGCAAATACGAGTGTTTGTGCACAGCCCGAATCATGTTTTCTCGGCATACTAACCACTCTGACACCATCATGTCATTAAGGATTGAACCCACCTCTTGTGGTCCGAAGGAATGAGAGGTATTACATTTTTTGGCCTTTATAGAAAGTACCTGCAGATGCAGTCTGTCAAAACAACAGCAAAGTAGTTAGGCCTGAATTTATGGCACGTTCTGCTGATTCTTGTCAAGTAGTAAATCCATTAGGCCTCCATTACTTCAAGTTCTACAAAAAAAAGGACAGATTCCACATGATCAATACATGTGAACTATGAAAAATCAATCATGCCCCTTCCAAGCGTGTTCCAAGGCTAGCAGCTGTCTCCCTCTGTTCCTACGCTGTGACCTGATGATGAATCTTTTTCTTTCCCGTGTAGTGCCTCCGCCTCCTGACTCACACATTCAACAGCGAATACAACCAGTTGGTGAACAGCATCAGCGACTGCAAGGTGAGACGAAGTGATGACGTCACGAGACCGAGGTCACACTGCATACGCTGTCTTCAATGTCCGATCTCTCCCGTCAGCTCTCTGACATCTCTCCGATGGGACGTGACCTGTCGGTGACCAGCTTCAGCAGCGCCACGCTCACCCCCTCCTCCACCTGCCCTTCTCTCTCAGACTCCCGCTGTGGCTCTGTAGAACAGAAGTAAATCTGTCATTCGGTCGGCAGCCAAGCTGACCTTGGCCTCTGCTTTTTCGAATCATTTGAATAACCTGCATTAGAGTCAGGGTCATCTTTGCATCTTGCTAGCCTTTTTTTTAACTGGTGTACTCCTCCCCAAGGACGCCAGAGAACTGTTCCCGTGCGTCCAGCCCATCCTGCTCCGATTATGAAAACTTTCCCATGGTTCCCACCCTGGAGGCATCCTACCTCGCACGTGCGGGAAAGAACGAATTCCTCAACTTGGTGCCTGATATTGAAGAAATGAGACCGGGGTGAGAGTTCCTGCGTGCCCCTGACTAAATATGAAATGTTGATGTGAAGTGATAAATCCACAGCTGGGAATCGCCTAACCGCCACAAAGTTACCGTCGGCAACACCCCCACGTCGGCGATTGCCAATCAGCGCAGAGAACTTAACACGCAGGCCCCCGCACAAGCAGACACGCCTCCAACTAAAGACAAATATCAAATAAAAACAACAGACACATACAATATGGTGATCAGTGAAATAAAAACAAGATGGGGAACATGTCATTGCATCTGTGGGACCGAAAGGAATACAACGCTGTTTTATTTTTTTTTCTTTATTTAGCTGCATGTCAGTAGCGCACCACCTGCATGTGACGTGGTACCGGTTAAGTCCGTTCTCGACGCCGTTTGGCTGACTCGGACCGACTGGGACCACGCGGGTCGGCTAAATAAGCGGACGGGAACTTTGCGACGGTTAGGCGATGCCCAGCTCTGGATAAATCGTCGATCCGTGAATCAGTCGTGCACAAAATCGGACCTTTAACTTGTACTTTCGCTCCCTATTAGATCTGTCGTGTCCAAGAAGGGTTTCCTAAGCTTCATGGAGCCACGCTCCAACTCGTGGGTGAAGCACTTTGTGGTCGTGCGCCGGCCCTATGTCTTCATCTACAACAACGACAAGGACCCCGTGGAGCGGGGGGTCCTTAACCTTTCCACAGCGCAAGTGGAATACAGTGAAGACCAGCAGGCCATGCTCAAGGTACGCCATTCGTGAGGAAACACGAGAGCAGTGGCCCTCAAACTTTTTCCGGCAAGTCCAATCTCCAAAAACTACTTCACACTGCAAGTACCACCATCATGACAAACATTGAAATGTAACTTAATTTTCCTTAAAAATGTTAAAACTGTCATACAAAGGTCTCATAATCGCCACAGACACAATAAGCGCTTCTAAATCTTTGGAAATTTTATTTGATAACAACCACCGCAAAAAAAAATCCTTAAAAATTGAACCGTTGTGCTATTTGATATTTACCCTTTATCGTCCACTCTTAGTGGTCATAATTTTTTGAGACACAAGCCGTCATTCAGACGATTTTTTGCTTCAACTTGCGAGCCAAAATTTTAGATAGGTGCGCTGTACAAGCAGCAGTTTGGCATTGAACAATCAAAAAAAGACATTTCAAGCTGTTTTTTGCCGCTCCCAGTGGAAATTCACTGTCAAGCTAAACAAAAAAAAATATAGAATCGCACAGTGCGTATTCAAAACAAATACATAGTGTTGCTTTGGAAACATCAGTTTAGCTTAATGCTCACAAACAATGCAAAACGCTATAAAGGTGCTAACGAATAGGATCAGTGTCACAATTTTATAACCCTTTAAGTAACAGTTATTTGAACACAAACGTAGCAACACAGGTAATATAACTATATTCATGGGCATATATTGTTCAGCATCTGCCAAGAACAACTAAAATAGCCGTCTTACTGCGCTTAGTTGTGGCGGTTACCATGTGTGGTCATATGTCTGTATTGTAACCAATCCTCATTGATTTCAATATAAAAGTCTTAAAAAGAATATTCCCTTGTCGTTAGACACCCAACACGTTTGCTGTGTGCACAAAGCACAGAGGAATCCTCCTGCAGGCCAACAATGAGAAAGACATGAACGACTGGCTGTACGCATTTAACCCTCTGCTCGCAGGAACGATAAGGTGACACTTATCACTCTCTCACGCTTGACTTTTGAGCGCAAACGCCATTGCTCACTGTCTGCTTTGTTCACCGCGTTCCCCCACAGGTCCAAGCTGGCGAGAAGGCGTAGTGGCCTCATCAAGAACTAAAGTGGATACCACAAGCTCCATTCTTTCTAAACGCCTTTGAACATACCAAGTGTTAATACCTATTAATCAATTGTGATTCTTGACAGTTTTCTCTTGTAAGTAGACTTGTGGCTTAACGTCTCCTTTCTTGCGATTTCTGTCCCCCTTCCTCCTCAGCGTTTTGCGTTTTGGTTTATTCACGACAAGGTCTAAATTTGTTCTGCTTCGCTGTCATTCGAGTCCCTAACTAGTAGCATGTCGTGATAGTCTACTCGTGTGCACGTTTCTGCCAAAAACGTTTCTCTGGCCACTCATTTTCTGTTTGCCAATCATCTGTGAAATGTCTCCCAGTGTTACTCCCAGTTTGTATTCAAATTTTTTTTTTAAATTGCATGATAACTGCAGCAATCCTCAGGAGAACACCCAATTTGCTTACTGAAATACCAACGAAAAAAAATGGGATTAAATCATGAAGGGAAAATAACCATCTCCAAGGGATGCGTCTGCTCTACGCACAGCAACACGTGTTGTAGAACAATTGCTGCTAATGTAGTCGTTTTCATAAGAGTTGCTTCAGGTTTCTGCCTCGTCCTAACTTAAGACACTAGGTGCCCTTCCCGCTCCCGAATGGCCTTTAGAAAACAGACCTACATAACAAACAGCGTGTTCCGTGTACATAACCCTGCTGTAGCGCCATCTGTCTGTGAATGGCCGCATATTTGAGTCCTCACTTGAGCAAGGACATACAGGGAGATGATTTTAGGATGTTTCAACGTGTACTCCGGGGGTGGGGAACCAATCCGGATCTGGCCTATGAGAGCATTCCCACCCTTTCCATTGCAATTCCAAACGCAGGAAAAACCCCAGAGAAACTGTAAAAATATATGTACATACATATACACAGTATATAGCTAATGTAACGCACAACTGCTAATAATACACAATGCTAAAAATGTGAAAATATTTTCACTCAAAACGGCCCCTGATTGGAAAAAGGTTCCCCACTCCTGATAGACCCACACAGACTCGAGCCCTTTTGGTTCTCTTGCATGCTTTTTGTGGTTGTCACATGAAGGAAGGCTTCATTTAATGGCTGAAGCTGCTTGCGTTCGACATCCACTCAACGTCACAACGTCAACAACATGTGTCCTTTTCCTTTTCTCTTCCCAGTCTGGAATTTGCTCCTTTTTAGTTGGTTAACCTGTTTTGCATTTTGGTTATTTAATAAGGATGTTTTATATGAAATGTGACAGGGCATTTTGTTTCTATTTTTGAGCCCGCTGCATTAGTGTTCTAACCTTGTTTTTTTTGCACGCGTACACTATAGCAAGACAAGGGCCGAAATGCACATATCAAGGCTACACTGGATGGCTGTTACACAAAAGGGTTCTTAGAAATAAGATATATTCAAGGGACAAAATACACAAGTACTTTTACATCATGCTATTGTTGTTGGAAAGTAGCTGCTCTCTGCATTATTGGCTCGATGGAGCTCCTGCTCAGCTCATTTTGGCGCCTCCATTGTGACGTATGACGCATGATGTGATTGGTACAGATGGGTGATTTTAAACTCTGGCCAGCCAACCAGTAGTTTCCCCTTACTCGTACCAGATGAATACTTTTATATGGAATGAAGGCGAACAGAGGCACCAAAACTGCTTTTATTTGCTATCAATAGACTGACGCAATCTCAAATGTCATCAGCAACATTTTTTTCCTCAGGTCAGCCAACCTGCTGGTCAACAAATTATGTCTGGTGACTTTTGAGTTTTTATTTATTTGTATTTTTTTTGTTTTATTTCACTTCCTATGTGATTGCATTCCCTATATTTGTTGCCAGAGCAGATGTTTTCCACCTGTGTGGCTAATTTGCAGAGTTCTCATACTTTGGAGCGTCTATTTATTGTTTGCAATGTACATATAGTTTGCAGTTCTTTGCACATATTAAGAAAAAAAAAACCTTCAACTAACTGATCAAAATCTGTACGGTTTAGTTGCTCTTGAACCAAATGATGTGGGGTGGCAGTGGAATGTTCCGTGAAGATGTGTGTATGTCCAGTTCACTGGGGGGGAAAAAAAGAACCGAAATGAATCTTGTTGTTCCTTGTCGGGGACAGTTGGTTGCATTGGTGCTCCCTTTTTTTTTTTTCGAAAGGGATTCGAGTGAACGTCTGCCAGTGAATGCAAGCATATTCACGCACTACTCATACTAGCCAGCCATGTAAATTCTAACCATATTAGGTTTTTATTTTATCTTATATCAGGGATTATAATATGAAGTAGCTTATGATATCTAAAATGACTAATACATTGTTTGTGCTTCTGTCTTCACCTCTACACGGTTCCGTTGATGCCTTTTAAACATAGCAAGCGTTCCCTCTGACAATTATCAGTTAAACCTTTGGAATCACCAAAAGTATCAATTAGAAAAGGCAACATTAACATTGTACATTATTTGTTTTTGTTTCCATACTTATTTTGTAAATATCTGTGTTGTATGGAGCTTGAATTAAAATGTAAATATGTTTACTGTATTTGTAATAATTATAATCCATTCGCTGTATAGCATAGATGTGTCATGCAGATATCCTAATAACTGTGTATGATAAACCTGCACCATTGGTCTGTCTAGTGAATGAGGAAACAATAAAAGTGCAAACTGGCAAGAACAAGTGAGGCCTGTTTGTCTTGTTCCGGGTGCTGCGTGTGTGTGCTTGTACCAGTGGTTCTCAAGTTTGATTTGCAATAAATGACATATATATTTTTCTAAGTGCATACTTTTACATGTGGAATAAATTAAAAGCTCATATGATTGTGATGTAGCACATAAAACTGACACACTGACTGTACACTTATACAGAGTTGTACAGGTAAGACAAGGCGACCTCTGCAAAAATATTTGCAGTGTGGAAACTCTTACCTTGGACCCCATCCCCCCGCCAAACAACCCCCCCCCACACACACACACACACCACTAAGGAAGACGAAAACATTCGACACCCAACTCTCCACTCTGGCAATAAACTGTAAGATTGTCTCTACACTTCTGCATAACACGTGAAATTCAAGCTAAAAGAAATGAGCGCGCCACAGGCATCTATTCTAGTGGATGTGCAATTACACTGTTTTCTAGTATGGCAAAAAAACTAATGTTCCCGGAGTCACAAGAGTCCCCATGCAGGCATCGCACCGACAACCCCCCACCCCTCCAGGGGTACGAGACCCTATCCAAGAACATTGACACTTAACTGGTTTTGGTGCAAGTTATTTTCCAGAGCCATAATTAGAAAGGCTTAAACTGTGTCGAATATCGTGGTTATGAGGAAAAACAAAAGAGAATTTGTATAATTTAAGTACCGTAATAAATCCATAATAATTTAGGCCTTAGTGCTACCCGTCATGGGATGCATCCTTCCAGACTGTTCCTTCAAATTGTAAGTAATAGAGTATTATAATGCTAAAAGACAGATGTGTATTGACTTAATAAGACACATATTATTGTGCTGTTGATGCACAACGTGCGTTGATTTACTACTGAAAATACCTGAACGGGTACATAATAACAAAATATAATACAAACAACTATTTGAAAAAACAAATGTGGCTAGCTTGAAATAAAAAAATACAAAAAATACAGTTGTATCACCAAAATCGTTTCAATTTCTCAGCTGATCGCTTACGTAATAAATTATGTTCCTTTACGTAATGAGTGACGGCAGAATTGACCTATAGCAGACGGGATATCTCTGCTCAGCATTCTGGACCAATCGTAATTGTCGTCTGGCCTCGCTTCAGCGGTGTGAGGGTGTTTCATTGGCTAATAGTATGGTAGGGTGGAGCCCACCAAACTGAGGACTGAACGAGGAAGAGGACCGTGTGTCATTTGGAAATCTTACGGTAACATCGCGACTGAGCACAATGCCTGAGTAAGTTCTCTTCTGCCCTTCCCCAGTTTAGTAGTAAACTACTTATGCTGTAGTGATATATATTTTAAGGGACTTTCTAGGCTTTTTCATTTTACTTAGAATAATGAGCATATAAAGCTTAGCTTGTTTGCTAGTCAGTGTCGGAGTACATGTGAGATGAGATTTAGGGAATCCACTTCCCTGTAATACATTTAGACTATACACCCAATGCTACATTTCAATTAGCGAAAATTTTCTTTTCCGCTTTTGTTGCCATATGAGTTTGTCAATAAATGATCATCTTTTCATTTGAATGTTTAATTCAATTCATTTTAGGCCCATGTTGTTAATGTTTGTTTATTCTTTTCACAGAGCAGACATCGCACTCATTGGTTTGGCTGTCATGGGCCAGAACCTCATCATGAACATGAATGACCATGGCTTTGTCGTAAGTTTAACCGTACTGCAGTTGCCTACTGCTCAAGGATGAATTCAGTTATCGGAGGTGGCAAAAGTTCACACTCAAATAACAAGTACGGATACTAAAAAAAAAAAAAGGCTCTCGAAAAATTAGAAGTACTGATCCAGCTTTTAAGCAAAAGTAAAAAGGTACAAACACGGTAATGTTCTTCACTACCAAAGTAAAATACAATACCAGTTTTGAAAACCTGTGACAAAGTAAAAACTTACTAAAAAGCCAATTTTAACCAAATAAGGTGTGCAAAGTACAGATATCTGTTGTCAAATGTAGGCACTAAATAACATCACTAGAAGAATAACTAAGGTACAAAGAATCAAAAAATCAACTTAGGTATAGTAACGAATACTTCCCACTACTTCAAAATAATGTATCCTGATTGTCTGTTGAATAGGTGTGTGCCTACAACCGCACTGTGTCCAAGGTACATGACTTCCTGAAGAACGAGGCAAAAGGTTCCAAGGTGATCGGCGCCGAGTCACTTGAGGACATGGTGTCCAAACTGAAGAAGCCCAGGAGGATCATCCTGCTGGTCAAGGCCGGGCAAGCGGTGGACGACTTCATCGACAAGCTGGTTGGTGTCTGCGATACCTTTTTGTATTCTAACAGTGCCGGGACTCCGCTTATTGCTGATTTTGTTGTGTCTTTCTCCTCTGTCAGGTTCCCCTCCTTGAGTCTGGGGATATCATCATTGACGGTGGCAACTCTGAATACAGAGACACGACGGTAAGGAGAAGGACACGATGTTGCGGTGAACATTCAGCGGAGGATTTTCTCCGAGCGCCTCTGTGCTTTTGTGTCACACAGCGGCGCTGTAAGAGTCTGAAAGCGAAGAACTTGCTGTTTGTGGGCAGTGGAGTCAGCGGTGGCGAGGAAGGGGCACGCTACGGACCCTCACTCATGCCGGGAGGACATCCAGAGGCCTGGTGAGACATGGGGTGCTGTCGGAAATATTCTCCGAGCGTGCGCGCGCCGGTTCACTCCGACCGTTTGCAAACGCAGAGCGTTGCTCAAATTTGCTGTTCGGTTGTTCGGGGTGCACCAAAAACGGCACTCGGAGCTCCGACTGCGGACATGTGTTATATTTGTTCTTGGAGCTGTGAATCCTCAAAAGAGACAATGACACAGCGATGACAAATATTGTCCACCAATGAGAGACCGGCAGTTAGTTTACGTCACACATTTTCAGTCGTGTCGTCTCAAAACGTCCTCGGTTTGTGTTGCAGTTATGTCGTCTCTCGCTCATCTATGCTCAAGCAGTATTGAAGCAAATCATCGCTGCCATGCGAAAAACACTCATCTCCATTTTTTTTCATTTTCTTATTTTTACATGAATTATTTCCGTGTTACAGACATCGCATTAAAGTGAAAATGTAAAAAAAAAAATCCCAAAATTGGAGATAAGTGTTTTTCACAGGACAGCGACGGAATACAGCATTTGTATAAAAAAATACTTCGAATATGGTTGGCTAGGTGGCAGGGAGGAAGAAAATGTCAAAGTGTGACCAATTTGAGTTTCAAATCTTTAAATACGGCATTGGAATGGAACGCCTGACAGTCTTTAAAAGTTCCAATCGACTCTCGCTTACTCCATCCTCACGTGCTGCTCTTCCGTTTTAAAGGCCTCACATCAAAGACATCTTCCAAGGCATCGCCGCCAAGGTGGGAACGGGAGAGCCGTGCTGTGATTGGGTGAGTGTCTCCGCTTGACTTTTGGGACGCGGCTGTGTGTGGCCACCTTCGCCGTGATGCCACTTTCCTCCCCTGCGCAGGTGGGAGACGAGGGCGCGGGTCATTTTGTCAAAATGGTCCACAATGGCATCGAGTACGGCGACATGCAGCTGATTTGCGAGGCTTATCACCTGATGAAGGACGTGCTCGGGATGGACCACGACCAGATGGCCAAGGTGAGCTTTGGCGTCTGACCGCAACGCTGCCGGTCGCCACCGGCCGACCGTTGCTGCCCGTTTTCTTTCCGACCTCTCAGGCTTTTAACGACTGGAACAAGACCGAGCTGGACTCGTTTCTCATCGAGATCACCGCCAACATCCTTAAGTATCGAGACGCCGACGGGACGCACCTGTTGCCCAAAATCCGTGACAGTGCGGGACAGAAAGGCACGGGGAAGTGGACTGCTATTTCAGCCCTGGAATACGGCACTCCTGTGACTTTGATCGGTAAGGAAGTCGTTTCTTTCCTTTTTTTCGTTTAGCTGCTGAGTCATTGCTCAATGTGTCAGATCACACCTCTTTCAACACGCAGCTGAGGAAAAAAAAAAAAATCAGGAAGTGGGAAGGTTAAGCCAGCCGCACACGCAATGACGTAACGGGTAATGAACATGAAAATGACGGCGTGTGTCGGTGGCCCTCGCACATTAGCAGCTCGACAACAGCAACAAAAAGTGACCCCCTCATGAAACAAGTTGATGCGGCATACATATTCTTTTATTGACCCCCAAATAACATAGCACCATTTGTCAAGGAAAAAGCCGATGGATCAGCAGATATGTGAGAGGCGGTGATGGTGGTAGATTAATTCATTAACCTTTTCGGCAGCGGAAAAGACACTCTAGCGCATTGCTTTTCAGACAGGAATTTTAAAATAAAAACACTGTTTAAAAAAAACAAAAAAACCCACTGTATATACACATGACATAATTTGATGGAAGAAGATAACATTCAACGAATCCAAAATGCAGTCACCAAATGGCGTCAGCATTCACTTTTGAGGTCGTGAAAATTCATTGCGGACCGCACCATGCGACTGGATCGTTCGGCGAGTGGCTTTAGAGGAGGCTGGTGAGCCATTTTTCAGGGAACGGGCTAGATTTGCGGCCGCCCTTAACCCTACAAGATCGGGTACTGATATAAAATCAAAGATGAAATACAGTTTTCATCGATTCATGTAAAAAAAATTACAACACTGTATGCCAAATCGGAAGTTGTCGTCTTAAATTTCCCGTTACAAAATATCACATAAGAAAAATGATGTGGGTGGAAATCGCCCGACGTTAGTGTTCTAGGGTTAAGAAGATTGAAGGCTTTTCGGCCAGTCTGCTCATCTCAGGTGACATAAGGAGGATTTGTCGGCCTTCAGTCTGATCATGGCCTCTTTCATAAACCTGTTGCGCCAGAAGGTCAACAAGCAAAAGGAACCAGCTGTTGACCATTCCTATTAGGGCTGCAATTAGCAATTATGTTAATAATCAATTCACCTGTTGATTATTTTGGGATGAATCAATGAATCAGACAAAAAAAAAAAAAAAAGGACTACCAAAGCAGCACTGTCGCTTGACATTCAGCAGTGGGGCCTTTACATTCCCGTGTGAGATTTAGTGAAAGAGACAGCAAAGCTCTTATTGTGTGAAAACCGAACTACTGGTCAACATGCGGCTGCGGTGTGCACGGTGGCTTTTTGGAAAAAGAACAAGGGAAAAAAAATCGCCAGGAAGCGATTAAACGTTGACGTCGACAACGAACGGTGCTGCCGCACACTTTCTGCCTTCATATCCTGCTTCCTCATTAGGCCGTTTTGCAACTTGACGGGAAACGGCAACGACTTCCTTGTGTGTGCTGAGTTATGTGCACAGACCCGACCGCCTTGCATTCCCGTCTCCTCAGGAGAGGCCGTGTTCGCCCGATGTCTGTCCTCCCTGAAAGACGAGAGGGTGGAGGCCAGCCGCAGCCTGACGGGGCCGGCGGGAGTTGCGTTCGATGGCGACAAGGCTGCCTTCTTGGAGGACATTAGGAAGGTAGAACTGAGCGCAGCGCAAAGCATGCGCCGTTGTAGCAGCGTGCTGCACGGAACCAAAAACAAACAAAGTTACTAACTTATGACAAAGCTAATTTAGGGCGGGGGCTCGTCATCATTCATCGCACGCATCAACAAGACACAACGGGCAAATATTTTGGTGAAATAGTGGTACAAGTAAATCTCACTTCACACCACCAAAGATGTCACAGAAATAATATCCACAGTAGTCAAACAGCAATCGGTAATAATGCTAATAATTGTGTTGGATGCTTTAATGCTGCCATCGAGTAGAAGAGCAATTCATTGTTGGCGCTTGTCGCTATACATTAGCAATGTGAAAAGTGGCCGCCTTCTTTGTGGAATTTAAAAAAAAACAAAAAAACATGGACTTCAAAGGCCTCTTAAAAAAAAAAAAAAAAATCCATACCAACAACAGGGGGAAAAAAACAAACAATGACTACAGTACATTACTTCTGTCTTCTCACAAATTGTTCCATTTATGCTACTCAAGTCAAGTTTTCATGGCAAGTGACGCCATTTGATGTCACGGTCATTGTGACACGTTGACTCGACAGCCCGGAATTTCCCCTGTGAGCTTCTTGGCAAATATTTTAACTGAAACCATTCAGCCAATCCCAGACTGGCAGGCGACACGACACGAAAGGTCTGTTGAGAAATCATGGAGGTATCCCGTTATACTCTTAATTTACTCGCTTTTTTTCGGACACAAAAAACCCCACAATTTCTCCGGAACCCACCACCTGATTTTCAAAATTCTTGGTGTGTTGTACTCGGGTTGAAGTGGACATTCCAACCGGACAAACTTTTTTTAACAGCCTGTCATTTTAGGGAAATATTGTCACATTACTTTGTACAGTACAGCCAACAAAGCTATCTTATTTGATTTCAATAAGCTTTTGGCCCTATTAAGTGAAATTGGATCACGCACGCATCATCTCTCAGAAAAAACACCAATGGGCGGAGGAATGACTGGTCTAATAGATGACTTTATTAGCACAGCACAGGTATCGACTAATCTGTTGGTCAACAGCAAATGTTAATCAGATTGATTCATGTGCCCCCAAACATATTTTTGATGCTGATTTAAAAGAAGAAAAAAATGTCTTCACCCACATCAGGTTTTTGAGGTATTTCCATTTTTGTTGACCTCTAAAAGATGGCGCGATTTTACCATGCCTTGTCATTGATAGCTTTTTGAGGTTTCCGAAAAAAAACCCCCAAATTCCACCTTTTCCTGAAGCGAGTCACGTGTTTTGCAGGCCCTGTACGCCTCCAAGATCATCTCCTACGCGCAGGGCTTCATGCTGCTTCGCCAGGCCGCCAAAGAATTCGACTGGTCCCTCAACTATGGCGCCATCGCTCTGATGTGGAGAGGAGGTTGCATCATCCGCAGGTACAGCAAAGTCGGCGTCGCCCCTTAGGTGAAGAGTGGCAACGGGGTACGTGCTTGGCCACTCTTCACTAAAATGGCCTCGCGTGTTTCCTTCCCTCCAGCGTGTTCCTCGGCAAAATCAAGGAGGCGTTCGACAGGGACGCGGAGCTGCAGAGCTTGTTGTTGGACGCTTTCTTCAGTGACGCCGTGCAGAAGTGTCAGGTAGGAGGAAGCGCCACGCTGCAATAGCCGCATTGGCAAAGATGCGCTCGGCACTTCAGCAATTTCCGCGTTTTGCGTTCAAGCCTGCAGTGAAGCAACTCTGGCATTCCGGCTCGATTAACCGTCGTGATCTTTCAAAATCGAAACGCAGTAAACCTGTTCAGATGTGAGCCAGGATTCATGACTCCCTTGGTTGGGGATGGAGTTATTGAAGAAAAGTCACGTTGTCTCGGTTAGCAAACAATCTCACGAGTGTGGCGGATTTGTATCAGAGCTCATCGAATTCTGGAAAAAAACATAAATCAATTAAACAATCTATTAAGCATATTAATAAAGGGAAAAATAACTATGATTAAGAAATCAATCATGAATTCTTAGTTGGCTGCAACCACAGATAGGAGGTAGGTATGACCATATATGATGGTGCTATAGGAGCATAATGTTAGCATTTGTTTTGCTTTATGAGCTAACAGCAACATACCATTACTTTTCAGATAGTAAAGCACATTGTAGTAGGACTGTGCAATTAATCGAAATTCAATTACAATCACGAATATTACACTCCACGATCACAAAACCGATTATTATTATGCATATCCAATGCACTGTTTGTTTACACAAAGAAATTATACTTGAATTTATACATTTCCACTTTTTTATTTTATAATAAGTAATTTGATCAATTTTGTTTGGCCCAAAAGGAATTTACAGTGTTTCAAAGAAATGTATTTGTCCTTATATTTTTGTACGTTAAAAATGTTATTGTTTTGTACCCAAGAATAAATGATCGCCTGAATAATCGTGATTTTAAATTATTACCAAAACAATCGTGATTAAAAAAAAAAAATCACAATTGAGCTGCAATTATTTACAACATTCATTATTCGATCATTTTTTCACCCTCATTGGGTCTAGACTAGAATCTTCTCTCTTCTCTTGGGATGAAAAACTTCTAAGCGCTTGACCTTCACTTGGGACTAGACCACTTTCTTGGAAACTAGTTCCTTCGGTTAAGACTAAAACCAGCTCCCTGGACTTGAATTTTCTTGCCTTCCAGAAGCCAGTGTAGAGATTTTAGGTTCCAGTGTGATGTAGTCCAGTTCCCTGGTACCAGCAAGAACTGGAGTGGCAGCATTGTGGAGCAGTTGAAGCTGTCGGACTAAATTGTTTTTGTCACAACAGTCTACTACTGCATCTACTGAAAATGAATGTGTGAACCAGCTTTACTGTCTTGTTTGGACTGAAGGTGTTTGACTGAAGAAATGTTCACGTGGTGACAAGCAGACGTGCTCACCGCTTTTAAAAAAAAATTCAGGTCTGAGTCACCAATCACAGCAAGATTTCTCACTTGATTTTTAGGAGTCGTGGCGTCGAGCGGTCAGCACGGGCGTCCAGCACGGCATCCCCATGCCTTGCTTCACTACCGCTCTGTCCTTTTACGACGGCTACAGGCACGAGATGTTGCCTGCCAACCTCCTCCAGGTAACACCTTGACTCTACGGGAGTCGATTATAATGAATTTGTTGTTTGTATGCAACAGCAACAAAAAAGTCGTGTACTCCGGCTTCCAATTCCATGCATGTTCGGTTCATTGAAGACTCTAAATTGCCCATAGGTTTGAATGTGTCCATATGTGCCCTGTCATTGGCTGGCAACGAGTTCCGATTGTACCCTGCCTCTTGCTATGCTTCAGGACACCCGTGACCCTAATGAGGACAAGCCCTATAGAAATTCTATGGATGCTTCATTAGAGTTGGGAAGCCTTGGCGTAGGTCTGCGCCCTGTGTCAGTTCTGTTTTGTTGTTGTGTTCAGGCTCAGAGAGATTACTTTGGGGCTCACACGTACGAGCTGCTGTCCCAGCCGGGCCGCTATATCCACACCAACTGGACGGGCCACGGTGGAAACGTCTCGTCTTCCTCCTACAACGCGTAGCGAGGAGAACGGCGGTGTGTTCTTCTAACAAGAACACTGCGAACACACGCGCACACCGAGTGCAAAAGAGGACATGTTACTCATTCCGCCAGTATAACACCGGTGTATACTTTATCCGCCACAGCATTTTAAATCCTTAACTCATGTCAGCAACGTGTTGTGGAACTTTTTAGCTTTCCAACTGTAGAATTGTAGAATACATGTCGCTACACTGTCAGACTTCGGCCGGGGTCTGCAGTGTTAACACTGGCTTTAAACGAAAGTGTTGCACTGTACTGTACTAGGCTAAATAAAGATTTCAATCCCTTTATAATTAGCTTGTATGCTCCTTACAGGATTCACGAGTGTTTGTGTGTAGCTCTAAATGAGGGGACGACTAACAGAAGGCTCCTCGATTCCTAATTCACGTGCTGCGCAACAGTGCCCTTCCCATACTGAACCCACAAAACAAATACAGGACAATAAAATACTGATGTCGACATACTGTTAATACCGGGCGGCGGGTGGGGGGCTCTCACTGGGTACCTGCCTAAACAAATATTTTAACAGCATGGGCTGTCCCAAAAAAAAAACAAACAAAACAAAAACGTCCGTGCACTCGTGAATTCACCATTTTAGGAGGGGTCTGTACGTAAAAATTCACCATTTTAATTACAAATCAGTTCGAGAAATGAATTAAAATTGACTGCAAAATTATGAAGACAGTGCATTAAACAGTGGATAGGTGGAACGTGGGCCGTATATTTGCTATGCTACTAAACCAACAAAATGCTTGAACCAGGCCGAAAACCTTCCACGTCACAATGAGGTAAATTCCTATTCCACAAATCTATACTATTGGTCCGACCACACGTGTGGCTGTTATTTTTATACAATCTGACCAATCAAAAGTGTTGGAATTGGCTTGAAATCGAAACGCAGAAATATGTGGTGAACCCATCCCTCCACCACCCAGGTTAAAAAAGCTCGGACTCAAAAAGTCGATACACTGAGCGTGTTTTTCCTTAACGTCTTCAAACATTGTATAGTGTACTCTATAACCGTACTCAAAATTGCTCATTTAAAAATGGTGGCTACTTAAATTTCAATTGTCCACTTGGTGTCGCCAGTTTGTTTTCTTCCTACAAACTTGGGTGACACTCATAATTTCCCTTGTCTGAAATTTTTAGGGAGACAAGTCAACGTAAAAAATTACGTAACATTACATTTACTTAAATAGCATATAAAAATATTACATCAACAGTCAATGCACATTTCCACGTAGGGACGCACTACAGTTAAGCAGGACATCAAAAGATGAAATAAAACAAGCACTAGAGATTTGATTTTTAATCTCGTGGAAGGTAACATTTCCATCTCGAAACTTTAGTTTCCGCAAACAAAACATCAAGGAATCCATTTCAAAGGAAACTGACAACATGGACGATTACAAAGCAGTCAGCAACAAGCGCACTTAACTCGCATGACCAAAGAAAGGCGGGTAGGTAAATAATGAGGCGGACACAGAAACGGGCTCAGAATAAACAGAGGTCAGTGTTTACAAAATAAATCTGCTTTTTCATCTCCAATGACAGACGACAGGTTAACAACTCAAAAGCTTTTATTTTGCCACAAGACTAAATAATGTCCGTTGTCCATTTGATGCGTTCACACGCTCAGCTTGTGCGTAGCAACTGTACTGTACAATGAATCCAAAAGAAAAACTGACTACTTCCTGTTGTTAGAACGGACAAGTTTTGGAATATGTCTGTGACGTGAGGGCAACTAAACATGGGAGGGTCCACGGTTCCTCGCGGGTGGGATGATGATGAAGATCCTTTTCTGGATTTAAGGCATTCGTGTAGAAATTCCATTGTGGGTTCTCCCGCGGTCTTCAACTCCCCCCGTGAGTGACTCCTGGTTCCGATGTTCCGTGTCCGAGGGCCCCTATACATGTAAATTAAAGCGTTGGCAGTTCAATTAATGGACCGGGGGAAAGAAGTCGCCGTGAAGAGTGCATCATACCTAGTCAAATTCTCCTTTTATTTCAGTTTCAATTCACAAAACATATGGGGGGGGGGAAGAAAACCCTCATTCAAAACTCAAACTTTCAATAGGACCATATTAAACATGTCATGTCAGCACACTTCCCAACGCTCAAACAGCAGCAATCGAATTTCCACACACGGAGGGTGCTAGGTAACACAGAAAAGAAAAGCACACAAGCAGACACACAATTCACATTGAATTGGACATCGAGAGGAAAGGAAGGATACAAATAGTCTTAGCACTTTGACTGTGTTCTAAAATGACTACTTGGGCTGGCAAATGTCCTTGGGATGACACACGCACACTCGTACAAAGCCACAGCTTCCTCCAACTCTCGCAGGCATTTGTCATTTGTCCCTTCCAAAAAATAGAAAAACAAAAAAGCCAACAAAAACCAAGCAGTCTCTGCTCACTCGTGCTTTCCGTTCACGTTGCACTCGTTCGTTCGCTCGCTCCACATCAATTCCCACTCATCGATCTCAGACAAGAAGTCCACGACAAAAGGAGAGGAATGGGAAGGTGACACCCACCGTGGAGCACAGTAAATGCAGAGTGAAGCTTGTGTGCTGTTGATGGCAAAGCGTTTACACGTGATACTGAGATCTGTAGAACATTGCCGCCAGTGAGGCGCTTCCTCCCGGGAGCGTGCGAAACAGTTGGTTAACTGCAGGAGAGACGGTTGGCAAGGCGTTTCCATCAGATCAGGTCAGAAGAAGGGAGAAAAAAAAAAAAAAGAAAAAAAAAAAAAAGAAAAAAAAAGAAAGATGCACTGCATACACAACACAAGGACATCAAGCCCACTTGAGAGGGACTGGCGGTCTGGTGGTACTCGCGCTCGCTTACAAACAACGCCGCATGCACGTCACTTTCTGAAAAGCAGCTAACTAAAACCCACTCATGACTAGTGTCACTCACACACATTTGGACTTATTAACAAAAAAGGCAGTGTTTTTTTTTTTTTAAATGTTGTTTTTCTTATAGTACTTACCAGATGAGCCACGACCAGGGCTGGACAACTTTGAAATTTCGGTACAGTCTCCGAGGACAACGCTAAATTGACAAAAACCTCCAACTAAACTCTTTTCCTAATTTGACGGCGGGACCCGAGCCCTGGCCGGGGATATCAATGCAACTGCCGCCTACTTATCTACATGCCCCAGTTGGAAGACTTGGTCTCCATGGAGGCGCCAAAGCCCGAGCTGAAGCCGCTGCCCGAGGCCGAGTTAGTGCCCGCCGGCCAGCCCAGGCTGGCCGTGGTAGGGCTGCTGTAACTGGTGCTGGTGGAGCCGTACGTCTGATCCCGGGTTGTGGCGGCCGTGCCCCCCGCCGCCGTGCTCATCCCCTGCTGGTTGGCCAGCATGCCCATCATGCCCCAGCTGCTCTGCAGCGCCGCCTGGGCGGCCGCCACCATGGCCGGGTTGAGGCCCAGGGCGCTGAAGTTGACCCCGCCCTTCCCGCCGCCGCCCGCGCCCAGCCCGCCGCGACTAGCGCCGTACGCCTGACTGAAGCCGCCAGCCCCAAAGCGCCCTCGCTCCATCATTTGCCTACTATTGTTGTGTTTGGGCTCGGCGTTGGAGATGTGCACGCTGACGCCTTTGATGATCAGGTCCTCTCCGCACAGGGCCTGGGCCACCTGAGCAAACAAAACCAGCGAGGGCATCACGCCGGCTTTTCTAAAAAGCTTGCTTGTTCCCGGCGGGCGGGCGGTTGCTCATACCTGGTCGTCGGCAAAAGTGACAAAGGCGAATGCCCGGAAGGGCTTGGGGATAAAGACGTCTGTGACTTCTCCGTACTGCATGAAGTACTGCCGCAGCTCATCGGGGGTCATGTCCTCTGTGCAGCGACCCACAAAGATTTTACGACTCCGCATGGGTTCATCAGGGAACGCCTGGCCGGCCAGCAGGTGCAAATACAAAAGTTTAGTAAACACCTGTCCGTCAATTCACATACACAAAATGTAAACATGTCCGTCCGTCCGTCCACTAATTCACGGACTTGCAACGAAAACATCCGCCTGGCCATTCATATGGCATCCGTGCATTTTTTTTTTGAAGTGTTAATGATACCTTTGAATTGGGGAGCTTGCAGTCGCACCATCGTCCGTCTATCATGTGTCTCTGAGAAATCACTTTCACCTGGGTTTCATATTCAGTGAAACGCACAAAGCCAAATCCTTTTGAGTTGCCCGTGTTAGCATCCCTCTTGATCTGGAACGGAGAGAAAGATGTTCATTGGCCATATTATCATATCATCTGCCAAAATAAAAGTACAATACAGGGCAAGTGTCTTTCGCTGTCCACTCATTTGTTGTTTCAGAACTGCTAAAATAACTACACTTTTTTTTAACAATTGAATGGAATATCCAATCCAACATATTGACCGACAGAGACCTCACTACAAGACATCTAATTGTCATTTTACATTTCTAAAGATTGATACCATCCGTGGTGGTGGGACACGCCTCCAACATGGAGCTCAACTAGTATTCATCGCCAACTCAAAGTCCGAACCAAGCCTTGTTGCATGAAATGATAAAGCCTACTCAGAAGAGAGAGGAGACATCGAGGACAAATGGAACAGTCCTGTTGCGATCAAGTCAATGCCCTGAGAATGAAACGGCCTGGACGAATGAGAATTCATGCTTTGTCTCTAAGGCTAGGTTCACACCGCAGGTCTTAATGCTCAATGCAGATTTTTTGGGGGAAAAAAAATCTGATTTTTGTGTGTAAGCATTCATATTACATTATAAATGCGACCATGGTCTTGTCTGCTGTATGAACACGTGCATCACCAAAGTGACCCGCATGCGCAGAAGAGACGACGACGTCACTCATGACGTATTGTTTACGGATGTAAACGTGGTCCAGTGTGCCCGGGCATTTCTACAGTGAAGCGATTCGGTAGGCGGTAGAAACAAATGCAATATTTGGGGGAAATGATGAGGCGAGGCTTTTCTATCTCATTTCATGGAGACATCACTAACGATGACATCACGTCATAACCGTGTGTAAAAAAAAAAATGAAGCGATCTGAAGCGTGGCAGAATTACTATTACTATCACCACAAACTCTATGGTTCATGTTTCAAGTGGGATTAAAGTCAAATATAAAGTCAATACTGTTACTCAAAACAACTTTGCAGATTTGATCCCCCTGCTGCCAGCAGCACTTTCCCTTCGTGGAGTGTATTTTGGGCTCCGGATGACGTCAATGTCGGTTATATGCGACCTGACTGATCAGACCGCGCTTGCATTGCAAAAAAATCGGATACGCATCCGATTTAGGACCACATATCAAAGCAATCCGGGTTGGTTTTGAAAAAAATTGAATTGAGCCGTTCAGACTGTCATCAAAAAATCAGATACAGGTTGCATATGGGCCAAAAAAATCCGGACTTGCTGTCCTGTTCGTTACCAGCGATGTTGGAAGTCGGTCGCCAAACAACAGAGAGACGCGAGTCGTAATTCATGCCTTCGTCGCATCTCGGCTGGATTGCTGTAAAGCACTTTATTTTGGAGTCAGCCAATCCTCCATCAAGCGTCTCCCGGGGGTCCAAAATGCTGCTGCTCGCCTCTTGACTGGTACTCATAGGAGGGAGCACATAACTCCTACTCTGGTGTCCCTTCACTGGCTCCCTGTACATTTTAGAGTTCTTTAAAGATTCTATTATTTGTTTTCAAATCTTTAAATGGCCTCGCCCCAGCTCGCCTCTCTGAGCTCCTCCACCCCTACGCACCTGCCCAGTGCCTCAGGTGTGCGGACCAGACGCTATTAGAGGTACCGAGGACAAAGCGAAAGCTCGGAGGGGGGGAAATCGAGCCTTTTCCTTTGCCGGTTCCTCTTCGGATTGACCTCCCAATAAATGTTTGGCAAGCCCCCTCGCTTCCCATCTTAAAACTCATTTTTATTGTTTAGATTTTGACTCGGCATGAGATTTCGTTTTGGTTTGACCGTTTTTGTGCTTTTTACTGTCTTCATTAATAATTTTATTGTTTGTTGTTGTATGACTTACTTTTACTCCATGTACAGTAGGGCTGCCAAAATTAGTTGACTAATCACGACAACGTCGACGATCAAAATCGTCGACAAGTTTAATAGTAGACGCCTCGTTTATTTCTATATTTATTTATTTGGCGCATTGTTTTTCTCTCGAAGCTGCCTCTTCTCACTCGTTTTCCTGTCTGCAACGCACGTGGGCAGTAGTGGTAATCCGGGTCATTTGTGATGTAAACAGAAACATTGTGGGTAAATCAGTGTAAGGGCTCATTCGTGTTGGCAACAGAGTCCGAAAGTTACGGTGCATTTCGCCAAATATACTCAATACAATACAATCCTGCCTTTCATGGCAGCGCGATGGGGATGTGCGATCATTTAAATAAAGGAAGCAAATTGTGTCTTATGCCTGATCTCATTTCTGAAGTAGGCACAGTCGTGTCTAGAAGCTAGCTGTAGTTAGCACACACGTTACGGTGCGTGTTTGATGTAACGTTGTGGCACAATGTCCTATTTGGAATGCTAACATATCATAGCATCTACTATGGATTAAGGAGCCATTAGTCAGTGAACTCGCGTTCATTAACAAGCAAAACCACGTGCATTTATGCCCGTGGTGGACATCGAAGCAGGAAGAGCTTGCTTGCTCGCTCTCTCTCTCGTGCGAACGGAGTGATGCATTCATGAACTGGGAAATCGTGCCAACCGAGTGATGCAGTCATGAACTGGGAAATATCAGCACTCAACACAAAAACGACATATTTGCCACTCATCGGCATCACATAACAACACATAAGTTTGTTGCAACACACTACGTTATACTACTTTGTTCCAGGTGCATACCACATTTTGATTGTGTAGATCAATTTACTACTTTCAAATTGGGATAAGGATTAAAGTAAAACCAAATTAAAAACCAATACAAGTGTTTATTATAGTTTTTAGTGCATTTTCCAAATTTAGCCCTTCGATTTTCACCACCTTCTATGTTTAAAATATGAGTGAAATATGTAAACAAGCAATTATTTTTGTATAGATCATTTCACTGTATTAGTGCAACTCTGCATAATATATAGTTTTGGTTCCATTTTAAAATGCACTAAAGAATTACAGCTAAAAAAATCTAAGGCCAGATCATAGCCATCAATTTAAGTTGCTTCCTCATTTATAAACATGTCAGGAATGATGGCTTAAGTGGCAACGTTTAATACAAGTTGAATGTTATATCATCTTAATTGTCTTAAAGAACATAAAGAACAAGCTGTAAGCGATTGATGGTTATTATGAGAGCAGCAGCTTGCTCCTGCAATTTGCTGCGATGTATATATTATCCGATTAGTCGACTAATGGCGACTACTGTTAGTGATATGGCGACTACCGTTAGTGATTAGTCGACTAGCAGAATAATCGTTTGTGGCAACCCTAATGTACAGCACTTTGAATACAGCGGTGGCTGTCTTAATGTGCTTTATAAATACAGTTGAGGTGAGTTGAGTTTTAATGTAATCCTACATACTTTGTGTCCTACGGTTGATTTATTGTGACAAACTGCAGTGAAAATGGTCATTAAGACAACTTTGTGGCTTTAGACTTTTGCACAGTGTTGTACATACATGAAGTCGTATGGGCTACACTACCTGTACCATGATGACCTCGCCAAAGGTGGTGAAATATTCTTTCAGGTCTTGTTCTGTGGTTTTCCACGGCAGGCCGAGGACAATAAGGTCTGATGTCTTCTGATAACCCCTTTTGACTTTCACAGCTGAGGCGGCATCTATTTCCTCCATCTTTCTTTTGTTATCTGTAGAAGAAAAAAGGATGCGTTGATTTGAGGATGACCAAGCGTGAAGAACATTTCTGCTTGGTGGGATAATAAATGACAAAAATACATTAGATACCTGCAATATATATGTGCATCAACAATTTTGCCTCGATGCAAGTAGTAACGGTCAGTCAGTAAAGGGCACTTTGAACATGTATTTGTAGTTATAATTAAGTATATGATATAAATATGTTGTCAAAGGCTATTAAAATTTTTCTTGATTGTTCTTAGCTTTTATAAAAGGACGACTCCAATGAATGACAAACCAAAAAAATGCCAGCCCTAAAGTGACAACAGTTGAGAATGGCATTATTAGACAACACATTATATTGGCAAGTGTCCTAATGTTGTGGCTGTATCTCCAGACCAGTGATTCCCAAACAGTGCGCTGTCGTAATTCAATGTGCTGTGCAAAAATGACCCAATTTCCAGGAGTGCACATAATTTTTTTCATGCGGTACTCGCATGAGTACCAGGAAACTGTCTTTGGTACTCACTAGTGGTCCAACGGATCACTAAAGTCACGGTTCGGGTCGGTCATGAATTTTGAGTCACGGATCGGATCGGTTTTTTTTTTTGAGAAAAAAAAAGAAGCTAAATAGAACTTTGTCTTCATTTATTTTATAAAACGCTTTTGCCCATTTAAGAAAAAAAAAAAAAAAAATCCTAACATCTAATATGGATGTATAGGATTTAAGAACACAATTTAACGCAATTTTGTAAGTGGTACAGTGTATACATTTCAAGGTATCCTGCCAGACATTTTGAACTGAATGTTTTCTTACAATTATCAGGCAAACGTTTTGTTATAAACGTTTATACGTTATAATGCTTTTATTTTAATGCTACTATGGTGTAGTTTTATTTTTGCAGTTGTTTTGTCACTACAGGCAAAAAAAACAACAACAGCGAAGAAGGCTTCGTGATAGCAGAGAGTCTTTTGACGCACAGAACGCAGGAGAACGAAGCAGAAAAAAAGCCGTTTACGCAATGAGGTTTTCTTTTCCCCAAGAGGATTTGTATGACACACCCCATATCGTTGTCTGAGGAATTTTATTGGCTATCCAATGCGTCAGTCACCAGCCAGTTCCGCTGGTATTAGCCAAAGCTACGTAAGGATATATTATAATGGGAGTGACTTTTTTACGCACGGCCATTCATTGGCTTCTGTAGGTCTCTTTGAAGGGAAATCCCTTGCAGATTGGCTAAAGTGTGATGTCAATCAAAGGCCAAGGATTAGGCCTTTCGTTTGATATTGTACGGGGCTAATCCACTCATGCTCAGTGAAGCTACGATTGCAAATGCATCAAAAATAGTGATATTTGATGGAAATTGGTAACGTTTGCAGCTGCAGATAACGTGGCTATATGGATGTAAAGCTTGGCATAGACTCACTATTTTACCGGAATACTTTTGACTAGACCCTTGTCGACATAATGGGACCATATTTGATGGCGTTGGACATTTTCGTGTACATTTGTGACGTTATGGTGAGCCGCTATTTTCTTTTTAGAGCTACGATTGTCTAACATAAATGCTCACTCAGTCTGTAGATATGATTGCATTGTAAAATGTTGGGCACCATTGAAATCTCCAGAAACTCAGCTTTTAAAAGATGTATAACATATTCACACATGTACTCAGCTGACGATGTGCATCAGCGATTTGTTTTGACAGATGACGTAGGGCCCCTCGGTGGGCCGTCCTCACTTTAAGGGGTTTTAAAACATGGACAGCACTTTACAAGGTAATCTAGGTATAGAAAAAGGAAGTTAAAAAAAAAAAACAGCAGCTATTGAACTACCAGCTTATGATAACAGCTGCTAGCCACTAACGCCGGAGACTTGTGCCGTATCATACAATGACAGCGTAATTAACCAGCGCTTTGTTCGTGCCCTATATTAGCAACTGAAAATGATTTTGAGACAGCGTTGTGTAGGTGTTAGTAGCAAGCGTTAAAACTACCGATACATCGAAAACGGAAGTCAAGTTAGCCTTTACGGTACCACGCGGGCCAACTTCAAAGTAAAGGTTCACCAAGGCTATAAGGCCCGTGCACCGCGTCATCACCACTTCATCATCTGCCATGTTTGGGGTGGTGAATGAGTGCACTTTAAAGGCTGTGTATTTGTCGATTCAAAAACATGTTAAAAAGCAAGAAAATGGAGGGGCTTTACAACCACAGTGACCTAGCCAACGAGCTACAAGCTCATATGCCGTTGTTTCTTATGAAGAGCAATGCGGAGGCAGTGCCGAGGCACCGTCAACAAATAGCAACCACCAACAAGAAAACTAACAATTAAAAAAAACAAACCTTAATCATTATTCATTTTCGTGTTTCTTCTTTAATTACACACACAAATGAATAATGACAATGTATAATAAAAAATGTGTTTTTTGTTTTGTTTTTTAAATAGTTCGTTTTTATGTTGGCGCTTGCTATTTGTTGACGCTACCTGGGCACACGTCTCAGCAGAGACTGCACAATTTGTGGTCAGACCACAAATTTTCTTCCTTTGAGATCGTGTGTGGCACTAATGTAACCTCTAACACAGCAATGGTTCACCATGTTTATATATTTCGGCCATCTAAATCAAGTGAGAAACAGCGAGTTTGTCTTATCACTTCGCCGCCAGTACGCCCCAAGCATGGCGGCTACCCCGGTAGCTACGTCAGCGATGACGCGCCTTGCACGGCCCTATTGCATTGGCATTAATGACTCAATGTATTATTTGGTAAGCTTTATTTTGAAGTTAGTGATCTGATCTTGAGGGTATTCAACTTCCTCGACTGAATGCGGACTAATCACGCTGCCTTGAATGCGCTTTTTTTTTTTCACCAGCCATTCTGCGGATCGTGCCCATCCTGAACTGATGCTTGATCCTTACCAATTAAAGATGATTCGTTCCACTGCACCACTAGAGTTTTTTTTTTTTTTACCACTCGGGTGTACAGGACAGGTATGCAAATGCGCATCTTGACGCAAATGACGGTACACATCAGTGATTTCTGTTGCGCATGCATACCAGTTATGTGCGCCCCTGCCAATTTCACATAACTGGTATGGAAAATGTTTCACTACAAATAATGCCTCTTCATTCATCTAAGACAGTGACAGACACAATTAAATGCTCTTCCGCTAGATGGCAAAAGGTACAATTAACCTCTATGCTCATATTTTACCTCCATATACTTATTGGTAGGAATAGGATATTAAGTTAGGAACAGATAAAACCTGGCAGGAATTGACACAAAAACATTTGTACGTGCCTGTAAATTAAGGCTGCTCAGTTATGAAAAAAATATTAATCACGATTATTTTGGTAATACCATATTTTAGTCGGACCAGCCATCAAATGCATAATACGTTTTTGGAGGAAATTTATTTGATAAAATCCAACACCAAGAACAGACATGTCATTTGAAATTTAAATCAAGAACAATTTAAAATGAAAATAGAATAGAGGCAACAACAGGCTGAACGGTACCCTACGTTACATTACACAGCCCCCCCCCCCCCCCCCCCCCCCCGCCGCCCCGGAAGCCAAGTTGTCTACGCCGCGTAACGCTAATAAATGTGTCCATATAAATCAAATGAATAAAATTGTGTTTTTTTTGGTTGTATCGCTTAGTACACATCACTTCCACCGAGCTATGATAGTAACATTTAGCTAACATTCACACATGTAGCATTACAAGAAAGTTACGGTAATATAACTTTAAACTCACCAAAACGGTCATAGATCGATTAAATAAGCCTTTTATTTATCGCCGACCATGTAGAATGTTTCCATGTCTTCAAAAATAATTATGTATTCGGTCGTAATTATCTCTCTGCTCGTCTTCTCCGCTCTGTACGTGTATGACTGGTGCAGGACCACAGCCAGGCACGGCAAGTGTCTTAAAGAAACAGTACACTATTTTGAGTTGATGTATTGATAGACAGACAAATTGTCTTTTTATCATACTATTTTAATTATTCTAACAAAATATTAGACTTTTAGCGTTTAAATTATTCATGAATTTTAATAGCTTTTAGGATTTATTTATTTACTTTATGTTTCTTTATGTGGGTTACATTACAATAACATGTGAAAATGATATACAGGTATGTGTTAATAATTTCACACATAAGTCGCTCCACAGTATATAAAACTATGAAAAAAACGTGACTTATAGTGTGCTGTTTACAGGAAAAGAATAGGTATTCAAAGATCAAAGAAAGCTATTATAACAGTCTTTGAATCAAAATATACTTTTTTTCCCCACATTAATTCCAAGACTTTAACTCAAGTATATATCAGCTCCAAGCTTTGTAAAAACTGTAATTGAAAAATGCGATTCATTGCGATCAATCATGTAATCGCTTGACAGCACTATTTCAAACATAAAAATATAAAGACAAATATATTCCTTTTAAACACTATGTAAGCTCCTTTTGGACCAAACAAAATTTATCAAATTAGTTATAAAATAAGGTGCAAATGTATAAATACAAGTATAAATTTCTTGTGTAAACAACGTTGGATATATATACGCATATTAATAATCTTTTTTTACGATTAAGCCAATTTTGTAATCGTGGGGTGTAATAATCGTAATTGTAATTGAATTTCGATTAGTTGCACAGCCCTACTGTAAATACTTTTAAAAAAGCCCCTTTTCTAGTCAGTCTAGTTCTGTCAAAGTTCATCCATCCAGTATCCGAACCGCTTTAACCTCACGAGAATGACTAATTGAATCGCTTCCTCTCAGCTCGACATAGTTGCTTGACGTCAAAGCAATGCTGACATTCAATATTGCTTTGGCCTGAGCAAAAAAAAACACACAAATGTAAACAAAATACGGGTATATATTTGGACAAGTGTAGGCACAATATTTTGGCTTTATGTCACAGGTTATTAAGAAGTGAACTTTGATTTACTACCTGAACATGAAGGCCCTTTTTTAAATTACCGTCGCGACCCTCGTGAGGTTACGCGGTTCAGATAATGGATGGATCGAAATCCAGTGCTATTAATTAATGGACGTGGCCTTACCTTTGGGGTAGTTGACCACGTAGACCAGGTTTCCCCAGTCACTCTCTGGCGCATGCAGGACGCCTTCAACAAGCCGAACTCCACGCATGCACTGGGACTCGGGGTTTCTGTAGCGGAGTCCGCACGCCCCTGGAAACTGGGCCGCAACCGACGACAGCAGAACCGTGCCGTCGTCCTCCGACGGGATCTCCATCGGCTCCTCGTTCTCATCTTCGGCCACCCGAATGTACAACTCGGACATGTTCTCTGAAAGGCCGGTAGCCAGCTTGAAGCCTCTTGGTGCTACCTCGCTACGAGGAAGCTACGCACGCAAAAGAATGCTGCGCTTGAGTTCGCTGCTCGAATTTGCTCCCCCCTGAAGCAAATTGAAACGCAAAAACCCACCGAACGTCGACACTCGTACAACTGTGAATGTTCGAACGTTGGTTATCCTTGAGTGGGAGGCCACGAAATGCGTCACTTATCTCCTTTGACGACGACAAACAAGTTAGCTAGCTACCTACCTACAGAAGCTAGCAAACTCGACAGGTCTTGAAAAATGAATGAGCGTCCACTATTGCTGTGAAATCGCAGTCAACAAATACATGCGCAGTCTTCTTACCTACGGTCTTGTGGTCGAATCACTGTGATTAGAGTACAAATAAAATTTCGAAATTCGACGATGTAATTCAAGTACAAGCTTTGCTACGCACAATACACGCAATTAGCAACTACACGCGCCACCAGCTACCTCCGGATTTAGCTAACAAAATGGCTGCCAAGGCTGACGTCATCCTAATGATTGTTGCTGGAATTTTGCAAGCATTTCTATAGACGTAGACACCGCGTTGATGCCGCATTGTACGGCATCCTCGTCGCCATGTTGGATGTGGATAAGTCGAGCGAGAGGGTGAAGATTCCCTGTTACTGAAGCTCTTAAAAGTATAACAGCCATTTTGACCCCTTGTGAAAGGGATCCAAGAATCTCATTTGACGCTGTGTAATTAATTGTAAGTACCATGATCGCCTAATTAGGTAGTGTTGACATTGCCACACACACACCATCCTCTTATGTCTATGATTTGCTTGTTCCCAAAGTTCAGTACTGTATTTCAAAAACGTGCAATAAAAACCTGTGATTGGCTGGCTACCAGTTTGGGCTGTGCCCCGCCTACTTCCTGGAGACAACTGTGATAGGCTCCATCACACCCGCGACCCTCGTGACGATAAGTATAGTAGTTAGGATAATGGATGGATGAATGCAATAAAAACATGAACTCTGACAATTAGCATTGTGTCAGAATATTCAATTTGTTTATATCAAGTACACCAAGTACACTTTTCCTAATCCAAATATGTTTCACTAGTGCGATTGCCAGGGGGACGTGTGCGACCCCGGGAACATACTTTCTTTCTTTCTTTTTTGCCATACTAGAATGAAGTGTAATTGCACATCCACTGCAGTAGGTGGCAGTGATGCTCTCATTTATATTTTTTAATTTCAGGCAAATTAATGCACTTCAGTTCTTTGCTTTTTACACTAAAAAACAAAAGTAATAAAGTTATTATTTGTTGTAAGTGATCTATATTTCTTTCTTTTTTGTTTTATTTATTGTTAGTAAGGATACAACTTTATGCAGATGTACGCTTATAACAACTTTATAGACAAATGATACCATTTATAGTCGCAGCAGACAGTTGGGGGGAGATTCTTCTTCTTCCTAAGGGTGTGTTTGTGGGGGGAGGTGTGTATAACAGAAAATATTTAAGAAGCACTGCCTTAAAGGCAAATTACATAATCCATTGGAGCACACATTCTACAAGTGAGTTTTCTATTGATGAACACAGTGTACAGTAGTACAATAAATGGCAAAGTGGTAATTATTGAAGAGTTTTGACCAGTGCACTTTATTCTTCCATAAAGTATGTATGTATGTATGTATATATCTATGTATGTATGCATGCATGTATGTATGTATTTTTAACAGAATCTCATTCAACAGTTCATCCTTTCAGAATCATGTTTGTATGAATGACAAATTTCATGTCGATTTGAGTAGGGATTTGGTTTCACAATATAACATTACCGACCCATGTTTGTAAATATTTATATTCATCCTGGCGGCACGGTGGTCGACTGGTTAGCACGTCCGCCTCACAGTTCAGAGGTCGTGGGTTCGATCCCGTCTCCGGCCTCACAGTGTGGAGTTTGCATGTTCTCCCCGTGCCTGCGTGGGTTTTCTCTGGGTACTCCGGTTTCCTCCCACATTCCAAAAACATGCTCTCTAAATTGCCCCTAGGTGTGATCCGCAGTGTGCCCTGCGATTGGCTGGCAACCAATTCGGGGTGTCCCCCGCCTACTGCCCGAAGACAGCTGGAATAGGCTCCAGCACGCCCGCCACACTTGTGAGGATAAGCGGTATAGATGATGGATGGATATGTTCATCCCAGGCAGAGATGGGCATTCCGTCCCAGGGTCCCGGACGGAAAACCATTTTGTGGACGGACTGACAGAGGACGAGAAGACTTTTAAAGGGCCCAATCCCAATACCCAGACTTGCACCCTAGTACCCCTCAAGTACACGTTCCCGTCGAGGCTGCGAGTTAGGGTGTCCCAATTCTCCGAAGTGCCTCTGTTGCCCCACCCCTTTCGCTCCCTTCACTTCACACTTCAGCTGAGCCCGGCACCCTACTCCTAAACCTCAACCCTAATTTGAAAACCTACTACTACACCCAAACCCTAGTTTGACATGAAACTCCAAAACCCTAACCAGAGTTTGAAATCTTACTCCTACACCATACCCCTAGTTTGACACCCTACCCTGAAACCTTAACCCTAGTTTGAAACCCTACTGCTAAACCCTAACTCTAGATTTACACCCTAATCCTAAACCCTAACCCTAGTTTGACACCCTACTCCTAAACACTAACCTTAGTCTGACACCCTACTCCTAAACCCTAACACTAGTTTGCCACCCGTAACCTTAGTTTGTAACCCTACTCCAACACCCTAACCCGAGTTTCATACCCTGCTACTAAACCCTAACCCAAATTTGAAACCCTACTGCTAAACCCTAACCCAAATTTGAAACCCTACTGCTAAACCCTAACCCTTCACCCTAAAAACAGTTGGGTCAAAAATAACTATTTTGGCCTTTGATTTGACCCAATTACGGTTATAAAAAACAACCGACCCAGACTTGGGTCAATTTAAACCCCAAAATTGGGTTATTCAGTTTTGCCCCAACCTTTAAGGTTACATGAACACATCGAATTGGGTCAAAACAATGGGTTATTCCATTTTGACCCAAATTTTAGGGTTCAATTATTTATTATCATTATCCATCCATCCATCCATTATCTGTACCGCTTCTCCTCACAAGGGTCGCGGGGCGTGCTGGAGCCTATCCCAGCTGTCTTTGGGCAGTAGGCGGAGGACACCCTGAACTGGTTGCCAGCCAATCGCAGGGCACACAGAGACAAACATCCGCACTCACAATCACACCTAGGGGCAATTTCGAGAGTCCAATCAACTTACCATGCATGTTTTTGGAATGTGGGAGGAAACCGGAGTACCCGGAGGAAACCCACGCAGGCACGGGGAGAACATCCAAACTCCACACTGTGAGGCCGGAGCCGGGATCGAACCCACGACCTCTGAACTGTGAGGCGGACGTGCTAACCAGTCGACCACCGTGCCGCCTATATTATCATTATTATTTATTATTTATTTATTGTTAGTAAAGTGCTTTGTTACAGCTCCAGCTGTTATGAAATGCGCTGTTTAAATAAAATTGTATTGTATTGTAATGTATATATAATTTCAGCAATGTTGTGTTGCCTATTATAAGGTCAGATCATCAACACAAATTCAAATGAATACATCTGTGTCCTCAATACAAAATGCATTGACGTGATCATCAAAATACATTGTTGAGGCTCGATAAGTCAGAAAATACCTGGATTTTTACAATCTGCAATGACCCTTAGTTTGAAGAATGTTGGTCATTTTGCAAGGAAATTACCAGATACTCCCTCACCAAAAAGCATTGTGAAGTTCAATTCAACCTGGGAAACATTCAATGGCAAAAAACAAAAAAGCACTAGAGCAAACATAGTTGGTTCTGTTGAGTGCTTCATCAGTAACATTGCTTCCTTACAGTCATCACCAGACAACTGCGTCATACTTTCACACGGGCTGCGATGAGTTGTGGTCCATCTTGAAAAGTGCGTTTACATATATTGACCCCTTGCGGAGAATTGCGCTCAACAGTTTTCAAACTCCAAGCAAGGTAACCAGAACAATCTCAATAATTAAATTTTGACTCATCTATACAGCCACTCTTAAAAATGGGCAGACTGCCTGGAAGCTAAACTCACCTTTTAAACCCCACTTTGAAACTCTGACTGTTTTAAAACCCAACCTCACAGGTTCTTACATTTGAATTTTGACTCAGTTATATAACCGGTCTTAAAAATCATTACCCTGCATGTAAGCCTTTTGGATAACAGACTGCTTTAAAATCAGAGTTCACATTTCCTGACAGCTGAATTTTTCAACTGAATTTTCAGACAGCCGTCAAAAATCGTGCCTGTTTGGAGGTTAGTCGCCTTTGAAACCTTAAACGCTCTTTTATATGCCTGACTGCTCTGGTACTGCAGCTATCTATGTTGCTGAATGGTTTATAACACTGACTTTGGATGTGAAGGTTCTGTGTTCAATTCCTCTGCTGGTACAATCTCAGAAATAAAGATTTTTACTTTATTTTATAGTGGTTAGAATGAAAATCAGCACCTCCAAATCTGAGACCATGGTCCTCAGTCAGAAAAGGGTGGAGTGCTCTCCCCAGGTCGGGGATGATATCCTGCCTAAAGTGGAGGAGTTCAAGTATCTTGGGGTCTTGTTCACGAGTGAGGGTACACTCTAAAAACAGTTGGGTCAAAAATAACTATTTTTGGGTTAAATTTGACCCAGCTGTTGTGTGAAAAAAGGACCAACCCAGACTTGTGTCAATTTGAACCCAAAAATTGGGTTATTCAGTTTGGACCCAACTTTTAGGGTTAAACTAACACAACAAATTGGGTAATTCCATTTTGACCCAAAATTAAGGGTTAAATGAACACAAGAAATTGGGTCAAAACAATGCAAATAATTGGGTTATTCCACTATTTTATTTATGATGCTAAGGATACTGCCCCCGTGAAGATTTTAGTTCACCCCCCCTAGGTGACCCTCATGCATGCGCCATGGACACGAGTAAGCCAAATTTAATTACAGCCTACTTGATGATATCTGTATATTAACATGGCAGGAACGTCAATTGTTTGTTGTGCGGTCCTCAGTCATGGTTTCATAAAGAAGCATCCATACGTGTCCAGAATTTTGTTCAGCACATTCATGGTGGGAGTGAGAACAAATCTAAATTAAAAGTAGTGTTTCGACTTATACTTTTAGAATTGTATTTTTAGACATGAATTGAATGAATAAGACACCAACGGCAGTCTGCAAAGTGGTGTCAGTAACAATCACTCTGATTGGCTGTCAGCCAGGAAATGCAAATCAGTCCATTAGATAGATGAATTTGTAAAATGGTAGCCTTGCTTCCTTATGGTCTTCACCAGACAACACTTTTACATGTGCTGTGATGAGTTGTGGGTCCATCTTGAAAAGTGCGTTGAGATATATTGACCTCTTGAGGAGAGTTGGCTCAACAGTTTTCAATCTCCAAGCAAGGTAACCAGAACCACTCTGGTAATCATAGAAATGTTCCTGTGGATTACAGTAAACACATAAAGTTAATATGGAACATTATTTGGAGAATGCACAGTTCTTGTGAAGTGTCACATCCTACAATGGCGGCAGACTAATGCCTTTTTTTTTTTTTTTTACGATTCCAGCACTCGTCCTGTCCAACGCACACGCTCAGTTACAAGGCAACTCGTTTTCAAAATATTACAAAGAAGTACTTACCAAAACAGTGTGATAAATGAAGAAATCCAAATGTCAAAAGTGTTGTTGACTTGACCACGATGCTCCGTGTGTAGACGTATGTCGGTGGCTGTCATGGCCGCCAGTCATACTTAATTAAATTGTACATCTGGCACCTGTGTATGGGCCTGTAAATTAGATTTTTGACCCAACATAAAACATTACTGGAATATAACCCAATATATAGTTAATTTGAACCAACAATTGGGTCAATTTATAAGAAATAACCCAGAATTTTGACCCAACACAAACAATCCAAAAATTGGGTTGATGAAAATAACCCAACTGTTTTTAGAGTGTATAGGATAGAGCGTGAGATCTTCTGTGATGCGGACTCTATCGGTCTGTCGAGTTGAAGAAAGAGCTGAGCTGAAAGGCGAAACTCTCGATTTACTGGTTGAGCTACGTTCCTACCCTCACCTATGTTCACGAGCTGTGGGCCATGATTGAAAGAACAAGATCCTGGATACAAGCGTCCGAAATGGGTTTTCTCCGCAGAGGTCTCCGTTAGAGATAGGGTGAGAAGCTCAGTCATTGGGGAGGGTCTCAGAGTTGAGCTGCTGCTCCTCCACGTTCAGAGGAGCCAGATGAGGTGGCTCGGGCATCTGATTAGGATGCCTCCTGGATGGCTTGCTGGTGAGCTGTTCCAACAAAAAGGGTGGACAAAGGTGCAAACGGCCCGTTACACCCAATTCTACCAGCGCAAATTCTCACGAAATACCAAAAGGAAGAAAACTCTACCAACGCGAATAGTTAGATTGCCCAACCAAGTAAATATTTTCTGAAAATGTGTCTGCATGTAAATCAACCGTTCTGAACTTCTCACCCGTTGTTACATAAGAGTGGGATTAATTTACACAGTAATTGCTCCGGTTGGTAGACATTAGCAGGTTTTCATGATCAAGAACGCAGAGTACGGTCTTGTGAACTCTGCAAGGACGGTCTTCCTAAGAATGGATTTGAGAACCTACACTATAGGTTCTACCTACCAGCCATTTGGATCGCACCATGAAATGCATCTTAAGATATTTTCCCAGCCAAGTCTTCAGAAGTCACCAATTGATGGCATTTTGGGTTCAAGATGGCAGACAAGAACAACATCTGGGTATTCTGTGCATGCTTAGTTTATGCGTACCGAATTCGATTAAATTCAAACAGGACTTGGGCTGTGGCTGATGACGTTCATGAGATCACAAGGACGTAAACAAAAGAAAATTAGCCTACTGCCCAATGAGAAACGGCTATTGAATCTCATTGACCATAATTGGGCAGCTTTAGGCGCTATCATGTTAAAGTTCAAAGGTAAGCATATGTGCTATGTTAGCATCGATTAGCGTAAACTAAATGTTAACGTTAAAATCTAAAATAATATAATAACATACAATAAAAACATCCATCCATCCATCCATTATCTGTACCGCTTCTCCTCACAAGGGTCGCGGGGCGTGCTGGAGCCTATCCCAGCTGTCTTTGGGCAGTAGGCGGGGGACACCCTGAACTGGTTGCCAGCCAATCGCAGGGCACACAGAGACAAACATCCGCACTCACAATCACACCTAGGGGCAATTTAGAGTATCCAATCAACTTACCATGCATGTTTTTGGAATGTGGGAGGAAACCGGAGTGCCCGGAGAAAACCCACGCAGGCACGGGGAGAACATACAAACTCCACACAGGGAGGCCGGAGCCGGGATCGAACCCACGACCTCTGAACTGTGAGGCGGACGTGCTAACCAGTCGACCACCGTGCCGCCTACAATAAAAACAGTCTTCATAATTTTTTTTAATGTTATTTGTTTCTTTTTAATGTCCGCTGATAGTGTAGTGGTACACACGCCTGAGTTGTGTGCGGGCAGCGTGGGATCGATTCCCGCTCAGTGACAGTGTCTATGTGTGCCCTGCGACTGGCTGGCAACCAGTTCGGGGTGTAGTCTGCCTTCGCCCATTGACGGCTGGGATAGGCTCCAGCAACTCCCCGCGACCCTATATAGGATAAGCGGTTTGGAAGATGACATGACATGACATGTTTCTTTTTAGAATCCTTTTTTTGTTGAATCATTGTAATGTGCGCAATGTCACCATGCTATTAGCAGAAATGCCATGTGGCTTCATTTCATCCGTTTTCTAATTGTATGCTAAAAACTCACTTCGATTACTTTTAGTCCTGTTATTCAAATTAGGATTTTACGTTAAGTACAATAAAAAAACGACATAAGGAAAATGTTGCCACAGATGGGCAAGAGCAAATTTTGAGAAGGCCATTATAGCCCATGTATAATACAATTTAGAATTGAATAAGAAAGAATTTGAAGTTGATTTATAGAGAATTACAACCAGAAGTGTCAATTCCAGGCCCAGAAAGTAAAACAGGTAAGGCAGGTAAACGAGCTTCTCCAACTGCCGGTTGATTAGAAGCGCCTTTGGCTAAAGCGTATCTGTGGCAGGGTTTTCATTGTTACTTTCTGGACCTTGATATGACACCTCTGATTAACAAGCAAATGGAAGTGATTTATTTGGTGGAATGGCCCTTATGTTTAAATACGCCCAAGTTTCAGGGCCACCGTAACCGTGGCCTTGTTGCAATGTACTCAAACAACAACAGAGGGCACTATTGTATTTGTTTTCGGAAATCTGGATTGCCCCATAGCATTCTATTACAAGCTTCTTTTTTTCCGGACCCACTTAACCAGTTTAACATGTTTTCCCTTAAAAGTCTTCAGTCACTTTTGCTGAACTCACATTTCATGATTAGATTACCCATGTATTGTGAAAATCACAAATGCAGTAGGGAAGAATATCTACTTTTTTGCAAGTGTCACTAATCAAATAAGATAGTTTGCGTTATCTTATAAATACTTTATATTTATAAATACAGGTATTATCCACAAAACGTCAGGAGTTAATGCCCGAATGGTGGAAGCTCTGTCCTTGTGAAGCCCTTTTCCCCCATTGTTGTTGTGACCTCCTGGTGTGCACTCAAGCATCTGTAAATGATAACACTGCAGTGTTACGCACTTACATGCATCATATACAATGGGTCGTGGGGCAGAAAATCTAAACTTCCTTGTGTCTTTGGTCCCCATCTGCTCGGTGAACTTATGAGCAGGAAATAGGAATAAGAGGTTCAAAAAGCACAGCAACATCCGCGCCTCTTTCATGTGGCGTCTTCACGGCCATCACCCTATCTGTAGAGACTTAACTTTCTTCACAAAGTTAAAAATCCCTTTCATGTTCCAGTGTTCCTATTTTGTTTTAATTTCAGTCACAACATATGGTTTGCACATCTGGGAGATGCTAAGCGTGGTGCCCACGCCGCCCCCCGCGCCCCCCACACACACAAACAAACGCGCGCCAACACACACACACATCCTCACACACATACTGCTTCTGTGAAGTGATCCATATATGGTCTTCATTGTCAAAGCTGATAATTACTCATCATTACAAACAAATCCCTTTTTGATTTGTCCGCTTTGAGATGACTATATAGGTGGACGCTTAACAATGGAATCTTCCAGAATTTAACCACAATATATGCCCACCCGCTCGCACGCACACGCACGCACGCACACGCACTTGGTGAATTTTATCTGGATCTGTCACAAGAACACATCCAAAAATGATGACTACACTTTCTCAATACAAGACTTATTAGTTTTGTAAATATATCGTTAATAAGAAAGAAAAATGGTGCAAAAATGTTTGGTTTCTCAAAATTGTCTGGTAAGATCAGGGATATGAATGAAAACAACAAAAAAAAAACACACAACAACGGAAACAACAAAAACCAGGCAAATTAATAACTCAAACAAACACTGCATGTCACATGATATTATATAGTTTATAACTTGGCACCCTCATACTGTTCAGTGGAAAGTTTAATCATGTTCGCATAAAATGTGCTACAGACTGCGCAGCGAGGGGAAATAAAACTCAGGTGCTTGTGTATGTGTTTGATGGTAGCATTCGGCTCTTCTTCTCTCCCTCTTTTGGGACATCCACAACTTCATACATTTTGAGACTACCAACAGGCTGCTGGTGGAACAGCAGGCAGCCAACATAAAAGGACTGTGACAGCTAGGTCCCGAGAGACAGAGGTGTCGTACCGGAACGTTTACACGTCACTGACTGCATGGTTTTGCTTTTAAAGAGGTGGATTTATTTATTTAAAAAAACAATGTTGTAGTTATTGGTATATTTATAATTTTATTATTTCATGTTCACATTCAGTTTCAGCTGCGGTTTTTGTATTTTTTTCAAGTGCTCTATAAATTGAGTTGAGTTAAATACTGTAGAGTCTAAATTTAAATGTCACTGCAAGCTGCAGACAGCCCATTGCAACTACAAACACTGACTAATGATGAGTTGGGACAACAAAATGCAGTCAGTTGCTGCTGAGGACAAGTTTAGCACTCTCTAGTCTCCTCTGTTGTCCCACTCGTGTCTGTCTCCCGGCGGCAGGCTTTTGGCTTTTGGCACAGCAGACAGCGCTTCACGCAAATGGAGGGCCACAGCGAGGAAGAGGGGGAGGAAGGCTACGTGTGGCTTTGAGTGGTTGCTGGGCCTCTTCATCTCGCTTGGTGGGTAATTACAGAATTATGGGTCAACCACGCATGTAACCGCAGTTACGTTGCACAGTAGCAGATGTGCTCGTGACATTATCCAGCAGCAGAGCAAAAGGTAAATAAAAACATCTGCAGCTGTTGCTACGGCCCTTTGCCAAACTTGCCTCCAAGCCTAATTGTTCCCACATGGGCCAGCTCAGCCGGAGTAGTAAAAGGGGCGGGTAGGCCCTTCTTCAGAAATACCCTTGGAGAAATTTATGAATGGGACAGCAAGCGTCTGACGGTGGTTGTGGTGGTGTGTGAGTCCTTGCCTTAAGACTATCATTGAAAAAAAAATATGTGTCATAAACAGCTTTTTTGCCTCCTGCTGTCTGTCTCGCCAAAGCATCTCCTCAAAAGCCCTCCTGGTCGCAGTGTTCCTCTGCTAAACCTTGGATGTGTGTGCGTGACAGTGTCAGGGAGGTCTCTGTTTGGATCAGGGCCAGGCCTGCTGCAGCCCACATGAAAAAAAAAAAATAAGGAAGGGGCCCAATTTTACAGATATCCTGTCTTTGCTTGACTTTGGACAACTGTACGTGGCCTGTCATTGTGTGCTTCCATGTGAAACCACACTCACACATGTGGGGCACAAGGGATCATTCCCTTGAGCAATCTACTCCCGGTTACTGCTGCTGTGATGAGTTGAATGCAGTTGTCCAATTTTGTGACAGTTAATGATCAGTATCATAATCAACTTTATTGAACAAGTATTAAAGCCATATAGAATAGGTTTCTGGCAGTTGCACATTATACAGTACATACACCTACCTGCACAAAATAATGAGTGCCAAATACAGGAGCTGTACCCAAAACGATGTCCTAACAAAGCAATTTTTTGACAGTGCAAGGGAGGTAGGCAAGGCAGGCAGTTTTATTAATATACTGTAGCACACTGCACATTTCATACACAAAGCAACTGAATGAGCTGCACACAACCAAAAGCACAACACTTGAAAGCATTTACAAACATCTTAAAAACATTCAAAGGCAAAGCAAAAACAACAACAGCAGCTTACTAAGAATTATCAAAAGAACGTACGTTGACAACAATTCAATATGTTTACAAACAAAAACGTGAAAGTCATTTGAAAGCAAAGTAACGAAATAAAAAGTAGCTTTCTAAAATTTCCGAAAGTTAAATATATTTGAAATGCTTAAAAGACCTTTATCACAGGCATGGAGAGAGATTGCATCATTTTAAACCTGGATTTTCACTTGGGGCTGACTTCACTTCTGTTGGCAGCTTATTCCACTTTGGTGCAGCCCAACAGTTAAATGCCGCTTCACCATGCTTGCTTTGAAACCACAGCTCCACTAATTGACCCACGTCTACAGATTTCAGAGCCCTACAGGGTTTATATTCAATTCACATTCATTTAATTTATCCGGAACCCCAACCATTCAGTGATTTATAGACCAGTGTCAGAATTGTAAAATATATTTTACAGCTCAATGGAAGCCAGTGTAAAGCCTTTAAAGTGTAAAGGTATTTATTAAATAAAAATATTTTTTATGAACCCGGATGTAGTGTGTATAACTGAACTGCAACAACAACAGTCAGCAGATCTTGAGACAGTGAAACAGTACACACACAGCCCAGGGAACTGAACATAAGGTTCTTCAGTCACAGGTCATCCACAGCTGCGTCACATGTGTTGTGCGCTTTGGCAGCCAGCTTCATAGCACAAGACAGAAGTGAGTATGTATGTGTGGTTTCTTGTGGAAACACACTATCATGCAGGCCATGCACTCTGCAGTCTTCCAAAGCCAGGCAAAGACAGGATGTTTCTAAAACGGAGACATTTCCTTCACCTTTGATAGGGTGCTCATTGGAATATATATTATGAGAAGTGGTAAAGAAAATGGTTGCTGCATGGATGGGTTTATATGAATGACATACCAAAATAATACGCCGTGATTTTCTTTCATCGTATGTAATTATTCTCTTTTTGTTTTTGTCGTCAGACTCGTCATCTTTCTTCAGCAGGTGGCATGGTTCTAACTGCCTTAAAGTGAGGACTGAGGTGTCTGTTTTGACTTAAGTTTAAATGAACACATTTGGTGTTGAATAACTTTTTGGGTCCTATATTGTACGCACCATATACAGTATCATAATTAATTAAAGACGGTTTCTTCTTGAAGATGCCTTGTGTTGTCTGCATCTACATGTTCAAATAAAATAATTCATTCTTTTACCGTATTCATTCATTCATGGTCCCGTGGGAATACAGTGTTGGCATCTACGGACAGGAATGTCAACGTTACGTTTTTAGCTCTTGATCACAAGTGGTCGTAATGTTGTGGCTGTTAAGTGAAAGTAAATGGAGAGTATTTATTTACACAGCGTATATACACAGAGTATATATACACTATACAATATATGATGACAGCATGTCAACTTTAATTACAGATTTTTGAAACTCGGGAAGAAACATGCACAAAGATCATGTATGGTAGAAAAGCTGGCACACTGCAAAATCCAATTAGTTGGCATTATTTAAAAAAGCATGCAAACCGCTTGCACTTAACAAAACAAGTAAAGAAAAATAATTAATTTTAGTTGTATCAACTAGAACCCTCAACTTCCCAACCCACAACCTCTGGGTTGGGAAACAACCACTGTACCACTGAGCCATGCCACCCCCTCCTAAAACATACCTAAGTAAGTTTCACTAACTTATATTACTTGACTTGACCAATATGTTTACTTGAAAAACAAACTGAATTGTTAAAACCATGCAAACGTGTCTTCAGCAATCTAAGTGGTTAAAAACATAATGGAATGAAAAGCGGGTTCCAATTTACTAAAACAATCTGAATTACAATTAGACATAATAAATCAAGATAACACCGTTGAAAGTTCAAATATAAATTGTTTTTTGTTGTCTTTAATGGCATCCACAAAAATTGCTTTAATATTGTACAAATAATACAGTAAACAGCTTTTAAACTATAACAACAATTTATAGACCACAAGAATGAATATGCTGACAAGTGCACTTCAATATTCCAATATTCCTCTCCTTATAACACTGTATTTCACAAAAAAAAAAGTTCTGGACATCATCATTTACAATACCTCCTTCAACAATTGTGAGCGGAGCGAGAGAATGTTTTCCCTCTTCTTTGTAAAGTTTAACGGCAGTTGGTCACCTTTACAACAACCATTACCACCACCTACTGCGAATAGATCAGACTTGAGTGTTTGCTACTTATTGTTCCAAGAGAGTTTAACTATAAATGAAGTAATCATTACTCTAAATACTAAGTACTTTGCATTTTTAAGCATGCAAGTGATTGTTACTTAATAAATATGAGTCATAAAGGCATATTTTTAATAACCTGGTAAAGTTAACTCATGTTTGCAAGTCAGGGCAGCTATTGGATTTTACAGTGCGGGCACAGAGACAGATACAGTTGATAGAGGTAGACGCAGATGGTATGGTATGTTTTGGATCATTCACGTTGATCCCACTTATCAATAATATGATCAAATGGACGAAATAAATAGTGCAGAACACAAGGCATACACAATTCTACATCTAACACACACGCATACACACATCGGCATTGTGCTGTGAATCTGGCTGCCAACAGCATGTGCCTCCTCTCCCTCTCTCATTAACCGCAACTGTCAGATACTCTAGATGAGGAGCAATTAAACTCCATAATAAACCCTTGCCATCAATTCCTGTTTGTTGTTGTTGTTGTTGTTGATGATGATGATATGGACGAGCTGTGCGCTAACTAGTACTTCAGTGGTAACACCCTGAGCGAGGAGACTCCTTCGGCCTCCCTACGCGCTGCGCCACGCACACCCGGCCAAAAAGACGTAAAAGAAAAGAGTCTGTGATTGTTAGCAATCGGATGGCAATCACACATTGTTCTCAGTAGCGGCTCATCATATAGCCGCTTCACAGAAAAGGCAAACAAAGCGGTGCAAGCTGTCAAGATAAAGCGCTACTTGGGATTGGTGGTGTCTTCAGGTTTCTTAAAGGCCAGTCATCGCGTGTTTGCTCTTGTACGCCGACGATAACGCCGCTGCTCGTCCCTGCCACTGATGAGGTTCACCTCTCCTGTCGAGGAGAACGTCGGAGGGACATGTTTCTCAAACAGATGAAAACCTGAATCTTTCTTTTTTTACTATTTAATTAATTAATCCTGGCTTCCCTTTTTATGTTAATGTGCACATGTATGATATTAAACCTTAATGACATTTTAAACCCAGAGTTGTTGTAATGAGCTGAACTTTTAGTGACCTCATGAATAAGGCAAAGGTACATGTTCGCTTCAATTGTGCAGCCTGAAAAAAAAAAAAAAAAAAAAAAAAAAGACGGGGATGGATTTTCACTTAAATTTCAAGACCGGACAAAGCATTCTTTGGAATTTAAAGACAATAGCCTTTCTTTGGGAGGCTATAAAAACATGTATACAGCTGTACAAGGAGTTTCCTGAACCTAAGTCAAAAATATGGTGTCAGTTATTCCCTATTATCACACTGGGCACTGGAAAATACTAAGTATCATGTCCTGTTGAGAAAGGCAAAAAGCTCACATTTCATGTTCTCAGTAGGGAAAAAATGGGCTCTTGTTTTGCAGGCATATTTGCCTAAAAAAAGAGAAAACCAAACAAAAGTGACAGTATTGGATTTATTATCTTCAATTCTTTTGTCTTAAGTGGCCACTGTTTGTGTCTTTGCCATGGAAACAGCAGGCCTATTTATCTTTACAGCCCTTTTACAATAACGCCCTGTTTTCCTGACCAAACAACAGAGGAAATATCAGGTCAAGCCTCCTTCCCCTCACTAATGATCAGGTCAAATCAGTCTCACCATTCAACAGCTTCTTTCCATACACACTTATTGTATTAGTCAAAATGAAGATTTATGTCTGTACTGTGTGTATGTTTTCTAAAGACCTTTTTGTTCTTCAAGTGGCCTTAATGTTAAAGGAAAAGGGAGGTGATGTTTTTGTGTTTATTCTCAGCATGCATAAAATACAAACACGAGATGGAGTCCAAAAACGGACTCTTCGCATACTGCATGAGAATAGTTTATGTTATTTACAGGTCACCCAAGCAACCTTTTTCTTCTGCTGTATTTTGTGCAAAGGCTTGCTTTTGACATTTGATTCGCTGGAACATATGTGAGTTGCTTCCTTACAGGATTAATCTGTTAAATCCATATATACTCAGTGTTATCATTTGCAAACAAAGCTTGTGCCTATGCTGTAGGAGAACTATCCTTCCACACTGCCTGCCTCCCCCACCGCCTAGAGCAATTATATATTTTATTATATATATATATATTATTCCTTTTTAGAAGATCCTCTTCTCTACTGTCCTCAGTCCTCATAGTGCAACTCTGTTTCTTCCCATAGAACAAAGTGACACTTTAGATGACAAGGAATCTGCATAAAAGCACAAGGTGTGTGGTAAGTGCATGTCACAATTAAATTACTTAATGGTTGACAGTTCCACGATATATCACATGTAATTTACATCAAGCGTCAGTGTAATAAAGACTTTGTAAAACTTACATTGAAATTCAATTAGAGTGTTGAATGCATAACCAAAGCCGTGAAAAATGAACTCATTGGGGGTCCCTTTTCATTACTGCCCCGAGGCAAAAGAGACCATTAATTTAATACATTCCGTGTTTTTTCACATGAGCATTTTTAACTTGGTGCACATTTCCGGACTAATGTTCCTAATACAAAGAGAGAGCCCGCCAAAGACTACATTATACAGTACAAAAAAACCCTACCACACACACGCACGGACACGCACACACACGCTACACCCTCTGCAGTTGTTACCTTGAGTAGTAGTACCACTTTCAATCAGTCATGCTTGAAAAATGGCCTGGCCTTAAAACCCTAACATACATATATATATATATATATATATATATATATATATATATATATATATATATATATATATATATAATAATTATACATATAATAATTTCCATAGTTAGTAATAATATATATATATATATATATATATATATATATATATATATATATATATATATATATATATATATATATATATATATATATATATATATTATTAACTATGGAAATTATTATATGCATAATTATTATATATATATATATATATATATATAATTATAATTATTATATATATATATATATATATATATATATATATAATAATTATATATATAATAATTTCCATAATTAATCGCGATTAATCATATTTTTCAACTACAATTTTTTACATGGCTTGGAACCATATTCTTTTGAGTAAAATGTTGGAATTAATATGGAAAAAAAATATTTTGATTCAAAGACTGTTCTAATAGCTTTGTTTGATACCTGAATATGATTCTTTTCCTGTAAAATACAACTGTTGAACGATACACTAAAGACGTACAACTAATATGGTATTTGAATTTGTCTTTGCAAAGTGCGCAAACTATTTTGGATTTCTCCAATGAGCCATCGAGCAACTTTTTAAAATAAAACTACAAAAAAGCCCGTCTTTGTGACAGTGACTCTCCTCTAAGTTTGGCTGCAAAGTGAGCAGAAGGAAGCTCCCACAGGAAGTGAAGAGTTAACTGAGTAAATTTTTTTTAATGCGCTATAAAATTTAAATTAATCTCCATAGTTAATGCTTTAATTTTGACAGCATATTTATATATATATATATATATATATATATATATATATATATATATATATATATATATATATATATATATATATATATATATATATATATATATATATGTATGTATATATTGTGGTCACAGTTCCTTTACTGCTAGCACCATTCCTGGCATGGGTGGGTTGGGTGTTTATAGACAATGATGCAACATACATCACGTCTTAATTAGCATATTTCAGTTTTACCTCACAACACTGGATGTGCACCCTTCAGTCAACCACAAAGCCAAAACATAACCGGGACCCCTTCAACTTCAGAGTCACCCTTAAGAGGAGAGCTAATTAAAATACTATTTCATGAACTGCTCCAGCTTGGTAAATGTAGGTTTACCAGGGTTCAATAGACTTTACAACACCTCATGATTAGGAACACAATTACGGTTTAAAAGGAGCCATAAAGAATGGGTCGGAAAGGAAGCAAACTTGTTTGTTGGTGCAGTGATGAGTGTCAGTCTTGGTTACCAGAGTGAGGAGGGCGGGGTCATGTTAGTGGCTGTCAACGTGATGCTACCAAATATTTATCAACCTCCTATGCACTTTATGCAGCAAGTGCAATCGCAGCAAGCATGTGAAACTGCAGGCTGCTTTTATTTTTCTATCAATTTATTTTGTAAAGCTCTTGTGTAATAAGTAAATATATAAATAAATATATAAAATGGTCATAGTGAATGAAAACAATGGATCTAGAGTTAAAGGTGAACAAATAGAAAAGCTAAAAAGAGATTTTTGTAAATGCAGTGGTGCTTTGAGATACGAGTGACCCAATTTACGATTTTTTTTTTAGATGTTTTGCTTTGATTTGCGATTTTAAAAAAATGTGATATACCAGTGCTTTATGGGGGCAGTGAACTCAACTCACTTTACAATAAGCTGCAATGTGGAAGCTTGTTGCAGAAAAATGAGAAACAGAAAATTCCACCCATTTTTATCCGCCTCAGGCGGTTGCCATTTTGTTCTCTACTGCCACCTACTGTCAACTGAAAGATACGTCACAGTGCCCACGAACTCAGCATGCAAACTTCATGTGATCAAACCTAGAAAACAGGTGTGCTGTGACAGATAGAATAATTGATAAAAAAGAGTTTAAACAAGCTATGGATAAAACAATTTAAATAAAAATTTAAAAAAAAAAACTGGATTTTTCTGCTTAATTCATACATTCCACAAATGCAACATTAATCAGAATACCGTGTTTAGACTATAGTGTGGGCACAGAACATATTAATGCAAAGATTTTTTTCGATGTTTTAAAGTGTGCTATCTTAAAGCTAACACATCACACTACAGACGGGCTAATGAATGGCATCTATATGTGAGGTCTTACGACGTTTTTAGCAACTGATATTTGACCACAAACAGTCCAGACTAACAATATACCAATAATCACTAGCATATATTTTTTGTCCTTTGCAAAAAACTACTACTATTACTGTAGATTAACAAGTCACTTGCAGTAGCTGTGGAACGATTGTGTCTGCATAAACTGTTTCAAGCCGTGATTGGTCGTTACCTGAGCTCCGAGCATCGGTGATGTCATTTTCAATGACAGAAGTGACAAAATGGCCGCCCCCCCTGAGTTGGCTAAAAACTGTTCGATTTTGCTGCTTAACTCATATTCCATAAACGCAATATTAATCAGAATGTCGTGTTTCAACTTGGGCCATATTCTTGAAAAAAATATGTTTGGGTTGACTTACCCTGTAAAGCCAAGCAGAGGTTTCATATATTTTTTTAAATGGGTCAGTTTGACCCACAATGTGACAGGAAGTTTAATTATTTTGTTAATGAGAGTGATATAAAAAGGAGGAAAACATGTAATTTGTAATCTCACAGAATATGCACTTGCTCAATTAGGATTTTTTTGTGTGCCTTTGCTTGTTTTCGCAGCACTCAACACGCACAACGCTAATGAAATAAGCTCATTGAACATTGCCCTGTGCAGTCAGCTGTTCCTTTAATGAGCGGATGCCAACAGAAGTGGTGCATGCTAAAAGTCATAAACACATATTTGGGATAAAAACACGAGTGACACCGGCGCCCGTCTGAAAGAGTCCTGGCGAAGGATGGAAATTCATGCGTTATTCATGGAAAAGCTGTGAATGTTAGTGCTTCTTTTCCTTGTTTCAGCACGCATTTCTTCCATTTGTCTTGCGATGCTAAATTTTTAACGGTTTCCCCTCCATATCGCATTGATGTTGCATATAATTAGCGAGTTTACAGCAAAATCTTTTCTGACATCCACAGTGTTCACAAATTAGAATACTTCAGATAGGGAAAATTCAGCTGGGAATTGTGGCGCCTGGATGTCTGAAAGTGGACTAAATATTATATGCAGTGGCCTGCAAATGTGACAAAATCATTTGAATTAACAGTAAAGACGTGAACGCTAATTGAAAACGCTTGGTTTATTTATATATGTTAAGGAAGCTGCTTGTGTTTTCAAGAGCAGGATGCCTCCGACGCCTTCCACAAACACGACACCATATCCTGCGCAGAAAAAGAGCAGGAAAGGCTGAAGTGCATGTGTGATTTATTTATTTTCACCCAGACGGATACTCAGAGGTTTATACAGATTTTGCCATTTGGAGGTTGAAATAATGGATGGAGTGCTCATCCATTTTTAATTCCACCATGTTGTGTGAAGGGTAAACATGTTGTTTGAGATGTCTTTTCTCTGTTGAACTGTGTTTTCTCATAATGAGACTGTGTGTTGGGAGCAAAAACTAGTCACGAATGTGCTTAAATTGTATCGGAACAAATCTTATGATTATTCCTGAAAGTTGCTCAAAAACGGTCCACAGCCGCCTTTTGTCCGCCTTTTGTCGGCGGTCACTTGGGATAGACTTTTGTTGAAAAGAATAAGTGAGATCGATATAGATAGCTATCGAATAGATGACTGGAGCTCCTAAAAAAGCGCCCTTGTGCTCAATAAAAACATAAGCACACAGGTCTAATGATGGACACTATTACGGCCCAAATAAAATGTGATAGTCTAACTACAGGGGTCTTTCCTGTTCTCTGAAGAAAGCCATCTCACTAATACACATCTCCATCTGGACAAAGACGCCAGTCCAAAGATCCACTGATAATTTTCCTTTTTAATAAGTCATAATTACGCAGAGGGTCTGACTGTGCCGTGCAGCCCTTGAAAATGAAATATGTTACATTGGGGCCTGATGGTAAAGGATATTGTCTGCCGTTCATACATAATTGAGCAATCTTGAATGTCAAACCAGTGGGAGAAAATGCAACAGAAGCAACAGAACACCTCACCACAAATCTGCTCGGCCTCTTCTGCTCTCGCAGGCTGTCAGCAGGGAGGAACATGTGTTATGTGGTGTACCAATGGGCCCGCAGGAGGTGTATAGTGACAGCTTTTAGGGGAGGTCTCCTAAACTCAAGCTCTTTTACCACCAGCACTACTACAACTGCTGCTCCTCCACCTCCTCCTATTACTAATACCGTATGTATGGGACTGTCATGGTTGACACGCCTCTGCAACATTGCATGGACATCAGCGACAGTGCCACTGGATTGGCAGTCCGAGGTTGCGGCCCCCCTTTGAAATAGTCTTAATGTGCTTTGTGGACTTGGTCAAGGTGTTCGACTGCATCCCTTGGGGAGTCCTGTGGAGGGTGGTCGTCCATGAGTATGGGGTACCCCTTAATACGGGGTATTCGGTCCCTGTACCAGCAGTGTCAGAGTTTGATCTGCTTTGCCAGTAAGTCACTGGATTCACTGGATTCGTTTCCAGTGATAGTTGGACTCCACCAAGGATGTCCTTTGTCACCGATTCTGTTCATTACCTCTACGGACAGAATTTCTAGAAGCAGGCGAGGCACTGAGAGGGTCAGATTTGGTGACCTCAGTATTATGTTTATGCTTTTTGCAGATGCTGTGGTTTTGATGGCTTTATCAAGCTGCAATCTTCAATCTTCTGCGTCTGAAGCTCTTTGCAGCCAGTTGTGAAGCAGTTGGGACGAGAATCAGCATCTCACTATCTGAGGTCGTGGTCCTTAGTCCTTAAAGGGTGGAGGGCTCTCTCCGGGTCAGGGATGAGATCTCATGGAGGTGGAGGAGTTCAATTTACTTGGGTTCTTGCCTGGCCTGCACTGTCATATCATATAAAGGGTTACACGCGGTCCCGGACATCCCAACTTGTGATTGGCTCGATCTCAAGCTATGACATCAGCCGAGAAGACGTACGCTATGCTACTCGCTACAGAAGATAATTTAATTGGAAGGTGAGAAGAAGTAAAATAATTGAAGATGTGGAGTGTGTCAACGAACAATTCTTGGCGAATGCATTGTGTCCTTTGTAAACCTAAAGTCCACGAGCTTGCCACCTACAAGAATTTCCCGTCCAATATGAGAAAACATGTTGAGGTAAAGCTAAATGATTACCCTTTCGTTAGCTTGGCCGTTGTTAATTACTTTAGTTTAGCATAACATGCTTTATTAGCGTGGTAGACCATTTGGTTCCATTTGTTTGCTCTCAGGAAAACCTTGAAATTTTGAAGTTTGAGAACTTAAAAAAAACAATCCAGTCAGTTTAAAGGGTATTAAGTGACAACCTTTCAAATGTAATAATCTTCAAATTATTTCATTATTTTATATTCAATATTTTTATATTTTATGTAATTGTACTTTTACTGGCGGCACGGTGGTCGACTGGTTAGCACGTCCGCCTCACAGTTCAGAGGTCGTGGGTTCGATCCCGGCTCCGGCCTCCCTGTGTGGAGTTTGCATGTTCTCCCCGTGCCTGCGTGGGTTTCCTCCGGGTACTCCGGTTTCCTCCCACATTCCAAAAACATGCATGGTAAGTTGATTGGACTCTCTAAATTGCCCCTAGGTGTGATTGTGAGTGCGGATGTTTGTCTCTGTGTGCCCTGCGATTGGCTGGCAACCAATTCAGGGTGTCCCCCGCCTACTGCCCAAAGACAGCTGGGATAGGCTCCAGCACGCCCGCGACCCTTGTGAGGATAAGCGGTATGGATAATGAATGAATGAATGAATGAATGTACTTTTACTCAAGTACAGAATGTCAGTACTTTTCCCATCTCTGCGGGACAGTGCAAACTCCTGTTTCTAACTGTTTATGTCTGTGAAAATACCAAAAGAAAGAAAACTCCACCCTTGCGCCGGGGTGTGTAAAAGAAAATGAAATGCCAAATGAAGCTTGCACCTGTAAGAAAATCAAGAGGCGCCAGTTTTTACACTCGAGCGAACGTGTGCCGTCTACGAAAACAGAGCCCCAACAGTTACTGATGGTGTGGTGGTGTTTGTCTGACATCAGTGCGGGCAATATGGGTTCAGTTCTCAATGAGGGACAGTGTCAATGCAGGTGAATGGTCCCTCTCCATACTGTATGTGCCCTGCTGTATAGAAATTATATACGGTATAATACACCATGCTTTGTGCTTGACTTTTGCTGAGCACGAAAATAAGGCCTTTGGTGTCTAAGTATGTATGTATGTATCGCCAGCTAAAATTTAGATTTAAAATGAATAAAGATTTAACATTTAGGTGAAACATTTAAAGGGGAAGTCAACCCTAACCTTTTTTTTTCCAGAGTATGTTCTATGCACAGGGGTGCACATAACTGGTACGCAGGTACGCATGCGCAACAGAAATCACTGACGCGTACCGTCACTTGCGTCACATTTGCATATCTGGCCTGTACACACTGGTGGTAAAAAAAAAAAAAAAAAAAAAAAAAACTCGAGTGGTGCAGTGGAACGAATCATCTTTGATTGGTAAGATCAAGCATCGGTTCAGGATAGGCACGATCCGCAGAATGGTTGGTGAAAAAAACTGCGCGTTCACAATAACACAGCGTGATTAGTCCGCATTCAGTAGAGGAAGTTGAATACTCTCAAGATCAGTAACTTAAAAATAAAGCTTACCAAATAATACATTGAGTCATTGATGCAAATGCAATAGCCTTAATGAACCTTTACTTTGAAGTTGGCCCGTGTGGTAGTGTAAAGGCTAACTTGACTTCAGTTTTCAACGTATCGGCAGTTTTAACGCTTGCTACTAACACCAACACAACACTGTCTCGAAATCATTTTCAGTCGCTAATTTAGGACACGAACAAAGCGCTGGCTTAATTACGCTGGCTTAATTTTTTTTTTAAACTTCTTTTTCTATTTGCGGACCTAGATTAATTTTTAAAGTGCTGTCCATGTTTTAAGAAAGGTGCCTTAAATTGCACTTCAAGTCTTTTTTATTTAGAAAAAATAAATTAAATAAAAATAAAACTTTGTCTTCATTTAATTTATGACAACACGTTTGCCTAATAATTGTAAGAAAACATTCAGTTCAAAATGTCTGGCAGGATACCTTGAAATGTATACACTGTACCACTTACAAAATTGCGTTAAATTGTGTTCTTAAATCCTAAACGTCCATATTAGATATTAGAAATTTTTTTTATTTTATTTTTATAATGGGCAAAACTGTTTTATAAAATAAATGAAGACAAAGTTCTATTCAGCTTTTCTTTTCTTTTTTCTTCAGATAAAAAGTGAGTAACAAAGACATTCTCCTGGTACTCGTGCGAGTACCACATGAAAAAGATTATGTGCACCCCTATCTATGCAGGTCCACTAGTTGAAACACGGCAATCTGATTAATATTGCGTTTGTGGAATGGAAGTTAAGCAGAAAAATGCACCCACTTTTAGTCATCTCAGAGGTCGGCCATTTTGCCACTTCTGTTGAGTGAAGATGACATTGAAGTTGCTCAGATAACCACCAATCACGGCACACCTGTTTTATGAAACTGAGCCATGATTGGTCGTTCTCTGAGCCCTGAGCAACTTCAATGTCATATTCAGCCGACAGAAGTGACAAAATGGCCGCCCTCTGAGCTATATAGGAATGGGTGGATTTCTCATATTCCACAAAAGCAATATTAATCGGAATGCCATGTTTAGACTAGTAGGCTTGCATAGAACATATTCTGGAAAAAAATATGTTTGGGTAGACTTCCACTTTAATATTTGGATTTAGATGTTTAATATATCTCAAAGTTGAAAAATATTGTTTAAAAAAAAGGCGACTCTCAAAAACTCACACCGGTGGTGTCAACATTGTTTGACGCTAAATCACGACCAATCACGGCTGACCTGTTCTCTGAATCTGAGCCGTGATTGGTCATTATGAGCAGCTGTGATGTCATTTTCAGTCGACAGACGACAAAACGGCTGCCCCCACAGATGGCTAAAAACGAGTGCATTTTGCTGCTTAACTTATATTCCACAAACGCTAAATTAATCAGAATGCCGTGTTTCAACTAGTGGGCCTGCTGGGAATATGTTCTTGAAAAGAATACGTTTGGGATGACTTCCGCTTTAAAACCTTGGACTTGGTGACACTTGGCAGCGAGATAGGGATTCATTTATTCATTCAGTTTCCACAACTTCACAACTTTACAAGTTAACTAAAGTTAGCCTACTTTGAATTTTATTTATGTATTTTTTTGTAAAGTGTACTAATGCTGCAATGCTTTGAACAGTAACACCAGAGCGGTTTCCTGGCTGGTCCGCTAATATTAGAGACCACTAAAATTGTTGTCCTGGGTTTCTATGGCAATGACAGTGGTAATTGTTTCCTTACTAGAAGCCAGTACAATAATACATATTTTTACTTAAAACAGTGTTAGGTGACTTGGTGTGTGTGTGCGTGTGTGTGGGTGTGTGTGCGGGTGTGTGCGTATGTGTATGTAATGGAGATCTGGCAGGAGTAAAAAGCCTGTGTGTAGGCGGATATTCTAACTTTGCTATTGTAGATAAAATACACATTGCTCGGGGATGGACGCTTTTTATTTTCTCCTCCTCACAGATGAATGAGCGGCTGCCACCCCAGCAAAGTGCAAGCTTTATATTTTTGACGTTTTTGTGTTTAATGCGTTGTAAATGTTTTATATAGCTTATCTTCATGCTTTTCCTTTTTGCGTGTGCCTATTCAACTCAGTTATTGATGCCCCTGCCTCTAGTACATTATGCTTCTCCTGCTGGTGGGTACCATTTTTGCATATTGACAGTAACAAGAAAATGCATGTATGGAAATGGACTTATTTGTGTCACACTGTGCTCACTAAGCTCTTCTTCAAATAATGTATGTAATGTAAGACTGTAAAAGACTGCCGGCTTGAGGGAGGTGAAAGAAAAACATTGTGCAGCTTCAGCTTTAAACGACTTTTATTTTATCTTGCGTTAGCGGGATGACAAATTGTGTCTCTTTCTAAAGCTTTTAAGCGATGTTTCAGGGGCCCCTGAAGGGGGGCCAGGGGAGGCACAAGGGGATGAAAGGTGATATTGATAAGAATGGAAGGTACCGAGAAATGTACTCCAGTGTAATGTGCCTTTACGATGGCCTTTTTCATTTAGGCTGACCGTCTTTTATGATTCAATTTCTCAGGTGGAGCGTGGTGAAATAGAACTGAGGGAGGGAAATGAAAAGAAGTAACACCAGTTAACACAGAAAACCCAAAGACTCTCCGAAATTCATTTTCCGTCAAAATAGTGTTCCCCTCCTTGCAAAGGTGATAATAAACTGCCACCTTGCACTGACAATATTCACTCCTCATTAACAATTTGCACATTTTGGGTTAAGCTCCACACTTATTAGCTTGATATCACATTGTATTTGTCTGGCATTGCTGCAATGAAGAACAGTAGGAATTCTGTCAAAGCATTAAATTGGACACAGGGAGCCCTTAGTTAAACCATTTAGCACCGTTTTTCCTGCTCCCTCACGTTAATAATAATTTTCTCTTTCCGACTGAACATTCTGAGACTTATTCAGCACTTTTTCAGTACATTCAAATGGGTCTCTCAACTGTATCTGAATGTACACTAAAGTTCATATTATTCTGTTGGCAATTACATTAAAAATAAGTAAGCAAGTTTTTTTAACTTTATAAATGACAAAATGAAGATCTTAATGGGTTCTTTTTCTGTAAAAAGCCTTAACGGCAGCATCCTTATCCAAAATACACGGACCAGTCACAACCTAATGTGCACTTAATACACAATACAGCATTACAGAGGCTGTTTCAAATACTGTATTCTGCTTTTACAGAGATAAGCTCCATTTTGATTGACACAGTCCATAGAGGTTATGTAGGTTGTTGTTTGCACTATTGTAGAACTGTACTGCATTGCCATGGCTCCTCCTAATATTTTGGCACTCCCCAACTGTACACCACTGCAAAATACAACTACATTGATAAACATACCGTTAGTAGTTGCCTAAGTCACATTTGGACATTACTGGGGAGGAACGGGGGCGGGGTAAAAGAAGAAGGTAAATTCAAGAAACAAGATGAGACCAACTGCTGCGATTCAACCTTTGTGAAGTACCATGGCCCACGATCTGGATGACTGAAAATCTGCACAGATATGAAGAAAAACCCAGTTTTATCAAGCACATCTGTTTTTTTTTAAAATTGATATTGTGACATTAAGTTAAAGGTGACTTGCGCAATTATGCTACAAAGCTAACAATATATTTAAATTAGTACCTATCAGGTATGATATTGTTATTTCCTTGGGCATTTTTTTGTGTTGATACTCCGTTACAGTACATTTATATTAATTGAACACTTAAAGAAAAAAAAAGAAATTCATGTGTATGTAAACTCTGTAAGAGTCTGTCTTCATTAAAAAAACATTTAAATAACATTTGCTTTTTACAGTCAGTGTGTTCCAAAATTATTACTTTCACTTATACATCCACGGTCTTGCCCAGCACACTCATAATACAAGCAAGAACAAACTTATTGTAAGTAAAAAGCAATGTTTAGAACTGTGAAAAATTTAGAAAAAATTGTGTCATTATGCTTTTGAGATTTGATTTGAGTGAATGAGCCATCGGTCGCAGTATGCAAAAATGACAATTGAGCACTCTGATTGGCTACTAGCTAGCAAATCAGTGCAACATTACACAAAAGTGAAGCAACGGAAAAAAATCTAGTGAATTTCTCCAATTTTCCTAAAAGTTGCGATAAAAGTTGAATTTTTTTTTGCTCAAAACCTCATTTGTTTACAATAAAGAAAACTTTTTCTACAAACTTTAAGAGGATTTTTACAAAAGATGTTTGAAGAAGCAACAGATATTTACAAATGTGTATATTATTTATTGAAAAATTATATTTAGCACAAATCTCTCAGCATCTGGAGTTGAATCAAATATGACAGCAACAGTCTTTTTGTCAATACTTTTTTTCCCCAACTGCGTGCCTTGATAAAATATATTATCACATCATTAGCCAGTACTATGAAATAATTACAGGTGGGCAATATAACAAAATTTCAAAACAATTTGTGAGAGTTTTTGGGAGCATGTGAAAATATGTAAATAGTACATTTCCAATCTTTTTTAGTGTGATCATAATAAAGTAAAATTGTGTACACAAGTAACATTTTGTACACAAGGGAGATAGTGATATTTCAGTTGATAATTTTGCACATATTTCAAATTTGTCTAATGATTAAACTTCAACTAACATATTTAAAGACAGGTCTAATGGTTGATTTACGTCATCATATTGCCCAGCTCTAGGCTTAACACGTTATTCACATACACACTTTATATAACTAAGTTTCTCACCTTAATTCGTTCTGTGCTCCCGACAGACCTCGCTTCCATCGCCTCCGTGATTCAAAACTTTTCACGTGTAATTGGATTGATACTGTCGTGAGGTGCTTGTCAATGGATGACTTTCTTGTATAATCTATTATTACACTGCATTTAGAAAAAAATAGTTTACCCCTACTTTCGGGCAGGCGGTCCGGATATTGGTTTGCATGGTCCTATGTCTTGTTTTTAGTTGGTAAATGCTTCAGGTTTTTTTTTTTTTGCTCCACGTCTCTCTGCCATCAACGTTCCCATCGTCTGAAACAGGATGTTACATAGGGACTTTCTTCTTCGTGAATTCAGCTCCCCCTCTATTTCCAGTAGGGTGCCCGCAGAGCAATTTCAGACAAAATAACCCTCAAACCTATGTGAAGTATTCATTTTTAAAACATAGTTGTTGTGGGAAAGTTGCAGCGTTGAAACAAAGTTGCGGAGAAGTGCGATTTTGCCGGATTTTCTTGATTTTGCGTTAATAGTTGCGATCGCAACTTGGCAAAATCCTGGAGGGACTGATTGTGAATATTGCACTGATTTGCTTGATTTCAAGAAAACCGCAAATCGAATCAAAATCGCAATATCTGTCACGAAAATCGCAATACAATTTTTTCCTGAAATCGTTCAGCTCTGCTAGAGACGGTATGATGAACAAAGACTTCTCAGTTAAACAGGGGGTTGCAATGACTGCAAGCTGCCATGTGTGTGTGCGTGTGCGTATGCATGTGAGTGCGCGGGCACACATGCGTGCACACATGTGTGGACACATGCATGTTGTGTCACCCTGGCCACTCCACTGAAAAATTTCTGGCTACGCCCTTGTGCACATTATAAATCTGTCTGTAACATACTTGCATTTCATTGCTATTGACTACAAACCTGTAATATCATCAAAACACAATTTCTTTCAACATCTAATGCATTTAAAATGCATTCAGGGTCATTTGTGAGTGGGCGTCCATTTCAGCTGAATTAGCAAATTGTGGAATACATCCTGGACTGATGGTCTCCAGTTAATTGCATGGCACGCAAAGACAAAAGAACATTCACACCTGTATTCAATGAACCTAAATGCTTGTTTTTGGAATGTGAGATGAAGCCGGAATACCTGTAGGAAACCCACTCAAGTACAGGGAGAACAACCCCCATACTGTATTTCTTTAGATTTGCAGTTACGGTTGTTATTTCTTTAAGGAGACTGCTACAAAGGGTTCAACTGAGTCAGAGGATGATGTATTCTTTTTAAAATTACATCTGTTTCTTTTTCATTTTTTATTTGGTTGCAAATCTGCCTGAAGAGAACTTGCCTTTTATTCTACTTCTTTTGTCTTCTTTGAGTTTCCGTTTCCTCCACACGTGTTTGCCAGCACTTTCTCTTCACACTCTTGATAAGAAAAGAAATGTTCTTTTTTTTTCAACAGGTCATCTGGTGCATTATCTCACAATGCTTCTTTTCAAGTCATGGTTTGCATTGATCGAGTTGATTTCTTTCATGGATCAGTCATCATTATTTAGAGCACATGGTCACAGATATTCTTTTGTTGGCTCAAAATTGATACAGTATTGGTCTGGGAGCCTAAAACCTCAAACAAACTTCTAATGTAATACCACATGGATGCAATATTGTTTTGATTACATTTGAGAAAAAAAAAAAAGTCAAATTCGCATGTAACACTTTAAATGAGCAAGGTACCAACACAAAGTTTCCTGCGATGACAATTACATTTTTTTGGGGCGTATCAAGTGGATATATCGGGCAAATGTGCCTTATTTTTGTCACATACCGCCTGCCATGACTATTGTTACAAATGAATAGAATATCACATGAGTGAGTGTTCCAAGACAAATGACCGTCTTTGGCTGGGAGAGGCCCCTCTCCACTGCATCGGGGTGTGCCTCTACCTTTGACAATAAGTACTTGGGTCCTACACTATCCTCTCAGACTACAGGTGTCCTATCTGGTCTTTGAGAATGAAGTTATGAAGCCTGCTTGGATGAAAGGTGTCTTCTTATACAATCTGAACAGTCCAGTTCTGCGACCTTGGCACAAACGCTGGCGGATCCTGATTTTTGTATCAGCCCAAGGCTCGCTGCACGTGTTTGCCTATTTGCAGACCGGTCTCTGCCAAACTGGGTGGGCTGGCGTTGGAGAAGGAGTGAAAATAGTCCACATTTGAGTGGGGCCAGCGCTGGGTAGACAGCTGATCTAATGCGACATATTTCATTTATTAACGTGAACAGCGGGCATCAGAAACTGGAAATGAATTAAATTCCATTAAGGTGTACGTCAGCCAGGAGGTGTGGCCCATAAGCTTAAATGGTGTGTTGAAATAGCATGAAAGATTTATACGGTACCTAATGTTATTTGGTTGTTTTTTTTTCACAATAGAGTCCTGAGTTTTGACTTTGACTTTTGAGGTCTGCACAAGAAATGTGTTAAAAATTACCAGAGCTGGGCATCATCCCTCCGTCCCCGAGTTTCCGTCTTGCATGTTTAACCTACCCACATGGTCCCGGCCCGTCCCTCGTCGGCGACAGCCAATCGGCGTCGAGAATGTAATTTTCACGTCGCACGCAGGCGCCGCACGAGCAGACACGCCGCCAAACGAAGAAAAATATCAAACAAAAGCAACTGACACGCACACGCACTGCGTGGTGATCGGTGAAATAAAAAGAATATGGGGCACACGTCACTGCGTCTGTGGGACCGCAAGGTACACAACACTGTTTTATGTTTTATTTTTTCCTTACTCGGCTGCGCGTCAGGAGTACAGCACCTGCGAGTGATGTGGTATCGATTTAGTCCGTTCTCAACGGCAGTTGGCTGACTCCGACCACGTGGGTCGATTAAATATGCAGGACGGAAACTCTGGGACGGGGGGACGATGCCCAGCTGTGAAAATTACATTACAGCAGAGCTTTTTTTCAATTTATCCTTGCTTCTTAGACCAGAAAATAAAGTTTATGACTATACACAATCTAAATTTAAGAAATTAAAAATTTGATTCTCTCTAAAAAAAAGAAAGAAAGGAAACCAATTCTTCATTCATTATATTGTCATATTTTTTATTGATTCATAAAACCCTTACTTCAGTTCACTGGGGTTAACCTGTGAAAAAAAAAATTCTCCACAAAGTTAGAAAGTTGTTCCTCAAATGAAGTAATTCCATCCATTATCTGTACCGCTTCTCCTCACAAGGGTCGCGGGGCGTGCTGGAGCCTATCCCAGCTGTCTTTGGGCAGTAGGCGGGGGACACCCTGAACTGGTTGCCAGCCAATCGCAGGGCACACAGAGACAAACATCCGCACTCACAATCACACCTAGGGGCAATTTAGAGTATCCAATCAACTTACCATGCATGTTTTTTGGAATGTGGGAGGAAACCGGAGTGCCCGGAGAAAACCCACGCAGGCACGGGGAGAACATGCAAACTCCACACAGGGAGGCCGGAGCCGGGATCGAACCCACAACCTCTGAACTGTGAGGCGGACGTGCTAACCAGTCGACCACCGTGCCGCCCAAATGAAGTAATTGATTCACTAAATTGCTCAGAAAAGAAAAAAAAAACACGTAGATGTGGGGGTCCACTGTACATTATTTAAAGCATTTTGTTGGGCAGCACAAGTAAGGGTGAGCACACAAACGATTGTGGGTGGCGGGCATTCCCCAAGAGCGCCCATTTCATGACGCGGATGTGCTTCCATGTTGAGACTCCAGTACGTGACAAGTGTGCCGCAGGTCAAGGGAACGGAAGGATCTGCTTTGATTGGCCATGATTGAAGTTGGTTGTAACCACTCTCTTAGTGGCGTGGCCCTCGCTCTCGCAGATCTGCCGGCCTGCGCTCATTTAACAACATCGAGTCTAACCTGCATGCCGTGCAAGATTCACGCTGGTCACAAAACTAGAGCTTAATGTTACAGTAACACTTCCTTACAAATAAGTCATGCTACCAATGCCTTCGCCAATGTTGGTCTGTTTACGGTGCATGTGAGTGAGGGTTGTGAATTTGATCAGAGATTCTTGGTGCGTTAGGGAGTAGTGAACAGAGGATACTATCAAATATTTCTAACAGTTTTAAAACTTCAAACTCCCCCTTTTGTTAAAATGTTGCTTAAAACATTGTGCGGTTGATAAAAAAAATTGATGATGCTGACAGCTTGACCCTGGAACGGAGTAATTCCGTTTCAGTCATTTATAGGTATTTACTTAGGATCGGTAGCTGAATTGCATTTAAGGCTACTTAATAAAATTAAATATTGTGGTCATCATTTTCCTTGATTTTGAGAGCGGAGCAACTGAAATCTTTTCCAACAAGGAAACAATGAAATTGAAATGGAGACCTGAAAACGCTTTGATAAAACATATTAAGGGATGTTTTCATTCTGTCGCAGTGATCTGCGTATGTGACGCAGATAGTGATAAGCTTAAAGGCCTCACATCTCCGCGTACTCGGCATGATTTTTCTGTCTCCCAATAAGCTTTTGTGGATTTATCCTCAGGCACGTAAAAGACTTTATAAGGGTGCTTACAGAGAGACTCCGGCAGAATTGGGCTTTTTGAATCTGTAAAAATGATTTTAAAGGCAGGGCTGAAGGCTATGATTTTTCTGATTTACTGCCTTCCCCCTCTTAGTTCAGATTGATGATTTGTGTGTGTGTGTTTCTCCCCCCCCCGCCATGACTTCCTGCTTTTATGGCATCATCTTGTGTCCAGAGATGCGGATTCCCTAATAAAGAGCCTTTTAACTTTGCTCACATTTCTATAAAAAGGGGAAAACACGAAAAGGATGAGAAACAGATTTGAAAAAGGGGAGCATGTGTGATACAAATGACAGTTTGCATCTTTTTGGTCGCAAGGTAACGATAGGTTTATAATTCATGTTATTTAGCTCCGCAAGCAATAAACACGTGCGAGGAGAAAACCCACTGAGCCGCAGTGTCCTCGCGTCACAAGTGTCGCGCGGTGTCGTCCAAACAAAGACGCTGCCCGGCATCCGAGAGGAGCGAGGGGGACAGGTTGGGCACAACGAGAGACATCCATTTTAATTAAATGCTACACCATCCCACTCGGAGGCCTTAATACAAGTGGGCTTACTGCAAAGATCTCATTTAGGACAAACAAGATGACTGCATCTTTCTCTCACTATCAGCCGCCGTCCTCGCTGGGATGCAGGCCTGTAAAATGACTGATGTTTGTAAAAAGCGACAGTTGTGCCTCCTAAGCACTTCTGCGGGGACGCTCGCGACTTTTTATGTGCGGGTTCATAAACTCCCAGACTAATGCACTCTGACACTCTTATTTTGATATCATTACGCCGTTGCACTCATCCCTTTTTTGAGGGGAAAAAATGCAAGTACTTTGAAAGTCGAAATTCATAAATACATTTATGTCAAACTGCACTTAATATTGATTTTGTTAGTGTACAGATTCAATAATAAGGTACAGAGTGCATGAATATTTAAATATAATCTTCATTTCTGCATCTCCTAATGGCCTTTTCTCCTCTACACTCAATTTAAACACAATTTGAAAAGTATAATGTATTGAAAATGACTGGAATTCTGCAATAAATCATTGCCAGGCCTTTTTTTAAGATAGTCCAGTATTAGTCTCCAAGGGGACGTGCACAATTAGATTTTGTTCAGCAATTATCCTTCCAACTATGTGTTGTCTGCCCTTTTTCAAAGCCCATGCACAAATGGAGAAAAGCCTAAATGGACTGCATGGTTAAGAGGCTGGCCAGACATGTCACAGGTCGAACGATTCCCCACAATGTAACTTTTTTTTTTTTTTTTTTTTGGCGTCCTCCATAAAGCCTGTTATTGTTAGTAGCTAATGGCTCAAAGTACAAGCAAGAGTGATGTGTAGCTCGAGCTGGCGCAAATGAATGAACATACGTGTAATAGGCATGCGGAGGCTCAGCGTGCGATCCATATGATGGCCATCAATAATTCATTCTTGACTTTGGCCTTTTGGGAGGCATTAAGGTAATATGAAGAGCAGCCGGGCCAAATGCTTTGCAAATCCTTTTTAAGCAGGATACATGGTATCATTTAGTCCACTGTACTTTACAGTGAATCAAACCAGTTTAGAGTCGTTTTATTGGGTGTGATTAACAATCAAGTGCGTGGCTAACACGCTCAGATATATTGTTTTGTTTTATTTGATTATTTTAACGTTACACTATGGAACAAAATATGCCTCCCTTGGGGTTGACCCTGTGGCACATTAACAGCTGCTCCTAGTTTGTTGTACTTCCTCTCGAGCATCTTTGCCACAGCCTCACTTCCAATTTGGGGATGAGACCGTTTGATTTGCCCCCACATTTAGATATCCATATGGCTGTGGTTTGTTTGGAAAATTGTTCTCATATGATGACTGAAAAAAACCCTGATTGTTTTAGGTTAGAGCAAGCCACAGTTTTATTTGCATCCCCTCTTATGTGTATAGAGTACCGGTATATAGACTGGAGTCTTCCAGCAGTTTGACTCCTCAGCCCTGTGATTAGTCCAGCCCATAATATGTAAAGGTGGCCCGGCGGTGGCGGCTAATAGCCTCCCTGTCCCTATAAGTTATGGATGTAGCCTTTTGTGCTGCAGGGTCGCACATAAAGGCCCCCCTTTTTGATTCCCACTCACCCATGGTCAGGCTAAATGGCTGATGGTGGAATTGAAGGCCCACGTTTATTCCACTACACAAGCACCAGCAGCTCATTGCTCGTAATATTGGCATTTTATTTAAAAAAAAAAAAAAGAAAACACCGTTCTTGTGAATTGTCTAAAAATTGCATCTTTATTTCCTTAATATTTACATTTTCTCTTAACATTTTAAATGTTTTCTTTTAAAGGAAAACATGCATTCAAAAACATTTTTCACAATTCAAAACATTTCTCAGGTGTCTAGTCTGTGACATCGAAAAGTGTCTTTGAGTATGAAGAAAAGCATTACGCAAAATTGATTTATTATTGCTAAAATACCACAAAACATGGCAAATGGGCTGTCATTTGTATAGCGGTTCTTTACCTTTAGTATTCAAAGTGCTTCGCACTGTTACCTCATTTACCGACTGATGACACAGCATCAGGAGCAACTGAGGGCTCAGTATCTTTCTCAAGGACACTTCGACACGGTCACAATGGCCCGGGATCGAACCCCCACCCTCTGCGTTGGGAGAAGGCCACTCGACCACTGAGCCAGGCGTATGCACCCTATTCTTGCTGAAAGTTGTCCGTTTTGAGGGGGCGGCCTTGTTAAGCAGCCTTTTATCACATACCATATACTGCTGGGTCAATTTTCGAGTACGGATTCCGTTACCATCATAACTAGAGGTGCAGCGAGTGTTGCTGCACTTTGAGCCCTGAATCCAAAAAAAGTAACTCTGAACGGCAAAGTATACGTGAGCCCCTACAAGACAGCATGGGTTTTATTTGCCCTTGTGGTAGCAGCACTTCATCACCTCGTCACTGATGAACACTTGTCAATGAATATGCTGATCCGCGTATGTGGCCCTTCCATTGGTGCATTGCCATTTAAATATGCCCTTTACGAACACTATAAGACATTGGGAAACAAAATTGTTGTTTCCACTTTCCATTCAAAAAAAGCTTATAAAGTAACATAGTTGATACGCGTGTTACAACAACCTGATGCTTGTTCACATTTTTAAATGCATGCCATCATTTTGCAGCCCAGCACTGTTTACTAAATGTTTCAGAGGTCGATTCTGAGCATTTCTGAGTAGCACTTAATTTTTTTGTTTCTGGAGTAGATGATTAAAAATGGATAATTCTTGTAATAGAGTCATTTCTGTCGCTTTTCATATTTTAATCCAGTTTCAAGGAAAACACGGTACATTAATCAAATATGACAGAACATACTTTTAATGTAATCATGCGGGGGTGATATGAATTGCAAATGTCTTACGGACTGAACCAGTACCCCAACACACACATAAATGTATTTCCATTAATGTTACAAAATAAAATAATCATGACCATTTCTTTTTTTTTTAAATCAACGACTTGCAAATGTATGGGGATGTTTTACATTTGAGACAAACGTTGGCTGATGCTTACCTCTCCATGCTCCATTTTCTGTCCTGAACAAGGATTATTCTCAGTTCTGATGAAACTGCGCCTTTGTTGATTTGATCGACAGCTTGGCGCGTTAGCGGCTTTTCAGATATCATGATGCACATTTGAGAAATGTGAAAAGAAAAAGAGTCAACATCCGCAAAAATGAAATGCAGGTGCCAGGGAGTCAGTTCACTAATGACATCCTGCAATAAATGTAATCCATTATGAACGAACAGACGCTATTAGATGCGCACACGGTTGCATTTATGGCCGAAAATATCTCATCAGCATCGGAAAGTTTTCCTTAAAGAGACTGGGAATGAGCATTCTGCAGACATTGGCTTGAAATAGAGAGGCACCTTTCAAAACAAGTCAATATCCAGCACAGAAGAAAGAGGTCCTAATTAGATTCATTTGCTCCTTGGATCAATGTTTTCCTAGGGATGTGAGTTATAAAGTCAGAGTGGAGCATAAATAATCAAAAACAAATAAAGATGTGTGTTTGGAGAAATATGGCTGATAGTGCTCATAAAATCTCCGCCCAGTGAGCAAAAGCAAAATGAATATTTAAAGATGGGAAGGAAGAAAATAGCTCAGGAAGAGGAAAAAAAGGAAAAAGGTGCAGTTTTCTAAAAAGGGGCTGACCTTGGCCGGCAGAGTGGAGGAGTGAATCCTTCAGAGGGTACCTTGGCCATACTTAGTGAAAAGTAGATAATTTGTTAATGTCACACACTTGTTGGAAATGGCAGATAAATGGATTCCAGCCATTATTTTCCCACCTAAGTGAAGTGAAGGAGGAAACGTTGCGGAGAGGACAAACCCAGTTAAGACTGATAAGTGTCTAAAAGCTAATGAAGGCTGCCCAGGCCAAGGTCAATGGCTGAGAGTGAGATGCTATGTGCTGCAGCATTGTCCCGCAGCTTAAACATAGAGGAAATATACATTGAGCTGTTAACACCTTGAAACATAGGAGAGAGTTGTATATGAAATATGGCCATGTAATGGCTTTTTAATGATGGCCTCCAAGCCCACTATTCTGGCCTGAGATTGGAAATCGGAGGTGAACCTTGATATCACTGCGCTAAGTGCTTGTAATGCACCGTAACTTCTGGCCGGCCCGTTGAGGGAGACAGTTCAGGCCAGCAGATAAATGCCCGTCTCGTGGACAGGGCCTCGGCTGGCAGGAGGACATGGCACTCGCCGTGACTTCCTGTGTGACCGGACACACGTTGATTTGTAGCTTTACGCACGGGCAAGCTGATATATCAGAACGAAATTTGGATGAATAATATGCCCCCAATGCTCAAACCATTTTCATATCATATCATGTCTGCATATCGCATGGGATTGACCGGACATCATTTCAGCCAGCATCAAAGGATAAACTCTCTAAAAAAGGCTTTTTCTCAAAGGAACGAGGTAAGAGGAGAATATACACTGGAAGTTTCAGCAAGGTCTACTAGAACATCTGAACTTTATTTGGCGTTAATTTTTATGATTGGTAAATTCTGAAGACAACCACATCCTCAGCAAGAGGGTGTGCAAACTTGTGCAACCACATGATCTTGTTTCTTGTTTTTTTTATTTATTTATTTATTTTTTTTACCTACCCTCTTTCAAATGGATTTCTTTTTTTTTCCAATTGAGTTTACAGGTTAAAGGTCACATTAGCGAAAAGGGGTTTTCCTGAGTGGCCCATGGGCCAGTTCTACAAAAAAGCTCACCAGAAACGGAACATTGTGATTCCTCTGGAATGTTGTGGAAGTGAACATTTCAAAATGTGAACACTGGCAGAGATTTATAGAAATAAAGTGTTGCATAATGATATTTATCTGTTTCCTAATTATTGTGTGAAATAATTAACATAGTTACTGTCTTCACATAAAGGAATATCATTAAATTTTCATAGTATATAAAATTAAATTTCCAAATTTTTCTTTCCAATAATACGTTCTATGCACCCCTACTAGTCTAAACATGGCATTCTGATTAATATCACGTTTGTAGAATATGATTTAAGCAGCAAAATGCACTCGTTTTTAATCCATCTCCAAGTGCGGCCATTTGTCCACTTGCTGTCGACTGGAAATTACATCACAGTGACTCAGGACTCAGCTAACGATCAATCAGGCCTCAGCTTGCAAATGTCACATGACCAAACTCAGAAAACAGATGATCCTTGATTGGTTTATCACTCGACACCAAGTGTATAAATAGCTGTCCCCTTAGATCAGGGGTGTCAAAGTCAAATGGATGGCGGGCCAAATAAAACATTTTGCGACAAGCCGAGGGCCGGACTGAGTTCATTGAAATTTTTCTTTTTAAATTTTTTTTAAATTTGCAATCTGCAACTACTGAGTTTGCTGGCATGAACAAACTACTAGCTAGCTGTGTCGAAGGAGGAAAAAGAAAAGAAACCACGTCTCTTGCTATCAACACTTAGCGCTCGAGGAGCGTTCAATACCTGCTCACAGTGTGGGACATCTCCGCACTACATCGAAACTCAATGAATTTATCAAATGCCAACAATTACTAATAATAAAACAACATGAGATTTCTAACATGAAGTATTTCTTAATAAAGCATGTTTTACTCTGAATAACTTTTCACCACAATCCTATTCTGAAAGCCACGAAAAGTAGACGACCAAAGGACGATCCTCGCAAAAGTAGCGGTAATGTTCGTTATAACAACAGCCACGGGGTGGCAAACATAGATGCAAAGAAATATATTACAGAAATAGTGTAATGAATCAGGTTACCTGTGTTGTGGTCGAATTTGTGTCTTGCCAAGTTGTGTTGTTTCCGAGGTTAATGAATGCATCGCGCGGCTGACTGGATGGGAGAGGAGCGGAGGAGGAGAGGCGTTGCACTTTTTTGAATGAACGGTGGTCGTACTGTATTGGTGTCGGCTGCGGCCCACACTAGCCGGTTGGACGAATGAAAATGTGATAAATAAACTACGTCTGTGTTCTTGGAAGACGCTACAATATATGTTAAAGCATGGCGTCATCGGCAGGCGCGAAGGACCCGATCACATCTGCTACCCACACCGGCTTGCTGCGGGCCGGATCTAATAATAAAGCAATATCATCCCAGGGTCCATAGAAAACCTTCTCCTTGACTTTGACATATGTGCCTTAGATAAAAACGGGTGGACTTTGCTGCTTAATTCTCATTCCACATACGCAATATTTATCTAAATGCTGATTATTATAAAGAACATTTTTGACTTGACTTGCCTTTCAAAGGTCATTTGAGCAAATGTGTTATTTCAGAAGTGTGTATCACTGGTAGCTAGCCCTACTCTCGTTTCTAAAATACATACCAGCTAGCTAGTTGTTATCAGATGATCAACTTCCACTGCCAATAGTGAGAGAGACTTTTCTCTAGATCTTGAGAGGTTTGGCACCCTGCTTTCTCCATCATCAACCCCTCAGGGAGCCTCGCCTGTGTGTCGGAAGTTTACTGGAATCTGCCATGACTCTGCTGCTCGCTGACAGGCCAGGCGGCTATGAACCGGTGGCCAACGCTAGCTACTTTTACACTAACATGGCACTTCGGGCATTCCAAAAAGCACCAAATTATGCAGAGAACCTTGAATAAGAGAGTTTTTCAAGTCAGTGATTATGTTCGACACAAAAAAGCGCGAGTAGATGAATTCCAAAATGTTATTTTGGTGAATTGGCGTGGTTTACTGTCTAACATTGAAGTCTAGCTAACAACATATACCGTTACCATGGTGAAATAGAATATAGCACATTCAGCACAACAACACCGCTCGAGTGAGTGCAGTGGCATTCAGGTTGGAAAATTGTCCAGTTTCGACATAATATAGTACCTAACTTCTTAATATTTCCTACTAAATCTTATAAGACGGTGGTGAGGAATGAGTGTGATTGGAATTCGAGACTGCAGGTCGTGTGGAGTGTTGCTACTGTCATTTGAGTACAAGCAGACCTTTGGCTGGACTTTCACTTTTAACTTCCATAATCCAATCACTGAGTGAATAATTACAAAATAATAACACAAAGTGCAACATCATCTTGGCTCCATCCACAAGCATGCCCCCTCCCGCCAGTTGTGTGCTTAATGTCCTCTAAAGACCCATATTACACCCCAATTAGATGGCACTCTTGTTTCCTTACATCAAGGGCTTGACTCGACTGCCTTGTCACCCTCCCTTGGCCTAATCAATTTCATTACTCCAGTTACAGCCCCAGCCCTGGAAAGCGGTGCCCTTAAACTTCAGCTCCTGCTTTAATCGATCAATAGTCCACGTCCCTGCCAAGGTTCCATTTAAAGTTCATTTATTTTAAGCCATCATATAAAACAAGACAGCGCATCGATGCGGCCCCACTTTGTTTTATTTGAACGAGGGTTCCCACCGTGACACTCAAATTCACTCTTGTTTTTGTCACGCTGCTGTTCTGGGAAGACCCATTACTGGAGGTCACATGCTCTGTGTTGATTTTGTACAGCTAAATAAAAGGAGTGTATTATAATACGCGCAGCAAAAATAGAAACACAACATTTTTGTTTTTGATTGCTTCCAGTTTCACTGAATTAAGGTAAAAGCTACAGGTTTGTAAACTAAGAACACCTATAGCCACCTTCAGGCTAGGCAAGGCAGCTTTATTTATATAGCAATTTTCATACACAAGGCAACTCAGTGTGCTTCACACAAACAAATACACAACACCTGAGAGCATTAACAAACGCAACAGCTAACGACATTCAGAAGCAAAGCAGAGGGAAAAAAAAACTTCGCTTACCACAACTACTAAAAGAATGTAGCCCACATTGACAACAATGTACTTATTGTGTAATTAAACACATGGGTTGGACTAAAAACACTTAAAACTACTGTTAAAATTATTTAAACATGTTTAAAAGATCTTAGTCAAAGGTATGGGGAAAAAGCAACATTTTTAGCCTGGATTTAAAAGCATTTACACTCGGGGCTGACTTCACTTCCGGTGGCATCTTATTTCATGTTTGCTTTGAACTCTTGGCTCCATCAGTTCACCCAAGTCTGCAGACCTCAGAGCCCAACTGGGTTTATATTCAATCAGCATTTCTTCAATGCAGGGGCACTCAAGTCCGGTCTTCCAGAGCCCCCATCCAGCCTGTTTTACATGTTTCCCTCCTTCAACACACCGGATTCAAATGATCAGCTCATCAGCAAGATTTGCAGAAGCCTGATAATGACCCTGATTAGGAAAAAAGGCAGGGTAGGGACTCTCAAGGATCAGACTTGGGCACCCCTGCTTTAATGTACTCAAGACCCAGACTATTCATTGATTTATAGACCAGTAGTATAATTTTTAAAAACTATTCTGCAGCTAATTGGGAGCCAGTGTAAAGCCTGTAGGACTGGAATTCTGATCTCCAGATCTGGGCATACAGCCTATGTGACGGACCGCTCCGGCTATCTGCCTATGATGGATCAACTCATTGGATCATACACAAATGCTTGGAGAACAAAATGATCTGAATCTTGTAGAGACTTGTTCGTTGTGGGAATGTGGACCTAGCAAAGCTTTCATCCCACATCGTAAAGACTAAAAAAGGATACAGCTACAATGGAGGATCAACATATGGAACCAGAACATACAGTTGTGCTCGTCAACCTAGTCCCTTGTGTCTTCCAATCGGCCCCTTCAGAACTCGTACCTTGTCCAGGTGCTCCTCGTTGTCTTGGCCGTTTGACTTGTATTTAGTTCCCTGGGTCGTTCGGTGTTTGTTGGTGAATTGTGTGCTGCTTCTGTTCCTGTTGCTATGAGACTTTCCCAGAGTCATGTGTTGTCTCCTTTTCCTCTTTGCCTAGTTTTGGTTTGTTATCAAACCACATTGAAACGTGCCGTTTCGGCTGTTACGTTTCACAGCGTGTTGTCGGTCGAAAAACTGGGGCCATTCCTCATCCAAACAAATGTGCACGTCCACTCATTCCCACTTCAGTCTCTGTAAATATCCCGACTGGTGTTAAACGCCTCGCTCGTCCTAACCGTGATCAGCAAAGAAGCAGTTTTTTTCTTTAAAGCAAAGAAGCAGTGTGCGCTCGTCCCAGCATAAATCTATGTAGCTCATGCTCACTTCCACATTTCCTTATTCTCATAAATCAGCCACGGAGAGGTTAATCCTTTTGATATGTTGAAGTGGTCTTGTACTCCAGTGCGACTTACCGGTATATATGTTTTTTTCTCCTGTATTATGCATTTTATGGCTGGTGCGACTTGTACTTCGGAGCGACGTATAGTCCGGAAAATACGGTACGTCTTTGCGTTACCATAGCGCTTATTGATTGTGCATCCTGGAAAAAACATGTCTGCCTGCCAAAGAAAGTAGAGCAGTGTTGCTGGTGCTGGGTCCAGAGCAAGAGGAGTCTCCTAAACAATTTGGAGAGACACATACGAATTGGATATTACCAAATGGTTAATGTTACCCTTTACTTTGTCACTTTGTGTGTTTTTTTTTTTTTCATGTTATGTAGGTAGTTTTATGTGTGTTTATGTGTCGGTAATCAGAATCTAACCAACCAATCATGGATGGAGAAACTCGGTGGAAGTCATCTCCCATTCAGCTGCTGAATAGATTTTAAAATTCTGCAACTGGTCTATAAATCACTGAACTGTTTGTGTCCTGAATATCTTAAAGACATGCTGATTGAATATAAATCCAGCAGCGCTCTGATAACTGCATACTTGGGTCAATTAGTGGAGCCCAGAGTTCAAATTAAACATGGTGAAGCTGCATTTAGCTGTTATGCTGCACACAAATGAATCTGCCAACAGAAGTGAAGTCAGCCCAGAGTGTAAATTCTTCTAAATTCAGGTTAAAAACTTTGCTCTTTCCCAATAGCTTTGTTGAAGGTCTTCTAAACATTTTTTGATCATTTTTTGCTTTGCTTTGTCTTTCGCTGTTTGTAAATACTTGCAGTGAGTTGCTTTGAGTATGAAATGTGTTATATAAAGCTGCCTTGCCTTAAATTTGTCAAGGGGTTCCATCACAAGTGTAATTTCACACCTGACAGGCAGGCAGGCAGGCAGGCAGGCAAGCACTCCAACAACCCAAATATGAATGTAACACATTTTAAAGTCACTTTTCCATCGTATCGTATGTCCCCTTAAAGGGAAGCGCCACAATAACAGACATACTTCTAAAAATTAGGCTGTAGTATTAACCAGACTGAATAGTTTCCCATATGCTATTTTAGTGTCAAGCTCCCGTGTACCTGAAAGCAAACACAGAGACAACAGAATCTCATAGTATTTATGAGTTTCGCTTATTAATCCCACATTTACGTTTCAGAGAAGCCTTTACACCTCCACATTTTCTTCTTCACAGTCCCCCTATGGATCTTGCAAGTGCAACATCTTATATTATCACTAGGTAATTATTTTCAATGATTAATGAAATACCGCATACCTAGGTCTGTCTCTTCCATTACAGTTTTTACTTGTGAAGTCTATTGGAGGACCAAGCTTTGGTGCACAATTATATACAGAATTAAGGTGATTCAATATTCATGAGGGTTCTATAGAAGATGATTGTGATTGTGCATTTACTCCAGAAAACTTCATTATCATTCACAGCTTGACAAATGCCTGGCATGGATTTGGTAATCTAACGAAGATAATTGACTGCATATTGTCAACGAGTTGCCCAATTTACATGAAAGTGCCCCCTCTCCCAAACAACCACTGAAGTTGTGCGTTTGCTTTATATTTTTCCAGCCCTCCATGCCACTTTTCATGCGACATGGGCGAGTCTTATTATTTAGTCGGTGTGTTTCATGTTGAAGACACTGACTGCGAGTTCACACTTGAGTAGTCACACAAGCTGCTCGCGTCTCAGGTTGCATGACAGGTGTCAAGACAACCAGCGAGTGACTTCTGGGGACTTTGTTCATTTGTGCTGCTGGTGAGTCAGCGCGTGACGGCTCGACCACAACCACAGGCAGGCTCCTCAGATGTCCGCTCACATGGGCGCGAACGCACAACCTGTCACGGGACATTTTGTCTCACTATTTTCTCATGTACATTCATCATCACTTCACTGGAAAAAAATGGACATAATTGAGCATTTCAAATGTTATACTGTTTCAATTAATAGCAATTGTATTACATTTTTAAAGACTTCACTTGAGTTAAAAAAAATACACAATTCATGTAGCATACTGTATGGTGACATTAGAAGGTCTTCAGATTGTTTTCAGACCTAATTGATCAAAACAAATATCTCACTTTCATGAATAAAGTTCCCAGGTGTCTGCTGCAGATGGCGTTAAAGTTCCCAACCTTTAGATTATTAACCTTAAAACCTTATCTCATGAAGACGAATAAGATGCATTCATACTGTACATCAGGGAAAAACATTTAAATATGGAACCTCTGCTTTCAGCTATTCTAAACATAGATAAATGGAGAATTTTCACATTAAAAACATTCATTCATTCATTCATTATCCATACCGCTTAACCTCACAAGGGTCGCGGGCATGCTGGAGCCTATCCCAGCTGTCTTCGGGCAGTAGGCGGGGGACACCCTGAACTGGTTGCCAGCCAATCGCAGGGCAATATTAAAAACCTGATTTAAAAAAATGAAATTTGTTCTTTAAGACCTGGCGCTGGCCGACAGGCGGGAAATCTATTTTCACATAGATTTATAAAACATATATAGTCAACAGTTTTTTTTATTTTTTATTTTTTTTTATAAAACACCTTTCATTCCTCGACAATAGACAAGCACATTTCATAATGGAGATTTTATGAGTTTTTAATACCCACTGTTAGTTTTAAGAGTGATGCTGCGTGAGTGGAACACCACTTTGATGGAAGAGACTTGATTTAGTTACATGTTCAAAGGCAATAAAAATCCTCTTTGGTACAATGAGCATGTCAGCATTGCCACATATGACAGAGGCTGCTTGCAGTGGCGCTTTGGCAGCAAGAGGCCCGTCTCTGCGAGTGATTTCTTCCAAAGCTGGCCCAAATGACAGCATCTTGTTTTAATCAGGGATTTTGGCTGTGATAACTGCAGCGAGCGCTGCGAGGACTTGGCAGACGCTTGCAACGCTAACCGTGGCACTCGTACAAAATACACAAATATTTCCACAGTAATTATGTGTCAAGTCAAACAAGCAATTGAGGGCTCGGGGTGAATGTGTTGGGAGGCAGCTGAGAGCAAAAAGAGCACGGTGAGTTACTTGGACGCACGCGCAGGACCCCAACAAGACAAATTAGACCATTAGGCTTTTAAAGGCCACAGGATATTTTTTTTGGGGGGGGGGGTCCTGGTAAGTGCAACAGACCGCACAGTGCCTGTGAATGCTGGTTTGAACAGCATCATGTAGCGTTGCCAAGTGTCGTTCCAATGGAGGAACCCTCGCGCAGCTCACAAGTTGGAGTTCAAAGACTCATTGGCTGGCTAAAGGGACTAAGCCATTGTGAGATCATTGACATGGGCTTTTTTTTGTGGTTTATAAAGGCTGATTTACGGAGCAATCTGGCGTCGCCACTTGAAAATGAATCACTGTCATGCAGTGTGGTTCAAACACTGCTGGAAAAAGGCAAGCTGTCAAAAGAATTCACACTTCTACCAAACCTATAAACAGAAAATGCTTAGACCATGATGTAATGCTCGTTTTATTCCCAGAAGGGAGTAACAGTATGTATTAAAAACATATACAGTATTATTAAAAACAGCATTATGAAAATTAAATTGTCCTCTCGTGGGGGCTTTAATTGAGTATAATAAATGCAAATAACTGATAAAATGATTGCTGCATATTTTTAAATGTGTTTTTATTATTATTATGATTCAAAACGCTGTAACCTCTTAGTCACTGTATCAAAAGCTTCCATCTAGAAACAAACAAATGAGCCAAGAGGAATTTGGGTGATGTCTGACACCGAATGGGTGACTGGTTTGTTTCTAGGTGTGCTGGATGGATGAAAATGTTGCAAAAGGAACTGGAAGCGGGAAGTTGGGGAATGTTGTACAGGTGACACATGAGCTGAAATGAAGGAACGCAAACTCAAGGCCTCAAAGGAGCGGAATTCCACAGTAAAATACAGCAGGAAAAACAAAACACAGGTTGCAAACAGGATAAAAACATACAGGTATGAAGTATTAAAGTACATATTGTATATTAGTTGCTAATACATTCAATGATTAAAATGGAAGACTACAGCCTCAGCACCAGCTGTCCACATCACAGACTGCGCTGCGTGCGCTCACGCTGACCCCCGACCAGCCAAAAAACCTTCAATATTCCTCAAAAGCAAACAACTGTGATTACATCATCTTCCCAGCGTCTTTCTGAAAGGTCATAGAGCCATGAGTATGCAACATATAAAATGATGCGCTTGCTAAGAATTTTAATAGACAGAAAGGAATCTGCATGCACTTTATCTTTGCGGCTGACCAGTTATCTCTGCACTGAAGCATTACAAGCAATCACTTTTTTGACAAAACAGGTTTGTTCAAATGTATCTATCTATCAATCTATCCATCCATTCTCTACACGTTTTTTTCCTTACTATGGTCTCAGGTGTGCTAGAGTGTTTTCCAGCTAACTTTGGGCGAGAAGCGTGTTATACCCTCAAACGGCCAATTTCAGGGCACGCGTAGACAAAACCTAACCGTTTTCTTCGTTATTATCATTGATGTCTAAAAACATCAAGACTTTGAATCTTAAGGTGACATAAAAACCATGAACTATTTCATTTTTGGAACGATAAACCTAGTTCAAAAAATCGTTATGAAAGTTATGAACCATGAACTAATCTAGTTCATTATGAGATTTGTGAGCTGAACTTTGAGCTAGTCATCAACAAGGTTTCAGGTGAATGTCAGTGAAAAATAACTATTTAACCAAAAAGTGAGCACTAATTAGTCGACCCCTACGTGTATTGGTGGTACAATCATCCACAATATAGGAGCATTATTTTACACATCCACTCTATCCCGCTCACAAAAGTATTGTGTGACCTTCAAGCTCCAAGTATCAGCGCACCTGATTTAAAGCTTGCTTATCCAAACAGGACACCAAGCACTTGTCAATTCAGCAAAAACAATATCCCTATGCGGCGCACACACACACACACGGACGCACCAACACCCCCCGCATCCCCCCTCACCCCCCACACACACGCACACACCAGTGTCTTTCAAAAGAGGCTTACACAGGATCAGGCACCTGAAAAGTGGCCTCTGAGAAATGTGTGCCTATAGGTCCAGTCACATTTGTATTTTCTTCTTCATTTGGTTGATGGCCCAGCGGCAGGAATCACATGCTAGTCATAGTCCTTATATTTAGCTTATTGATGGTTATTGATTTTTTTTAATTTAGAGAAGTGATGCACTGACAGACTCAAGCTATAGTGAAGAATGAAAGTGTATTTGTACAGATAAATTCAAGATGCAGTTTATGTGCTACTGACGGGGCACACTTACAATTAGGAAAACACATGCAATTGCCTGGGATCCCGAGATTTCCAGGGGCCCCAAGCATCTCATGAAAACGTATTACAATTTTTGCCCATTGCATGAACACTATAGACACACGTTTAAACCAAAGTAACATAGCTTGAGGTTGTTGGCACTGATCCTTAACGTGTGACCATACCTTAAACAAAAGTGCTTCTTTCTACTTTAGTTGCAATTTTGCAACATACTTGCTCCAGCACACTACACACTATTTCATTCATAAGACACTTACTTCAAAAACGAAATCTCAGGGCACCATTGGGAAAACACATCTATTCAAAATATAACACACATTGTTTAATTGAAGATACATAGGCACATACCTAAAAATGATTACAAAATTGAACACCAATCAGCCCGCAACAAAAAGGAATCAGTTAAGCCATTTTGAGAACTTTGTAAGCATGGAGGACCTTGAGGAGGAAGACAGAAAGAGGAGGACATGGTCAAAGAGGACATGCAAGTCCTCCATTATTTCTGATGACACAAGTGCAACTTTGGTCCATGTCATAAAATGTGGCCTTACTATGAGGGAGGCTGGCCAGAGAGTACATTCTAATCCAAGCCATCCATAATAAGGACATTCCGACTAGAAAACAGTTATGTCTTCAGCTCTCTACTCTACTTAGACTGTATCTAGAGTAATTATAGTACTGCACCAAATCACATTATCATATCACATTCACTGTATTGCAGGGTGACTAATGTTCCTTTTTCAGGCAAAAGTGGTCGTTTAGTGAAACATACCATGATAACATGTTGATGTTTCAGTATTGTATATCGGCGCTGTCCCCGTGAAAATCACTTATGTCCATTTTTTTCAATTTTCTTATTTTTATGTGAATGGTGTCTCCGCGTTACAGACATCGCATTAACGTGACTTTTTTTTTTTTTTTCCCAAAATTGGACATAAGTGTTTGTCATTTTGTCATCAGAATGACATTTTGATGAGGGATTGTTAGGTTTTGATAGCAGAGTTTCAATTTGATATACTGTACATGTGAATGGTTTATTTTCCTGTGGTGTGTCTTCTTTGCTTGTGTGTAGAGTTTTGACACGGTGAGCCAAATTTTGCAAAACGTGTTCAAGCAATGGGCAAAAACTGTAATACTTTTTAAATGCATTTAAAGTGGAAGTCAACGCAAACATTTTTTTTTTTCAAGAATATGTTCTATGCCAGTCCATTAGTTTAAACAGGGCATTCTGATAAATATTGCGTTTGTGGAATAAGTGTTAATCCACTAATTTTTAGCCATCCCCGGGGACGGCCATTTTGTCTTCTGGTGACTGAATATGACATCACAATTGCACACAACGACCAATCACGGCTCAAATAAAAAAAAAACAGGTCAGCCGTGATGGTCGTTGTGAGTAGTTGTGATGTCGTTTTCAGTCGACAGAAGACAAGATGGCCGCCCCGGGAGATGGCTAATAACAAGTGCATTTTGTTGCTTAACTTATATTGCACCAACGCAAAATTAATCAGAATGCCGTGTTTCAACTAGTGGGCCTGCTGGGAATATGTTCTTGAAAAAAATACGTTTGGGATGACTTCCGCTTTAAAACCTTGGACTTGGTGACACTTGGCAGCGAGATAGGGATTCATTTATTCATTCAGTTTCCACAACTTCACAACTTTACAAGTTAACTAAAGTTAGCCTACTTTGAATTTTATTTATTTATTTTTTTGTAAAGTGTACTAATGCTGCAATGCTTTGAACAGTAACACCAGAGCGGTTTCCTGGCTGGTCCGCTAATATTAGAGACCACTAAAATTGTTGTCCTGGGTTTCTATGGCAATGACAGTGGTAATTGTTTCCTTACTAGAAGCCAGTACAATAATACATATTTTTACTTAAAACGGTGTTAGGTGACTTGGTGTGTGTGTGCGTGTGTGTGCGTGTGTGTGCGGGTGTGTGCGTATGTGTATGTAATGGAGATCTGGCAGGAGTAAAAAGCCTGTGTGTAGGCGGATATTCTAACTTTGCTATTGTAGATAAAATACACATTGCTTTCAACTAGTGGGCCTGCTGGGAACATATTCTTGAAAAAAATATGTTTGGGTTGACTTTCGCTTTAAGTATTGTAAGTAAAGTCTTAAGTAAGTAGTATTAAGTATTTAAGCAATTATTATTGTTTTAGTCGCAATTAATAATTGGAAAAAAAATCCTCAAACAACATCAACATCAAAGTGTTTAATATACTGTATCATTTCCTACTGCACAATATGGACTTGATTCAGGAAGAGGGTAGCCAAACAACGTTACAGATTTATCCCAGTGGAGCAGAGAAGAGGAAAATTTGAGAGGAAAGCAAAACAGCAAGAGCCAGACAGTAGCACTGCTGTCAGTGTCACCCAAGGCGGGCTAGAGATAAAGCAGGTGTGACGCAAGTGATGCTTTTCATCACAATGATATGAGCATTAAAGCAGTTGAAATGCTAAGTAATATTACATGTTGAGTAATCTTCTTATCACTTACAGGAGAAGTGTTGAGATGATTCACGTGTAAGATAATAATCTTCAAGAAGAATTCTAAGGACTTTTTCTAGCATAGGAAAAAGGATAATTTTCTCACATTTTTTAGTTGATGGCTTTACCCATATGCAGTACACTGATGTAGAGGGCTCCATGACTAGGCTTGGCTCGGGCCCCCAAATCACTAAAAATACACCCCTGCTTCATACAAAACTGCAGGTATTCCTAAATGCTACTTGAAGCGCTGCTGTAGTCAATTTGATTATTTGCACTTCATTGTATTCTTTGAAAAGTTGTACAACCGCATATTTTGATTGGGACCTTTCCCTCCCAATGTCTATTTCAGTTTCATTTATTTAGCTTTATTTAATTTTACTGTGTGTTTCATACAAAATATATATATTTTTGAACAAATGGAAAAAAGATTACAGAACATTATGATTCGTTTCATGCAATGTAAGGAAAAATAATATATTGGGATGTACAGTATACGTGACCAAAAACAAGTTATTTTTCTGAACAATACATTGATCCCCGCTACTTGAGGGGAATAGGAATCTGGCCAAATGTTTTGATTTTTCAATGCTCATTCATTTTCAAAATACACTATTAATTTAAAAAAAATATGTCCATGTCACATCAACGTACATTTTTTATATAATCGTAGGTCTAGTATTTGCTAATCGGCGCGTCTCCTCTACAGGAGGCTGCCATGATTCGCTGCCATCTTTCTGCTATCGCCATCCGAAGCAGACAAACGTACGTGGTTCCTCAGCAACATGACAACAGAATGTGTAACAAATGCAATACACTTACTTCATCACTTGAGGGAATACTCAAAGTTGTTTGTGATCACATTTTGCTTGTACCGCTGCAGAAGAAATTGGTGGCTGACTTGCGAAGTGTGGTCTCTCTGAGGCACCGTAGTGTATGTGCTTCAAAATGCACGCGCTTTCACCTTAGGTCGTTGCATTCTGTTAGTTCACCACTAGATGCCACTAAATGCTACACAATGCCCCTTTAATTTGTATACCACGATTTAACCGGTCTGAATAGATTTTCCTCCTTGTGGCCCCTGAGCTAAAATGTATTTGACACCCCTTGTCCAAGCAGTATTGGGCAAGTTACTTTGTCATACGTTACATTCTACTAGTTACTGTCATTTGAAAGTAATTAGTCATCGTACATTATCACAATCCCAGAGTTATACTTCATTACACTACTACTGCTTTTACAAAAACAACTATACTACGACATTAAACTTTAACCCACTGATGGGATTTAACAAGGAAACTCCCAACACAACAGTTGAAAATGTTATTTTTACATTTTCACAAAACCAAACATTAACTACTTTTATAGATATCTAAAACACAAAAAGTCATTTGCTAAAAAAAAGTTGTAATGTTTATTTATTTTTTTACATTTTAACAAAACCAAACATTAACTACTTTCATAGATATGTAAAAACACAAAAAGTAAATTGCAAAAAAAAAAAAATTGCAATAGATTCAGTCCTCTCCCAAACGTTGTACCGTTTCTATCTCAATCAAATAACACATAATATGAATAAAATGTGTTATAAATTCCATGTTAAAGTATTCTACACCAGCTGTATGATATCGCAACCAATCAGTGGTTTAGCTATGATAATTGTCATCTATTTTGTCCAGTGATGCATCAACAGTCGCTCAAAAGCCAGCTAATAACAGCACAAGAAGAGGAGAGGCGGCACGGTTAAAATGCAGGTTAAAGTTTAGAATGCAATTTAATGCATTACAGCAAAAGGCAATATACACAGTTGCTGTGATTGCTTTACCTTTGTAACATGTGACTAACATGACACTGTATATACCATCAGCCTTCTTGGGACTTTTTCGAAGTCCCTTAAAAAAACAACACCTCAAGTCTCAGTTTTCATTTCAGTTTTATTGTTGTTCCTTTTATACAAATATGGGAATTGAAAAATAACGTGCTCTCGGATTCCATTTCTTATTTAAATGCTCACATTGTCTGTTCCAAAATAACTTGATTTCCCTCCTCACTCTGCTACACAAAGCCCAACTTCCCAGGTGTCTGCTGCAGATGGCGTTAAAACGTTCCCGCTTTTTGAAGATGTTGTCTCGGGTTGTGGTGTAAATTCATTATTAAGGATATCCTTGGCTGACTTTTATTATTGTCGTGTTTTTGGATGAAAACTTCCTGATTACTAGTGGAGTGAAGGATGAAGACGCGGGCCCCTGGATATTTCGTCTGTGCAACTGTGCAAAATCAAAAAAGTTTTAATGAAAAGTGTGACAAGAATCAGAACAATACAAAAGTCCTGCAGGTTTTCATCATCGTCTTTCAGTGATGCACTTTTAACCGGAGAAGGGGAATAGTTGGAGAAATAATCTGTGATTAATTGTGGCTCGATAAAACACAAGACATTTCTTTGATTTTCTTTTTAAGATAAAACAAATTAAATGAAGCTGTTGTGTTGGTTGTCCCACCATGCTCATTGCACATAAAGTGCCACAAAAATGTCCACATCTTTTCTTTCTTCTTCTTTTTATTATTTTTTTTTCCAAATCAATGGAATAGGCGACATTCAAATCCCACAGGGGCCACTGGAAGACGTTCCCACGTGAGTCCTGTGGGCGTCTAATGGGGCAGAAATGGATCTTTGGAGGATGATGTGGCCAATAGTCAATTATTACAATACATGCACTCTTTTGAGAAGAATTTAAATATCTACACATTTTACATGCAGACTATAATGATCCTCCTTTTTGTATTCTTACTTTAACCTCCACCACAAACATTGTCCTTTTGTTTTTTTAGCATTGAAGTCTTTCACTTGACAAGCACTGACAAGAAACTGTTTTAGGGATTTGGTGGCCCATGCACTCTCTCGTGAAGTTAGCCAGTGGGGGGCGCTTTAGCAGTGTTGGATCTTAAACCTGTGTGCCAAAGTGTCAAAACTTCCACAACATGCGTTTCTTTCATTTTGCATGTTCAATACTTCCATACAGATAATAAAAATGACCACAGCTATACTTATAATGCGGTTGAAACATTTTATGCAGTCAATTTTCACCATTATTTTGGTAATACAAACAGAGCAATTGAACTGTACTGTATTGTATACTTATTGTTTGTATAGTTTGTAGTGGTGCAAAACTGCACTGCATCATACTGCGAGATGTTTTTTTTATATTCTGCCATGTCACTAATGAACCCAAATACTGGAAACAGCTCTCAGAATAATGCAGTGCTGTAATAATACACCACAAAACTATTAAGTGAATAGTTTCTGACAAAGCTGAGCTTTATGGTCTTTGTAAAAGCAGAAGAGAACTTTGAATGTGTAGGCGTGCCTAATTGTGGCTGGTGGTTGTAATACATAACGGTAATAACAATAATAAGGATAGGAAGAAGAAGAAGAAGAAGAAGAAGAAAAGGCCATTGCAATGTGTGTTGATACACTGTCAGAGCATCTTGTTGTGGGTCAGTGTCTTTTCTCCGATTTCAGTTCATTCGCACCAAGACAGTGTGACGCCTCCATCCACTGCCAGTCAATATCTGCAATGCAAAGTGAGCAGGCTCACAAAAAAAGGAGACTCCAGCGACATGGAGTAGTTGAATTGTATTTCAGAGGAACATGCTGCAAACAAGAGGGAGGACAGAAAACAGAAAACTCTTCTTGTCGCATATTAAACTCGCTTCATAGAAAATGAAACCTTTGAGAGGTTGCCGTAAAAGAGCAGAGTGCATCTGTCTTTTTGTTCCAGTCTAACAAGGCAGCGGTATCCAAACAACACTGTGATAATGCATTTAAAAGTGAACCCTATTTTCTTTTTATTGTTATCTTGTATTTTCTCATTCCCGGCTTTGCATCTTTGCCTACCAGATGTGTCTCCACGTTGAAGAATTATTTCTCCTCCCCTGAGTCAAATAAATGCAATCAATATTGCTCTCAGGCCTTGAAATATTACATTAATGTTCCATGTGGTGACATTTTAGCTGGAATTTTCAAATACATCACGCAGGCCCAAATTAATATTTATCAGCAAGCGGCTTTTATGCTGTGCAAAACGGTATTAGCGTGAACTCCAATAATCTTGTCCTCTTAGCGGGGGAATGGTGTCGGTAGATGCTGGAACATTTGGGTGGTTGGAAGCGCACCAGATGTCTTAATGTGGTCACACTTGAATTAGATTCACACGCACAAAAAAAAAGGAAAAAAGAGGGGGGATTTTTTTATTTATCCTTCACTAAACACTGCATCTATTCTTGGGCTCTGTAAATCGTTTTAACATTTCACGCCCTTTACATTTACAGCCTATCCATCCCTCAAGGTGGTCAGGCTCTCATTTGACTTGTATGGGGGGGCTGGGTGGTCAGCATTGATATTATTATTTATTCAGCTATGTTAAACAATTTGCCCTTCCTATCCTTGCTGATCAGAGCAGAAATGGCTAAGAAATTCAGAAAGGATCAATACTTCAATATGTACTTGAACTCGCTACATAAAGACACAGAGTGTTGAAAATGGGCAAGATACGTTTATGCACACGCATGCTTAAGTTAATGTTCTATCGCCCTTTCATTTTCCTTTTCCCCCCCAACACAAGCAAATCTTTCCAAGGCTCATCCTGCCAATCCAGTGAATTGTTATGCATCTGTGACCATAGGGAATAGCATTCTATCGTTTATAGATCTGTTTTAAATTATTCCTGTCATTGAGCCTCAAATTTATGCTGCCATTGATCCAGCAAGGAAAATATGAAACGAATTGGGGTTGCTATTTGAGGACCTGCAGGTCAAGGAGATTTTAACATTGCTATTATTGAGCGTGGCATCTGTCGTTTTTCACCCAGGCCGCTGCCCTCCTCACTTTCGATGCTCTTCACTGCCAGACAGGGAGCATAAACGCTCCCAATCTGATGACTACAAGGTGAAACGCAAAAATGCATGCAAATAGAGCACAACGTAAAAAAGCTTGAATTGAAACTGAAGCTTTTCTATCTATTTTCAAACTTTTATTAGCAATGATTATGCATACATGCATGTTAACTGTATTGCGCAAGACTAAACCGTTAAATACCATGAAAAGTATGGAGCTCTCATCAAATGATCAGCGATTCATTTGACTAAAACTGAACTCAACACTGGCAGCTATCTTATTTTTTTTTTACATTTTTTCTACTCATGTCACATGATTGCCGGTCACTCGTTGCTCGGCAAAATTCACAGGCCATCCATCCATTTTCTTCTGCTTATCCAGAGTTGAATCTCAGCGTAGCATCTTAAACAGACTTTTTTCTTCACAGCCACTTCGTCCAGCTCTTCCGAGGGATTACAAGGACAGTCTCTCCAGTCTGTGCTGGATCATCTGTCGCCTTCTCCCTGTGCTACATGCCCGTAACTCCTCACTAGGAGAAGCATCCTAACAAGTTCCCTGAGCTACCTCACCTGGCTTCTCTCAATGTGGCAGAGCAGGGGCTCTACTTTAGCCGACCCACGACCCACAGCTTGTGACCATAGGTAGAAACGCAGATTGGTAAATTGAGAGCTTCCAAAGTCCGAATAGACATTACTAGGGAGGAAGAGGAGTGTGATCACCGCGTATTTGGAACAGACCCTACTAAGTATTCTCCACCCCAACGCAGAACATCTCTAGTCGAGTTTAAAAAGAATTAATTTGCCTCTATCGTAACTACCCCATAAACCAGTTTAAAAAAAATGTCTTATGTCATTAACAGCCACGACAGGCTGCCTGAATGACAAACTGGGGGCTGATGGTGCTCTGTCTCCTGGATAGACAGCTGACAGACACGCATGACGGTAGTACAAAGAGCATTATGTTCCAGACGCATTGGCAATAGGTTAAAATTCGCAGCATACAGAGGGACCATACCAAATACAGTTCTTTTCAGAATTCAATATTTAAAATACACATCCCATACAGTTTCAACACGTTTAAATGTATTTAAATACATTTTTAAATGCGTTTTAAACATATTAAACACACCAACATTTTCGCAGGCATCATGGCCGTGTTTTGACGTCCTACTCCTGTCTGCCTGCGTGGTGGCTGACCGGAACGTGCATGGCTGAGTGCATATTGCATCTAGCCCGTGCATGCAGGTTACGGCCGGCTAGATTCCTTCATCAAGTCGGGGAGTCCATTGGGCCCATTTCTGAGATTTTGTGCGAATTTCCAAGATGCAACATTTCATATGGTTAGTACAAAAACGCAACTTCCACAATGAAATCGTGGACATTGTTGGATTCAAAGGAAGAGTTGTAATTAAATCATTATATCAAATTATTGTTGTTATTATTATTTTACTCTTCACGATGCAAGTGAGGGTCCGAGACTCTTTGGATTCTGTTTTTCTCTTAGCAAGTTTTCATTCCTTTCCTATCCCAGCCAGATGACCAGGAAATAACTGGAGGAAAGGTTGTGTGAATTCTAACAATGCTTAGGAAAGTTGCCTTAATGCAACCTGTAGCCCACTTTTAGCCTAGGTTACTCTTGACCAACCTATATCAAAGGATGTTATCCATACACCTTTACAGCTGGAATATTTAAAGCAGCTGGCCACCAATGCAGTTTACCAACTCTATGCGAAGACGCTTGATAGTACAGAAGCAAAAGAAAAAAAAACAATAGAAGAAGTAAGAATCACAAGTAAGCTGTTGTTATGCTACAAAACAATAACTCATGTTATAATTAGACAAGATCATAATAGTTATTGTGATATGTTGCCGGTATAATTTACACCATAAGAAAATAAAATGTCAGCTTCACATTTAGAAAAGTCTACTGGAGGTAGTGAATTTTCACATCAATTTTAGCCTCTTAAGTGATTCTTACTGTTGAAGTTAACCCGATGGATATACAGTGTACTGTATCTTAGGAGGCATTATCAAAAGTGCACCTTTTCTAGTCCATCTTCAGAAAATACGGTAGGAGTTTCACACTAGATTTATGTTGCCATAACGCAATAACTTACCGATAAGTAAGGAAAAGTGGAGTCTAATTCATTTTCAGCCTTTTCTGTGATCTAAAGGTAGCACCTCTTCATCTCTCCCTGACCCAATGAATATTGTCCACAAAGCTTAAGGAAAGGTGCTGTAAAGGTTCAGAGATTTGACTTTCCGAAAAGGCCCACCTACCCTGACAGCGCGTCCCTTCCTAGAAAAGAGTTTGGATGTTGCTCCATCCTGTGGCAGTGAGCATCTATTATGTGTCTGACTGGCAGAGCGTGGCAGTGCATTGCACTCTTTGCCTGGGAGCTCAGAGTGGAAACGAGCCAGGTGTTGTGGTAACAGACTTCCCCTGTGGCCCACTGATGAAGAACATCTGGAGTGCTTCTGTTCCGCCACTTCTTTCCTGTCCCCAATATGACCAGGCGATGTAGCTAACAGTGCGATGCATGTCGACACATGGCTCCGAGGTCCCCCGATAGAGGCGGAGACGCTCCGATACTCCTTCAGTGACAGGTCCGCCCCGTCCGCACGTACATTGCACTCTTCGCAGAGTGTGTATGTGTGACTGGTGCTGGGCGCAAAGAGTGTCGAGTCCAGTCAAGAGGATTTAGATACTTTCGGGCTTCCGTGCTGTAAGAAAGCCTTGCATGGCGCAAACTTGACAGACTGAATGTATTTGCACTTGACATAATATCTATAAATGATTTCGCCGATTTCTGATCCATTTATATACAGTATACAGGTATGTGTATTGTAATCTTTTTCCATCTATTTTTTCGTCTCACTTAAATGTTATTACAATATTATGCAATGTTCACAAGATTATAGGCCCAATCCAAAATCCAACACGAGAGCTACAGTGCAGTGAAATTTGACACTTGTCAGAGATATTTTAATTGGACAATATATTTACTTTTGTGCTTGTACATACTGAGAACTGTTTCTGATATTGTGACTTTCTCATGTAGTTAGAGGAGGTAAGAAAACATTAGAAATGCCTCTCGATATGCTGTTAGTGCAGGTCTACAAAAATGTGAAATGAGTAATCTCTGGGAGAGTCAATCAAAAGTGAAAGGCAAAATATTTTACACATCTCTTGGATTGGATCTAATTAGACTAAGAAAGTTGTCACAACTACTGTACTGTATATGTGTGTACCATAGCTACTGTACTTAATACTATAGTTAGGGGTGGGCAATTCATTTTGCAAAGGGGCCACATGAGTAACTGGAATGCATGCCAAAGGGTCAAGCCAACATGGAAACTTCAACCTTGTCTATATTATTTTGAATGTATTTAGAAAAAGCATATTATCGTGTGCAGATATGGTATGTATTGTTCCAATTCAGAAAGACATATTTGAACAAAATTATAAGCAGTTATTAAAATGATGTCTATACTAAATTATAACATGTGCACCAACCTCCAGCTCACAATATTTGCTAGTCTCTTTTTTGGGGAGGAATAATAGCTACAGGGGCTGGAACTGTCGCTAAGTATAGGTAAAACGTTGCTAAATTGGTAACACATCAGACACACTAGTCAGCTCTGCTCATTACACTTCGCTTGTACTGGCGTTCACAAGTCCACAACTTCTGAAATAAAAGCACAGCATAGTTTATGGTTTTTTTTTAAATGTTTTAATGTTTCTTCATGGTCACTGTGAGGCGCCGGTCGGAGACTGCGGGTTGGCCCGGGCTGTACTTTGCCCAAGTCTGCTTTATACTGTACTCTGTGTAAATGTAACTGCCGATAGCATCTCAGTGTGTTTTGATGTTTTTAAAATTATAAACATGTAAAAAGAACAACTGAACTAGAAGGCTTATTGTGTTTTTGTCCTTCGAAGGCCATGGAGGAGTTAAATCTGCTGGAAGCCTGCCCGGGGGGGCCAAATGAAGGGTAAGCACAGTGATCCAAAACCCCCTCTGCAGAAATAAAACAATATATAGAAATGTGCAACACTGGAATTTAATTTTCCTACCACCATCCATTTATATAATACATGAAATGAACCTCAAATTAATTTGCACCGAGGCTCTAAAGTAACAATGTAATCTCAGCGTTATAGCGCAGTTGCAAATGGATTTCTGTCTCTAGTAATTTTATAAGAAGCACTCCAGAGGTCACCTTAAAAGATGTCGCTATTTTTTAAAAGCGCAAACTACCCCATGGCCTGTCAGCAAAAGGGAATCTCAGCAAGGCAATCTGTTTTGTGCCATCGATTTGTCTGCTGTTGCACCTTGTCACATGGTTTGCCTGTTAGCTTTGCTCCTATTGGCAGAGGTGACTAATATTATACCCGCACGTCTGTAATAGAGTGAGGTGTCTCTGCTTACTTGTGAGCAATCTGCTCCTTCCTGACCACTGCGCTATAACTGTGGAACGTGTGAAATGTTTAAAGGCCCATGTTGATATTACATGGAACAACAACAACATCACAAACACATTGGAAAGAAATTCCCTATTATCACGGTGTTGGGTGGCTTGGGGGTTGTTGGGGGTTACGATGGAGTTCCTATCATGTGAGGATCGGAATTTGGACCCATACGCAGATATTACACGGATGTTGAAGAGTAAAAAGTCTTTATCCAGAAAAATACAAAGTAACAACAGAGATCAGGACTGGAAGAGAATTTGCATCCTCACTCAAAGAAGGTTTGACGTACTGTGTCAATGTGTAACTCAAGCTTTTAAACTGTTAGACTTCAGTACCCCCCGCCTCAAGGGGCACCACCTGGTGCCCAGAATCTAAAACAACAGAAACAAGGTTAAAAAAAACACAAAAAAACCCCAACAACAATTAAAGTTAAGTGTAAAACAACAAGAATTCAAGTAACTAAACAGACACAAAAGAATCATGACGAAAACATGAAACTAAATTCTAAAGCAAATCAAAATCAAGAACATATCGGAGAAGGCCAGACAAGAAGTTCCTGGCGGAACCAGTCCGTTGGGCGTCCAGGATGCCAGACAAGAGGGTCTTGGCAGGACCAATCTGGTGGGTGACCCGGAGGCCAGATGAGAGGGTCATGGCGGGGACAATCTAGTGGCCCTCCCTAAGGACAGACAAGAGGTTTTTGGCGGGTCCAGTCCGGTGAGCGTCCAGGAGGCCTGACGAGAGGGTCATGGCAGGACCAGTCTGGTGGGCGACCCGGAGGCCAGACGAGAGGGTCTTGGCGGGGCCAGTGCGGTGGGTGACCAGGGGTCACACAGGGGATGAAGGCAGCCTCAGACCTTGCGCCGGTGTAGGAGAATCCAAGAGCAGCCGCAGAGGTTGCACCGCCAGTGCCGAGTCAGAGGGCAGCCGAAGGCCTTGCGCCACCGGAGCAGAATCAGAGGACAGCACAGTTTATTATGACTTTGTGCCGCTGAAGCAGGATCGGAATGAGGCTGCAAATCTTGCACCTCTGGGGAAGAATCAGAGTCTGGTGGTGCTGAGGAGCTAGGATGGGGGGATGCATTTGCTGAGGTGCCGGGAAAGGGGCTTGGCACTGCAGAAGAACCCGCATGGGACCCTGTAGTTACCGAGGTGCTGGGAAGAGGGCTTGGCACTGCTGAGGCACCGGGTGCAGAGGAGCCGGCATGAGAGCCTGTAGTTACCAGGGTGCCGGGACTGGGGGCCTGGCACTGGAGAGGAGCCGGCATGGGAGCCTGTAGTTGCCGAGGTGCCAGGAAGGGGGCCTGTCACTGCCGAGGCATCTGGAAGGGGTCCCGCATTTGCTGAGGAGCCTGGCACTGCAGAGGAGCTGGCATGGGAGTCTGTAGTTGTCGAGGTGCCGGGAAGAGGGCCTGGCACTGCTGAGGCACCGGGTGCAGAGCGGCCGGCATGGGAGCCTTTAGTTGCCAGGGTGCCGGGAAGGGGGCCTGGCACTGCTGAGGCATCGGATGCAGAGGGGCCGGCATGGGAGCCTGTAGTTGCCAGGGTGCCGGGAAGGGGGCCTGGCTCTGCCGAGGCATCGGGACGGGGGCCTGCACTTGCTGACGCACCGGGAAGGGGGCCTGGCACTGCAGAGGAGCTGGCATGGGAGCCTGTAGTTGTCGAGGTACCGGGAAGGGGGCCTGGCACTGCAGAGGAGCCGGCATGGGAGCCTGTAGTTGTCGAGGTGCCGGGAAGAGGGCTGCTAAGGCACCGGGTGCAGAGGGGCCGGCATGGGAGCCTTTAGTTGTCAGGGTACCGGGAAGGGGGCCTGGCACTGCTGAGGCAACGGGTGCAGAGGGGCCGGCATGGGAGCCTGTAGTTGCCAGGGTGCCGGGAAGGGTGCCTGGCACTGCCGAGGCATCGGGACTACGGCTGACATGGGAGCCTGTAGTTGCCAGGGTGCCTGGAAGGGGGCCTGGCACTGCCGAGGCATCGGGACTTCAGCCGATATTTGCTGAGGCGCCGGGAAGGAGCCCTGCCTCATCAGCCTGCCACCATAGAGGTTGGGACGCACACGAGTCACGAGGGATTGGGAGTACAGATAATGAGGAATGTAAACTAGAAGAAACGGGATGAACGGGACTAGGTGAATAAGTACGTAGTGAACGAGGTGTCGAAAAAGGTGGGGAGTGTAGTGGCTTGGGTAATGGTTCGTAATCACGTGACTTGGAAAAAGCGGACTTACCTCGCTGGGGTGGCCAACTAAATGGCCAATCCGGCACCTGAAGTAGTGTCTGAAGGGAAGGGTTTAGTGGTGGACATTAAGGGTACAGGTTCGGAATGACGCGACTTGGAAAAAACGGATTTACGGGAGGAACCAGAACCTCTGCTCAGGCGCCTACGTTGGCCACCCCGCGGGGGTCCTGTGTAAATGGCCAACCGGGCGCCAAGCTAGGGTCTGATGGAAAGTGTTCTGGAGTGGACACTATGGAATCTTCATCAGAAAAACGTGAGAAAAACTGACAAGGGCTAGATTAGTGACTTGGGAAGGGACTCGGAAAACCAAAATCAGTGTCAAAATCTGAATTGGAAACTAACCATCTACGTCAAACCTTCTATGAGTGAGTATGCAATCTCTCTTCTAGTCCTGATCTGTTGTTACTTTGTATTTTTGTTGATAGAGACCTTTTACTCTTCAACTTCCGTGTCACCGTGACATCGTGAATTATTATTATGTAACTGTAAATCTGTTGAGCTATCTACCTAGCATTATGTCTATCTACAGCAATATTTCTTGTTTGATATACTGACCGTACACTGCAACTAGATTTCATTGAGCTTATTCAGTAGCATCACCATGGCAGAACTGTTGATAAAAGTAAAAAAAAAAGATGTGCTGCATTAGAGATTGCGACTGTTTGCAACTTCCTGATTCAGGGTAGGGTAGGTGTGCCGTGGGAAATTATCTAATTTGTGTGCCTAGCGCCTGGCAGCGTAACCATGTCTTTACTACATTGTAGTACTCTTCCATGCCAGTAGGTAGCAGCAGCAGCAGGTGGCTAATTGTCTTTGTTTAGAGACAAGCGAATTAGTGATGCATGTTTATCCAAACAGGCCCATGTTTCACACTAGTTTCAATATGAAACATTATAAAATACTTTTTTCTTTGTGTTTATATTTATTATATAAAATATATATTTATTTTTATTTATTGTGTTTTATAATATAACATCATTCTTCAATGTTAAAAAATGCTTATATAAACAATACAACACTTGTATTGTTAAAATAAGATTTTTTTTACAATTTCAGCTGGTGGTGTGCCGCGGGATTTTTTCAATGAAATAAATGTGGCTTGACTCAAAAAAGGGACCGGGACCATGTGGGTCGATTAAATATGTAGCACGGAATGCGGTGGTGGTTAGGCGATGCCGGCTCTGGCCGTGTCTACAAAAATAGATCCTTAAGTGTCAAATTGATTATTGTGATGAAAGTTCTTTGAAACAACGAAGCTAGAGCTGTCCCAAGATGTTTGCACAGTGATCTATGTACACCGAAACCCCACTATTTGTGGTGGATGGGGATCGAGCCCCTCCACAACTATCAAAAATCAGTGAGAAAATGAGCCAACCACTTGAAACAAAGTTTAATTGCTTATACATGCCACAAGACGATGGAAAAGCATTTTTTTCCTATTGGACAGTTCTATGACTAAATGAAGATTCTCCCCTCACCTTAACTTTAGCCGGGTTTACATGTCATTCGGAGAGAAATCATTCTGAATGAAGACCTCTGATCACCTGTTTCCATGTGACGTGATCTATTCCGATAGGCCGTTTATTTGCTCCACCCTGTTAATCAGATCAGCCGTGTTACAACCATGTGGCACACGGAGATAGATGTAAACATCACGTGATTTATCAAAGTGGAGTTGATTCATCCATTCAGTACAGTATTCACGACAGTACAGTATTAACACTTTTATTAGATTGAATCCGAATGGAAATTCCATCCGGTTTCTGCCGTTTTCTTCCAATTGGGGTGTTTGTATGGAGCATTTTCATTCCGATTGGTCATTCGGATGCTTTCTAATCGGAATACATGGCCTCATGTGAACCCGGCCATAGTCCCTGGGGAACCAATACAACAAGATAGCAATATCTTGAGATTAGGCATGGCTATGGCCTGAGGGCCTAGGTGATTTTTTCTGAAAATATTGTAGGAAAGGTTCTCCCCAAAAATCAGCGAGTATCTGGGGGTTATGGTTAGGTTTTGTATAATACAGTTATTTTGCATGATTTAAAGTAGTTACTCACATTTGAATACATATTTTACTGGCACATGTATCGTTTAAGCACAGTCGTAGACCATTATGCCATTTCTGGTGTAAAACATATTATCAGAAACTAAGTAGTAAAATGTATAACATGTGTGTAGTCCATTCCAAAACAGAGAGAGAGAGAGAGAGAAAGAGAAAAAAAGAATGGTCTCAAGGACTGAAAAGCCATTAAAGTGGTGTCTTTTCCATTTTAAAAGGGCAAATATCTGACATATGTCAAGCAGCAGCTGTCAGGCAATCAGTCAATGCAGCCAGAATGAATGTCCTCTTGCACTTCAAATCCACTCAGCATTTACAGAACTTTTTCATACGTCACATGAGCCCACCCTGATAACTCCTCAGCCATAACTCAGTACCTAAATTTAGGCTATATATTAAAGCTCTTCCAGGCTGGACACGATCTGACTTTTGCCTTTTTTGGGGGGTGTTAAAAAGGCAGGCGGATGGGAGGCTGCCCTTGTGCAGTGTTTAGTTTTCAAATTACCACCCAGACTGTGAAGGTCGCTCAGAATACACAGTGTGACATGATTCGTAAAAAACAAAAAAAAAAAATAGAAAGGCTTTCACAACTGCATTGCTTGAGAACGACCCAATAAGACAGCAGCGTTGCTTAAAAAGACAATGTGGACAACATCAATGCTATATAATTTTATTGATTGAAGCGTCTTTCTTCACAGTAATGTCACAAGACTGACAATAAATGACTCACTGTGATTGGATATGACATTGTGTGTTGCTCTTGTCCTTCAGTCACTCCCAAAGCAAGCCCGATCAGGTGGCTTGTAAATTTCCTCATTTCAGCAGTTTATGGATCGTCCAGTTGTTGTGTCCATACACGAGCAAATCATCTGACCCCACCTCCACTCTTTGTGTCTCAGCGTTTTCTCTGAAGGAGGAATTTAGGGCTCAGAAAGTTTATAAATAAGCCTTCTATCAAGTTCCACAACAGGTGTGACCTCTGTGTCCTAAAACTGAACACTTTCAGTGAGTGCTGTTCACTGAAGCTATCGTCAAGGGAGGGAGGTGATATGAACTAGCTACAGCTTTATCATAGTAAAACCATCCGTTGGTGTGTGATAATGTGGCCATATATATATATATATATATATATATATATATATATATATATATATATATATATATATATATATATATATATATATATATAAAGAATAGACTCATCACACTTTTCCGTTAATGTTAAACAACACCCATTCGACTTAGCAAAGCAGCTGCTGTGAGGACAGACAAGTCATGTGAGTGGAGACAGGGCCAATTTGGAGTTGTACCAAAATGTTCAGGAAAAGCAGACCTCAAAAGCATCGTCATGTGAAATCAAATCATCTTAGAATGACATTTTGTGCCCACTAAGGTGCCTTTTTAAAGCATTGCATACAGTGTTGTAAAACCAACCATACTGAGCATACAATTACTTCCAAATGATGAAAAATTAACCACGAAGTACAAGATTTTGAAAGATTTGAAATGATTGTATCAGTATTCAGAAATACCTATACAATATTGCACTTTGCCTCTCCATTGCATGTCTGCCAGGTGTCAAATTGTGAAAAGTTTTACTCAAGTTTAGTTTTAGTGGTTAGCTTGGTAAAGAATATTTACATTACTAAAAGTGGTGACTGTAGAGTTAGTTTAAGTTTTGTGATGGTGAAGTTTGTGTCTAGAACAAATTAATCGACTTTATGCTTACCCTGTTCAGGGTCGGAGGCTTTATATGTTGTGGAGAAATAAATGTTTTGAAATTAGAACAACTTGAGAGTCGACCAATGTGAGGTACTGCATTTACTCTTGTCGAACGAGGCATTGATTTGTGTTCTGCACATGCTCTTGCTCTAACCGAAAGGAATCTTGGTCTTTGTAGTACAGGAAGTAGTGTATCATCCTCGCCATAACGAACCCAACTTGAATATATGATTTCTCTGCTGCGTTTTCACGTTATTTCTGTCTCTACAGAAAATGACTCAGTGTGTAAACAGACAGACATATAATGTAGACAATGTAGACCATTGGTGTAAGTCTGTGCTTCTGGCGCAAGTTTGAGACTTAGCACATAAGCTCACTTTTGGAGTGAGGAGGAAACTGGCTGCTTAATTCTGTGATGAGAGATATGAATTTAAAGTGTTTTATTCACAGTAGACAGTAACAAGTGGAAATGATGTCTATTTGCGTCACAACGCCCGTGCGTCGCCGTTCAAATCGGCTTATTCAAATGGGGGAGTAACTCTGTTCGCTCATTCATGTAAATGGGTTATTCCGAACGTTTTCAGAAATCGGAATTTTACCTTAACCCCAATATTGACTGAATTAAGTAGTCTTCCGACATACTGCCATCAGTGACCAATCTGCATGAGAGTGTAGCTGTGGGCGGGACCTTACCAGATCCAGCAGATAATGCAGTATTTCATTTTTTCCAAAACAAATTGGATAGTGAAAGAAGACATATTGTGTTACGCAATTCCCTACAATTTAGAAACAGTCTTGATCACATATCTGTAAAATATTTTGGCAAACAACGAAGGATCAAGAATAAAAGTGTGTTTCATCCACTTTTTTTTTAAGGCTTACCTCAGTCCAATTTCAGGGGGTGTTCCTGTCTCATGCTAATATGGTCTGGTGCTCTTGCCGGGACAAGTGCTTCTCGCTGTCGTTTGGCTGCTTCGATGGCCCATTGGCAGTGGATATGAGAACTTGTAAAATATATATAAATCAAAGATCCAGCCATGACTGTCGTACTCACCTGCTCTTTATTTATTTATTTTTTCCACATTTCCCACATTAATCAAGTTGCTATACACTCATTCAGTCACTGCTTAGTAGGGGTGTAACGGTACGCTAAATCATGTTTCGGTTCAGTTTTTTGGAAACTTCGGTTTGGTATATTTTGGGTACAAAGAAACGGTTTTTTTTTTATTTATTTTTTAAAATATGTTTATTTTGAAAACATGACAAGTAAACTGTCCTTTTCTTTTTTTTAGAAAAACGGTTCGATCCCGTCTCTGGCCTCTCTGTGTGGAGTTTGCATGTTCTCCCCGTGCCTGCGTGGGTTTTCTCCGGGTACTCCGGTTTCCTCCCACATTCCAAAAACATGCATGGTAAGTTGATTGGACTCTCTAAATTGCCCCTAGGTGTGATTGTGACTGCGGATGTTTGTCTGTGTGTACCCTGCGATTGGCAACCAATTCAGGGTGTCCCCCGCCTACTGCCCGAAGACAGCTGGGATAGGCTCCAGCACGGCCCACGACCCTTGTGAGGATAAGCGGTATCGATAATGGATGGACATTAAAACTATTCTTATAATGAATAAAATACAGTAACTTTTAAAAAGTCTTTTTGAAATTATATACACTTTTTAGGCATTGAAATCTTTTAATGTTCAACAGCATAGTGTAACAAATTGGGTTATCTGTGTTGTGGTCGGATTTGTGTGTTGCTGAGTTGTGATGTTTCCGAGGTTCATGAATACATCGTACGGCAAGCGCGTGGAGCAGCTGAGAAAAAAGAGCTCGATCAGTTGTACTTGGATTAATAAAAACATGATAATTAAAATACGGCGTATTCCTAGAAGACTCTACAATATGATAAATCCTGCTATTTAAGTTTGATGTTTTTGCTCCCTCGTCTAAGAGAAACATTCACAGTCGGATGATGGCGTGCATGTTAGACGTGCTAGCTGCCGGCCATCTCATGTAGCAATGTCGGGCACACAACATTCGGTCTTAACCACGTACCTTTCCCCATCGGCGATTTCAACAGGACAGCCAGAATGTCCCCAAACAGGAGACCGCAGTGTAAGGGGGACCGTCGAGCTCTGGCTCTTTTCTGGCTCTCACTGTTGTGCCGCCACTCTCCTCTCCCGCATGCAACATTCAATGGCGCCCGTGCGTAAGCTCGCGCTAATAAGTAGACCGAATCGAACGCAAGTGGACCGAACCGAACATGCCATACCGAAACGTCTACGAGGCTTCAGCTTGTTTTAATATTAGCTTACTTAACAACATGACAAGTCGACCAATTTTGGTGGTCGACAGTTGAGTTAACCGATTTTTTCCCCCCCAACCACAGTGAATAGTTGTAATATTTGTAGACCAGGCATTTCACCGCCTATGTTGTGTTAGCAATAGTGCCAATAATGTTACAGTTGCCGCACACTAAAATAACAAGATGGTGTGTTTGTTTGAAGGCATGATGTTGTAACACATTCCAAGAAATGTACGTGTTATAATTAGCTTCTGTATCACCGGACCATTCCTCTGCCACTTGTAATTCCTGAAAGTTGAATAAAGGACAGACAGATAGATTGCTACAACTAAGTGAATTATTTAAGCATGGAATATTATATCCTATTATATTGTACTGTAGATATTTTAATTTTGTTTTTGATAGTGGCTTGAATGCAAATTGCATTTACCACCTGTAGAGGGAGCATTGGAGCAAAAAAACCCAAACAAACCCCCCCAAAGCAACCGATCTATTCCACTGGCTAGGATTCCAAAGTGCAAGAGGGCCTCAGGTGTGCATGTCAACATCTGTCAATAACACACAGAGTGTAACTTGTGAGTGATTGCCTCCGAGATGAAATGTTTTCAATGTTTGAATCTAAGGAAGGAGTGAAAAAAAAATAGAATCACTTTCATGCATTTTAATACATGCCATACATTACGCCTTGCTATGAATACAAGTGTGAAAGTTGAAAAATTAAACTGCAAGGAGCATCCGGGCCCTGAGGGAATAATTACGGTCAATCATAAAACTTTATCACAGTGTGAGACAAACAGAGTGACAGAGACGGAGCTGATTGCTCAAATACGGGCTAAACAAAGACACTCAGCCATGCATGACTGATGTGCTCCACTCTTCAGTCCTCTTAAAGTGATGATTTAAAAGCTACAGAGTCATCACTCTACACGTGTCAGAAATGAAAAGTCCATTTCTGTCGCATTTGTGTCCCGAACTAGTAATCGATTTCTATCTTTTCCAGGGCCCTAAAGGTGCAGTGGAAACTTAAAGGTCGAACACATTCCATTTTGGAGCGCTGGTCAAACTCCAATTTGCTCATTTCCTTGAGCATCGTTGTCTCTATATAATTTAAGGGAATAATAATCGTAAAAACTTTTTACTCTATGGATCATTTTAAAGCAACTTTAACATTCTTAACGGTCCTACAAGTGTAAAAATAATCACAAGTTGTAAAAACAATCAAACAGTCATAACTTTAATGGTGAAAACACCCTTAACTTAATAGTGGGAGTGACAAAAGAAGTGAGACACTGCTTTGAATGTTTTTGTTTGCTTCACCTAACTTCAGGTATGCGATAAATTCTCTTTCATCTTCATTTATCTCGTTGTTTATTATGTCGCGTCCCTTGTTGTGGCTGGTCCTGATTTTAGTGCAAAGTGTCACCAAAAAGCCACAAAACCCCAAACTTGTAAAAACACAAAATGTATGTTTTGATGCTGGCTGACCTGAGGTTTTGCTGAGGTCTTGTATGATGTCATACATAATGATGGTTTAAAGTCAAGTTTTATGCACGTCCAGAGGTTTATTTAATTCCCCCGGAGTCGCTGGGATTCCTCCTGCTGATTTCAATTGCTTTATTTTAAGTGTTCATTTCTACATACAGATTTGCCTTACACTTCAATCATTTTTTGGAATACTTAATACTGCTTACTTAAGACTGTACTTACAATACTTAAAGGGGAAGTGAACCCAAACATATATTTTTTTCAATAATACGTTCTATGCAAACCCACTAGTTGAAACAAGGCATTCTGATAAATATTGCATTTATGGAATAAGTGTTAATCCAACCGTTTTTAGCCATTTCTAGGGGCAGCCATTTTGTCACTTCAGTTGACTGAAAATGACATCCCAACTACTCAGGGCTCAGGTAACGACCAATCATGGCTGACCTTTTTTTATGAAGCTGAGCTATGATTGGTCGTTACCCGAGTCATGAGCAGTTGCGATGTCATTTGCAGTCGACAGAAGTTACAAAATGGCCGCCTCCTGAGATGGCTGAAAAGGGGTGGATTTTGCTGCTTAACTCATATTCCACAAACGCAATACTAATCAGAATGCCGTGTTTCAATTAGTGGGCCTGCTGGGAACATATTCTAGAAAAAAATATGTTTGGGTTGATTTCCTGTTTAAATACATTTTATATCAGGAAAGTACAACAAATGTCTGACACTTTAAGGGTCTAAGTTACTACTACACTGAAAAAAAGGTGTGTTGAATTTGCTCAACAAATGAATTCATCTATATCCAAATACATTTGTTAAGTAGATTTTAAATCTACTTAAAAATGTATCTGGATCCATATTATTTTATTTTGTGAAACCCTTTGATGAAATAAAATTGAGTAAATTCAAGTAAAACTTTATTCAGAGATTCAGAGAATTTTGTGAGATTGCAGTATACATGAGTACAGGATGTGCCATACCTCAAGCAAAAGTAAACCATCGTTGAGCAACTCTTGCAGAAACGCTCCTGAAACTGGTTAACCGACATTTTCACCTCCATAACAACATGCTGTGCCAATAATGATTTTTGACGTTAGTTCAACACCCTATGTTCTATTTGTGTGGTTTCTTTACTAGCTTGTCTTAACTAGCCTACTGTGCAAAATGTAGAAAAGTGGGACGGTAGGAAATTGGGGATGATGGGTAATGGTGGGTAAAATGCACCCCTCCGTGCCACTCTCTTGTCCTCAAATGTCCCTGTTGTCCCCTATCAGCTGAGCGTAGTTGCTGCAGGTAAGACAAGAATGAAAGCTGGTTGGATTACTTTACATTACTCCAATCAATTATTCAAATGTCCCCTTCAGTTTCGTGGCAATTTGACGGGACATGTCGTGTCCTCACAATAATGGCAAAATATTCATTTTCTGGTGAGTGTCAGTGCAAATATGTCAATATCAGGTTTTGGCCCATGTCAAGCCATGCCACCTGGGTCACATACGTATATGAAGGAAAAATACGATTATAGACAAACGAGGGGCACAGCCTTTGTCCCAGAGCGTGACTTTTCAGTTTTGAGGGTGTGAAAAGCTAATAAATATTTTAGAATGAGGTGTGTGTCAGAGGCAGGCCGACTCCATCAGGCGTCTGCTTGGCTTACTCTCCCAGGGAAACAGGTGCAGCCACATGAAGGAGAATTTCATTTCCAAAATAGCATTTAGCATTTTGCTCCTGCTGCTGGAGGCCTTCTCTGAGAGAAATTCTCATGTAATCATACACCGTGGTTACGGAAAACGTCTGAAGTTGATCCACAGAGACATATGGTGTCCTAGTGGAGGGGTGGAGCCACAGGGGCTTGAGGGACCCAAATAGGATTTAAATGTTTATTTTGTGATTATCTGCAAAAGGCGTATTGCTGTGACGACTAAGGAAAATTGCCTTGCTGGCTCATAATAAAAACAAAATAAAATAAATACATAGAAGTAAACTGTAAATAAAAACCAACAAAAAATAGTAAAAAAATATTTGCATAATATATATTGTTATATTACATTATATTTTGTTAATTATATGCCAAGGAACTCTGTGAATCTGCTTTGGAGTGATTTCTCCCAAACAATTTCTCAAAGAAAGGTAATTATAATGATAATGCATGCGCTGGAGGGGAGGAATGAAGTTTAGCAGAAGTAAGAACATATGACTACATTCACATGCAGTTAATATTCGGGTCAAGGTCAAAATTCCGGTTTCTGAAACATTTGGAATAACCTGTTTACATGTGTGAGTGGACATTTGAGTTACTCCCAAATTTGAATATCCTGATTTAAACGGCGCTGCACAGATAACATTGCAACACAAATAGACGTCATTTCCGCTTGTTACTTTCTACCGTCAATAAAACACATTATAGTATATTCATTTCACTCACCAAAGGAATAAAGCAATTGTTTTCCTCCTCACTCCAAAAGAGTTTCGCCATGTTTGTTTACTTCTGCTTGTGAATTTTCGGCGAGTTGCGTGCCAGACGCACAAACTAATACGCACGCATACGTGTGTCTATACACACTGTGTCATTTTTGCTGTAGCAACAGAAAATGCCACGTAGAAATCAATTTCTTCAAGTTAGGCTCGCTTAGCAACGTAAGACGGCCGCCAGTGGCTTTACTTCTCGCTACAGTGAGTAGAATCGCTGACTGATTGTCGTGCATACAAGTATTTGCTGTCGACAAAGACCAAGATTTCTTGCAAATAGAGTATGCGCAGAACACAAACCAATACCCGTTTCAAAGGAGGTTACCCGATCGTGTTTACATGGCTCGATATTCGAGTTGGAAACGGGATAACCGAAGGCTCTTATTTGGGTTTTTGAAAACACAAATATGAGCATATGTGGGTTTCTGCATGTATTTACATGGGCTTTCAAAACATGAAAAATGCCAATATTCGGATTTTGAAAGGGTTATTGGCTGCATGGAACCGTAGTCTATGTAAGAATATATCTGCATGAATAAGAGCGCTAGAGGAGTGAAGAGATAGCGAGGGTGGAAGACTTTACATACTTGGGGTCAACAGAGTTGAAAAAAGTGATCCAAGCAGGTTGGAGTTGGTGGAGGAAAGTGTCATGGGTGTTATGGTGGTAGGAGAGTCTGTTCTAGGATTAAGTGGAAAGTTTACAAGACAGTGGTGAGGCCAGCCATGATGTACAGATTGGCTCTGAAGAAACCACAGGAAGCAGAGCTGGAAGTGGCAGAAGGAAGACGTTGAGATTTTCTTTGGGACGGTCAAGGTTAGATGTTTTGGGGAAATAGTTAGAGCCAACATGGATGGTTTGGACACCTTCCAGAGGAAAGACAGTACTGGTACAGTCCACTGGTAGAAATGCGATGAGTGTGGCGCAGCCGGGAAAGAGAGCAAGAGGACGGCCTAAGAGAAGGTTGATGGATGTAGTGACGGAAGACATGAGGGTGGTGTTTGAGAGGAAGATGCAGAAGATAAGAAGACTTGGAAAGGAAGACACACTGTGGCGGCGACCCCCAACGGGACAAACGGAAAGGAAAAGGGGAAGAATTGTTACGATAATCAAAATTAAATGTAATGAAAGAAAAGTGCATGATCGTGCTGTGTTAATATCATAAATAAGAAAATCGGAACAATTCCTTCGAAAAGTTTTGCCATGCAAATAAATGAAGTTGACGTCACGTGAGGCCTATGCCAGCTAACTTTGAGTATACAGGTTGTATACACTGGTTGCCAGTTAGTTGCAGGGCCCGAGCTGAGTTGTGCCATTTTAAATTGATTTGGATAACAACTAAGGGTTAAAATCTCCTCCTATCCAATATTTTTTTATCTTATATTATCTTATCTTATTGCAATCATGGTTACTTTGGAGATGCAAATAATGTATTTTTTCAAGTATAACTATAACATTTAGCCACCTGCCATAAAATCTAAATGGGACCCTCCAGCATCATGAAGCACTTTAATGAAGACTCTGTGAATTTCAGTGAACCCTGGCATTTATTTTGGTGTGCTAGTAAATGTGTTCAGCACCGTATGTCGGGCCTGTTGTTGCTACACAGAAATATGTGAAAAAGGAATCGTAAAGCGTACTTCTCAAGCATAGGGACGTATTGTACACTTCAGCTGCACTTCATTATAGTAAAATGACTTCAGGCTGACTTTTTGTGAGGATAGGATTGTGTAGTCAGGGCCCCTTTACAACCAGCAGGTTGAGATCCCACTCGCGCTTATAGCCAGTGCCGCGCACCTTTGAGTTTTTCCAATCGTACCGTCAAATGCCGCCTGCTACATAATGAGAGATGTGGCAATTAATTTTCTTTTAATCAAGGTTGAAATGAAGTAAATTGCTACAGCTGGGCGAGTCCTCATTTTCTATTTTTGCAGCGATGCAAAACAAATACGATAAAATGATGGCCCTCCTCACCTCCTGTAATTAGAAAGCATGAATGTTCTGAGGGAGATGATACGTATAGTACCTCCGACTGCGTCTCTCTCCCTGGAGATCAGATTTCAGCCCTTTTGAAACAGATGACCATGTTTTCTTCGCCACGCCTCCCTTATTTGCCTCTTCTTGTTTCCCTCTGCTGCAGTTGAAGACAGCAAGAGCAGCCCAACGTGACATTGACTGCAGTGTTGTTTAATGCCTCTCAAATCTTATTAAAGACCACAGCTGTGAAAGACCTTGCTGACTCTTCACATTCCCATTAACTGTGTTATTTCTGAAGCCTTGCGAGCTGATTAGGAAAGTATTAAAATTACCTGGGCATTGTACTGTCAACATATGGCCAACAGCTCTGGTTTTGTTTTTCTTTTTTTTTTGCCATATGAAGAGTGTACTTGTTTTATATATATCAAGCCTCATTATAAACTTCCAAGGACAGACTTAGAGTTGGACTAAAAGCCCATTCTCTTGGAATATATCATTTCTCTTGAGAGAAAAGTTAAGATTGCGGCGATATTGCGGTCTTCTCAGAGGACCTTAATTTCCTGATGGAGGTGATTGAGGAAATAGTCACCTGCCTCTTATAGGGCCCGTGCACCGTGTCATCACGACGTCTCATCTGCCGTGTAAGGAGCTACGGTAAATGAGCGTGCTGTGTATTTGTCGATTCAAAAACGTGTTAAAACGCAAGAAATAGCCGGGGCTTTACAAGGATAACTTAGACAGTGAAGCCAGAGAGCGAAATCTTGCAAAAATAGACATTATAAATGTTTTGGATCCATACAGTATTCCTAACTGAGTCGAGCTACAAACCGGATCTACTCCCTCCTTTCTGTGCGCCCGATATTTTCACGTACCTTGTGTGTAGTGTGAGTGCCTACAGTTCAGAGCAATTTTAACATTATACATCTTTAGCCCCTCGTGTGCAATTTACAAACGGATAGGTGCAGGACCTGTAGATGATGTAGGCGGCGAACAATAACAACACCGTAATTCGGACTAAGGTACGTGCTATGTGTTTGCTTGTGAACCGTCCATTTAAGCTGCACAAACAAACATACTTATTTCCTTTTTAACAGTGTATGTTATCGTCAGTCCTTCTTTACTTTTACCTCACTCACTGAGCGCATGCACTATTCAAAACTGTATTTTTAACTTACCGTTATGAAAATGTACGGAGCATAATCTTGCTCAAGACGGAAGGTCGTTTATGGTGAAATGTTTTCATCTTACTGATAACCAAGCCATCCGACTTTGTTTTGACATGTCCGAAATGAGTGTTCCCTCGGTCTTCCACCAAGCAGAATAAATACCTATAATAACTCAGTCCGTTGTTAAATTTTCTTCCTTTGCGATCGTGGGTAGCATAGCTGCACCCCTTAACAGACCAACGGTTCACCATTTTTACATATTTCATCCGTCTAACTCTAGATCAAGCGAGTTCGTCTTGCGTGTACAACAGTAGTCACGTCGCCTCCAGTGCGCTCCCATCATGGCTGCTACCTCGGTAGCGACGTCAGCGATGACGCGTCTTGCAGGGGCCCTATTCTCTGCTGCTTTAAACACGTAAACATGGAGGCAGACGACATATTGACGAGGGGGGTAATAGCCACATTTGGTGCATTTTAAAAATGCATATTTTAATGTTTGGTAATTTAAACTAAATCACAATGTGTTTACACATTCACTGTACAACATTACGCTTGCATTCCTATACTTTTTCTGAATTTCAATCAGTAGTAGTAACTTTTATCAATGATCTACAAGTATAATACACATTTCATGAATTGTATTGAATAACTTCGTTATCAGAGATGGGTACTTTACTCTTTTTTACCAGTCCGTCCTCCGTCCTCCATCCATGACTTGGGTACCCTTCCGTCCTCGTCCCTTTGTCCTTATTCATAAAAATAATCGTCTGATCCTATCTGTCCTCTTCTTTTTAAAGCGTATCCATCCTTACATTCCATAATTTAACCTTTTAAAACCACATTATTACAAACTTTTGTTGATGATAATATGACCGTGTTAAAAAATAAATATGGGTGGGGTGCACATAAGTGGTGCGCATGTGTGCATGCACACTGAAAATATTAAAAGCACATCATATTCAAGTGCGTCACTGTGCGTTTGCTCCAAGCAATTCCTATTTTCTTTTTTTCTGAGTTCAGTGGCAGACTGGATTCAAGTAGTGTTGTACCATTCATGAATAACTCATATCAATCAACAAATCTTTCGAGAGAACATCCATCCATCCATCAATCCTTGAAATACACCCGACCGTCTGGGAAAATGCACGTTTTCCCGAAATTCCCTATGGTTGCCTACATCCACCCATGACTTTTCTTCATTAGACTGCTGCTTTTGGAAGGCACATTAAACTAAAATGTCCTTTTAATTTGAAAGAAAAGTTAATACTTTCTTCAGAAGGCCCTTTAGATATGCAGTGTTGCAGATATGCAGAATATTCTACTTCAAAACAACAGTTTTATGGAGTGTAGAATTGCAGATACTTGATTTTGATAAAACGGCAACAACAATGATATTGAATGTTCTTGTACCACCCTTATGGCACAGTCAGTCTATTATTGCCCTTTTCTTTGAGGCATTAAGACATGCTCCGTGTTGCAGTTCTTGTCTTTTGTTGCTCAAAATGTCTCTGTGTGGCTCTCGGACTAGTCACATAAATACACTGGAAAACATAAATACATAAAGCCTCGATTGTGGATGAGTACCAAGTTGGCACAATAAAGCCAATAAGACACCAGTTGTATAATGTTAACCACAATCCTACCACCAGCACCGTTGCGGCAAATACATAAATAAATAATTAAATAAATAAATCTTTGTTTACCAGACACCTGCCACCACAGATAACTTCTATAAGACAGCCACCTGCTAAAGGACATTTGTACATGTCTTTATTTAACTGAGGTGAACGCACTTCATTGGCCCGTACATACAATGTGACAGAGAATAAATCGACTTTGATCAGACTCCAGCCAGTGGAGGCATGAGGAAGCAACGTGTCTTCTTCTCTTATCTAAATGTGAGCTTTGCAAAAAGGCTTCCTAGAACACTAGACTATCCAAACAACATGCATATCATGCCCATTGAACTTGCCCAAACTTGTACAATGTCATGCATTTTGCACATAAAACCAGACATGCAGGACTATTCCATAGAAGTATGTCTTAGGCCTCTCCAAAAATGCCACTTGGTGTGGGGTACATTTTTTTACATTGTTTTGAATAGAGTAAAATGTTAAAAAATAAATGACAGAGCTCTTCGCTTACCAATCTTTGTCTTTTTAAACCTTTTCATAGTGTGTGCCACTGTGTCTACCTGACAAATGTAAGCAACTCAAAAGCGCAGAACATACAAGCAAGACGTGATTGGATAGGTTTGCCACACGGCAGTGTGAAAAGGAGGTCAATGCTCAGTACAGTTGAGTTTATTAGTCATTTCTAGGTTAACGCAGGGCCAACAGTACAATAAAATGGGGCTAACTAGAAAAACAGGTCTGCATGGAAAAAGGTGCAGTTGCTACATGTAAAATTCACATTTAATATTTGTATAAAAGATATGTGAAGTAATGCAAAAATTACATGTAATGAGTCATTTCAGTGGAGCTGAAAAGTGTGACTGACGATAAAGGTGCATGCATTTCTATTAGTCCTAGTATGAATTGAAAAGAAAACCGTTTGACTTAGAAATGAAATCCTTTCGTGGGCTTTCTAAAACTACTGCGACATCCTGGTATGCAATGACAAATATGCTGTATGTAATCCACAGTCAGACTGCATATTACATCTCATTTTTACCCTTTGTTGGTCAGCCTGATGTCATTTTTGAAAGTGAGGTACTGTAAAACATCCACTGAATAAGTTGCATATTAGTGGTACGGTATTTGTGACAAACAGCTGCTGGGAGCAATCACTTCACATTGCTACACAACGGTTTAGGTTGTATTGAAGTTTCCATTTTGTGTGTCAGAAAAACAATCCAGTGGAACCTCCATAGTCAAACTGACTGGTCCACCGCTGATTTTCTTGTATTTGAAAAATGTTTTTTCCCTTGGGAAATAATGGAAATCTGACCGGCAATTCTTATACAATAAAATTTTTGTACAATAATAAAACAGCAAATATGCTGTATATACCATACATTGAGGTGCAGTGGTAATGATAGAGGCCTGCTCTGAACTACGTGGTATTGCACTCAGAAAGAAGAAGGTATCTTAAAATTCCTACCTGTACGAATTGTGTAAAAACTAGATGTATTGTCGACTTTCATGTTAAAAAAATCGATTTGAAGAAAGATTCCATAGTTGGACTGTTTTTTTTTTTAAGTTTTAGTTGGGGTCCCCTGATCTATTCGATTGAATCTATTCAGTTTTTCTCCACATGCTGCTGGTGTTTCTTTTTTGACAAGCCTACTATTCTAAATGCATGTAGAAAATATATTACAAAGCCATAAAAAGGTTACAACACAGGACTCATATCAATGCGGGCCATAATCGGTATTATGTCATTCTGACATATATATAGCTTTACCTTCTGTTAAAAACAATCAAAGATGTATATTTTCTGTTGGGATGATACAAAGCAAACAATGTGTCTTTTCTAACCTTCGTCCGACCTGTGATTAGCTTTTACTGTTTTACAATTAGTGCGACTGGTGAAGGCGTCAGCAGGGCAGAGGTGGGATAGCTACGCCCTTGAGAGCAGGACTTATGAATCAGCGGCTTGCAATAAATGGAGCGGATCATTACTGAATCAAGTGATCTGCAGAATAATCTATTGATTTTCTGGTCTTTTGTACTTCTTTATTATTCTGTATCACAGTATTGCAACATCAGGAGGAACCCACTGATGGATGGGATGCCTCTGCTGGGACCGTGGGACCAGACGGGCTACTGTTCGCTAACACAGTGAAATGAGCTATTATTTCGATATTTTCATTTCTGACAATCTTAGCTATATAGGAGGTGAGTCATATTTGAATTGATATGTCGATATTTTGTTTGTGAAAGTTGGTGTGAGACTTCAACAAACAGACTGCAACAACAAAAGAGCAGATGGAGAATACGAAGTGAAAAAAGTCCTTTTACATTTTTAGATGACTAAAGGTATGTAGATGTCTAAATTCCATTGGTATTCCCCTTAAACTGATAGCAAGGTCAAGAATACTTTACCTTCCCCTTTTTTTGGGTACATCCAGGAGAAACTTTAAAAAAATAATGCATGCATTCTTTTTAATGTTTTACACTGAAAAACATTTTTAGATGAATATAACAGAGCACACAATCTGGATGATTTGTGCCCTCCTGTATCAGTTGCTATTGCCATTGATCCTTTTGATTTTTATAATGTACTACAGGATGTGTCACAGAACTGCTAATTGGCAATAATCGGTGTGTCAATAGATGGCGAGAGTGCAGAATTTAGATAAGGAAAGGTTCAAATACAAATTACAACAACGTGCCTTGCTTTAAGGAGCCTCATGCTCAGAATAATTACCAGGAAAGTATTGACGTAAGTCGCTGATGGTGTACTGGTACACTCGCCTGGGTTGTGTGCGGGCAGCGTGCGATCGGTTCCTGCTCAGTAACGGTGTCTGTGCGTACCCTGCGACTGGATGGCAACCGGTTCAGGGTGTAGTCTGCCTTTTGTCCAAAGTCAGCGGGGATAGGCTCCAGAAGGTCACCACGACCCTGTACAGGATAAGCGGTGTGGAAGATGACACAAGACTAAGTATTGACGTATGGCAGGCCGTAAGAAAGGTGAGGGAAAACCTGAAGAGCAGTTGTGGTTTGTCTGTCACAGGTGGGAAGGTCAACAATCATTAAAACCAAGGTCTAGTTTTGGCGATGTGTCCACTGCATATGCCAACTGCACTAATCCGTGCTAAAATTTAAATGATTGTTACTATGATGATTAGTATTTTTTTGTCTTCATTTATTCTGAATTTTCTGAAATCCTGTTTCCATGCCAGTCCTGTATAGAACAGAATATTGCTTACTACCCAGTAGTTTTCTTATTGATAAGTGAAGATTCAGCATGGATGGAGTTCAGTTTGCCATAGGTGACACGCTGTTCTTCAGAACATAATTGAGTTGAGACCGAATCAACAGCGCCTCTGCTGATTATAGCCGGCATGTGTGATTTAATAGCGCTTTTGCCTCAATTACTAAAATTCTTTGAATGAATCGATTATCATGGCCTTCACTAATTAATGAATGAAAATGACGAATATCTGTATAAGTGTCGGTAACACAACTAATTAAATAATTGTATCTTTTTCTCGTGTCATTTGCACACAGAAGACAGTCACTGAGATCACGGCTTGATGAAGCCTATGAACCACATTATCTGCAAAAAGCAGAGATACTGAATCCACCAAACTGGAACCCCTCAACACCCCGATTGTGCATGGAAATTCTCTCTGTAAAGATTATGAACAGAATCAGTGAGAAAAGGCAGCCTCGGTGGAGTTCAACCCTCACTGGAAACAAATATGACCTGCTGCTGGCAATACAGACCAAATTCTGACATCAGTCGAAGAGTAACTAAACGGCTCGCATCACGGGTCAGGTAACCTATACCCAGGATAGGAAACCCCTTAAAGTGACACTTGGATGGGCTGAACATTGGCACTTATAGAATAGGTACGCATCTAATAATTACATCAGTACTAAAATTGACTCCCCTCAAAAGGACTCTGGGCTTTTTGGGGATGACACTTACATCAAATTGGCATGCCCCCTATTGGAGCTCGTCTTGTTATTTTTTTGGTCTCAGCTCTACGTCACAGCAGGGACGCGAGCATTGTAATATTGATTGGTTTGTCAGTTCTGTTTTCTGAAACGGTGACCAATTGCCACCAAAATTCAAATGCACGTTACTACTCTTGTCCACTTCAACCTGTCAACACATAAAAGCGTTCTGCCATGATCACCTCCAAGATTTAAAAAAAAAAAAAATGTCAGTCGCTTCTTCACTTGTAGAGGTTGAAGCGGACAAGAGCATAAATAAGCACACGAACCCCGGAGGCAACTGGTTGCAGTCTTCATTTACATTAGACATTTACTGTAGCTACACTAAAGTTTTGCTAAGTCTCAGGAGGCAGCCGGTAGCCAGGCATGGATGTTTTCCGCCCCATGGCTATCGGTAGCGGCTGCAGTGGTTGTTAGAGGTAGGCGATATATATCGTTATCGATATCATCGTCAATCTTGCTTTCACGATGTGTAATTTTACTGACTCGAGTCAGTCAACGGCCGCAAGGTATGAGGAAATGCTGAAAAATCAGTGCGCATTGACGGCAGAGTAGGAGGAAGTGATAATCATTCGCCGAATCAGCGGGCCACGTGACTCTGTCCGCACTGCAGCCGAGATTCAAGTATGGAGGAGTGTCCAGCGGGGAATAATAGCGAGTCCACGTCGTCCGTACAGTCTGTAAATGCATGCTGAATGTTTGTTTCATTAATAAACAAATAAAGAAGTCGTACCAACTGTCGACATAAGCCCATGTGTCATATATGGTAGCCGGGTGTTAGTGAGACACTTCAACAGGCATGTTTGCGAAGGAAAAATTAAGACACAAAGGTAAAATAGAAGCCAAAAATGTTATGTTAAAACTGTTTGACATCCTACTGTTGTGAAAGTATTGTGATTCATGAGTGGTATAATTATGTGGTTTAATGGCCTGATATTAAATAAAAATACGTTTGTATTGTATTGTTAGCCTATCTGAGAACCGCTGCCAAAAACAATCCGTGTGTTGTCTGAAGTTACCCAAGTGCTGTTGCCAAAAATAACACACGTTACGTAGAGCTACTTGAGAGTTGATGCCAATAAACAAACACGAACCATGTATTGCATAAGAAGATACCAAAGCGTTGCCAAATCTAACCATGTGCTCCATAAAGCTACCTAATCATTACGGCCAAAAACTAACCACATTGCGGTTACTGTTGCAGCCGACACAGTTAATGACATGTTAAAAAACAAGTGACTCAACAGCTACAGCTAAAAGCTACCATTTGGAGACAAATTGCTAGCTGCACTGGTAAACACAATGGCGATTCAGAGATTTGCACATCTTTCATCATGGCTTACAATTCTAATCCAATTCATGATTATATTTCTTTTGTTCAACACCTTGTATTAAATATTTCAAATACTTATACTGTAGGTAGTGCATGGCAGTTGTTTTCTGTCTTATGTCTAAAATATTTTGATATTCCAGCTGATGCTGGGTTAAAATTCCCAAAACTACATGGACGAGTATTTTGTCACCCTATCCTTAAACCACCAGTAAGTTAAAATGAAATAGCAGCCTTCTGATCGTCCACTCTTCTGTTAGGAGTTTCTCCAACAAGATGATGGCGAATGTCTTTAGGAATTTTATTTGTTAGTTCAAAGTTTACTAAAGTTGTTTACTCAATTCTCTCTTCTTGTCAAGTCAAGTCAAATGTAGCCCTTAATCACAGAAAAGTCTCAAAGGGCTTCAAATGCCCACAGTTGACAAACATTAATAACATCCCCTGATCTTAATCCCCAAGGTGGGCAAGGAAAAACTCAAATAAACACATCTAGGGAAAAATGAGAAACCTTGAGGATGGGGCCACAGATGGGGCAATCCCACTTCCATGATGACCAGGTTGCAATAGATGCAAGTGGGCAACATTGAACACAGTATGGTGCTATGCAATGTATTTACAATAACATAAGAGTCTTGTTCATCTCAAAGGTTTTTGTTGAGGTTGAAGAAGTCAGGGCTACTCATTGTTGACTGGAATTGAAATGTTAATTGGCCATTAGAAAATAATGCCAAATCAGAATTTGGGGATTTCAGTGGGAATGAATCATACACGCAACGCACAACACGTGTGGCGTATAGACTACATGTACATGTATGTAGGTGGTGCACAGCGTTGTGTGAAACCCAAAATATTTTTTCCAGACAGAAAACCTAAACATTTTTAAATGGTTCTTGTAGAGTGTAAGTTTTTCTTTTCAATTTTAAGTAATGCTGTTGTTGTTTTCATATAAACACTGTCAACGTGGTTGCCTGTGGAAAACGTGCGTTAAATGTTCAAGGCTACCGCATGGTTCACAACACCCGCAAAACTGTTATAACACATAATGAGCAAAACTCTGTTTCTTGTTGTTTCAGCTAAGAGTTATGGGCCAATACTTGATTGATTTTTTTCCTTTTTTGTGTGTTGCAATTCAAAGTTTTAATTACAAGCGAGCTTCAGATAAACCACGGCTAGAGTCTAGTGGAAAAAAAAAAGTCACCAATGCACAATGTGTGTGAGGCTTTGAGTTTAATTACACTTATTAAAAGCAGTTAATTCCTCTATTTTCTGTTATATGTTTTTCATCCATCCATCCATTATCCAATCTGCTTATCCTCACAAGGGCCGCGGCGTGCTGGAGCCTATCCCAGCTAGCTTCGGGCTGTAGGCGGGGTACACCATGAACTGCTTGCCAGCCAATCGCAGGGCACACAGAGACAAACAAACATTCACACTCACAATCACTTCTAGGAGCAATTTAGAGTATCCAATTAACCTACCATGCATGTTTTTGGAATGTGGGAGGAAACCGGAGCACCCGGAGAAAACCAACTCAGGCACGGGGAGGGCATGCAAACTCCTCACAGGAAGGCTGTGGCTGGATTTGAACCCACAACCTCTGCACTGTGAGGCGGACGTGCTAACCAGTCGACCACCGTGCTGCCCAGTTCTATGTTTTTATTATGTTATTATACTTGTATTTTAATATACAGTGTTTTTAACTCAAAAAAGTAACGAACATTGTGGTGTTTTTCCGAGGCTGGAAAGGATTAATGTAATTTCATTTCATTCAATTGGGGAATTTTTTTTTAAAACTGTTAAAGGGAAGTCAATCCAACCAAAATTATTTGCAATATTACGTTCTCTGTGCCTTCACTAGTCTATATATGGCATTCTGATTAATATTGCATTTGTGGAATATGGGTTAAGCAGCAAAATCGGGGGGCGGCCATTTTGTCACTTCTGTCAACTGAAAATGACATCACAGTTGCTCAGGGCCGAGGTAATAATCAATCAAGATGAGCCATGATTGGTCATTACCTGAGCCCCGGCCATGTGGGGTGTCATTTTCGACAGCAAGTGGCAAAATGGCCACCCCCTGCGAGATGGATTAAAACGGGTGGATTTTACTGTTCAACTCATATTCCACAAACACATTATTAATCAGAATGTCATGTTTCGACTAGTGGCCCTGCATAGTACATTTTCTTGTCAAGAAAATGTTTGGGTTCACTTTATATTTAATGAGTAACTTGAGTTACAACTGAGTCACACAACAAATTGAACTATAGGAACCCGAAGTACTTATTTTTTTGAATATGTAATTGACATCTTAATCTCAGTTTCTTAATGATGAGGTGCTCTGGAAGACACTTTGAAAATACAAGCATTAGTAGTTCTGTTTGAATATACTGTATAGATATAGATAGACAGAAAAGATATGACATAAATATTCTTTGAAAAGCAATTTTTCAATTTTTTTCCCCCCATTGTTCTTTACTTCCATAGGGCAAAAGTGGGTCACGACTCAACGGAAAATGCCGGTTCCAGGGTGGCAAGAGTTGTGGACCAGTGCAGTCGTCAAAGTCAGGCAGAATCCAGGCCACTTTTTCCAAGCCACACATTTGAAGCGACAAATTCAATTAAGGACTCCTCTTCCCACTTTGAGTTGGATTCCAGGGCACATCTTCCGAGCGACTCACCTTCATAGAAATTAGAAAATACCACAATAAACGTCAAAACACCCAGCACCTAATATTAATAATAGTAGTGATGATGCAAATAATAATAATCATGATATGACAACTCCAGAATAGACGCCACTCACCGTCAAGGCACAAGGGTCGCTTCAAGTGGCAGCAGGACGACAAAGTCCCCACAGGTAAGAGTTTGGCTTTTCCTTCAACTCCTCTCTGCATGTTTCAACCCCTGAGTGAAAGTCCACGCTGAAGTCGACACGCGAGTGTGTACAGTTTGGAAAGGAGGGAGGGGGGCTGTGTGGGACAACCACAAGCTCGTCCGAGGGGAGCCGCTCGCTTAGCCGGCCAGCGGGACTTCCAGCGGCTTGGCGACGGCGGCTGCGACGGGGGCGACTGGAGCCGCGCGTGGACGCTGCTGCCCTGCCTTCTCTCTCCCCCCCCGCAAACAGTCTTCCACCTAAACCATAGACGTTTTGATCCCAAACTAAAAACTCCTGAAGCTGCGACTTGAGACGCTCACTTCTCACAAGTTGAGACGCGTATTGCAACTTTATTTGCTTAATTTTTTCTTCGCTCTCTGCAACATGAGTTCAACTCACGCGGCTTAAGAAAAACTATTAGTCAACGCAACGGCATATTGGATATATTATTTCGTATTTAACGCAGCACAACTGCGAAAAGTTCGCTTTGGGTGCGACGTTTTTGAGAGCAACTTAGTGAAACTCGCCATAGTAGCCCTCAGTATCATCTACTGTAAAGAGAGGAACTTCTATAACATACGCAAGTGCATTTAATATTGAGAGCTTGAAAGGCGGAAGTTCTGTTTTTTTTTAATGAAAACAAATTTTCCTTGAGTTGATTTGTTCTGAATAAACGATGAGCGCTTAATATTTTTTTCCCCGTAGTTTCACAATTCACTTGTGCATAAGTGGGATTTATCGCCAATTAGAATACGAGTAAACACTTCTAAGAAACGTTTTTTTCATGAATGTTTGCGCACCAGAGCACACACGTTGTATTTGAAATGGTTGATATGATTTTGCGCAAGTTCCTGCTCTCAGTGGCTGACAGGCAGGTTTAATGACTTCCACCTCCTCTAGAACAAACAATCTGTTTAGAAACAGTGTACATAACTCCTGCCTGTTTGCTTACTAGTGATCGCTACAAAACAGTACCATGATGTGAGATTTAATTTCAAACGCCTTTTTTTTTTGTCAAAGGGTCACTGTTTGCTCTAACTGGCGTCCTGCCTGTGTTTGTTGCTATTCTCAAGGATGAGGACGAGGACAAGAATAGATGACTGGCACTTTAAACCCAGGTCTTTCATATTCTCGCCGGATCTTCCTCCTTTGCTAATTATTGTGTTGTTTTCAGAGCAAATATGTCATATCCATGGCGACCAGGCAGGTTTATTGTCTCTCTCATGCAATAGCTCACACAAGTAATTAATTATCCTTCCCCCTCTCTCTCTTTCCCCTCCTGTCTTTGGTTAAACAGATCATTCATGGAAAGCCATCATCTTTATTAAAATGCCACAGCTAGTACAACACAAGGTAAACAATGAACGTTTTTCAATTTTACAATTTCAATGTCCCTTTTTGTGCTTTGATTCTTTATACTGTACGCAATGTGTGTACAGTACTTCAGTGATATTTCCCCATCGTGCAGCAGCTGTGCTACATCCAATCATGCATGCACAGCACCCCCCACCACACACATACACCCCACCACCACACACACACGCACATTCACGCCCCCCCTTAAACAAGGCACCTTAAAACAAATTTAGGCAAAAAATAGTGTGGGAATTGCATGCAAGTATTAGCCAGATTAAAAGGTAAAATGGATTTGGTGCTCTATTTTACGAGGTCACCATTTATAATGAACAGCAGCAGGTGACACTGTCAAGTGCAATAGTCCACCTGCACACATTGCAGCTTTGGGTTAGGTGCACTTTCCACCCCCCCCAAATAGATATGATTAGTTGCTGAGTGCTCTATCAGTGTGGAATGTGACGGCATGTGTCTTCTCCTGCATGGAGGTCTGTCTTGAGCTGGACACCTTCCAGCCTTCACTGTCTGACTGGTGGCTCAGGTTCTCATCTCTCTTTAGCATTGATGTGACACAGCAATATCCATCTGTCAAACATACTGCCCCTTATTTTCCTTCCTGTCTTTTGACCGCTCCCTGCCTCCTTTCCTTCATTCTTCTGTGCTGCTATCGGTGACATGACTTAAGTGAAGTACCACCCATACTGATTTTTAACATCTTAACTGATTTTTTAAATGCGAGAACACACATAATGAAGAAAAACTTGACATCTTTGTATTTACAGCTCCTATAGTGTGGTGTGCACACATCATGATGTCTACACTGTCTGTGACGAGTCTCCTTACCCATACCAAATGTCTGTTGTAGTTTCAAGACTGACCTGTGAGAGGCAGCATGGTGTCACAGAGTATCCAGGCTGCTGGAAAATGCAAAGAAGAAAAATAATGTGCTGCAGTAGTAGGAGGAATAGCAGTAGTAGTGGCAGTGAAAGAAGAGAAATATGTGATGTTAGCCTGACTTTTAGCTAATTTCCTGACTACATTTTGTTTGTCAACTCCTCACCTTATTATTTGTATTGTGGGGAGAGAGTGCGGTGAACGCTCAACATGACTAGTTGCTTCTCTATTTGCTTCCTAATATGCTATTGTTATGTTTGTGTGCGTGGTTATGATTTTTCTAAAAACAAAAAGTCTGTAGTTGTTGTGTGATGCCTCTAACATTCATATCTCCTGTAGCCCTATCAGCGAAAAGCCTCATGTCTCATAAATACCCATCTGCATTTGTCAAGGGATGTGTAGAATTAAACCCATGTATTTTCTGCCTCTGTTTGACCTTGGCAGTGGACCCCAGTTTTTTTTTTTTTTAATGTCAAATAAGCATCAGTAATCCCAGGCACCGCTTGACAGGCTTCAGGAGCCATTAGTTTTCTTTCCCAGCTCATAAGCTTTATCAATTGCCCCTTTGTGTAATGATTTTGTATACAAATTCACATAAGCATAGTGTTTGGCCTTGTAAAAATATACTGCCATCAACACGTCCTAGCATACCAGTATGCATACACTTTTTTCTAAATCACCTTTATTGTTTTTATTTTAGTACAGAGGAAATGTCCTTTTTGCTTGCTTGATCAGTCAGTAGAAAAATCCAATATAATGGAGGTTCAAGGTGAATTACATCCCGTGTGATAACCCCCATCTGCGACTGAAGGAAAATTCCTAAGATAAATAAACAAATCACATAGACAAACAGCAATACAGACATGAAAAAAATATTGATTATGCGCTGCAGTTCACAGACAAAAATGGCCTTTTTGTCCATTTGTCATGGGCCTTCTCAATACATTTGAGAATGAGGCAGGCATGAATTGGAGGAATAGAACAAGTGAGGGAGAAAGACAAGAGAGATTTCACAGAGTTGAGAAAGGGACATGCTGCCCCTTTCTTAGCTCATTATCATTCCTAATAAGTCTTAAGGAAAGAAGGAGCATTGAGTGTAAATGCACAGTAATCCTTCCACTGTCCAAGGTTAGTAGGGACGTCAGCACAGACGCACCGTTCCCAGCTGGCCACTTTGGGACCAGAGGAGCACAGTTAAGGATAGATGTTCAAGGAGAAAGCGAGGGCATTTAGACACTGGGTTAAGGTTATGCCCTACCTTCTCAATGGCAATGCACCAGCTGGCATGAAGTCAAGGCTTTAAAACACACATTTTTGGACATATTAAGTATAAAGCTACCGTGTGGGATTTAGAAGCCACATTAAGGATCCAAATGGGGCAGTTTTGTGTTAAGCGGAGTGCTGAACTTAAAGGAACTCTCTGCACTTTTGGCGTGGTCCATCAGCAAGCAATAAGATGAACTGGAAGAACTGGTGACCAATTAACCCATTTAACAGATTGCCACTCACTTGTAGCAGTTGTTCACTCATGTTGCTTTAACCCATTAAAGCCCTCGTGAGACATCTCTCTAAAGGCCCTGATACACCAAACCGACGTCGGAGGTCGTGAAGCGTCGTGGCGTCTTTAAGCGCCGTCTGATTGGTGTAGTGACCACCGTCGTAATGTCGTAACCCGTCTATAAGCGTCTTGGGGGCGTTTACGTATGTTGAATCGGCGTCGCCAGTCGTGACATTTGGTCACTCTGATTGGCTGTTAGCTAGCAAATCAGCGCTTGGAGCACCAACGGGACATGACAAATGCGGATAAACAGCGAGCACGCCTCCGCTGCCTTAATCTTATTACAAGTACAAGAGCGAGGGTTGACAATGTAAGTATTTCACAATACCGTGTCAAGAACATGAGGGTTTACTTCGCGTGGGAGTTCATCGTGAGCGAAGAATATAGCCGAATGCATTGTTTACGTTGTTATAATCCGTCCCCGGCCAACAGCTTTCCGGTTGGATTTTTCTAACAATGAGAAATAGTGACTACCGCCGCCAATGGAATGGAAGGGTATTACATCTTATGCATGCGCAGAAGGTACTTTAATGGTCAGAGTCGCTGTCTGTCGTTGCGGTGTGTTTTGCCAGCGTGACGTGCCGACAGCCGGCCGGACGCCACAGGGGGTAAGCGTCTGTCACTGTTGGTGAACGTCGTTTTGGTGTATCAGGGCCTTAAAACCTACGGTCGTCATTGTATTCACCCTTGAAAACCTGACATTTTTGCCACCTACAAAGTAATTAATATCTCAGCTCCTGTAGAGGATAGGAACATAATTCCCCCCAAAAATGAGAGTTTAGACATGTGGCTTTCACACAGGCCCGAGTTTATTAATCTTTACTGTTTCAATCGAAGATACAAGTGAAGCACTATTTTTAATTTTAAAAAATCTAGTGGTAATTACCATGCTGTGTTCTCTTACAAAGACGTTGATATCGTCATTTTCTACGAACATATATCTTAACCATACATCATGTTTGGATGGTTTCACATCTTTAAAGTCCGCAAGCGTGTCATCTGTATCACTGCCATGACTTATATCAGAGCTCCCGCGATCGACTATGCCGCCATTACTCCTCAGAAAAAATTCTGGACATCCTCCGACAACTCACAACACCACCACATGTATATTCTAATGCATTTCATTGGCTAAGAGACAGAGAATTGGATTAAAAAAAGAAAATAATGTAAACGCTCTCCCGGCTTTAAAGGGAGAAACACACAACAGCGCTACCGGCTTTAGTGGTAGGAACACGGTTATGCGCTCCCGTCCTTAATGGGTTAATGGAAATGCAATGCAGTCTTTATTTATACAGTACACTGTTCTAAACTCACTGTCCATGTTCTGTCACTCAGTGTTTTCTTTCTACATACTGTCTTTTTATGCTCACACTAATTATAACAGTGAGCGAGTGGTTTTGCTGTTACATGTCAAGCTGTGTTTTTAGAGTATATAATTGAATTTGAAATAAAAAAACAATAATCACACATGTATTCCTTATTATTGTATCTACACAAAATTGGGTAAAGACTCTGGGTATAGACAGTGTATGTATGTATATATGTATGTATGTATGTATATATATTAGGGCTTTCAAAGTTAAAGTGTTAACTATGGAGATTCATTTAAATTTTATAACGCATTTAAAAAAATGACCCCAGTTAACTCCGTTTTAGACCCCTGCAGCCAAACGTAGAGGAGAGTTACTGTTTTACTTATATAGTTTTACTTTAAACAGTTGCTCGACGGCTCATTGGAGAATTCCAAAATAATTTGCGCACTTTGCAAAGGCAAATTCAAATATCATATTAGCTGTACATCTTTGGTGTATCATTCAACAGTTTTTACAGGAAAATAATCATATTCAAGGATCAAAGTTTGCTATTAGAACATTCTTTGGATCAAAGTATTCTTTTACTGTTTTTCCACATTAATTCCACAATTTTAGTCAAGTAAGTATCGGTTCGAAGCGTAGTAAAAATTGTAGTTGATAAATAAGATTAATCACGATCAATTATTTACCATATTGCTCATTTTTTTTGTTTGCACCTTTTCAAAGTTATTCCCTGCAACTTTTCAACAGCTTTTGCTCACTCTCATGTCAACATGTCAACATGTCTGATTTACTGCCTTAGCTGTAGTCATGGATTTGACCCTGCCTCGACTGTCTTAATCGCCATTTTCTTTATCAGTTTGCATTTTGGTTGCTGCTTATTTTGCTCTATTGCTCTACCGGCCCCCACCCCACCTAACTCTCCAACCACCTCCTGGGAGCCTTAGGTGGCAGAGAGCCATCACCATGGTGATCTGAACACAGATTCCCTGCACACCGGCCTATTGTGACGGCCGTGTGTTTAAGTGAGATGGAACAAAATGTCACAGCAACAGGTTTTTTTTTGGGGGGTGTGTTTGTGTTTTTGCCTGATTACTCGGTAGGATTGTCCTGCGATCCAAGGGCTGACTGACTGAGTTTTATTTTATATTTACTTTTTACCTTATTTTGAGTTAAGAGTCTGCACAAATACAGTAGTATACACATTATCACACACTTACAGTATTTTTAGTATGGGAGAAACTCTTTGATTTGATGTTTGAATCAAAATATATATATGTTGCTAAGAATGATCAGGGTCATAGCTTCACAAATGGGAAACTGTTTACCAATAACAAAAGAAGCTCAAGCCCCTAATTATCCTGCTGCACATGCCTCAAGAAGACCACTCAATATTCCGACATTGCTCAATCACACGGAACCAAGCAAAGTCATGTCCCCCCAGTGTGTGAATTCAGGTAACGGGCCAGAACGATGCGTAAAAAAAACATAAAGTGTGATGCTGTTCTTCCTTTTGCCCAAATGTTAATTCACCTCTGTGACTTACTCAGTTTTTGTATTCATGGTAATTACACTCCCTTATCCATATATTTATACAGTGTAACACTAGAGGCTCAGAATGTACATAAAGCACAACAAAACACCAAGATGCTACTTTAGTGAATGGTTATAACTCTTTTAATGCCATTCAAAGATTTGTGGTCAAACAATTTTGCACAAAATCACATTTAATAGCGAAAGAATTAAAATCCTATAATATATTAGCATATTTGAGTTTTTCCTTTAAACAAATTGTTGTGGCAATTTAGCACAACAATTTTTATTGAGTCTACTCAACAAACATGCTGTGCTCAAAAGGTTACATTTCCATCCACAAACATGATTTCGCCATGCTATCAAGTTTTAAGAGAGAGAAGAAAACAGTCCTAAAACTTTCAACCAAAATTATCATTTTTAATAGATTCGTATTTGTACACAGACCTTCTAAATTTCTGTGGGAACAGTCTCTTGTGCAGTTCATAGCAAGCTAAATGCTTAAGTTGCCATTGTTAGTCGTTCCATATACAGTGGGAACCCCCAAATCGAATGCCACAAATTCACTTCAGAGTTCAAGCAGCATTTCTGCGAAAACATATGCATTAAAAGTTGCTCAAAAATTTAGAACCACCACAATACTTAAAAGGGGAAGTCAACTCAAACATATTTTTTTCCAGAATGTGTTCCCAGCAGGCCCATTGAAACACGGCATTCAGATTAATTTTACATTTGCGGAATATAAATTAAGCAGCAAAATGCACTCGTTCTTAGCCATCTCTGGGGGCGGCCATTTTGTCTATTGTCGACTAAAAATGACATCTACTGGTAAATCCTTGTTGGCACAGGCTCTTGTGGTATTTCTGGTAGCAGGTCATAGCAGACACTGCAAGGCCTTTTTCGTCCAGTTGCACTCTTATCTATTGGCTCTTGATGGTCAGACAGTATTGCCCTTTGAGCTCATTCTTTATATTGACTTTGACATGCCTTAATCCAAACAGTGTGCCGCTGGCTGCCGATCTTAGAGTGGAAAAGTGTTGTATGGATAATGTGGCATTGAAGAGATGTCGCAGGTTATGCCCTCAACCCCGAAGAGGATGTTGGCTGTTATCATAACAGGTACAGGGTTGCCCTCAGTCCCTGGGGTTGGAAAGGAAGTTTGACCTGTAACACAGGGCACGAGGTGGGCTTCAAACACACAACCCAAACATCTGGTCCAATGTCTGGGCATCTTGCTCTCTGGGGGCAGGAGATGCCCCATGGCGTATGACATGAAGTCCAAAAGTCATCTTAGTAGCATCGTTTAAACTTTTGTGTCTAGCAGGATGTGGTGTTTACTTTATTAAGTGGTTTTATGCATCATGTCTCATTAATGTTTGTTCCTGCACAATAGCTGCCAGGTCTGTTCATGCCAAGTCTGTAAGGGTAATAACCGCTTTCAGTCACATTCACTCCCCGAGTAGGTGCAAAGGTGTCTTTCCTGAGAGATTCTTTTATGTTTGGAGACCTGACTTGCTTCATTGATTGCAATCGCCACAGCAGCAACTTGTAGTCTCAGTTTGATCTTGGCTGTCGCATGGCATCCCACTTCAGGAATACTCTTGGCAAAAGAAGAAAATAAATTTTTTAGTGTTTATTAGAATACAACTTGCCAGAAGGGACTCCTTCCTGCTCTCCTATTGCAGCTCCAACAATTAGCAAATCATTTCGGAGAATTTGAACACACCTCCTTGGCTCTTATCTCCTCGTTCTTGGACAATATTGCTGCACCATGGGACAATGTAAAAATATTTAAAGGGGAAGAACCCTTGGTAAATCTCAATAAATGGCTATGGGCAGAGCAGCTGTCTCCTGCTGAGGGTCCGAGCCAATTTTCTAAACTATGATTAAAGAAAAGTTTGGGATTATTTAACCATGCCATATCCTGTGGGCCCCCCACTCCCACAGAAGACCACAATGATTATTGCACCCTCCATGCCAGGACTATTCCCTTCCCTTTAGATCTATTAGTTTGAAGTCATTTGGATGATGACTCTTTGAAAGTGGCGGCCATTCTGGGATGCCATGTTCAAAATGCCACAAAGACCGCTCTTTTATGCACAACCTCTAATTAAAAAAATCTTACGCCCCCCCACACCCCCCCCCATCCCCAAGCTGCACAGGGAAATACTTGGTCGCAATTTGGTGGATAATCAAATTGCATTTTAAATAGCATTTAAAGATGACTGGATTCTGCTCACAGGAAGAAACAGTGGCACAAATTAGGCTTGAATAAGATGCTATGTGCTAAGAGGAACAATACAGAAAAATTCACATCATAACACGCAGTGCTCAATTTACGTTTTTAATGACTTCAAATGATTTTATTTAAAATGACCATCAGATTTATTTTCATGCATGCAGGAATACTGTTTCCCTTTTAATTATAATTCCCCCCTTGCTAATTGGCATTTTCTTTACAACGTGTCCTTACAATCTCACCAGCTGAGGAAAAACTGCTAATGAGACATGATTTGTTAACGGTTGTAGTACCTTGGAAACATTTTACTCTTAATTTCAGATTTTCGGTCTGACAGAAATGGCAAACTGGGTGGAAAATGTTGTCAACAGTTATGTTTGTCTGGAAAAATCTGTGCTAAGAAGCTGTCCCCCCCCATTTGATTTACATCATTAAGTTCTTTTCAGCCAGTCAAATTGTCTATTCACCCAGCATTCCAGTGCATATTAGTGACATCCCGTTAGTAGAAAACAGAAAAGTGCAACAAAAAAATTTGGAAAACAGGCCTGAATTGCCTCTCCTAGAATAAGCAAAACGTTCGATTCCTATGAAATAAACACATTGGATTACTTGAACTCCCCATGAGCTTTTATCCACATTTGGTTTGTTCCTCGTACAACTGTATGAATCAGATTGTAGTTTTTAGTTTCACTTGGTCCATGTTTCCTGTTAAATTTGACACTCAGACAGACCAATGCAGCCATCAGAAGTACTTCATATGCACATTCAAAGCACAAAATGCGATACGTGAATTTTAAGTGTACAGCAGAGGTGGCTTTAACAAACTACATATACTCAGTTACAGTTTACTTTTCAAGTATCTTTTTGGATAAATGTACTTTTGTAGTTTTGATGCAACACATTTTTTCGTTTTACTGAAATATTTTGGGTAACGAGAAACAATATTTAACTCTCTTACATTGAGCTGCCTTCCGTCCAACTATTCAAGGCTTCTTTATACTCCCACGTCGGCGCGGGTGACAACTGGCGCATTGCATCATGTGACCAACGCATCGTGCTGTGGGACATGTTGCCGACAGGTCTGCAACACATGCTGCGCACACGTCAGAAATTGTTGCAGTGTATACGACGTATTCTCTCTGCTGATTGGTCCATTATGTCACATGTTCCCAGGACATACACTTTTCCCCGGCTCGGAGGAGAGGATCCACCACACAACTTGTTGCTGCTGCGAAGCAAACTAGTTTAGCAGCGGCGTGGGTGTTATGTCATGTAGGTGTGTGGAAAGAGCCTACACATGCATGTACCACCTTCGCTGCCACCTTCAAGATCGTTTTCGCAATAAAATGCATCGTCTAGTCATGTATTAGTTTTTTTTTGATAAGGAGACTTCTGCCTTGGGCGCTGTCCGTCACATATCACAAATTCCCCAATCCAATGTAACAACTACAGATGTTTCACTCCATTTGACCAATCAGACGTAGGCGGCAGTAACATGACCACACACAATATCTCTGTGAAAACCCCTGGTCTCGCATTCAATCTGTATTCACCTTACAGACTATGGAAAAGAACTACATCTTGGGCCGATCTTTGCGCTAAAAGGTCCAAAAGTCAGCCTACAAGAACTTTAGAAAAAAAACAAACGTGCTATTTTCTATGTACTCTGCCTGCAAATGAGTTCACACCTACAACAGCTCACACCACCATTTTTAAAAATACAAGCTTGCCTGTGTTTGCAAAATTACCAACACCCGGTCTAACACTCATCCACGCAGATTTAGATCTAACACTCATCCATGCAGATTAGTTAATAATTACCTATGATAATAATAACTACATATATACATATACATATACATATACATATACATATAATAACATAATAACTAAACTTAATTTGGCTACAGTCCTGCAGATTTTTCGAAGCTTTCAAATTGTTGTTAAAATAGGTACAAACCTCAACAAACAATTAACAAAACACCAATGTAGTGGCACTTGTATTTTAATATCCCGGAAATTCTATTTGATAGAGACCCTCCCTTTTCCAAGCAGTTTCTGCTGAGTCGTTCCCGGATTGATTTGGCAAACATTAAGCTGTCAAAGACGATTTCTAAGTTACTCTCATTCATGTTCTTTCCATTTGATGAGTGTGACTGCACTTGATTTCACTTTCAGCTTTCCCTAAATCCATATGGTTATTCCAAATGTGGCATTTTTACAAACATCATCTCCATCCGACCATTATTTTGATTTCTTGCACGTTCATGAACTTTGTTGCAAAGTTAATGACACTAGTGGGATTTAATTGATCAAGTGGGTGACTGATCATAAAATTGCAGTCAATATTTGGTTGTGCCAGGGTGTCTGGTATGACTAGACACACAAGGATGGAAAAACATATTTACACTTCAGTCTCTGCTCAGTCTGTGTTTGCTGTACAGTAAATATTCAGGATTGGGAAATGAATAGACTTGACATACTGTATTGAATTCAGCCCAAGCAACAGAGTATTAAATTAAGTTAAATATGTCCAATTTTGGGTGGGTGGGATTGAAATCTTGTGTCTGTATCCCCATCTCCCTCTCTTGTTACTGCAAATTATGGTATTAAAAGTCATTTTTTATTTATAGACATTTCAGCTTACAAGACAATAGACTAGTTCTGTTTTCACACTATAGCAGCCTTTCTCTTTTTAATAAAAATCATGACTTGGTGAAAGTTTAATTAATAAGGGACGTGAAGTGAAATGAGCAAGGGAGTACCGTCTTTAAGGGGCCACTTATTTTTCAATCTGGGCTATCCTCCAAAAAAGAAGGGGAAAAAAAAACGGTCAATTAGCGCGTTAAGCTGCAGAGACAAAAACGTCATTAGTTCTAGCAAAAAGAATAATAGGTTATAAAGGTTTAGCTTTAGTGGCAGGCCAAAAGTATTTTGTGTTACGCAATTATAAGTTTCAAGACGTTATTATGTGGAGGTATGTGACTTTCGTATTGTAGTTTCTAAATTTGTAAGGACATCAGTTTCTCATCTAACAAGTACAACTGCTTCAAGATTAAGAGTAAAGTAATGAATGAATTGAACATTTCTGTCCTCTGGTCTGGTTGGTTGCTTCTGTCAAAAATTCAGCTGTGATTTTCTCCCCCCAAAATAAATAAATAAATAAATAAATAACAGTTATGTTGTTGTAAGAAGACACCTCTCTTTTTGGAAACCTTTTATTGTCCATTTAGAGCTTAATGCATGTAGAGATCTGATTGGGATTGCTTTTGCATCATGCTGTGAAATGCTAGTAAATGATTGGTTAGCGTAGATCCTCCAATAAATTAATTATTTCCACTTCATGGTTAAGTATGTGCTACTCTTCCAAATCGAGTGCTGGTACTTGGTTATTACACTTTAATAGCCAGGTTGCCAAACTAACGATATATTACTCCGTGTGCTGGCTCAGATCAGAGAAGATGAATTGGCTATTAATTAGAGTTGCACTGAGAGGGCACCGGGGAGAGACTCCTCATAGCCTCGCAATCAACGCCAACACAGTCTCTTGTGACTGAAACAGTTGGGACAGGTCCGGGTCACCAAGTTTTCCTGCCAAATCCTCTGAATCTGGTTGAAAGGGCACATTTAATCATCTAGCCTTGGTCTAACCATCGTCTTGAACGCAAATGCCCAAAGTGCGGTCCGCAGAGAGGCGTCGCAGGCTGTTTGGCTCTTTGAGCATCTTTAACAAAAGCCTCACGTAAACAAAGACTTTGAATCAGAACACTTCACTGGAAAGATTTGACAAGCTGAGATGATTTGTGGGGAATATTATTGTTTGGCTCACTTTTGTTGCGCAGCCTCTAAATTAGCCCTTTTATCACAATTAATTAAGCTTTCTTATACGAGATGTTCCATCTTGAGCTCATCCACATAGGATAAATAAGTCAAAGCTGTAGGATATATGTCTTTTTATTGGCTCACTTGATCTCGGACGCATCTGTATTGGGGGCTGAAGCTGTCTCTGCGGTGCGACTTTGTGGAGGACTCGCTGCCATCACTCACTCTGAATGCTTCTTTTATGGCTCGTTTTGTTGAAAAAACACTTTTTTTAATGCAAGGTATCAGGAGTTATGGGCTGTCTATGCAAATGAAGGAGTTTTGACAGTTTGTTATTCATGTCATCACCTTTTTAAACACTCAAAAACAATAAATTTCACCGTGATATGCCACACTGAAATTGCCACTGAATATTATTAGTTATTTTAACAAGTTCCCTGTAAATACGCATTAAATGTTTGAACGATGGGCAGGAAGAAAAATGGCTTTGCATCAACTTATTAGACGCTATAAAAGTGGCAGTGATTTATCATGGATATTGTGTTAGCCATCTTTTGCTTATTTTGTCAGCTTGCTTTGTCTTGATGTGACCATTAAAAATTGAAGCGCTGTTAAAAGCCTGTGGTTTTGTTCGTCATGAAAATGTTAACTGCAGACATGTTTTTGTACCTGTGGTCCTTGGAATGATGTGGTTTGGCAATAACACATTTAATCAACTTTATATTATTTTATTCATAGTTTTGGGAATCAAGTGTTTGTATGTAATGTAACTCGAATGATTTCTAAAGGTTGGGAAAACAAATAGAAATCTCTCTATACTGATGGAGGGCTGTCACTCGAATATTTTAGAATCTATTATTTTATCAATCATTCCACTGATTGATCGACTACATTAGCTTTGAATTGTGTTGCAAAATCTGTTTTTACCTTTGATTAACCAATTATTGATGTTTTTTTGGTATTACTTTTATTTATTGATTAACCAATGCCAAGTAACAATGAAGCAATACCACACCAGAGGGAGTAATGTTGTACTGTATGTCATCAGTCATGAATGACTCTTGTCCAATCATATTGCTCAGTCAATACTCAGAACTACCTGTTGTATAATTTTTTTTTTTTACCAAATAATGCATAATGATAATGACAGGTCAGTTAAATAAACCAAGCAAAAAAAAAAAACCCACATACACCCACGCACGCACACACCCCCAAAACCCCCCCACACACACCCGCGCGCACACACACGCCCCCACCCCGCACACACACACACCCACACACACGCACACAAAACCCAACTCTTCAACGCTCCAAAATTAAGCTAATTTGATTGATTGACTGATTGATTGATTGATTGATTGAACATATAAACACAACATGAAAAACACGAAGAAAACAAAACAAAAAAACATGAAAATAAAGGATCAATACTTATCTTAATTCAGTAAAGTTTATATGTTCAAGGGGAGGAGGAAGAAGTAAAAACATTGTCGAGTCCTACCCCTTGTTCACTGTAAGTATTGGAAATCATGTTCTATTAATACTAAGGTGGGTTATTCATAAATACATACACACATATACCCGAGCATAACCCTTATAAAAACTAAAATAAAAACGCTTATTTTACAGATATACAAAGTAAGCGCTATAAATAGAAACCAAAAACAAAAGTATAAATATAAACAGTAATGCCCCTATTATACACGTGTATAGATAATCATATTCATAAACCAAAAACTAAAGACAGTTAATTAAGAGATTCACTTTCATTTCCTGTGTCTATACTTGATTTATATATTTTTGTAATACTATATTTTTAAACCTCTTTTTAAATACTGAAAATGATTCACAACTTTTCAATTGTATTTCATAATAATTCCATAAATTCACACCTTTTGAAGAAACACACATTTGCTTTATGTTTGTTCTTGTCCTTGATTTTTTTAAATACGCTTGTGCCCCTTAACCTATAACAACCTTCTCTGATTTTGAACAGCTTTTGGATACTGTGGCAAAGTTGATTATTATAGGCTTTGTACATCATTTGTGCTGTTTTAAATTCAACTAAGTCATGGAATTTGAGAGTGTTTAACTTGATAAATAATGGATTCGTTGGTTCTATATAAGACGAGTGGTTAATAATTCGTGTGGCCCTTTTTTGTAGATTAAAGATAGACTGAGTATTTGTTTTATAAGTGTGACCCCATATCTCCACACCGTATGTCAGGTATGGCAGTAATAATGAGCAATATAATTTATATAAAGATGCCTTATTTAGGATATCCTTGGTTTTGTAAAGGATACCTATAGTTTTGGAAATTTTTCTTTTCAACATTTTCTATGTGTGATTTCCAACATAATTTTTCATGTTTCAAATTTAGTTTCATTTACTCTTTCTATTTCAATCGAATTGACGATAATTTTGACTTTTTGTTTAATTTGTTTGGTACTAAAGATTATTTACTCAGTTTTGTTTCAATTCAGAGATAATTTATTAGTGTCAAACCAGTTTTTTAATACATTTAATTCTTTTTCCACAGTCTCCAGAAGCTGCTCAAGGTTTTCTCCACAGCAGTACAAAGTTGTATCATCAGCATACAGAACTCTGTTTTTAAACTTTAGAAACACAGCAGATATCATTAATATAGAGTATAAATAGTTTAGGGCCAAGCACTGACCCTTGAGGGACCCCGTGAGTTATCTTCAACTCGTTTGATTTTAAATTTATTGCAATCAACTTAGCCTAATTGTGCATTTACGTGTAAACTCAAATGACATTGCAAAAACAAAACAAATAATTATAAATAATAATAAATAACAAATAAATAATTAAAAACTATTCATTATTGCCATGATGTATCACACGTAAAACAATTAACTACAACTTTTGTTTTCCAAACACAAACACACACACATAAGATTGTATCTCCTAAAAAAACATCTGACAATAAAGAACAAGAAAATGATCGGAATAATAAATAAGAGGCCTACAATGTATTAAAAATAATTGTATTAAAAATAAATAAGAATTCCAGCCAGGCCATTTAGGCACAGTAGCTGTAATCACAAAACAAACTTCAAAGACAATCACTTCTAACATATCTAGTGATACTAACAGCAGGCTATATCCGCTACAAACATCATTTGGTACCGGGCCACACAAAGAGACTGAAGAAATTATTTTTGTATTTTGTAAATACTTCAAGACATTTTTTTCACGCTTGCTTATTTTGCTTCAAATCCTTTGTGGTGCATAAAAACTAAATCATACAAACTGTCATTGCCCAAATACTCCTGCACTTAAATACCAGTACATGGTTTGTAGGACAGTTTTGGTGACCAATGACCAATGTCAATAACATAAAACCATCATTTCTGATTCACACTAAAGTATATACAGTACTCTATAACTCTCTTAAAATTGCATTTTATCCTGTATTTACAAAGTGATGTTTCATTTGGATGCTATTACAAGGCTGGCGAGATCATCTTCGAACAAAGCTGCTTTTCTTTGGACTTTCTAGGCTCCCTTGTAGATATTCAGAAGGCTATTGTGGGTCATGTAATCCACCAACCCTTTACTGTTTGGTTAGAAGCCACAGCAGCATTACACAAATCTCAGTGCTGTCTGTGCACATCACTCTTACTGCTTAGTGTGACGTGACGGCTGCCATGTCAGCAACACGGCACATCTCTGTTTTCCCTCTCCGGAGCCCTCTGTGAGTTTTCCCTGGGGTTGGCAGAATATGAGTGCCCCCTTGTCTGACTGGCTATAACCTTGCCACCAGCTTCCGCGTGCGTGCGCGTGTGTGTGTGGGTGCGTGCGTGCGTGCGTGCGTACATGCCTGTGTGGTTTCCAACTCCGAAAGACTTGAACAATGACTCAAGCCGCGCCGAGTGCACCTCAGGGAAGATACAGTATAGTGGAAATAAAAATAACAAGTGGATTTTTGACTGCAGTCAGATGTGGGAGCAGGCGTGCTGGCACTGGGCTAAAAGCCTGACTAGATTCTATCCCCCTGTCATTAGATTAGGGTGTCTAGTGTTCAGTAAGTGCTGAAAGGCACTACAGATTGTATCTGCACGAAATGCTGTCCGTACGTCCAGTGACAGCTACCAGTCTCAGCTTTTGAATTCCACAGTAGTTTTCAATTCACTTAAGTCTGTTACTGTGGTTGTTTCCCTGCCCCGTCCAAATATGAGGGGGCCTGCATTTGACTTTCTGTTTGAACTCATCCGTGTACCGCGCATGCCTTTGACTACAATATTTATTTTCCTGACACCAGCATATGACACTGTAACTTATTTGTCTTGGAGCATAGTTGGAGAAATGCAAGGCCTTGATAGTGCTTCTTTCCGTCTGTATACTTGAGAGACCCTCATCAAACAATGCTTGGTTTTTGTTATTTCTCCTGTTGGGTGGGCTGTGTTGATGTAACTCTGTGCAACTCTCTTCAGGGGGTTCCCCCGTCATCTACTTGATGTGACGATAAACATAATTAGGCCAAAATGTGGAGATGGCTCGAAGAGCTGCACATAGTTGTAGCTGAGAATAAGATCCCTGTCAGTGGCTTGCAGCACGTGCCAGTGCAAATGTGCAAGGAGCTTAAAGGATCCTGGAAAAATGGGGTCTTCTTTGAAATGCCACAATTAATTGCCATGCATTGTCCCCAACGCATGGATGATTAAATGCGCTCCTAAACTGCCCTGATTTGTGGGGGCACCTTGCCGATTTTATTCGCCACTGTTAACATTTTCATTCGTGCATTATGCATGGTGCTGTGGGCCAAGGAAGTGCTGCAAACAAATGGCCTGAGGGATCGGCGTAAACACGGCGTGCCATAAGGGCGAGACGAGTGGTAGTTGAGCGCCGCCCCACTCAGCCAGTCTTTTCACACACAAACCAGACAGCCCCTCTGCAGCTGCCTACTGTCACTTCCATCCCATATTCAAAACTATTGGCGAGGAATTTGCAGATATAAATTGAAAATGGAAAGACAGGAGTTGGGGTTTAATATTAATCAACACTGAATGCATGTCTGATGGAATATTTCTGTCTAATTGAGTGTGATTCATCCTCCTTCAGCATGTATAGGCTAAGGTCACTCTCACTAGTTAAATGTGACAGCTAAAGCAATGCACTGCCGGTTCCTTTGTGTTTAGGGATTTTAGTTCGTCATTGCAATAATCAGTGACTGATGGAAGCCTTAGTGTTTTATGAAGGCATGCCAAATCACTTGTGCTCCTGTTTGAACATGAAACGCGCAGAAAAAAAATGATCTGATTTTGCACATTTGAGGCATATTAACTCTGTGATTAGGATTCACTTGATCATGGTTCTTGATTGTTGGAGGAGCGAGCCTGCACCCATGCACTATTCGAGGTGTCAGCTAACACGTCACCGACCCGGTGTGTCCCCACCCTCTCACCCTTGGCTGAAAATGCAAATCCAAATGCAAACGACATTTAGCCAGTGGACAGCTTTCAATACAGTAGACCCGTGTAATGTCATATGCAGTAGATAGATCGTTGCCATTTTTTCCGCAAGAAATAATGTTCCAGCACATGAAAATGCTCAGCTTGGCATTAACTATAAATAATGCTCTTGGCACCGTAAAGACAGACAATATTGTATTTTATGGCCTGACCTTTAAAATGTTATTGTTTTTTTTTTTTTTTTTGATAAATTTACTCTGAACACAGGCATTAAACACGCCTCCATAAGACAACAAAACAAAACCATCTCGTTGAATTTCCAGTTCAAGTGAATCATGTCGTCTGGTGGAAAAAGAGTCTGTTTTAGTGGACTGGAGAGAAGTGTTAAATAGGTGGCGACCAGCTCATTAGGATGCCTTTCCGAGCATGAAAAATGACCTTTTCCCATCTAATTGTAGTCATAGATAGTTGACGGGAACCAGAGCAATACCAGAACCTGTACATTGACAAGGATCACTGGAAACAATTAGCATTACATTTCACCACTCAGTCTGCAAGTCGCTTTCATTAACAATTTCAGTACACATTCACCCTTTATTCTGTCTTATTTAATTATTCATGGCAGTTATAAGGTGGAAAATGCTTTATATAATTTAGAAAGTGCAATGAGCTGCATGTTAACTTATGTATCATTGTCATATATTTCTTGACAGAGTGGAGTATGCGTGCTTTATTATTTGTCGTATATATATTTTTAGGCGTCTGGGGGATTTTGCCCCAAGGTGTGCCACAGCTTGATTCAAACAAAGTCCACCTTTATGAGAAGCGATTTGTTGGATTTGGACAAAATGGCTTCAGTGTCTGAATGGTTTGATCAACCATGAAGCTTGGCCAAGAAGGCAAAGCATCAAGGGAATATGTACTGTAGCTCCCAATGTGATAGACAGTCTAAGCATTTCACACACTGTATTTCCTCAAATAGTGGCCTGGGTGTTTATTTACTAAACTGCAGAGACTACCACCCATCTTTAAGAGATGAGAGAAATCTGTGTGAGGGTGGAGCCGGACATGCTGATGTTTGTTGGTTGGTGGACGGAGAACTGTTTACGTATTCAAATGGGAATGGAATATGTAATTGCATCACATTAGCACTTTCTGTTCTTTTCACTGTTATACAGTTTATTGACTATTTATTCTTGGTTCCTGTCAATAATACAGTGCAGTTCCATCCATCATCTGCCGCTTATGCAGTTAAGAGAGAGAAATATTTTTCACTGCTTGTTTGCTCAGTTGTAGTCAAGTTACTTACAGGCCGCAACAAATGATTCCATTTCACTTAGATGCTCTGGAAAATATTTATCTACCACAAATATGTAATGTCTTTGTCTAGGTGTCTGAGGTACTGTGAGGAAATATGAACATTTTGTTGATTAACTCATGAACGCTGTACTGTCTATTCAAGTTTGCACTTGTTACACTGCTGTAAGACAATGCTATCTTGTCTTTGTACATTTTTTTGGTACACACTTTGTTAATTAAGTGATGTGTCAGGAGTGTGGGGTAGAGGACCCAAATGCAGGAGGCAAAAGTGAAGTGCAACATAAAGTATTTAATTTAAAGAAAACAAAAAGGCAAACATGGTACTGGGATAACACCAAAACAACAAAGACCAAAACAAAACAAACAAACACTAGGACTAGGACTTGACAAATGACAAACCACAACAAACCAACGAGGAATGAAAGAAAAGCGGGTTAGATGTTCATAACTACTGTTTTGTGGTGTCTGGTAAGTAATAAACCATTTTATTCATGTATTTATTTAAACCTCTACCGATAGGCAACATGATTCCCTCAGTCCTTGGAGAGTATGTATGATACTATCAAACATGTTTATCAGTATTCAAGATTATTTATTATTATTATTTTTTAACATTTAGTTTTAATTACATTAAATTACACAGAAAGAACATCCTATTTCCTCCTAACATTAACAGCTGCCATGGCAAGATTTTTTTTGTATGGCTCTGCAATGTTTTGACCAATCATTCATAGATGAAGACAAATTTTAAGGTACTTACAAATGTGATGCACATCTGTCAAACAGCCCAAGGGTAAAAAGCAGCACATAACAAGGCAACAAATGCTGATCTGGGACTTCTCTGCAGCAAAATAAAATATGGCTCAAGTTTTCATTAAGATCCTATTGATTAGCTTTTGCTAGCAATGAATTATGGAAGACATTAAATACAGGGGAAAATATTTTTATGTCTTTGCTTAGGCCATGCCAGATTCGCCCCTTTGCGTTCTTTACCTCATGTATGCATGCCCCGACAGGCATTTGAGGTTCTGTTGTAATCTTCCAGCTTTCAACACAAAAATAAATTGTTATGCCATATTTGTTGCAAAATCCAATTATATACAGTTCTTAATAAAGTTATTAGACCACTTTTGACTAAGACACGTCTCATAACCATCCCAATGTGCTTTAATGTGGAATCTTTCATTTTCAGTTAGCTCCAGTCTCTCAGCATTTTACCATTTACAACAAGAATGAGGACGTTCAAAATGAATGCACTTTATTTTATACCCAAATTTGAGTAGACTTCTCTGAGAAGTCAGAAATTAATCAAGCAAAACGTTCATCCACTAAATGAGTTATTCTGTACAGTATTGCAGGTATATAACTGTAATTTGGCATCTTTATTACGAAAACATGCTTTGTATTAATATTGGAAGGAACACAAAAGTGCTTGTAAAACAACATTCTAGTTTTCTTTGTTGAATTCACTGGCGAGTTACATGCTATCCTGAGTTATGCGCTATTCACATGATATAGCTATCTGTTAACATTCATCGCTCATCAGCTGTGCCTGTGGTGGAATATTTCACCAAAGGTTACCGCTTGGCAGTAACTTGGCTATAATAAGGGTAACTACAACAACCTATTGGCACAATCTGTTATTTATTTCCATTATACAACAATAGCACTACTCATTACATAAGAGGTAAGCACAAAAATATTCATCTCCGGGCCAATCTTTGACTAAAAATACAATTTTAATTTGTTAACTTCTTGCTGGGAATTTATAGAGGAAAGAAAACAGCTGTCTGCTTTTAGATAGTACTGATAGTTTAACAAAGTTAGTGTCAGCATTTTAAATGTTTTACTAGGGGCCCACATGAGGGGCACAGACCCAGGTCTGGATTCAGATTTTCCCAAAGTGGTATACAGTACAATAATAATTGAAATGTGTTTGCCTGTTTTTAGGGTTTTTTTTCTGGCCGATCACAGAAGTTGCAGCACATCATGTTTAAAGGGGGAAGTCAACCCAAACATATTTTTTCAAGAATATGTTCTATGCAGGCCCACTAGTTGAAACAAGGCAATGCTGATAAATATTGCGTTTGTGGAATATGAGTTAAGCAGGAAAATCCACCCGTTTTTAGCCATCTCTGGGAGCGGCCATTTTGTCAATTCTGTCGACTGAAAATGACATCACAGTTGCTCAGGGCTCAGGTAACGACCAATCACGGCTCACCTATTTTCTGAAGCGGCTCAATTCATATTCCACAAAAGGAATATTAATCAGAATGAAGTGTTTCAACTAGTGGGTCTACATTGAACATGAACAAAATATTGAATAAAAAAAAATAAAATAAAATAAAAAATAAAATAATGAAAACATTTAAAAAATTTGAAGAAAATATGTTTGGTCTGATTGCCTCTTTAAGCAATCATCACTACTCCCCATCAAGTCACCGTTCCTGATGTGGAGGAATTTTTTTTTAATTGATAATTTGTCTCCTTTGCCTACTAACATGTCACTCAAGTCGTGACTTTTGAAATGCACAAATTTGCACATACTTTCCTTTTATCTACCCGCATGTTGTTGCTATACGATACAAATGATACAATACTATACTATACTGTACTGAACTGTCATATCAGTCAATATTGATAATTATTGATTTTGTTTTGAAACTATTAAATAAAAAGTTAACTGTTTTTGTGTACATCGTTATGTAGCGTAATGCGCAGTTTCTCCTCCACCAGTTCATTGTGAATGCTTATTTGCATTAGGTGCTACCCCAAAGCGGTATTGTTGATACACATACATTAGCCTTCATTCAATGTTCGTACAATGGAAGGTAAAGTAATACTCTCTTGCAGTGCATATATTATCGTTGACTAACCGTCTTAGGACTACTTTATATTTTTAGTCGACTCATTATTGCCATAGCCCATTCATATTTTACTTACGCACCACATCTCCATCCCGAGGTGTTTAATCGGATTATCATGCATAATATCATTTTATTGTAAGAGTTGTACTGAGTCGACTGGTCATTTATTTGAACGAAGTTACGCTGCTTGCTCGCTCCACACAATATTGCGCACGGCCGCCGGGCCCGCACGCATGCTACGTTGGGTTAGCTGCTTCTTCTTCGTTGGTTTAGCGGCTCCTTCTTCGTTGACAGAGATGGGCACTCTACCCTTGTTTACCGGTTCATTGACCTGGGTACCTTTCCGTCCTCGTCCCTCGATAATCATCCCCCGACTCCGTCCGTCCTTGTCCTTTTAAAGCTCTTGCATCCTTATGTTAAAAAAAAAAAGCGTCGGTCCATGTCATGGGAGAGATGGTAACGGTAGAGGTTTCATGATTCATAAGTATTATTTAAATCTCATTAGCTGGCTAATTTCCTATTCACATCTACTTACCAGCTGCGAGTATCGTGAGTGGATTGAATTGTTTACAACTGTTTAACCAAGATCGCATTTAGCTGCCAACACAACACTGTCGTGATGTGATGAAGATGATGGTGATGAGGACCGGCGCAAGCCAAGGGACATCACGAAAATGTTTAAGATTTCTTTGTAACGCAATATTATTGTGTTTTATTGCAAAGCTTTTAAGTTATAATTCAATACGTTTTCAGTTTTACTGAAATATATATATATATATATATATATATATATATATATATATATACATATATGCAGTGCATATATTGTTCTCATAAATGTATATATATATATATATATATATATATATATATATATATATATATATATATACATACATACATACATACATACATACATATATATATATATATACATACATACATACATACATACATACATATATATATTACATACATACATACATATATATATATATATATATATATATATATATATATATATATATATATAAACAGCATATGAATGAGTTGCAGGACAAGGTTAGGTCTGGGTAAAAGTTTTTTACTCTGTCTGCTCTCATGACACTTCTGAATTACTGCAGTTATGTAAAAGATGGTAATAAATTTGAAATAATAATTTGAATTGATATAGCATATTAACTTTAATTCTTGTCCGCTGATAGTGTAGTGGTACACACGCCTGAGTTGTGTGCGGGCAGCGTGGGATCGATTCCCGCTCAGTGACAGTGTCTATGTGTGCCCTGCGACTGGCTGGCGACCAGTTCGGGGTGTAGTCTGCCTTCGCCCATTGACGGCTGGGATAGGCTCCAGCAACTCCCCGCGACCCTGTATAGGATAAGCGGTTTGGAAGATGACATGACTTTAATTTTTGTCATGAAATGAAATTGTTCATTTGCCGTCTTGTATTCATTGCAATGGGTTCACAACTGTAGGCAAAGGCCAGCAACAGATTAAAAAAAAACAAGAGACCAATTTACAGTATTATTAAAAAGAAAAAAAACTCTTTACATTGTTCAGACTGCAAGCACTTTGTGTGCCAGGTGTTCCCCCCCAAAGTCATTTCCTCAAGACAAATGGAAACGTGCCATGTTCTTTTAACATCCTGTTAATATGTCTTATAAAAGTCAGCACAACTGAGAAACCAAAGCAGTGTTTTATTACAGTTTCTTGTCTTTGTCAGGCATAGCTTTGAGTTTACGTTTTCAGGTAATTATAGTGTTGCTCCAGTATACCTGCACAAATAAGCACGTTGTGGTTAAAAAACAAAAAACAAAAAAAGAACAACAGTTGGCCCTTAGCCCAACATCTTTGGCCTGGACCTGATAAACGCACTGCCTGAATGCCTCCAAAGGGCACATGAAGTGTCTGTCAACATTTTGATGGAGGAGGTGTCTAGGGTGGCAAGGCTTTCAATCCAGTTCATGCTGCTTTCCAGGTTTACAGCTTCTAATTTTTTACACTTTTGAAGACAAGGCTTGAAAGAACTAATTTATAATAGATACAAAAAAAAGTGCTATGGTAATAAATGCTTTGCATTCTTTCATGGAGGATGTACAGTGACGAATTGCATAAAAATGTCATATTCAGCACCAGAAATATAATCTACGTTTTCACAGCCAATACTTTTCCGTTTTTTTGTACTTGAACATTTGAAGCATACATACGGAAGTTCCCTACATTAACTTGTTACAAAAGATCTCCTCAATGCAATGTTACTGTTCTCATAAATGTATATGTATACAGTTGAAAAAGGTCTAGGCACTCTGTCAACATATAATAAGTAGTATATGTTCAAAATAACTTTTTCTGCCCCGATGCCATGAAATAACATGTTCTGAGAATGATGGGTAGGACCTGCAGAAACCAAGACCAGCAAAAAAGTCCTTCTTTTTACATGTGGAATTTAGTTGTCCTTCACACAAGAGCCCTTGGTTATGATTTTTGGGGAAAAAAAAGGGAGTGACTATCAAAGTGTCTTTGTTTGGTCTGCTACACATTTGCTAACTCTCATCCAACAAAGGCAGTTTACTCTGCTAAGCATTGTTGAAATCAGACAATCAAAGCTATTACAGAAGGTCCACATTCGTATACACAGTTTACTCAATGTATATGCGTGCTGCCTGTGCGGTAATCAATATATGCCAAGAAATACTGTGTGCTTTGCACTTAGAGTAAGATCACAGAGGAAAATAACAATAAGTAATCTTGTGTCATTTAGCTGTTCTATGCAAAGTAATGCAATCATCTAATGTTTAGTGTAATGCATCAATCATGCAAAAATCTATTGTTGCATTAGCCGTGAAAGAACAATAATAATAAAAATGCTATAATGGTTTGGGCTTCCTTGTCATAAATCACACTTTGAGGCTGGGGAGGGTGGGGGTGAATCTTAACTTGATATTTTAGCTCATCCCAGCAGCTCAACTGAATCTTGAATAGATACTGATACAAAACAAAAAAAAAGAATACATAGTTGGTCAGTTTCAACCCAAAGTGGTTGGAAACACTGTGTGACGTAGCCTCCATCTGAGGATGACCCAACACCTTTTATAATGACATAAAGCAGTTTTTTGTTTGATAGCCACTCAGCACTTCGCTGTAAATCAACTGTAAATGCATAAAAACAGTGCCGCCTGCTCGATTTATTACTACATTACAAATCCTTTCAGACAAATATTAAAATAGGAACCAAATCAGGAGTGAGTTCAGTCTTGGAAGCTGACAGGCTGTCTGAATTTACATCAGTATTAGCATTGGAATAATAACAGCTCTCAACTCTTGGCTGGATATGTTCCAAGTGTGTATTTCTGTGATGTATCAACAAAATGCTAATAGAATCAACATAATATCACCCTGTAGTTTACTTGGCACCATTACACCAAGATCCATATTGTATATATCGTAGATGTAAGCTTGTGAGCTTGAAGCACACTTTATGTCACTTGAATGTCATTGCAAACACAGTTTTGTTGTAAATGTTTGATAAGTAGAAGTGTATTGCCAACCTTTAGAAGTGTTTGTCTCTGAGTGGTGCTCTGAGTACTGCGTGAAGAGGATTTTTGATTTCACAGAATTTACACTCTGCTGGGGAAGTGGGCGGACAAGATAATATTCTGAAAGAGGGAGGAAAAAGCGAGCTTTAATAAACCTTTTTAGTAGGCATAATCATTCATTTTGAACCTTAAACTCAACAGAACAACAAAACAAATCATTTTGGGGGGGAAATACATGTATTTTAATGCCTCCAAGCAAAACTAATTAAAGACGACACCCAATTTACATAAATACGCATTATAATTTCAATTTGCATGCGTGCACAAGGGAATAGAGTCAGAAAAGAAAGCGATATTTTGCAGTCTGCTTATTTGGTTTTATTCACGGTTTAAGCTTAATAACGATTCATTTTGGCGGGGAAGAGAAAATAATCAAAGGGGGAGGGGGGTTGTTTGAACTATCTCCAAAGATACAGCAGCTCTCTCGATTCAAAAAGTTCCTTTCGAGTCACCAGATGACTCCAAATGTGGAGTGGCACCCTCCTGGCCTCACTCCAACTCAGGCTCCTTGAAAGGTGAAAAAAGGAGATTTTAAAGCCCAGTACTATATTAGTATGCAGTTCTGGCATCGGGTAGAGAATTAATGGCGTTTCCTGATAATGACTGTAATCGTGGCACAAATGGGGTGTTGAAATAGCAAACAACGAGCACAAGGCATGTAATGGGGATTTTATTAATTATAGCATGAGCAGTCTTCAGGATTTACTGTGGCCATGGCTGCCGGTCGAGAAGGGGTCGACAAGTGTTATCCGACATTGAAAGGGTCACTTTGGATGCGACAATGGCGCTATCTTAGAACTCTACAACTTAATGTTATTTTAATGATCAAATGGTGGCATTTTTGTCGAAATTATAGTTGTTATCCATAAATTATTCTTAGTTTGTATGGATTGAACGGACAAATCAAAACACCAAAAGCAGCTCATGTGTATGACTACCCATTTCATCCATCTAAGGCTCATTTGTTTAAACAAACAAAAAAAAGAATGGATGGACAAAAAACTGTGAAAAACAGGAGGTTTTGGCTGTTGGTTTGAAAACGTACCTCTTAGTGGATTTTTTGAAAAGCAACACTGTTACCATTTCCGAGGTATTGTATACATAGTCGAACATTGCTGCGTACACATATAGTGGTTCTTCACCAACTGCTGGCCCGCCATTCATATTACAGTGTTGTTAGTCATTTTTACAGGTCCCCTGCGAACTGTGATTGTTTTTCCAAACCACAAAAAACAACAATAACATGTTCTTGTTTTACTAAGATGTTGTTGCAAAATGCATGCTGGAATTAACTGCTTTTGGAGAAGTTGCCAGCTAACACACAAAGAAATCAAAATATGGTAGCTCAGTCAGGTAAGAGAACATTCACACATCAACTTATCAACAAGAGAGAATTGATTAAAAGCCATTTTTATTACTCACTGCATTCTTAATGGACGCCAGACTTTCAAAATGGAAGAAACAATTAGAGTTTTTACTGCTTTGTGGCCAATGCTTATTTATATAAATCATTGCACGGGTGTAAATTTTCCAATAAAGTACTGAACCACTCCTGGCTACATAATTACCATGTCCATATTTGGTACACACTGTCGACTGCATATTTTAATTGGAAGGTCTCAAAAGTCACACCAATTCAGTCTCACTCAATCAACAGATTAGGTGTGCTTGATGGAAATTTTAAATATTTTTTTTCCCCGCTCTGTGCTTTAAAGCATGGGTGTGAAATTTAAGGCACAGAGACCAGATCCGGCCCGCCACATCATTTTATATGGCCTGCAAAAGCAAATTATGCATCAACCTCCAGGATTCTTGCTAAAATGTGTCCCAAAATTTTTAATTGTCATGTGCAATAAATAACGTTGAGATTTTGAGATTTTGAGATTTTTTTTTTGTTACGCTTTTTACAGTAACTTGAACAATAATTGAATAAACTATTATCCTTGATTCCTGATCTCAGAACTAGTAATTCATCAATTTATTTTGTATACAGCGTGTAATAATACAATGAGACGATTAAAGCTTTATCTGGTTCCACCATCATAAGGGCCCTCTGAGGGAAGTCATAGCTACAAAGTGGCCCACGACAAAAATGAGTTTGACACCCCTGAGTTAAGGCTAATAATCAAACTTTGTTTTTCAAACCCCCCAAAAGACTTGATGCCAACTGCAAACAAACATTATGATAAATACCGATATTTCACCTTCATGTAGTGCATGTACACAAAATAAATTGCTTAGTTTATTTTGCGTTGAATACTTGTGTGTTTTGCCCATTTGTTTTTACAATTTTAATGTAAGCAAGACTTGGGGGACAACTATTATCACACAGACAAGAGGAGCCAAATTCAACATCTGGCATCATGGAGCAACTAAAGCAGGGGGGGGGCATGTCCGGTCCTCAAGACCCACAATCCAGCCTGTTTTAGGTTTATCCCTACGGCAACACACCTGATTCAAATCATCAGGCTCATTATCAGGCTTTTGCAAATTTTGCTGATGAGCTGATCATTTGAAACAGGTGTGTCGCCGTAGGGATAAACCTAAAACAGGCTGGCTCTTGAGGACCGGACTTGGCCACCCCTGAACTAGAGGGACATTCAAACAAAGTAATATACAAATCAATTAGAGTGACATCGTGTCATGTCATCTTCCAAACCGCTTATCCTATACAGGGTCGCGGGGAGTTGCTGGAGCCTATCCCAGCCGTCAATGGGCGAAGGCAGATTACACCCCTAACTGGTCGCCAGCCAGTCGCAGGGCACAAATTAGAGTGACAATTTATCCTCATTTAAACCCTGAAAGAAGTGGCATGAAAACCTTTTTCTTTTTGGTCTGTTATCCCATTAAGTCCGGGCCCGCACAACCGCGTTTCTACCACTAGAGGCGCGAGCACTGTTGTGTCTTTCTACCCTTAAAGCCGGGAGAGCATATACGTCATTTTCTTTTTTTATCCAATTCTCGGTCTCTTAAGCAATGAAATGGATCAGAATATACACGTGACGGCGTGGTGAGCCCGCGGAGGTTGTTCTGGAATTCTTTCGAGTCATAATGGCAGACGCTGTCGATCGCGGGAGCTCCGAAATGAGTAACGGCAGTGGTATAGATGACACGCTTGTGGACTTTGAACCAGTAGAACTAGTCGAACTTGATATATGATTGAGATATGGTCGTAGACAATGACAATATCGACGTCTTTGGAACAGAATTGAGGAGGGTAATTACCACTCGATTTTTTAAAATTAAGAATAGTGCTTCTCTTGCACTGACACTTTATTTTTACGTCTTTGATTGAAACAATAAAGATGAATAAACTCAGGCCTGGGTGAAAGCCACATGTTTCTCTCAACTTTTGAAATTATGTTTCTATATGCTACAGGGGCTGAGATATTAATTATTTTGTAGGTGTTGAATTTCTGGGAAAACTTTAGGGTAAGGGTAATTCCAAAGACGATCTTCGGTTTTGGGGAGCTGTTGATCCAGGCGCTTTAGGCTTTAATGGGTTAAATGACACGTACACGTTCATGGGTTTGAAAAACCTTTTCAAAATGATATCTTTTTGAGGCACATGCACTTAACCTTAACGTCCATGTAAATTAAAAATATCCTGCCCACTTTGAATGATTAAAAAAATCGCCATCGGATACAATGAAATCATGAAAAATCAAGACATTCTCCCCGCTCTCAAATGATGTGGGCAAATCTGCTGAATGTGCCGAAACCACGTTCCACTCAACTGTCAACTGTCAGTCACATACCACTTCTATGACCTAAAAAAAAAGGATTCTATTATACATATATACATATAATTACATGCTTGAATTGCAAATTTGTATCTGGGCCCACACTAGTGTTTAAGCACCGTTTTACATGCTGGCTCTCATGTCGGTCTTTCCAAAAAAATTTTTTTCTCCCTCGTTCTTCTGCATTCTCACCTTGACGTGCATGCATTCACAGCTGACAACCAGGTGCTTGAAAGCGTCCACACCAGCATGAAACCCTGGTCCACAGGTTGACTGACAAATCAGATTAAAACAATAAAAAAAAAAACTTGAAAACTTGCCCCTCTCATCGCCTTCCATATTTCTCTGCCTGATGTGTGCACTCTTACAGCCAACGATGAAGCGCTCTTAAGTGGCCATGCTAGTCCAAAAGCCCAGCACGGGAATCATTTTTGGTGTAGGCATAAGTTTCTGGTTTTTATACATTTTTATACTCTATCTTGGGTGAGGGCGGCTCATGCCGAACTCCAAATTGCCTCACCTAGTGAAGTACAGTTTAAAGTGTATGTGACACAACGACACAATTTTTACAAATTTTAAGATGTTGTGTCCAACAATAAAATATCCATCTCGCAATTAACATTTTTTTTAATTTAGACACATAAAGTATTTAATGGATTTAGTGTTCCGTTTTGAAACACTTCGGGTTCCGGCGTCTTTACGGCGAAATCGAGGAGCCGTGCTTATGACGTAACCGAGCCACGTCTGACTTGCTGGCTGACGGCTGTGAAGTGTGCTCGTCGTGTTTTCTCTTCTGATTCGTTTCGTTTTTTGTTTCACTTGGATTATGCCGCCACGGAGTGTTTCTGGCTTTTGTTTGAACCAACGGGAGCCTGTTTCGGTTCTCCAAAGTTGTGGTTTTACAGGAAAAAGACGGAGACATGTCATTGCAACTGCTGGGCACAATCATCACATCTCAACTCAACTCAGCTATATTTATAAAGCACTTTAAGACAACCATCGATCAAAAGCCGTTCAGAAAAGAGGTAACAACTAATGTACAGTACATGTAGCAAATACGTACTGCTGCCACATTAATTGAGGCTACTGTCTGACAGTCAATGAAAACTAACCGGTTTACAATGCTGAAGTGTACCAAACTGTTTTCAGTAAGTGTCAGTATTTCTGTATTGAAGGTTTTAACAGATTTGTATAAAAGAATTAACCCTCCACCTTGTTGTCAAATTTGTCACATGCATTTAATTTGCCAGGTACATTTTTAAGAATGAAATTGCAAAAGGCACCTGTATAAGGGCCTGTATTTTATTTTTAAATATGACTGCATTTCAACATCTTCGGTTTTCGAAATATTTGTTTTTTTTTTCTATTATAAAGCAATAAAACACAAGTTCAATTTCTTTTCTCGACAATAGTTATGATTTGTTTTTTCATGGTTTTTATTAATAGCCACAAATGTTATCATTTAGTTATTTTAATAATTTAATTACATGAGTACATATTATATAAGTTACCATCATCTCAAACGATAGAGTTGTCATGCTAAATATTTTTCCAAATAATCATATTTTCAGGAGTGGCCGCAAAGTCAGAGATGACGGACATGCAGTGATGACACAGCCACGGATGAGACTTGGCAACGAGTACATGTCCTCAGCTGGACCGTCTGACTCCGGGGACTCTGTAAATGCCGAGATGCCACCACCGGAACAGAGCTGCGACAAAAGTCTAATCGCAACATACAAATGAAAGTACTAGACAAAATCATGAGTAGTAAATTTCACAGATGTACAACACATTATTTGTAGTCTTTGTAATTTAAAAAAAAGAGTTTTTTTTCAGTTTTAATTGTATCCTTTGTAATCGGTCAGCGAAAACACCCTATACCGGTACCTACTTTTGCACCCCCCTGTATATTTACAGTAAATCTATTTCAATAATTTTAAGAGAAATAAATGTCACTTGCTATGCTGAACAGGTATGTTGATGATATCTATGGAGCCGGGCTGATTTGCTCAGAGAAGTAGAAGCTACAAAAGCAAATGAAAATAGTTGGTTGGACAAGTGTTATATGATCACAAGTATGCATTGGAAATGGCTACTGGGACAGACACTAGCCCAGAATAAAATATTGGCAAACTAGAATCTGATGCATATGAAGCACACAGTGACATTCCATACCATATCTAGATTTCTGTTACCATTTATGCATAAAGTAATATACATGTACACTACTTCATAAAAAATACTCCTACTTGTAATTAATTAACATTTCGACCACACAATCATGACACTCTCAATCAATAAAATGTCAGAAGATGGTTAACCTCACTCCACTCGTGTCACTATATTTTAATATAAGATAGATGGCAGTATGACACAATCAGACTGTACTCATGTCTACAAGATCGATCAAATTGCGAGGCACGTTTAGCCCGGGTTTTCTGCATTAAACACTAGTTTGTAATTGGTTATTGTGCGCTGTGACACTCCTTTCATTAAACAAGAAAAACGGAGCAACCAGTACTTAGTTTATCATGGCTCTGAGCTGACCCCATTGGGCCAGTGACGTCAGCACGCACTGGGTCAAACTCTCCGGCGCGGCCAGTGGGCGTTCCCAGTTCACAAAAATATTGAGTTTTCTGCATCTTTTTCGAGGTCTTATCATTGCTTTTTCACCAAAGTAATCATTGGAATCTTATTATTTGTACTTGTACTCCTTCTTAAAAATATTTTTATGGGGCCTTTTTATCATGTCCCATACACTTTAATGCTACAGTATGTCTATACAATTCAGTACTACTTAATTCTCAGTCTTTCACAACTTTTTCGGCAGTTATTTTCAAACATGTGTGATGTGTTGAAGAACAAATATCTGAATTCACTTTACAGGGTCTTTAATCGTGGAGACTCACACTTTGTGCAGTGATCCAGAATCTGCATTTTTGTGAACATAGCGTATTTGTCATGATCATGCACACATGGTGTTTCTCATTAATGCACGAAAACTTCACTCCATACTCATCGCATTGAGATCTTACAATTACATTTCTAAAAATGTCTTTAGAAGTCAGTGACTTCAATACTACATGTAAATATCTGCACTATGGAAACTTTTTTTCCCACAAGTTAGACGAGCCTTCACAATGCCTTTGTAAACATTTTCATATCCAGTGAGAGACACACACGCACACACAAGCACACACACACTGGCTGAAACTAGGCAGCTGGGTTTTATTTTACCAACAATTTGGTAGAACTTTGCAAACATAAAGGCATGGATGAAACAGCGTATATGAGCAGTGTGATGTTGGTATACGATGTGTCAAAATCCCTAATTTTATATCCCTGAAAACATATGAACCCATTTCCGAAAAAACCTTTTGCTGCTTTCAAAAAAATACTGTTTTCTGTGCTGTCAGCAAGTGCAGCAAGATGAACACATTTCTCTAGCAGAATTGTGAGCGTGTACCATGGATGCCTTTTTGCGCAAGTCCCATCGCGTGACAGCACAGTGTTTTCTATACTGTACCCGACAATATATTTCTGTAGAATGCCCAAAGGCAACAGATGGTAACATAACCTCGGAAAATCTCACCATCCAGTTTCCGATTTTCTGTTTTTGTGCCGTGCCCTTTTGCATGCTGTGCTCAAACCTCACTCTGTTTTCTTCCTTAGGTGACTCAATTAATTTGAAGGTAATTTAGTAAGTCTGCCCTTCTAATCATATCAGTCTTTTTGGAAATATGCTGCACACCATCACGACCACAAGTCTGTCTAGTTTTTACTTTGTGCTCTCAACAACAGTTTGACTGTATTAATACACAAATTGGTTATATAAATTGGCTATATAAATGCTATTATACTTAACCTAAAACGTTTCGTTTAATCAACATCATCTACAGCAGTGTTTCTCAACATTTATTGAGCGAAGGCACACATTTCACATCGGAAAAAAATTCACGGCACACCACTTAGCAAAACGAATCACACAAAGTGGATATACAGATACATTATGTACCTTTACCTCTAGTGCAGCATGTCCAAAGTCCGGCCCGGGGGCCAGACCAATCACGGCTCAGCTCCAGAAAACAGGTGAGCCATGATTTGTCTTTACCTGAGCCCTGAGCAACCGTGATGTCATTTTCAGTCAACAGAAGTGACAAAATGGCCGCCCCAGAGATGGCTAAAAATGAGTGGATTAACTCTTATTCCACAAACGCAATATTTATCAGAATGCCTTGTTTCAACTAGTGGGCCTGCATAGAACATATTCTTGAAAAAAATATGTTTGTGTTGACTCCCTCTTTAACGAAAGGTGGAAATTGAAATATTTTTCACTGAAATACACAACTGTCTGCCTCATTTGTTACCTATTTCCCTGTTATTAAATCTAAAACTTCATTAGTTTAAAAGTTCATTTATTTTCAACAAAACACCATGTTTCACATTAACCCTGGTCTGTACTGGTGAATATGATATATCCATCCATCCATTATCTTTACCGCTTATCCTCACAAGGGTCGCGGGGAGTGCTGGAGCCTATCCCAGCTGTCTTCGGGCAGTAGGCGGGGGACACCCTGAATTGGTTGCCAGCCAAATGCAGGGCACACAGAGACAAACATCCGCTCTCACAATCACACCTAGGGACAATTTAGAGAGTCCAATCAACTTACCATGCATGTTTTTGGAATGTGGGAGGAAACCGGAGTACCCGAAGAAAACCGAATATGATATAAATTTTACATATTTCCCTGTCATAGAATTAAAATGTTAAGGGAACATTCAATTGCCATTTGTTATTCTTTGAAATGTAATTTGCACTGGTGAATACTTTAGAGTATGCGTCACCTGCTGTGTCGAAGGGCACCATCCGAATCGTCCTTGGGATGCCTAAAGCGTGGATTATGACAGCACGTTTCCGCTTATAGAAATGCAAATACTTATTTCCGTTTTAAATCGAAACATTCAGTGAACATTTATTTGCCAGTGATTTGTAATGTTTCAAATGGACTAAAACACTTGTTTAAGAATCTTGAAATTTAAATAAAAAAGTCATAAACAAAAGACAGACTGGTTTGCTAAAATTTGCTTGGTTTTATTGGTGTTCCATGTAAAAAAAAAAATGTCAGGCTAAATAGTCAGCCCCTCGCATTTTCACTTCAACAAATCTGTCCCTCTTTGCAAAAAGTTTGGACACCCCTGCTCAAGTGGAAGAGCATTTAATTGTTTTACCTGTTGCTATACGTGCGTGGCATACATAAATTAACCCCTCCCAAAACAGAAAATAATATATTTTTTGTCAAAATAATTGATATTGGATAATTTTCCTCAGCACACCTGATATCTGTCATGACACACTAATGTGCCAAGTCACACTGGTTGAGAATCACTGATCTGCAGTATGCCAGTTGCCAACCCAAACCCTGTTTCTACTTTCTAACAATAGGAAAAAAATGATGACAAAATTTATGGATTTTAATTTTGTGGAAACCATCACCTGGGTCCAAACAGGTTCTCAACACTCTATAAAAAGTATAATCGGTGAAAAATGGACCGATCCACTACTTCCACCGATCCACTATGAATTTGACCCAACTTTCTGGGTTGTTTTTGAAGAAAACCACCCCAAAATGGGTAGTTTTGTTAAAAAACAACCCCAAAAATTTAGCTGTTTTTTTTTTACAAAACAACGCAAGAAGGTGGGTCAAATTATTAGTGGATCGGTCCATTTTTGACCCAAAATTGTGTTTTTTTTAACCCAACTGTTTTTAGAGTGAACCCTCAGTCACTCAACAGTTAACATATTTCAGCTCCTTTTGATTGCTGTTTTTATCGCCAGAATCAAAATATGCACTTTTTCAGAACCTTCCCTTGTTCGCATGTTCTGACACGGCTTTAGCAAGTCATTGGCTCCAGATTGTGTTTACTGACTTACTGTGTGTTTCACTAAGTATGCCTTGTGGAAAATACCACCTAATAAAAACAGCCGAGAAACATCAAGTGAAATAGTAGCCTACCCCGACCCGAAAAAGGCATGATGCTTCCTCCTTGTCTTTCAGTTTCCTTCATCAATATAGTTAAAACAATTCAAGATAGTCACAGATTTTCATGACAGGCAGTCATTCAGTGTATTTCAAATCAATATATTGGAAGTCTATCTGTACTATTGCCATCATTATTTCAGTTTTTTTTGGTCTCATTTCAAGATAATTACATTAGATTTTATTTTTTTTCTACAGTATATAGTTTTGTGCATTTAAGGTGTGAGTGCTGTAATGGAAAATACTATTTGTAAAGCAAATACCTTGAGAGAATATGCCACATTCACCTGTGAAGTGCTCCCCTTTTTGCTTTCTGTTAGCGTTTTTGCATCAAGTATCTGTTCCCTGGGTGTGTACATTCTTTTGCAAGCTGTGAGGTCATGTGTGAAAAATGTATTGAAAAACAGTCATGCCATAACGTATCAAAACCTGTTTTTTTACGTAATGATCAAGATCTTCTTGTCTTTTCCAAAATAAGCCCTATCTGAAAAGATGCAATGAATGTACCTTTCTTTTTTTTTTTTTTTTTTACCTCTTGTGCTCTCTGAGGCAAAAGACACTGAAACCAATGTTGGCAGCATTCTTTGGCAGTGACATACACACATACACACACACACGCACGCACGCACACACACACGCCTGCACACTGTTTTACCTTATTTAGCACTTTTTGAACCAGGCTGAAGCATATATCTCCAGACTTTGTGTATCGTGCCAAAACTGCATGCATAAGATACACAATTTTGATTGATTGACCCACCCACTCCCAGAACACATATGCACACACATATACACACCCATAACTTTGCAGATGAACAATCATTTCGTTTGTTGTTTTTTTTCTTTGGTTGAACTTGGGTGGTTTGACTAAATAGGCAAAGATTGAAAAAGTACTGGCATTCTGTCCTTGAGTAAAAATACAATTAATTGTATAAAAATTGACTTCGGTAAGTAAATGTACTCATTCAAATACTTACACAAGTAAAAGTAAAAAAGTACAGGCTCTGAAATGTACTTCGTGAGTAAAAGTAGAAAGTATTTTTACCGGATGTTTCCTCCTCATGTCATATATTTTGAAGGCTATTAAATTTGAAAGGTCGTCGTCACTTAACTCACCATGCAAATAGACCCACCTCTTGAAATCAAGTTTTTATTAATGAACTACGGTTTCATTCAAACAGTGTAAAACTAACGTCATTATCCAGGGCCAAGCTAACGAAAGGGTAATCATTTAGCTTTACCTCGATATGTTTTCTCAAATAAGGCCGTGGCTGGGCGTCAGCCAGCTGCTGACTCATTGATGCTGGCCCGTTCTGCGTCGAGCCCATATTGTTGACAGTTTCAACGTCGACTAACTCCATGTCGACGACCATTTTACTTCTTCTCACCTTCCAATTAAATTATCTTCTGTAGAGGGTAGCATAGCCTCTTCTCAGTGATGTCAAAGCTTGAGATAGGAGCTGGGAAGTCCGGTACCGTTTGTAATCCTTCATATGATTGGCGGAGCCACGAACATTGGTCTAATTTATTTTTTAATTGTCATCCATCATGTAAACAAAAGTAACGACTCTGTTTTAACGATGTATTGAGTAGAAAGTACAGATACTGGTGATAAAATGTAACGGGTAAAAGTAAAAAGTATTCTAAAAAATAAATACTCAGTGAATTAAAAAGTACTGAAAAAAAAAACTACTAACGTAGATTCACAAAGGTTTTGTACTTCCTTACTTCCCATCTCTGTAAATAGGTTATGAAAACATTGACAACAGTTTTCTGATATTATTCCCATTTAAAGTGGAAGTCAAACATATTTTTTTCAAGAATATGTTCCCAGCAGGCCCACTAGTCGAAACATGGCATTCTGATAAATATTGAGTTTGTGGAATAAGTGTTAATCCACTCGATCGTTTTTAGCCATCTCTGGGGGCGGCCATTTTCTCCTCTGTCGACTGAAAATGACATCACAACTGATCACAAGGACCAATCACGGCTGACCTGTTTACTGAATCTGAGATGTGACTGGTCGTTGTGACCAGTTGTGACAAAATGGCCGCGCCCAGAGATGGCTAAAAACGATCGCGAGGATTAACACTTATTCCACAAACTCAATATTTATCAGATTGCCCTCTTTCAACTAGTGGGTTTCCATAGAACGAACATATTCTTGAAAAAAAATGTTTGCATTGACTTTCTCTTTAAGCCCCTCAAAGCGGTCTAATTTCAGTGGGATAAGAAATAGGGCGTTTCAAATATACTGTAATGATGAAAGTATATCACAGGCATGTTCTTTGAACAGTTGGAAACTATTTTAAATATGCCGTCTTCAACAAGTTTGCTATCTAAAGAACATCAACATACAGTAACATTAGCTATGGGAAGTTGACAAACTTCAACATTCACAAACTATAGCAACTCTTATGGGCAGTGTTTTAGTAGTTGTAGTGCGACACTGGATACAAGAGTTCAAGAACATTCAATAAGATTCACCCATCCCATTGTAAACAACATTTTAAAAATAACAATGAATTGAGTGTTTACGTGCTATATTATCGACTGAGAAAATTGAATGTTCATCCCTAATTTGAGTAGTATAAAAAAAAACACCAGTGTTTATATACATGAATATTAGCATCCATCCATCCATATTGCCCCCTCCCTTGCCACTCGGTCCCGCTCATCTGGGGGGATCCTGTGGTGTTTCCAAGCCAGCCAAAAGGCGCAGACACTCCAGAGTTTTCTAGGTCTCCACCAGGGCCTCCTCCCAGTGGGACGAGCCCAGAACATCTGACCTATCCAAATGCCTATGCTACCTTGTGAGGCTCCTCTTAATGAGGAAGAGCAGTGTCTCAACAGTCCTTCCCGGGTGTCAGAGTTTCTCTTCCTTTCTCTATTTGTCTACTTGATTTTGTTCTTTCGGGCACAACCCACAGCTCGTGAATTTAGGTGAGAGTGGCCACGAACCGGTAAATCAAGAGATTTGACTTTTCGGCATAGCTCGTTCTTCCCTTCCTTTCAACCCTGCTGGGATGTAAGGCTCCATATTCATAGACAGAGTAGCTGCACTCGATTGCTCCTGATTTTCGTGCTGGCGCAAGCTTTTATGCGCTTGTTTGGGAACTTGGTTCATCTTTCTGCGCCATGCTGGGTGTTCTGGCTTACCGAGAGCGTTTCCTTTGACATGAACCTGACAATTTGGTGGCTAAAAGTAGGGTTAGCTTTATGTCTGCTGGAACCATCAGGTAGTGTAACACGATTTTGGTGAATTTGAACAAAGTGCAGGCACACAGTTCCACGGACATGTGTGGCAGATGTCATCGTATGTGCCCACTTTAAAGATTTGTGATCTCCCTAACCAAATTTATATCATCAGCCTGTGGATGTCTGCTTACAGTTTCTTCTAAATGTACTTGGCGTGCCTCCACCTGCTGCAGAATACAAGCAAATCAGTTTACTCTTCTCCATTTTCAAGGACTATCAGCAGGCCTCTCATATGCCACATTTAAAGGGAATGAGAGTTGGTGGCGAATGAAGGTGTGGTCACGCCCACAATGGCGCAAATTGCACTTTTATAACCAGTTCACACGAGTCTGCGAAAATACTCAAACATAGTCTAGCCTGCCCCTGTGCAGATTTAAACCGCACCTCACACCATATTTGCACTGGGCAAAACAAAAGAACCCATAGATCTTGTCCCACTGTTCCACGGCCAGTAGAAGAGCTACACTGCTCCTTTTATATCCGAGGTGGGAATGCTTGTGGATGCTCCTCTAAACCCTCTGTGAGCGCTCTATATTGGAAAACACCCTCAGGTCCCCTTCCTCACAAAGGGGGACGGCCACCCCTGCCTGTCAAGCCAGAGGCACTCTACCCGATGTCCATGTAATGTGGCAGAGGCGTATCAACCAAGACAATCCCACAACATCCGGTGCCTGGAGGAACTTTTGCTGGATGCTATTCCTCCCGGGCAGTACCACCAAGGAGCTTGTTAACCACCTCGACGGCCTCAGCCCCAGAGATATGAGTGCCCACCTCAGGGTACTCAGACTATGATTCCTCATTGGAAGGTGTATTGCTATAATTGAGGAGGTCTTTGAAGTATTCTCCCTATCCACCCACAACACCCTGAATTGAGGTCAGCAGCAACCCATCCTCAACACACAATGTTAATGGTGCACTGCTTGCCCCTGCTGAGCTGCCAGATCCCAAACAAATGTTAATATTTTCTAAAACAGACTTTTTCTTTGGACGAAAGGAAGTAAAACACATATTTAGCAATTATAACATGGGAACAAGTGTCACGCAAGTCGAAGCCTCATGGGCATTAAAGAGATCTCTGTGCATTGCCGAGGAGTCTCAGACAGTCCTGCTGCCTCACCTGGGCTTATGTTTACCTCAGATGTTTGGATTAGAGAGCAGCCGGGTGGGACATATGAGACTAATCCATCGTACCTTTATTTTATTCTCAGCAACATCGTTGAGCAACGCCCTTAAGAAATATGAAAAATAGCAGCAGCATCTTGAGGATTTTCCGAAAACAGCATTGGGAAGCCCACATAGTGTGTATGTCGCCTGAAGATTTTTTTGCAGTGTACCTGTGCCTGTTTTATTTTATTCTTGTATTACATTTTTTGTATGTCGCATCAACACCATCACCAAAATCACAATGTGATTTTGTGAAAGAAAGCACCAGATGGGCCAAAATCACCTTTTTTCTTGTGTTATTCGATTGCCACCCAGAAAGTATAATAATAACATATGTAAAAAAAATATACAGTATGGCACACACAGATCAGCCGCTGGTCACAGACAGTTTCATTTACATTTGTGTGGGAATTTTGACATTTGGTACTTAAAATGACTTTTTTCTGTATTTCTGTTATCCCCACACCAATTGCTCAATCACAAAGCATAGTGAGCAACACTGTGAATACAAAGTAGTATCAACTTTTAATAATTAAGGCATTATGATAGTGACTTAATTGAAAATGTTATAAGCAACAGTAATTACTTCATTTGATGAAGACTCATGATCATAGTTATTTAAAACTGGTAATTAGCAGTCAGGGGAATTTCACTTTTTCGCCCTTTTGAGTTTGAACACATACATTTTTATGAATTAGACTATTCAATAAACTAACTAATTATTTTTGTCATTTTTAGCGTGATGCTTTGATGGTATTCTTTAGTTTTGCAAGAACAAAACCGTTTATGTCAATTGACAATGACAAGCATACCAACATCAGAATACATTACTCTGAATATTTTGTTTTGGGATTATTTGTGACTCACACTGTAATGTCAGAAATAATGTTATTGCCAAATAAACTCCCAATCAACTGATATAGTGTGTATGACATGGCATGGCAACATGGGATGGATGCAATCATGATGTGGTAACAGAGATTGAAAAGGTTTTGCCTGGTGTCAATTTTTTGACGGTTCATACTTAACATTGGAACTAATATGTGAGCCTTTTGTGCAATATAAATGCTTTGAAATATCCTGATTTGTAAAAAGCTTTGTTTGATGACATGCCGTGTTTCATGTTTATCAACAGAAATCAGATGGCACCGTGAGGGTTGGGCTGCAGGCTATGAAGACTATGCAGATACACCTTCAGCAGACTGCTCAAAAGTAAGGCAAATCTTTAAATATGAAGTTAACCCAAACATTTTTTTTTCAAGAACATGTTCTATGCAAGCCCACTAGTTTAAACAAAGCATTCTGATTAATATTGCGTTTGTGGCATATGAGTTAAGAAGCAAAATCCTGCTTTTAGCCATTTCAGGGGGTAGCCATTTTGTGACTTCTGTCGACTGAAAATGACATCACAGTTGCGTAGCACTACAACGCCCAGAAGGCGGTCATTTGACTACTTATGCTTTACATTTGACGATGTCACCCCACCATATCACCTGCTATTTTGGCAGGGAATGGCCAATTTATAAATTAAAGTAATCCACTTGTAGCCAGCAGAGTTGTTTGTCAAATGTCACCCAGATTTGTTGTCCAATAGTTGTTGCAAAAAAAGTTGTAAAAAAAACCCTGGGCGTTCTAGGCTCAGATAACGACCAATCATGGCTCATCTTGAGAAAACAGGTGACCTGTGAAATTAATCACAGATGTCTTAATAAGCTATCTGTGATGTTGTACCCCAGCACCCGCCAAAAGTCAGCAGGGATTAGCTCCAGCTCAACCTGCATCCCAAATGTGGACAAGTGATATTCATGGAATATTGATGAATGAATTACCGAATATTTCAGATCAGTGCATGCAGAAGACATATCTACATCCCGATAACAACCCAAAAGTTATATTTGGGTCTAGGGCTGGAAGATTCTGGAAAAAATAATAATCACAATTATTTTGATTGAGATTGAAATCATAATTATGAAAATAATTCTTATTTGATTTCAAAACGTTGTATTTATGCAACCACTAAAACTCAATTACTCAAATCTATTATCATAGCCTCATGCTGATTCATCACTGCATTCATCACACTTTATGCTTGAAGACTTTTGTCCAGTACAAAATTACCTTGTAAACATCATGTGAAATACATGCCTCTTCAATTTTCATTATTCATTTTGATTCTTAAGCATTACCCTTATCTTTTTATCATATTTATTTTATCATATGTCATATTCAGAAGTTTTGGGACTTACTGAGCTAACCTGGGACCTCAGGGATTGTATTTCCTGCCATCTCATATTGCTCCAACCCCATCCGCACCGATTCCAATAACCAAAAGACACTCTTCTCTGTGGTCAACAAACTTCTCAAACCCGGCGACAACATCTCAGCCTCTTTCACCATTGACAAATGCAATTCATTCCTCTCCTTCTATCAATCCAAAATCAACATGCCCTATAGTTCACTATCCACCACTCCCACCCCTTTCCCCTCTTACCTGCCTCTGTCCTTCCTATCACTCCGCCCCTCTCTAAATTCACACCCGTCTCCTCTGCTGAACTGGCCAAAATCATCTCAACAATGAAATCCTCAACCTGCATATTGGATCCAATCCCTTCGTCCTTCGTCAAGCACTGCTTTCCCACCACCTCTCACCTTATCACCAACATTGTTAACTCCTCACTCAAGTTTCCCTCCATCCCCTCCTCACTCAAAGTGGCTGCTGTAACCCCCATCATCAAAAAACCCAGACTCAACCCTGACGTCATGAGTAATTTCCGGCCCATCTCCAACCTCCCCTTCCTGTCCAAAATCATAGAACATGTCATCGCATCCCAAATCAAAGCCCACCTCGACAATAACCAACTCTTCGAACAATTCCGCACACAACACAGCACTGAAACTGCCCTCCTTAAAATCAGCAATGACCTTCTCCTCTCCTCCAACACCAGCCTACTCTCCATCCTCATCCTCCTTGACCTTATCGCCACCTTCAACACCATCAACCGCGCCATCCTACTCTCTCGCCAGCAATCTGTCAACATCACTGACAATGTCCTCACGTGGCTTCACTCATACCTCGCAGACAGGAAACCGTTTATGCACATCAACGACTGCTCCTCCTCCACTGTCCCCCTGTCCCATGGTGTCCCCCAGGGTTCTGTGCTTGGCCCTATTCTCTTCATCCTCTACCTTCTCCCCCTCGGCCAAATTATCCGTCATCACGGTCTCCGCTTCTACTGCTGTGCTGATGACGTCCAACTGTACATCTCCACCAAATCCATCACCCCCACAATCCATTCCACCCTGTCGAACTGTCTTTCCGACATTAAATCCTGGATGCAAATGAACTTTCTTTTGTCAACTGCGCTAAATCTTACCTGTTCATCATTGGTCCAAACTCCCTCACCCAAACAGCCTCCGACTTTAACCTCACCCTTGAAAACTACACCCTGTCCCCCTCCCTCACTCAGTCACTGTCACTGTCGCAACTTTAGTGTCCTTTGTGACAATAATCTCTCTTTCGAGCAACACATCACCCAAATCACCTAAACTGTTTTCTTCCACCTCAGGAACATCTCTCGCCTCCGCCCTTCACTTTCTTACACTGCCGCCCAAACCCTCATCCACGCCTTCATCACCTCCCGCCTTGACGACTGTAATAGCATACACGCCACAACCTCAAAACTCCTTAATAAACTGCAATACATCCAGAACGCTGCCGCCCGCCTTCTCACTCACATCCGCTCCCGTGATCACATCACTGTCGTCCTTAAAAACCTCCACTGGCTCCCCGTTTCAGAGCGCATTCAATTTAAACTCCTCCTACTCACCTATAAAGCCCTTCATAATCAGGCCCCTTTCTACCTCGCCGACCTTCTCCACTCATACACTCCTTCCCGCACCCTCTGCTCCTCAAATGCAAGCTTCCTCGCCATCCCCATGGCCAAACACAAAATCTGGGGGGGACTGAGCCTTCTCTGTTGTCGCCCCCCACCCTCTGGAACTCTATACCACAACACATCCCCAACTGTACTGACCTCCCGTCTTTCAAATCATTTCTCAAAACTCACCTGTTCCGCAATACTTTTAACATCATTTAAACTTTGTTGCTCATTTCTTGCTTTGTTTTTCTTTTCTTGACATTAGTGGGATTTGGAATTTGTGTGTATCTTTTTTATTTGTGTTGTAAAGTGTCTGAGTGCTACGAAAAGCGCTTTCAAATAAAATGTATTATTATTATCTCATTTGTGTAAGTGTGTTCGTAAGACAGTACCGTAAGAATATGCAAAAAGTTTAGCAATCGAAAAAACAATAAAAACAAACTTTTTTTTTCAAATCCAATTCTCTGTCTCTTAGCCAATGAAATGCATTAGAATATACACATGACAGTGAGCCCTGTAGGATGTCATGGAATTTTTTCGAGCCGTAATGCCAGATGCAGACGACCGGGGAAGCTCTGAAATAAGTGACATGTAGTGATACTGTGATATAGACGACACACTTGTGGGCTTTGAACAAGTGGAACCAGTCGCACATGATATATGGTTAAGACATGTGTTTGTAGACAATAAAAATATCGACAGCTTTGTAACAGAATAGAAGATGGTAATTACCACTCGATTTTTAAAAATAAAAAATAATGCTTCTCTTGCACTCACAGTTTATTTGTACATTTTTGATTGAAACAGTGAATAATAAACGCAGGCATGTGTGAAAGCCACGTCTAAGCTCTCAAATTCTTTTGGAATTATGTTTCATCTGTATGATATTAATTATTTTGTAGGTGTTGAATTTCTGGGAAAACTTCAGGTTTTAGAGGGTGATTCAATGGTCGCCCACAGAGCTGGCAGGGCACTTTACCCTTTTTTGCCGGTCCTCTGTCCGCGACCTACGTAACCTTCTGTCCTCATCTCTCTGTCCTTATTTATAAAAATAATCGTTCTCCGACCCCGTCCGTCCTCGTCCTTTTAAATCGCTTATGTCCTTACATGCCGTTGGCCCCCCCGGCCGACCAAAAAAACCCAAAACAAAAACGTCCGTGCACTCATAAACATTATTTAAAGATCATTAGATGGCTAATTTCCTATGCACATCCTCTTACCATCTGGGAGTATCGTGATTGGATTGAATTGTTTACAACTGTTTAACCAAGATAGCATTTAGCTGCCAACACAGCCACGTCGATCACTAGACCGGGGCCTGCCAGGTAACATCACGAGAATATTTAAGATGCTTTATAATGTAATACTGTTGCGTTTTATTGACAAGATTTTGTATTGTAATGCAAATTTTAAGTTTTTATTGAGTAATAAAATAAAGCAAGGTTATTTTAAGAGGAAACAAAGACTTCCTCTTCCGGGTTGTTTAAATGTACGTCGGCGCTGGTAGAGATTTTTACGGTCTAAAGATGTCCCACACAAGGACATACTTTGCATGCAAACGGATAAGGTACTAAATGTGAACGGTTATTTAACAAAATTATATTGCCATCCTCCTTTTTCCTACACCCATTACCAGATACCTGATACCGCCTATGTGACGGACCGGTCCGCCTATCCGACTATGACGGACGCCCATTTTGTTGGCGATAAACAACTGACGGGAACATTTGAAAAAATAGTCGGACTAAGCATAGCCGAAAGCCCATTTTTACCCGTCTATGTAATTGTCTACTTTCGCCACCCACCATTAAAATGTTTCTCCGATTATAACTTTTTAAAGATCAACAGACGCCAAACTCAAAATCACGGTTAAATTTCAATTAATCATCAAGCCCTACTTCGGCCCTTTTGCAGAAGCTAATGCTAATCCATGCAGCCAACACCACTGCAACTCTGCGTAATTTTTGGCTTTCACATAAACTTGCTGTAGCTTGTGAGGAAGAAAAAGCCTATCTGCAATGCCATGGGTGAAGAAATTTAAAGGATCTCACCAAAATATGACTTGTTCTATAATTTCACACTTGATTGGTGGAAAGGTAATACAGACCAGTGTTTCCTAAACGTTATTGAGCCAAGGCACATCACTCAAATATTAAGTAATTTGTAATAAAAAGCACCCCATTAAGAAGAAATTACCAGGTCAGTGACATTTCTTTCAACAAAGCCGAAATGTGGCCTCTTATGCCACGTACTGGTTGTTCTGTTATGGTTTGAACTTGAACCTCTGTTTTGTGGAACAACATAATTGTCTCCAACAACCAGCATGCACCAGTCATGATACCCCAAGGCCTAGATTAATTAAGCTATGAAAACCCATGAGCAGAGAGCATTCAGCAGGTGCCTGTTTGCTTTGCTGTGGGACTTGTTTTTGGCACTGGTGCTCATTATAAATCTATAATGAAGTTAGTTTTATTTTCTTTTTTTTAATACTGTCATTGGCAGTACTCTTGGCTATATTGGCCTATTTAGTATAATATACAGTATAAATTGTGTGCGTGTGTGTTTACTCTTTAACATATAATCAATAATGCCTTGTCAAGCAATTTTTCTGCAAATATTGCTTCCAACTAGGTAGGTTTACTTTTAAAGGGGAATCAACCCAAACATATTTTTTTCAAGAATATGTTCTATGCAGGCCCACTAGTTGAAACAAAGCAATATGATTCATATGAAACAGGAGTTAAGCAGCAAAATCCACCCCTTTTTAGCACTCTCTCGCGGCGGCAATTTTGTCTCTTCTGTCATCTGAAAATGACATCACAGACCCTCAGGGCTCAGAAACGACCAATCACATCTCACCTGTTTTCTGAAGCTGAGCTATGATTAGTCGTTATCGTTATCATCTTTGAGGTGGTGCATTCTCCTTTTTACAGACCAATCATTTATTGAAAAAATATATTTTAAGAGATGTATTTCTCGAAACATGTAATGCTAGATAGCAGAGCTGGGCATTCCGCCATTTTGACGGACCAGTCCATCTATCCCCCTATGACAACCATTTTGTAGGCGATAAACGATAGATGGGAACCTTAAAAAAATTAATGGATTAAGCATAGTCGGAAGTCCATTTATTCCATCTATGTCATCGTCTACCGTCTACCGTCATCGTCTATTTTCGCGGTGAGGCTTCAATGGCCGCAGCAAAGCTTCCGTTTCCTGTTAGCCATGGCTGAGACTTCTGGGTCCTAAAGACCTAAAAGAAGACGCATTTAGTTGAAGTTTGTGTACGGAATCGCAAACAGAAGCCCATTTAAAATGATAGGCAGACCGGCCTATAAGTGATTGCTATATGTTCCGGCCGGACAAAGAGCTGGATAGACGGATGGCAGAAGGATACCGTGGCTGCAGGCAGAAGGCGATAAACGGACCGGGAATTTTTTGTAAAATGTCCAGCTCTGCTAGATTGTCCATATAGTTTGGCGTCTTTATTGGCAACACAGTTATGATTGAGTCAAATTCCAGATCTGTCATACTTTACTTTGGGAGCGATCACGAGCAGTAGGTGGTGCTGCTATAATGATCGGCAGGAGAGACCGTCCAGTGATTCCATGTGCAGTGTGTGAAACGGCAAAAGGCAGAATTTGAACAGGATAGTAGAGGAAGTAGGGAAGGTTTATCAATAGTTTTGGTTCTTTTCCAATGAAGTTCAGTTACTAAAGATTGTAATTTTAATTTTAAAATCTTTGACACCTTTTTGTACGTTTCAAAAAGTGGATGTGTCTTGGCAAATCCAGATGTCTGGTGGCCCTAAACAAACCACTTCAAGGGACATCATCTTCAAACACTTTGTTTGAGAGGTGTAAATTATACTTTGCACTTCAAGTTTTAGCTGTGGTATTCTCGACTCAATACGCTGGAGTGATTCTCACTGCTTTCCTCGACACTTTCCCCCACTGGGCTTCACCCAAGGGAAAGACGCCTTCTACGTGTTGTAATAAGGGTAGCTGATATAATGAAGGTCATTGTAATCTAAGAGCTAATGTGCCAAGGAGTCAAGGAACTGTAGCTTTACTTGCCAGGAAGGCATACATGTGGTGCCCCCGGGGATCAAGCTGATAGGGTTATCTTGGCTAACCTGACTCTAATACAGGCCTTGCTCTGCTGTTTGTGTCGGTGTTGGAACTTAACTTTTCCCAGGGATCCTCTTCATCTGTGGATGGGCATGGGATGAGGCTCCATCCTGGTTAAATCCCATCCCAAGGTGTTTGGCTCTCCTCTCTGTTCACACACTCTGTTTAGAGCGCTGCTCTTCATCTCGGTGACTGTCTGACTTGGAAAACCGACTGCTCTCGATTGAATGTGCTTGACAAAGAAACATTGCATCGCTCTCTGCAGAGGACGGGCTCATAAGAGATGACCTCTAAATCTAATCCTATCCCTCAGGATATGCAAATGTCCTCTGATCAAATTTGATTTGTTTTTTTGTCAGTTCAGGACCCAGCAGTTTGCTTACAACTCTGATACAAGCCAACCCAAAGGATGGTGCTCATATGAAGCGCTGGCATAGATGCCATTTTGATTTCAACTGGCTCCTTGCTTTGCTCTCAAACATAAGACACATGAGATGAATAAATGACAGTGTATAAGTATATTTTAATATTTCATTTTCAAGTTCATGTTTAGATTCTTGTTATTCCGATGGGACAATCAGTGTCTAATTATTGTTGTCCAGCTGTTGTTTCCACAGCGATCACCCTATGATTTGGATTATGTTCACATTTTGTGTTCATACTTGAGATTTCAAAAGACGCCTAATCTATTTGTTTCTGATTTTGATGATGTCACATTTTTTTCCTGACAATCCAAATGGTGGCCATGAGCGCACTGTAAATGCGGACTATCACTTCTTTGTGCATATATCCTTTTCTATGTCAGTGTCTTTGAAACACTTCGAATGGCTTTCCTTGTTTAAAAAACAACTAAAGGGGGGGAAAAAACACTGCAGTGCATACCCAGTCGCTGCGGTCCCATCATTCAAACTTCTGAGCCTCTCTTTGTGGCTTCCTGGAGGAGTACGGTGAGATGATCTCTTTTGTTTCGCATCATTAGTTCCATCTGTTGTGCGAGCAGGCCTGTCTGTTCCGGAGCATGCCGATGTGATGGTCGCTAGGGGCGACTGGAGACGCTACCGTCCTGGTGGCTGGTGGCCTGACCTCAGCCACCAGCATCGCCTTGCCCGTGATCCCTATGACACTCATAGCTGCTTGACTGCTTTAACTTATTGACTAAAAGAGTACGTCTGAGGAAAGCCCACATGCATGTACTTCAAAAAACATGAATTATGGCAAATTCACTTGTTTCAATCAGAGTATTTGTGAGCAAACTAATAGTTTGGTTTTAATCATCAGGAATGTTAATCAACAAATGCATACTCTGCAGATGACATGTTGCCAATAAACATTGTGTCCACTCTGTAGGTCAGATTGTCGTACTATACTTGTCTTCTTGCAGTCAGGAATAAACGATGTGCCTAACAGATGTAGCTTTTTCTCCCAACAAGGAAATATTTTATTCATGATTTACATGAATGATAAATCTTCAGAAAGTCTTAGCGCTGATGGGCATACACAATTTAACATCTGTCGTCTTCAGAATAATTAGTTGCATATTGGAACACGTGGGACTTTTTCCTTTCACTTGATTTGATCTAATTATGTCTTTAAAAGCAAAAGCAAAATATGCGCCATGATGAACAGCAGCAGGAGAACAAATGCTGTGAACAAAAATAGCACATTCTTATTTTTCCCCTATAAAGAGCCAAATCCACGTGCACTCCCTCCCAAGCTAAGACCGAGAAATGTGGCCTTACCTTTTCATTATAATTTGTAATTCTCCTATAAATATTTCCATAATGTCTCCCGTGTGAATTGCTCCGGCCTTATTGCCACAGTGTGGGTTGTACAGCACAAGGGCATCCGTGTGCATGTCAGTGGGGAGATCACAGGATTATTTTCATTGAAGATGGAGCCATCAAAGGTCATAGCCATCTAAATGACCTAACCTTGCAATGTAACACCTGGATGTAAAAGTGGACTCATCCTATCTAGTGGGATGTTCGTAATGTACCTCTAATGTATAAAGTGTGGAAATAAAATAAGAGTTATAGGTTGGCGATAGAGGTTCAGTGGGTTACAGAATACTGTAACGGGAGAGGGTAGAAAGACTGTGTTGGTATCACCCAAGGTGACAGGCTACTGCCAAAGTGCTGATTTGTTGGTTGCGTGATGAAATAAAGTCTGCAGAAAAGGCCAATATTCAGTTTGAATTGATTGTCTGAAAACTCCAGAAGTGAATATGCTTTCATTTTGATAGTATTACTATGGACAAAATGCGTTGCGTCCGCTTCACCTCGCCATTACTTTGCTCCATTAGGGCAAAACCATCTGATTTTATTTTTGCCCAGTCTATTTTCTGTGATAAAATGAAAATCTGAGAGCTTTATTAAGTCTGAGTGACACCTAAAGCTGAGAGCCTGTAGGAAAATAAGTCATGTGGGATCTAGTTTACGTTCATTTCCCCCCTATTTCCAGCTCCTGATCAAATACTGCACTTTCCAGTAGAGGCCTAATGGGAGTGTCAAGTTCCTCTCACTCCATTACCTTTGAAGAGTTCATCTTTTGGTATGTGCGTAGTGCAGCGCAAAGCAGCGAGACTTGTGAACATTGGTGTTCGGCTACATTTAGAACTATACTGAGAGAATTTTATTATTTGTGTTGAATGTTCCAAGACAAGCCATACGCTGATGATCATATATTGTGTGAATTAGGAATGTGCTTCTCCATCACTGGGGCTGATGTCATATATATCTCGATACATTGCTGATGATACTATACGTTCATGATATGGATCAAGTTGCTCCTGATGTGACACGTTTCACTCCAATTATGATGCCAATTACTCCAATTACAGTAAGATATGATGTGATTGTATTTGGCAGACTGCTCCCATTGTAATGACGTTTGAAGCGATGCATTGCGATTCTATCCCAACCATGACACTGATCTTCAAATCGGGCCATCACATCTTGGTCCATGCCCCCACATAGTTTTAAAAAGACACATTTTCTCAGCATTTTGACATTTTAGTGAGTACGCAAACTTGGAGTTTTTAAGGCACGGCTTTTGGACTCTGGCAAGAGTGAAAACTTCATCGTATGTTTATGGATTGGTAAAACTGAACTTTTTTGCTCATCCACTTCAAATTATGTCACAATTACGCGCTATTATTTTAAGGTGAATTTTCACAACTTTGCTTGTTATAATATATGTAATACAAGAATTGATTTTATATACGACTTGTCTTCACTAGGGTTGCGATTAACTCACGCCTTCCCCAACTGACTACTTGTGAGACAATAATAATTATATTATATTGATAATAATGCAATGGCATTGCCGTAAAACACAAAGGACCTGATTTAGTAAAGGTTTGCATGAGCAAAAACAGGCACAAAGTGGACTACGCATGCAGATATCAAGATGGAATCTACTGTACTAACCAGGTGCTCACAGGATTGAGCAAATTACCGTGCAGTTAAATTTGCTTGTTGTGGGAGAAATATATGCACATTGATTAATTTAGCACTGCGCTGGCGGATTTTGCATCTTTAACCCATTAAGGCCCAAAGCACCTGTCGAAACATCTCTCAAAACCCTAAGGGCGATTTTACAATCACCCTCTAAAACCTGAAGTTTTCCTGGAATTTCGACACCTACAGAATAATTGATACATCAGCCCCTGTAGCAGATAGAAACATAATTCCAAAATAATTTGAGAGCTTAGACAGGCGGCTTTGACACAGGCCTGAGTTTATTATTATTTACAGGACCACAAGCGTGTCGTCTATATCACCACCGTCACTATATCACTTATTTCAGAGCTCCCTCGATCCTCTGCGTCCGCCATTACTGCTCGAAAAACTTCCGGAACATCCATCGAGGGTTCACAACACCATCATGTGTAGATTCTGATGCATTTCATTGGTTAAGAGACCGAGAATTGGTTAAAAAAAGAAAATGACATATCTGGTCTCCCGGCTGTAAAGGTAAAAAGACGCAACAAGGCTTACGGCTCTAGTGATAGAAAGGCGTTGATGTGCTCCCGGCCTCAATGGGTTAAATAGCGTGTCTGAAAGGCAGGTGAAAAGCAGCACACTAAGTGGCCCTAGCTTAGTGCTGACAAAATGAGACGTGTAAATCCTTTTTTTAAATGCCAACCAAAACAATCTTGAAATATCGTCTATTCGGCAATGTGGTTTTGGAGCTTCTGAATGATGTACTGCTACCGCACACTGCCCGATGTGGTAGAACTCCACTGCACACTTGCACATTGTGAAGGGGTCTGCCACAACATTTTTCATTCATGTGGCCACGTTGCAACTCGCTGGTATCAGGCCGAAACCTCATAAGTCACAATTTGGTAATATTTTTTTCAAAAATCACTTGCTATTGGTCAGTCCACATGTGCGAGTGTTATTTTTACAAATTATTGAGCAAAGTGTTGAAAATGGCTTGCTGTCTCTGATTAACATTTCATCAATGTAAATGGTTGGACAAACATTCCGGTGTTGGAGTCCTCTGAAAAATACTGATTTTGGAGGTACAAGATTTTGGCCCAACACCAGTGAAATTTAACAGCCACTCAAAATCCGTTGTTGCATCGAGAGCTTCAGAATCAAAATGCCAAACCCGGCTGAAGAACTGGAGGATAAATTCATCAAATTATGGCCTTCACGGCTTTGCTTATTTGATTGTAGTGCCAAGGGGTACTCAAACAAAGAAAGCAAATATCACGCAATAATGGAAATATCATCAGCATCAGCACTTGGTACAACCGGTAAGTACTGCTTTAATTACTGGTATTCATTCAAATCAAGCAGAGTAGATGGAACATGTCATATCTCACCTTGTGGGGTAGCGATTTTGTTTTGCAGTAAAAGTTTCCACAGTATGCATTAGGGCTGGGACGATAAACTTTTGTCCCGATCCGATACGGATCCCGATACTTGGGTTGCGATCCGATACGTATTGCGATACCTAAATATTATAAAAATATATTTGAAAAACTGAGGCAGGTGTTTCCAACGTTTAACTTAAGTGCCATTTGACATTTCAAGTGTCACGATTGAACACAGGAATACAAGATTAAAAAAATTAAAATTATAAATAAAACTCCAATCGCAAAGCTCAATGTTAAGGACCTCAAATGTTCCAAAACTACGTTATAGAATGTGCATATAGCATAACATAACATAACATAACATAACATAACATAACATAACATAACATAACATAACATAACATAAGTATTCTGCCCTCCTTGAGCATACTGAGTACAGTGTGGCAGATAGTGAACAGCCCCTCAAAAAGAGTCCGATGTTGAGGGTTTCAAGCCATTTATTGAACTCCAGTTAAAGTTAACTGTAAAACTAAACACACAGAACAAAGAGAATTACCGTATTTTCAGGGCTATAAGCTGCACCGTTATATAAGCCGCCGCACCCACTCTATTTTTTTATTTTTTTAAAAAGTTTTTTAGAAAATTTTGGGAAGAACCTTAAATAAGCCGCTCCTTTATACAAACCACACTTATCTATGTTGAAAACTTTTATATTTACTGCATTTACAGAACAATTATGAACTGTAAACGTACATGTTTGTACCTGAGCAGATTCTTTCCTAACAGTGCCTTTTAACACTGCAGCAACGTTGCTGATTAAAACGGAACAGAACAAAGACAAGATAAACAGTACTATCGTCATTTCACTGCTGGCTGCCGCTCCAGTTTGTCAGCTAATGTTCACCATCTATTGTTCTACTACATTCTACATATGCACCTGTCTTGTTTTATGCTAATAAAGTCAGCCAATCTAACACACGACGTGCTGCCAACTGTACTAAACCGACAATAGCATTTCACATCGAAACAACAGAGCAGACGCATTCATGTGCACATCAGGGACCTCTAGGAAAATATAGAATCAAAGCATTATAGCACCTAATGCAATAACCTAGTGCATAGCACCCTCAACTGTTGAACTCCTCCACCTGCAGTCACATCCAGTTAATGGGAAATGTATTGTATTGAATTGTACTGTCATTCCGGTTAGAGCGCCCCAAGCAGTGGAAGAAAAATCCACATAATAGCCGCACCAGACTATAAGCCGCATGGCTCAAAACCTAGGAAAAACGTTGCGGCTTATAGTCCGGAAAATACGGTACACATAGTGCACATTCCAACATAAATAACAGTACTTCGTTTCATTTCCTGAATGTAGTTAGCTCATGGCTAATGCCCAATGAAAACAGCATTAGCTCGCTAACGAAAATTGGCATGAAAATCGCGGCACTTGAATCCATCAAACAACGGGCACTTATCCAAAAACGTTGCAGGAAGGCACACAGAGAAGCATCAAAACAATACTCACAGGCATATGCTCTTCCTACGCTGCCAAAAAACAAGTTGTAACTACGAAACTCGATCATGATTTTCTTCTACTCCTCAATGTAACAACACGTATCTTCTTCTACTCCTCAACGTAACAACACGTATCTTCTTTTACTCCTCAATGTAACAACACGTATCTTCTTCTACTCCTCAATGTAACAACATGTATCTCAATACGAGGGCCCACACTGCCCCCAAGTGGTGTACATCTTGAAGAGCACTCCCATCAAATGCACACACACACACACACACACCCACACCCACACACCCCCACACACACACACACACACACACAAACAGGGCAATACATAAGGTAACGAGAGTATCGATACTTCATCAACGTATCGCTACTTGGTATCGGCACAAAAAGTATCGCAATACACTGCACAACGATATTTTTCACAGCCCTAGTATGCATATACAGTACGTACGTGTATTGTAGCATTTTGCTTGTGCTTGATGAAATATATTAATCCACTATACACGTCCATATTTGTGAAATAGTTTTACTTCAAAACAGTATTGCTAGACCTTGAGCTATATGGCATGTTCCATCTACTACAATGCAGTACAATGCAGTACAATGCACTCTGTGTCTTCATTGATATAACATAATCATGTGAATATCTATGTAGAAATATAGTGTATATACATCTGCATATATACTGTATATGTATATGTTTATTGATATTAGTGTGCATTGTATTACCTCTGCATCTTTTGTCTACATTGTGTATAAAATATTTTTTTTATTTTCTGTACCTGAAGTTACCAGGCAAATTCACTCCATGAGGTTTTCAAGGCTGTCCAAGCCCCAGCCAAATGGCAGCGCTGCCAAAAAGCTCCCACCTCGACAAGAGTGGCTTTTAAAAATTTGGCATTTCTTTCACCCCATTTGAAGAAACGACCAACAGTGTTGAATTTGGATGTGAGTATTATAAAATAATATTTAAAAAATATATATATAATATGATATATATATATATATATATATATATATATATATATAAAATAATATAATATAATACAATATACAAAAAATATGTATAAAATGTTATAAAATGTATCTTTGTATTTCATACTGAAAAGCCAAAGCCCTGAAAGTTCTTCCATCAGATAACCATTTATATTAGCCATCATCACAATAACAGTGGCATTGAATACAACCAAAGGTGAGCATTCCTTCCAGGGGGCGGAACGGTCCGTCCCTGCCTCCCGGACAGACGCCCATTTTTGGGACGGTGATGGGGGACGACAAGTTTTAAAAAAGGGACAGACAAAGTAAGATGGATTTGAGTCCCACTAATCGTGTGACGTGGTTGCAAGGCGGGCAAAATTCATCTCAACCTACTTGGCAAAATGGGCAAACGACAAAAATTGCCTCCGAACGCTTCAGACGCGTCACTAGTTACCCAACTGTGCGTCCGTACTTGCATTGGGAACGCCCTGGCGGGAACGCTTTGCGCTCCACATGTTCAGTCTGCACGGAGGGGAGAAGAAAAGGAAGAAGGAGAAGAAGAATTAGACGAAGAAATAGAAGGATAAGAAGAAGGAGTGCTGGTGTTAGACCGCGGGAAAGTTTAAACCTGAATGCCGCATCCGCTTCATACACGCGCATGGGAGAGGGGAGGGCTTTGCTTGGTAGTAGACGACGACTGGCAAAACACGAAAAAGGTTCTGACATCGCACTCAAGTGGCAGACACTGCAAAAGCTAATGCAAACAATATTGCCATCTTGGTAAAGTTCAACAGCTGTAAAAAAAGAAAAAAGAAAGTCAAAACGTACCAGGATAACAAGCTCCTCGCTCACAGTTCTCTAAGCCTGGTCTCTTTTTTTTGGCCGTGTCATATAGCTTGGGATGTCCACAAACCACAACGATAATCCCACACAAGACCCGCCAAGACCATTACAGGACGCTGTGTGTGACGTCGTACTTAACCGTACTGATTGACTGCTGCGAGGCGAAGAGGGAAAAAGGTTCATTTGTTTTAGCTGCGCCGAGTGGACGAATGGGCCGATTTTTGGTGCTTTGCTCTGCGTCACACTGCTCCAAAGGCATCTTCCGCGCCACTCCACACGCAACCGCGCGCACTCACGCTAACTACATTGACTTCAATTGAATCGCGCCGCCAGATTCAGTTGAACATAGCAGCACCGAAACTGCTCCTGCGCGATTTGTTTCTCCACACACGGACTGAGGGTGTTCCAGTCGGCGCTCTGGAGGCGGTGGAGAAACCCGCGAGCCAGTCAGAAACCCGAAGGGCTGACCAATGGAAGAGCTCCCTGGACCGAGTGTCTCCGCCCATCCGTTCATAGACTGACCTCTTTCTTGCCCACTGCATTGACATATAAACAATGACCACTGTTAAATAATGTAGTTACATTTCAACCCTCGACTCGGTCAATTGGTCTCCTTACATACATACAACGTGTGCTGGCAAGCGGTTCGTCAAACCGTTAACTCAGAAGTGGGTGCCCATAAGGTAAGCGGATTGAATAGTAAATTAGCCAGCAAAAAAGAGATTCAAACAAACCTCTGCTGTTAGCATCACTGCCGCGGTGTCATGTACGGCAGCTTTTTAAAAAATTTTCTTTGGTGGGTGGAGGCGGACGTAAGGACGGAAGCGCTTTCAAAAGACGAGGACGGATGGGGTCGGAGGATGATATTTATATTAATAATAACGGAGGGACTAGGACCGAGGTTTACCCAGGTTGTGGACGGAGGACAGAGGACAGACCCACAAAAAAGGGTCAAGTGCCCAGCTGTGAATATAACTATAACATAAATACCGTATTTTCCAGACTATAAGGCGCTACTTTTTTCCTAGGTTTTGAACCATGCAGCTTATAGACCGGTGCGGCTATTCTATTCTATTCTAGGTTAAGCACTAGGGGTTGCATTGGGTGATATGCGAAAGTAGAGCAAAAAAGGACGTTAACTGACTACCTGGCCGTGAAATGAAGATAACATTTCTCTTGGTTCTGTTCCGTTTTAATCAGCAAAGTTGCTGCCGTGTTAAAAGGCACTGTAAGGAAAGAATCTGTTCAGGTACATACAGTGGTACCTCTACTTACAAACGTCTCTTTATACGCCTCATTCGCCCCTCGGGCCATGAGGTGTTCCGATAGTTTGACGTGAATTAGAAATGAGGAAAAGGAAAAAAAGGAGAAAATTGTTTTTTTTGTCCATACAAACAAAGCAAGAGATAATAGAAAAGTATGAAAGGGGGATGTGTTTGCTTGATCTTGCCAAATAATATGACCGTAATGTATCGACAGTTGCCACGTTATTAAATCAGTTCTTTACAAAACTTTTGAGAGAGAACATGAACCAAAGAGGACAGCAATTAAAAGGTAAACGACCATAATTTTTATTCCTTACTCTATTCTTAGTTTTTTTACATTATGCACAACTCTTATTTATTGTGCAATAATCTAATTGTAACATGTATGTATGTATGTATTTTTATGCTTTATTAAACATTTATGTCTCAATATTGGGGGGCTTGGAACGGATTAGGACATTTACATGGAAAACGCGTCTCTACTTAGAAAGTGTTCTACTTAAGAAATTTCTTCGAGAAGCAATTAATTTCGTAAGTAGAGGTACCACTGTACATGTGCATTTACATATCAAAATCGTTCTCTAAATGCAGTAAATATCTAATTTTTCAACATAGATAGGTGCTGTTTATATGTTTTTTTCAGTCTTTTTTAAAAATAGAGTGGGTGCGGCTTATGTAAAGGTGCAGCTTATAGTCCGGAAAATACAGTACATAGAATTACAACGATTACGTTCTGAAAAACTATTCAGTACATACCAACACACATCTGTACCCCACATTTAAACTTCATTCCACTGCCAACGCCAACTGAATTGAAATATGTACACAGGTAGTCCCTTGGTGCTATTGCACTCTGTGTGGTGTTGGTTCCTTGTTGGAGGGTTGCTTATTGGAGAATTGAGTCATTACTCCTCTGACTGCATTTCATGGGTGACAGGATTTTCACCGTCTGCGATCCGAACATAGCTTCCACCGAATTATGTTTGCAGCAAGTTGTGACGGCAACATGAAGCCAAAATAGTATTTACAACTGTTTCTGGTGATATTGCAATAGTTTGAAAAACTTGAAGATTCCAGATCCATGCTCCTGTATGAGTAGGGTTTCATAATCATCTGCGACAACTCCAAATGACATTCGTTTCTCATCTGGTTCTGGTTTTGCTGCAGGTAGTTTGGCCATTTTGCCCTGAATAATATATGTAGAGCCCCGGAAGACATCTCCATCTGATACCCGACCATTGTAGCCAACATCAACACAAAAACATGTAGTCTGCATCAACCAAGGCCATAAAAAAAAAAAAAAAAACACTGAAGTTGTTTGGAACTGAAGGAAACAGACCTTTGATTTATTTGGCGGTTTGATGTTCACGTTTACCATTCAATGCTCCAATGCACTTGGGAAAATTCCAACGCAAATGGAATTGTTCCACAACTGCAAGCCTTTCATTGGGTCATTGGGAACCTAAAATACAAAGGAAAATAAATAGATAAATAGATACATGAGAGGCATTATCAGTTCTATAAAATCTATTTTTCTCTTTTCAGATTCAAATTCAAGGAAACGGTGACCGAGATGAAGAATTGGATGAGATAGGAGGTGATGAAGATATGAGGGAGGACTTGGCAGCTAGCATTATTTCAGATTAGGACACTGAGGAGGCCCAAACTGAAGTAAATGCAAAACGGAAGTGCAACTCCCAAAAGAAAGGAGCTGGACCTGAAATTGAGGAGGAATTTCTGAAAACATTTCAGACAAGTCTACTGATGGCACAAACAAATGAATTTATTGTATTTGGTAAATACATTGCATCCAAATTGATAATGATATGGGTGTTTTAACAGAATCCTCACGGATGCATGATGACCGACCACAGTAGATGGAGTCTAGCATGAAATTAAGCAGCCATTTTTCGTTGATGAAAGCAAATCAACCAAATTTATCATTTTAACTTTCAAATGTAAAGTGTTTCACAACTGTGTTCAATTGTGCAAAGTTTTAAATTATTTTCACAATTGATTACAATTGGTATTACAATTATTAAATATTTTATTTGTATAGATGTTCTATTCATGTTCATTCTAATAAAATAATAACTTGATCGGTCATTTGAATCATGGTTTTGAATCTGGTTATGAGATCCACAGTTTTCATCGTGTTTCCGCCTTTTCCTCTCTTCGAACCCCCCGCTGGTGTTGAAATATAGCTACGGCGGCGAGGGTAGTCGGCGTCTACTTTGAAAACGGCAACATAATGCCCTTATTGCCGTTGTTCTGTATTTAGAACATCGGGCGTCGTTGCAGCAGTGTGTGCAAGTCGATCGCCGGATGTGCGAGGGGAAGTCCCCGACTTTGCACTTGGAGCGATTGGCGAGGTCACTCACTTCCGGGCCCGTCTCACAGTGTGCGTCAGCCTATGACTGACTTGGAGTCAGTCACATTCAGGAGTCATGCCATATCACCTTTCAAATCTGCATTTCCATGTGTCTGCGTCATTTCAGTGCACTGCGACAATTGATGCTGGCCTCTCCCAAGTTTTAATTGCAATGTTACACAGGCTGGGCACTGCACATACCTGTACATCTAATTGCTACGCTCTCTGGGAGAGCAAACATAGTGTAGCTTCTATGGGGTTGCAGCCTGCTGGCTTCCCCATAATAATCAGACTGTTTGTTTTTATTTTCTTTTGTTTGTTTGCTTCTTCCACTAATACTTTCAATGTCATCACTTCAACTTCATTTTGGCCTTTCGATGCTCTCCCAAAGTTGCACCATTTGTTATGAGTGAGTGAACACGCAATTTGGTGCTGGTTATTTGGGATTGTAATTATAAGATCACATTCTTAGTATACACACACGCGAAACGTGACCACCACCAGCCCACGCAATAAGTTCGAGCAAACATGCAATCTTGTGTCCACTATTTAGGATCTTGTTAAATCAGACTTTTACTGCCTATTCAGATGGCTTTATCATGCTTAGGTGGCATATTTTGGTTGGTACTGTGATATGCCTTTATGTTATAGTCCGCATTTGAATTTTTCCTTTGCCATTTCAGAACTGACAGTGAATCTGCACTTGACCCTTTGAGCTTTTTTTCCCAGCAAAGCTTTGTGATGGCACTTCCTTTTAAATCAAACAAAACATGGGCACTGATCTCTTGGTTTGGGGCCATTTAAATATCCATTCAATAAAACAAGCTCAGCTGTGAAACATACAGGATCTGCCATGCTGGGCATCCCCCCTGAAAATACGCCCCCCCCCACCTTCCTGTTTCAAAGCTATCAGCTTTTGGTTCCCCTGGGAGAACCAGCATCATCCTGTGGGCGTTATTTAACTTTTTGGGAAGATCTGCTGCTGTTCATCCAGTAGGCCAAATGACATTTAGAGAACATCACCGCATGCTAAAGGGGTATTTGAGGTCCAACTCACAGGTGACTGTTTAAGGTTGCAGTAATATGCTTGCAAGATTTTGAATGGACACACAAGTTGCTCCACTAATGTATTCCTGTTGCTGATCTGCTTGGTCCAAAGGGTAGAATGATGGAGGCTGATCCAAAGTATGTACTGAAAATGTGAAAGAAAGACAAATGAGGAAAAATGCCAAAGACGTTGTTTCAACTTGAAAGGAGATTCTCCGACTGGTTTTACTGACCTTTTCTCTTAAAATATCTATCGCTGAAGGTATGCCACTTAAATAAATGTCATTTTACAATTTATGGTTTCAGTGTTATACTTTGATAGGTGGTATTTGAGCTTATTCTCATGGGTATTATGTAGGCTTTTGTGAAAGGCACTAGTAGCAAGGTTCTTTAATTAGTAGACTTTTTTTTTAGTATTTGTGTTTATCTTAAAAGCCTTTGTTTTTCTTAAAAAAAAAAAGCCAACCTAGCACTCTCCAACAATAACAATATTTAGGGACTGGAATGATACATTTGTCGATTCACTTAATTGTCTGGGTCGAAACAGTGCTGATTTTGATTCAGTCTCAACTAGTTAGCGGTCTCAAAGAACATCACCTCGTCGTCTCCTCTGTTATCTGTTGCAGAGCAAAAGCGATTATTCTGGAAATATCTAGAGTATATGGAAAACACATTCTTTATTTTCTGACATTTAAAACCATTTAATCAAATACGAATTGATCAATTCATCAATTACAATAACCCGCTGTCTTTCATGAGTTACATGAAGGGGTGGGGTTGTGTGACTGGTAGTTAGATCGTACGCTCTTCGACATAATGCGGCTCTCTGTTACGTTCGTTCGCAGTAACTTTTTGGTGAGCTGCATTACCATTGAATAACATTCAATAAACTCAATATGGTGTAGGTGTTGGACGCGGAGATATACAGGGCCAGTGCTGCAAAGCCTAAATCACGATACAGTGGGCGATTACTCTTATAATATTCAGTTGAACTTGAATCAAATGCCCATCTTTGTTTCAAGGCGAAAGATAATGTTTTTAGAAATAATGGGATGTTTACATTATGCACATTGTGACAAGCCACTGTGGGGGGATTGTGCAAGTGCAGATAGTTTGTGCATGTGGAGTGAGGCACGTGTTGTCGCAAAGTTGTCCCCTTTGGAATTGATGTTGTACTTACCTATTAATATGATTTCCTGCTAAATTCACGTGAGATCAGGATGGGTATTTTAACAGAATCCTCATGGATGCAGCTTTCATTACATCTCAGAGTCTTATAGAGATGTTCAGTACATCTCAGGGAACTAATTAAGGCACTTGAAGTGCATTCCTTTTTATTGTTCATTTGGTATTTTACTGTCATTTGATGGCATGTATTATGAAGGCGGACACAAAGTTAGGGGAACACTTTGACATAAAATAAAGGTCCCTGGCCTGAAGTGGACCTGTGTTACCACTGCCATGTGTCATGGGCCCCAACTGTTTGGCTATCAGGACACCCCAGCACATCTTTTTTTCATCACCTCTTTAACTGCCTTTTAAATCATCAAAGTGGTCAGCCTCAGTGTGTTACTTTTTTTGTACCATCTTGGGAGGACAACTGTGCTTTGCCATTACATTATTGGACCATTAAACCGCAGCCCCTCCCACTCTTAAGCACTTCAGTTCTGTATAAATGCATCAGAATTACCTCCAGAGGGGGGTGGTGCAAAAAGACCGCTGGAAAGCCTACTTACTCTCTTAATGATATCTTGTCCTTTTAAAATTGGTCATCTTCTTTCACAAATGGATGAGTATGGAAGAGGAGCACCTAAGAGACTGAGGTCATCCCAACCTTCTTGTACAGAACAGGAAGTTATTTTCTCAGAAAAGAGCCTGGGCCGTTTGAGCTCGAAAGAGGGAAGGTAGAATAGGAACAATAGGGCATTGCCGTTTTTTAATCATTTGTTTCCTTCAGCTATTTTAGCATAGCTGTGTGGCCTTAATTATTTGATTGATATACCTACACAACTGAAACATAGCCTCCTGGGTGAAAGTAAATAACTGTTGGATATCCCAGGAATGGTCAAGGATTAAGTGAGCGAGGCATATATTCTATACCTTCATTGACTCAAGGCACCCACTTTACTTCTATTAGCTAAATCTCACAACACAGCACCAAACAAAAATGTCACGGAACGTATGAATGCCGTACTGAAATAAGGACGATCTTAATTTACTCACAAACAGACTTACTAAGGTGAAGTCTGGGCCTGTGTAATTGAATACAAAGCTGATATAGTTGCAGGAAGCCATGACAAATTCTGACGTATGCTAAGCAACAGGTGGAAATACTGGTTTATTGTACCTTCTGTCATCGAAAAGAAGAGGATTCCATTGCTCTGCTTGTCATTGATATGTATGTATATATATATATATATATATATATATATATATATATATATATATATATATATTATATTTAAGAAATAATAACTTTCAGACAAATGAAGTGAAATGGCACTCCGGATGATGTCTCTCTGCACACCAGAGTGTCACGGTACCCTGGTTGGGAATCATGGTCATAGAAGGGCTACAAGTACAGAACATTTATTGGACATTTTCCCTGAAATGCTATCACCTTTTCTCCAGTCGCACATCAAGTGGGTGAGGTGTAGTCAGTTATACACATGACATGCGTCTCCGAGGAGCCTCTCATTTGTATAATAGCATTCAGACAAGGTCATAGCAGTTTGTGTGTCTTTGAAGACGGAGGAAAGGGAACATGTTCTCTCTTCATTGTGCCTGTGGAGTAGAAGAAATGTGAGATCATGGTGTCAAGGGGCTTCCACTCTTCACAGATGATATGAATCAGACATGAAACGATTTAGATGGAGTGATAGCTATCTTAATGCCACGCGCCGTACGTTGACGAGAGGAAAGCACTGGGAATCGGAATTGGCTGCCGATTTGGAGTGAAATCGTAGGGAAACGTATCCATCTGGTGTATGAATAATTTAGTCGACTCAAGTTGGTTCCTGTTGCTGCAGTGTTTGTGCTTGCCTTAGTCTCCCTGCACAGCACCCCGTAGCCCTCTCCTCCTCCCTCTGCTCTCCTGAGGCTTGTTTGTGATGCTTAAAGGGAAGTTGGGCCACGCGAGGAATCTCTGGAAAGAGACAGTGATTTTCAATCCCTGTTGAGCTTAATGTCTCGTTTCCATTTTTTTCCGGACCGACACGTTCCTCGTAGACAGTTTAATACCCAGTTAATTTTCATTCTCTGTTAGTATATCACATGCAGAGTGGTATTTTATGCACACATTGCCTGTAGATATATGGAATCAGATGAGAATACCTTGGATTTGAGTATAACGAGCAACATGCATTGTGTCAATCGATTTTGGTTCTGACGAGGTGTCCATCATTGTTCTCTAGCTATCTCGTCTAAATTGTCATGACAGGAAGTGTAATATAAGTGATGTGACGATGTGCTCCTCAAACACATATGCACACATGCGTTATACAGTGGCTATATTGTTGGCAATTTGCGAGTTGTTAAAATAATAAGGGAAGGGGGTGTTAACAGAGCGCTTAAAAAGTCTAATATTTGATTAAGGCCTTTATGTTTTGTAAAAATGCTACTACCTCCTAGTCTTTGAAAAAGTATTAAAACGACTTCATTGTCGAATTAGCTGACAAGAAAAAGAATAACTGTAGTCAATATTTCATTTTGTGTGAGTCTAGTAAATGCTTTTACTTGCAATCTGGAATCACTATAAAAAACTTTCATACTAATTTTATATAGTTAATAGCTATTGGAATGTAACATTGAGTCCCGATCTCCCGTTCCTTATAGTCACATTCGACCGAAATAGTCTACAAAAGGTCTTAAAAAAATCCTCGCTTCCAGCAGATACTCTGCTACATGTTACCCATTATTATAAAGTACTACTACTACTACTACTACTACTTCTACTACTACTACTACTACTAATAATAATAATAGGGCGGCACGGTGGTCGACTGGTTAGCACATCTTCCTCACAGTGCAGAGGTTGTGGGTTTGAATACGACCCCAGCCTTCCTGTGCGGAGTTTGCATGTTCTCCCCGTGCCTGCGTGGGTTTTCTCCAGGTACTCCGTGTTTCCTCCCACATTCCAAAAACATGCATGGGAGATTAATAGGGCACTCTAAATTGCCCCTAGGTGTGAATGTTTGTTTGTCTCTGTTTTCCCTGCAATTGACTGGCAACCAATTCGGGGTCTCCCCCGCCTACTGCCCGAAAACAGCTGGGATAGGTTCCGGCACGCCCTCGCGACCCTCTTTGGCATAAGCGGATTGGATAATGGATGGATGGATAGATAATAATAATAATAATAATAATAATAATAATAATAATAATAATAATAATGACATTAATAATATAAGATGGGTTCAATTTAAACTTGTGGTAATTGTATACAGAATGTTAAAAAATACATATGTATATATTTCTACATATAATACAGACTGCGCATCCTTGTATAATTGGATCCACTGCCTGTGTCGCATCATGTGCGAGACTGAGGAAAGGGAGTTCAGTGCCTCATTTAAGGGCAGGTACTTGCATCTCTGCAGGACAAATTGCTCAAGGGGTTTGGAATCCGTGACCCAAAAACCCCAACAAGTTGTTGGCACGTGATTTCTCTTGTTGTGAAAAAGCTTTTTCCTTACAACGCAGGATTTTCATGGTCTACTTTGAATGAAATGAAATAGCAATGCAATGCCTCGGACATCATATGTATTGCACACTCGTTTTTTCGTAAAGTTACCGTGCATTTAGGTGTTGGTCGGCTGCACTTGGCCTAAAATAAAAATGGGCATGGATGTACTTGTGTCCTCCGGTGTACAAAAATGCAGTCACTATCTAAGAAAGGCACCGGTATGAAGGAAGGCAGTGGCACTGAGAAAGATGAGCAGGATGGAAAGAGGAGGAGAGCAGCAGAGGAAGAGCGGAAGGGAGGGAGGGAGGCAGGAGGGGGATGTGACAGGCCCTTGAAATCTCAACCTCGCTCTCCTGGCGCCCGCACTAATCAACCTCTGTAATTTATGCAGAAAATATGATTTATATTTAATTTCACTACACTTGCATTGTTAATTTGAGATGTAATTAACGCGTCGCCACAGCAACCAATTTCTCAATGCTGTAAATTATCTCTGCCTTTTCATCAAAATTCAGTTACTTTGGCTCCTGTGTGCAGTGTCGCGATGCAATTAGGTTACCAGGGTAACTCCTGAGTGTTCATTTCCTTTTGTTTTATTGGAAACAGAAGTTTTAGAACATTAGTGCTCTTCACTTTTTGATGCACATCGATATATTATTCTTTGAAATCCAAAGCAGAGGACTGCGTAACATAGCGCTCATGAAGACAAGTCTACAACGGTGCTCCCTCCAGTGATTGATGGCCAAGAGTTTGCTGCTGTGCTAGTCGAGGTGTTTCCAAGTTGTCCTTTTGGGAAAGGGCATATTTGTCAAAGGGAATCTATATCAATGAGAAATGTGTTCATTGTTGAAATTTAAGGGAGCTCTGTCTTTCCAACGCCTCCTCTTCTTCCTCTCCATCACTTTCTGTCTTGCGCATACAAACATGCTCCTGCATATCACCCACCTCCTTTTTTTATTCCCTCAACAGTAACTGTGAAATGACTCCATATTTTTAATCAACTGTGTCTAATTTGCACTTCGGCAGAAGATCGCGCCGCGTGTATGTTGCCGTTGCCCTGGCTTGCACGGAGTATGCCCACTGGTTGCCCGTGAGCCGCCCTAGACTGCCGCGCTTGCCAGCCTCTGTGGCCCCCTCGGTTAGTCTTCAGGAAAAATCAGGTCATTTGCTGATGAGCACTGGTTAAAGGTAATGACACTTTCAAGCAGTTTTAAAAAAAAAAACAACACTTTTTAGCCTCTTTGGCAATACCCAAGGATTTACAGTTTTTGGAGTATGAGTGACTTTGCTTTGAATGCGTGAGAGAATCAGGTCACAAAAAACATAGTCTTTCTAATTAGAGAACAAATGAAAGACAATTTACTTTGATCCCTCGTTTTAAAACACAGACCGAAAAGCCACAGGTAGAAGCTCTCGCTTATTTCCATTTACCTTATTTCACTGTGAATTATGCATCTTGACATTGTGTAACCATAACGTGTATCCTGGTTGTTAGCCTTTCAAACTTTAAAACCTGCCCGAGGATTTATGGTCCGCTTGTCGAAATACCAGGACATTTTTAATTTTAACTTTGATTTTAACTTCAGATTAAAACCAGATTGATTGTTGTGCATTACTCAACTTTATTTATTTATTTTTTTTTATTTTTTTTGCTTTAGTAACATTTTCCAAACTTTTGATAATTACTATTATATTTACACTCAAACTTGTCATTATCATTCCTGCTAATCACATGGTTCATGGTTCAGCCATATAGTTTTAGTGTAGTAATTCAAACTTTAAGTTACCAAACAAAGATAGCAGTTTAGGATGTAACTGGCGACATCAACATTTTAATTACCTCCACAAATCAATTTTCATCAGTGTTTTCTCCCCTTCTCCTTTTATCAGTATTACACAAAAACAAATCTCTGATTTCTATTAAACTTTGCGGAAGGGCAAATTGATGCATTGAATTGAATAAGGAGATGTTGATTGACATTGTGAAGTTGCATTAACTCGCGCGCAAACAAAAATGGTTTTGTTTTCCACATCGCGTTGTTGCCCGTCCAAATTATACAGATTCGAACTTTTTTAGAAGTGTGCCACAGCCACCCCCCCAAAAAAACAATTTCAGCAAAGTTAATGCGTTTCAAATAATTTAACAGAGACTGCTGCTAGTTCACAATAGGACACATAGCTTTTCTGTTGCTTTAACAACTTTGAGTATTCGTGCCACAGTCCCATTAGTGTGTGAGAAAAGGTCATCAAGGATGCTTTCATGGAACATACACTTTGAAAACTCAGTTGATTAGACTTGTTTATTTATTCAGGTCCAAAAGAGTATTTGCTTTTGTCGCATTTATTCCCATTTTGCAAGCACAAGGGGCCTTGGAAGACAAGTTACCAAGGAACGCACAATTTTAATTAGTGTATTTTAATCATTCAGGCTTTTCAAGCTAATCCACAGACCCCTGAGAATTCCCAAGATGCAGCTCTGTGCCGCTTTACCATTTATTGTTGAGTCTATTATAATTACTGTTAGCAGGTGGGGGAAGGGAGACGTTTATTATGTTTTTCCATCTTTATTATAATTACTAGGGGGGAAAAATGAAAGGATGCTGTTTCATTAAGTATAGAGATGATGCCATTTTCACCCTGTTTTCTCCTCAGCCTTTTTCCTGCCTTTGTTCTAAAGCGCCATTGTACTGCCTTTCATTCAGCCCCTTTCATACGTTGCACAGCTTTATGGGCGGAAAAACAACAAAAAGAAAAATCTCTTATTAAGTTGAGAAGAGGGGAAAGATGTTCTTAAAAGACTTAATTTCTAAAATGGATTCCAACGTTGAAACAGTGCTCTGTGCATGCAGTGGTACTAAAACACAAATAAATGTTCATTAATAGAGTTGGACCGGGATCAGAACATAAACGCAAAACTTTTCTTTAACATTCCTCATTAATGGAAGATAAGAGGACTAGTAAATCTTTAAGCCTCAGCTTTTGGTGCTCTGCAGGGATTTTAGCATCTTCCAGCAATATTTCATGTTTGTTTCAATATTATTTTGCCCCACAGCCTCTTCCTCTTAAATCCCCAAAGTGGATACATCTAAAACAATCAGGCGAGCTGGAATTTGGATCCAGTAGCACTTTGATGGAAGCGTCTGTGTGCAGACCATCTTAAAGTAGAGGAACAACTTGCTGCGTTTGACAGTGCTTATTGTCAAATAGATGCGCTAAGGGTTGAGCTTGGAGAGTGGCTGAGTTGAAGTCAACCGCTTCTCATAAGACTTAATGCTTGTCATCATTTCAGTTTCTGTCAAGAGCACCATTTTGGCAATGGGTCTCATCCATTTTCCTAAGTGAACAGATCTGAAGCTGTCATTTGGGTGGAAAGCAGTTTGCATTATTTTTCCTCAGAATGAACTAATTAGGCCTCGAGTTCTTGGAATGGATGTTACACTATAAGTCTCTGATCACCAACATGTGCTAGAAAAAAAAAAAAAGATAGTAATTGTCTCCCTGAAAGATCATTTGCATTCTGCTGCAACCACTTCTGGAATGAGGAGAATGATTTTTATCTTTTTTTTAAATTGATTTGAAGTCTTTGTCAAGGATTCAATACAAAACCATATGTCTGTCATCCATTTCTTGTGGCTGCATTTATTATGCCTAGCGATAGACGGTTGGCGTAAACAGACTCTGTCAAGATTATTTAGCACTTGTTGGGAAAAACTTTCAAAATAGGATTTCAATAACGTCTGGAAAAATAAGTTACAGTCCAAACTGTTGCAACTATAGATAAAAAACTTCACGTTCAGAAATTAACTCTGACGCCCAAACACGAATGAGAGTGGGAATGTTCTGAAAGGCAGAGTGCCCTGCCCCTCTGGAAATTAAAGAACTCAGCCGTCTTTTTGTTGCTATTGTGACTAGTGAGTCTACTGTAAACATTGGCTGGAGTGGCTCTTTCTGGAACACCGCAAAAAATCCACCAACTTTAGAAAAAGTAACTTTCCAACTTGAGATGTAATCGCGGTACAGGATTGCTGAAAAAGGTCGTTTAAATCACCCCTCAATACGACCTTTGCATCTTGCTTATACAGTTTCCATCCATCCTGATTGACACTCTGGCTGTGCCATGTACCCAGTTAGAGCGGATACATATTTGTTTTTCATTAACCTTTCTACTGTTTATGAAATTCCCTTTGATTTTCTCAATGGATATTTTTGACAAACATCATATCAAACCTACGGGCTTGAACTATCCACAAGAGAGCTTTATTTTGGAGAACCTCTGGCGCGGCGCACACACATTTCTTATCGGTTGTACATCGCTCGTGTCTGTCGATTGCCCCGCGCCACGCGCAACTATCGGTACTGTGTTTATTTTGGGTGGCTTCCTCCGTGCGGTGGATTAGGAATCGAAATGTGGCACCGACATTTTGAAACGTGAACGATTCCAGGACAATCTAAGTACTAGTCCCGGTTCCACTCGGTTCCCGGTGCCCAACCCTAGCGGCCAGAGTGCACTTCGGGACCCTGTTTTGTGGTACTCTGAATAACCTAAACGGCACATTCCAATACTCTGATTTTATGAACGGTCTTGCATCAGAGCGTGCCTGGAGTGTATTTCCAAACACAGTCATTATTAGTTATTGTACAAGTACAGAAAAGATGAAATTAGCCAGTCGAACATTAGACTCTGACAAACATAAACACCTTTTAAGACACTGTCCTAACGACTCATCATTCACAAATATAGCTGTCGTTACTAATGTAATGTAGAACATTTTGATCACAAGTGCCTGAGACGGAGAACTATCAAGCTAGCCATTACTGCTAGCTTGTTGCTGGTATTTTGGAACATGTATCCCAAAAGGCAAAAGAAAAAGCAAAATAAACATGCAATGTCAATCCTGTCGGGTAACAACCAATCACGGCTCACCTAACGTTCACAAGTTGAGCCGTGATTGGTTGTTACCTGAGCCCTCAACACGTGATGTCATTTTCAGTCGACAGCAAGTGGCAAAATGTGTTTGTAAAGCTATCAATAGTACATGAAAAAATCCATTATAGACAAAATATTAACTCTTTACTGCTGAAAAGTGCAAACTTAGAAAAGTGTCCCTTTAAAAAGCCTGAGAAGACAGTTTTGACTATTCCCCAAATAATTTATTTATAACCTCAAAATCTGACCAAGCCACAGGAATGCCTTTGTAAAATGTACTGCTAACCAAGACCAAATGCTCTTGTAAATCAGTAAAAAGATTGTGCAGATGTGTGCTGATAAGTTTGAGAGGCTGCCCATAGAATGCACCTCTTTCTCACGATGAAGTTTGTTATTTTGACAACGCCTTTACAGTATGTCTAATCTAACAGATGATCATTAATACACCGTGTTTAAATTTCAATTGCGATTACTATTTTAATGCAATCTTATCACATTACATGGCCTACAGTAGATAAACGTGACAAATGATTATTCAGAGGGTTCTACAGACAAAACAATATACTGTAAATGGCTTCATCTTTTCTGAACTTTTTTGAACTACAATGCCATAGTGTTTACAATATACCGTAGATACTATGATGTACTTTTACAGTGCATATGCATGTGTTCAGTTTAAAGAGGGCAAGCAAAGCAGGCTTGATATAAGTGCCATTAATCCATGCGACTCTCCCATCTACATTGGACAAATTACTACTCAATTTAGCCGCAATCATGCTCTTAACATGGAGCTGGTTTTGGAGAGGAGCTTTTCTAATTATGGTCAATCTGTAAAAGATTGTTGTTATGATTATAGCATAGGCGGCCTGAGTGCAAGCTACTGTAAATACAAGCTAAAGCCCAGCAAAACAAAACACCTACAGTATAGGAGAGCTTTTTTTACCTTTTAACCCCAAACTGTGTTGTGAATTGAACAATATGTACCGCAGCTATAGGGTGGAAAATTTGAATTCTTCCTGCCGTTATTATTTTTCAAGAAATGCTTTTTATTGCAGTCAAACTATGATCAGTTGCATTTTATTGCCGGGATCACTAGCCGTTGTGTAACCGAACGCTACCTTTTCAGTACTGATTAATGCCAAGGGCTACTAGTATGATACACACTTCTGGAATTTAAAAAAAAAATGCTCACATTATATGAATAATATTCATCTGTGTGACAACACCGATCATGTTAATGATTTCTCACAATAATTATCAACAATGATTTAATAAGGTAGGAAATAGATAAATATCAATATGCAAGGCTTGAATTTTTTTTATATAAAGCTCTGTCAGTGTTTACATTTTCAAACGATCACAGTAACAAGATTCATATGAAATCACAATGTCCCATCAGTCGTGAGCTATTTCTAGAACAGGCCTGCTGGCCACTCATTTTGTCCTTGAGGGCTACCTGATAAAAAGAGGTTTGGTTTGACTTCCCCTTTAATGCATTGATGGAGTTTTTTCCGTTTGAGTTTGAAATCCACCTCGCGACTGACGTCAATGTTTACTCTCGTTCCGATTTCCTCCATTTACTCAAAGATTGAGTGTTTTACAAACATAAAACAAATATTCATTTACAAGCGCCTGCCTGTTACATGGCATTAGTGATCCAAGCGTGATTAGCAAGCTTTCGCTTTCAGACACATTACTGGTATGATATATTATTTTCGGAGTTTAAGGTTGCGATCACTTGATAGTTCGTGATCCAACCAGTACTACATATTGTGTTTTACAACAGTGTCTAACAATATTTATAATCCCACACCGGATGAAATGATAAGCGGGCGGTCTCCGTTGCCAAAATGCACCGAGCAGGTCATGCTGCACTTCTGTGAAGGGGGCGATCGAGGAAGCCAGCTCAAAATGTGCACACGCCGTCCTTTGTAGAAGGCAATAAGAGAGCCTATATACTGTAGTTAAATAGTTAAGTTGGAGGCAAATTACACATCCAGACTTGGATATTTTTAAAATTTTTTATACGGGAAGGATTGAACCTTACACACGTCACAGATGGATTTCTGCTGGCGCACTGCAAGCCAGCCCCGTGACTCAGAGTTGGACTGCTTTCGCTGCATTTTTGTATTTGGAAATTATGGTGTCACATTAGTTTTCCCCCTTAAAGTCATGATACGGTACTGGTACCAGTACTTGGTGCGACACTGGTGAGGAGTAAAGTGTGGATCTTTTAGTCCTTTGATAATTTTTTCCTCACAGAAGAACGTCTCATCCACCCGGACCACCTTACATGCTCGTTTTCTTGTTTCTTTTTATTGCTCAACCATGATCTTCTTAGGAACGTTTCCTCTTCAATGTTACACCATATGGTTGTAGTTAGGCCAATGCATTGGTTAGCCATCATATAACACGAGCAGTAACCACGCTAAAAGCTTTGAAAGAGCTCCATTTCTGCCATTCTTAAAGTCCTTCTCCAAAACATTGCAGTAATTCAAACTTTTAGCGTGATTTACAGTCAGAAACCTTGAACATTTTCTAACCATTGTAAGGCATTTTCAGTCAATTCAGCAACCTTTGAAACTGAGATCAGACAGACTCTAAATTATGGTTACTGTTGATGAACTCAGGGGTCATACAGAGGATTCCAGCTTATTCAACAAACGATTAGGGGAACACACAGTGTAACTCACATCACCGATGGCAATTAAAAAGTACCACTGAGTCCCTTTCAACAAGTCCAATTTGGTGTTGTATCTTTAACATTATTGGAAATTATGTTCTGAATAACAAAACCATGTCTTCGAAGAGGCTTTGCGACACATTACTCTTTGTTTCTACAAACACAAGCCCTTCGGACTAACTAATGAACACCAACCAGGAACACAACTTGTTATTGTTGTTACTTGTTGTTGTTAAAAGGGAGTGATCTGCATTATAATAACTTTGAACACGTGACGCCATTTAGCTCCTTTCCAAGGAACTTGTTTCCTTCCCTTCTCACCATTACAGCTCCACAACCAACCCGCCAAGTAAGTGGTGCCCTTTGTGACATATTAAACAACATAACAGGTACAGCTTTAGTGACACCTCCTGTACTATGAGATCCCCCCCGCATTAAACGTAAGCTGTTATAGGGCCCAAAGGAACTCAGCAGTCTATTTTCCAATGATGTTGTCAGCCATGTGGTGTACACTCCTGAGAGGTGAGGGTAATCAGCCTTTTCATCTCTAGAGGACGGCCGACGTTGACATGCTGGCTGGCTCTATCCTTTCCTTTGCCATCAGTCTGGCTATGTCTTGTCTTTCTTTGTTTTCTTTCTTTCTTTCTTTCTTTCTTTCTTTCTTTTACATGATTTTTGAGATCTGATAATGTCATATTTAACCTTCCGAAGCGGAATAACAAATCACACCCAGATTTCTAAAGTGACAGATCTTTTAATTTGGAGAATTTTTTATTACAAGCTAACTTGAAGCATCAACCCTTTAAATTGTACATGTTGAAATAATTGAACATTTCAACAAAAAAAAAAGTCGTCTTTACAATTGTTCAAAACATATTAAACATAGTTAATGTATTCGTATCAAGCTCAATCATTTCAAAAGGTTTTTTTCCACCGTTCATGTGACCTATAACCCATGCCAGTGAGTTGTATAGGATAATTCAATAAAAAAAAAAATTAAAAAATAGTGTTAAAGTAAAAATAAACAACTGACATTGTGTGCACACCCTCAAAAGTAGTGATGTGGCTGCGATTAGAACCGAGCAATCACATCATATTAAATGGGAGTCAGCACAAAACTGCTACAGTTTATTGTGCCTCTGAGTAACTCGAATAATGTTCAGATGTTCTAGTAGGCTTTTGCACGCGGTGTGGTGGCGGCACCATGCGTCGAGGCTGTTTGTTTTCTGCTGGAACTGGGGCCTTAGACAATGTGTAAGGAATTAGGAACAGTTCTCCATGGCAGTTATCAGTGAAAAAAGACTTTGGATTTTCTGATTTGGAACTTTGGAAATCGATTGTACATAATTCAAATGTGTTCAACTAATATTTATCATTTGATTTTTTTCAAAGTGGAAAATTACGCCAGTTTGCCACATTTTAATCATGTGCAACAGAAAATTAAGCACTTTCGCCCCCTGTTTAATACAAAACCTTCACACTTCTGCTAGAGAGAATGAACAAAGAACATTAAATGGCAAGAAACGCCTACTAGAAATGTATTTGAGTTTAATCAGGGGGATGTTCAATGGTGGCAAGTGTGTGTAACCATAACTTTGAATGTGAATTGTTAATTCTCAGTGAATGGATGAAAGAAGGAATGGCTTTGCTGCCTGAATGTTATCCATATGAGGTCTGCTTCAAACATCCGCTTAACAACCGTGATTTATACCGTAAAATAGATTTGACTTATTTCAGTTAAACTCTACTGATAAAAGGAATATGTAAAGCAAGTCTAAATTCGGCTTTATGGGTCTCTAGACCAGGGTTGGCCAAACCTTTTTAGCGTAGTTCCTTCCTTGGACTTCAACTTACAAACTGTAATAATAAAATAGATCATCTATTGCTGCATTATTGACATAATCTGAAAATAATGTAAGCTCATAATGGGACATGATAATTTAATACAATAAACATAAATCAAGAAAGACCTTTGGTCTGCTTGTTGATCAGTAAAATAGCCTACGGCATTTCACAATGAAACATAAAGTCACCTGGTCCCGAAGCTAAGTTTTGTACAAGCTGCTGTTGAGTCATAAGATCTGATGATCATTAGTATCGTTTTTCGTAAATGTATAAACAACCTCTGGCAGTTAGATTAGTAAATAATGTTATTATATTGCACCGCGGTGATTGAACTGAAATAAGCACAGGTGGGGATCACAATGTTATTTCTAGAAAAAGATTGTGTCCTCAACGCTTTTGTTATAGTACACGTTTCTTAGAAGGCTTTGAACTGTGAGAACACACCTTCCTTTTGTGTAGGTGTGGAACAATTGCTCTCTTCTGTGCACCTCCCTTAAATAGCAGACGTGCAGGGCTTGTAAGAAAATTAGTCAATTTAATTTCCTTGAGTAATGAAAATGTCATGCACCATTTAATAAAACTGCAAGAAAAAAGTCTTGACTTTTACATGCTGCCGACAGAGAGTAGCCCATGGATTTGAAAGTTTGACCGTTGCCCCTTTTGATGTTTTCTCAGAGTTTTGTTTCTTTTTTTTCTCCCTTGGTGTGATTTCAAATTAATCGTAACAGCTTGGATGTAAATGTGAAATTGAGACTTGTTTGGTCTCCCTGTGACAAGCCAGAGCGCTGCTGGCTGAGGCAACTGATATCTCTTTCCCCTTTAAACTGCAAATTATTTTACGTTTATGAGTTTGTCTCATCTTCAAGGTCAAAAATGTAATTTTTGCTCTTTCAAAGGGTTATAACCTTAAAAGAGAAGCGCCATCCTTGCTGATTAATGAGAGACTCCTGCATTTGATGTTTCAGCTGTGACATTTTAAACTTTAAATATTTTATATGCATACCTGTGAAAAAAAAAAAAAAAGAAGACATGCATTCATGTGGAATAAACGGTATTGCAGAGAAGAAAGGCTAGGCCGGGTATCATTTTAATAGAACAGTTAGAGTGCAATGGTTTTTCTTGGTGATTTTTATTTGAGGTTTTTATGTGTGCGCAAGCTGATTTAAAGGCACACTAAATCATTGGGGATGGGGAGTGCTGGATTATGCATTTAATCAAGGAGTAGGCCTTGGGAGAATAGCTAGCCGAGTCACCGGGGCATCAGTGAGCCTTGGCTCTAACATGGGGCCAACCCTCTTTGTTCTTCACCATAATTGGCCATTTTCACATCATTTGGAGGAAAAAAATGACAGAGCCTTTGCTTTTATTCTAGCTATGTCCCCGTGATAACTGCAAGAAAACACCTGTGTACACTTGGAAGAAATTAGGAAGTTGCCACACAAATATCTACAGCACAGCACAGTTGAAATTAGCTTTATTTTGCGATATACTGTATAACATTGTATGCCAAGTACCAGTTTTAAGCAATTTTTTTGGTCCAAGGTGGTCAGTGCAAATCCACAGCAGTCAATACACATTCACTGTCCAACAACAATACACTTAAGTATTTAAGAAAATATCATTGTCATTATTATCATTTTATTCATCATTATATATCGTTATTTGATTATGTTGTTGTGTGGAAGCAGATCGGTCCTGGTTTATCTATTGATATTATTGAGCATGGAAGCATGTGATCTGTTGTCATAATGGGAATGACACACATGCTTTTCTTCGAATTAAAACTCAGTGTACCATCTACCTACTTTTAAAGTTGTTTTAGATACATTCTCTACATATTGTAGCTTTAAAGAGAAGGTCAACCTAAATATTTTTTTTCCTGAATATGTTCTGTGCAGGCCCTCCTGTTGAGTTAAGGCATTCGGATTAATAGAGTTAAAGAGTTAAGCAGCAAAATCGACTCGCTTTCAGCCATCTCAGGGGGCGGCCAGTTTGTCACTTCTGTCAATTGAAAATGACATCACAGTGTCTCAGGGCTCAGATAACAACCAATCATGGCCCAGCTTCAGAAAACAGGTGAGCCGTGATTGGTCATTACCTGAGCCCTGAGCAACTGTGATGTCATTTTCACTCGACAATAGTGACAAAATGGCCGCTCCTAGAGATGGCTAGAAACGGGTGGATTAACTCTTATTCCACAAACACAATATTTATCAGAATGTTTCGGTTGACTTCTGCTTTAAGGCCCACATAGTATAATGATACTTGAATCCCTAATTTTCTGTAGAATAGGTATAGTATGATGTGATAATTAATTGTTTCAGCATTAATCTTTAGCAGTCAGTATTCAAGGTGCTCCACATGACTAACAAAACCACATTAGCTCATTACAGACAATCAGATTTTTTTCCAACTCATTTAATTAAGTTTATAGCCCTCAAAACTACCACTGTAAATGTTGTGCAAAACCTAATATCATCCCGCTGATGTCAAAGTTCCTCTTTTTCTCTGGACCTTCAGCCAACCTTGCTGCCATACAAGTCATTGGCTCAGTGGGGTAGAAAATTGGAGCGGCTTGCTCATGGGCACATTTTCATAAACTTTTTTTTTTTTATTGCACACTTGATGGTTTGGAAGACACTTCAGAGACCCAAGTATGTGTTATGTATACAAACATTCAAATCCACAATCTGTCCCCTTTGAATGGCACTTACTTTCCGATGTACATTAATTGCTTCATGTATTATTGCACTGAGCAGTCAGGACACACCCATTTCCCCTCACATAGTTTTAGATTATATTTCTGGTTGCATGGCCTTCATCTTGTTTCTCTCTTTGTCACCACTTTTAACATGTGGTGGCCTCTCAGAAACGCAGAAAGCACAAGAAAAAAACCGAAACCCACAAATGAGTCCTTCACCTAATCCTTCACTGAGATGAAGTCGTATGAAGTTCTTACGTGAGGTCATGTGCGGTATCAATTCCACCTTGGCATGCAGTGTTGAAGCAAATTCCACTCGAACACAGATCGTGTTTTACTGTATCCTGTTCCTTGTTCACCATGACCCTGGCAGCTTTAACCATGAAGCTGACAGCTTTGTTGGCGAGATGTGCACAAGCAATTGAGAAGGCTTTTAGCATGACTGTGAATGATTATCTGATCCATTGCCGCCTTGTTTTTGTTGCTGAAATTTAATTATGAAATTGGACACATTCCAGAATAATAACAAACAAGCAAGATTTTGGTGTGTAATTCAAATTTCCTACATATTCTCTGCAATTCTTTTGTACTTTTCTCATGTGAAACTCACCATGCAAAGTGAAATCTGCACAGGCCGGCATCAGTCTTATCTCAGCTCACACAGTGCTACTAGCCATGAAATTGAAGCAGTCTTTAAGGGGGGAAAATAAATAAATTATGGTTGGGCATCATTTGAAATTGGGCGATTCTGTTTCCGGTTCCTCGATTTGATTGCGGTTCCTAACGATTCTTGATTCAGATGTATTTACTTATCTACTTATTTATTTTGAGGTTAGGGGGTTTTAAATATTTGATTGATGAACTGTTTATGAAGGTTCCTATGATTTTTAATATAAAACCTATGAGATTGAGTTATCCACAAGAGAGCTTCATTTTGGAGCACCCCAAGAAAATACAATACAATAATGCAGCTTATTGCATGCTACTTAATTAACACCCATGGGCAAGCCAAGTGTGCAAATAAAAAGAAAAAGTTGTGCTCGATGTGGGCATTAAACATATTTCATTTGCATACTTACCCGACTCTGACTGCGGTGCGGTTGCGTATCACTTGGCTGAGGTGTGTGTGTGTATATATATATATATATATATATATATATATATGTATATATATATATATATATATATATATATATATATATATATATATATATATACATATACATATATATGTATATTTATATGTATATATTTATATATATTTGTATATGTATATGTATATATTTTATATATATTTGTACACGAATTCAACTCAATTTACGAACGAGTTCCGTTCCTACACTGGCGATGTAACCTGAATTTCCGCGTATGTCAGATTTCACCGTTAGTCGAAATTTATGTCAAAATACTTACAAAAATACAATGATAATAATACAATAATACAAAAAACAAAAATACATTAAAATAAAAAGCAGAAGATGCTGTACTTAGCATTACTGCTGAGAAGTGGATGGCGAAGAAGGAGAGGAGGGCGAAAAAGGCAAAGATACTGCCGGCGCGCAAACAGACACGATGGAGACACTCTGCGCATGCTCAACCGAATACTGGTCTTTGCAGCACAGGAAGTGCTTGTGTGTGGAAGTGCGATGTTGGCACACAACCACCGCAAATACACAAGCAGAGGTAAACAAGCTCAGAGCCACAGCACGAAAGCACACTTTTAGAGCGAGGAGGAAACTGGCTGCTTCATTCCTGTGGTGAATGAAATGAATATCAAGTGTTTTATTGACAGTTGAAGGTAACACGCGGAAATGACGTCCATTTAAGTCACGATGCCGTCACATTGGGTTATTCAAATGTCTCATTCATGTAAACGGGATATTCAGAATGTTTCAGAAATTGGAATTTTGACTTTTATCCGAATATTGACTGTATGTAAACATAGTCACTATGGTGCTGGGGACAAAAGAGAAGAGAAAGAGGCACGTGAGTCGTAAAGTCGAAACGTCGTAAGTCGCGTACGTCGTAATTCAAGTACATTCCTCTCTCTCTCTCTCTCTCTCTCTCTCTCTCTCTCTCTCTATATGTATATATATATATATATATATATATATATATATAATGTATGTATTTAGCGACGCCATATCAAGGGTTTTAATACCATACATACTACTACTATTAATGCCAGATGCTTAATAAACATGAGTTGAGAGAAAAGGCTGCTGAGGTTTTTTGGTTATGCTTAATAGTGGAGTCCTTTTAGCCTGAGGCAAGTTATTGCCACAGTCTCCAAGATGTTCCCATTACCAACAGTTCTTTGAAAATTAATACATGTGCTTAATGCTTGATGACTTGCTTTCCTGCTGGCCGGCAAAGCTTAATGTTTAATTTAAAAGTCATTGCGTGCTTTGTATGTCAGAGCCATGCAACTGTCTCAGGTCGTAATCAAGCTGGCAGTGCATGAATCAAGGATGAACTTTGAAAGCAAATGGAAGGTAATGGCGAACACTTTCGTACAAGGTGCCAAAGACATTATTTTTTATATGGGAAATGAGGCACATGCCTGAATAATGTCCCTCTATCTGGTATGTTTCTGAAAGCTTTGGATGGGTAGCATATACAGTGATCCCCCATTTATTGCGGTTAATGGAGACCAGAATCGTAGCGCCCCCCCCCCCCCCTTCCCGGAAAAGGTGAAAACCGCGAAGAAGAGGTTGACTTTTATTATTATTTTTTCATCCATCCATTCATCCGTTATCCGCTTAGCCTCACCAGGTTCGTAGGCGGGCTGGAGTCTATCGCAGCGGTCTTTGGGCAGTAGGCAGGGTACACCCTAAACTGGTTGCCAGCCAATAACAGGGCACACAGAGACAAAAAAGGACCTGGAGAAATCAGAAGCAGTCACTGGGAGAACATGCAAACTCCACACAGGAAGGCCCACCACCTCTGCACTATGAGGCGGACGTGCGAACGAGCCGACCATTATTTTTTATTTCATATTATAATTTATTTTTATTTCGGGGGGATTTATGCCTTGATTACGCCATTGCAAACCCTGTGACATAGTTTCCACCCTTCTAACTACTTCTTACATATCCATCCTTATCTATACCGCTTCTCCTCACAAGGGTCGCGGGCGTGCTGGAGCCTATCCCAGCTGGCTTCAGGCAGTAGGCGGGGTACACCCTGAGCTGGTTGCCAGCCAATCGCAGGGCACACAGAGACAAACAAACATCCGCACTCACTATCACACCTAGGGGCAATTTAGAATGTCCAATCAACTTACCATGCATGTTTTTTGAATGTGGGAGGAAACCAGAGTACCCGGAGAAAACCCACGCAGGCACGGGGAGAACATGCAAACATCACACAGGGAGGCCGGAGCCGGGATCGAACCCACGACCTCTGAACTGTGAGGGGGGACGTGCTAACCATTCGACCACCGTGCCGCCCATTACTTGTTACATAACAAATTTATATTTAAAATGCAAAATGAATAGTAAATACCAAGCTGCATGCTGTGGGAGGAATGTTCTCGTCAAGCCCAGCAGCGGATGATTTCGACGGAACGGAAAGTTTTCATTTTTATCCTAAAACTGGCTTACCTTAACTGGAATCCTGTGGTGCATTTTAGCACAAGTACAATCCCCGTGTATGAATGCACTTTTCAATCCTCATTGTTGATGTCTCATTACTTCTGCTTCTTCTTCGTTGTCATCGTCTTCTTCGATGCCTCCTTCTTCTTGTTGTTGTCTTCTTCTTTTAAGACCATGAAGAAGAAGCTTTGTCACCGGCAGTAAACATGGCAACTTTGGCTTTGCCCAATAACATCAACAAGGACCTTTGGATAAAATGCAACACGGGATTCTAGTTAATGTAAGCTGTTTTAAGACAAACTTTAACAAAACACTTGAACATTTTATTTGCCGATGTTTCGTCGTCCTGTCGTTGGCTGAGCCCGCTCTGCTCACAACTTCTGAATACAGCGTTGTTCAAAAATGCCGTTCGTTTATTAGCAAGGATGAGACTGGCGAGACACAACAAGGGAAATCCCGTGAGGATGCGATGATGCGCAGCCAACCAGCTAACGATCTTGCGCCGGGAACTAATCACGCGCCTTGTACTGCCCGTGATTATGTTCAAAGTCTCAGTCAATGATCTCTTTGAAACAACACGTCTTTCCGCAATACGGCTGTAATTTTTAATTTTTAATTTTTTATGAACGCTTCTGAAAAATCTGCAATACACTGAGGGCGCGAAAGTCGAAGCGCGAAGTAGCGAGGGCTCACTCTACTATAATATAATACAGCACTGTGTGAGCGTACATTGCATGAATGAAAGTACACTTCTTTTTATTTAGTTGAACAATCATGAATCAAACAAGCCCATTTGTGCTTCATAGTCGGTACTGCAGCTCAGAGAATTTCACATTGAAACCAAAATAATAATAATTTACACAGAGTGACATAGCACCATTCACACTCACAGTGGGTAGGCACTGTCATAGTGGGTGGGTAGGCACTGTCATAGTGGACCAATCTTGTATTTTATTCCAGTTTCAATTTATGTGGACAGTATGTATGACCAGGTCTCTGAGTACTTTTGTCCATATAGTTTAGATTGTTTGATTTATATACAAACTCACACGGTGGATCTCCAGTCTTCTCAGTTTTTCCATGGATGAACTATTTAGAGCAGGGATGTGCTTTCAATATCTAGTGCATGGTTTGTTTTCTCCTCCTATTTGTTCCTGTGGGGGATTAATGCTGCCAATCACTCTGACTGGCACCTCTCAAATCACACCCTTGCAGCAAAGTGGCTGATTTTGTCAGGGAGAGAATGGCGTTATCGGTACAACCTTGTTTGGAGACTCGCAAAACCGCAATTCATGGGAGATCTGTTTACAATCTGCTCCGGCCATTGACTGCTAAACAGCCTGCGCAGATCTATCCTGGGCCACTCGCAGCAGGAGCCGAGCAGAGCAATTACATCCTCAAACAGCAATCTGAAGCTTGGACGGCATGCAAACAGACATGAAGTCCACACACAAACACTGACAGATTCTGTCATAAGCAATATGTTTTCTCAAGACTGTGCAGAGTCTTGTTAAGATTTATGTATAAATATGTCTGCCTTATCAAACGTTGCATGTTCAGTGCAGGGCAGACATTTTGCTGACATGGAGGTGTCTAACGTTACCTTCCCTGATTCAAATGTGACATCAGAAAGCCACATCGTGATTCTAGGATTTTCTATGTATGATGACTCAAGCACAGAAATGTCCCTTTTCAAACTATTTATCTTTCCAAAATCTCAGTTATTTGGGATTGTTGCAGATTGCTCAAACATATCTATACAGTAGTTATTCTTTGTAAATTGCCATTTAAAAGAAAATGTTCTAACCACTTTCACATTATTAGAGCAGATGTTCCAGGTAACACGGTCTACACATCGCCCCACCTTAAGAAAGATGACAACATGAACATGACCAGCACTGGCATCAGCTTTTCTTTCTTTTAAACGTTAAACATGTCTGCTAGGCCTGGAATGACCAAGTTGTCAGTCTTTATCTCAGGGTCTACTTATTTGTGCAACATGGTCTTTAATCATTTTGTTAAGAAAATGTCTTTTTTGTGTGTGCAAATGAACAAATGTTGTTTGCTTTCAATGCTTTCTCTCCATCTATCTATCTATCTATCTATCTATCTATCTATCTATCTATCTATCTATCTATCTATCTATCTATCTATCTATCTATCTATCTATCTATCTATCTATCTATCTATCTATCTATCTATCTATCTATCTATCCATCCATCCATCCATCCATCCATCCATCCATCCATCCATCCATCCATCCATCCATCCATCCATCCATCTAAAATGTATATCTATCTGTATATACATTTTTTGTAGTTTTGGTTGTACATGTTTTATACAACTTTGCCTACCGGTGTAAATTAACTGTTTGCTCAAAATAACTGAAAAAACTACCAATAATGTCTAAACCCCTGCCAACAAAAGTGAGTACACCCCAACAGTGAAAATATCTACCTTATACTTTTTAGTGTTACAAGGTTTACAGTGTTAAATTTAGGCACGTGGCCATACATTTTCCAATGCAAATAATAATTTCTTGTAATTATTTCCATGATTTTATAACAAGAGGCACGTCTTTTTGTTCACCCTCATTCCTAGTTACAATCGACAATCTGAGTACTGCATCGAAAGCTTGTCGATGTATTGTTACTACAGATCTGTTTGCCCGCTTGAATAGCGAACCTTTATAGAACATCCCGCAAAAAAACTTTACATTCTGGCTGTTGACAGGAGGTCCAAACTGCAAAGTGGTGTACATTCTAGATGAACATCGTTTGGAATTCAAGCAGGGAGACTTGTGAGTCTTCCAAAGCAAGGTTAAACGCTATAAAGATATCATAAGAAGATTAAAAGCATTAGAGGTGTTGTCAGTGGATCATTTTTATTTTGCCCACCACACTGCTAGTCAGCATTTCTTCTTCTTCTTTTCTGTTGTTAGATTGGACATATGGCCCTCTAATCCAAAGTGGCTGATTGTTATTTTTACAGCCCTGCAAGATTTTCTGGGGTGACACTAAATCATCATTTCACTCCATGGTCTACAGAATGACTAAGTGGAGAACATAGCACGAATGCACTTTCCTTCACAGCTCAAGCAGCTTACGGTATGATGCCTATATTTCGTGTAATTATTCAGTTTATTCGATGATGTTTACATCACTCAACCTTGAAATATAGCATTTTCCAAGTAATTGTCATTCATTATGAATTGATGTGTGTTGAAGTCCAGTGTGCTATATTACAATTAGCAAAATAATGAACTACATGTTCTAAACGGTATGTCACAGTAGGTGTCAATCAGGGTTTACGCTTCTTAAAATGTAAGTCTTCAGTGGAATGGAGCGTTTGGCATTAAACTTGAGCATGATGCAAGAGTATATTACTTCATCCATTAAAGGACTTTAATAGTTGAGTTTCATTATTGATTTTATTTTACAGTGATAAATAAATCACCGATTTGAAGGTTTGTCCTGTCAAAGACGAATTGCATTAGTCTGGCTTTTGGAGAAGTTGTAATATTGTGATGAGACTGGAAAGCCATAAAAGGTATGTGACTCTCAATGTGGGTGTTACGACTGCGCACGTCGTTTTAACGGCATTGTTTAAAAAGACAGTAATGGAGAGAAAGCAACTGTACATGTACAGTAAGTGATATATTATGTTGCAACCGCATTGTGTGATGGAGCAAACCATTTCTTTGCAGAACTGAGACAGATTTCTTTTGAATGTACATCGGCTTATTAAGCACAGATGGCTGACACGGACAGAAGTAAAATAAAGAGGAGTAAACAAAAAACAAACAAAAAAATCATGTATTCCTTTGCCTGTATTTTTTTTTATTAGAATTGTAGGTGTTTATGAGATTCAGAATGAATGATGATATGTGACAATTAGTCGCAGCAATTAGTGTTACTGTTAAGAAGCGTTTTTGTTTTCTCTCACCCATACAGAATGTCACAAATAAATCCTCGCTTGCATTTGCATATTAATTGGATCTGAGACGTCAAGCATCTTTCATTAAGCAAAATGATCTGCATATTTGGAGACATAAAATAGTTTATTTCAGTGTGGGGAAAGAAGTCATTGAAAATGACCGCATACGGGATGTAAACTTTGGCTGATCCATTAAACCTTTAGCCCCTGGCAGTGGATGGAACACACAAAGCGACAGCAGGCTGATTAACAGTGTGATGTTTCAAACAAAGCCACGCCAAAAGGAAGGCAAATAAAGGAGCATGCTGAACTCTCTCTATTTCAAATTATATTTGTTCTTATGTATAATCAACACAATGATGACGTTTTCTATGTAGATGACACGCTTTTTGACTTGATTAGTGTTGACAATGCAAGCGGCGTGTGTGACATCGATAAGCTTGCGTATGGAATAGACAACGTGCGCATGCTGCAACCTTGAAAGTGTGTGAGCAGACGAGCGCACAAACTGAAATTGTCTAGCATTGGAAATTGTCTTATTGAATAAGTCATACTTGCATTTGAATCAGCACTTTTGTTTAGCTTCTTTTCGGATTAGGCCCTCAAGGAACCCAACCCCACGATTATCAAAATCCCTTGTGTCATCTGCACTTGTCTTTCAAAGTTACCCTGAATAGCTCTAACTCTGCTCTGCTAATTACTACAACAGCCAACCTCCCTTGAAAGCGTTATTTGGACATCTTGTCCTATTGTTTAAAGATTGTGTACGCCAAGTGATAAAATTCTCCTCCTCTTGGTCTGCTCTGTTCTTCAAAAGTAAGGCAAATCCCAGGAGAATGTAATGCTGGGCAAAGTGGACAAGGAGAGGGACGGCACAGACGTTGTTTGTCTGCTGTGTCTGGTGGCCAATCTAAAGGGAAAAGTGACATTGGTTGGTTCGATGCGATTAGGCACAGAGGCTGGTAATGGAAAGCGGGAAGACTGCGTATCGCGGGGTGGACGTAGTTAGGGGCCGGACTTGTGAATAATTTGATTAGTTTGTTGGGGAATATATCTGGAGGATTATGTAAATGGCGGTGCCCCCTCGCAGAATTCTTTTGAACTCTTCACAACTCACATCTGCCGGGGTCGACAGCTAGACAGGACGGCCGCCTTCTTGTAGCCTGGTTCCTCCGTGTTGGAGGAAGGTGCTTAAAGGTCATTTTTAGTACAAACAGACTTGTCCTGAAAGACCTCTCTATTCCAAAGAGCTTCAATTCATTTTGTGTTGATGCCCATGCAATTATCATTTTCTTTGAGTCAACAATAGCTGAGCGTAGGACAATTAATGTTGTATACTAATTAGCCAGACTGTGTGCGTGTTTGTCACCAGTAACCTCTTGCAAGTATGTGTACACACCGGAATCTCTTGGACCTGTTTACAATAAATTTCAGAATATCCCAGCCTCTCCCCCTGTGTCTTCTGCTTATGAGATTTTCCCCCATGCCTTATTTGGTGTATTTCTGGGTGGGGATGTGTTTGTGTGGAGAACTATGGCAACCAAAGTCAAGGTGACCAAGAGCATGTTACACACAATAGAGTACCAGAATGGAGGCTGGAGACAATGCACTCAGCACACACCAAAAAAAAAACAAAAAAAACCTTTTATCCGCAAACCGGTTGTTGGGATTTTAGAGACCATCCCTGGGCTGGATTTATTGTTCGGGTGAGTCGAACCTGTACGCTCTTCACCGCTTGAATGATGACTTACTGTGTGTACACCCACTGGCCACAACATTTGATACACCTGCACAACCTAATCAGATCCAATGTACGTAACGGTGGGGAGGGAAAACATATCTGCATTTGCAAACACTGTAATGCTTTGTTATGAATGACACTCTCGGAGAGGCTTTCATTACATTTTTAATGTTTATTATTGTGATTGTAGTTTTGTGGTGGTGTACATTATATACTGCTTATATACTGCTCTGCATGACTGAGACCTGTGTCTAATTTTTGCCTCTCGCGCACCCAAGTCACCAAAATATTAGAAACAGCTCCCATTACGAAGAAGTACAGGTTACACCCTTGCAAACTCTCGTTACGTATTGAATTCCTACCACTGACTGCCGTAAAGGAGAATACAATTACAAAATACAGCTCTTACATTGGATCTATACATTATGTTATTGTACCTAACACTGTAGTCGGTGAGAGCACATGGTTCACCAGCAACGCTTTAATCCAATTGAACAAGGATATTAGATCTTTTAAACTTGAAATATGAATTGACAACATTTAAGACCCTGTTGTAAACGAAACACACCACAGAGAAGGGTGTTGTTAACAACCCTGACAAATTTGACAGATTAAAAAAATTGCCCAGTATATAAAATGAGACTTCAAAATCGTGACAAGTCAAGCCTTTGCCTCCGCTCTCCAACGCTGTTGGCATGTCTGCTCAATGTGCTGAGACCACACCCCACTCAACAGTTAACTGTCAATAAGATACCGTGAATACTATACATGCACTACGAAAACGATAGTATCTTACGCTCTGTAAAATCACATGTCAAAGTGAGACTTCAAAATGAAAGAGTTCCAATCATAAAATGAGCACACGAGATAACTGGCTCTCATTGGTGGGGATATGATGGGACTGCCGATCGGTCGCTGGGCAGCTCAAGTTCTTACTATGTATGGTGGGGGAGGAGCAACTCATGCTGGATGCCCAAGTCTGTCACTGGGCACGGTCAAAAAGAAATGGTGAAATGCACAATGCAGTGCTATATAATTTTCAGTCTTTGCATATGTTTTCAATGCAATTATCTTCAAACCTATATAATGTATTGAGAAAAAAGTATATGGATTCACGCTTGCAGGGACTTCAATAATGTTTCAACCATGCCACATCTTCAGGATATTTACTAGTGTGTTGATGTTATCATGTTTGTTGTATCAAAATTTCACACAGTCACCCTTTTTACAAAGCTCTATTGATCCGTCAACCTCAGGAAAAGAGCAACATTTCAGCAGCTGGTTGAAAATCTGCCACGCTCAAAGGAGCGCATGCTCAGTAAACAGTCAACTTGTGCTCGCATATGCGTCGTGTTTCTGACTCTGCTATGCCAACCCACAAAAAGACATCCTCACTTTGGCAGACACTGTTGTGGGATTTCAGTCTCATTTGACAATACGTGAAATAAAATATGTTGATTTTTATGGTCTGTAACTTTTTCTTCTTTTTGTTTTTTTTTGAATAACTTCCCTACAGGCAATGCCTGCTGCGATAGTGTGCTCACCGTCTGCTGCCGTTTCCCCTCCCCAAAGACTGATGTCCTGACACACTGACATGAAAGAAGCCTAACAAAACCTCCCACTTCCCATCTTGGAATATAGTTGATTATTTTTATTCTTGGGAATATCTGCATGATTACTTCACCAACAGGAAGGAGGATACAAGGACATACTGTAATTATGTTCAAAGATACAGTTTTTGACTTGAGCAATCAGTTTTGGAATCCTCTCTTGTGGTTGTCATGCAATTGGAGGAGTCTGCTTTGCCCCGGCTTGTGACCACTTGTTGAAGGAGTTGGGAGTGATTTAGGGAAGGCAGCTGGATAACAGAGATTGCATTTATGTACTCGGAGCGCGCTTTATTTTTGCAAGCAGCTCCGAGCTCACAGTTGCCTCTTTCATGTCTTTGTGGTGGATTCTATGAAATGTGTGTCATGAGTATGACTAAAGGGAGGAGCAGCTGAGCGGGTGAAGGTGTGGAGAGGAAAAAAGAGGATTGAAAAAAATTGTAAAATGCTCGAGATGTTAACCGGGAGGCAACATGGACCACTGGAAGTGCTAAAGCGCTAAATGCTTATTTCCTTCTCCTCCCTTTGAAGAAACGGAAGACAGACATCTATAGATCTGTCCTCTGTGACACACTGCACGTGCATATTAGATTCAACATATTTGAGAGTGATTAATTCAAGATTCTGATAAAGTAGTCTGGTTCCATGACTTTGGCTCTAATAAAAGCTTTTCCGAACAAACCGTTCCTTATTGTTTCCCTCAGATTAAGGAAAGCACTCCAGGATTCCGAGCGTGATTGTTCAGTGTTGCTACGTGTGGTTGGTTAGATATGGAGGACTTATTACCCAGGAGAGGTCAAGGGTCAAGCATTAAGAAAGCTGCCTGCTTGGATCACTTTATTAAAGATTTTGCTCTGTTGAAATACTCTTGTGTCTTTTGTAAATAATCAAGGAGTCCTTGAGCATACTCATTTGAAATCTAATAAAATAAACACAAGAGACTGATTTAGACAAAGGATCACAGGAAGTAGTCCACAGTGCCAATATGAAGGGATTTTTTTTCTTCCTTTTCACTCTCGACCACAGAGAGCGATTTTTCCAGAGCCTTGCTCAGGAACAGGAATACCCTGATGGTCTCATGCCGTTACCTTTAGTCTTCTTTTCTTGGTTTCGTAACAGTGTTGTTTGACCTTCTACACTGGAACAGTTTGTTTTAACCTCATTCCTCTAAAATTCTGGAAAACAATGGGGCTTGGGATAGGAAGTCACATCCCACCCTATCAAAAACAGATTAGAGAGTGCGAAAAAGGCCAAAATATAGCAGGAAACGAGAACAGTGACAATGCAATAAAAATGAAATTTACAAAACGTTAAGAAAAACAAAAAACAATTGGATAATACTTAGGAGGGTAAGTATACTGGGTGGGTTGAAAGTGCACGTGTTGTTTTTCAAATAAAATGGGGCTTGTTAAGCAAGCGGTCTGGTGTATCAAACCAAAACCTTTGGAAGGACTTGGAAGTGTGACATCACAAATTCATCTTAGTCTTCAGCCCAAGAGTCTTGCTGAAATAAGTGAACGCGACCCCCGGTTGAGCTGTAGGACATATCATATTTTAAACAAAACATGTAACTAATGTCTTTCTTTTCATTTAACTTGTAACCAAAGGAAAATGATGGTATTTGTGAACAATAAAAACCAGGGAGTTACGTGACCTATTCTGTATACAAGCAATTTCTTGAGACTCTGAAACTCAAAATTTTGCCCAGCTATGGCCATATTCATTTTGTTCATAAGTGCAGTAATGTGTACTTGCCATTTTTTAAATAAGTGAAGACAATATTTTTCTTATTTTACACTATTCTTACTTGATTGTAGACTTTGTGTTAAAAGAGATACATTTGTACATTCTTATTGACATGATATTTTTCATACCATTTCTCTCTGTACAGGAAACCACGTTCTGTAAATGCGTAGTTGATACAAATGCGGTAGTTTATGCTTGAAGTTACCAGGAATGTTTTTTTATTTTTTATTTCAGGGATATGAATAATTTTCAAAATGTGAAAACTCTGAAAATGCTATGTACAATAATTTTTTGTCACTTTCTTATATAAGATGAAAATAAACCAAGTAAAAATGTAAAGTTTAATTGAACATGTGCCCAGGATATGACTCATTTTGAGCTGAAGTGTACTGCATATGCACTCAGTGGTTGCAGTAGCAGTTCGTATTTTACTTCCATTGAGATCCTTTATCTCCCCAAAATAACCATCTTCTGGTTTGCCTCTTGTCAGAATCTCTAAAGAGGGACAAGAGTGAGCATTATCACACAAACTCAAAATAACCCTAGAAATCAGACAGTACCTTTTTAGGTCATGAGTCCCTGAAGGGAAGTAAGTGAACAAAACTGTATTTACGGGCACAGGACAGCATAACCTAGAATGACTTCTTGGCAAGGAGGATTCACTTTACAACAATCACTTGCAATAGTAAAGTTAAAGTTTGCACACTTTGATGTGAATTTAGTTGCCAAAATGGACTATTATTAATTGACCAAAGTGAATCAGCTTTACTGTTTTGGTACTAACTAGAATATTCCCAACATAAGATACATTTTTATTTGCACTCTACTCATGTGAGTAGAGTGCAAATAAAAAAAATGTCATGTCTTCCGTCAGAATAGGTGTTCAGTACAGTGTTAGTTAATGAAAAGAACATAACAAGTTTAACAGGTGAGTTTTGATGCCTCTCTCTTTTTTTTGATCCACTTTACACACAGACAAAAAGGTCTGCCTGTTCCACAACATGCCTTGCTTGTGTGTTTTGAACTGGATTTTGTCCTTGAAAAGGGCACGAAAACTGCCAGTCTGTGGGTGTGTGCATACCTCTGTTAGCGTGACACTTGGATGGGGCTGTATAGCGTCACAAGTGACACAGATTAGGAAAAGTGACACTTTGCCTTGAAATGCTCTTCGAGGCAGTTAGATAAGGAATTTAGTGGCTTTGTCATAAATGCCACGGTTTCATTCAAAAGGTTAAGACACTTTGGATGTGGTGGTGGCCTTTTAGGTCTGGTGATGAACTTGTGAGAAATTAGACAAAGTTTTGCAGTGTAAGAAAAGAAAAGATTATCAGGATACAAATATAGAAGTGACATAGTGGGTCTTAGTCAGGTGTTCCTCTAAACAAGGGGCTGCTTCTTGATTGACGATGGGGCAAGACTGCAAGCAGTTTTTTTTTTTTAGTTTTTTTAACATCTTAAAGACCCTGTAACGCAAAAACTAATATGTTTTGTAAATTTGAAACACACACACACCACAGAGAAATGAATTAATAAAAAATCACCAAGTGTATAAAATGAGGCTCCGCTCTAAATGGCTGCGGGTGTGTCTGCTGAATGTGCGGATCCCCGCCCCACTCAACCATTAACTGTCAATCAAATACCACCTATTGTAGATAGCAGTTTATTCATGCACTTTGAAAACGATGGTAGCTTACCCAATGTAAAATCACGTAAGAAGGCTCACCTTCAAAGTTGAATGCTTACTGTGGATTATAATCATAAAATAAACAAAGCAGCCAATTTACACTAATTGGTGGGTATATAATGTTACTGCCACCGGTCAGCCAACTATGTCACTGGGCAGCTCAAATTCTTATTCTTGCCCAATCCCCAATTGTGTCACTGGATACCATTTTAGTCATGCCCACAAAAAACAGGGCAAAAAGGACGTAACGCTATATCTCCACAATTCACTACTACATAGTTCTCAGTCATTGCACATGTTAATTACCTTCAAAAATGTATAATGTATTTAGAAACAAATGTATGATTTCACTTTAAACTTTAAACACCCTCCGCATTACGCAGACTTTGTGCCTCAATGTGCAATGTTTACCACATCATATTTGACCCACTACCCAATGTAAGGTCTCTGCACAGCTGCCCAGAAGGAACCACGTTGGTATGACCAAAATAATTTCAGTCGCATTTTTATGTTCCTATTATTGTACACACCAGTATGTAGAAGCTATTTTCCCAAAGTGAAATTTCTACAGCTGCGAATCCACAATGCATTACCCAAGCATTTCAGTAGGCACCAATTATGTGCGAATTTTGGCCCGGCCATTCTACCAATCGCCGACCCAAACAGCTGGGGGCAACTGTACAGTAACCAAACAAATTGTTTGAATAGATGATTTGTCCATCCCCTGATCGGATCAGTGACTTGATATTGTTTTTTAAACTCGCTGGTCAGTGATCGGTGGACAGCTCCAGAAATCGGATTGTGTCGAGCTTATTAAAATGTTACTTAAGAATTACCTGTAAATGTAATACAGTTTATTTGATGATGATTATTCCAAATCGAAATGATTTGCATGGAAAATCTGGTTTGAAAACTGACCAAATCAAACCAAAAGTTTGACTAGCGTCATGGAACGGACTGCAATCATACTTCAAGGTACCACTACCAAAATGGCTCTTACTTACCCAATTGTTATATTCCTCAAATCTAGTAATTTACTTTATTCTTCCACGGCCCCTCTCATTCTTCGCTTCCTCCCTGGACCCCTGGCAGCCTCTCCTTGGAAGTGCTCCACACTTTGATTGATGTGGTTTCCAGAAGTCCTAAACTGTAGTCCCTCGCCACTCTTTCTGTCACTGGTAGACCTTCTGTCTCTTTAACCCCCACTGACTCCTCTTAACCACCTCCTGATTTTGTCGTGTTGGAGCAGCTGCTTTCCATCACCTTGGCATATTTCTGCACGGATATCCTCTGATTCTTATTATTCTTCCATATAATGGGTCTTGCTGTGGGCTAGATTTGCAAACATACACCACAATACTCAGTGCCCTTCCAAGAACTGGAAAAAAATCAAAGGTAAGAGGTTCACTGTTGTAAACATACATTAGTGAAGCTAATATAATGATTCACATTCTTTAGCTTATGGACCATAGTAGCCATTTTCCCCAACCTTGATAATATGTAAAACTGGACCACGGTTAATCAACCCAATTGAGCCCATTTCTAGCTGTGACCTCTACACACTGTAATTTGAGTGATGGAAGAAGGGGGGAGTTGAGGCTGCAAGATAGTAGTTTCAAGGAGGGCTGTGCAGAGGACAATCAGTGACCCTATATGGGCGCCTTTCCTGCATATACCAGCATGTTAAGGGGGAAACTGATAGGCAGGTGAAATATCTGGCACTTACAGAAAAGAGGCAGCGAGGACAGACAGGGCAGAATGGATATGGATTGAGTCACAAGGCTGACGCGGCCTTCCTCAGGAAATGAATATTCCTTGTAAAGTACACTTGGCGACACTTAGTTGTAAGGACATAACGCAAGAGCAAAGGCAATCTATTCCTCACTTTTAGTTGGCACACTAATACCATGATAAGTGTGAGGTTCAGCTGCTTTCTTCTTTTTTTGAACTTAACATTCAATATTATGGTGGTATAGCGAAGTATAAACTTTGCACTTGGGGCAGATGGAGCGGCGCCCTACTCGATTCAGCAGACTCTACAGTTTTCCTGCCCTCCATAGTTTTGTAATTAATACTGAGTCATGATCCAAAGTAATTTGTATGAATAAACCTGTCTGATTATTCCCACAACGGGAACCCATCAGTCCGCTGTTTCCGCCATATTTTTTTTTTTTTGGTGTTCAGAACACAGATAACTTTATTTCAATCCCTTTTAACTTTTGTGTACAGTAGAGTATCATAAACAACCAAAAGGCACCCGTTCGGATTGAGTAATTTGTCATGCCCACCATGCATTTAATTTCATTTAGTAGCTACAGTGTTGTTTGTTTATTTATTTATGTATTTACGTATTTGTTTGTTTGTTTGTTTTTCAGAATTATTTTCCTTGAGCATATTCAGTCACAAAGCTTTCAGTGCTGCAGTCTGGGTGCTCATTTTTCTATTGGCCTATTGGGCTTGGGCCTTCTGAACTCTGCCTGGCAACAAGTGGCCACACGTATACAAAGTATAACAATATTTACGAATTATTTTGCCTTGCAATACCAAGGCATACAAGTGAAACGACATTTTGAAATATTACTGCAGTTGTGAAGCCTGCGTAAGTAATTGATGTCCCATGATCCAATTGTTTGTAGAGTAACAGAGCAAATACTGAAGTATGACCCCGACATCTCCTTATTTTAAAACTAAACAAAGGCCTGACTTAATTGAATTGTGTGTACGGTAATATACAGTACTGCATGTATCCACTTTCACCCCACCAGCAGAGGCAAATTATCATGTGGTGGACTTGCACTTTGTGTCACATGAAGGCGATGCAGTGAAGGCACAACTAAACATGCCCAGGGGGCTGGAGTGAAACCAGCGTCTCATTTTCAGGGGCAAACAAACACATACAGGGAGCAGACATGGCTGTCACATCTCCCTTAGCTCCCCTGTCACCCCTGAGGGCTGTGGTCAGAGGCGAGCTCGGTGCAGTCGTGATGCCACACCAATGTATTTCATGTACGGACAGAGATACTGTACATGAGCAGGCATACACAAACGTGCGGTGAGTAGACCCCGGTGCATGTTGCTAAACTGCTGAAGCTATCTCTCTATACTCTAGCCTTCCGGTTCCTCCTGAGGTCACCAAAGTGACCTTCCGAGGTTGAAAAGAAGCACGGTAAGTCGACTAACTGGACTACAAGATTGATCAGCGATTGTGCTGGCGCCAAGCAGCTGTATAGCTTTACAGCAGCCGGCCGGGAGGAGGTTTAGTGGTTTTCAATAGTATTTCAGGATATCCTCGCTGCTGCAGTTTTTGGCAGACTAACAGCTGTGACCAGCACTCGTGTTCAAGCAGCCGCTTTTTAATGTACCCCAGCCCTTTGCCTCATTTGTTAGATGGCCCCCATTCAGCCTAAGTTACTCACTTGCCATCCGCATTGGTCGGATTGGTTCAAAGTAATGTGAGACCGGCCGTTTGCAATATGTTCGAGACCATCTCTGCATTTGAATTTAAGGTCAGTCATGGTTGTATGAGTGCTTGTGACATTCTCCCACAGATGCAAACAGCGTGGAGACACCTTTCTAATTAACAGAAATAAAAATGATTACTCCTTTTTTTTTTTCTACCAGTCTCTGGACCAAGGGAAATTAGTTACAAAGCCGTGTTGCTTATAATTTGACAACACTGCCTAGAATTCACTGAGATGTAAAATTAATTCTTGCAGTTGTTTTCAACGGGACCTTCATGTTTGCCTTGCTCATTGTTAGAAATCTGAGAAAAATACAAATGATTGGGCTTGGCTCAGTAACTTCATTGTGCGAGGAAAAGAAAGCCAAACTGGCTGGGGTTCGGTGGGTTTAGGCCTTTTGAGGGTTCATGTGTCAGGATTTATGTATTTAATTACACACGCATTCTACTAATGGAAGTGGAGGAAAAAAAAGGGAAATGGATAAATAAAAGCCCATCAAGCCAATAAGCTTGCAGTTTCCCTCTTACTGAAAGTTGGCCACTACTGCTGTTTAGCTCCCCTTGAACTGGGCTAATACTTGTCTATTCCGATTAGGATTAGTGTGTGATGCATAGGCTCAGAGACCCAGGGCTCGTAATCTAATAAATCAAGATAAAAAACTCTGAGATTGGTTTACAGAGGTCTGGGATTTACTGTGGCCATCTCCGAGAAAGAGGGATTAACACAGCATTTGGTGCTGTAGCTACACACCCCCTATTCTGTTCCTACAGAGAGGCAGGCCAAGCAGGGAAGGCTGGAAGAAGACTGACTGGGAGGGGGTGGCGGAGAAGGCCTGGCATAAGCTTTATATTGCCTAACAGACAGCAAATTAGACTCGCGGTGACAAGGTCAGGTTAGCCCTTGTACAGAAGGCTTTGTTCCATCGACAGATTAAAGGTCCTTGACAGTTTTTGCACTTTCAGATCATGTTGAACACATTACAAGTCATTGCTGAATGAAGTCCCTTTGCCACAAAGATGAGACATGAATGTGGAGACAGGTCCCCTGTCCTCTCCTTTCCCTATCGCTGAGAAAGGACCGGAGGCAGCAGGTTGCGTTGGGTGACGTGCTCTCTAGCAAGCCAGCTACACCTTGCAGTTCTCCAGTCAAACAAGAAATAAGGGCTGTTTACAGCCGTCATGGCGGGCCATGTGTGCAGACATTTTAGACTCAAAATACTAACTTTTAAAAATGGACCTTACAGTGGAGATTTTAGAAAATGTTCACACTACTGCTTCTCTGTGAAAATACCATTTTTTTTTTTTTTTTAGTTATACGGGTCAAGATTGCACTTGATTGCACATCTCCAGCTAAGTGTACTTTTACTGTGACCAGCGGAGACACATTACCCCCATATCTCAAATTCTTAACCCAAATATTTGCAGATGAGCACGGGTGAACATGCAGTTGGTGAAATGCTGCCCTGTCATGCAAATGATATTTTTGGAGTGTTTTTGCAGCTCTGTGGAAATGTGGAATGCTTTGACAATGTTATTGCAGCACAGTTTAAAAAAGGGACAAAAAAAAAAAAGTCAAAATTTTCTTCTAAATTGTTCTTGTCAACCTCGTCTCCATCGTCTCTGGATACCAAGGAATAAGTATTATTTCCACTCATGTATCCATCCACCCACCCATCCACCCAGTCATCCATCCAATTTCAACTGCTTATTTTGTTCAGGGTCATGCTGGGGTTGAACCATACGTCGTTAAAAGTAGGGGTTGAATGGACTAGTCAACGTGTCCACTTTGCCACTCCGCATTGCGGGTCATAGCTTGAGGTCGACTAATCGCCACTCGCATGTTTTGGACATGGATACCTCACTGGTGGTTAGTTGGCGCAGCAAACTACGGTGGGTCCTCAAGCATGTCGAAATATTTTACTCAAAATGTGACTGGTAACACGGTCACTTGTAAAATATGCAAATCTATCCTCCAATGCGACCAAAGCACAAGTGGTATGAACGCCCTACTCAAAAGACTAACTGATGTGCAGCCTTAAATCATCACATCAGCCATCATCAATTTCACCAAATGCCCTCTGTAGCAGTAAAAAGACAGTATACTGTAGCATCTGCTTCCTCAATGAAATGGAGACAAGCCATGGTCGATCAATAACCTCTTTATTGAAAAATAAATGGTTAGTGTATGACAGAAACCATCCAATTTGCGTTTCTCCTCCCGTCTGCCTGACTTCAAACAGAGGCGCGCACCCTTGCACTGGCAACCCCCCACTCTAACTCCAGGATCGAAAAGACCGATCTTATAAAACTCTTGCAACAACCCACGTAACACAACAGAAGATTTGCTGCAATACATTATTGAAAACCATCCAATATTTGTTTTTTTTTAAACTATGTACAATTTGTATATACTTAAGCAGGTAGGGACCCTGTGGTTGTGTTACATGAATTGGTGTTAGAGTTGTACAAATTCCGACTGTACCTTGAAGGTGTGGTAATGTGATTGGATGAACCAATCGGGAGGTGGATGGGGTATGTGCACTGATGACCGCAGGGAGAGTGAATGAGTGAGTTTGAAAGCGCGTTGAAGCGATCTTTGTTTTTGTACATTGGCGTGCACAGCAAATTGAGACTGGAAAAAAAAAATCTGTGACATCATTGATTAGTCGGTATCCACTCCACTGTCATCACCTTAGCATCAACGAAAAGTCAATACAAATTGTCAGATGGGACTGTATAAATGTGCATTTTTTTAATACATTTTGTTTTACAAAGGACACCAATAATTAAATCAATCAAACCTTAAATTCTGGAATAGTCTTTTTAAACTTAATTGACACAAAGAGTACAATCCAGTAAATCCCCCTCTATCGCGCTGGTTACGTCGTATAATATGTTGAGAGAGTAAAATAAATGAGTAACACAAACATATTTTACAACTCACAACGACAATGATGATGAAGCTGCCGTTAATGCAGTACATTCCCGTTTCAAAGTTGAAGTAAAGGTGTCTTATTTGTAAAAAAATGACAACATTTTCACATGTTGAATTTGACTGTTGAAAATGTTCCGCCTCCTTGCGCATATAGTACAACTGCGCATCAACAGCCTTTCAACATTGCTGACTTCTTTGTTTTGTTACAAACATGCCTATGGGCTGTTGCTGCCTGGCTGCCTTTTGCATACCTGGGTGGCTCCATCCATGCAGTTTTGGAACTGCGGTGTAGAAAACTGTCAGCCATTCCGCTCTTGTTACATTTCGCACAGTAAGGGAAAACGCGGAAGTGAATCAGCAAGGAACAGAACACAAAGCGACACTCTGATTGTCTGAATCAGTATATGCAGGTATTTTTTTGCGACGTGGAGGATCGAAACGCAACACAATGCTGCAAAATGTCAGCAAATGGTGAAAGTACTAAATTAATAACACTTACCAAAGAACGTGAAAAACTGGGAGCGCGAACCCAGAACCCACGATGGAGGGGGCTTTACCGTATTTTAACATTAAGATAAGGTTTTTGTTAAATGTATTTGGTATCACACAAGTGTATAATGTATAAGAAGAAAAGCCTGGTAAACACATTATCAAGGAACTCTCTGGTGCTCTTTTTTCGACAAGGTTTTTCGATGAAACAAAACCAAAACAATGACTTTCTATTCATTCTGTTGACAAGATTTTCACTTCAGGAAAATCCGATAGTAAAACATGCCGGCTTGCGCAGGAGGGCCTTTTGCTTTCCTTCTTAGTAATAGCAGTGGGCAATTAGCTTGGAAACGAGAGAGAAATTGAGAAGCCAATTACTTCTGTGAGTTAGCTAAAGGCCATTTTAAACTGTGTGCCCATGACATAATAATGTTTATGGTAAATATTATAGTTGGAGACAGTGAGTGCATGTCGTGAGAAGCGAGGGGGGAAAAAAAGGCATCAATCTCAGATCGAGAATAATTTATTAAGATCTGAGATGTGGCAATTACATAGAAAGGACCAAAAAGAAAAAAAAAAAAGAAGCCAACTCTCCAGGAAGCGCATACATGATTGCAATCTTGATTAAATCCCCCTGGATCTAATGAGTTGATTTTCTGCTGTTAATATTGCATTGGCTGATGATGGATTCGTTAAGATAATGGAACGAAGCTAAAATATAAATGACTCCCTGTCAAGGAGCAGATTTTCGTCATTTTCCGTCTGACACCTCTGCCGTGGGGATTTGGTGAAGCCTTTTTGTGTTTAGAACCATAAGTATCTGGAATACTAATTGCTCATATGTGGGAGCTTCTAATACCTCGCCCTCTCTCTACACCCACAACCCCTCCTATCATCTTGGTAAATATGTCTACTACACAGTCTTCAGTGCAGAAACAAAAGGATCGAGTCACTTTTTTCCTTTAATGTTGGCTTAAGTATTATTTTTGATCCACTTTTGATATTCAAAAAGCCGTGACCATTCCTTATTTTGCATTACATAGCAAACATCCACTCATGCTGTTTGACATATTTTGTTACCTATGCCTAGGGCAAAGGCATTTGCAAGAGGCATCCCTGTTAGTGTGTTTGTATTAGATTTACTGGATTACACAAAAAATTCACAACCCATCAAACATTTTTTTCAAATTATATTTAAAGATAAGTTTTCTAGGATTTAAGGAATTATGACCATGCCATTAAATGCACCTGTTAAGTAGTCAATCTATAAGGTGTATCAATGCCTTTGTCTTTTTTACTTTGCTGTTGGCCTCTCACACCGCCACAGCGGCGTTTGAAGGGACTCTTGAACGGCGCACCGTAGACAACAGGTTGATTTAGCGCTAGCTAGCTGTTACCACACATTGCAGATGGATTAACTGGACCAAAACAACAGTAAGACCATGGATTCTACCGTTGGCCGGGGTATGGCTAGGGCTTCTGAAAGTTGAGATATGCTTTTTTAAACTAAAAAGGAAAACCTTTCCATAGGTTAAGGCTGTCGCATCAATGCACCGGCGCACACTCCGGTTCAATACATAGATAGGTTTTCAAATAAGTGAATGAATGAGGTGTTTTCACACTGTATGGTGCAAACAAAGCGCCATAAGTGCACTGCATTTACCATTTTCATCAAATCGGATTTGTCATTTATTAGAATAGCACATGTTTTTCGGGAAAAGTACAATACGTAACTGATTCAATTTAATTCGGAACTCGTTCTTTAATGTCAATGCGAAGGCAGATTTTGGTTTTGAGTCGGTTTTGAGAACACACATTTACACATGGTACAAAACACAATACTCTGAGGTCCTAGGTTAACCTATTAATTCACAATAACTGTGAAAACAATAATAGAACAACAAAATGAGGTAAAAAAAAAAAATACATGAAGAAATACAGGAGATGCTAATTCATAGTTTAAATGTGTGCAAATATGTAATGCAGCAAAGGTTTGTGAGGATGCAGCGAAAATGCAAGAAGCTTGAATTGCACATGATATTTACCAGAGCTGGGCATTTTACTAAAATTTCTCAGTCCATTTGTCGCCTGCAGCCGGGGTACCCTTCCGCTGTCCGTCTATCCACATTTTTATCCGGCCGGACCAAATAGTAATGTTAACGTTTCCGTCTATCAAATTCAACCAACTTTTGTTAGCAAGCTAAACCAACCGACCCCCAACCTCCGCCTCACTGCGACATGGAAGCCTCAATGTGGCCGGACTAAATGCATCCTTTTAGGACCCAGAAGCTGTCACCTCCTACAAAATGGGCGTCCATCGTAGGCGAATAGACGGACCGGTCTGTCAAATAGGCGGAATGCCCAGCTCTGATATTTCCAATGTCATTTTGTACTTGGCAAAAAGAATAAGTGTTCAAGAATAAGTGTTCAACATGCAAGAATGAATAGGCAAAAGAGTACGAAAGTAATTTTGAGTAGTTGAGTTTTGGTCGTTGATTAAATACTCGTGATTCCAATATCAAGCAAAAAGATCTCTGGCCCATGGCAATTTTGGGGGGTAAAATGGTCAAATGCTCTTTGCATAATCCTAACCAACTCAAAAACATCCTTTGTTATAATTACCACAAACATATGTCTGTATGCTCACCATTTGCACGCCATACAAAGCATAAAGACAGAGCTTAGCAAGATTTAGCGCTGTTTATATAATGTAAGAACAGTTTGTGTGTAGGAATTGGATGCCGCAGTGTTGTGTATTAATTTGACAAAACCCACCTATTGACATAAACCACCTATGTAATCGCAAACTTTGGACATCATTCTCTTAATCACCATTGTAGTTAAGTTTCACGCTTGGCCTGACCTCACTCTGGTGACAGTGATGATATGTCCCTATGTCTGTGCCCTATTACCGGTGAACCTGTCTGATTGGTCTATCTGCTGGGGCCCTTTCACCAGTATGTCACTTTTTGTGTCCTTTAACATGGTTTTACTAGAAAGTCTTTTTTAATCAATCAAAAAGCAGGCAGAAAATAGGCTTTGTTATGGTCAGGCCTGGGGTCGTGTGACGCCCGGTGACAGCTCTTCAAAGGGGATAAAAAGGAATATTTTTCGAGGAAAACGTGGGTTTCCATGGCACCGGCACTTGTTGCACATGGATCACCATTCTTTAGGTCTGCATGAGATTGAGGTTTCAAAGGGCTGGACAACAAAATTAGGCGAGGACGGGACAGCGGGACTGTGGAGGTAGCTGCCCCCTACGCCCCCGACTCTGTCCTCCCCTGGGGGACAAGAGAATAGAAGACAGAAGTGACAGCTCAAAAAGGGGCCTACTAGGTGCTGTCAAATATGCATGAGTAAATGGTCAGTTTCCCATTCTGCTGTTGTCCAAATGCTAACCGGCGGACGCACAGTGCAGATGCATTGTTGTGGATCATATTTCATGTAATTGGAGCTGGTTTAATGGAAAGGAGATGTTCATCTGAAAATGTGTTTGGATGTTGAAAACAAGGAACTAGAAAATATATTGGCAGTTGTTGCAGTGAAAATGGTCACAGTTAGCCTACATTGACAGAACAGTGGTATGGCCGTATTAACTGGTGGGATGTAGTCAAGTCAATATAAAACTCTAAAAAGTGAAAAAGTTAAGTGCAGCAAATTTGGCTGAAATCATCTTACTGAAGTTGAATAGGGACAAGTCAGTATATACAGTAGGCTACTTCCTAACTAATACATGGTCTCACTTTATGAGAGATCAGGTAGTGCTTTATTACTGTTCTTCAGTGTTGTCGTAGCTTGTGTGGCTTACAAGATTTTCTCTTATTTCTAATCAAGTTTATTGTATGTATTTTGAGTGCAAAACAGAGGAAAAAAAGTGGATAAGGGTACCCCCCCCCCGCCACACACACACCCACACACCCACACACGCACACACACGCACACGAAATAACTTGATCATGAATTGTTATCAAAATCAACATTGTGCTTACATGAATGGAGAAAACAATGCCCAAGGCCCATGTGTTGTTTTCTTACATTTAAGTAAAATAAATGCAGTTCAACGCCACATGGTGCTTCGACAACTTTCAGTTACCTTAGAATAATTACCTTTGTACTCCACCTTGAATTCCTCAACAATTACATATTCGTGTCTCTTTGAGAAATGACATTGGGAGGGCAAGGTTTTTTCGCATGTCAGGATTCCTTAAAGCAATTTGCAAACATTTCCATAGCATCATCACCGCCACCTTCATTAACAAACAAGGTTACCAACATGCTGTCAACACCCGTGCAATCAGCAGATTGCGTTTCAGTGTTGATCTTCAGTCTTCAGCACATTTACACTGAAAACTGTGGTATGAAAAGTGATAAATGTTGCAAAATCATTGTTCTGCAATTAAGAATGTGTAAGTGTAAGGAAGCCCTTGTATATCCATGTCAAGATCGTATTTCAGCTTTAAATATTTCCAACTACAGTATAGTTGAAGTGTGACTACATACCACAAGGACTTCTCTGTGCATTTTTTATTTTGTTCTTCAAGATGCCCAACAATGTTCTGTCAGTCTGTTTAAAAGGTTAATGCAGCTGGGATATGTTCCTTGATAGGATTTTATCATTCTAGGCATGCTCCGTTTCCTGATGAATATATTAAAATTATTACTGTGCAAACAGAGTTTCTAATTACTGACCTGCTTGCCATTGTACTCTGCGTTCTGTATGCCCCCCAAAGCCCCCTCCTCTCCATGCCTTGTTTATTTATCTGCACCAGTGAATACAGAATAGTCAATGCAATGTCATTTCCATCCACATGAAAATGATTTTGAAAATGCCAATCTTGCCTATTATACAGTGTAATTACTTGTCCGCTTTTTGATGTTATCATATATTCAGTCCTTGCTGAGGCTAAACATCTTTGTGGAGCTTGTCAGCTGATGAAAAAGCGTTTCGAACAAAAATACCCCATTTGGCAAAAGAAAGTGTTTTTTTTTTTGTTGTTGTTTTTTTTTCCGACAATACAAAGCCAGTAGTGTATTGAGGACTTCATCCATTGTGAGAGAAATTGAGATTCACAGCAAAGTGTAATGTTAGAATGATACTGTATTTGTTGGACGAAATGAGTTGCAAGAATAAGCTCTGCAAGTAACATGCATGCCTGACATGGCCATGGAATGTTTTTTGTTTTTTGGCCTTGTACGGTACATTCAACCACACATTTCACAGCAGGTGCACTGTGTACAGTAAAATACGGCAACACCTTAATGCATTCTTACGTTGTGAATGAGCCTTTGCGAGTTCACAGTCACCTGTCACCACAGCAGGTTTTTCAACTTACATTGCCAAAAATGTTCATTTCGATCAGCACAGCCTCGCCACCATCATGCAACGGTTCCTCACCAGCAGTCGAAGACTTTGTGGGAGCTCAGCAGGAAAGTGTCGTGAGCATTTGCACCGTGCAAAAGGGCAACCTTGTTGTTTACTTGTCTGCCTGCAATGTTGCACAGGGGCTTGATCAGGGGAGTTGATAGGAGCTGCAATTTAAAAAGAGGACACTTCAGCTCAGAACAAAAACAATTAAAGGAAAATGAAAGACGTCCCCCAAGGGTTAAAAATAGAAAATTATCAACGTGCATCCATGAATCCACTACGTCCCACACCGCCAAGCCCCCCCTCCATTCACCCCATACCTCCCCCCGCAGAAACTTACTGGGCCTGCATTGTTATGTATGATCAGATCTGCCAGTTCTTCCTCTAAGCTCCTTGTCACATTTTGACTTAATGAAGTGCAACTTAGAAGGGAATTGGGTTCATCATGCTAGTCGCACGATGCTCCCTTGTTGTAGCAAACAGGAGCGGCATGGGACCCAAGCGCTACAGCGTGAGTCGTTATCATTCCGGTCAGTCTGTTTAACACAAAATTAAACAAAGAACTAATTAGTGCCTCATGAATTAATAACTGCACTGTTGCCGCGAAGAAGTTAGGTTGCTGAGGGGAGATATAAAATAAGTAGGAAGATCAGGTTAGAATTATTATTACTTTTTCGGGGATGCATGAGCTCTCAAGGTTAGGAAACTTTTGAGAGGATTTAAAAGTGACTCAACCAGTACGGATGAAGTCACTGTTTGTCCTCCGATTACATTTCGCCAGGGTTAATGAGTGTCATAAATGACGACAAATTTGACAGTCATATGACAAGCGAACATTTACATAAATGAAACATTACTTAGATATGTGGCTGAAACGGAACTGAGCTGAAACTGGTTGAGTGAACCTCGACATACATGTAAACGTGATTGAAAGTTATCTATTGAAGAGGTACCGCGAAAGGTAGGAGTGACATAGGATCAGCGATGTGCACTCATTTGACCCTCAAACTAAATACTAACATCATTTACACGACAGTATATTATTTCTCAAACTTTTCCAGCAAAAGACCAGACAGACTCTTTCTTGGATTCGCTGTATGGATTAATCAATTGCAACGAAAAGTAAAAACAAACCCTTTTCTGTTTACTGACTGCTCTTCCAGTTAATTTGTGTGTCAGTAATGCAAGCTTGCCGACCTAAAAATGAACAAAAAAAAAGATGAAATTTCAGCTATCTGTGGCCTTGGAATGCTTTTCTTTGGAAAAAAATTCAATCACAAAGGTCGTTTTCTTGGTTGTGTTTCTTGAGCTCATCCAAAGCAGTACCGGCACATAAAGCAGACAGTTTTGTGCTAGTGCATTGATGGTTAAAGTCTCTATGGCTTGGAAAATGTTGTTGTAATCCTGCATCAACTCACAACTCACCAAAGTTTTGTCAAGTCAGAAATTGATCTGATCGTCATACACCAACCGCTCCGGCTACCCACCTGTGACCTGCACTTAACGAGCCTGAGAAAACTTAAAATTGATTCAAAAGTCAGAATCAAATGACGTGAAACGTTAAGTGACGCAATGTGTGTCGGGCTTTTCTCATTGAAAATATTCTACCTTTCAAATCTGGCAAACAAATGATAGACTACAAAACCATGCACGCATCCTCCTGTCTGGCACAGTCTGTTTACACCCACAAGTGAAAGTCACTGCTTAAGAAATAACGTACCCTGGACCCTGGGTTCGCAAACGAACTTGGTAACAAACAAGATTTTATAACAAATATTTAACTGGCTGACAAACTATGCTTCGGTCACCGTACCCATGCGGAATGCTCAGTTGCATTTTCTCTCACAAAATGTAAATTTGCTCCTTGCATCATGAATTTCAGGTATCTTTGTTTTTTGCTTTAAATCAGCCCTTGGTGTGGCTCCAAAGAAATAGAATATTGTGAGTGATACTGCTGTTGGGATAGTAATGTTACTGTTGAAAAGGGGGAAAATAAATAGCCAAAGATGAGAATGTTATTCTTGTTCTGTTTGTGATCCCACCACACAGTTTGGTTTGGCAAAATCTCCCGTAAGTTGAAGGAGCAGCCGCTCTGCCACCTGCCCCTCCCAGCCGCAGGAGCTGTGATATGGGCCACTCATATTGTAGGTCATATAGCAGGAAGCGCAGTGTGCTAACACATGCATAGGCTCTATCCTGTTTTTAAGAACAAAGAGGCAATAACAGATTCATTTATTCCTGTATTTTTTTCACTAAACCCATAAAAACAAAGTAAACGTAACTTGGTTCCGGGGCTGTAAAAATGGGAAAATTTGCTTTACATCACACAAACAAGAGTCTCTGAACTAATTAGGTTCATGGCTCCATTTGACAGTTTATTGCAGGAAACCGTTGACATTTTATTGTGATCAATGGTGCAGTTGGTTTGCCAGTCAGTATTCATGTTTGCGTTGCTTTATTTTTGTCTGTAGAAAATCCATCTGTAATATGTGTCATTTGAGACTTTTATATGCAGCTGGATCTACTCATTTAATTTTCTGAAGTCACCTTGTCCTTCGTGACTTTGTTAGTTGACTGCTAATTTTCGGCTTAAGGCCATAACAAGCACACCTCCAAATTCACTATTGAGGTTCGTAAAAGCATTTGGCCAAATCTTATTTGGGATCCTTACTTTCATCACATGGAAAACACCCTGTATCGTTCGCCAGGCAATCATAGGACAAAGTCCACGGACATACAGTGCATGCTAACAGTTAATGTGGAGTTAAGTCCCAAATAATTCAGATCCTGGTCTCAAGGTCTGATTTAAAGGAAATGTGTATTTGATGAATGAGTATATTCTGACGCAAATGTTCCTTGACGCTACGTTGTGTTCCTACAACTGTCCCTGATGCAGTCGTCTTCTCCAAGCTGTGATATATGTGTCTTTCATAACTGTTTATAAAAATCATGCGTGCGACAAGTCTTCAGGAGTACAGATTGTTGTCGTGGGGTGCATATAGACAACATGACCTGTTTTCATTCATACAGTGTGTCTTTCAATAATCTTCATCTCTGTTTTTTATACTACTCCTTCACTCTCCTTTTCAGATGAAGTGAGCCCCCTGAACGGAGTGACTCCCCAGGAAGAGAAAACGAGGTAAGACAAATCCCCAACATGACTGATTACTGTCCCCACCGTCTCCCCTGTTCATATCTACAACAATATCAGGCATCTTCATTAATCCCCATGGATCAATGTGTCTGGGGGTTGTAAAAATTGACAAATGACTTATTAGAATCCCACCGTTTTATTTTCCAACTGATTAACTCACAGCAATGTCGTACACTATACTGGCACACTGATGTATCTGTTTTGCAAAGAGAGCCCCTCTCACTCGCTCCCGTTCTTGTCATGCGATGAGGTATGTAACGCCGCGTAAAATATCATGCCAGGCAGTGTATTGGCTCCATGCTACAAGAGCAATATGCTGCTATTGACATACAACAACTGCACTTTTATGAGTTCCCGGACATGAACAGCTGGAGAGCTTTGCTTTTTCGTTGTGCTGCACAGATATTGTTATGAGCTCAGATATGAAGGCAGTGTTTTATGAAACAACAGGTCCATTTACTTTGTGCACCGTGTTGTTATATACTTGTGTTAATTTCAGGCCGGTGTTCCGTAGTACCTGGTTCATGTCTGGAAATTGTCACGGCAACATCCCACATTGTCATCTTGACAAAATAATGTAATTTTTTCCACGTTATGGCATTTATTACTGGAGCAGACATTAGACACAGACATCTAAGTACAGATGACATCCACCAAATTAACAAGAGGATAAAACCTTTTGTTGCTGATAAAAAAAAGAAAAAAAAAGAAAAGAAAAGAAAATCTGCCTCTGTACAATTTGACTCTCCAGAGGACACTAATGACTTGTGACTTAAAGAAACTGGGTTGCCCCCCACCCTTCCCTCCTCCACCTCCTCCCTGAGATGAAACCTTGTGTGCTAATGATGTTAGCTGGTATGAGCACAATGCTGATGTGGGAGTCTGTCATGAGGATGCAGACAACAACCTCTGCCCCTGGCCTCTTAGTCAAGAGGGATCTCAACATTCACCAGTGACACCGTGGGCTGCCTCATGTCAAACTCGGAGACCACTGAGGGCTGGCATGGTCGCGAATTGAGACGGACGGCTACACCACACTCCTTTGTGTCTGATTGTGCCAATTCGAACACTGGCGAAAGGAGACATGAAATGACAACTGTGGCACTTAGCAAAGATTCCATTAAAGATGGACACATTTATTATACATTCCTTCTATAGTGTAGGTGTTGATGTTCGGATGTTCCATGCACAGCTGCATGCATGAACGAGTTGCTTTGCAAGTGCAGTATGACTGTCAAACTGTGTATACCCTCCAAATGTTTCCCTGGTGTGTAACCACATAGCAGCAACATCGTTAGTTTAATTGGCTTCTGATAAACGTTAATGCAACTTATAAAGACCAACTGGCTTTAACGCGGTGTTGGCGTGACATGCGCCCCCCCCCCCCCCTCTTCATGGCTCTCATATAGACATACCGTAGGCCCAGGGAACACTCCTGGAGCAGCACACAGTCGCTTTCCTAGACAGTGGGAAGAAAATTAAACTGCCAAATTTGTTTTCATTGGTCCCAGGGACGATCTCAGGGGACGGTTGGGCTTTTAATTGAGCTCACTGAGCAGAAATGTATAGGGCTGCTTACCAACAGTGACGTCTCCCCTTTCCTTCTCGTTAGGCTCGAGCACATTGTTTGTTCAGTAAAGTGACGATTTGCCAAACATTAGTACCTACTTTGTAGCTGACAGTTTCTCTGCTTGTGTTCCTATGAAGAACAAGTAATGCGGACTTGAGCATTATTGATTTTGTAAACTGTGGCAAATTTTCTTTAATGTTGTGCTTTGTTGTCTAGCTTTCTCTATTGGGGCAATGCTTTGCTAAGAATAGTTTTTTTCAGTCACTGGTAGATAAATATCCACATTTTCACAAAAAGGAAACATGTTAGGCATACTCTGCATTACTGATTCACTCAGGATGGCATAATAAAGTCAACCTTATCATCCCCCCCACACTTCTCTGTTGCAGTTTTTGTCCTTTAAATTTTTTCCACTGTGTCAAAACAAGCAAAGGCTACATGGTTACGGCAGTCCTGTGTAAATATTTATGATGTAACATCTCCATGTGAATAGACTTTCCTCTGAATCCATCCATCATTACGGGCATATGGTGAAAGCCCACCTCCCGGTCCTATGGAGCTGAGACAGGAGCGGCGTGTCCCCCTCTCTCAAAGTATTTGTTTTTCTTTGGGCTGGGGGCAGCCCAGCTGTGAGGGCATTTCATGTGTCAGCCCTGCAGTTTTTATTCAACACCAACTTCAAAGCCCATTTTGTTCCATTGTTTCTTTGACCGGGCTCTTGGACCTGAAAATCCCTAAACAGAGAAATTTGATGTAGGTCAAGTTCTAGCAACCCATGAAAAAGTGACTTCTTAAAGTCAAAACATTTAAGTCACGGTTACCAGCGAATCTTTTTTTCTATTAGGCCTTGTACCTTTGTCTTTTTTTTTTGCTTTTGCTTTTCTATGTATGTATGTATTTATTTATTTGTTTGTTTATTTTTAATGACATTTCTTAGCTGAGCACCGATTAATTTAATCCAAAAGCAAAATATTGAAAAAAAAATAAAAATACTGGCAAAGCTTGTGGTATCACCGCGTACATTTGCTGGTATATGTGCCAATGATCAAGGCAAGAAATAAGCGCTAAATCTTACCAAAGGTTTCACAGTATTTTCCTTGAGAAGTTGAATTTTTCCACTGCATTTGCAAACGTCTGCAGTGATACACTTGAAAACAATAATGAGTTCAGATCCAACATCCAGTTACGTCCAGAAGCATTTGGACATTGACAGAGATTTGATGAGTTCCCCCAACACCATCGCTAATGATTTGAATTACAATAATGAATATGTGATTGAAGTATTTACTTTCAGCTTTCACAAAAGAGTTCTCACGAAAATAAGTCATTTTCAGGAATCACAACTGTTTTAGTCCCCCATTTTCATTTGCTCACATCTAAGTGGAGTTTTCACTGCATCGTTTAATTTGACCATTGTACTCAACTTTAGTACAATATGTACGTTCTTTGTGGTGAGAGAAAAAAAAACAATCAGTCAATGTTTGAATACATCTGGGCTAAAGTAGTATCAAGTAAGTTTGAGCTCTGACATACGTTTCTTTTTTACTTTATTGCTGTTCATTATGATTATAGAAGCACTCCAACTCCAACTTGTACAGCCACTAATACTACTATTACTCTTGTGTATGAATGAGACTTAGGGCTCACAGCACAAAGCAAGGCTGACTCGTGCGACTCGTTAAAACTTGGGCTGTCAAACGATTACAAATTTTAATCGAGGTAATCACAGCTTAAAAAAGAATTGATTGTAATTAATCGCAATCGGAACTATCTCCAAAATATGCCATATTTTTCTGTAAATTGTTGTGGGAATGGGAAGATAAAAGACACAAGACAGATATATACATTCAACATACTGCTCATATGTAATGTGTTTTTTTATTACAACAACAAATCCTCATGAGATGAAAATGAACATTTTTAAATTAAAGTTATCAACATTCTTTCTGTAGTAGACAGTGTTTTATTCACTACAAAAACAAAAAAGCAAAAGGGCCTCAGAACAGTGACAAAAATATTTCATTTGTGTGCAAACAAAGTGTGTGTGTGTGTGTGTGTGTGTGTGTAATGTACATATTTATATGTTTATTGTTCCATTGGACATTGACAGAAGTGATTGGCTCATGAATGTTCTCTGTTCTACTATGAGAGTGAGACGCAGTACAGTTATGAGCACGTCGTGTGTTCCCCATTTAAACTGACTTTATGAACACAAAACAAGACAGCCCTCCTTCTCTACTCATCCTCAGTCGCTGAGGCAAAACAATTTATTAACATTTCTGAAATTTAAAGCTGCCCTCTTATTTCGAAATGCTTCTTTATACTCCCGCGACGACACGCGTCCGCTTTGCTGCTCACTGTGCACTTCTGAATGGGATTACGCATCGGCGGTCATTCTGCGCATGTGTTAAATAAATGCGTCAAATATTGTGACGCGATCAAGTACAAAATGTAATTACTGCTAAATTTGACAGCACGAGTTAAAACATGTCCTTTTTAGTAACAAAATAGATTTAGGCTTGCCTTATTGTTACAACCTCGCAGTATATACGAGAGGTGTAAGGTGCAGTGGATTTATCAGGTTGTGTGTTTGCAGAAGTAGGTAAGTCTACTGCCTTACCTAAGTGGATTACAAGGTTTTAGGCTTTTCTCCTTGCACAACATATTGGCAGAAAATAGGCATTGCAGACATTGGCTAAATATCACTACACGGCCTCACATAACATTATCATTAGCTACGGAGGATTGCTGAAATGTGAATGAATACATCACCATTTTGACATGTCTCCAAAACGGTTATAAACTCTTAATGCTGCTCTCCAGGTTTGGCCATTAATCTGCACTGATGAGGCTCCTTTGTGTTGTTAGCAATATACAACTTCTAAATAACAAAGGTAACTTTCACATAGACGATTAACATGTTGTTAATACTCAACCGACGCAAGCCACATGGGAGGGCTGAGCTACAACTTGACTCGGAATGGGCAAAAGTTCATAATGCATGATGAACATTAGACTTGGGATCAGATATCTGATTATCTCAACAAAACTGTTGATCCTGTATTGTTCACTTACAACTGGTTGAGTGCTGAACGACGCAATTCACTGTGTAATTGCTTTTTTTTTTTTTTTTTTTATGATCTTTGTGTTTCAATAAGTCGCCCTCAGACGATACATGGTGAATAAATGCCATTTTCCCGTCGTTTCAAGTGGCTCTTTTCCCTCACTGCATCCATTCAAGCTTTCAATACCTTTTCTCCCCCTCTCTTCTCCTGTCTCTTTTTTCCACGAGCAGGAGGGTTTTACTTTACTCCTTTGTCATCCTAATTGATTGCATTAACCTTTTGAGTATTGAATTTCCTGTGCATCACGCCGAGCACAATGTGGAATATTATCATAATCCTTCCAAGTAATGGACACAGGGCAATCAACAATGCTTTAGGAAAAGTACATCTTTGAAAGATGGAGCATCATATTATTTTCAGCCCAAAGATGTGGATTGGCTGGGAGTGTTGAGCTTTAAGAAACTTGGTCAAATTAAATATGGCCTTTTGTCCATCAATCAAATCAGAGATTTACTCTTCTTATTACTGGTTTTGAACCATTGTATCTTGATGAAAATTACTCACCTGTGTAAAAGAAAAGCACATGCATAGCAGCCGCAGCGATTATATACGGTTTGTTGCCAAATTACTTTAAAAGCGACTTGTATAAAATTCAATAAAAGCTACACACGCACTCATACTTTTTGTACTGCTAAATGGATGTCTGGTCAAAAGCTTCTTCGGCTACAAATATTTAAAGTTGTGTCCTGTATATGCAGGGCTCTCCAATTTCTATCGGACTAAATATGCGTTGAACCACTGAACTGACTTTTTTTTTAAAGTTCACACTCCTAATTTTTAAGAGCTGAATGCTAGACTTTGGGTCCATTTAGTTGTATGTAGCCCTATATTTACTGTATTTTATCCAAACAAAGAGGAAGGGCATAAACAAGAGAGTAATGTGATAGCAAGAAGTGTCTTTGAAAGGCTTAACATCACATATGGCGTTTGGGGACGTGTCACTTGAATAACACTGGTCGGCCAAGAGCTTATTCGCTACAGAAAATCTTGACAGCCACTTACAGTACATGTGGATAGCGTATATTATTGATATTTAAGCATATTGTATTTATTCGAAAATGATGCCCCACGTAATATAAAATTCTACCAATATCACATGGAAATGTGTTGTTTTAGCCAGTGTGTGTATATTTACAATCGAAAGACATGCATACAGTATTGTCTACAGTCCACTTCAGGAGCTCATATGTTGCTGTGGATTCAATATACAACCTAGATGTACATTGGTAATTTACACAGACTATGTAAACACTGGCCTTTAACACATTAAAGTAATTGATTGTTGAAAAACTGACAAAAACCATTATCGTTTCCTTGGCAACGGCCAGTATTATCTGAGTTGTTTTGATGAATTGAGGCAAGATACCCTGTAATTCATATTAGCTCTATTATTTTTTCACTGCAAAGAAGGACAAAAATCAATTGCAACAAGCTCTTATGCATGGATAGATGCTAGTATTGATCGGTACGTTGTTCATAGGCATAGTGCATTTGAGTTTGATTTAAGACAGGTCAATCAAAGCCACCCAGTGAGGCTCTTAGCTTGGATAAAAATGTTTATAGTCAAAGGGGGTGCAGTCAGCTTTTTGGCACATTTTGGCAAATTCGCTCAAGCTTGTAATCAAAATAGAATCAACTGATTGACTGAGGTCGCAGGTCAAAAAATAGGTCAAGGTCAGTCAAAAGCACAAAGCTTTACCCTGTCCGTCTTTTGTCTTCCATCAAGCATCACTGGTATTCCACTGGGAATTTAAACCCTGACAGCATATGGACAACAAGGACCCTAAGTTCAATTATACAAAGCCATGGGTCTCACAATATTGATATGTATTAGTATTCTAAAACGGCTTTAATGATCAACCAGTTCACCATTAAAGAAAAAAAAAAAACTTTCTCAGAAACCAAGATGTTGAGGTTATATGTACTTTCATTGACTTAATGAGCTGCAGTGATTGGCTGATAAAGTCATCAAGTATGTGATTTTCCGTTTGTGTAAAATAATGTCAATATGATAATGGGCATCATTCACGACCCAGCTATGTCCTGTTTTTTAAGCAATTTTTTGTTTAATGGATTTTTACAGTATACTTCAGGGGCACTTACTCCAGTCCTCGGGGGCCCCTGTCCTGCATGTTGTAGACATTTTCCTCTTCCAACACCTGATTCAAATAATCAGGATAGTTATCCGGCTTCCACAGAGCTTGATGATGAGCTAATTATTTGAATCAGGTATGTTGGAGGAGGAAACATCTAAAACATGCATGATAACGGCCTTCCCTCGAGGATTGGAGTTGGTGACGCCCAGTATACTTTCTGTAATGTCTGCGCAGGTGTAAAAGGAGAGCCACAGTGTCCAATAAACTTTTCATCCAAATAAACTGGAAGACAGTAAATCAGTGAGCAAAGTCTGTGGCCACAACACAGCTCTCGCTCTCGCCCAGACGCACGCACACAGACTCACTGTCATCGAATGTCAGCCCACGAGGCCCCCTTAAAGGGATGTACAGATACATTACAATATGTGCAGCCTTTTAAATATATTTTATGCTTGGCATTTGTTTTGGGTGTTGAAAAATGTTTACGATATTTACACATGGAAATGGCAACAATTTGAGCAAAACAGAGTTTAACCATGCAGCTTGGTGGAAGTGGAGCAATATGTTACTTAAAGTGGATATAAAAAGTCTACATACCCATTTTTTTTTATATATATAAAAACAAAAAAAATAAGACCAAGATAGATCTTAACATAAACAATGGAGATAATGTGGTTGCACTATTGTGCACACTATATTAAAACTGACTGTGTTTAACCAATCACATTCAAACTCATGTTAAAAGGTAAAAGGGAGTAAACTCACACCTGCCACCACTTTAAGTGTCTCTCTCTCTCTCTCTCTCTCTCTCTCTCTCTCTCTCTCTCTCTCTCTCTCTCTCTCTCTCTCTCTCTCTCTCTCTCTCTCTCTCTCTCTCTCTCTCTCTCTCTCTCTCTATATATATATATATAGTTTCCTTTGCTAGCAGAACACTGCCATTTTTGTTGTTTTTTTTTTTTGGCGACCACTATTTGAATTGCTCATAATTCCCTCCACTTTGTCGAAGGTCCTAGTTCCATTTGGAGCAAAACAGCCCCAAAGCATGAAACTGCCATCACCATAATTCACTGGAGGTATGGTGTTCTTTTGGTGATAAGCAGTGTTGTGTTTGCACCAAATATACAGTACCTTTTGGAATTATGGCCAAAAACATCAACCTTGGTTTCTTTGGAGTATAACACATTTCCAATGTGTATTTGGAAGATTTTATTATGGTCCAATGAAACCAAGATGTGGCACACAAAATATTTAGACTTTTGCTAGAAAGCAAACAAAATGTGAGGAAAAGCCTACTTGAACAACAGAGATTTCAGGAGCTTTATCAGGAAATTGGTGTGTGCCGACTCCCATTTAACATGAGTTTGAATGTGATTGGTTAATACTTACATATTGAGACTGTGCGCACGTGCAACCACATTATTTAAGTTATTTATTTTGACTTCACCTCTCGAAAAGAGACAAAAAATGAATCAATTCAGTACAAGTTAAAGATCACGCTAATGATGGAAGAAGCTTTGAAATGATTTACCTTGGTCTTATTTTTTATTGAACAAAACCTGGTATTTATAGCAGGGGTGTGTAGACTTTTTATATCCACTGTATTTTTCACAAAATGTTGTGAAGTATGTTAATTTTACTTTTGCGTTTACGCTTTCCTTTTGTAGATTTAACATAATACATATTGACCTCATCCAATTGGGGGTCACTAACAAAACACATTTATGTTGAAACAGTTAACAGAAATAAAGGGACACTCAAAGTTAAGACAATGTTCCATGTTCTTGACCATTGTCATCTGTCATTGTGTTTATTTGTCAGCCTCGCTGCATTCAGCACCAGAAAAGGACAGAATCTTAATTGATCTAATCTGGTTAGCGCTTGCTATTTTCCACAGTTACATTAGAAATCCTCCCCCACCCCGCCTAGCTCCCTTCACCTCTCTCCCACTCTACCCCCCATCTGCCCTGACCTACATGGTAGTCACATGGCCCCGACTCCCTGGCTTGTCATTTTATGGAAAATCTGCAGGAGATAAAGCCACGGGGTTTAAAGTGTTATCCCCGCCTGTCCTTTGAGGAGGGCTAAACACTGAATGAGGTGTTATTGCATCAATGCCGTTGGACACTCACAGGCAGCAAAGAGGATATCTTCCTGCCTTTCTCTCTCTCCTCCTCCTCCCCCCTTCAGTTTGATTGGATTTATTAGAGTGTCACCACTGTGACTTTGGGGGATTTCTCTTTCCCTGACACCGTCTTTGCCTGCTTGCTTGGGTTATTTACTTAACTTGTCCAGAAAATGGACTGTGATCTACAGCTTACTGCCATGTCTGGACAGGGACTAGTGCCTCATGCAAGTTAAGAAGTAGCAGACGGACACTTCCGATGCTTGCTCACACTGCTTTGCGTACTCTGTCACCGGTGCTGAGGGTTTAGTTTTGCACTGTGACCGAGTCCCCTTCACACTGTTGTCTGCCTCTCTGTTTTCTGCTGCCCTTGCCATTCAGCCAATTACCGCAAAACAGCTTAAGCCATTTTATCTTTACTATTTTTTTTCCTCCTCCCCTTCTCTTGTTACTGCTATATGTTGATACACAGCTCAAGCTTCGAGCTGAAGGCAACAATTATAGTTTCTTGTCAGGTGCTTTATGGTTTAGAATTTACGACCCTTTAAAGTGGTCATTGAACTTTTTGGGGTTTCAAAATTGAAAGAAATTGCTTTTGTTTGTGGAGCAAATGCATAATTAAAGTTTTCAAAGAGTGTGGTGTTTGGTAACGATTTGGAATACTGCTAAAATTGCTGCTCTTTTCTTTATTTTAGACTCAACGATCTCTGCACACTGTAATTTGTACAAAGTAATGTATTTTTAGGCTTACTGGAAAACCGTTGGTTATTTATTAATGTAATGACAATATATACCCAAAGCCTAATTCTTTTTAAGCTGATGATAACTAGGAGAGTGAAATGCTATTTTTACTGTCTCTCATCGTCTTCTACATTCTTCATTCTCTTTGGTCCTATAGTCAGTCTTATATTACATACGGCCACCGCTACCTACTAGTCTCAGACACCATCCAGTATCACGGAGTGCTTTAATGAACGAGCTCTTGAAGCTTTACCGTTTTGAACAGGAATGAGGAATTTCAAACTGAATTCACCTTTTCATATGCAAATTTAAGATGGTTCACTTAATCAAGTCTCACATCCAAACACCAAAACATTTTTTCTCTCTCCACAGGACTTTGTCAATCACTATAATTTGACTTCTTAATCAATACATAATGCGCTTTACCCTTTTTTTCTGTTGTTTGTACAACGCAAAAAAAAAAAAAAAAAAAAAAATCATGGGTCACCATAATATTTTTAATTAAAGAGCATCTACATGCTGGTGGATTGCCCGTTACAGAAACATGAAAAAATAATGTTGATAATTGCCAGTGATGCTAATTTGCATACTGTATGTCGTATAGGGGTACTTTGCTGCCTTTCTTGCAGACAGCGTGGTTCAATTCTTAACCAGTGCTCCAAATGGCCTGCCACTTCAGCTCTTAAGTGCTGGTCGCATGCATGGTTAAACGCGAAGGTTACTGTATATCAGGATGGGTAGGAAGTGGGGATGGGCAATATTTACGTATCGTCATTGATATTATCGTCAATGTTCCTTTCACGATGTGTAATTGTACATTATTGAGTATTAATACGGTCTCAAAAGAAAACACAACGGGTCCTATATTTGGTTGCAATGTAGGAGGAAGTGATAAAAGGCCTCATTCAGCGAATCAGCGTGCATAGACGCCATAGGAGGAGGAAGTCATAAGTCTTCATTCTGCGAATCAGCGGGCAGGATTCACTCTTGTGACTTGATGGCCCAGTCGAGCACAAGACGGCACTGTTTCAAAATGAGGAAATGGAGAAATAGCGGAGTCTCTCGTAAGCCTGGAAACAATTTGGGGTTGGCAAGACTGACGTCGGTCCAAGAAGTTATTACACGCACGCACTCCGCATCATAGTTATATTTGCGACTATATCACATGTGTAGTATGTGTAGAAACATTTTAGAAGAAAATCAGTCAAAATATCGTTGCTGCTTTTGTTGTCTCTTCAAATGTATATGCAATAATGGCGCTAACAGCTGTGTTCTTCTCACCATCTGTGTTAAGATCCACAAATTACGTCTTCCGAGGTGACATCAGTGGCACAATTCACCTTATGTCAAATAAAATATTTTTGATTCTGACAGCTGTAGTAGCTGTAAATGGTAGCATACATCTTTACATATTAGACATCAAACTTTGCTGATATGTGACACGGTCCGGAAACGAACCAGATGGTGTGTGGATCCCACGAACAGATAAACTCAGACTCAGATAAACTACGAAACAAACATATTTATTCATAGAAAAACAAAGGACCGACAAACTACAAACAGAAATTGCTGGCAACAAAGAACCAGGAAAACGAAATATGAACAAAAGCCGCTTGCAAACGGCAAGGAAAATTTGACACTCGAGAATACACAAAACGAAACGGCAATAATGTAAACGCGCAAAACTTAAATCGGTCAAGAATGTCTTGAAAACCAAAAGTACTTAAAAAACAAGAATCTAGCGTAACAAGAGCGACTATGAACGTGACCATGAGGTCTAAAAACAGGTCTTGAGCAGAACAGCAAGCAAGGTCAATAATCCGACGAAGTATGGCAGCAGTAGGAGTCCTTTTATATCCTGGTGATTACAACAAGACACAGGTGTGCCGCTGAAGGGAATGCCCTCCACTCCAGCTGGAGCAAAAACAAAGACAGAGCCAAAACCATGACAATATCGTTCATGGAGAAACTAGATTAAATACATTTAGAAATGTTCACCAAAAATCTTTTTCAACACCTCTTCTCATTCTGATAGCTTTAGTAGTGGCATTGGTAGACCAGTACTTACTGCAGCTCAAAATGTGATGATATCTGTCATAATCGAGTGAAAGGTGACATTTAATTGACATGAATAATCACTTGAATTTTCTTAATAACGGCTGACCTGTTTTCTGAAGCTGAGCCATGGATTGGTCGTTATCTGAGCCCTGAGCAGTTGTGATGTCATTTTCAGTCAGGAGAAGTGATAAAATGGTCGCCCCCTGAGATGGCTAAAAAGGGGTGGATTTTGCTGCTCAACTCATATTCCACAAACACAATATTAATCAGAATGTCGTGTTTCAACTAGTAGGCCTACTTGGAACATATTCTTAAAAAAATATGCTTGGGTTGATTTCCACTTTTTTTTTTTTTTTGCCATTGTCCTATATGAAAGTTTTCACCTGTCTCAAAGACAGGACAGTCCCATGTATACTACAATAAGCACAGTAAAAACTATTCTAGAATGCGTAGATATTGGAATTATGAATGATATTGAGATCACAGTCGTTCTACTTTGGCTGAGGTGAGTGGCTTTCCAATTGGCATTATGACTCACATGATACAATGTGCCTGGTACGGTGTAGGGCAACAAAAGCACTATCAATACAATGTCAAATGTAATGCAGAGCCACAAAGTACTTGAGGAATGCGTCCAAAGTGCTCTGACATGTTGCATTCTGGTGCTAAAATGAACAGTGCCAATATCCTCCTAAAATATTTCGCTGCTGATGCAACTGTCAGTTTTGCACTTTGTATAAAATGAAGATTTGAGATTCTGCCTTGTTTGTGTGAACCTTCAAAATGCAGAGTGTTTTTTAAAGAAGAGATGGACTATGCCCAACAGTGGGAACGGAAAGCAAAACTGCTTCATATGACAAAGTAAAGCCATAAACACTCGAAGGGAAGGTTAGAATCAGGATCCTGAAAGATTTATGCCTCCTTTTTATTTATAATTTGTTTTCTTTTCCTTATTGTAGTGGAGTTGCAAATGAATATTTGATGTGTTATAGCCTTAGAAGTTAGGAGGCGATGCCAGGAAAAGGAACAAAAAGAAAAGTGAAACAAGAGAGAAATGCATTTTGCTAAGTTTGCGCTTTGGAATAAACTCAACTCTCTTTTCACAAGTGGCTTGTTAATTAAATGTGAGGGGAGTTCTCTATCTGCAGGTTGTGCTGAGCCCTGGCGCGGCGAGGGTGCGCCTCTCCGTATGCGCCGCGCTGGCCGCTGAGTAGTCTCCGTGCACAGAACACCATCTGCATTTTGCTGTTAACGCTCCTTCACATCCGAGGGAGGATTAGAAGAAAATCCCCAGGTTTTTTTCAACCAGTTGACAAATATCAGATTTGTCTCTTAAAAAATTAGCTCCATCTATATCTCCCACCATATGACACACAAAAAAGATTATCTGTAATACCCAGCCAGCTTGGGTGTGGAAAAAGCAGATTAAAATTTCAGTTTGGTCATATTTACCCAGACACTTATGTCTGCATTACACACCAGACAGACCTCCTCACCAAGTGTCCCCCTGTCCACACGCACTCATGCACTCATGCACTCATGGACTCACACACACACACACACACCCACACACGCACGCACACAAACACACACACACGCACGCACACACTCATACACTCAGCCCATACCTCCCAGAAACAAAATGTCTGCCTTGAACCAATTAGACATCATACCTAAATAATTCAGCATTTTCCAGTTGGGCTTTCTCCTCCATGTGTCTTTAAACAGACACAGTTAGCTGCCAAAGGGGGCGAAAGTGAATAAAAGCAGCAGGTGCCTTTTCAGATGAAGCTTTGTACTCTGCAGAGGGTGCTGAGCTGTTATTTTAGCAGCACACTGGTGAGGAGCAGGGGGTGGCTGGGAATTGGACCTGGTTGCTGACCTGAGAGCCCAGAGCTGGCCTGTTAGTGACAGAATGCTTGGCCGCTTAAGTCGGCTTGAAATTGCAGGAAAAACTGAGGTAGAATGCAACAGGTCAGTAAAAACAAACAAACATGGTTTTCCGGTTATGAGTTTAATTGATTTGTGTTCCAACTGGAGGTTCATGTGGCAAAGTAATGTACAGTATGACTTCACAATTTACTTTTACAATATCAGTAACTTGTTGCAATGTATGTATAAGCTGAACCTCTGTTATGACCTCCGTACCTCCTCGCCGAGTCCGACGGCGAATAGTAAAAATCTGTGAATAATTGCCACCCCCCCCAAAAAAAAATGTGTAATTGATGCCACCAGATGGCCCCAGAGCAATTGAAAGGGAGATGATCATAAAGCATCAACGTCAGGCTTCTAGCATGAACACAATCATGTACCCATGTTACATAAATTATAGTAATACTAATGCTAGTCTAATGAACACGCTAGCACAAACTGATGTGGTATTTTACGTGGACAAACACGTACAGTTTGCGCAGTAGCACTTAACACAAACAGTATTAAGTAGCGGTGTACTGATCAGGGTTTTATACTGCTGATTCCGATACAGATCATTCATAAGCGAGATCGGCTGAAACCGATTCTGATACTGATCGTATTGATTAGCTGCACAGCATTTAAACATTTTTGAGCTGCTCACTAATGATTCTTTTGATAATCAATTAATCTGTCAATTATTTTTTCCATTAATTGATTAACCAGATTTTCAAAATCATGCTATCCAAACTTCCATCCCTTTATTAGACAGAAACAGGACATTATTTCAAATTGACAGTGGACAGACTCTAGTCTCTAGTTGGCCGCAGGCTGAAAATCTAAGAGCTGCGGGCGATCTTTTTTTGTGATCGGCAATGAACGTCATTGATCGACGCATGCCGATCACATACTTTTCCACGAATAGGGGACGGTCACGATCGGTGGCCAGTCGAATGGCGCACCACTATTATTTAGTCAGTAAACTCATCTTTGGGCATTTTGGACACAATTTTAGAAAATAAATTAAAGATTACTGGCAATTTGTAAAGGCAAAGTAGACCGCAGTGCATGGGTTAGCTGCATCTGGAGGGAAGCAGAAACAATTTTTCGGTTTCACTTTTGGCTTTGCACTAGCTGCATCCAAGGACCGCCAACAAAACAAGCCACCTCAAACACAGATGAAAAAACACCATCGATGAATTAACCTAACAACAACACAAATATGGTACCAAAGTGATCGACTTGTTTTAGCTTGAGCACAAAAACAGCAAATAGTCAAACTTCTCAGTGAATAACAGAGGATAGCATCGCCCTAAAAAATTCAGCGAATATGCGCTTTTGCAAATTTCGAACCACAGACATGCAGGGTTTCACTGCATGCAATATATATTATTTGTATTTTGTATTTGTACAAAGGTAACTTTATATTTGCTCAGTCGGCAGCAGTTTTCACTGCACTTTTAAGTTCCGTCTTCCTGCACGGCCAGGCTTCACCATCTTTACACGGCATCGCCGTCCATGCAATCATTGTCAATCATGTGCATGGTTTCTAGCCATCAGCATGAGAGGGATTTAAGCCTTCAAGTATGATGCCGCTTAAGCCTCAGCTAAGTCACTTTGTTCTCCTGTACATATTCATTATCACATGAATAATCACCAACTGAGAAGGACATAGCCGAAGGCCCCGGGCCCCACCTGGTGTCATGGACGCCGGCAAGACCACTGCCCCACCCAGAGGTTGCCTTATGAACACAGGAGCCCCATAAATGAAATTAAGGTGTCAATTAGTCAATTACAGCATAATAACTCTGAGGGCAGACATTTAGAGACAGAGAGAATCTCAGCTAAGTTCATTTCCTGCGGCCCAAGAGCCTAGCGCTTGGCACACGTCACTCCCCACCCAGACTCGCTGAATAAGGGCCCCAGTGCTCTCCCTAATGTTATTTTCCCCTGGATATCTTTTTTGATCAACAATTTCCTTTCATGGGATTGTTTTTCACATGCAGGCGATGCACTATTTCTCTACCCAATTTGGCCAGGGAGAATTTTATAATTTAGTAATTAAAATCTTTGTTAGGCTTTAGAAATTGCAGCTAATTGAATTTAATGGGGAGATGAATTTCATTTTTATTTGATTAGCGGGACCCCTGGCATAGGTATTTATGGAAAAAACTCGACAAAAATATGCTGTGTGGGCTAAGATGGCATAATAGAATTACACCTAATCGGATTTCACTGTCATGAATTTCACTCTAATTTCACTATAATTTTCCATTAGATAGCTGGTTTACAAATATTTGCTCATCTGCGATGGGAAAGGCTATCTGTCTAAAATGATTACCGAGCAAGCCTTCAGAAATATGTCCCCACCCCCCCCCCCCCCCACCTCCCTTTTAAAAACCAGATTGCGAGGGATCAAAATTAGGAAGATTGCATTATGGATGTCTGCATCCGGGAGAGCAATGGGGGAGATATGATGATTACGGCCGGGGGATGAAAGCTGTGTCAAGAAAAATATATTACTCTAAAACATAGGCCTGTTCTATCTACAAAATCTCTGCTCTCAGCACAGTGCTGCCAACTAACATACTATGTCATAATTCATGCACTAGCATAAACAGTGCGCAAATAAAAGAAAGCCGTTGCAGCATGTTCTAATATGACTTATGCACCAGACAAACTCCATGTTAATTGCTTCCAAGTGTGTAACCATAATGAGATTCTGTTGTGATTTTCATAGTGCGGGTAAGTCGATGTATACACAGCAATTATAAAAATCAAACGAGATTGTGAGGAATCATTGTCAGGAGTGATGCAAATGACAATCATCAAGAGGTGCTGTTGCATTGCCATCATCATCATCGTCGTCCTCGTAATCATAATCATCATCATCATCATCATCACCATCGAGCTGGCTTTAAGTTTAATATTCAGCTCAGTCCCTGCACCAAAATAAATATATAATGCATTCTAAACAGACGTGAGAGGGAATAATATCCCACATCATAGGCAACCTTGAATAACACGAGGCTGAACTCTTGTTGAATCCCACTTTAAAAGACCCTGCTTCAAAATTAAGCTTTTACACGTTCAATTTCCTTTCCAATTTGACAGCAACATGTCAGTGAATATCAAGAATAAACTTGTCAATTGCCTGCTGAAAACACAAACTCTTAATTTGTTGTCTTTAAAGTTAGATGCGGTGGAAGTTCCTTACGCTGTTCCCCAACCTCCCACCCTGCCAAAAACCAGCCAACCGACCAACCGGAACATCCACCTGTCGGGGCTGAGCTCCACCCTCAGCCCGCTCTTGCACGACACCCCCCCCCCCCCTTCTCTGCCGCGTACTCTTTGGCCCGAGGTGCCGGTGGACGGCAAAGGGTTCGAGAAACACAGTCTGACTCCCGGCAAAGGTCAGATTTCTCACTCGGCATGTCTCTGGGCTTTGGGCACAAAAGCCACAGAATTCACATCTTTCAACTGGACCGTAGCCTTTGTCCCTGGAACGGAGGCTTCTGAGTGGGCCTTGCACCAGACCAGCCCCTCCTGGAGAGCACTGTGAGGGGCAGCCAAACGTCTGGCCCCGCTGGCCCTTTGACTGATGCACCCCTGCCATGTCACATGCACGGCAGCACACGCGCACATTCACACACGTACACGCTCCACCTTGCCCTCAACATTCTCCTGCATGCAGCATACAATACACTGGGGCCACATCAAACGAAAAGCCCCCACAGCTCCTTTTGAAAAGTAATGCTTTGGCCCCCAAAGATGGCAGCGCCAGAGTTAGAGGGTTGTGCTGCATCCACTCTCCCTGCTGAGGATGTTGCCACTTGAATAGAATGTGTCCCTCCAAGTCCACTCAAATGATACTGTAGATATGTCTTTTGACTTTTTTAATGATGGACTGCAACTGGACAGACATTCAGCACAACATATTCTTAAAGGACATTCCATCAAAGAAGAGCGCTCTACAATAGAAATGTCTAATGCTGGTGACTTTAGCCACATTGTTTTCCATTACTTTGATTTCCACTGGATCACAAGTCTTAATGGAACATTCTGGATATTGCCCAAAAAAATGCAAAGATGCATTTATATCCACCACCGTAATATAAGACTGTTTGTGTCTTTTTCAAAATCCTGACTGGAATTGTTACTTGGCCGGGGTACACAACAAATCTTTATTCCCAATTTGTGCCTACATTACGTCCATTTTTTTGGAACTGTCAAATTATTACAATAATCTCCTTTGAACCCATATGACCCATCTTGCTTACATTGGGCAAACACCAGAAACAACCCATATTTACACATGTTCAAAAAGCAGTGAAAGCACTACACGTTGGGACAGGGACAGAAGCCACAACATTGACCAGCAATAATGACGTCAACAAAACAAACGTGATGACATAGAGTTCAGTTTGGTCTGGACTGATTGTTCCCTGGGGAACGTGGGCATTACTACGCTGGCTGACATTGTTTTCTCATTTAGCGGCCCTCCGAGCTTTTCGTTTTGGCCTTCCCAGCTTTCCTTTTACCATGGTATAGGGGTTTTAGAAAGGTGTGTGTGTGTGTGTGTGTGTGTGTGTGTACGTGTATATGTTGTTAATCACTGCACCTTGATGACACCTGACTAGCATTGACTAGCTATGCAGTCTTATTGGTAAATGTTCAGTTCATAACAGATTTCTGTCCTCATATAATCAAGGCCTAATTCCGATCATCATTCTCATTTGTTTTACACTGCCCTGATGCCTATCCAAATCATATTGTGAAAATCCAGCCTATGTCAGGCTACAGTGTATACTGTTTTATTACTTTTTATGCCCAGTGTGAATTCCACCTCTTGTCTGAAGTCAGCTTGGATAAACCTCCGTTACCGGTGACTGTTGTATAGATAATAGTTGAGGAATGGCCAATTGGCAACCTGGGGGAAAATTATAAACCTCTACTACAGTTGAACCCCGCATATTCACGGTTCGGTACCCGCAGATTCACTTTTTGGGAGATTTTTTATTTTATCAAGTTTTTGGTCAATATTTTATCAGCGATTTTGGAAGAATTTCTTTGTCTACTAAAAACCAAGCAAAAAATTATGTTGTTTTTTTTCAATGCATTTCAATGGGTGTCAAATATATGCAGATTTTCACTTTTGTGGGACAGCCCAGTACTTATCCCCCATTAAGAGTGCAGGTCCAATGTATATATTTAAGTTGTAATATCACCATTCACCACTAAATGGTTGACATCGCTTAGTTATGTTTGCATCTGGTCTTATACTGCCCTGTACTGCAATGTGATAAGGCCTAATATTTTTAGCAGATTTGGAATCACATGCATAGTAACTGAATAATGTTTACATTTTAAGTCAGTTGATTTATGCACAAAAATCACAAAAAAGCTCTTTACACTGGAAAAAAAAAAATCACAGAAAGTTTTTTTTTTTTTTATTGTTCCAACCCTTTGTTGTTGAAGGCTGGCTCTTTTACAAATCCATTGAGAAATGTATTATGAAAAATGAAATACATTAAGATACTGTGATGTGCATTGGTTCGATAAAAAATAGATCGACAGTATGCATGTGTTTGAAATTTCTGTCCTATGTCTTTATAGGAAGTGCGTGGTCCAATGTGGCTCCACAGTAGTGCTGATTGAAAAATTGGAGCCCCCCCCCATCATTTAAGTTGCCCTTCTTTGAAATAGATGAATGGACACGGATGACTTTATTCATATCTTAGTTTTTTCTTATTGCACTGGCATAGCTTTTACTTATGTAAGAAAACAGTTTAGTCTAATTGAACTCTACCAAAAAGAAGCATGAAAATGTAACTTTCCTTTTTTAAAGCGCATAACAGTTACCTTTTCCCTTGTAAATTCACAAAATGTCCTTTACAATATGTCCATGTTGTGGAGGATAGTTATGTTGTGCTCTAATGTCACTTTGTTTTCAATGTTTTAATGGCACCGGACTGACAAATGTGCATAATTATCTGTTTGGCAACATGACACCACGTGCTAGGAGTGAAGATTCTGTTGTGAGAAGTTCCTTGTTTCTTTTATAGAGTCGTGGAATTTCAAAAGCATCAAGCCTCATTAATTATATGGTTAGCAATTATTCTGGTTTGAGTCCAAGTCAAAACATCTTCTTTCGATACGTGTTATAATGTCTACATTGTATAAAACTAACTTGACTGTAAGTATGGAATAACTGCTTAACTTGCCAAAGCACACAGTCATAGTTTTTGGTCTTGGTTTTACATAGATACTGAAACTCTGCTTCTCAGATTAGCATCACCATGGAAACACATCATGTACGATCTCATCAGAGGCACAAATAACACTCTTTTAGATGTAGTGCTACATTGAATTTTAAACACTCTAAAAATTGTTCAATTTGGTGTTTGACCAAAATTGAATGAATAGTCATCATGTGACATCATCATATGAGCCACCAGTGCACCTGGTGTGTGGATTCCATTGTTGTGAGCTGATGTCAGCTGCACCTTTTATCTTCGATGAAGATCTTGCTGTTTTGAAACACTTTTTTTTCTGAAAGGGTGACGATGATAAGTGAAAAACAATGTCCACCTGAAAGTTAAGTGAAATAAGTACGTATACCGGTAATTAAAAAATAATAATTAAATGACGCGGTGTCAGTTAAGTGGACGGTGTCGTAGTAGATCATTCCAGACAGTGTTTTAGTGGTATGATTATCATAGAGGATTGCCAGTGGTCACGTGGCTTACTGATCAAAAGTTTTGTTTCTGTTGGCCAATGTTTAGCGCTTTTCACTGCTTTTATTTCGGTAGATTGCTACTCCATAATTTTGTTCCCCCACTTTTTCTTGATAGGACTCCCAGACAGTATCGGGTAGATTTACATTTTTGTGAACAAATGATGTTTATGTGGCTTTTCTCCTGTGACTGGGGATTTACATTTGATTTACAATTGTTTGCAATGTTTGATAAGGAGCGCTGAATGAAATGTAGACTCCTAAATTGGCTTCTTTTGTTAGCCACTAGCTAGTGAGCTGTTGACTGCTTGCTGTAGCTGCCATTTGCTTGTCACTTTCGATGATTGTGTGGGTGTATATTTTTACATTTTACTTTACATTAGTGCTTGATTTCATTTGAACAGGTACTATTAAAACACCAAACCAAAAAAATGACTTGGATGGAATGCATACATTGTCCCTTCCCATTCTCCAGTAAAGATTAAGAGGGTGTTTAAATCCAAATCAAAGTAAAAACGTCGCTTACATGAAACAACATTTTCAGAATTTTGTAGTTTTGATAAAACTGAGGATACTTATATGTTTTTAACAAGCATTACATAAGTTGTCATGTATGAACTGGATCGAAGCAGATCAAGTTGATAACAGCATTAACAAGGCAAGCATTATACATTTTCCTCAAAGAGAGCCTGTTTTCCCTTTATGATATCAGACGAGTCATCAAATTTTAGAAATGAACCAAAACTTGTTTTATGTACATACTTTTTTTTTTTTTTTTTTTTTTGCTGACAACACTCAGCTGTAGCCAGCACTGTGTATCATTGCATGCTGGTTCACAGCCATAAACTTGTTCATTTCCTCTTTTCTCTCTCTAGTAAATCGTCGCTGTCCTGTGAAAAACACTTATCTCCAATTCTGGAAACTTTTTAAAATTTTCACTTTAATACGATGTCTGTAACGCAGAAACATGATTCATGTAAAAATAAGAAAATGAAAAAAAATGGAGATACGCGCTTTTCACGTGACAGCGACAAAATACTAGTTAGCTACTACCTTGATCCAATGGTTTGCCCTTTTGTAAACTCTGCATTCTTTATACTACAAGTCATGTTGACAGTACAGGGGTATTATGTCCAAATGGTCCAGAGGCACTTTGCATGCCACTGCGGAAAAAAACTGCCAGGCAAATACGAGGTTTGGCTTCTAAAGTATTCATTGTCACCTGGTAACAGCCGCCCTTTATCATTTCACCTGAAATTACAACGAAAAATGATAGCTTATCAGAGGGAGGCACCGAAAGAGAGTATTATATGACGTGGGAACTCTATTTGCGTGAGAGATGAAACTTATTTGCTTTAAGCTAAAAAGTCATAAACATGTTTATTTTCTTTCTTCCCCTCTTTTTATTGACACTTGGTGATTTTAAGACACACCTGATCTTTATTACAGGCATTTTTTAATGTACTGTACTTCTTAAGGTAGTAATAAGCCGGGGTGCTCATAAGTAGTGCACATTTGCACATTTGTACCTAAGATATTAAATGCACATCACATTCAAGTGTGTCACTGCGCATTTGTGTACCAAGCATTTTGCATTTTCCTGTTTTGGGGGCGGAGCTATGTGGTAGATGGGGCTTAAGTAGTGTTGTGTCATTTGTGAACGCCTCATTCAGATGGAAAAGTCTTTTGGGCGGAACATATGGAATCACTTAATGAACTAATTTGTTCCTTTCCTTCTCAGTTCAGTTGAGCTCAGCCGCATGCATGTGCTGCAAACGGCACCACTTGCGGGGTGGTGAGGGTGGCTGGGCGCGGAGAGGCCACCGATGAGGTGGCGGGTTTTGTGCGAATGTCAGTATTGCTGCACAGAGCCTGTGATGGTATCTGTACATAAATATTTACATGAATGAATATTTACATGAAAGTGGTCCATGGTTCAAAAAAGATTTAGGGACTGCAACAATGGAGAAGTAGGACTCCCAAATCATCACCACGGCAAATTACCCTCTTTCCTCCATATAAGCAATAAGAATGTTGCTAGCGTGAGGATCACAGTTAATTTTGATGCTATTCTTTTTTATTAATTTTTTTTAATAGCTTCTTGAGTGGTGAAAAAAACCAACATAGTCCCAACATAATACAAAGTGTTGCTCTTTTTCACTTACACATGCACATCAGCGCAAACTTTTTATTTTGACTTCATAAAGGCTGTGAGGGGTCACTCATAGACTGTGGATAGGCAGAATGGATATGGTCGGTGGATCGGGAAAAAAAGTGAGCACCAAACAACATCCTCTGGTGCTCATTTGAGAATCACATTAAAATTGTTAAGTAACTTTATTACCCTGACCCTAAGTGTCAATGGTTTGTTTTATCCCTTTGCTGTTGGGGTGAAGGGGGTCTAGCTGTAAGTGTAAACACAAAATACTAATTGAAATGGTAATTTGTAATAGCTACCAATAAGCTAAAGAAGCAAGGCAACTGAATGTTTTTGATAAAAAGGCAATTGAATGTTTTTGATAAAAAGTAAAAGTTTTCTCTCCGGAGTCCAGACACTTATTCATTTGCTTACTATTTTGTTGCTCAGAGTTGGATATTCTCCGCTTTAATGCGGTTGCAGCCAGAAGTCTGTGAAAAGTGTAATGACTTAATTCCAGAATTAAACACACTAGCCGTGTCAGTCAAAGTTAGCTTTGCAATTAGCATGGCTTCGCCGTCATACCTGTCAAGTTGTACGCGTTCGGCGTTATTTGTACAGGTGGAAACACCTTTTCAAACATATGCACCGTAAATTGCGAATATGTCTGGCCAATGTCAATTTTATCATGTTTAATTTTTTTTTTAATGCTACAATATATTATTTTCAATCCATGAAAGCCTGAAGCCCCTTATGAGACATCTCTCTAAAACCTACGGTCGTCTCTGGAGTCACCCTTGAAAACCTGACATTTTTGCCACCTACAAAATAATTAATATCTCAGCCCCTGTAGAAGATAGAAAAATAATTCCAAAAGAATTTGAGAGCTTCAACATGTGTCTTTCACACAGACACGAGTTTATTAAACTTTACTGTTTCAGTCGAAGATTCAAGTGATGCACTATTTTTATTCTTTTTTAAATCGAATGGTAATTACCATGCTGTATTGTCTTAGAAAGACATTGAAATCGTCATTATTTACAAACATATATCTTAACCATACATCATGTTTGGATGGTTTCACGGCTTTAAAGTCCGCGCTCGTGTCGTCTATATCACTGCTGTGACTTATAGCAGACCTCCTGCAATCGACTGTACCTCCATTAATCCTCAAAAAAATTCTGGATATTCTCCAACAACTCACGACACCACCGCATGTATATTCTGATGCATTTCATTGGCTAAGAGACGAGAATTGGATTAAAAAAAGAAAATGACGTATACGCTCTGCCGGCTTTAAAGGAAGAAACATGCAACAGCGCTCCCGGCTATAGTGGTAGAAACGCGGTTTTGCGCTCCCGTCCTTAATGGGTTAATGGGGTTGTACTTAGTTGCTCCCGCAATTTGCAAACTGTTGTCTGCTTGCTCTTGCGAGATTCTCACTATCGTGCCTCACGATATTCTCGCGTGACCTTGATTCCATCTACTAAAGCTGATTTCCGATCATGTGACACCAGTCATTCGAAAATAACGCGAGCGGTACTGAGAAAGATTGTAGTTATAACCAGGGTTCGTATGGGTGCTTGAAAACCTTGAAAATGCTTGGATTTTAATGTTGTGTTTTCAAGGTTTGAAAAATGCTTGCTTTGAAGTGTTCATCATAGTTCTCGGCAGTTTGACTCAATAGGCTAATTATAAAATGGACGTTTTGGGCATATCAGTTAAGCAGCAAAATCCACCCATTTTCATCCATCCCAGGGGCCGGCCATTTTGTCACTTCTGTCGATTGGAAATGACATCACAGTTGCACACGGCTCAGGTAACGACCAGTCATGGCTCAGCTTCAGAAAACAGGTGAGCCGTGATTGGTCGTTACCTGAGCCCAGAGCAACTGTGATGTCATTTTCAGTCAACAGAAGTGACAAAATGACCGCCCCCTGAGATATCGGAAAACAAGTGCAACAAGTGCTATATTCCACAAACACAATAGTAGTCAGAATAAAAAAATGAAAATGAAAATGAAAAATGAAAGCTATACGCTTGATCACGGATATTCTCACATCAAACTGAAAATCTTGCAAAACCCCTCGAGATTAAAAGCGACTTCATGTAAAAAAACATGGCAAACAAAGAGGAAGCAGGGGTCTTGATGGTGGCGCTTGTTTGTGGATTCTTTTTAACGTAAAAAAGTGACTCAAAAAGAAAAGACATTGGGCTCTGTTGCGCAATGAATGTTTTCAATTTGAATTCCCACGTGCTTCTTTGCCACGCCGTCACCTCGCTTTCTGATTTGGAGCCATTTACGAGAATCGGGGCTGACCTACGATTGTCAGGAGGGGAGATTCAGGGCTAAAATCAGGCCGATTATCCTTCCGTGTGGACCGGGCTTAAGGTAAAGACTGAGTGCCATGGCTGGCCTTCAGCTAAATTGACATTTATATTTTCATGTTTGGTAATCTGATTTTATTTTAATTGGTAACATGTAAGTGGAATTAAAACCATAAAAAACCTAAAGAGAGAGACATGTATTAAAAACAGACGTTTGTAGCCTAAATATTTGAACAGTAGCCTTAGGTCCACCTGGTAAAAGGTATTTTCACGAAAGGTAACCTGTTTTAAAATTGCCCCCTGTTTTTGACGTTACGAAAGAAGCGTCAAGATCTACTGAAAGGGTTGTTGTACTTGTCTGTACTGTGACGGGCATGTACTGTATAATTTGTAACCTAGAGCTGATTTAATATGAATGATTTAGAGTTTTTATACAACATGATCGTATGCATTTCTTGATCTATTATTTTTGTTGTCTACTTAACTTGTCTGGCTATCTCAGTGGAAGCAAAAAAAAGTTAACTATTGTCTTTTTGTTAGTTACATTAAAATGGTAACATAGTGATTAGCCACAGTTATAAGGCAATATCTATCAATATCAATATCTATAATGAAAGGTGACTGAGGTATTGTGATACAAACAAAATATTTTCCTTTGATACGTTATCCTTATATTAATATGGAACAGTTTTGTAAATAAATGAGTGAAATTTACATTTTGAGGGTGAGTGTATTTATATCACATTTTGCAGTTTACAAGTAGAAATGCAGTGTGAATGAATGTGTGATGTTCGATGTCATTGAGTGCTGTAAGTAAGGGAAAAAAACAAGAAAATTGATAAAACAACACAAATGGAGACATTTTAGCAAACACCAATGCCATTGAGTAGTTAGTCTACAGAAACTGCTTCATTTTTTTATTAATGAAGTATAATGAAGTATTTTTCCGATGGACAGCATTTGGTGACCTCAAATAACAAGGCTATGGATTGATTCACAATGATTTTCGCCTTTTGGAGGGTACTGGAAAAAACTAGAAAATTGATCTTGAAAGTACAATACAATACAATACAATACAACCTTATTTTTTTTAGCTCAGTTCATAAAAGCTACAGCTGTAACAAAGCACTTTACATAACAATAACAAAATAGCAAAAACATACAAGTGGAAGCAATAAATTAAAACACAAATTACCATACACAGTAGACACCGGAAAACTGCCAAAAACTGTCAATCTCACGTCGGTTCAAAAACCCAAGAATAGAAATGTGTCTTCAAACGGGTTTTAAAACAGACAGAAAGGGGTCTTTATATATATATATATATATATATATATATATATATATATATATATATATATATATATATATATATATATATATATATATATATATATATATAAAACATTTCACATTCATTCATTCGTTAATTAATTAATTAATCCATGCATTCATTCATTCATTCATGCTGCTACTTATCCCAGCTGTGATTGGGTGAGAGACCCTGAACTGATAGCCCGGCAATCGCAGGACACAAATAGACAAACAGCCATTCACACTCACATACACACCCACGGACAATTTAGAGTCTTCAATTAACCGCATGTTTTTGAAATGTGGGAGGGATCCTGATGACCGGAAAAACACACGCATGTACGGGAGAACATGCAAACTTCATTACATGAAGGCCAGACCCCGGATTCAAAGCAATGACCTCTGTACTGTGAGGCGGATGCGCTAAGATAAATACAATTAAATGATATATAATAATGGTGATTATCACAATGAATAATCAAGGTTTTGTTGCTGTGTACTCTAAAGGAGAAATCGTTTTTGCTTAATCACAATTTAGTCTTTTAACAAAGTAATATTTGATGTAGGACCCATTCTGTATATCCTGCTGTGTTATAAAGACTGTGAATATGCATAAAATACTTATTTCTCCCCAAAAGAAGGGGGAAAAAAAGGCCTCCCCTAATTTGAATGGAGGCAGCACAGGCTCCTCCCCGAGAGAGTTGAAAGGCTAGAAGAGCACAAAGATGGAAAAGGCCAGCCCACTGAGGGAGGGAGTTAAAAAAAAAAAAATAAGAGCGCAGGGGCTCCTCTGCCATAATTTCCTATCAGCCTATTGAGACGACATCACCAGCAGCTTGGTCTGTGCGTGTGTGCATGGAAGCAAAGCAGAGGGCGAGAGAGAGGCAAACGCAACAGAGAGAGAGAGAGAGAGAGAGAGAGAGAGAGAGAGAGAGAGAGAGAGAGAGAGAGAGAGAGAGAGAGAGAAAGGGAAGGGGGAGGCTCCCGTTTCTTTCACCTACCTCCCCCAAGCCACGGGAAGGAGGGGCCAGTGCCGAAGCTGCCAATCAAATCTGCTGTGGCAGCCGGCATTATCGCAGCAACAAACTATTGACAGATTACATGTCAAGGAGTTTAGTGCATGATTGAAGGAAGCCCCCTTTTTTTTTTGTTGTAGTCACTTTTCCGCTTTATCTGCCCCTCCACCGAGCAACATTTGAATGACTTTCCACCAGAGTTGAGTAGTATTATGAAAGTTACATGTCTGAGAGGATTTAACTTCGACTTCCCTGAATATGGTGAGTACTCCTCTTCTTTTCCCACTTTGCCAGGTATGTTTTTTTTTTAATGCAGACAGTTAAAGGTGTGCCTTTATCTCGCTCCCTCAAACACACCTAAACACACACGCACGCACGCACACACACTCAAGGGGAAGTTGTTCATGATTAAACTATGTGCCAGCGAGGACGGCATACTGTATACAATATACCTAAATGTTGCAACACCCTTATTTATAGCACTTTTCAGAGTGCCCAAAGGTGACTGCAATATCAAATATGATTGCCTCCCGTTCCACTCAGTGTTGACACCATAAAGCACACATGCGGAGAAAGTTCACAAGACCAGTTTCATTTTCTCTTGCCTGACACATTCTTTGTTTTCTTTCCCAAATAAATTCTCATCTGTTTGTGAGCAGGCCAGCATATTTGTACTGTACAAATACAGGTGTTGGTTTTCTCCACAGAGGGACTGACAATGCCATTAGGATAGAATGAATGGCCTAAGGATTTGTTGCCAAGGGGACAAAGCAAACAAACTGTTTTGTTGTCACACATGTAAATGGTGCAGGCCAGTCACTCTGACCACCTTTTCAGGTAATTCTGAATAGTGTATGTGCTGTTCAGTGATATTCACTTAGGAGGGAAGATCAAATTAAAATACTGTATACCGGCACACTTGGTTTCCGGTGAATGGCATTGTGGCAGTAATGCTGCTTATTTGTCACTTCTGGAGATACGCTTGTCCTCCTGTAATCTGAATTAAAGCGTCTGGGTGTCATTGTATTTTCTTCTTCGGGGAAGGGCTCACTTTTATTTTAATAATTACTATAGCACAGTAACATCTACCGGTAGTCCGTTCTGTTTTGCGTGTGTGTTTGTGTGTAAAGTTTATACGGGTGTCTTTTTTGTTGAAGTGCACTTACTGGTGAGTGTGTGTGTGTGTTTGTGTGTATGAGTAGTTGCTCTACTTTTTATTTAGTATAACTACACAATGTGTCACCTTTTACAGAACTTTACATATTATATTTTTCATTTGAAAAAAATATATGTACTGTATATATGTATTATAGCTAGCGTAGTTATGTATGGTTATATGAGAAGTTATGAAAATATTTGCTGTGTAGCTGCACGATCATAAATAATATTGTTTTACAAATATATTAAGATGCTGAATTATTATTTGGCTTACATTTTTTTCCTAAACTGTAATTCACTCTCGTCGTCTTTTGCTTCAGGCTGTTATTTTTAATATGTCTGTGTGACACTTATGAAGTCCCTCTGTTAGCAGTTTTTTTTTTGTTGTTTTCTTGTTGTTCAGAGTCCGTCTTATTGGCACTTGAGCTCGTCACAATGGAGAAATTAAAGAGGTTCTAATGAGGCCAGTTCACGTGACATTTAAGTAGATCTTGTCCACGAGCGCAACGGGACCACAAACTCATGCGAGTCAGGCTTACGGGCTCGCCTGTCATGTGTTGTCACTGTCGGTGAGCGCTGTGCACTTTTAGTCAAGAATAACAAGAGTGGAGCGAGACTCTTATCGCGACACACCCTAATTTGAAACTTTTCGCCAGTTCGGAAGATGCTTTTCTCCCCCCCCCCCCATATGAGTCATAATGTTGATTGCTTTCACCCTCACGGAGTTGTCTCATTAACCCTTTGTGGCACCCTCCATCTTTTATGGCCTTCTACAAAACCAGAATGAAATGAGGGAGGAAAACAAGTCGTGGTCTGAAGGGCCTCAATAACCTTATATCACAATTTAGCCATAACCTGAATCATTTTGATGTCCAAGCAATAAAATATGCTGTTGCGCTCCTATTTCTCCTGCTCCTCGGATGACAGTAAATTTACATTTTTTAATTAAACTAGCCAGATTTTTTTTTTTTTATTGGGGGACTGGGTTATGCTAATAAGAATGTTGTGTACAGCAGATTAACAGAGTTTTGAAATAAATTTAACAGGCAGCCATTTACATGTGAAAAAAGTGAGTCATTATCTTCAACCTCTTTCATGACAATTTCTCCTGGCGATGCCATATATTCTATGAAGAGCAACGAGGCTCCGTCAACTGATTAAAAAAACAAACAAAAAAAACATTTACGTCTTTAAAATGCTTTAATTTTTTTCTTCTGTCAAAACAAAAAGGTAAAAATGAATTCGGTTAAATGAGGCAATAGCATGCTCAACTCACCCCCTCCTCCCAAAAAAATCTCCTTAAATATTTTAATGACTTGATTTTTCTTTACAGGAGCAATCACAAAATGATTACATATTAATTAATTCATATATCTAACATTTCAAGATTGATTTTTTCATTTCAGAAAGTTTTGTTTTAGACTCATTTCATCTATTTGATGTTTAAATAGAATTTGCCAGATGTAAGGTTAAAGAAGAGAGACACTGGTTGAAGATTATTGCAAAATACACTAGTTATATGCAGCTTATATGTTTGTGGAGTTTTATGGTCCGCTCGCACCGCTTGGTTGATGTTTTGCTTGTGTGTGTGTGTGTGTGCTTGTGTGTGTGTGCGTGTGTGTGTTTTGCTTGGTTTGTGCAGAGGGAGAAGAGAGGGAACACAGACAGGAGACAAGGGGAGGGAACTGCATGCATGTGTGTGTGCGTGCGCATATACGTGCAAAAGTGTGTGTGTGTGGGTGTGTGTGTGTTCGGGGTAGACGGAGAGAGATGGACAGCGCAGTCCTGATTGAGCATGTGCCCAGTCATCAAGTGGCCTTTTAAATGTTTTTAAAGAAACAAGTGAGATCAAACAGTGGAATAAAGTCCAGATGCACGTGGGCTGTCCCGCATCTTACTGCAGTCGTCAAAGTGTTGGCGGCTACTTGATATGGGCCACGAGTAAGGCAAGTGGCATCAACACCCCCTTTCTTCACGGCTGTGCACTCATGCAGTGGCCGGCACCTAATTAAAACCTCAAAGCTCCCCGTCACCAATATGGACTAATGGCCTAATTAATACTCTGCACGGAAATATTACGGAATGATAAACAGGTTACTACACCTTCTGTCTTTTAGTGTCTCAAATATAAAACAACAAACACTTTTTTTTTTTCACATATCATGTTGGAGTATGATTGTTTTTATCCAACTGAAAAGGTTTCATTGTGCACTTTTATCCGGAACAACAAATTCAAATTTATACTAAAATTCCACAAAAGAAAAAAAAAAAAAATAAAGACGCCTCCTGCCATAACTTGTATCTTTCTCTTAATCTTACCTACCCAAATTCAAATTTCACAGGGAGAAAGGGGAGAGAAATAATCTCAAGTCATTGATATGCCATATAAGAGAGCAAAATGGAAAATGAAGAGGTAATTAGCAGAGTGGAAGACTTTGGCGTGTTTGTCTGAAAGCGCGGTCTCCACCGGCCATGAATGAATTTGCATGCTTCGCTTATCGAGGCGCACTTATTAGGCGGGCTGAAAGAGAGATTAAGCCGACGCAAAATGTGGTGACTAATCCTTTTAAATGTGGCAGCGGGTCTTGAGGTGCAAACCGGGCGGGCCGCGCGTACGTTAGCTGCAGCGGAATGTGACGGGTCGCAACTTTGATGCAAAGGGGCAGTGGATGCGGAGTTTGGCAAGGACGCTCACCGGTCACCATCTCTTGACCCTCTCATCCCTACAACCGCAGCAGCATGTGGGGCCGGCCCCATATTCCATTGTTTTTTTTGTTTTTTTCTCAACTTCATTGTCGCATATTTGCGCGTGTGACTGTGTGCCTTTGCTTCTTGATGAAAACGTAAGGAAGAGAGAATGCTTTTCGCCCCTTCTCTCCCTTGCGCTGGTAGTGAGGAAATATTTGTTCTGCTGAGTTACACAGCCAGTAGCCCTGTCCTCATCCGTAATTGACTGCAAACATGAATGTCTAAACACTGCCTGCACTCATCCTCCACTTCCAGCTTCCACCTCCTGCTTTTGCTTCGTGGTGACATTAAGGTCAGCAATGATTCCTCCTCTCGGTGTGTGTTAAATCTGAAGGCCAGCTGCTCATTTTTGTCCGTGCCAACGCAAAGAGAGAAAGAGAAGGATAACCAAGAGACAGAGCGGAGCAGGAGTTTGCTGTATTTCTTTTCTTTTTTTTTGGTTGGTAACTTGATAGGATTACATGGTTCTGGAGGCTACACCTGTTAAGAGGCTGTTAGAAGAACAGTTGGCAGTCCCGTGGCTGCGCAGCTAAGCTTTTTTTTTTTTTTTTTATCCCCTCCCTATCTGTTGTCCGTTCTGTGTCCCCTTGTGGGGATTTTGCCCGGCATGTACTCGGGGAGTTCATTTCGCAGGGCCCCTTCCACAGTGGAGGCGTGATGGTGGGGGGGGGTGGGGTGGGGGCAAGCGCTCCTTGTGACACGCGAGGATGTGTTCAAGTGTCTATCCTGCATCGGTGCGTGTGCGTGTGTGTGGATGTTCGGGTCGCCTTCCCCACTCCCGAGAGTCATTGTCTCGGTGCGGTTGCGTTTCCTTCCCTGACCTCAGTCACACGGGCTCAGCCACCCCCGCAAAAATGTATACGCAACACAAAGAATTTAATGTTGGTTTGTTTTTCCACCCGGGTTGGGGACAGGTGTTGGCAGAGTCATAAAATGCCCAAATACTGGTTAAACCAGACCATTTAAATGATTAAGGGTTAGGTTGAGAACATTTGTGCATATTTTAGGAGTGCCAAAGACCTGTTGTCAATCAAAAATACTTTTGGAAGGAGTGGAGAAATGAGTAATGCATAAAATGTCTTGCTTGTTTTCTCTTGTTCGTCTATTATTTAAGAGGAAAACAGTGGTGAATTGTTGTCTCAAGCCGGGAGAGCGATTGCGCAGGAGACCGTTTGGAAGTGGTGGCGGTTATCAGAAAAATCACATTACAGTTGGGTGTTTGGCGCCTGGGTGCAATGTTTCCCACTGCCTTATTTGGCCTTCAGCAGCTCCGTCACTTTCTGTAGGCCTTCAGCACCTGTTCCCCCTATTGTGCCGGAATTTTCTATATTTGGCAAGAAGTGGGGACTCTTTGGATTGGTGCGTAGGTCACAGTTTGTACTAGTTTGAGAGGCATAAACTTGATATTCTCATGTCTATTTTTGTTTTTCTCCCGCAGTTGTTCAGCAGACAATATTAGGCAACATGATTCACCCCGCGAGGACCAAACATTTCTCAGCGGGGCTTCTAAATGTCATGTATGATATTGGCACGCCACCTTTCCACGGCCGCAAATGATCTCCCTTCGGAAGCGTAGGAGAAATAATAATTAAAAAAAAAAAAAAAAAAAAAAAGGAGCAAAGTTAATACATATCTTGGGCTAACTTTTAATTGTTCTGATATGTAATCGCTAAATGACAATAAAAAAAGGAGGACGGCCACTTTAAAAGCTTTATCTCTGCTGCTCAGCGCTCAAAGTGTCATGTCCATAACAGCAGCACCTGATCTACAGAGTAAAATAACCGCTTAGGCTTATTGTTTGGACAATATTGGAACCCCCCCCCACCGGCACCACCCCCGACGCCCCAGCTCCCCTCGCTGCTCCGCTCCCCTCTCCCTTGATTCATTTCACCCACTGTCCTCGGCTGCTGGAAAATGGCGTTAATTTTTTTATTACCTGTTTGACTCTCCAGCCTTATTACTGTAGCCCCTTAATGTTCCCTGTAACCGTGGAAACCAGATGAATAAATGTCCGCCAAAGAAAATGAGATGATTAAACAGGTCACCCTTGCAAAACAAATTCGCTTGGTCGAGCGCAATTTGTGTACCAAGCGGCTGTCTTAACAGTTTGCTAACAAGGGGATTGTTTGCCAGGCTCATTCAAGAGGGGAGGGGGGTGGGGGGGTGGTCAGGGTTTAGGGGATGAAGATATCTTGCAAGGAAGGGGGTTGATTGAAGAGACAATATTTTAGATGGCCGTGCAGTTTGTCTCATCACTTTATTCTTCGTGATAGTCTGGTATATGTTGATGATTTAAAGTTCCACCTTCATCCTTTGCGATCGACACTTTTTGCTGCCTGCGCGCGTCTGCTTATTTAAATCATGTTGTTGTCAGCGGCATTTGGTGTGTGATCATCAGCAAGTGCAGTGGCAAATAGAAATCTCCTCATTTATGTGGCAACCAATCATTACTGCTAATTGTCCTTGAGGCCATCTGTATAGGGTGGCTTGTCCTCTGCGGGTGTTGGTACGGTGCTGGTCATGGATTTACACGTACTCGACCCAACTCCTAGTCGCCACAAAAACATCCGATAGGCTCCATGACAATGAGGAACAGCTTTCTCCAAAAATGATAACGCAAACGACACAAGGTTGGTTTCCCCTGTTGACCTTCTGCCTTCCCATCATGCGCCAAGTGTATTGTTGCCCCGAAAAAACATGTTTCCACCAATCAGTACCGTTCGTTTTGTTTTGCCAAAGAACAGTTTGAAATGGTAAATAAACCCTCATCCTGCCACATTTTAGTGCTGGCGGGATGTTGATCGCGTGACGCAGGGTAACCAGCCAATTACGGGTAAACACCAAGAAGAATGTGACACACACTCATAACAATAGTGTAGCATGCTGACAATTTCCATAACCAAGATACACAAACAAATGTGTCGATTTCAACGGAGCATGTTACGTTCCATTTAGTGCACTGCGTTGCGTATTTGCCGTACCACAAACACACCATGCCGTTGCAGTCAGTACCTGTTGGTTATCCTTGAAATTTTTGACATTGCTTATCATTCAATACCACAAGATCTAAGATGGACACAAGATTAAAAGCCACTCCCAAAGAAAATGCTTGGCAATGTCATTTCCGGCTCAATGGTAAGATTTCCGGCTCAATGGTAAGATGGCGCTTATTCAAAATGACTTAAGGTGAGTACAGGTATGTCAATACACAGGACTGACACATACAGACTCACATTGACATTTTGGGGGGTTCAACTTACCATACGGTTTAATAAACAACCACCCAATAGGCTACACGGTTTATAGCACAAATTGACAGTGTTAGTAATTACCCAAAATGTCTTTCTCTATTGGTTAGCCTGCTGTCATGTAGAAGCTCTGAAATCGAATTATCGTTGTTGTCCGTGAATTTTCTAAATGACTGTTTTCACCTTCTAAATTTTTTTAAAATAAAGTACTGCACGTTATTATTTCTTGTTGAAAATCTCAAATTATATTTATTTACTTCCATTCCTCAACATTCTTTCTTAAACGAATGTTTTCAGCGAGGCCCAGTGAGTGGGCTCAAAATTGGGTCTAAAAATGTAAATTCAGAAAAAAAATTCTCATTGCTCTTCAAAATGGTAAAATGTCCCAGAGCTCACTGAAAATGAAAGTGTCAGCATTAAAGCACTTCCTGATTCTTTTGGCTGGTCAGTTTATGACTAATGGTTTCATACTGTAAACGAGTTAAACACCATACATGTTTGGATTGGACCGGGGCACACCAACACGCCGATGTCACTGATCCATAATAGATTCATGTGCATGTTGAAGGGGCATCCTGCTGTGATAGAGGGGGCATAACCCCCCACTTCCAAAAATGATTCCTGGCATTTCCGCCACCATCAATGGATGACTGATGAATGCACTTGTTGAAGGGGCATCCGATTGTGACCGAGGGGGGGATAATCTTCGACAATCGCCGAATATGCTTCGTCCCCAGAGAGAACCCAGATTCCAAACTTTCTGAGCAACACGGCGCTGACCATTTTTCTGGGAGAAATCGAGGGATGAAGCCACATAACTGATCAAACTTGTTAAAGTCCGGGATGTGGCTGCGGTGTTGTTCATGGAGGGATGCCAACGCGTTTGCCACTTATGGGTGTTGCCTGTTTGCACTGATGCATCACCAGCACTTAGTGCCTCCTTGCTTGCTTAAAAAAAAGCCACATGGTTCTCAGCCCATGCCCATTTGCATTGTTACAAATCCCAATCGTTTGTCCCAAGTTTTGGCCTTAATAATCGGAGAGAGGTCGTGTGCCCAGGGGACAGCCGTGGCCCTTCCTGAGCGTGAGATAGCTGATAGTGCGCCATCATTTTTTTTCTTTCCACTGTCAGAGGGGGTATTTCATCCCAATACCGGGACACTATAGCTCAAAACTGAAAAGCACTTATGCATTATTGATGTTTTAATTTGTGCAAATGCCCAAGTCTTTGTTAAGTGATTATAGTGCTAGGGAGATAACAGGGGAGGTACTTTTCTATGAAACAAGAGCTTGCTTGCCGGCCGCACTGGGAGGCCATTGAACTAAATCTAACAAGCGTCTACTCTGCTCAGTGAGACGGAGCTTCGTTGGCTGAGAGGGCTGCTGGATGAGTGGGAGGGAATGAAGAGAGTTGAATCTAAATATCAACAGATAAGAAAAGAATCAACCATTGATCTTTCATCCATATTTCAGCTACACCCCTCCCGTTTATGATGCATGGTTTATAGGTCTTTTACATCCCTTATCAAAAATTATTTGATGTAAATACAATAGAACTGACCTGAAAAGCCCCGTGTGCAAATACTCCTCGTGGCACACTAGGACCTGACCTTGGAGGGTGGGGGCGGGGGGGGAATGAAAAGTTGTAATGCTTGCAAAACAAGCCAATAAAATAATGCCCTATTGAAAGAAGGGAGTTTGGATAAATATAAAAGGGAAACAATGATTAACTCCAGAACAAAGGTTATCAAGGTTGACATTTTTAAAAACACCGTAATTCCTGTGCCTACTGCAGTCACCCCTCCAAATTACAATCAGATATTTATTGCCACGGTTGAGCTGATCATTAGTTGCTCTGTTGAACATGGATTATTTTGTATTATTTTTAGCTATGTGACCGAACTTTCTTGGGCTTTATTAGTGTCCACCTAAGAGATATGGGATTTTCTCTGTTTTGGCTACGCTTTCAGCATTACTCACTTTGCTTTTCATTCATGAGGTAAGGCAGCTTCAGTAAAACCAGCCTTCTTTGAGGTCCCCAGTCGAGGTAAAACACAAGACCATGCATGTACATACGCGTATGCGCACACACGCGCACGCACATGCGCGCGCGCACACCACACACACACACACACACACACACACACAAACCGCCTTACCAACGCATTTACTGCTTTATTAAGCTGTCTCATGAACTCACCAGTAGACCATGAAAATAAAGAGGAGAGGAGAAAAAGGAAAAGCTCTTATTACTTAAATGATTTTATGTTATTGGTGAACTACAAAATGCTCACTTTTTAGTGTATGCACGGAGAGAATAGAGACAGAAAAAAGAGAGGTTGTCTTAGAAATTCAGAATTTCAATTAGCGTGTGTAATCTGAACCTGCTGGCTTTCATAGCCGCTTTTTTTTTTTTTCTTTCACTAAGAATACAGCAGCACTTGTAAAACATTAATTAAGCGGACTTTTTTTTTAAAAGGAGTAAATTGTACTTCATGCGGTCTCTGTTCCCCCGTTACCTCACAAAAGCTTCAACGCAAATCATTTTGGAAAAAAGAAAAAAAAATTCAATTGGCGTTGTTTGAAACATGAAAGGGACACCATTGAGAGGATGATATCATGTGAGAGCTTAGCCTTTTGCTGGAGAATTGAAACGCATCCCGGGCTCAGTGAAACCTAAGCTGGGTGCGGGAGAATGAGCCTCTATTTTAATGCCTTTCTACCTGACAGATGACTTTAGACTGTTTTGTATCGCATTGCTCCGACATAGCAAATCATTGATTATTGATCATTTCGTTGACAGGTAATCCCGCTTTCACGATAATATCACCATAAGCATTGTGAAAAGATTAGCTGCTATAAAGTTCTCAGCTTTGGTCGTCTTGGTACGAGTCAAAGGGATACAGCACGTTTGCTGATGAATGCTGCTTAACATGAAAAGTTATTACATTCCATTCGCACAAAAGAAGCCCATGAATGAATCCAGACATAAAATGATGTAGTTTAGTCCCAGCGGTGCATTTACCAAGTTCATACGTACATTATATCTCAGGTATAAAAAGGAATGTTAAAGATGATTCTTCTTTTGAACTATTTATGAAACAAATTAGAATTTTACGTCATGTACCTCTCGGAATATTATACAGCGATACGTGTCCCTCAAGTACACATATGCTCTTGCGCAGGCTATTGTAAATCCTCTGGCAGTGGGAGATGAGTACACATAGAGATGATACATTAAAAGTGCCATAACTCGCACATGCAGCAAAGCTAAAAATCAATTGGAATGGATAGTTAAGCTGGCCCCTAAAAATCAATGAGCAATTCATGTCCTTGATCACAGTGAGTGTCATTCCTCTCAATGTTAGAGCCAGCCCACGTGCCCATATGCTGTCCGCTATTTATCCGCATTCAGCACAAATTCATAGGAAACCTGAACGTAGCGTTCTCATATGTTCTAAGAAAGTCTCAAAGGATATTTGGATATTTTGTGACGGCCAACTGGTATATAAAGCGCTCATGTCAAAATAGCAGTGTCGAATTTCCAGTCAAGTGTTGTTTTTAAACTCTGCAAAATGATGCAATGCAAGGACATTGTACACCAGGACAGGAAAGTAGAGAGGACCACGCGCACACACACACACACACACACACACACACACCCCCACACACACACACACGCGCGCGCACGCGCACACACTCATAGACATTCATACACAAGAGTAGGAATTCCAAAAGAGGAGAGTGAAAACTGTGTGTTTCAAAATAGCAATTTTGACCTTATTAATGCCATTAGTGTAACAGTCAGAGTCAATCAAATCAAGGGATGACCGAATCTACTCTTCTGTCTCTGCACTGTGACGGGATCATGTCACCAACAATTTGGCCATTTTGTCTTGATGAGGGAAGTTTACTCTGCGGTCGAATCCAACATGCCGAATGATGCCTACTACTTGTTTGTTCGGCCTTCACTTCTCTGTTCTTTGCTCGGGCCTCAGTAACTCAGCCAAAGAAGTGTCCATCGCTGTTTATTGATAGTGAGCAGGATTATGCATTCACTACTGTAGTTGCGTTCAAGGTCTTCTTGAACATTGTATAATACATTTTGATCTCATTTCCAGATAAACGCCCAACGCCCCAACACCCATTCACCAAGTACATTTGTATTCAGCCCAAATGTGTCGTACTTACAGTCTGAATATATTTGTGCTCAACTGTTTGTGCTCAAAAGTGTCCAATTTGATGCCGATCCCCATTAGAATTGTGTGGCCTTGGTTTGATTGTGCTGCGCCGTATGCCATACTAGTTGAATTTTAACGACGGTTCAGACATCGATTGGCTATTTCCATCCTATTTTGTGCCTGCTCTTAACAGAAGTGACCCATTCTTGGAGAACCACTGTATTTTTAACCCAGATTTAGATAACGGCACTGAGACAAGCCACAATCAACTCCCAGGTTATTTCGGGCCCTTCCTGTCACTCACGTGTCCTGCCCGGCTTTGAGAGCCAAGACCAGTACAGGGCAAAGCTTCGACCCAACTTATGTTTGTGCAACAACATATTTAACCCCCAAATCCAAAATTCTCTTCTCTGAAGCCTTTTGACAGCACGCAACAGGTGGTCGTGTTTTACAGCCCATTACGCTGGTAACATTTGAAAGGGTCATTCAGGTCCGCTAGCTAAATACCTCAGATTTGGGGAGAGGGCCTTGGAAACAGTTGTCACCAAGAGGATCGGTGGAGCAGTTGCTCATCCCCTCATTGAGGTGCGAAATTTTCCAGCAGCTGCCACTTGGCCTCTTTGGGTCTTTTTTCTTTCCCCTCATTTCCAATAAAGCAGAAATGAGTGTTTGCGGCAACTGCGGGGGGAGGGGCCAACGGACTCTGTGTGCCCCGTCACTCACAATGTCAACCGTGTGTGTCCTCCCTGTCCGCCGGGTTACATCGCTCATCAGCCGCCAATCGTAATGAACGGCGACTTGTTGGTGAGCTGAATGTGTTTCCACTTTCTGCTGTTTTTTCTTTGTTTGTTTGGTCGTTTTTTGCGTCTGGCATCTTGAATATAAAAAGAACTTGATGGCATTTTTCTCGCCTGCGCCATCCTCCTTGCTGCCATTTCCTTTTCCTCTCTCCCTCGCTACCCCTTCTCCCCCCTCAATCCATCTGCATCATGTCGATCTGTCAGACTGCCAGTGTCTGTTCCAATTAGATTCCACTTAATTCACGTAACCTCGATTAACACGCAATCAAGCCCAGATAAATCACGTCCTTTAAGTTCCCCCCTCTGCCTCTCCTGTGTTGCTTTGCATCACTCACTTTTCCCCAACAAGCTTCCTTCCTCCGCCGCACTTCTTGCACACAAAATGTATAAAATCACTAGTTTTATTTTCCGGCCAGGCTTACCATCATGGAAAGCGCCTCTTGTGTTTCCGAGAGTCTTGCGGCTGCCCTCTCACCCCTGAAGATGAAGGTGTCCTAATTACATCTTTGGTACAGAAGCTACTAAAGACACCCCTTGCTTTCGGGAGGCTGTGTAGTCTATTGTCTCTGTGACCTTTTTAGCTAGCGGACAATTGGTTTGACTAGATTACAAATTAAGACACAGCACCAGGCACTTACACAGCAAATCTGTTAGAGAGCAGTTGTGTTACACACACACAGATATTTATATATATATATATATATATATATATATATATATATATATATATATATATATATATATATATATATATATATATATATATATATATATATTTATTTATTTATTTATTTATTTTTTTTGCCCTTTTCATGGGAAAAAAGAAAAAAAAACACTAATAAAAACAAACCACAAAAACTGCCACTACCTGCACATGGTCCATATTCATTAACCATAAAGCGACATTTATTTTCATGGATAACTACAATGAGCCCCTGCCAGTGGCAGGAAGGTGAAAAGAAAAACATCACCTTGCAGCTTGGGATACACAACTGATTATAGTTCTTTCAACAAAGTTAATAATTCACACTGTTTATGCTAATGGGAAAGAGGAATGTGGAATAACCAAACGGCAAAAGGCAGTAAAAACACAAACCAAAGAGAAACAACCAGGGGCACTGAGAAAGCACACGCAGCACTCCCGGGGTCTTCTTTTATTAATCGCAGCTAAAAGTGCTAACATTGACATGTTGAACAGATTAGCCTCTTTAATAACAGGGCGGGTCAACATGGCTACTGCTGCTGATACACGAGGATATCCTGTCGGGAGGTGAATACCTTGTGTGTTCCATATCTTGACCTGTACCTCCACGGGCTTGGCCCCTGCAGAACACTCAATCCAACCTGCTTATTCACTGTAAAAAAAAAAAAAAACAATAGTCTCCCTCTTTCTTTCACCATCATTTCACCTGTGTTTTTCGACTTTGAGGTGAACGTTTTGCTGGTTTGTTTTAATATGAGTGCATTAGTGCTTTGCTATGTTCACACGCCTATTGTTGAGTACAAAGTCATTACATGAATATCTCAATACTAGTTACAGCTGACAAGGCCTGCTGCAGTGCAAATAGGGCTTGGATTTAAAATTACATGAGGCTATGACAAAAGCTCACATTTGTCAACTTCTTTCCTCTGCTGAATTTTAATGCCTAAGCCTCCCTAACACTGTAATCAATTTAGGACTTTTGGCTTGTAGTACATTGTAATACACATAGAAATGTGTAATAGATGCTATACTTGTTCATCAGAAAGTTGTGCGTGTTTTATTTAATTAGTATTGGGTGCAAACGCAATGACTATTGAATAAACACTCGATAGCCATCCGCTCTATCTTTTTCCATTTCTAAACTCTGCCCTCTGCCACAACAATGTCGCACTGTCTTTTTAAACAGGGTGAGTGACAGTTTTCACTATAAGTCGAGCTATTTTTTTCCCTCCCTTTCCCAGACAAAAAAAAGTGGAATAACGCTGATGAGTTTTAACAGCTTCAGCCAGGCGATGGGCAAATATAATAAGTGTTTTTGTAGACGCCACCAGTGATTATCTCATCTAGGCATTTGGGGTGAATGTAGTGGATTTAGAGGCTTGCCTCCCATTGTGCTGACATCACCCTTTCACAAACCAAATTAAATCATGGATAAAATCATTTGAAACTCTCCCAGAGTCTGTCTCAAATGATTAAACAATGAGAGTCTGGGAACATTTTGTGTGCATTTGCTTGTGCGTGCCTATGTATACGGGCGTGAGTGTGTTTTGTCATGGGGGTTGGGGTCGTTATGTTGAAATGGTGCCAATTTTACTCCCATGGTGAATAATGACATAAGGCCCTCAATAGCCACTTGGCTCTAGCATGCATATATATGTATATATATATATATATATATATATATATACGTGTATATATATATATATATATATATATATATATATATATATATATATATATATATATATATATATATATATACGTGTATATATATATATATATACGTGTATATATATATATATATATACGTGTATATATATATATATATATACGTGTATATATATATATATATATATACGTGTATATATATATATATATATATATATATATATACGTGTATATGTATATATATATATATATATATATATATATATATATATATATATATATATATATATATATATATATATATATATATACGTGTATATATATATATATATATATACGTGTATATATATATACGTGTATATATATATATATATATACGTGTATATATATATACGTGTATATATATATATATATATACGTGTATATATATATATATATATATACGTGTATATATATATATATATATATATATATATATATATATACGTGTATATATATATATATATATATATATACATATATATATATATACATATATATATATATATATGCATAATATACATACATATTATGTATGTATATGTGTGTGTATAAGTCATCAGCTGTTTCACCACTCATTTGATGGTGCTTGGCACCTGTGACCTTGTGAAATGGACAAGAAGGGAGAACGAACGTGAGTGAGCGCTTGAGTCAGCCGAGTCAGTGAAGACGCGGAGGTGCATGGAGGTAGTGCATAACGAGGGTGGGAGGAAGTTGCTAAAGGCCTCAACTCAGCCCTTGTGTCCTGATGTGACAAGATTAGCTAAGCCCCGGTGAGCAGGGCTGGTACTGCTTGTGTGCGTGTGTGTGTGTGTGTGCGTGTGCGTGTGTGTGTGTGGCGGAATGGGAACCCAGAACTGCTGCTCGCCACCAGCCGAGCCAAGACAAGACATGCGAGATCAACAGCGAGTGGGCCCGTCGCTGCCATTACGCCTTCACCATCAGCGGGAGGGGGCCAGACCATAGAAGCCACGGCCAAGACAGTCAAGATGTACTGGGGAGGGGTGGGACACAGTGGGGGACAAGTGGGCGGGCAGCTGGGGCTAAAGTGAACGCGAGTAGGGAAATGATCCTATTAAATTGAATTAAAGAGGCAGTCTTCATTTACCCCAAGAATGATGGATTTGGCTAATTAACAGTGTTAATGGGGACTGGTTAAAGAGGGCAAAGGAAGCCAGTGATTGCAGACTCAAAAGGCCAGGTCGCTTGTCGGCAATTCTTTTCGAAATGTTTCCAGACGGTGACACTGCTGCTTCTCTGTTTGATTTTCAAGGTGTTCTATTTTTTCCCATCTCCATGAAAGGGACGGCGGCTGTAAGTTGATCTGAACGCGCCACATCAAACGATGTTGTTTACGGCGCAGGCATGCGAAGTCAAAGCAATCGGCAAGTGTGGGTTTAGCCGGGATGTATTTCGCAGTAGTGAGTGCATTTTACCAGTTTAATGCCCTCCTCCTGACAATCTAATTATGGCAGTCGCACTGTGCGCGCGGGCGCGTGTGTGTGTGTGTGTGTGTGTGCGAGCGAGCGCGCGCGCGCATGCAAAAGAGGCACAATGCGGTGTGCTTGTGCGCCTGCATTTTCACTTTGGTCATTGCACAAACGCTATCTGCATGTCCTTAATTCTGGATGATGTGCAGGCCTCGGGCAGTGTGTGTGATGGAGAGGTTGCCTGTGTGCCAAGTTGGAGTGATCATGCGGAGGGGGCCGTGCGCCGGCCCTCACCCATTTCGGAACAATCCCACTGCGGCCCGGCGCTTGTACCGTTGTGCGTTGCCAGTTTTCACACGGGAGCCAAGTAGCGGCGCGGCGCGGCGAGCCCAGCCGGGCCCGCAAAGGAGCCAGATTTATGGGCGCTGCGCGGGGGCAATCTGCAGCTCGTCTATTGCTTTGGAAATAATAGCTAATCCCGGAAAACAACTTTAGTTAGCTTCATTTACATGATGCCAGCCATTGCCTTAATAATTCTGGTTCTTCATTACACATGCAGGATATATTTCTCCCTGCATTGTTTGAGGTCAGTCGTTTTTCTTTCGACGCAAAGCGCCGCGTGTAATCAATTTCGACAGTTGCAAAGACGCGCACTCGACTGTCCATTACGTTGTACGGCAGATCACCTGCACCCTGATTAGGCGGAGGGTGTCCTCGGTAAGGGGATCAAATCATTTTATGCTACTTTCCCTCTCTCCCAAAAAAAGGAATTAACACCGCTTTTGTAGGCGCTTATGTGCGAACAAGAGAGTGTGCGGAAAAAACAATCTCATCAAGCAGGAGGCCCTTTGCTTTGCAAGAGCTGACAGTCTTTGTGTATGTAAATGAAGAATTTAGACTAATGGAGTTGAACCATTTCTAATTTTGTGATGGCAAGAGGATTTTGATTGAAAGTAATTAAGCAAGCTAGCTGTAAAATTAATTAAAGCAAAAGCAGGAGGGGTAAGGGGGACTTTTATTGGATTGGTTAGCGATATAGCTGCTGTCAGGCAGGGGGACAAATGGGGGTGACCTGGATTCTCTGCCCTCCCTCCTCCCACTCGGGACTTTTATGTCACTTTAATCTCCTTAGAGCGGCTGGTGTGCATTTGTTCGAAATAATCAAGGAAATATGGTCAGAAATTGTCAGCTTTCAGATCTAATTTACCTGACAGCCTCGCGAGTGTGTGTGCACGCACAAATATGTGACAGTGGCAGGTCCCTCTTTTTTTCTTGTCCTCCCCTCAGCTTTGCGGAAAATGCTTATGACAGTCTTGAAAGCATCTCGCTTGTCAGAGGGCAGGGCGGGGGGGACGAGGGACCTGGGTGGCGTTAAGATGGACGTTTCAATGAGCCGCGCTGGCCCCGACTTAACACCTCTAACCCTGGTGCGTGTGAGCGCGCGCGCGCGTGCGTGCGTGCGCATCCATATACAAGTTTAATTCCCCGAAACATATTCAGATATCTTGGGACCAGTGTGCCTGTATTTCCACGCTACTGCTGTCTGCAAGTTGGCCCCAAACAAGCAGAAGCAGATTACAGCCGTGACAAAGCCTGTTACGGCTACTTAACCGGTGACAAATAAGATTGGACAATCTTGTCCCCCTTACATAGAGCTATGTATATTATTTGGGGATATTCTGGATTTTCACACCGTAAAACCATAACTCAGTGGCGGTTCAAAACATCAGCCCCCTGGTGCAATATTTGCTAAGCTAATAAGCAGCCATAAAATAGCCCTGCTAATGTCCCGCGACATCTATATGGCTTGGAGCGGTATGGGGTCGGTATTAAAGGTCCACGGGGTTCCCAACGATTCCACCGTGGGTGAGATGCCACTTCCTCTTAAAGCTTCTGTTTGTTGGCGTTTGTGGCCCAGGGTCTCAGTGTGGCCCACAGCACCCCCTGATGAGATAGTTAATTAAGGTCTAGGCCCAGACAACGCTGCTGGGACTCTCGGGCCGCCGCGCTGTTGTCCTCCTGCCTTCCTTTTCCGTTTGTGGGAAAGCAAAACGCCACCATCAGGGCCTTTAACAGGATTAGGAAAGCCTCTCAGCTGCCCAAAAGACCCCCTTCCCCTCCGTACACGCCAAGTCCCATCCCTTCCTCCAACCCCAGACCTGTGTTATCAATTAATATAATAAAAGGTGGGACAAAGAGCTTTCTTTCCGCGGCTCTGTAATTAGAGTAGGAGATCTCCTGAGGACCGGCATTCCTTGGTCCCGAAAAACATGATTCTTACTTCCAATCAAGCCCCCGCCCCTACCCCGCTGATTCAACCACCCAGGCGCGACATGGCCGCTCGATACATAAGGGTGATAATGTAAATGTGATGTACTCGTGACAGAGAAAAAGAGGCAACATCCCATGTCCCACCGCTATCTGCGTGCGAACAAATGGACCCAACTTGTGAGAAAATGCTACATTATTAACTCTGATTCGCTCCCTTATAAAACTATACAGCGCCGTCACCTTCACGTAGGCCCGCGCCAGTACGTACGCTCCAAATCACTTTTGTCGTTGTCCCTATTCTAACACGTTACGTGTCACTGCACACTGTGAACAAATGTGAGAAATACTCACCTGATTTGAGACTATCGGGTTTGGCGTCTCTAAAGGTGAGATACCATTGAATTTTGTAAGACTGTCTTTGTCTCTCTCTTCTACTTAACTGCGTCTGCACGGGTGTGAAAGTAGGAGAGAGAGTGCGAGAGAGAGAGAGAGGGAGAGAGAGGGAGGGCACCCACTTTCACAAGCACTGGAGCTTTCAATAGAAATTAGTTTTACAACATATGCAAATGTTCCCCCTTGCGAACGGGGTCTTTAAGTGACAGGTTGATATGTGATTAAACGACAATTAGAGTGCTGAAAATACGTGTCGGAAGTGGGTCGAGCACTGGGCGCCTCGGATGGAAAGGTATCGCGCTATTGGGGAGAACATGTTGCAAGGTGGAACTGTGCAACAAATTAGAGGTGAGAGCAAGACAAGGTTACGTTCGCAGAAAGCTGCAGTGCCTTGGTTTTTTTTTTCTCGTTTTTTTGAATAAGGTGATTCCGAGTAGCTTGCATTTGCCAATGATGCATAGTCCTGCCAAGAGTTGATACAGTGAGGCCACCAAACTTAGATTAAACTCTTCTCCTGTAAAGTACACAACCATGACATATCCTATATTGGACGCACAATGCGTCCAGGCGCATCAACGGGGCTGCTGCTTATTCTGGCAACAGATGGCCTCGTCCCCTTAATCCCTCTGATGCTGATGTGGACAGTGGCTGCGGAACGTCTCGGAAAAAGCCAAAGCCTTAACAAAACTTGAGCTACTTTTCCTTTAAGTAACCCCAATTTGCCCGGAATTTGTCAGATGTCAGCGCTTGTTAAGAGACCAAAGGGCACAACTTTCTGGTTCCGGCACTTTGCGTTGCGTCACGGACGCTTCTCTCTATTTCCACCAGTGGAGGCAATGCAGGCAGGGTTTAGTGGTCGCTTGCGCAGACCGCACTTGACTTCTCTCCTGGTCTCCTTCCAGGAGGTGGAAGACTTTCTGCACTGTAATGTGGCGGCTGCAGATGGCAGGAGGTGGGCTAATAGGCTTACGCGTCTTCAATGAGCTCACCTTGATTAATGTGATTTACAAGGCAAAATTGGGTTTTGTCACTATTTGAGAGGTATTGCACGTACATGTAGAAACACACCAAAATAACAGCAATGCACATTTTGCACGGATCCAATCGTAATCCGAATGGTGTTTGTAATATTTAAATGGGCTAAAATACAAGAAAACAAACTCTCTGTATTAATCCTGCAATCCTTCAGTTCTCAAGACATTTCATTTTGTCATTCCAATCAAGGGCTTTTCATACGGCTCTTGTTGGATCTCGCCGGGCGCGCACGCTCCCTTTCCCTCTTTCTTTCCAATTGCCGTTTAATTTAAGTCCACTGTCAACATTTGTCTTAACCCTCGGTCATGTTGTTCTCCGCTGCTTGCTCCTTCAATTGGATGTCAGTAAACACACTGTTGCATGTGGAAAGCACCAAATTTGTAAAGCAGCGTAAACCCAAATTAGGGCAGACTCTCGATAATGTATTATCACGTGAGAGCCCGGGGCTTGATAATCATCAGCGAGATTTGCTCACGTTTCCTGCAGGTCTGCTGAGATGCTTGCACGTAGCTAATGGGATTGGGCTTTTTCCCCTCTCTCCCTCTCCCGTGGCGCTATGGAGCTGCCAGCTGAACTTGAACGGATGCGCATGCTGCTGAGTCGTGCACAGGACTATTTCAAGACCGAAATGCGATTGTTTTAATACTTTAATCCACCTGTCCTTGGCATTCAGGATGTTGCAGAAGTCGCCTAATTATTTCACGGCCCTCTATCCTTCCACGTTGAAACACAATAGACGGCCGCAATCCCCTATCGAGTACCTCTTCAGATTCTTCTTTGTAGGAAAATAACGCGTGCGGGAGAACAAATGTGGATTTCTCCAGCTTCCTGTTTGTAGAGTACATTGTAGTTGTACGGCTTTAGTCCAAAAACCTACACCCTTAATTGAGATATTAAAAATGCATATACGCAACGAGGATGTGAAATACTCAAAATCAAGCTATTAAACGACAAGTTTTCTCAGAATTGTCCCAGGATCTAACCCCGATAGTATGCAAACACAAATATTTTCTTTTAATTAAAAAGGTCTCATCTCGCTATATCCTCCCCCAAGTCTGCCGCTGCTCTCACCGACCCCCCCAGTATACACACACACCCACACACACACGCAGGCACGCTCACAGTGTTGGTACTTTATCTACACTCTACACACCCATACAGGCAAATTTGAGAAAAGTGATTATTTTAATTGTGTCCTGGGCCATGGATTCCTCTCGACTGGCTGTTAATCTGTCAGAGCCAGGTTGTCAATTAAGAACCGGGGACACCAGCAGTGACGGCTGTCCAGTTCACTGATAGCCCCCTGAGGGACAGTTAACCCTCACACAGCCCCACCGAAAAAAAAAAAAAAAAAAAAAAAAAGCCCACCGTCTCGTGTAACCCCTCCTCCTCCTCAGGCTAGTACAGTCTAGCAAAACTCAAGGTGGTACGAAAATGGAGGAAGAGGCTGCGGGTGCAGAGTGGGTGGCATTTGCGTCCATGTGTGTTGATGAGGGACAGTCATGTTAGCATCGCGTGTGTGTTTGCCGACATGCAAAAGGCATGGTTTTGTCGGGGCTGGCGGCTTGATTGTAATGCATGTTGATGGTTTTAGTGATTCTTCATTTCAGAAACAGGGGCCTCATTAACTTCAGTCTTCATCAGGCCAGCGAGCAGCGGGCACATTAGGGGTCCACAGGAAGTCGGAGTACAGCAGGAGAGTGCATTAGGGAGGCCTGGGGAGACACACTTCCCCTCAGTTCCACTTCCACCTCCCGTGCTTTTCTATATCTTAATGTAGCTTTCAGAGGAATTCAGATAGAGGTCAATAATTATACTCTTTAAATTATTCAGTCGAGGTCCTCTGTAATTGTGCTTTTTAGACGCTCGGACATCGACGTGTTTTACTGCGCCTGACCGGATGAGGAGAACCTTTGTGCGTTCGGACGCAGGAGTCGGCCTCATTTATGACACGACGACACGTCGTCGCCAAACGGAAGAATAAATCGCTTTGCTGAGCAAAGCTGTCAGCGCATCAGGTTTCTTAAACCAAGCGCCAGGACGGAGTTGTCAGAGACACGCAGGCACAAACATGTGGGAATGTTTTGTTTGGGACTCGGGCGTGTTATCTTTGCAGGTCGAGGAGTGGAAAGCCCAAACTGCAAGGGTAGCGAAAAAGACTTCAGTCGCCCAACCAAACTTTCACCCCAAAGCCTGCCCCCCGCTTCGTTGACTGCACGTGATAACACTGTCAAGAATGGAGAATAAGCACTGCAAACACATGCTTGTCGAAAACAGCGCTGCTCATTTCTCGCTCTTGTCACTAAGGTCGAATACGTATCCGATACGTATCTGATTGGGAGAGCCACTGACAACGACGTGGCACACCTGCGCTGCCAAACGCCGTCTGTAGATTTTTTTGTCACGGCCGGGGCAAGTCTGTAATTACTGTCTGACGGTTCTTAGCCGCTGTATTAAAATAGTGTTTATCCTGTCGCCCGTGTTCCTGCCTTGTTTTGCGCCCAGGCAGCCGAATTGCACCTCCCCAAACATTCTTTCTCCTCTCTTCCTCTTTTTGTGTCTCGGCCTCGTTGTGTTCAGTTGAGAACCGTTGCCTTATAAAAGAAGATATGTCTCTCGCTCCCCTCTGACACACCCACGCACAAATAAACATAAAAAGCTCATTTGTTAGCGCATTCATTTCAAAGGCCTGCGCTGGAGAATATTGTTTGTGGGGGGGTGGTGGGGGTGGCGGAGTAATGCTTTGTCAAATGTTGACATGTGTTGCAAACATGGGGCCTTCAAGCAGCAGTGTTTGCTGGGGCTGCTGCGGCACATTGTTGGCACATGAAGAGAGGATGCTTTGAAACAAGATTAGCCTCCAAATGGCCCTGCCTGCCCCAACCAGCCCCCCTCCTCCCGCTGCCCCATCAATACTCCTGTGCATTTGAATGCGTGCATGTGCGCCTGCACCAAAATGCGAAATGATGGGATCAAGTGAAATACGGCGCGGGCCTGTTGTCTCTCTGCGCTTGGGCGTTCTTGTTCTGCGGCGAGGCCCAGAAGTTTGCCGCGTGGACAGGGTGGGCTTTGCTGGCCGGGAAGAGCACGTCGCTGTCGCTGAGGCCTCCTCCTCCTCCTCCTCCTCCTCCTCCTCCGCCTCCCCTTGGCTTTGGGTCAGGGTGACACCGGGCAGGGGGAGGAAAAATCCATCACCCGACACCCTGCCCCACAAAAATGAATAAAAATTGGAAAACAACATGCAAGGTCCGCTTAATACAAGAACACTTGCAATATGCTGATGTTTTGTTTTGCACACTGTGTTTGCTAAATTGCCTTTGACTGCGTGCATCAGTAATGAAACTTTATGTCCTTGTGGGGAGGGCAGCAAGTCCGTTCCAGTTAGGACCGGGACGATCACTCCTGTCTTGCTATTGTGAGACTTTGGTTTTTCCTTTCTAATCCACGTCCTTATGAATAAATGAAGCACATGGAGTCATTTTTTTCCGTATTTGCGTAAATTGCTTTAAAAGCATTTTATCATGTCATAAAAAGCGCAATTGATCTGCTGGGCTTAGCCCATTGGACAGCTGTGTGTTTTGTTAATGGCCACTTTGCTCCAAGCAGCTTATTAAAAAATTTATATATAAATGCTAAAATTGCATACATTATTTAGATACAGTAAGCATTTTTTTTTTGTTTTAGTCTGGAAGGGAGGGGCTGCTATCAGTATGGAAATGTACCATAGTGTGATATAGTAATATATCCGCCCAGACGCATATGTGTCCTCTTCACTACACCCCCACATGCACATGCAGAGGCGCTAGGAGAGGGAAAAAAAGTATATATTTTTTGATGACTTCGTTTCAGCAACCACGGAATGTCACCCATATCCCGGTTGATTGTACTTTCGAGTTTTATGATGTTTTTCCATTGATTTGTTTCCCCGGCGCAGCTGCCGACCTCTATTGAGGGACGAACATAATCAGCGCTGACGCAAATTAGATGGTTATTCGTTTCGAAAATTGACAGAAAAACAATAAAAAAGATGAAATGCTCCCAAATCAATAGATATAATGAAATTCAAATAATCCGAGAGATGGGGTCTCCATGGCAACTGATAATGTGGAAAAGAAAACAATTTAATAAAGGACAGACACGCTTTGAAAACAGATTGGGGAGAGAGGGGGTCGGCTGTAAAGCGGGGAGAGGAAGGTGGGGGAGACGGAGGGGGGGGGGAGGGAGGGAAGGAGGGAGGGCGGCCGAGGGGGTGTTTGAGGCTCTAGTGCTTGCTCTATAGCTTGTTTCCCCCGGCGTGTGAAGGATCTGTGTCTGTCCCAAGGACACCGCAATAATTAGAAAAGCTTTCAGGCCAGAAAGTGCAGATTCAGGTTTTAATACACAAAATTATTTCAGGGGCAGTGAATCGGAAAACCATTTGTTGGTGACCTTCCCGAAAGGCCTGACGCCCACAACCCCCAACGCCCACCCCCCCCACCCCCCCTTCGGTGCGGGGCAAGATGGAGGCTATGTGGCATCGCTGGCTGAGTTATAGCATATTTGTGTTTTTATAGAGGCATGGGGAATGGAGTTGGGGGGTGGGGGTGTTATGGGGCAAATGTGTGCCTATGATTGTTTGTGTGTGGGCGTGTGCATGCACAGGGGGATGGGTCACAGGGAGACCTTCATGTCTCCAGCGTGGAGTTTTTTGGGGAAGAGGAAGGGGAGCGCAAAGATCAGAGCGGGTAGAAAGTGCGGCAGCGACAGACAGCGGGAAGTTGAGGATCCGGCTTTATTTACAGATCACTTGTCAAAAGGAGCAATTTAAGGCGAATACGCCCGTGACAGGCGAGGTGGCTGTTTAGACGGGGAAAACAGCAAAAAGACAAGCATGAACCTGAGTGCGAGATAGTCAAACAGACTTTTTCTGTTGTAGACACACAGAGCACAGGGCGGCGAGGGAGGCGAGTGGGTGTTAAGTGACTTCATTTGTAGTCTATTTAAGGGATGTTTTACTTGCCCTTGTGCCGCTCCTCCATCACCTAGTACTGCTTCTGCCTTCTACTTCCCCAGCGTGCAGTGTTTTTGTGCAAATAGCAATCATTTTCTGTCATTCGGCTAAAAAGGTTTTTTTTGTTTCCAGCCCTGCTTCCAGAGCGAGCTTTGCAAGCACGTACTTAATTCAACATCCGTGACCTGCTCTTTTCACATCCTTTTTTTGCCTTACAGTATGACACTTTGTCACGGTTTAGAAAGTCGTCTGACAGGGCGTTGAGCCTCATCTGTCAACTAGTGCCCACAATTTTTGTGTCATTAGAGGGCTTTGTTTGATTCAAATAAAGGTGATCCACCCTTTGTTCAAATGAGAGCGCGTCCAGGATATCTCGTCTTGACTGCAGATACCTTATCCTGTTCCTGGCAGCAATAAATAGAAAAACAAGTCCTCAGACAAACTTTGACCTGATAATGAGACTTCTGATATTTTAATGGCGTGGCAACCTGATGCGATCAGCGCTTTCTGCATTATAAACCATCTTTACAAGTTGAGCAATATTTGATAAAACAAAAATAATAATGGGAGCAGGATAAAGTTCCAGCCTGAGTTCATCTCAGTGCTTCCTTATCTCCAAAGCAGAATCTGACAAATGCGCTGTGCCGTTCGGCTGCTAATGAGACATTGCACCCCTTTGTCGAGTCCTAGACAATCATTTTCTTCTTTCCCCTGCATGATGTTTTTAAAGCAAACACGTTAAATTTGGCGTTAACAAGATGCAGCCACATGGAAGGCAAACACGGGCTTGTTTAGACTCTTGACAGTCACATTGGAACTTATTGTCCTCTGGGGATTGTGCCCTTTTCCGAAGACAAACACAAGAGATGACACTCTTCAGCGGAACAGCTCATGTGCTCCGTATTGATATTACGATGTGAAAAGTGACCCTCAAGTAGGAGAGAAACTAGAAATTCCCCACCGCAGACTAGCCGAGAGCCTTCAAATCTAACAGGCCAGTGTCAATGAGCACTGCTTTTTTTCAATAATAAAAAAAAAAAAATCCTGAAATGTGAGCGCCAGCAGACGCCCGTGGTGTGTTTGTGTGCTTATGCACATATGCGCACACACCTAGTCACACACGCGCATAGGACACAAAGCAAGTGTTATCACTGTTAACAGCAGCACAAAACAGTTGATAGCCTGTGTTGTGTTTGAGTGGAAATTTGTGTGTCCAGAACCCCCCACTCCACACTCCTCCCCTTTCAGCAGCTGGTGTTGCACTGTAACTCTGCCTTAGTGCGTGAAAGTGTGTTTGTGTGAGTGCGTGTTCGCGCGCGCGCGCGCGCGCGAGAGAGAGAGAGAGAGAGAGAGAGAGAGAGAGAGAGAGAGAGAGAGAGAGAGAGAGAGAGAGAGAGAGAGAGAGAGAGAGGGAGAGAGACACTCTAAAAGTACCACACACTTGAGGGGCCAGGAGCCAAGACAGAGCCACGCCGAGCAGGACTGGAAACGGCCGAGGGCCAGCTCCGTGTGCAAATCGCCCACTTTACACCTGTCCCTCTCTCCCGCGCGCGCGCGCGCGCACGCACGCACGCAAAGGCAGCAGTCGTGCTGTTCGGCGCAGGGTTCTCATTGTAGCAGTGACAGGGGGGCGTCCGTTAAGTGGCTCTCTCTTCCTGTGTGTGCACTGTTCCGCGTGTCTGTGGGGTGGAGAAGCACGATGAGGGACCCCTACTGGTAAAGTGGGTAAACTTGCACAGCTTCGACATCTGTGCTCAGAGGGGGAGGGGGCGGGGGAGGAGGTGGAGTGGAGACAGACAGTGAGAGAGGAGGAGTAGGATGAGGAGCACAGAGTGGGAAAGAGGAGAAGAGTGTGAAGGAGAGAGGGAGGGAGAGAGAGAGAGCAGAGCCCCGGCGCTGAGCAGTTGAGGAGAAAATGCCTTGTTTTGTGGAGAGAATTCTTCCAGGGCAGGAGGGAGAGGTGAGGCAGAGCGCGGAGGGCGGTCTGCTGCCAGGTAAGACTCTCACACACCTAAACCCCCCAACCCGCCTCCCGACCCTCACCCCCCCCCCCCCTCCCCTAACACACAAAACACACACACACACACACACAGTGCAACCTCGAGGTGAACCGTCCCGCTACTAGTTGCAGCTGGCGATGAGGGCGTGGAATTGTTTAGAGAACAGGTGTCAATGTTAGTTTGTAAATTCTTTTTTCGTAATGATGATGATGATGATGATGAAGATGATGATGCACTTTTCCATCAAGAGCTTCACAGACAGGCAACTTTGTTAAAAGTTTTGCCCTGCTGGAAAGGACCTAACTTCATTATTTCCTGTTCAAAAGTAGTTGTTCTGGTTTTTAACTCTTGTTCTGTTGAAGTCACAAGTTTAATAACTTGTGCAAACTGCCTGTCGATGAAACATTTCACTGTGGAAGAACTTTTTTTGCAAAAACTTTTATCATGATTCATTTTTTCATTTATAATTGTTTTAATTTAATTCTAGTTTCAAAGAGCGGCTTGGCCCAAAAAAAACAAAACAGCACAGATACATGAAAGGAGACGACAAAACAGGCAACTTTTACCAGTTCTGAATGAATGAAAAAAACAAAACAAAACCACAACACAACTGAAGGGTCAACATTAATAAGGAGCAGGTTGGATAAACTGTAATTTAGACAACCGCAATTCCAGTTAGAAGTAGTTCTGAATGTAGAGCAATTTACCTTTACCCTGCCTTTTTCGGAGTTGAACCTCAAATAAAATATTTTGACGTACTGGTTTTCTGCTCAAGTAAAGGATTACTAGTCCGTCCACCACTAATTGCATATTATTTCACTTTATTGCAAATGCATTTGATATTTTATGAAGCCCCTATTCAAGCAGCGGTGATGATTAAAGGCTACATCGATACATGGTCTACTGTAAGTACACCGTTGCACAGGCTAAAAGGGGAAATGATTCAAAAGCACCTTCAATCCCGCTGCTCTAATGTCAAGTGCAGATGTGTGTGTGTTTTTTTTTTTTTGTTTTTTTTTTTCGGACGCGACATTGAAATAATTTGCAGTGTGGAGATTGATTTGGCGGTTGTGACGCAGATGTCGTGATGGAGAGGTTTGTCATCTGAGGGATTTTCCACTCTGCACATGTAAACACTGTCTGCACGGGGCTCAAGAGTCCTGTCCTCACTGTCACGGCGGAGGGGAGCGAATCCTCCTCGCGTACAATTCTGTTTTCTTTTGCTTAAATAAACACGGCATCTCTAAGCGTAAACACAGATTTACATGCGGCCCCGTGGGCGTCTGCCTCGGCCTGCCGCCACGCTCTGGTCCTCGTAAGTCAAGATGTGAAGCAGACACAAGTCGGTGAACTTTTTGGATCGCGCTTGTTCGATAAATAAGGGGACAAATAAATAGATGGATGGATACGGCAGCGGCTTCCCGAGTGAGAGGTGAAGTCAGAATTGAATTTGGATTGTGTTACCATGACGATCTTGAAACCCCTCCCGTGTCCCACAGGGCCGCTCTGGTTGCTGTGCGCCAGCGCGTGTTTGTTATTTAACTTTATGTGTGTGTGTGTTTGAGCAGTGGGTGGTGGTAGCTGCATTCACCAGAGAGACATTGTACTAAGCAGACATTTCCCCCTCTGTTTTCACTCTGACCTGGTAGGAGATTGATGACTGAATTGTGGAGTACATGTTAACAGTAACTGGTGATTTATGAAGATACTTAGGGTAAGTGAGGCCGCACAGGCTGGAGGGGAAGAAAAAAAAAAAGGAAAAAAAGATATAGCCTTTTAAGTGAATGTAAAAATATAGCCTTTTTAAGTAATAATTGTTATTACTGCCGCCGGGGCTGCACAAGAAAGTGGAGTTGGATTTGAGATGTGCACAAAGTGTATAGTGAGGCTCTTCCTTTTCCGTTGGCCACGTGCCTTTTCTGGCTTTTGAACTCCACTTCAAAAGGGAGTTTACTGCGTGGAAATACAATTTAGGGAAAGGTTGCTACATTGGTGTCACACATATTATATACTGTACAGGATCACTTCAAATATAAAGGTAAAAAAAGGAAAGCCTTTTCCTGTTTTAAGCACAGTGGAAAACCTTTCTTGGACGACCTCTTGCACCGCAACAAGTGCACCGTGTGCTTTGGCTGCCCCACTTAGCCCAATTTCTCAGTAAGCCTCGATATGCTCTTTTTGATTCCTTTCCTTCTTCTTGGCTCATGACTTCCCGAAATATTATTCTCAAGGGGGACATTACCTCTCTATTCAAATTTTGGAATTCAATTCACTTGGATGTGATCTATGGCATTTTAAAGCAAGAAAACAAAATTGGGAAATGAGGGAGAGAGCTTCCTGTGGAAAGAGGGATACTACTTCTTTTTTGTAAGCCACCACTGAGTGACTGAGTGAAATGTTTCCCCTGTTCGCTCAGGGACAACTTTATTTCTTACTGGGGATTTAACACTCACTCAGTCCCCTCATAAATACAGCATCCCTCAGCCTTTTGCTCGCCATAACTCACGCGCTAACCCTCTCGCTAACTAAACTCATATAGCAGAGCCAATGCTCGCTTGTCTTTTTACCTCAGCCGTTCCCTCTCTTTTTTCTTTTTTTTTTTTCTTCCCCGAAGCTGATTTACTCTGGACGCAATCTCCTCTGACTGCCGCCTCACCGGGCGACCTCCTCGGCCCACTCGTGTGGTGCATTTTGTAAGAAAGGACCATCTGAAAATGAGCCGGCCCCGTGTCTTTCAAAGTCAGCCGAACGCATGGAGGATGAGTGTCCCAGAGTGTCCCGGTACCTGTTGAAGGAAAGATAATGGCTAATAATAGTAGGCACACAACATCTCCTTTCAGCTGACATGAGCGCTCAGGTGGTGGTTTAGTGCGCATCTGAAGTCACCGTTCGACAGTGACGCTCAGTTCACTTTTCCGCGGTATGGTTTGGAACGATGAACCCTGTTCTGACTTGCGTTTCCACTGTGGGGTGCGTAGGCCAAATGATGATAGTTGCGTCATTTCCATAAAGTAAAGTGACATCAGCTCGGGGATGCTTTTGGGCTGTTTACATGCTGGAAAGGCAAACATCTTTTGCAGTCCATTTAGGTCCTTCCAGTCCTGGTTGGAAGCCCAACAGAAAAACAATGTGGTGGCACTTGTTATGTCAGTACCCTTAGCAACTTTTGACGAGCGAAAACAATATTGTACCAAACAGTAGTGCAAACGGGGTTGGTGCCAGTTGGCAGGTTGGGAGGAGACTTTCTTTCCTCCTGATAGGGCCCCTCTACTGTATTGGTTGTTAACTGCCTGCTGGCGCCTTCTGTTCTCGCTGTTCTGTCCCAAAGGCCTGACTCTGACGTCTCCTGAAGCATCTAAAGACCCTCTGAAGTCAAAATCGCCCATTTTGATGTCTCATGGCAGTTTGTTGTATTTGCGTTTGAAAACACGGTCCTTGCTCGGAGAAATTACCCCTCAGCACTTGTTGGTGGATGGGGGAGGAGGATCGCGTTCCTCTTTTTCTACCCCCCGCCCCTCCGTCTCCCTACTCTCCTTGCTGTCCTTCCTCCCTTTTTGATCTCGCTATCAAATCTTCCCTTCTGTTTCGTGAGTGACGCTTAGCCGAGAGCGGCGAGGGAAATGGCTGGCGTGAGAAGACGTTTGAGAAAATGCGTCTTAGCAAGCGATCACCTTTGATAACGCCAAAGTTCCGGTGGGAGAGGAGAAGAAAGGCAACGAGTAGAAGAATTGTTGGCAATAAAAAAAAAAAAAGGCCTGGCAGGAGGGAGCATTTCTGTGATCCCGGCCTGGTAAACCAACATTGTACAGTACAGCAAATAGTGCAGTGCATGGCGCATCAAGGCCTCACTCTGCTCTTGTCCACCCAGAGGACTGATCTGGATCTGGGATAGCGCACCGTGTATTTTATTGCACACCAGCTGGCCACCAAGTAATCTCATAATGATACAAAGACATTGCGCGCGCACACCCCGACACACACACACACACCCCTTCTCGCTAACAGGTGCTGCCATCAAACAATTATGCCTGCGCCTTTATCCGTGTCGAAAACATCAAGAAATAATGGTGGAAGTGAATCTTTGCTGGTGGACCGGTGAAACAAGAAATGTTAACTTTCGTAATTACTACCTCCATAGGGAAGCAGTGGAGAAGGCAGAGAGGCAAGCACGCCATGAAGGAGGGCCCCGTGTGCAGATAATGATGGGGTATCATTGTAGCTCTGTCTGTGTTCATCTTGGAGCGCTCCATGTGCATGTGTGTGTGTGTGGGTGTGTTTCTATAGCGTGCAGCCTTTAGATATAGTGCTTAGTAGGTGCATTGCACAGTGTCATTTGATCTGCAACAGCCCCAACTGTACCCTCTAACTTGAGTATACCCGTGCTTTAAAGCAGGCTATTCTTATTTAGTTGATTGTTGCCAATGCTAAGCAATGGCATTTAAGTAATTAAACATTATAAATGCTTAAGTGCTGTTCAGGTTTCCCCCCCCCTCTTCTCGTCCAAAGTCAGCTGGGATAGACCCGAGCGAGGATAAGCAGTGCAGAGAATGGAGGAATGGATGAATACTTCAGTGTGACAAATGTGCCATTTACCTTGTTTGTGGGGGGGTTCGTCTGGACTAGAAGAGTATGAATGAGTCTGTCTGTGTTATGCGCAAGGACATAAACTGGATTTGTCACAACTTCAAACTGAGGTAGCCTAGAGTGGTAGGAAAGCCTGACGTATACACCACAGTATCACCTGATAAGCCACAAATACCCAATACCCTGAGCTGTAAAGTTGTCTAGAATGGTACGGGAAAAAAAAGGCTCTTTTATACGCCCTGAAGTCAAATTAGTCCACAAACTATTTAGAAAATCAATTTAGCATTCAATCTTAGAATAATTCAAATCCTCTGATTTCAGTCACTCAAACGTAAATAATTGTCATGTCTTTCTATAGTCCATCATGAAAGCAGACTGATTATGTGTGTGTTTAATCCGAATAAGACATTTGCAAAAATCTGATTTTACTTTGGAGTGAGAAACATTTTTCCATTTTGCATTTTCTGACATTTTACAGACCAAAACTGTAACTGAATCATAATCGCTGGGGGGTAAAAAAATAGTCAGTTTCCAACTGTTACAAAAATAATTGTTATTGCAATCATAATATGAATACCCTTTAAGTGTCATGCAGTTGAACCTGAAGCCCATAAGTGTAAGTGTTATTTGCTTTAGTTTAATCATTCAACAATATCAAATACCCAACAATAATCAGTAATCGGGGAAAAAGTGAATTTGCAAAACATTTCAACGCCAAATAAATGTATATCCGATTATTTGATTAATCGATGGAATAATCGATAGAATAATTGATTCTAAAAATATTTGATAGTTACAGCCCTAATATGAAGTAACGCAGTTTATGACCTGATGTTGTAAATGTATAATCCGGCCTGAAGGGTCCTAAAGTCAAACCTGTTATTCACCTGAGGACGAGCCCTAACTATAACCAGTAAAAGATCCTACTCCACTTTTAGCCAAGTTTGTAGTTTAGCGACGTGTTAATAATGCTAGCTGCCACGGTGTATCGCACTACGGTGACAGTCATCGCTTCTTGAAGACCTTGGGGGGGAAAGCGCGCAACCTACCTGGTTCCTTCCTCTCAAGACTTGAGTGTGCAGAAGAGAGGACGGATGGAGCAAGTCAAACTTTCGATGTGCTGCACCTTTTCCTCTTCCCTCCCGCCCCCCTCCTACTTCCATTTGAAGTTCTGAGACACTCTCATTTAGGCCTCATCGCGCAGCAACGCAGAAGAAAGTGTCATGAATATGTATCAACACAGCATATGGCAGCAGTAGCACTGGGACGAGGTGTGTCCAGAAGGTAGAGTGCTGCCAATGCATTATTCTCCATTCAAATTAGAGAAGAGGAGCTGAAAGGTGCTCAGCACCTTCTCAAATGGGCCGGTCGCAGAAGAATTCGAAATAGAAGAAGAAGAATGAAGAAGAGACAGCAGGTGAAATGAGCAAAAAGCCAGAGGCTGCAGTTAAGTTTTCCTTGATTTCAATTTTTTTTTTCAGCCAAGCCAGCGCTTGCTGACACAATCGTGATTAAAAGTGATCTTTCTGACACATTAGGATGCACACGGGAAGTAACCTCCTCTAAAGCGTTCATTATTAGATGCATGACAGACCTGAATATTTATAAAATATGTTTTAATAATTAATTGCAGCAATCTGCTCCTGTAATTCATCAGATTTGCACTTCAACGGAGTATCCGTTTTCACTTTAAAATAATAATAAGAGGAATATGAATGTTGCAGAAATGTAAAACGGGCAGCTGGATGCAGCAAGGCAGCGAGGCAGCGCGCCGCGTTCGGCGCTCAGGCTTTCCCCGCCGCCCGTCACCAGTTCAACTCAAGCTATATTTGAAGCCTTCAGTTCTGCGCAGTGTGAAGAGCATCGCTTGTTGTTGTGCGTGACAGTTTAGTGAGTGACTTCTCACAAGTGTCATGAAGATGAAGATGCAGGAAACAAAGTCGGTTTGGTGTACAATGCTAAAGTAGTTTCGGTGGTTTTCATAAAAAGGTAATTTATTTGTTTGAGTCAACTTAACAGTACTTCCTTCAGTTTACTAAGACCCAAAATAGGCATCGTTTCTTTAACCCGTAAAGTAGCTCCGCTTGTTTCATTTTTTATTTCTTTTTTTTTTCTCCCCTCAGCCTCTTTTGAAAAAATGTTTTATCACACCTTCAAACGCAGTCACAGCGCATTCCGCATTCGACTGAACTCCCCGAAAAAAACACTGTTCCTGTTTCAGGTGAAAACTGCCATGTTTGATTCTACCTCCCATTGAAGGTCTCACTAAAAGTAGTTTTTTTTTGGGTTTTTTTTTGAATGATGATGATAGAGATCAGTTTAGCGTGTGCAAACGATGTGACCTGCAGCTTTCAACTACTGCAAACTGAACCCACTATAGTAAACCTGTTGTTCAATGAGTATCTCTCTGCCACTATTGTCTTTGTAAAAGCAGACTTGATATTTTGATATAAATAATGTGGCTGGTGAGTATGCGCAGCAGCAATACTTGGTACACTCACCCCCAACCACGGATGCGTGCTCAACAGTCACATCCTACCGACACGTCAGGCCGACTGACGCTTGTACCAAAAAGACAACAAATGAATTATCTGTGAGTGGGCTCACAGCCACGGGCTCTCTGAAATCCCGCAAGCGGGAAGACTCGTTCTCTTCACTTCCTCCTGCAGTCCTACAAAGAAACGGGTTTCATCAAATTTTAATGGCGCGATGTGGGAGAGAGAGAGAGAAGCGAAATTGAGGAGGGTGACATGTTAACAGGCAAGGGAAGAGTCTGTCGGGCTTAGCAAATGTTTTAAAGGCAGGCAAGGATAGATGTCTGAAAAAAATATATGTATAGGTGTGCTGAGAAAGGAAAGGCTGCGATATCGGGGTGACGATGCTGGCGGAGGTCGACGAAGACGTGATGCGGAATCGTCAGCGTGTTTGGAAAAACAAAACTGAGAAGTAACCTTGGACTTCAATTAAGACAACGGCAATTAAAAAAAAGTTACAGTAGCTCCGAAACCCTGTCCTCCGCTTTTGAGGTAGTCACCCGATTTTTATTCATGCATTTATTTTATGCCGGAGCGCCTTATTTGCTGTCAAAATGTCTTAAGCCTCTTATTAGAGGAATGCCACAGCTCATTTCCTTGTAACGTCATTCATATGCTGGTGAAAGAGGGCATGTCTAAAGATCTAAACAGCCGGCTTTTTAGGCCCCACATTAGTGCCTGCGTGTCATTGATTGACATCATTTGGCCTGACAGGGCCTCACATCAAGGTTAACCTCATGGACAAAAGTGCTGCCCGCACAAACACACATTGACGCACACCGACGCGCTACGCTCATTCGCCCGTCAAACAAAAAAAAAGAAACAAAAAAAAAAAAACGACCGTCAACCTCCTGTTGAGAGCCGTGATGATGATGATGATGGTGGTGTGCGTGCGTGTGTCATCTTCATTGTTGTGAGCGTGATGCCAGGTGGAGATTTGGAGACTTAATTGATAACTAATGGAGCGGCATGTGCTGAGTTTACCCTGGAGGATTGACACTCTGCGTGTGTGTGTGTGTGTGTGTGTGTGTGTGTGCGTGCGTTGGCGTCATTTGACTTACTCAGCGGTGTATCTCCGGATTGTGCTGAATTAAATATGACCCCAAAAGATTACGTCGTGCAGTGACACTTGGCAGTCTAGGTCACCTGACCTCTTAGACCAGCAGGTAATTGTCTTTTCCTGTACAAACAGAGTGTGTGTAACAATTCCACACACACACACACACACACACACACACGCGCACACAGGCATCATCGCACTCTCAACAAGCCACAAAGACAAAGCGAGATCCCCGTGACCAAACTACAAGTGAAGCAGTTAATCTGTACAGATATTAGCTGAAGGGCCCTTGAGAGGTGCACCGCTGAGCCCCCTTCTCCACCGTACTACCCACGATGCCTTGCTGCCGCGTCGCAGCCGGGGGACGCACACACAGGCACGCAGGAGTTGTCTGCTCATTCACCGTGGCGCTCGGTTTATCAAATTGCACCCCTGCGAACGTCTTGAAAGGGAACGTGGAAGCTGAGGCCCAAAACAAAGCCGCGGGAGTAAATTTCCCCTGCTATTCTCAGCAAAAGCGTTTCAACCGTGCGCGCCAGTCGTGCATTTATCAAAAGCCTGCACCGCTGAAGACGAAACACTTCCGAGTGAAGTCGAGCCATCCTGTGCTTCCAGCTGTGAGGCCAGACTTGATGTACAATATTAACAAGTAGCCACGTGTCCTGTGAATTACCCAAAGCAGCAAAGAGAAGAAAATTTGGCTGTTTCGGTGCGCGGCTGTCACAACGCTTCTTGTCACTCAACTCGCATCCTTTCTTCGCCCTTAAACCACTTTAGGCCGCCTGTCCTCGGCTCTGGAAAAGACCCTAATTACACTGTTTGCGATGAAGCCCCAGGGCGGATTTGTCCTTCCATTTGCCCTCAACTTCAACGTCCTTCCTCCTCCTCCGTAGTGTAAATTGTTTTCCTGGGCCATGGTCCGGTTCCTTACTTTAGCGTCTGCCTTTGCCCCGTAGCGTCTTATTTGTGTTTTGTGTCGACGTGACGGGCGCGCGCCGCTCGAAGGCTCGTGCGTGAGAATAGCTCGTAGACAGCGCCGATACGAAATAGTCCAAACCAAAAGAAGGGCCCTTCTTTCGGAAGCATGGCGCACGGTGAGCAAGGTCACGTTCTAGGCGAAAAGGTAATAGACCAAAAAAAAAGAAAAAGAAGCAGGCAGATGTGAAAGCACCTGATTCCAAATAAAATGGATTTGTGCCAGAGCGGGGCCAGTGAGGGGAGCGCGTGCCAACTTTTTGAGCCATGTGCGTGTCGCTGTGCGCCAGCATGCATGTATGCATCGATCCTGCAGCGGAAGCTCAAATATCCATTCGATATCCAGCCGTTAAAGGGAAAGAAAGGGAACAAAATGTTACAAATTGATAGTGATGGAAGTTTTCCACGTACGCACGCAGGCACGCACGCAGGCACGCTCCCACCTCTTTTGTTTTTCGGACTCTTTCTGCTCAGCCATATTTGTGATCATTGTGTCTACTCTGCTATTATCTTCTCTCATCAAACTAAACCGAAACGTCATGGGAGCTCCAAAATGAGCAGATTTACATTCGAGTCGGGGAGCGCTGTCCCAGCACCAACTAAACGGGTTCCTTCAGGAAGACGCTGAGGCTCAGGTGGGCTGGCAGGGCTCAATATGCTCTGCCAGCCCTTCTACATCGAGTTGTAATGCGGCTGGAAGTACACACCCATCTTTACAGCCTCCTCTCTCAATCCCCACTCCACATAAACTTCCCCTCTGATGTGCCCACCCCCAAATCTTCATCTATCATCTAGTTGGCAATGGCATTGTTTTTAATCATCAGAACCTCAAAATTATTATCGCTTCTGATGCGGCAATTAAAACTTCAGGTCAGAGGCACAACGAGCGGTGATCAGCAGCCGAGCTGAGAAGTTTTAATTAGACGATCAGAACCATTAATGCACAAAAAAAAGGTGTGCGCTGGGAAATTAACGGGAACGTCTTAATCAGGGTTAGCGACTCCGAAGAGGAGTCAAGTGAACAGAGAGCAAAAAACAAATCATTTCCGCACCACTGGGACAAAACTCAATTAAATATGGACGCGGAAAAATGGAAATTTCCCGGCATCAGCTTCACAGACTCTGAGAAAAGTGCAGCAAAATCTCACACAGGGGTTGACGACCCCGCTTATTGTTATTCTTGTGTAATAAAAATGAGAAAAGGGGCCAGATGCTGGGGTCCGGGCATCGTGGCGCACGTCCATCAGTGGCTTTTTCCGCTTGACTGGCTCGCCAAGGAGAACAATTTTAGAAACCCCTATGCCTGTGGTGGGCGCTGTGATTTGGATAACACGCACACACACACAGGCGCGCGCACATCTCAAAGACACAGCCCAGGGTCAAGGAGGTACACACTGATTGATTCATCCACCAAAGGTTCATAAAGTTATAAGCTAAAGCAAATCTCAGTTGCATCATGTAAAATAATCTCCATCTCACAGACCCTGTTTGTATTAATTAAGTCCAGATATTGCTCGCTTATTTGCCTCTGCATCGTTCATATTGGAACTCAGCAGGAATCTTCAACAAACGCACGTTTTAATAGCTTGATGGGGTAAATGCATTCGGTGTGTTCATGACACTAAAGTGGGCCTACATCAACATCTACCATTCTTATTCGGACTATATAACTCATCGGCTGCACAAACAAACCAAGCTATAGGTTTATTGTCTACGCAGCGGATTTTACAGCAGCACCTCACAATAAAATCCAGATGTAATTATTTACAACACAAGGCATATAGCATTAGTAAAATGGATAGTTTGTATAGCAGGATGAAAAAAAAATGTGTGTGTTTTTTTTACAACCTCTGATTTGATTTGATTTCCACCATAGTGCCATCTTTTATATATATGCATGACACTTAGCTTGAAATGACTTCAAGTAGACTAAGGAAAATGTGTATGAAGGAATCTCAATGTTGCACATTATAAATAAATAATAATAAAAAGAAGAATTGGACCCGGTTGAAGTCAGACAGAGGGAAAGCCGTGACCCGACTCGTCACAGCCATCATTAAACTTCTGCCATCCTTTACTCGAAAGCCGCCTTGATTACAGTCTGTGCGCGTTCGCACAGATAATGCACTTCCAAGAGCGTTATTAGGATTTGAAACGCCACTTGATTGGGCGTGATATCATTCTGGCACACAAACAGAGCGTCTACATTAAAAAAAAAAAAAAAAAAAAACGGGAAAAAAAAACCAAGCCCTTCGGGGAGTCGTTTGTCGGCTCTGAAAAGACGCAGCGCCTGAAAAGAACTTTCTGACTCAACCCGAATAGGAACCAAGCCCATTTCAAGCATCTTGAATTGTTTCCTGTCTTTTTCCTCAGGTTTTGGCCTTATACAGACAAGAAACGGTGCTTGTTCTTTGCTCTGCGCTGTTTCCAGTAAAAAATAGTGTCACCCTTAACGTAAGCAACTGGAGAAATTAGGTTCAGATGTTGTGTTTGACTTCAAACCCCTTGTTATTTATTTATTGTTTTTTCAAACTCGCAATCCCGACTGAGCTGTCAGCTCATTGACAATTAGCACACCAGAGTAAAACAAAAGTGTACATGCAACTTTGCAATCGGCATGACAGCCTTGTTTTTCTTTCTGATATTCATTAATAAGGCGGAACGCTTAGTGGACTCATCGGGAGGTGGAGGAGTCGCTCCCAGAGGGAAAAGTTGTTCTTTCATGTAGGTCCCCTCGGATTTGAAATCATTGTACGCTATCATGCACACAAACGACTTGAGGTAAACAGCTTTGGTGTTACCATAGCAATCTGTAATGTAAGCAAAGGGCAAAAGAGCTGCTGCGGACAGAAACCTCAGCATAAATAATAGTCAAGACAGCTTCCATAAACCAGCCAACCTTAACACCGTCCTCCTTGGGGGCTTTGAAGTAACTTCTGCTCACGTTCTTTGTTGTTAAAAGAAAATCCGACATAAAAAGTCTCTCATGGAGAGGAAACAACTGCGCAGGGGTCATTTTCTACGAGGATCCAGAGATGGCAATGCAAAGGAATAGGTAGTTAAAGCATGAAATACTGAACACGGTAAAAAGAAAGGGGAGGGGGGGAAAAAAAAAGACCTCCGCTGCAACACCCAAATGACCTCAATCTTCCTTGGAGTGTACTTGTAAAAAAAAAAAAAAAAAAAAAAAAGTTGGAAATTTATGCCTTCCACTTGCTAATAGTTTTTCCAGCTGATTTTGTTTCTCTATCACCCCCGCCCTCTGCCCCCCTTCCAAAAAAATTGCTGTCCTCTAAAAGGTTACCCTTTCAGCCTTGCTTGCAATTGTCTAACACTAATTTGTTGGTGTAATGTGCCGTCGCTACTTGCCCCCACAACCACCCCAGCCCCCACCCCCCGCTCTCAAAACGACATCATTCCTGAAGTCATTGTTTCGCTGAGGAAGTGTGCAATGTAAATACAGTAACTGAGAAAGCATGTGTGGCGAGCGGCGCTTGCATTGTCCGCTGACGGGGTGATTTGTACACTCCCTCCAATGGTATATCCTCTAATGATTCTTTGCAAAAGAAAATGAAAACAGGATTTTATGTTGCGCCAGCGTGATTTACATAATGCCAGCAATGGCTCACGCGTGATTGTGTTGCGTTTTATGGCCGAGGGAAAATGAAGTGGCTTGCACTTGTTATAGAAAGTCAATTGAGTCTTAAAGATAGAACTTTGCAGCCTATGATATCATGCATTCCTCTCCAGTGAAATTGTGCGCATATTATGTTAGGCCAGATGCAGCGTCAACACAACCAGAATAAATATCTGCTTCAGCCGGCTGCCGGAGCTTTACGTGAAATGAAAAAAACGGATCACAACTTTTAAAAATATCGCGAACGGCGCGTTGCTCCTTAGTTATTTACAGCCTCGATAAAAATCTGGCCTTGAGTCAGAGTCTGCAAAATGCCGTTGCAAGGTGAACTTTGGTGGCTCTGGAAATAAAGTGAAAGGTAACAGAGTGCACTTTCTGCCCTAAAAAGGCAGCTCGGGATGTGGAATGCCACAGGCAGGCAGCTGTTCCTCCCTCATCAGAGGACATGTTACAAAGATAGCCCCACTTGGGTTGAAATAATGCCACCCATTCCCGCCCCAAAGCACACGCCATCACACTCTATTGTTCAGAGAGGCCATCCTGGGGGGAGCCGGCCCATGCGGCGCGTCCAACGCGCTGCTGGCTTGCTGCATGTTTTTGCATGACGAGCGACCGTCATCTTAGATGTCAAATCACCCTTCCAGTCACGACCCACTGTCATGTCTTTGAACACAGGCAGGCGCGCAACTTTGTTCCTTTTCTTTTTAAGCATGTGTTTGTACAGTTGAGGCCGGAATGATTCACACCTTTGTCAAATTTTGACTCAGTGTGACTTTCTGTTTGTTCAATTGTTCAGTCTTTGAGCTAGAAATGACACAAAGTGCTCAGGGTTTGTGGGTAGTGGAAAAAAAAAGAAAAAGAAAGGTTTTGCCTTTTTTCACTGACATTCTGAAAATATTCACAGCCTTTCTCAGAACAGGTCTAGAATCAAATAATAGCATCACCACCTCCATTGCTTGCATTCTTTTGCCACATTTTGTCATTCAGTAACTAAAAAATGGAACTTTAACGCAACATTTTGGCCATGTCAATGAGCTGGAATGGTTTGCTTTCAATGGTTTATTTTTCAGTCAGTACACCAAAAATGTGTTTTCTTTTGATCGCTCCACTTGCCAAGTGTTTTAAAGCTGCGTCCCGGACCGGACCACGGCCGCTAAAAGCGCGAGTGAAGATAGCATTTCAGCGCTGTCATGTGAAGGATTATGTCGCCCGCTTGTACTGTAGTAGCACAGGGGGCGCGGGGGGTGATACATATCTGTCTGTGGTTTCAGCTGCCACTGCTCTTTTCTCCTTGTTTTTTTCCACCACCCTGAGCTGCCAGTGGAGGTGCCACTTGGAAAGATATGTACAGTATCTCCGTGTGCTCACTCTTGTGCTCTTTTAAGTGCTTTGGGGGGTTATTAATAGCGGCAGTAACCATTCGATGCCCGTTGTTTTTCCATTGTGATATTTGAAATCCCATGTTGTGTATGGCCGTGAGGTTTGCAAGGAATCTCACAGTTCGTCAAAGTGTGACACTTAATCGACTGTTTTCCGTTTTGCTTCTCCTCCCTCAGCTGAAAGGAGTTTATGCACTGAAACGACCTCAGGAAAACCCAAGATGGCCGCCAAAAGGAAAGGTGGCCTAAAACTCAATGCTATCTGTGCCAAGCTGAGCCGCCAGGTGGTGTTTGACAGCAGCTCGCAAAATGCAGAGGGAGAGCAGAGCCTAGCTGAAAACAGCGAGCGCGGCAGTTCCCACTACGATGACAATGAGACCAACTTCCGCGAGAGCCTGAGCTTGAGTCAGAGCCTGGAGGAGGACCAGAAGAGACGCGAGGCCATCGAAAAGTGGGTGAATGGCGAGTACGGCGACGAGCCGCCGGCGCCGGAGGGCGGCGACGAGCACGAGCGCGAGCTCCAAGACGCCGACGATGAAGACGCCCCTCCCGAAGGCGTCTACATGGTCCAGCCCAAGGGCTGCAGCGACGAGGAGGACAACAACGGCGAGGAGGCCGAGCCCTTGCTCGGCTCTCAGGATGGCAGTTACCACGACGACAAAGATGCTGACGACGGGCCTTCCAAGCCTGACGCCTACATGCCTCCGAGCGAGGCCCCGAGCCGCCAAGCACCTTTCTCCTCTCCAGGTACAACATTGCAGCTGAGCATCCTCCAGTCACGTTGCTCAGCACCCTCACTTTGCCCTTTAAAACATTCCACTTTAGAGTATTAAGGGGCAAAGGCTCAAAGTGTGAGTGTGCGTGAAAGAGAGAGAGAGAGAGAGAGAGAGAGAGAGAGAGAGCGACATTGCCACATGCACATAAGCTTAAGTGTGCCCATTATTGGAGAGAGACACTCTAGAGTTGCATTATGAATAGTCGATGACATTATTACCCTAAAGACGGATTCAACTGGCGTGCTGGAGGGCGAACATAGGAACTTGTCAGCGTGTGCTAAACTGTATGAAGAACTTCATAAATGGAGTAGGCTTACGACGCCGGGCAGTTGTAGCAGCTGCGCGTGGTCAAGAGCACATGGCGGGGCCGGGCTAAGCTTCATATTACACTCAGGATTACATATTGAGTCTTTGATTGTCCCTAAGCTCACTAAAGTTAGCCACTGCTGCACCATCAGCTTCTCTTTGCTCCGCAAGCATTATTATCTACCGCGGGATCGTGAATGGTCATAAAAACATAGCATCCTTGGCCCTCCCTTGAAATTACTCAAAAAGAAGACGCATGGGAGAAATGATGGAATTGATCTGTTCCGTGGCTAAAATGTGTCTGGACAGGTACGACTCGGACAGGCTTTTTCATATACCTGTAGTAAGTTTAGTAAGCAGTAAAGCTGTACGAGTAACCGGAGGAAGTAACGAGATATTGGACCAAGAGCACGCCGGCTGCACTTTGGACACGTTTTCGTTCAAATTTAAGGTTGAATACCGAGTTGTTCAGCTGTGTAGTTTAGGTGTGATCACTTTGAGCGGGGATTCAAATTTTTTTAAATTGCGTTAAAATGAGAGTTGTTCAAGTGATTCGATTAATCTACAACCTATCCATTGTTAAATTGATCAGCAGCTATTTTAATAAGTGAGTAATCGTCTAGAGCCATTGTTTTTATTTGAGCCTCTCAACACTAATTATGCTCTTATTTCTCTCATCTTTCATAAAAGCAGACTGATTATCTTTTGTGTTGAATCAAAATCAAACATTCAATAAATCAATCAATCAAAATTAAACATTTGCAAACACCTGCTTTTACTTTAGAACTAATGACGAAGCAGTACCTGAATCAGTTTCAAAAGGTTTGCTGAGTACAATAGCAATCCCACTCGTGTGTTTGCTTGATTGTTGTTCCATTGTTTTTTATCACTACACAATACCACATGAACAACAATAATTGGTTCAGAAACAAAAGTGGTTTTGTAATACACATTAATGCAAACTAAAATTGTATCCAATTATTTGAGTACTCGATGGAAAAATCAATAGAAAGCTTGATTCTAAAAAGCGACAGTGACAGCCCGAATTAAAACACAAACTGTCATTTAAGAACGTACAGTGAAAAATAATATGTATTGAAAACTAAAGTAAACATAAAAAGACACCTCGGTAGATATACAGTAGAAATTTTTTTTAAAAAAAAGCAGCGATCCAGGGAAAGAACTTCTCAGGGGAAAAAACATCTGTGGTTTTCATTTTTATGTTCTTCTTATTGTCTGTCAATATATGACTAAATGTGTTTAAATAAGCACAGAAGGTCCACACCCTTACCTCCACGATTGCGCTATTACTGCAACACTTGATTTTATTTCTCTCAGACTTCCTCTTTGTTGATTGTAAGTAGGGCATCTACACTCGTGTGTTTCTGCTCAACACACAATTAAAACATTTTTTCTTCTCTTTCTTTCTCTCCCCCTCCACTGTCGTTCAAACGCTGATGCGCAGTGCACATAATTATGCATATAAACATAGTGGCTTAATTATCTCTCACAACATCAGTGACAATGTAATTAACAAACATTGCAAGATCAATGAGAGAAACTGCGACCTTCAAAACATTTAACTCCTCACGCTGGGGCATCGTGTGGGATTTCCTATCAGTGCAAAACCCCTGAATAATTTTCAAGATAATGTACATGTCGGATGAGAGTCCACGTCCGTATATGTCAGTCAACAGGAAATACAAAATGCTCATTTGGACCAAATAAGTTTGACCAAGACTCACATTTCCAATTTTGGGTCAACTGTAAAATGTTACTGCATAGTTTAATAGAAAAATGGTTTGAGCAGCCCTGCTCTACACAGTGATTCCCAATGAGGGTGCCATACCACGGGAAATTAGACAGTTTCATCTAAATTGTCCCCCAAAGTTTTTATTGCAAAGCTGTACCTTTCTTTGCCAGCAATGTATAATGACAGGCAGCACAATTTAATGGCCTTCCATTAGATGGCAAAAGGTACAGAAAGCCTTCATCCTTTCATCCATCCATCCATCCAGCCATCCATCATCCAGTCTCTGAACCACTTAGCTCTACAATTACCACTGGATATGTAACACAAGGCATCTGCTAAGAATAAATAAATAAATAAATAAATAATTCAGCCCAATTATAAGTTAACACATGCTTGTAAAAGCACTGCACACAACTCTGTACAATATTCTTAGCACTGTTGTTAGCATCACAAAGTGTCCAGGTTGGTCCAACAATATTCTATCCCTCTAATGTGGGTGATCTGTAGTCACCATGTCAATGACATGAATACTTCTCTCTTTATTACAAGCGGATGTGTCATCAATAACACTGGTCAACATTTTTGCCTTACTAGCGACCCTTGTGAGGATAAGCGGTATAGATAATGGATGGATGGATATTTTTTTTTTAATTGGAGATGCAAGAAAACCTTTTTAGATTATTTTTTGGCACACAGACTCTGAATCTGCCCTTGTTTTTTTCCAGCACATCAAGGTTTTCATTAAAAAAAATAAATAATAATAATAATAATGATAACAATATATCAATAATATAATATGTATTATATTCATATATTTAGTAACATTAATGAATTAAGGGTTAGGATCAGAAACAAGTGGATAGTTTTTTCTGAACTGTCAAAGCTATAAATTACAATGCATGGTAAAATCTCTATCAGGCAATTTTTATAGGTCAAACCTAAAAACTAAAATATCTCAAATGCCTGATGTGCTAGAAAAAAAATCAAAGGCATTTTGAAACTGGCATCAAACATAAATTTAGGGACAAAGAAAGTGATCTTAGATTAAAATTTGCTGTTGACCCGTGTAATTCAAAACAAAATATGAAAATGTTGCATATAGATATTTTAAGATAATTAACATTTAATGTAATGATGTAAAAAAACAAAAAAAAACAATTGTATCTGCTTGAAGCAAGTGGTTTACATTGTGCAGGTATGATTCCAAAGTGACAAGCCTGCTAATGTTCCGACTCTAGATTAGTCCATATATAGCCACTAGCGTGCACCTTTATCATCAGCGACACCTCTGCCTCTCGTCCCGTTTGCAGAGCAGCTATGCCACACTGATGCCCATATTTGGCTTGCCTAAAGGAGATATAATGCCCATCTGTTATCATATCTGTGAGGGAAAATGTGGCCTAATTGTCTCCAATATAGACAAGGCAGGTCTGCGTCTTGTTGCGTTTTCAAGTGTAAAAGATAGGGAAGATTTTCCAGTGACACCAAAGAGAACATTCAGCGGCTACAAGAAAATGAATGAAGATTTCCGAAGAATGATGTTCACATTAGAAGGGATCAATAGAACCTTAAATGTCAGTGGGAAGCAGCGTGATAGAGCTTGAGTGGGAAAAGTCATTTGCACTGTGTTTAAAAAAAAAAAAAAAGGTTATCTCCTGTGTGTGGCAGCCTTAATCCTTGCAAGCCAACATCATTTGCCTTGCACTGATAGCATGGTCACATGGCTCCCTCTTTAAATACACTCCTCGCACTTTTTTCTTCCCTCATAGATGACGATAATACGGCAAGTAAATAAAATAGTTTTAAAAAGCATATTGGCACCACCACAAATTACATATATATGTTTTTTATACAATACTCACTCTGATGTAAAAAGAGGACATTACTCAAAGTCAATACGGATTAATCATCGCAGGGTCAATGTTTGCATAAGTGATTATCATATATATTTAATTTTCAAATAGGCAATCTGGCGATAGGCTTGCTCATTTTACCTCAAGTAGTCCAATGGAGTGCCACGTTGAGTCTCATAACCGGTATGGGCCGGTCTACCCTAACTTTAGAGATATATGATCCACTGCGCCCTGAAATGACCTGAAAAAATACAGCAGCACCAAAGTCCATTCAAACATTCTGGAGTCAGTCACACCTGTTGTGAAGGTTTAGTACCCTAATGTGTATTGGAACACATTTAAATGCTGTCAGTTTCCCCTGCAAAATAAATAAATAAAATGGTCAAGGGTAATATGAGGCAACCCCGGTTTCAGTTTATGTGAAAACATTTGATGGAATTATCTATGGCCGGCTGATTCATTCAACCATTCCTCTTAAATGTTTCATGCCCTTTTCGATCCACCGGATACTCTTTCACACTGATCCACCACGCAGAAGAGCGACCCCAAAGCAGTGGGTGGAAATTTGGGGATTATTTTACATGCTGCTCAGGAGATGTGAAAAGCAGAGCACAGCAACTCATTTAGCAATAACTGAGAAATTGGAGACAGGAGCTGAAATATTTGTGTATTAATTACACGAGTGGTAGGCGGTATTACCTCTGACCAGCTTAAGTGCGCTCTGCGGCTGAAAAAGCAATAAAGCACTTTTTTTTTTCAATGGGTAATGGGTAGTCATGAGAACTTTGCAGCAAAACATTTTACAAAAAGTTAAGCACTATTTTATGTTGGGATGTGGATAATGCTGCCTGGAGGAATTGCCATTGAGTATGTAGTAGTTGCCATAGCTGATCATCAACATGATGCTGTCCTTTTTTCGATAACACAAAACATGAGTGACTTTTTTTGGGCAAGGGTGTTTGCAAATTGGGCATTAAAGAAATAGTAAGGATAATCAAACAAGTGAAGATGTTGAAGCGAATATAATTGATTAAAATAACAAATACCATTCAGTATTGTCAAATACCAACATACACGTTTCTAATGAATCATTAGTAAAATTCTTCTTTGTTGACAGTTTCACAAGTTGGAAGTCTTTTTTGCTTTACTTTTATAACCTGCAACTTTTGATATTATACACAATCAATGTTCACATATAGTAACGCATTTGTGTTTTCAGTTTGCCGTGAATTGATTCACAGTAGATGTAATCAGGACACAGAAAGCCAATTAAAAAATCTCCCAAGGTTTGTGTTCAGCGTTTGCTCAATCAAGTCAACCTGCAAATTTTGCAGCAGCGTAACATGAAAACAAAACAGGAAAAGCGCTACTTCAGACTGCCTGTTGACTGTTTGTCAAATGAAAACAAAATACACAAAGATACTTTATGTTGTCGCTCTGTTGTGTAAAACACTTTGCCAGGTCTGAAATAATAGGCATATTTTAGTTGGTCAAATCATATTTGCATATTGTTTGACAGATTTTGGTGTATAAGTTGTGGATCGATGGACTGATGGGAGACCAATGACGCTGCCGTAACAGTAGTACCTATCAAATATGATCTTTCCGCTGTTTCAGGAGAAGCATCTGCCCTCCGAGACTATGCAGCCAACACAATGAATGAGTTTTTGGGAATGTTTGGCTATGATGACCATCATATGCGGGACGAACTGAGCAAAAAGCTCAGCTTTGAGAAGCTCAAAGCCGCTACCTCGGACCCCTCGTCCCTCAGTAGCGAAGAGGCCTCTCGGCGAGCCCGCTTCTCCAAGTATGAAGAGTACATCCGAAAGTTAAAAGCTGGTGAGACCCTACCTTGGCCCATGCACGCTTCCCCACCCAAACCAGATGACCTCAATTCAAAACTGTCCCAAGACAAAAGTCCAACCATGCTCCAGACCTCCGGTTGCCTCCCAGCGGCCGAGGCTCAGATCTACCCCACGAGCATGGATCACAAGCAGCAAGGAGGAGCTCCATTGGCTGCCGCACAGCCGTCCACTCCCTCTCACTTGCAGAGCATGGCCACCCGGGCCTCCAAGTATGACGTCTTCATTCAGAAACTGAAAATGGGGGAGAGTATACAGCCCAACGGTAATGCTTTTAAACGACCCTCCAAATATGACCTGGAGAACGTCAAGTTCCTGAATCTTTTTAAACCGGGCGACGGCAGCCCTGACATGGGCGGGGCCATCGCCTTTAAGACTGGTAAAGGTGGCCGCCCTTCCAAGTATGACATCAGAACAATCCAAAAGCTGATGCCAGGAAATCCCGAAGGCTCGCTGATGCCCAACATCCTTGCAACTGCACCGGGGAACCCTGGAGCTCCTGGCGTCCCCACAGTCGGCGCAGCTGGGGCCAGCATCGCACCGGGACTCACCGTTGACCAGACGGGCCATATAAGCTTCACCACATCTGCATCTGACTACCTGAAGTCCAGTTTTTCCAAAACTGACTCCATCACCACTGGCACCGTGTCCTCCGTTAAGTAAGTCTGTTCACACGTTCCCCTTTGCTGATGTGTGGCTTCCTTTGGTTCCTTTTCTATACAGCTTAGCCTTTACAAGGTCATGAGATGGTGGGAGGATATGCCAGGTGACTTGTGTATCCCATCACCAGTCAATCGCAGGATTGACACATGAATAGACAATATGCGTTACATGACACTAAAGAAAGTCAAATCCATTCGAACGGCTTTCACTGGACACATTTCAAATGTGTCTTAATCAATATGTCACAGTGTGTATGCAGTTAATGGAGCCACACCAGAACTTAAACCCGCTCTGCAAATTTGACTCCTAACCTTTGACGAAGGTGACCATTAACATGAGATGAACAATTCACACACGCAAGAGTTATTTAACAATTCAAAAAATGTTTTGGAATAACACACATGCTGGACATAAATGTTGGAAGCTCAGTTATTGCTTCTCAAAGGAGCAGCTTGGCGCGCCTGTCAACTCACACACACGCGACTGCTACAGCGAGTCACTTTACCCAACGTAAAGGCAATTACCTCCGTGGAAGCCAACAGCACTGTAGTGTGAAATAGTGCATGGAGCCCAATAGGACAGCGACGTGATGAGTTGCAAAGGCACATGAAGTGTTTACTCGCTGTAGAGGCCCATTGGAGACTGATTTAGCACAGTCATCGCAAAGTGACTGACTTGGTTCATTTTGGCTCGGGTGTAACAACCCTCCCTTTAATTGCTTTGGAGGCATGGCTATCCTACCGGCGAGTCACAGGGGCACATGCAACACTGTCTGAGGTGAGCACTTTGAAGCCAGCGAACGAGAGGTAGGCTTGTGCGCACCGCCGGTACCAAACCACTGTTTGATTAGTTTTAATCTCGTTTCTGGTTAGGTGAGAGCTATCAAAGGCAGCCTTCAAGAGCCCTCAGGCGCATCTCCCTCAGGGTCTGGCCTTGGTCGGATTGGATTGTGGCTCACACGAGCTACAAGCTTGGCTAACTGGCCCGTTTAGTGCGAGACATGGTCTGGCAGGACGTCCTCCCCTCTGGGCCAGATTAACCTCAGGTCATTCCCCATGTGCAGATTCACATGGAACTAAATGCCGCTGCTGAAGGGGGGCCAAAGCTGCATTCTAACTGGCACCCTACAGATAGTACTGCTACCTTACAAAGAGGGAATCTTATCTGGGCTGAAAAAAATGCCATCCATTTAAATCCATTCAAAGTCGAATCAGCTGGATATCTGTATAGTCCCATAAAGAGGATAGAATTTTCTTCCGCCAGCCCATTATCCAGTTTTGCATATAAGCACTCACCAAAACACCCCCATAAAAGATTAATGTCCTTTTTGCTCCTGCATTTCTCCTTCCGTTGGCTGAAAGGCCATGCATCAAATGTGTGCTCCTTCCATCTCTGATTCATATGGCACTGGAAAATGCTGCTCTGCCACGAGAAAATGTGAATTGATAGTCGAAAGTTTCCGCAAGTAAATATTGTGTCACTTTGTGTTTATTAACAACAGGCAGCCCAAACCTGCCATTAATCCTGTCCCTTTTGTGTTTCCTGCGGCGTTAGGAATGGCCTGCCACCAGATAAACCCGCCAGCGACGACGTCAACCTCTACCAGAAATACATCGCCAGGTATGCAAATCCCTCAACGGGCCATGCTAAGCACCGATGAAACAATACGGCCAAACGGAGACAAAGCGTTTCCCCTTCCGCTGATGGCGTTTTATTCAGTGGTGTAACTAGATTCTGCAATGAAGATGCTCTGTGTGCAGTGAATTGATTAAGAAAGACTTCAATTTATGTGGCGAGCGGGATGAATGGTAATGAAAAAGAAATGGGTTGATTGTGCCTGTGACTGTAAATGTTTGAATACATTCACAGAGTATGTATACAGCATGTGCTAAAGCCCACCTTTCATTACACATGGTCTCGGGGAAAAGATAATTGTTGGGCTACTTCAATTAGACTGACATTTGAGACGCATACAGTCCAACTGTAGTTTTAAAAGGAAAGACAAGTCAAACGTTTTCTGTACAGTACAACGTTCTACACATTGATCCAAACACAGTATTCTGATTAATATTGTGTTTATGGAATATGAATTAAGCTGCAAAATCCACCCGTTCTTATCCATCCGAGGAGGCGGCCATTTTGCCACTTGCTGTTGACTGAAAGTGACATCACAGTGCCAAGGGCTCAGGTAATGACAGCTCACCTGTTTTCTTGGTTTGGTCATGTGACATTCGCAAGCCGAGGCCCTTCCACGCTGTGATGTCATTTTCAGTCGACAGCAAATGGCCACCCCCTGAGATGGATAAAACAGGTTGAATTTGCTGACACAAGAAGTGGAGCGTTTACCTTAATATTTTCAGCGCGGGCATTACAGTCCCTTTGTCTTGGAAGTAGTATACAAGAAACGAGGTAGAACCAGAAGAGAATGGCAATTGCAGCATCTGCTGCTTTTGTAAACACGTCTATAATTTTAATACAATGGGTACGTAAAAAGAAGCGTACAGCATGTACAAAATCGAATTGCAACACTGTCCTAGTTGCTGATTTCGACGTTTCCCGATCGTTGCCAGCAAGTTTATTTGCAGACATCATATTATTGTGTTGTGCCACCTTTGGACGAGAAGGCAAACATTCCACTGGCAATAAAGCATTACGTCTACATTGACACAGCCATGAAACGTGGACGTGTGTTGTCATTTAGACCACATAAACCCAAACTAAGTAAAGTCCAAGACTTTGTTGTGCTATAGATCACCACAATTGTGCTATTTCTGAGTTCTGACTGACGCAGAGAAGACGAACGCAGAGCTTTAATTTAGGTCTGGCATTTATTGTTAAATGGACGACTCATATAAAAAGTCAGTCAATTACAAAATTAAAAAAAATAACAAATCCGGGAAGGAGAGGTGTCTTTCGATGGCCACAGAACAATGCCTGCCGCCCATCCCCCTGCCCCCCCCCCCCTTTATTTTATTGGATTCATTTAGAGCCGATGCTCAAAGGTGATTATCACTTGTTTGTTTATTCCGTCCAAAAAAGAAAGAAAAGCAGCATTTGAAAAGCCAAAGTGGCTTTGGCGTTAATGATTACTTCTCCAAGCCATAACATGAAGGGCACAAATCAAAGCCTTGGCACTGACACACACGCGCAAACACACGCGCGGACACGCACAAAACCTCTTCCTTGGACTGATTACATTTTGCAAGAAGATTTAATTAAGGAATTTTTAATGAGGCTTCTGCTGGCACTGCCAAGAACTGTTTTGATATTTGCACTGCTTAATGCATAAAATTTGTCTAAACATCTCGGCAGTTGATGCACGGGGAGGCTGCAGATAAGCTCAGATACAGTTTCAATTTCCGTGTTGGGTTGGGTTGGAGGGAAAGAGAAAGGAGGGATGGAAAAATGGGAAAGGAGAGCTCATAAAAAGGGCAAATGTAGCACAGAGTGGGAGGTAGGAGTGAGGGAGGCTCCTCCTTGGAGCTAATGAGCACACGCAAGTACTAAAACCAGCTTTGTACATGAGTTTGCGCCCAATCCTTGTAAAGAAAAAAAAAAAAAAGTCATCTAATCTCCTCACCACAAAACATTTGAGGCTTCCCTGGTAGTGTTTAGTTTTCCCTCTTGCTTTCATGCACCCACGAATTGCCTCGGCACTTTGATCTGTGTCTCTATTGTAACTGGAGATGCGCTGCAATCTCTGCATCGTGGCGATATTAATATTTAATCTGCAGCTGAATAGCGGCGGCCCATTAGGCCCCCTGACGCGGCAAGTGGGAATTGTCCAGAGGCAAAGTGATACAGCTGGGCAATGAGCAGAGGGGTGGGCCGCAGTCTCAGGGGGCTCTGTGTGTTCATAAGGATGTATGCACGTCAGCGACCAGTGTATAGAAAGCACAAATGTTGGAGACATGTGTTGGCTTTATGGATTTTTAAACCCCCTCCTCTATTTACTACTACCGTGTTCCAGGCGTAAACCCACTCTCACACAACTTTAAAAAAAAAAAAAAGAGTAGTGGGTATGACGTTCAATTAGCTTAATGAACTCTGCAAAGTGATCTGTAAATGCAGCTCTGGGATAATCTGAACAAGGAAAAAACAGAAAGCGAGATGGGGAAAAAAAAATATTACTTAGTCCCCGTCACTCCCCCCAAACACACACACACACACACACACACTCACACACCCCTACACACACTCCCTCCTCTCCTCTAGCACTAGCAGATGGAGTTCTTGGCAGCAGCGGTGCAATGTTTATTTGTGTGTTTTCACTGGTAATTGGAGGATTTTAACAGTCATCATCGTCTGGCTTATAATCAGCGCCATAAAGTTGCTGTACTGTAGCAGGCAGCGAGCGGCAGCCTTTTGCTATCTAGCGCCACACTAGACAAGTAGGTGGTGAAGAGAAAGCAAAAGAAATAAAAAAAAGCGGCATAATGTTTCTACTTTTCAAATTATAAGGCCCTTTCCTCCAAAATAATACAATAATGACATCGATTTGACAAGGATTTTCACAGCGCCGAGACATAAAGCATCAGGGGGTTTAGTGTGTGTAATAAGTGTGTCTTACGGCTGCGTTGGCAATAAATGGAGATAATTTGGCTGAAATTGGTGTGACAGCCTGGTAAATTGTCGCAGCGGTGTATGGAGTGGGCTGTGAGCAGCGCTACTTTGAAGGTGAGTTGAGCGTCATGCCTTTGAAAACTCGCTCACCTGTTTTATTGCGCCTGCTTTCACTGTTGACAGGCTCTTTGATAGCCTTTATTGTCACACAGCTGTCCTAAATAGAAGGCCCCTCCTTAGCCGGCGACTATGAACAGGGGAGAAATCCTGCAACAACATTCACATTATAGTGTAAGGGCTCAAAGCGCAGCGATCTGGGCCTGGGTTTCGCTAAAAGCACCCCATTTTGGTTTGAAAACGCACGTTTTATGTTCACCTAAGGCCAAAGCTCTTCTCTTTTTAAGCGAGACGCAACTCACCTTGCCTTTGGGATCGGGAAACAAACATTGCTCATCTCCTGGTCTGTTGCCGCGGCCCTTCCTCATCTCAATGCTTCAGTGCAAGCTGCATCCCCATGAGAACCATTGCGGCATATCGCTGCTGAAGTTGACTTGAATTTTGCACAAGATACACATTTCATCTTATTTTCTACACAGTTGAATAAATCTTCCTTTGGTCTTCTTTTTGTGGGTCGCGGTTAAGCAAACTGCATCCAAAATAAATTTGCCGACAAGCCCCACGGCGCATGTGTATTGTCACAGTGTGCCCTTTGTTTTAAGACTAACCACACTCGACTTTGAAAATGTGATACAGTTGGATTTACTGAAATGCACAATAATCTCAGTAAAAGAACCATTTGCAGCTCTGTGCTCCCCACACTTAAAATTATTTTTGCTTTTTTAATTTTTTTTATTATTATTCTCATCATTACTTATTTGTGTATATAGTGTCTAAATGTATCATTAATGCATTTTACTGGAGGTAGCCAGGCTGTGACAATTCCTTTTCCCTTCAGGGATAATGTCACGTGTCAAATGTTCAATTTTAAACCCAAAGTAGAAAATGGCAAATTTCGTAAATTCTCTTTAAAGCAGTTTATACAAGTGGAGTTGCCATATGAATTCCTCTGTCGATGTAGTTGAGTATGCAGTTTGGGTAAGCACGTGGTCAAACGTTGCTTTTGTCCGTTAACGTTTGCTGAGTATTTTTCCGGAGGACTACGGTGTGTCAATACCAGTATTTCCATATGAACAAAGAGCTCGTGTAGGTTTAGGGGCGCTTGTGTTGCTGGAAAATAGTCCAGTGCCAACATAAAATCTTGTTAACCTGTATACAGCGCAACGCAGTGCATGGCTTGTATTCCAAGTTCCTACTGAATCCTTGGACCGTTGCTTTTAGGATTTTAAAAAGCATCAACACTTTCCTCCTAGTTGTCATTCCTATTTTAATCCGAATAATTGTCTTTTTTTCGTGTGGCTCTTGCCTGTCTTGCTTTTCAGGTTTTCTGGAAGTCAACACTGTGGCCATGTGCACTGTGCCTACCAGTACAGGGAGCACTACCACTGCATGGACCCTGAGTGTAACTACCAGGTGAGCGTGAGTAATTTATCACTTTTTGAACAGCACCCAATGACACGTTTAATGTCGGCTGGACATGAAAACAATGCTGCTCTCCCAGCTGATAGAAATAAAGTTGCAACATTTTCGAAGTTTTAAGAACTGGGCGTAAGTCTGGAACAAATAACTACTCATATAAAAATGTTGTTGTTTTGTCACGCAACGCAAAAAGGAGACGTGACTAGACAAACAGTGCGATGTGTCATCTTTTCATTATTCATAACATCCTGCCACATTTTAACTAATCATAAGTTTGTTAGCCTGTGGTTTTCCAAACAGGGCATTGTTTCGTTTGCAAGCGTCCTCTGGCTATTACTGTTCCGTACTTGAAATGTGTTTCTATTTCTGTTATTTATTCAGCAATAAGCATCATTTTAAAATGCACCACCGGGGAAGAGTTGTCTCTAATCCAATTTCTTGCATTTAACCTCGGTTAGGGAGGAGACAAATCATGCCCAGTAAATCACATTGCCTTTGCTGCAGCATATGGATTTGTTAAAAATGCCCACTCTGTACCAATTCTCTGACTGAAGCCACCACAGTTTTTGTTTGAGGGGCCACTGTTCAAAAAAGATCTCGCTCAGTAAATATTGGTTCAGAGGTGGAAAGCGTAAAAGACTCAAGTTTTGAGGTTCCTGCGCCACAGTCTGATGAGATGCACTCCGGGAGGCATACAAAGGAAAACCATTTCATGTCATCGTTTAGAGCGTTAGTTCGGGTTATCACGGCAATTTCCATGCTTGGGCCCACGTTCCTCCGCTGCTTCTGCGCAAAGATCCTCAGCTCGGCACCCTGGGTGTCAATTCCCTGAAAAGGAAAAAAAGCACATGATGTGCAGTCGCTTTCGAAGCGATAACTCATGAAATGTTACATGACACACACTCCTGGAATATTATCCCACTGCCAGCCTCTGGCCGATTGGCTGAGTCTTAACATTCTCCTTTCATGGGCTTGTGCATGAGGGACGGTGTGTGCATCTTGCCACACTAGTGGGAATCCTAAAATAAATTGTAGCAAGTGGCTCCCAACCCTCATCACCACTCGACTGAAAATGAGATCTTTTTCCCAGTCAGCTCTCTCCATGGCCTATTTTGGATGCCTTGATGGATTGAATGTACAGACACTGCTTTTCCACTCATCTTCCGGTCCACATCAGACCGACGCTCAGACATGTGCAGGGCTTCTTTTTTTTTTTTTTTTTTTATCCCAGGAAAATTCTAAAAGAGCTGAATATTAAGAATCCGAATGAAGTCTTGGCTTTTTGAGTCAAAAGAAAAATAGGCGGTGGGAAACAGGCCAAGAGCGATGAAGAGGCGCTTTTTTATATTTTGTGTGGAACACACAACACAAAGCAATTAGCCTACTTTGTAGAGCAATTAGTTGCTTTTCAAAACACTTCTTTCTGATGTTTTTCCCCTCAACTGGAGATGAATATGGATTGAAGACAGAAGTGTCTCATTGATTTGCACGTCTCCCGTTACAGAGTCTGTTACATCAGCTTAAGGCCAATTACAGAAGATTTGGTTGCTGCGGGTCTCTGAGGAGTCACTTTTCTGCTTTCTAACTGCTGCATGTGGGAGGGATCATTTATTTAGTCATTTTAGATGCGAGGTCTCTTAGCGCATGCACTCACCATAAATGACAGCAAAAGCAAGTGTTCATAAATTGAAATTCCACTTTCAGCAATTGAACGTGAAACCTTATTACCTCAAATTGAAAGGAAAAATGTCCTTTTTGGTGGCTTGGCTCGTTCATTTATCTTCTTTTTTTTACTCTCTACAACTAATATGCAATATATTACCATTAAATATAACTATTGAATACTTTTTATTGAGGGTTTTTTTTGAAGTTCTTGCTACAGATTCATTTGTTGTAAATAGCACAAAATGCAGTTATTGCTTAGAAAAAATACCTCAATAAAAAGCTGTGTAAGCACATGTTAATGAGGCCTGTAGCCCATAAAAAAAATCAAATGGAAATGATAAATGTATGATGTCCACACAAACCTAGTTATTGTGCATTTTAAAAAAGCGGACATTTTCAGTAACAGCAAACAAATTCAAAACAGGCGGTGTTTGTGGAAACTTAACATGTGGAAGCCCATTCTGTCCCGGTGCGAGCAGATGGGCTGCCTGTATTTGGAGAAGACGCATGAAGAGGAAAAAGCGTCTTTTGAGGCGTCCTGCCCCCTCCGTTCCCCATGCATCCGAACCCCCCGGCCCCCGTCCCTCAAATGCCAACTGGCCCGCTGCGTGCTGCAGCTGCTGTTTCCACTGAGATAAAGTGACATGTTGCTGATTCTGTGCCTGGTTTCAATAAACACTAACCTGTTGCTTTACATTCTCCCCCAATGTCCCGCTCGTTCCATTGCAGAGGTTCACCAGTAAGCAGGATGTGATCAGGCACTACAACATGCACAAGAAGAGGGATAACTCCCTGCAGCACGGTTTCATGCGCTTCAGCCCTCTGGATGACTGCAGCGTCTACTACCACGGCTGCCACCTCAACGGCAAAAGTACTCATTACCACTGCATGCAGGTATATAATCAACAACAAGAACACACCTGCAAACGCGATACACATTTTGCACATACTTGCATAGTCTTGTTTGGCCTACAATCTGCAGTTAAACCAATATTATCCAAACTCACTCCAAGAGTCAACTTGTATTTGTTGACAGAGTTTCTTTGAGCCGGAAATGACTGTAAGATATTGTTTTTATTTTATTCATACCCTTGACAAACTTTTGCAACATTATGAAGGATTCCGAGATGAGCGATTGAATACACAGTACATTTGCAACATTAAATATGCCTGTAATTTGAGATGGACAGAATAATTTAAAAAGTGGAACTTTGTGTCAACTCAAAATGAATTGATGATGAAACATTTTCAAACTGATATCCATTTTATGGAATCAAACACCAATTCATCTTTTCAGAATTTGAATTGTTTTTGATCAAAACTAAATTCTGTTTCAAGTTGATATGTGTAAATGTACAGTATTTAAAGTATGTAAAGACAAGCTTCAGATGAGGAGCTCATTGGAATCCAATAGGCTTTTGCGCTAAAGACTTTATTTGGGGTCTTTTTTTAAATAGTGTTAATGAAAAAGAGCAATTGGGTGTGTACTTTACAGCTAAACGTGGTATTTGTGGTGGAGCGCGGAGCTAGTGTGACGTTCCAGTTTATAAACATCGTGGCGTTATGTCACTTTTGTCTTTGTTCCTATTGAGTTGTTGAGCGCACATGCTGCTGTAGAAGCTTCACGACACCGAACACATAGAGGCAAACGTCAAAGACAGTTAAAGTAGGGTAGCAAAGGTACAAAGTGTCATCTTGATGAAGGCGATGAGTCAGTCAATCACGAAAGCAACAAAAGGACACCCCCCACACTCTTTTCCATCCTCACTACACTACAAGCATCTCAAAGAATGTGTATTCGAGTCAACAGCAGAATTCAAGATTGAAGATTCAAATTGATGTACTTATATATACACACACACAAGGCAGCTGTTCCCACCGCTTTGTTCCCTCGCTCCTTAATTGGCATGGATGAAATTCACTTAGGTGTTTATGTAAATGTACACATTCTTCATGTTTTAGTACCAGGCAGACGGTTAAAGATTATTCGCCTGTCTGGATTTGTTTAATTTTTTTTACATCTGCTTAATTTCAACGTGTCATTTTGCTTTTAGCATTCCTCGCTAGTGGAGGGTGTGCTTGAGATGAAATTTTTTTTCTTTTTTTTTACAACGTCATTGTTAATAGGGAATTTCAGCTCTTGTTTTAACAGTGCTGACAATCTGCAGATGTAGGCATCAGCCTGATTTAGGGAGGAAAATACAGAGTGGCCTTTTTTTCATTGTTTGACTTGATGGAGAAGTTTGCCATTTTGAGTGGGCGACAAACACCAGGGATGATGTACTGTATGTTTGCTGCTTTTACTTCAAACATCTCCACTGACCAGCCAGCGCCTTCCCCTATTAGCCTCAAGGGTTCAACTTGAGACCACCACGCTGCACATTCTCCCCCCTTGAACGAGTGTTACAGTAAATTTGTGGTGACCTCGGCCTCCAAATGTGAGAGGAAAGTACTGTAGTTTCAGGTGCCTCTTGCTTCTTGAAAGCAGCATCGCTTTCAATAGCAAACCACAAATGAAGTGTTGAACATGAGAACCATTTCTCGGATGTTTTCTTAACCACACAAAGAGCTTCCTTCTTTGACTCCCTTCACAAACGGAAATCTTGCGGGCCACTCTTTGTCTCTGCTTGGCAGGTTGGCTGTAGCAAGGTGTACACCAGCACCTCGGATGTCATGACGCATGAAAATTTCCACAAAAAGAACGCCCAGCTGATCAACGATGGCTTCCAGAGGTTCCGCGCCACTGAGGATTGCGGCACAGTCGGGTGCCAGTTTTATGGCCAGAAGACGACACACTTCCATTGCAGGTGACGTTTGGCAAATCAAATCGACCTATTTTTTTTTCTCACTCATCTTTACATTTGTATTTCTTTACATTAAAATGACATAACCTCACAGAAAGAAGTTTGTTTTAACTTGTGTTTTTTTTGTCCTTTTACAAAACATTGTAAAAGAGCGTGGCATGGATTGAGGAAGAAACTTTTTTTGGGGTGTGCCGCTGATGGTGTATTGGTACACCCGCCTGAGTTGTGTGCGAGCAGCATGGGATCGGTTCCCGCTCATTGACGGTGTTTTTGTCTGTGCCCTGCGACTGGCTGGCAACCAGTTCAGGGTGTAGTCCGCCTTTCGCCCATAGTCAGCTGGGATAGGCTTCAGCTCCTCCCCGCGATCCTGTACAGGATAAGCGATGTGGATGATACACTTTTTGGGTGTCACCACCTACTGGACTGGAGTCGAACATTATTGCCTGCAACTGCCAGCAACTCTTGACTTTGACAGTTACATTTGAATGATTAAAAAAACGTCATAAAGTATTCCAACCGTTGTCTCCACTCTCAAATACTGAAGGGTGTGTCCGAACCCGTGTCAACTGTCAATCAAATGCCACTACTGCAACCTGAAAAAAGGTTCCACCTCATCTAACATCTTTTCTATCCCAACACATCCTCACAGTTGAGCCCCAAAAATATATCCACTTAAAACCTCAGGTGGCTGGTATATGTATATTCCATCAGATTATTGTGGGGTTTATCCACGCTGCAGCCATGAGGCAGCCACACTAGCCCGAAGCCCTGGTCCACATGCTGGCTGTCGGAGTGGACTCAAAAAACATAACAAAACAAAACCAAAAAAAAAAACATAAAAATCCCCCCCCCCTTGCTTTTCTGCTTTTCTTTGCGTGAAATGTGTGCACTCATAGCCAACAAATGTGCACTCCAAAGGCGCCACGCTTGCGGACTGTCCAAAGCGAAGATGCATTTTCGGGGCGTACGCATGCTAGCTAACTGCACATTGCAATTGCATTGGATAACTGCTGATTGGAATGTTGGCGGCGCTCAAGTTCTTATGAAGTTGGAGAGGGACAACTCATGCTGGGGCCCAAGTGCATCACTTGGCCACTTTTCGGTGACACCCCAAAAAAATCAGGAAAACTGAAATGCTGGAAAATAGTTAAACACTAAATCTTCACAACTGACTGCTACATCTTTCCACTTTTCTAGCAGATATCATGTATAATATTTAGAAACCAATCATGTAATTATAGGGTCTTCAAGCAGTCTTCCACACAATCTTTTCTGCATGCATTGTTACGCAAGATGCAAGGAAAGCCAGTACCTGGCATATGACAAACAAACACACCTATTGAGACCCACTTTGCAGTTGGCCCACAGCAAACTATCATGGAATGTCTCCCACTGCCAAATGGTGGCGGCGTATCAGTCAGCGGTCACTGTCTATAACCACCCCGCCATCATGGTTTAATTTATATAGAACCCTAAGCGGACGTGCGTACCCAGGTATCGATTGTATGTAACAGAACATCGAACCCCCCTCTTTATCCTCCTTCTTTCCTCAGGCGCCCCGGCTGTACGTTCACCTTCAAGAACAAGTGTGATATCGAGAAGCACAAGAGCTACCACATCAAGGATGACGCCTATGCTAAAGATGGCTTCAAGAAGTTCTACAAGTACGAGGAGTGCAAGTACGAGGGCTGCGTGTACAGCAAAGCTACCAACCACTTCCACTGCATCCGCTCGGGTTGCGGTTTCACCTTCACCTCCACCAGCCAGATGACCTCCCACAAGCGCAAACACGAGCGCCGGCACATCCGCTCCTCGGGCGTCATGGGCCTCTCCTCCACCTTCCTGGCCCCGAAAGACGAGCCGGAGGAATCGAGCAACGATGACCTGATGGACTTCTCGGCCATCAGCAGCAAGAACTCAAGTCTGAGTGCCTCGCCCACCACCCAGCAGTCCACCACTGTATCCCACCTCATGGCCACGCCCACTACTGCTGTCTCCTCCTCCTCATCGGTGGGCCTCACCCTCAAACCTACATCCTCGCTGCCCAGTGTGGGCCAACGTATGTCCAGTCTGCTGTCCCAGGCCCTGCCCAGCAACATGCCGGTGGCCCTCTCGCTGTCCAACAGCACCATGGCTGCTTCCAGCCCCTTCTACCCGCTCATACCCAGGTTGCCTCTCCAGCCTCCTCCGCATGCCGCCGGCCTCTTATCAGCTGTCTCATCAGGGGGCCATTCCATGCCCACCGACTCGCTGACCCAAGGCTGCTCCACAGCGGGGGCGGACGGAGCCATGGCGTCTACCCCGACCTCCTTCTCCAGCTCCTCCATCATGGAGAAGATCTCAGCCAGCAAAGGGCTGATATCCCCCATGATGGCCAGGCTGGCTGCTGCTGCTCTGAAGCCTTCCAACGGACCAGATGCAGGTCAGTCACATCAACCGCGGTCCGCTGTGCAATCACAAATCCCACGATTATTTACCCCAAAATTGACTTGGAAGCTCTGATAAGAGTCGGAGTACATTTGTATCTGTCAAGGCGCTAATGTATTCCCACTGGATAATTATTGGATTCAAATGAAAGCATCTCAGCAAGAGTGCAAGGCCGGGGTCAGTCCCCCCCCCCATCCGCTCCACCCAACCAGCCCCCACCCCCCACTGTGAAGAGCAACACTCAGTCTTAAAGGGCCATACCAGAAGCATGTTCCTCTGCTCTGGGCTTGTTGTTGTGTTGATGATGTTTAAGTGAGATACCCATCATGCATTTGGAGATAAATGCGTTGACAGAGCCGAGTAGACCCTGTAAAAGTCTTTTATGATGTTCAGCGAAAGGGGGGAGGCGAGCTGCAGGGGCCTGTGTGCTGGTGGTTGCCGTGGATCCTCATCATCAGCCCTCTTATCTGTGTCTGTTTGCGCCCGTTCCAAGCAAATGGAGGTGGAATCAAATTAAGCAATGGGGGGGGGAAAAAAACAAGAACAAAAAAAAATCTGGGTTTTTTTTTTGTGAGCTCAATGCAAACTGAAAAACTGAAAAAAACAACAGAAATCAGCCAAGCAGAAATGACAGCTGAGAGATTTTCCTTCTTCCATTAATACAAGATCACAGACACACTTGCACGCATCAGCAAAGACACGCTTTTTGAAATTCCCACAAAACATGTCAACATCTATTTAGCATAAACAAAACCCACATACACTTTGAGAGGTAATTGCCCTGTTTGTGTTTATCATATTGTGCTCAACCAAGCCCATGAAAATGAAAATAAAAAGCAAGTTAAAGCCTTTAATTGATGAAGAGCTTCACAGCACTGTCTAAAATATTGTCGCAGTGGGACCTCCCGTGCTGAGCCAGAGCAGGTGGGGTGCATGATAGAGATTGGGGCTGCAAGGGAGAGCGCGTCCGGATGTTGGGACTGGTAAGGATTACAATTCCTGGCGGTGCTCCCTGGGAGGTGGCTGGGGCGCCTGCTCCGGGGGGCTGAGCCGAGCCCAGGCTGTCAGTCAGAGCTCCACCTCTGTGCTTCTAGCAGGTAGTCACAATTGCTTGGAAGGGGCCCCGGTTGAAGGCGGGGCCTCGACAGATGGTGCCGGCACCGCCCCTCTTTATGGCCCAGAGAGAGGCATCAGCTGACATTTCTCTACTGTTTGGCGGCTAACATTTACAACATCTATTGAGTGTAGACAGGATGGGGGGTTAGCTGTGGTTTTGTTTCTCGTATTCGTCTCATCAATGTGTGATTTTTTGGGGGGTTCTAAAATGTTGGAGGAAGTGGTTTTTGCTTCTCTTTCACAAAAAAAGGTCAATTTTCTTGTGGCCATTTTCATTGAGCCTTGTTGCCTCTACAGTATGACAGTCAGCCTTTTTTTTCTTTTACTTTTGCTGTTTTTAATTAATGTTCCTCTCTAATTTACCCCTGCGTGTTTTGCCCAGAGATTCGAGCATATGAAAGGTTTACTAATTAGACACCCTGTACAAATGATCTTTCGCAAGCTCTGTATCTTATCCAGTGCAATTACATGGCGGTACATTATTCCTGGATAATTTCCAGAAAGAAGCTGCTTTGAGTCAAACTCATTTGTACTCCCTCTTTGGGAAAGAAAAAAAAAACCCATAATGATTTGAAACAGAACAAGAGATGTTTGCACTTTCATCTACCCTAAACAGTCAATTTATCCTCTGAGAATTTAAAAGAATTCTTTAATCTGCCTGGTGATCATGAGCTGATCACATAGCGAATGGCTTTTCTCTAAAGTCGCCTCTCATTTGGGCTGATTTAATTGTCAGTGACAAGGCTGGCTAGTTAATTTTGTCTGCGCTGTGATCAAGTTGGGGGTAGGGAAGGCTGGACTTTGCCAGCCTCCATGACCTCAAAGTAGACACAAAATTACGACTGCGTTTTTGTTGTGTGCCGCCCACCCCTCGCCAACAACCCCCTCAAACCACAGCCGTTGTCAAGCTGAACTGACATTGACACTTGCCCGTCTCCGAGCTTTTAGCTGACAAGGCCCAAGACTGGCCTTTCTACTTCTATTCTGTCTGATATGTCTTTGGGTCATCTTGTGGCACCAAGTGGAGGGAGGGGGCGGGGGGATCATGGTCATGTCCACACTCCCACCTCACGTACGTTTGTTTTTGTTTTCTCCCCAGCAGTATTTAAAAAAAAAAAAAAAAATGAGACTGGCCTTACCAGGATGAGTCCAAGGGCATACACTTGGCTGCCCATGACCTTGCCTGTCACAATCCCTCAACACAAGCCCCACTTCCTTACCAGATTCCAAAACCCTGCTGGTGTTCTGATGTTTTGGCGTCTAAAAGGGTACACCGGGGGGGCGGCCCCATGCCTTCCGCGCTCCCATTTTTGCAGATAAAACACCACTTATTGTCTCCCAAAAGCCTCGGCTTCACTGCATCGCCCCGGGACAAATTAATATTTCAATCCTTTGGGGTTTGGGGGAGAGGGTTCATCGTCCTGTCAACATTTCTGCCTTACGTTGTCCCTCTGGTCTTTGTTTATTACCTCCACCAAGGAGGTTATATTTGCATGACTGTTTTATTTGTTAGTGTTCACATTTCCTCATATAGTGGTTGGAATCCTCCATTTATTAGATTGGCCTTTATTTGTATTTGTAAGTATTTCTTAATAATATGTTATTAATTTTTTGCCCCACAAAAAGTTGAGAACTCATTTACAATATTTTTTGATTAGAGACTGGTTAGTGTTTCGGTTGGGCTGCTGTTTTGGTTAGCATGAGGGATGAAATTTGCCAAGCTATTAATTGTCCGTGTGTGCACAAGTGGGTTTTCTGAGGGGAGAAAAAGGAAGTGTCTATTTATAAGAGAGAGACACTTACTTTTGAACAACCGTGGAGGCCAGTGTTTGAGGAAATGGTGTTGACATCCATTTTCCATGGAAAATTGAGAATTTGGGTGGTCCAAAGAAGGGCCGATAACCGTGTTAGTGTGGCTCTCGAAAAATATGAAGATCCAGAATTTTTTGATTTTCTCCGTTTTTTAGATGAATAAATCATGAAGACATTTCCAGTAGATAGATGAATGTCTACAAAATGGTGTTGGTCCTTATGATCATTTCTGTGGCCTTGCCAGAGATCTGCATTCATCCGAATGCCACTGAAAATTTCTTCTGCGTACTCCTCCCATGCGGTACCTTCCAAATAACCTATTTGGATCAGAACACGAGCAAGAGGTCACTTGCTTTGAACCGATCTGATTGGCTGTCATCTCCAATCTGACCGTCATAACACCCCTGTTCCTCGTGGGTACGCTCGGCGGTATTGGCTGCAGCGCGTCGCCAGGCCAACGAGGAAGCGGGTAGAGTGGGGGGGTGTCCAATCTGAGGCTGCCACTTTCCCTCAGCATTAGCATCTCACTTAATGACCAGTTAAGAGGCAGCCCAGCAAATGAGTTGTGACAAGTGCTGCAGAAAAAGGAGTATTTTTCCCTCATATCGCCCGCCTCTCAATCACCATTTAAAAGGCTTGACGGCCTGACATAATTTCACAATAATTATCACTCCGAGTTCTCTTTTCTGGCCAGGACAGAAGTCAGAATGGATCTCATCACAGGATAATAGTGCTGACCAACAATAACGTTGTTGTTTCTCCTTGATCATCAGGGAGCGGGCAGCCGGTCTCAGTCAGCCAGTTTAATCTGGCTCAAGTGAAGCAGGAACCGGTGGAAGCCTCCTCAGGGGCCTCACAGGACTCCGCACAGGAACACACGTTGGACCTGAGCAAGAAAGACAACAGGTACACTGAGTCTGAAGCGTTTTGCAAAATGTGGACCATGCAAATTAGCAACTCTGACCGATTGAGCACGAGCGAGAGTTGTCGACAACATCGGTTATGAGAAACACTGCATTTATTCAAATCTCTCGTGTCTCAATTTTTGTTTGTTTGCATGAACCTTCAACTTCAGCTCATAGTCTATCTTTTTGGTTGTTGTTGTTTGTTTTTAACAAGACAGTGTTTTCATCTTCATTACACTGGCACACCTTGCATGATAAATAGTAATATTTACTGTTCTCATGCAAATCTTTACTAAACATTGTTCATTTTCCTTGTTCCAGTAATGAATCAAATGGACATGCTGTACCAGGGAATGCATCTCTTTTATCCTCGCTTATGAATAAGGTAAGATCCATCCATCAAAGCCCTTTCATCCCAAGACAAATTAGCGGCACACGGCGGGGCCTGTTTGTTTTTTAATGTTTCACCACTAATAAGATGAGTTTGTATCATTTAAATTTTCCAGCCATTTTTCACACGGTGTAATTTCCATCGCACCTCACACAAATTAATATAATGAAGTAGTAGCTGGCTGCTACACCAGATATATAGTGATGTTTGTTTTCTGATGAGCTGTTTTGAACTCGGGGCTCCATTTTTTTCTTCCCCTTTATGTTTCCTCCCTGCCCTGTCTCGCTCTGCATTTATCCGCACTTTATAAATGATATGATTAAAAGGCCGCCTTAGAAAAGAAGAGGGAGGTGTACTCTCATTTTTTAGCAAGTCCAAATGTTAGACTATGGAAATTTAAATGTGTGTGTGTGTGTGCGTGTGTCTGTGCGTGTTGTGAAGATTAAAATGGACAATGCCTTCTATCATATTAATGACAGGTCAGCCCCCCCATTTCTTTCCTCTACACATGGGCAACTGTTCAAGACCTCCTTTCCCATACAATTTTCCCTATGTCATCATTATTAGTATTGAGATGGACTTGTCCTCACTTCCTATTGACGCCAGAGAGCTTCAAAAGCTTGTCAGCTTGGCTTTTGGGAGGTTTACTCAAGCCCCCACATCACATTAAAGGGTTAACAGTCAGTCCCAGAGGATGCTTGGCAAATGTTCCTGGCCTGCACTCAAGCAAAAAGCTGAATGTTTGTAAGTCCGTTTGCGCTTTTCTCCCCTCGCCAAATCGTTTGCGCTCGTGCGAGTGTGTAAGCTCTCCCACCACAGCGAACATATTGAAGAGCCCAGCATGTGCCTGTTAGTTTGACACTGCGTGTCTTCTTGTAGATGTCACAGGTGAACCCTGCACTCTTCAACGCCATGCATCTGAAGACGGAGCTGGAGGGCGGCCGGGGCGGCGAGAACCCGGAGGCGGCCCAGTACCTGAGCCGAGTTCTGAAGAGGCCCCAGGTAGACAAACCCAGCGAGATCTGGAGGACTTACCTCCGCAGGTAAGAAAACAAAAAGTCGGCCTCCAACTCATGGTTACATTGTGCCTACATTTACAGACTTTCAGTCGTTCAGGCGTCTTGTCATTGATTTAAAAGTCAGTCATTATCAAGGCACAGGTACTTTTTTTAAATCATCTTAATTTGGCTTTAAGATCATTTGTTTGATTTTGTGAAAAGGAAAACGAAAAAAAAAGGTGAGTGGAAGGAACTGTTGCTAAATTACAAGCGTTTATTTATTAAATGTGTCTTGTTAAAGGCCAATCATGTATTTAAGTTTAGAATTCCACAGGAGTTTTTGGCCTTTAATTACGTTAACTCGTAATATATAATGTATTATTTTTTTGGAAGTAAAATATTTTTCCCCAACATTCAGTGTCATGTATATTCATTAAGACAGAGTACAGCATTTTGATACATTTTCTGTCTGAATGCTGCTGACAGTCAGTGTACTAGCAACACTGTCCTGCCCGTGCGTATCACAGGAAACCCCCTCGAAAAACGTATTCTGCTTGAACCTAGCCTGACGGGAATCTACACTGATTTGACGTGTAATACTACAATTAGAGAAGTGACGTCAGTTGTGTTATTTGTCGTAAATGGTTTCCTCTCTGTCTATGTAAAAGGTTTGACACAGATGACTTCTGTGAGGCTCAGTGTGACTTCCTCCAGAAAGTCCACTTTCACTGTCTGGTAGAGGACTGCGGTGCTCTCTTCAGTACTGTGGATGGAGCCATAAAACATGCAAAGTATGTATTGCATCAGATAAGGTTGAGAAAATACATTTTATCAGCATCATAGAAACAATTTCCTGTGTTTTTAGTTTCCACCTCCGAGCCACTCTGAAAGTGAAGTCGGAGCCTCCGTTCAGCGAGGGCAAAGTGTCCGGCGAGGGTGGTCCGCTGCGGCCCGCTGCCCCCGTCTCCATGGCCAACAACCCCTCAATGGATGTGGCGCATCTCCCCTCCTCCGGTGGCTACAGCTCCCCTCCTCCCTCCCTGCTGGCCTGGAAGCAGCTGACCGGCAGCATCCCCCAGATGCCGGCCTCCATGCCCAACCTGCCAGCCAACTCCCCTCTGGCCACCACCTCGCTGGAGAATGCAAAGCCGCAAGTCAAACCTGGTTTTCTGCAGTTCCAGGAAAAGTATGACAAGCATTTGTTGACATGTTCGAAATGAATAGGGAAACTAAAACGCTGAACTCTGTTGCATAGCTCGACTATTTTCCAGAGACTGAGAGAATGCATTCCCTGCATGAGCTTCAATTTGCATGCGTACTACTCTACTGGTGCTCTCCAGAAATACCATGGCCTGCAGCAACACATTCTACAAACATGGCTGATGTGCTGTGCTGAAAATGCTGCTTTGCTTTGGAAATTGCATAAAAGTGGTCGGGCAGTATGTGTTAAGACAGGTCTGCCATGGCTTAGAGTTTACGCAATGATAAATAGTGGTGTCTTCCGCATTGCGCTTGGCAAAGGAAACCTCCCAAGTCCTAATTTGGCCTATTTCATATATTTTCACTAATCAGTGTACTGGTCAGTCCCCTCACGGGTCTGTTGTTTTTACAAATTATTGATCAATGGAAGTGTTGAAAATGTCTTGCTCTCTTTGACGATGCAATGTTAATGACTCAAAAAACAACATGCTGTTGTTGTTTTGGTTGTTTTTCATGAAAAGGGGTGGGTTTGGAGATGTGAAGATTCTGGCCAATGCCAATATACAGAACAGTTCCTACTATTTACATTTTTATTGTACACAGTCCCATTCTCTCTCTATATGCCTTTTTCAACTCTGTAAAACTCTTTCACTGCCATTGACAAATATACTATGACGTTTTTGAGATGGGGACGGAATGCTGCTCCATTGTAAATTTCAAACTTGGAAACAACTAAACAGAGAGAGTCTGTGATTTCATTTGGTGGTTTGGCTTATATATATATGCCGGTAATCATTGACCACAATATCCTGTCGTTCTTGAGATGTCAAAATGCTGTAAAATGGCTGCGTTGTTAATTATTCTTTTTAATTGTTATCATCCAGTGATCCCTGTTTGGCAACGGACTGCAAGTACTCCAACAAGTTCCACTTCCACTGCTTATTTGGGAATTGCAAGTATGTGTGCAAGACATCCGGCAAGGCCGAGTCCCACTGTTTGGACCACATCAACCCCAACAACAACCTGGTCAACGTCCGCGACCAGTTTTCCTACTACTCCCTTCAGTGTCTGTGTCCCAACCAGGTGAGTGCACAGTGATGAGACCTGCTGTCAGCCCCTCTCCCAGTGTTTTCAAAGCATGAAGTATGCTGCCCATTACAGCACTATTTGAGGTGATTGGGCTCAAGGCTTTCACAAGCGCGGCTCGCCGTCTTCCATCTCGGCTGAAAAAGACAGTCAAGTCACCCCAGTAATGCCTGTTTATATGTCAATAATGTCATTTTGACTGCCGCATTCTCCTCTCAGAAAAGGCCAATTTAGCTGATATTACCCAATAAATCATTGTCACTGGCACAGTAAACAAGGCTGTCTGGAATAGGGCAAAAATCAGCGGAATGCTTTGCAAATGAAACCTAAATGGCAGCCCCTGCCTGCTCTCATGAGCCCATATTTGGAAAACCGTTTAAATGAATTCATTAATGTGTCGAAAATCATCCCTTTCACAAATGCAAGCCCCCCGCCCCCAACCCACCCTTCCCTTCACCCTATCCTCCTTCCCTCCCTCCCTCCTCCCCTAGCTTCCATCTCTTCAACCGAGCAGATCTTATTTGGCTCAGTCCTTGGGGATGTGGGCCTCACCAACAGATGGTGGTGTACAGACACGTTAGAGAGGAGGGGTGACGCCTTCTCCTTCTTAGATAGTGGCCCGGTTCCAAGAGGGAACAATTCGTCTCGAAATTGAAATCAAAAACCTTGTGGTTGTTGTTGTTCTTGTTGTTGTGCTGTTGCCAAGCTGAAATGACAATCAAGAAAGTCAAGACACTGAAGACTATCAGAGGTGTTAATACATCACAGGATATCATAGCAGTCACCAGATATCATGCAAATGTGCCTCTAAAAACTATCCCGGAGCAGATCGGAATTAAGGACTGTGGTGGTTAATGACGGTTAATACATTACAGCAAAGTAGATCGGTCCATAGAAGACACTGTGGACAGGGTCATTATGTCAGTGTCACAGTATGTATGGCATCAGTGCAATCAAATGAGCAAAATAGATAAATGCGGCCATTCGATGCTATGACATCATGAGCTCCCCTTTGAAATGATCGGACTGACCAAAGTAATACGTCACACGTTTTATCCTCACATTGAGTTTAACGAGCAGGATGAAATTGACTTTACTCGAGCATTAGCACGCTTATCACTCGGCGTTCCCACACAGCCATCAACAACTACAAAATATGTCGATATTTGTATGAACCACATCCGACGTTAGATCCTCAAATGGTATGCGTGTCTCATGTGTGCAGCACTGTGAGTTCCGAATGCGGGGCCACTATCACTGTCTGCGGCCCGGATGCTACTTCGTCACCAACATCACCACCAAGCTGCCGTGGCACATCAAGAAGCACGAGAAGGCCGAGCGCCGTGCCGCCAATGGCTTCAAATATTTCACCAAGAGGGAGGAGTGCGGGCGGCTGGGTAAGAAACGTTCTCATCCTCAAGTGAAGCCTTGTGTCGCAGCGCATTAATGTGTCGTGGGAGATAATCAGGTGTGCCATGGGAAATTTGCCAATTTTACTTAATAGGGCGGAAATGTATTATTTGTTTGCAACAAGTTACAGTCTGTATCTTTGTGCATCTACCTATGCCAATGACATATAGTGACAGGAAGAACAATTAAATTCTCTTCCACTAAATGTATCCATCATGATTTAAGCATATGGAATATAGTTTTTGTGACATTTGTAGGATTTAGATTTTTATGTAAAACATGTGCCCTGACTCAACAAAGGTTGCAAAACACTACTCTAGTGGCTGGCAGCTAATTGGCTTGGCACAGTTCCTCATGTTGTTAACCCTTTTCCAAAGGTAAGAGTTATACAGTATTTATATTTTCTAGTTGCATAAGCCACTGGTGGTCACTCGCTGCTGTAGCAGATTCATTATTGCCGCTTCTTTGTAAAATTTGAGGATGCACGGCTGGTGATGACTAAAATAAATCACAAGCTAACGTTAGCATCCTGTGTCATGGAAGGTCTTGTCTAAAGTACCTGAAAGTAAATTAACAGAAAATAACTTTGGTAGACGTTAAAGTCACCTTGGGGAATATGACTTAAGTGAAAATCAGATCTGATATTAGATGTACTTAAGTATTGGAAGTAAAAGAACAATTTGGAAAAAAAAGTTAGAGTAGTTAGAATTTTGATTATGTTTTTATGTATTATTATTCATTTGGTTTTCTTCAGTGATATAGTCAAATAATTGCACGTTGAGTAATGAGCGGAGTTACCCAGGTCATTGTGATGCTGGAGTCTGCTTGCCTGGAGCCGAACGGAGCGACACACACGCATGCACACGCACATGCGTAAAGGCTTCATTATTACCTGCGTCTTGTTTTCATGACCTTCCCGGACGCTATTTCTAGAACATCAGCACAGATTCACACAGATTTAACAATATTTTGTAGTAACAAAGAGGTTTAGCCGGGTATGTATCCGACGTCATTTATGAAATGTAGTGGAGTCAAGGTGGATGTTGCCAGAAATATAAAGAATGAAATAAAGTACGTATGCATGAGAATTCAACTTACTGTAAATACAGTCACAAAGTATGAGAAGGAGACTGGTCTTAGGTCTGCACGCTCGGCAGCGCAGTCTCCACTTTGCTAAAGCCGTCACTTTTCTTGCTGTCCTCAGTCTGCGCTTGACTACAATTCTCCTTACTTTGAACAAAAGCCACAGAAGTAAATACCGGAGAGCCTCGTTCTCCTCCATTGTGATTGTTTGTTAGCGTGTCTCGTTCTGACTGGTGTGTTCAGTGCACTGTAGTAGTTTTTCTCAGTTTCCCCCGGTACTAATTTGAAGTGGAAAAATGCCAACCTCTTGTTCTCGGACTTTGACCATCAAGCTTTAGTTACTACGCCTGGAGATGTACATTCATTTTTGGTATACTCTCAAAAGAGAAAGTGCAGTGTTGCAATGAGAGAGGGGAGGCGGTGTTTGTTTTTTTTGTTTTTTTTATTATTTCTTTTATGACTCGCAATGACACTTCAGGTCCCCAAGGTAGTCGTACTGTAGCAGCAATAACGTCAGTGGGTATCCGGCTTTGTTTTCCTCTTCCTTTTTGCCCCTGTCAGAAATGAGCAATTAGGTTTGTGTTAGTTAATTAACCGGCTTGCCTAGTTTAGCCTGTTTGCGCCGGGAAGCTGCGCCTCACAGTTGCCACTGCACACAAATGAATTAAAAGTGATCTGGGTTTTTTGTTGTTGTTGTTTTTTCAGGCGGTTACACAAGCTTTTCATAACGCTTAGACAAAGCAAACAAAAACAGGCCCGAAACAGCTGTTTTTCGTCCCCAGCCGGATCTGCCAAGTGTATTGTTTGAGCGGGGGCGCGGGGTAGTGGTGGTGGGGGAACAGAAAGGATTAACATGGCTAACACTCCAGTCATAAAGAATTGATGGCTTGCCAGTATCCATAGCAGCGACATTAAACTGAACACCACAGATGATGTTACCTGGTTTGTGTGTGACAAAAGGCACGCCATGTCACAGGGGTTACTGTTATTTGCTTAACTTGGCCTGGTTTAAAACGTGCCCCGTGTGTGTGTGAGAGCTATTTGATGACACACACGTATGGTGCTCTTAAACCCGGGTGCCATGGTTACTGACACGCTAGCACCTGCCCAGCATGTTACTCGATTATTTCTGCCTGCCTTTATATAAGGGTGTTTGATTAAGTGGCACAATACAGAACCTTCATTTAATTTGAAATCATAATGCAATTAGGGATTAAAAACAGGAGGAAAGAGCAGAAGATGTTTCCAAAAAAAGGGAACAAAAGAGCAAATGACAACAGAGACACTTGGAAAAATGAATTTAATACGCCAATGATTGTGTATTTACTTTGGCTCGCAGGGGTGTGTGTGCATTATTGGCCCACAGAAAATGAGAATTTATTTATGTAAATTCCTAATTGAATAAAGCATGTCAGTGTAATAAAAGAGCTCCACAGGTTTAGTGCACAAAAGTCCCGACTTGCTCAGTGTGACACCCCAGTGATCTAATATTCCTCCTACGTGCACTTTCTCCTTTGCCATAGCTACTGTATATATCATGATATTAAAAAACTAGAAATATTGCACTTTGTGTGATCCAATCATAATAACCGCTGTCGCACTGACAATATTCAAGGAAAGCAGTTTCTCGCTGAGTTTACAAGAATGGGTGTTTCTGTCTGTTTTGGCAGGTTGCAAATACAACCAAGTCAACAGCCATTTTCACTGCATCCGCGAGGGCTGCCAGTTCTCCTTCCTGCTCAAGCACCAGATGACTTCACACGCACGCAAACACATGAGACGGATGCTGGGGAAGAACTTTGATCGCGTCCCATCCCAGGTACTGACTCAGCACGTGACACAAGAAGCATGCCATTCTCAAATGGGTAATTACACAATTACGCGAAAGTCTGTCAAGTACAAGCAGGTGCCAGGTGTCCTCCACACACTTTCCAAGGCGGTTGACTGCATTTCCTTTTTTTCTGTGTGGAATTTGCTTCAAATAATAAACTCATTTCTAATCCTAAATTCGGGGGCCTGGAGCTAATATAATGTTCTATTACGTTCTCTAATTTCACATTATGCAGTCACAAGTCCCATTTCAAGAATGTGATTATTATGTTTTGTAGTAAATATGAAACAGCAACATTAACAGTACATGTACAAATAAGAACATAGAAATACATACAGATAAACACATAATAGTAAAAAAAAACAAAATCTAGAGTAAGGGTCACCAATGTGTTGCCTGCGGGCAGCAGGTAGCCCCCAAGGGCCACATGAGTACGCCACTGGACTGTTATAAAAATAGCTCACCAGTGATGGGACATTGTGATTTTCTAGGAGTGTTGATCATTTGAAAAGGTGCACGTTGGCTCGGATTTATAAAAATAAAGTGACGCCTATCGATATCTATGGCTTTCCTATTTTTTCATGAGAAATCATTAGCATTAGCGGTGATCCGTGTCTTCTCATAAATGAATATCATTAATTATTAATAATAACTTATGAAGATAATTTGAGAAAATTTGTTCTTGTAGAAGTGTGTATCAAACTGGTAACCATTTGCATTAAGCAGTACCCAAGAAGTAGCTCTCAGTTTCAAAAAGATTGGTGAAATCTGATCTAGAAACCACATTGTAACCCCCAAAACATTGAAAGGAAAAAATGCAAGCACAAGCAGAAAAAGAAACTAAGATGCAAAACATGTACTTCATACATTGAATTGAAAGAGACCAATATGTAAAAGAACTATAAACAGTGCACACATTAAGGTCTCATGCCATAGCAATCTGTGACAATGAAGACTCCGTTTGAAGGAAAATATTCTCACTGTGTCTCATTCTTACTCTCTGTGGCCCACATAGTACTGTAACGGGACTCCCATGTGGGTTTTCTGGTTCTTTCTGTACTTTTTCCCCCGGAAGCCCTCATGTAAAAACAAGCATTAGGTTCCAAAAAGCAAACCCTGCATGAATTAAAAGGCATTCAATGTTGTCTTCCGTGTACATTTTTTGCGTTGTTACAGGTGATGCCACTGAGCCACAGGACTGATGGCTCTGGCATGTTGTCGGGGGCCATGGCGGCCCACTCTGATATCACTTCCAGTTACTCCTCCGCCACCGTAGAGGAGGCTGACGATTATGTGGACTACATGGGGGTTGGGGGCAGCCCCTTGGGTATCTCCTCCGAGTCGTCCAATCAAGACCGCAGCTGTACCAGCACCCCAGTGGGCAATGATGGCTCCCCAGCAGGTAGGTTCTTCACACATGTACTCGCGGAAGGGGCCTCCGTGAGTGTGACAGGTGGAGACACGCAATGTCATGCATCACTCATCATCATCATCATCAAATCACACACTAGATGTCCTCATTTAGGAATTCAGACCGACTGTATGTAATCAGAGTTGTATGCTGCGGCGTTCTTTCAGTTAGCTATGCTAGCTATGGATAAAATCGGCTTGGGTGTGCTTGCTCATTCTTAGATTTTTTTCATGTATTTCTTTATTTCATATGGACAGCACTAAAACAATGGACAAACCAGATGCTTTATTTTAAGTGTAATCCTCAACAATTCTAAAAAGGTACTGTCGATAAAATACAAAAAGTTAGCCGAAATACAGACCAATGTCTGAATTCCTTTTTAAAATCTGTCTCAAAGTAATTTCAATATTAAACATCCAAAGCTTCATATAAGCAACTCTGCCCGGACTTGAGCCATGTTGTGAGGCTCAGTCTGCAGCCTCAACCTACTAGGAAGTGGGTTCCAGAGGCCCCTTGAGTGGAGAAACTGCACCGTCCAAAAAAGGGCCGTAATTATAGAGGACATCTTCTCCATTTGTCGCAAATGTTTCATAATAATAGTGTGGCTTCATGTCAACTTGAACACTTTTTTTAGTCAGGTGAATCATGATGATTTCCAAAAACTGCTTTCTCCATGTGGTGCCTCCTCTGTCATCATTGTAGTTCTGGCTGGTTCTTACTTGTCTTCAATGGGCCTCATTTTGTATCATTCTCTTATCTTTATCTTCCCTTTTTACCTCCCGTCCCTGTGTGGGTGTGTGCGTGCGTGTGTTTGTGTGTGCGGTGTGTGCGCCCCGAACCTCCTCCCTCCTGCCCGCCCTTCACCCTCTTTGGTCAACCTGTCTCTCCAGGACAAGGCTGCCCCACCACCACCACCACCACAACCACCTCTGCTCCCACCACCCCTGCTGACACTAGCCAAAACGCTCCTCCTTGCTCACCTCCTCCTGCTCCTCTTCCACCACCGCCACTTCCACCTCCTCCTTCCGTTCCTCAAGCTGGCCTGCCGGCCCAGGCTACATCACTGTCTCCCGCTCTCCTCCGACCACCCCTGCCCTCGCTCCCATACCTCCTCTCTCCATCCTGTCTGTCATACTCTCTGCTCAGCGCCTCTCTGGGAGCCACTCTGAGTGTTGTCATGCCAACCAACACACCAGCTTACAGCCCCATCATTGCCACTCCGTCGCCGGTTAAAAATGACGTCCCTATAGTGCAGGACGCCGCAGGTACTTATCCCCGAAGCAAACCAACACTGCAGCTGTCACTCACTGTTGAGTCCTGTGCAACATGTTCATTGTGTCAGCTAAGCTTGCTGTGTGCATATGTGGGAAGAAGACAGTAAAGTGGGTTTCCCAGCATGCATTGAGAGTCATGCTAAAAATTGAGATAAGAAACACTGGCTTTGCATTACACTGGGTGACACAGTTTTTGTTGAGTTAGGTCTCACAGCAGTTTTCAACAAAGTTTTGGATGCGGAACCCAAGACTGATCTGTTTTCGTGATCACGTGAAGTTTTTGAGCTATAGGATCACTGATTTCTTTTTTTTAAATGAAACAAGTGTGTATGTATGTAAATGAAACACTAAGATGGAATAGTTATAAGCTTTGAAAAGAAAACAAAAAAATGCATGTCATGTCATGTCATCTTCCAAACCGCTTATCCTATACAGGGTCGCGGGGAGTTGCTGGAGCCTATCCCAGCCGTCAATGGGCGAAGGCAGACTACACCCCGAACTGGTCGCCAGCCAGTCGCAGGGCACACATAGACACTGTCACTGAGCGGGAATCGATCCCACGCTGCCCGCACACAACTCAGGCGTGTGTACCACTACACTATCAGCGGACAACAAAAAAATGCATAAAACGAAATAGAACTCACAATGGTGTGTCGATGGCTACAAGGTCAAGAGAGAGAAAAAAAACACCAAACCTTATTTAATTCCAACAATGCTAGTTTTCTGTTTGCAAATATCGATAGTACTGACCTATTGGGAGCCGTACACACCTCTCACAGCACTGTCTCAATTGTGACTGCACCAATTAGTTGCCACGTAGTTGGAGATGAAACGAATCATAAGCTGGCAAGTCTCACCACTGCTAATCAGTGGAATTTTACTTATCTGGTAACCTGTGAAGAAAATGAACTTGATGTCCTGGAAAAAACACTGACTGTTATCTTGAAGGCAGCATGCGAATTTCAATTTTAATCAGCACTTAACTTAACAGAATTGGGTTTTTTTTCAAATTGTTCCCCAGTGTTATGCGTAAATACGCTACTTGGATTGGGACATCTAGTGAAAATGGAAGACCACACTCTAACAGCTTGTTAGATGTTAGAGCTGGAGTGTGTCTATCTACATTGGCATGATAGAATAGGCTTGACCGAGAATTCTGATTCTTTGTGAAGCCGAGCCCACCCCCTCATTGAAATGATGAATGTCGACTCACTGTCTCAATACTTTTGTCCAACTAGTGCACTTTTGTGATCCCATGGAGCTAATATTTCAGCAATACCGCAGTAAACTTGGTGCTGTCTTAAAGTAGAAAAAAAAAAAAGAAAACCTTAGTCCTCATCTAATCTTCCATTAACAAGCCAGTTATTTTAATCACGCCTCAAGTTTTATCGAGGCCCAATGTTTCCCATCTTGCCGAACGGGGATCACATCGTTAGCGGTGACCGCGGGGTGTTGCGGTAGGTGGGCGCCCCCGCATAAAATAACACGCAGATGAGAGGGCCGGTTAAGACCCAGAGCTCGGTCTCTATTTGGAGGCAGGAGACACCCTGTAAAAGTGTCATGTTCCAAAGTCAATCTATCACTTTCCTCCCTCTTTGAATCATTATGGGAATTAGGAGTAAGAATTTGTGGCTCTCTGTGCTTACTCAGCTGTGAACCACTTCTGGCCGAGTAAGGTTGGACATTAGCGTTGCAACCAGGAAGATCTCACAATATGATGATGTAGTTTGTGGCTTTCACTTGGAGAAGCAACCGATGACTCTTTAATGTGCATCCTCTCTTTGTTTTCCTCCAGGAAACACCATCTCCATCCCCACCGCCGCCGGAGCCAAGAAGCGCTTCTGGATCATCGAGGACATGTCCCCGTTCGGCAAGCGCCGCAAGACGGCGTCCTCGCGCAAGATGCTGGACGAGGGCATGATGCTGGAGGGCTTCCGCCGCTACGACCTGTACGAGAACTGCAAGGACTCGGGCTGCCAGTTCTCCCTGAAGGTGACCCACTACCACTGCACCCGCGAGAACTGCGGCTACAAGTTCTGCGGCCGCACCCACATGTACAAGCACGCCCAGCACCACGACCGCGTGGACAACCTGGTCCTGGATGACTTCAAGAGGTTCAAGTCCACGCTGAGCTGCAACTTCCTGGATTGCCAGTTTTCGGGCAACAGCACCCACTTCCACTGCCTGCGCTGCGGCTTCCGCTGCACCGACAGCACCAAGGTGACGGCCCACCGCAAGCACCACGGCAAGCAGGACGTGATCAGCGCCGCCGGCTTCTGCCAGTTCAGCTCCAGCGTCGACTGCGAGGTTCCCGACTGCAAGTACAAGCTCAAGTGCTCCCACTTCCACTGCACCTTCCCCGAATGTAAGCACACGGTGGTGGGGATGTCCCAGATGGACTCCCACAAGCGCAAGCACGAGAAGCAGGAGCGGGGCGAGCTGCCGTCCGTGTCGCCCAAACCGGAGGCCCTGCACCACCTGGCCTCCCCTCAAGCCTCCGTGGCTCTCAATACGTCCCGTGGACTGAGCCACCCCGTCAACAACAACAGCGGCACCTCCTGTATGCTCTACTCGAGCGGTGGCGTCGGGGCGGAGTACAACCACCCGTACCTGCCGTCTTCCATCAGCCTGGACGGCTCCCTCAACCTGGGCACAGACACCAGCAGCTCCCTGTTCTTCCTCAAGAACGCCACCGGTCTGGGTCTCAACGACTCTCTGGACCTGAGCAAGAAGCTCCAGCAGGAGGCGGCGCGACGCACACCGGGCCACAACGCGCCACTGGGCATGCTGGCGGCACAGGACGACACCACCGGAACGTCCGGGGAGGCCGAGGATGATCTGTCGCCCGAGGAAGAGGCGCGGGCAGAGGACGAAGAGGACGAAGAAGAGGAGGAGGACGACGACGACGACGACGACGGGGAGGAAGAGCTCAACACTGACTCAAATGATGATTCGGCGGCAGAGCCCGAAGAGGAGAAGGACGACGGGGAGAGTTTTGATGCTTCCGTTAACCACACTGACACTTCCCGAATGGAAAAACAAGATGGCGACCCCTGAAGAAAAAAAACAAAAAAACGCCGGCGAAAGCGACCCGATGTACGATGAACAAAGAAGAATGAAAGAGGCCTCATTCATCATGTTTCGAGACTTCACATGACAACAAGAAACAACAGCAGCCAGGACAATAGAAGGAAAAAGATGACGGCCCAAATACGATTTATGATGATGTTTACAAGATGACCAACATTATTCATTTAATAAAGCATTAAAAAATATGAACGGAGACACATGGAATTGAGCCCCGGTTTACACATGGGAGCGGCAATGTAAACATTTTACTACGCATCAGTCTTTTTGTGTGTGTGCATGTTTGACTTTAATTTATTTCTATTTTTATTTGTCACGTTTTTGTGTGAAAAAAAAATAAAACAGCAACAAATCTCTCAATATAACGTTTTATGTAAAGTGTGCGACAGAAAAGGAACTTTGCCCTCTTGGTCCACCCAACATGGCCTACGAGGAAGCACACGTTTAAAAAAAAAAAACTATACAAAAAAAGGGAAGTAAATCACTAGGGAAGAACAGGATGTGTTCAAGCGTTATATTTTTTTTCTTGTATTATGTATAACTATTATTATTATTATTATTATTATTATTATTATGAGACACCAAGAGAGTGAGGGAGTCTCACCTCTCCCCCTCTCTCTAAGAGACGTTGGACTTCTTCGGGGGAGGCGTGCAAGAGAGCCGCGCGGTTGGTCCGCGGGGCCGCTGGGCTCAGCCTCACCCCGGCTGACATTCTGCTCGAAAAGACACCAAATAAGCAGCCTGTGTAATTTAAATCCCCCGTCCTCCCACCCACCCATGATAACCACCAAGAAATCAACTCTCTGTGTGGGTAGTGCACTTTTCCACTAGCTGACCATGACACAAACACAGCGGCGGTGGATGACTCATGTTTATTTTTGTTATCATTTGCATTACCATGTTGTTTTGTTGCTGTCAGTGAGAAGCATATCAATCTAGAAGCTGAATTCATGGAAGTGTGTGTCGGAGTGGGGGGTGGGGGTCCAAGAGTTGCTTAGATGTAGCGTGGGTGGGAGAGAGGGAGGAGCATCAGGTAGTGTATTTAATGTTGGAAAAATGTACAGACCGAAACTGCCTCAAACGGCGTTACGTTTCCTTTTTTTTTTCTTTTTTTTTTTTTCTTTTTTGTCCTCCCCCTGCTTGCTGTCATGGCTGTAGCGGTCGCGCTTCGGTTGTAACGGTTTTTATTTAATATTTATGTGAACTTTCAAAAAAATGAGAATTTTTAGGGTGTTATTGCACTTTTTAGTTTCATTTTACCATCTGGGGATTAAAAAAATTATTATATATATATATATATGATATATATCTTTTTACAGGGAATTTGCTTTAAAATGATGTTGTTTTAGTTCACTTTGCTTTAATGCACAAATAGATGTTAGTGTGACAAAAATGTTTTGTGATTTATTTAACAGAAAAAGGAGTTGTTTTGTTTTTTTATCTTGCTTTTTTGATGGGAAACTTTGGTAACATGAAAATGTGTGTGCCAGATAAAAATGGCATGCTTGCAAGAAACACTAAAATGGACTGTGATTTTAAGTTTTAAACTTCATGGCGATGCTCTTATTGTAGTGCTAAATTATGAATCTGTCACTCTGGTTTCTATTGAGCAAATATGTATGACTGAGGAGTGGACACACTGGTTATAAATGATCTCCTGAGCTTGGCATTGGAAATAATATCCATCATATAGGGAATAATGATGTGTGTAGATGATTTTCCTCCAGCTATTGTTTTAAGAAGAAAAAAAAAAGAGGCTGTACAGTATTTTCCTCTGTAAAAAAAACAACAACAAAATGCTCTTTGAGGAAATTTTAAAAACAAACCCATAAGAAGGAAAAAAGTGAATAATAAAAAGCAGAATACAAATAATGTCAAAGTTTGCTTGTGTGTGTGTGACATTTTTCAATTATGACTGGTTCAGATTTTTTTTTGGAACAGTTCATACTGAACATCATTGGCTTCCGTTATTTAGCATTTTTTTGACAACAATGTCAAAGCTCAAACTCACTGATAAGAATGTGTCTGGTTTATTTAACAATGTGTTTTATTCATTTGTCACTTCTGTGTGTGCTTTGTTTTTGTTTGTTTTCTCATTAACTGAACTGTTTTTTTTTTTTTTTTTGGTTTCTATTTGTAGTTTGCTGTGGGCATGCCTCGTTCACAGACTGTCTCCCGGGACTCTCTCGCAAAGCAAGAGATCCTCCTAGATTTGTTTTTGCATCTTTTTTTTTTTCTTGTTTGTTTGTTTTTTCTTTTGCTGACAACTGTAGGAGCTGGGAGACAATAATCACTTGAATTTAGTTTCTACGTTTGTATGTGTGTGGCTGTAAAATTGCAGGATTTGTAAAAAGTTGGAAATAAAGAAAATATATAATGATGACACAGTACATGTGGTGCTTGAGCTTGTCGGGGGTGAGGGGGCTGGGGGGACTCGATGAAAGCAGGGCTGAAGGTTAAATCCGTCCACTTGCTGCCTTTTTTGTAATGTCACTGACACTACTGAAGTGTGTGTGCGTGCATGTGTGCGTGTGTGTGTGTGTGTGTGTCACTGTTAGAATACACCAAGTTCCCCAGCTGCTCACAGCTTCGATTCATATTTCATGACCTTGTGCCCTGCTTTGTTCTAGTATAAATCCATCTGGGACATTTTTTTCTGTCTCACATTATCAAGAAAGAGAAGAGGCGAGTGGGTGACAAAATGTTTTTTTTTTAAAAATCATCCGCATTCACACAGAATTTGCAATGTTTGTTGTCGGATGAAATTGCAGAGCTGGGCAGCGCCTAACCGTCACAAAGTTCCCGTCTGCTTACTTAGCCGACCCGCGTGGTCCCAGTCGGTCTGAGTCAGCCAAACGGCGTCGAGAACGGACTTAACCGGTACCACGTCACACACAGGTGCTGCACACCTGACACGCAGCCAAATAAAGAAAAAATAAAACAATGTTGTATACTTTGACGCAATGACGTGCCGCATACTGTTTTGATTTCACAGATCACCGTGCTCTGCGTGTGTGTCTGTTGTTTTTATTTGACATTTTATCTTTATTTGGCAGCGTGTCCGCTTGTGTGCGTACATTAAGTTCTCGATGCCAATTGGCTGTCTCCGACGAGGGACAGACTGGGACCACGTGGGTCGGATAAATATTCAGACATGAACTTTGTGACAGTTAGGCAATGCCCACCCAGCTCTGGTAAACTGAATGAATTCATTTACTTATAAAACTGGCGCCATCTTAAGCCTTTCTTAAATGTACGTTGTTTTGGAACCTTCGTCGAGTTACATGAGGATAGGGTTAGTCGTGGTAGTATGGTTACGGTTTGGCAACACATATTTGAACACAATTGGTGGAGCAATAAATGTAGCCAGATATTACTCACAGGCATATATTCTTTATCCTCTGCAAAACAACAAATATTGTTGCAACGTATTGAGTCACGGAGAGACTTTTCTTTGTTTGTCTGTTTGATGTGTTGTACTGACCCCCCCCCCGATGGCCAAGGCAGGCACACGAGAAAGAGAAGCACAGTCAATTGAATTGAAGCATGAAATCATGGTGTACAAACTGTTCAACTATTTACATTCTATTTAATTATGTTATTAATCTTTTTTAATGAAGAACATTACATAGATTTTCTATAATTAAAACACATTACAAAAAATTGTTTTAGTGGGGTCGACTGGTTAGCACGTCCGCCTCACAGTTCAGAGGTCGTGGGTTCGATCCCGGCTCTGGCTTCCCTGTGTGGAGTTTGCATGTTCTCCCCGTGCCTGCGTGGGTTTTCTCCGGGTACTCCGGTTTCCTCCCACATTCCAAAAACATGCGTGGTAAGTTGATTGGACTCTCTAAATTGCCCCCAGGTGTGATTGTGAGTGCGGTTGATTGTTTGTCTCTGTGTGCCCTGCGATTGGCTGGCAACCAATTCGGGGTGTCCCCCGCCTACTACCCGAAGACAGCTGGGATAGGCTCCAGCACGCCCGCGACCCTTGTGAGGACAAGCAGTATGGATAATGGATGGATGGGTGGATGTTTTAGTGGGAGTATGTAATGGATTAATGGAATTTCCATTCATTTTAATGAGGAGAGATTATTTTAGAGTGATGTTCAAGTTTTGAGTGATTTGATTAAACTTGTATCTCAAGGCCCCACAGGATGTGTGTCTGCCACATAGAACTCTAAATTGAACATGGGAGTGAACGGTTGTTTGGCTATGTGCTCTGCGACTGACTGCCGACCAGTCCAGGGTGTACCTTGCCTCTCGCAGGGCAGCCAGGATAGGCCAGTTTAATATCTGGCTCTGTGGTTTTCATTACATTTTTCTCTTTTCCATGTCTTTGCCATGTAGAGACAAAAAAGCCAAAGACCAATGCAAACCCCACTGAATTTCTATTAGCACGAGATGCTCATTGAGCTAAAGTCTGATGTTGCTTATTGTGTCTTGTGAGGTTTGGTGAATCATCCTCCCTTTCATTTAGTTTGAATTCTAAACTCTAACACTATCCTGTTTGCGTTTCGGAGGTTCTGCATCAGTGTTGACGATCATTTGGGAGGTTTTAAGGCCTGCTACTGCTAACAAGATGTTTCTCTGCGGGGGGGGGGGGGGGGAGGGGAGGGTAGTGCAGGGGTTGGGGATTGGGCCACTGATTTCATTGTCTGTTTACTGTACTTTGAGGGACATGCTGGGCTCCACTCCCACTCCCACTTGTCACTTGTGTATTAGCCAGGGTGCCAAGCCTATCCGTCTGTCTGTCCCCTCATCTACAGCTGTTGCTGTTCTTCCTCCTTCACTTCCTTGTGATGTTTTTTCCCCCAATAAAAAAAAGCAGAGAAAAAGGGAGGTAAAGACATCACCATCTGCCCACCAGCTGCCATCCTGTATATAATCATCAGAATTAAAAAAAAAGATAAACATGAAAATTATATTACATCAAAACCAGACGGAAACAACCTCTTAATCCTGTTGAGGCTTCTACCGAAAGGACATGTAGTTTTCGATGAAAAGGCTGAAAAAGAAAGTGCATTTCCACTTTGATTCTGCAGTCAAGCGCAAAAACAAAACAAAAATTTAGTATTTTAAAATATATTGCACTATTGAACTAAAAGCCATCTCCTGTAGCACCCATTCTGACTTTTATCATAATATATTTTATTTGAAAAGCTGTCAGCGATGCGTTTTACTTCATTCTAAAGGCCAGGGTGTCCCGAACATCTGGACGCGTATACAATTGACATGAATTGCATTAAGTTCATGTGAATCTTGCAAAGGGCATCGACCTTAGAATGACAAATATTGGGAGTCAAGAAGATTTTTTAATACTGTATTCCAATTGAATTATTGAAAGTATCAATTTTGGCCAATATGTCCACAACTTAGGGACACACTGTAGTTTTACTGCTGTTCCGTAGCACTTTTCAAACTTAATCACTTTGTCATGTTCCTCTGCATTTTGCAGCTGTGGGTGAGGCTGGTTATCATCTCAAAAAAGCCAAAGAAAAAACAAGCCATGCAGTTTAACTTTAAGCTTGCTGAACTAATATGCTGATGTTTTACTTTGTACAACGTCATGATGTCACATGAGACAGCGAATCTCATGGGGCTCAATGTGCAGCTAATCAATAAACTCCACGAATGTGGTTTGCATTTTCTTTCACTTTTTGTATGCAGGAAAGGTTACCAATGTGGAAATTCTGAACGCACAACAGCTATGGCTAAAACCTAAACATTATCATACCAAGTTCACTCACATTTACTATCTTTGAAAATACCTTTCAGCCTATTTGTTCATTTCCTTTTGTGACATCTTGCAGCACAGTTTTCGCATGGTGAGTAATTGCTTTGTATGCCAGGACATTTTGGAGCAAGAGCGAGACAACATTCTGTGCTGGGAAAGCCAACTGACAGGTGTGTGCTACATATGTGGTCACATGATGCCTATAAGGCAGATTAGGACTCAAACAGATGAAGCGCTGCTTAATGGCAGCTTGTATTAAGTTCACAAAGCGTGGAGGGCGGACGGGCTAACACAAGAAAAGCAGGTGGCCAGGTCTTTGCTCTCTCACATGAACACAGATATTGTACAGTTGACTCTGACGAGATTTATGAAGATTTGCCCCAAGAATCGCAGCAGGTCTGCTCCTGTGGTGACCAAATCATCAAATAATCAATCAAATCAGAATGCTTGTGGATCCCTCCGGAAGAGTTGGAAGACTTGGCTGGCGAGAGGGAAGTCTGGGCTTCCCTGCTGAAGCTGCTGCCCCCGTGACCCGACCCCAGATAAGCGGTAGATGATGGACGGGTGGAACCCATTAAATGAAGGTTGCGCAGAAAAATACATTTCAATACAGGACAAAATACCGTTTGCTTTTGAAACTATTTTATGACAACGCTCAAAATCACATTATGTTCAAGAAAACAAGACCAAAAAAAACATTAAAGTAATCTTTTTAATGTAAAATGTTCGTTATTTGCTTCATAGTGTGATCTCATTTTGGGTCAAATCAAAAATGCTCAATTGTCTTACCTTTACTTGTGTACTTGTGAAATCCGTGCATGCACCTTTGGCTCAAAACAACTATCTCTTACTTTCCTGTAAGCATCTTCCTTTTCTTCTTTGAGAGGCAAACATTTCTCCAACTCAATATATATTATTGGAAGTAAAGAAAGTCTTTGTTGATCAGTCCTATTCGGAAAGAATGTTTTAAAATGACTCCGGTCTTTTAATTTTTCAGAATAGTCTTTCCACCGACACCATTGTAACTGGCACATGGAGTGCACGCTGGAGTAATGTCGCCTCCGGAACAAGCTGGCTCAAATTCTTTTCAGCCAAAAGCTGAACTGCCTGGCCCAGCCATAGACATCCATGGCTATATGTTTTATGAGGCAAGCTAGCTACTGGACAGCACCAATGTAAACCTTCAGTTTTGGCCGCCACACTAAACGAGGCTGTGTAACACTGTGTGGAGGCAGAATACTGTCAGCCTCACCTTGTGCTTTATCTGGGCTTTAATATGATCAGCAAAACTAAATATGCAACGTAGAAATATTTAACGCATTAGCCTGACTATTACCTCCACTATATCATGCATTCTTTTGAAATGCTGAACAACCCCGCCCCTCAAGAGTGGGGACTGCCGCGACCGCCTAAGTCACTGCCATAAAAAAGTGTTTGACGGAAGTAGTATTTTGATTTGCGTAAAATAAAGGCCAAATCCTTTTGCCGCTTCACTTGCAGACAACATTTGTGGGTGACACGTTTCCCCTCCTCGACCTTCCATTTGTCCGTTTTTTGCATGCGTACGGGCTTATTTTGGGAAGCCCTCGGTCACGCACTGAAAAAGGCTGCTTCGCCATTGGTAGCAGCTGTTGCTGTTGAGGCTCCTCGGAGGAAATGGCGACTTGGACACACATTCATCCAATTTACCGTTAACAAGACCTTATTGGATGCAGGGCCACAGGAGCGCATGTGGCTTTGCCTTATGTGGTCGTGTTTGGACGTGCTGCTGCTTTTCGTCAACGTGTGAGAGCGCCTTGCTGAGTTTAGAGTTTGAGTCAAGTTGCTCTGCTTTGTTACAATAAATCACCGCCAGCTTTCATTGAGTTAAAGCCTTTTCAATGCAAACTTGACGTGTGTCTGTGAAGCTGAAATAAGAAGAATGCCTTTGGCTCAGCAACTGCCACAAGTACAATTATTCACTACAACGTCACACTTGGAGCATGAGAAAAATGCTTTTTCCACCAACTAGGTTGTTGAGACACTGTTCAGACATGTTTTTTTTTTTTTTATTTCCATGCAATCTTCCGTGACCTGGTGCTAATGTACACATCTACCTTTGTGATCATAATTCCACCTTCCTTTCGGTTGTGCAACTGCAGCATGCTTGGCTTCAGGCCGGGTGACATTTCTTTCGCCATTTTCCGTTAAACACCCCTCCTGTTCCTTGAAGTGGTTGGCATTTCTTTCACTCTACTGAAAACAACAACAAAACAGTCTTCTTTCAACCTTGGACCTATGAGATGACAGCATTCTTGACACAGTTTTGCTGGAACATTCCGTTAGCAAAACTCGACAACCGTGTGGGTAAGAAAATGTTGAAAAGCAGAAAAAACTGGATTCACTTCACACAGGAGGAGTGTCACAAACTTGGCAAAGTTTATGACAGTTTCTTGCTCAACACATCAAGTGATGCACTTCTTGTGCAAAACATGACACACTAGCTTTTATTACAAAGACATTGGGCTTTGTCTCAGCCATACAGTAGATAGAGGATTTGGAGTTTAGAAAATCAGCTTAAAATGTTGTTGAGGGAAGGAATGGTACAAAATACTGATTTCACACAATTATGTATTGTAGGCAGCCAGTGTGGTACCTGAACGAGTTTAATGAACAAAAATTCACGAACTCGTTTATATTTTGGGTAGTGAACTGAACGTAGTGTATTTCTACCTGATGAATGTTTTTTTGCAAACACGCTCATTCTGCTGCATGTGAACGGCTTTAGAAAGACAGTTCTTTTTTTTTTTTTTTTTTTCAAGAGTGCAAGGTTCCATTCATTTTTCAGGAGAATCCCCACGGTAAGCAAGCTTTCTTATGTCGGGGCATAAGGACCTTATTTGGCAACTGAAGCCACGGAGCCTCGCGCGGCCACATGAATCATCAAAAAGCTCAGATGGCAGCTTTTGGGAAGAGGCCGTGGCAATCACCTTACTCGGAAAATCTGTATTGTTTTGCAAGAAATAGTAAGATAAATTACTACGTGCTAGTCCCTGGTAGATATTAGACAACCTGTTCCCGTCGTAGGTGTGTGGCATCGTTTTAGGGTAGTCTGGAGACAAGATGGGTTTTACCGTAGTTAGAGTGTGTGTGGGAGACAGTTCATTTCCAACCTCAGTCTGGTTCCTACCTTGGATTGCATTTGTGCTTGCACATTAAAGACAACAGCCCTGTTTTTGTTTTAATTCCTCATTCAGAAAAGAGCATTCAAGCAACAAGTTTTTTCTCATGAGACTTGTAGGGTAAAACTTGCAGCTGTCTACTATTGTGGACTGAATGGGTGGCAACACTGGGGAAATGCCATTATTTTGAGGGTTACGGCTCGCAGTAGAGGGAGTCCTTGGTTTCCCATTTATGGCATTTTGAGGTTACAAATGGCACGCGGCGTAAAATTGCTCTCTGTGTTTCATTTGATTGTTTTATATTTATGGCCCAGAAAATGTTGTTCATACAAATGATGTCATGTTGTCAAGGCACACTCAGTTACCACTAAATGTTTCACTCACACAGATCAACTTTAGTAATGATTTTACTACAACATCAGCAAAGGTTAGGGACGACAGTGATGGACCACGGTGCATCGTGACTTGCCTAAAACAGAACTCTGTATTTACTTCAAATAAGATCATGGATATATGGGTTTAGTTTTTCTTACAAAGGTTTGGGGGACGTTGATGTTGCAGTTGTTCACATAGCTGATATGGGATGAATTCCAACTCACAAATAAAAGAATGAGGAAGTCAAAATATGATACAAGAGCGGGGTGGTGGGACTGGGATATTTTGGGGTGAACAAAAACAGAATCCAGTGGAAGGCACTTTAAACATTGTTCAGTCCTGTTACATAAATGTTGAGTGAGAAACAACAGTGTGCTTTTTTTTTTGTTTCATTTCTACCTCAGCTCTTCTCATAGTCATACTGTAAATTAATCATTCGTAGAACTAAAGCCGACTCTGCCAGCAGAACAAACCGCAAGCAGCAGACAGCAGCTCGAAACAAGTGCAAGAAATAAAGTCTACGGTGGCTGGCATCAGCTGGACCTGACCTCATTGTCACAAGCAAGGAGTAAAATGGGAGGGAAAAAAAAAATAATAGTAAAAGCCAGAGGAATATTCCACTGGAAGTGCCACAGTGAAGTTCATCCGACTGGCAAGTGAGGCCTCGCTTACTGCTTTCCTGGCAAACTGTGAGCTTCTTAAGTGCTAAGCTGTAAATTTGCTTAATTTGACATGAGTCTGAGGGGAATGGGATCATTTTCTTGCAGTGGAATAAAAAAAAAAAAAATCTGGCAAAGAGTCTGACAAGGAGTTGGAGCGCTTCGCTGTGGTGTTTCTGCTGCGAGATGATGGCTGTAACACACAGCGGACAGTGTTTGACGGAGCTGTAAAACCACTCCATTCTGGCGCTAGCCTACGATGACTCACTGCAAATGAAAATAATGAAAATGAACGTTCCCACTACAGAGGCTTAGGGTGTGCTGAGTACTCAGCTTTAAACCCAAACACTCAGTGTGACAATTTGTTTCTGTCATTGTAGACAGGAAATACCTTGTTATATTCTCATCTCATCGACAAAAAGACAGGTTTTATTCTAAGGTCATTGGTATGGTAACATGTTCCTGACTATTGACAGGAAACACGTAGATCAAAGAAAGGAACTGGAAACGCAAAATCAGCTTGTGTCAGTGGGATTTCCACATCTCTAAACATTTTTGAAATACCAGAAACAAAAGTCAAAAGTCATAGCGCACGTGTGCACGTGTAAAAACTGGAGCATTTTTATTTTCATGTCAGTGCAAGCCTTTAGTGTGTTTGGGAATTTGACAGACCACGCATTTTCTTTTAAACCCTCTGGCGGACATGACAATTTGGTAGCTGAATTTTGACTAAACTTTAAGTCTAAGTTGCGGTGCAGGTGGTGCAACGCGATCGAGGTGCAGGCAGACAGATTCTTAGCTAGCTTGGCTGCATCACAGCTACACACGCGAATGGGGTTGGAAGGCACTCACCAAGTGCCCACCTCACAGTGGTGATCTTTGTGCCCCACTCACACACCAAATTTAAAGGGAGTGTGAGAGTTGGCTGTGTTCACGTCCAGAACGGCGCAAACTACCCGCTTATAATGGCAGGTGCCTGCCAAAACACAAAAAAAAAGAAAACTCCAACCATGCGCACAGTTAGCTCTAGACTTGCATTGGGCACGAAAAATGGAGCCCATTGACTCTTCGGCAATTCAATTTTGGACCAGCTGATTAGCTAATGCACAGGTGTCAAACTCAAGGTCCAGGGGCCAGATCTGGCCCACCACATCATTTTATGTGGCCCACAAAAGCAAATTATGTGCATCAATGTTTCTTGATACCAAAATTGCAAATTGTTTTCACTTTTAAAAACCTTGTTATATTGCAAACATTCTTTGTTCCCGAACCCCATTTTCAAATAAATAATGTTTTTGTCTATATCACTGGTTTCGGTCCGTAACTTTCTATGTCGCAGTTTACAAAATATTATGTGCTTGTTCTTTTTGATGTAATGTTATTGGTTGAACAAATACGCCGTTATTGGGGTCTCCTCGAAAGTGATGATTTTGGAGGTGGTAGGATTCCGCCCGACACCAGCGATATGTAATCGGAGGCGATCATACAGATAGTATTTGGGTTCACAGTCAAAACGGCCCTGTGGAAGAAACCATAACTAGGATGTGGCCCACAACAAAAATGAGTTTGACACCTCTGATCTAATGGCTGACTTGGAGAAAGTCACAGTTAGGAATTGGTGCTGGCTTTTCCCAGAGCAATTTTTCAGGTGGTGTGTCTGAAGTTTTAAAGGTGATGTCACACAGGATAGTAAGAAACACCAAATTGCCACGCACTCCGCATGAGTTTGAGCAAAACAAACATAGCTTTTAGGTGAGTGCTGGCTTCCCAAAGATTACTGGAGTGATAGGTTTGTTTTCTTATAAGCAGTAATATGTTTGTTTGCTTCTTCCACTCATACTTCATATTCCGTCACTTCAATTTTAATTTTGCACTTGTGGCGCTCTGCCAAATATCCCATGATGAAAAGCATCAGAGAAACGTAGAGTGCAAAACCATCATTTAAATAAGGCAGTTGCCACCATTTTTAAACCTGTTGTCAAATGCTCCACAATCTTAGTTCACAGTGTGCCCATTTAGTAGCGTGAATACTTCATTTAGATCCCACTATTTGGGAGCTTGGTAAATCAGGTTCTTACACCTTGTGGATTTCTAGTCTGCGTAATTCGCACAACTTTTAGTGTGCCTTCATCTTCATCTTCTCTCAATGCCCCTTGCAGATGTTGGTCATGCTTTCGGAATACGAGATGTGTCAGAAAGGTTCCAGGACTAATGTCAAAAGAAAGGTACGTATTCCACATCCGATTCCCTCTCTGACCCTCTTGAGCTTGGGAAAGAGAAAATAAATCCCATGGAGCCAGGTTGGGAGAGTCGGGAAGTTGCTCCAACACAACCAGTTGGATGCGCAGGGCTTTGTGAGCAGGCACCTTATCCTGCCACAGCTCTCACCTCTTTTCTCGCACTGAATAGAGTAAACGCCGCAGGATCTGTTTGTAGACATGCTGGTTGATAGTCTGGCTCTCAATGAAGGGGAAATAATTAACTATTTGGAAAAAGGCCCTTTAACCTGACTCCTCATATGTGAAAATCAAAGCAAAATGCACCAGAGTTAATTGATACTTCCTGAATTGTATGAGGGTGGCTACAGGTCTCACAAGAATATGTTTGCTTCCTTTCTTTTCTTATTCAAGCATTACTCTCATTGTCATTTCCAAACACTACACATTTGACACCTACAGAGTGACATATACCGACACGTCAATATGTATTTTGTTTTTTTTTCATGATGAGGTCAACACTGTCGTTATCTCACAGTGAAATGATGTTTCGTGTTTGTTCAACACATTTTTCTTACAAAGGCGAATGTACTGCAGCTATGGCAACAAAGCACTGAAGATTTTTCTGAAGATATATTCATTTTCCTTTCATAATTCAAGGTTGGCCTTAAGTGACTTTATAGGGTTTGGCTAAACTTAAACAAAAATAATTCAATATGGAGCACTGCACTTCAAAATCAAGTTTTTGTTTTATTTTTAGGAACAATATATTGTTAAATGAAACAGCTTTGGATAGGTGGGGATGGTGACAAAGCTGAGAAGGAAATTAAAACCTTTCCCAGGAGTCTTGACCCTCCAATTATTATTAGGGTCAATTGGACCCTATCCAATATTAATACTATATATTTTTAACTTGTTTACATTTAATGACTTTACCTAAATTAAATTTGAGGAAAGGAAAATTGGGTAAACAAAAAGAATTTTCAGTCTGTCCTGTCCTGTACATTGTTGCTGTTGTATGCATCTCTGTTCTTTCAGTTAGACCTCAAGTTTGAGCTCTATTAAACAGAAAAAAAATACATTTAGTGCCATATAGGTAGTCAACAAACACATTGACTGATAAACGTGTTTAAAAAAAGTGTTTACAGTCCTATTCTTCAGTGTACAACAACGATGTGCACAGGACAAAATAAAATGCGTATATTGCCACATTTATTTATTGTTATCTTAGTTTTTTATTTCCAGTTGTCTTGATTAATTGGGTGATGTCATTAAATAAAAGCAAGCAAAACAAAATGGTATTTTATTCAAGGATAGATTGTTTTAGCCCAACTGTTAGATCACAGTAGGGATATGTGGCTCATTTAAAGACATAGGCTGCTCACAAAAGAATTACTTGGTTGTGTAGTTTCACACTAGGTGGGTGGTCAGGTGCTATTGAGTCACTTTTTCAGAATAAATCCATTTTATGGATTTTGAATGTCCCTTTTAAGTTTGTGGAACATTACATTTGAACACGGTATGATGCTTAAATTTGTGAAGATGGGTGACTTTAATCCTAAAAGACTCCACAGAGCCTCCTTGCTCCCCCAATGTCCGACTTTAAAAAGACTGGTTTTAGAAGCACAGCTGTGACCTTCATATAGAGAGCAGGGCAACAGGTGTGAATCACATGTGCGCTAATCTTCCACATTATGGTTATTGATAACAGACACTGCACGGGCTGCAGTTAAAACTATGTAATTTAATATCGAATACATCAGCAACGTGATATTTGTAGCATGGACGAAGCAAAGGTTGGGAAGATTCTGTTGACGCTAATTTTAGAAAAAGTCCATCATTCATGCAGGGGTTTTATTACCAGACGAATTATGTCAGTATCGCAGACCCTCCTAACAAGACATTGGGTGGACCACCATGGGGTTTGGGATTATTGCTCTTTTTATTTATTTCTTTTTTTTTTTGCATCCCCCTACTGTAAAGGCATTAAAATTGTATTTCGCTGTGACGACATGGTGGCCAATCTTAGAGGACAAGGTCACTGAAAGTACCCTTTATGGGGTATGTTCACGTGGTTTCTAGCTGTTGGAACTATCAATTGTGTGAGAGTGACAATAAAAAGCAAATCAATTGCCACTTTTAAATTTGAAAAATGTATAGACATGAATACTTATTTTATTTTTCACATATGTTATGTAGTTCTTCTTCGTACTATACATGCAATTTTAAGCATAGAACATATCCTGCCAGTGCAGTACTTTAAAGTGGGCATAATGTAGCTACAGTGAAAAGAAAGTCTGCACCCTCTATCAAGGTTTGTTATAATAAAAAAATAGATCAAGTTAAATCATTACCGTAATCATGACCGTTCCTTCCCTCGGACAGAATGCCCATCTCTGGTAGTATCATGTTGTATCATGCTTTGGGGCTGATTTTCAACAGCTGGAACTTGGGCCTTTGTCAAGGTGGTGGGAATTATGAAGAATTCCATATAGTGACTACGTTTACATGCAGTCGATATTCGGGTTAAGTTCAAAATTCTGGTTTCTGCAACATTCTGAATAACCCGTTTACATGAATGAGCGGACAGAGTTACTCCTGCATTTGAATATCCCGATTTAAATGATGACGCACGGACAAATTCCTGACGCAAGTTTACATCATTTCCGCTTATTATTTTTTTCCGTCAATTAAAAAACATTATATTCATGTCACTCACCACAGGAGTAAAGCAGTCTGTTTCCTCCTGACTGCAAAAGTGTGGTGTCGTACTTACTCTCGCTTTCAGCATGTTTTGTTTATCACTAATTGTGTATATCTAGTGGGTTGTGGGCCAAACACCGTGCATACAAGCAATTCCTGTACTACAAAGACCAAGATTCCTTGCGGTTGAGCATGAGTGTCCCGTGCAATTGGGGTATTCAGGTCAGCGTATACATGCACACATATTCGGGTTAGAAAAGGAGTAACCAAGGCATGACATTCGGAATTTAAAAAACCCGAATAGGGGCGTATTCAGGTTTTTGCACGCGTTTACATGGCTTTTAAAAACCCGAATACTGTAATATTCGTGTTTTAAGAGTTAATGACTGCATGTAAACATAGTGTTGGCGCAAAACCTTCAGGCTTCTGCTATACAGCAATAATAAGAATAGAAAAATTCAAGAAAAGCCCATGACAACATTTGAACTTTATTTGGGGTTTGTCAGAGGCACTTTTAACTTTAAATTTCACTTTTAACATGAGCTTCCGTGTGGTTGGTTAAAGTGGAACGCTAGTCAACAATTTTCTTTGCAAAAATATATGGTAATGTGATTAATATTACGTTCATAGAATGAGAATTAAATGGAACAATTCATCGACGTACAAGCAATGCCAGTTGGGGAGAAAACGTCATCAGTCAGCGACTGAGATGGGCAAAGTGACATCACGATTATCGCAGCTTGTTGCCTTACAGTTGAGTTAGCGTTCAATAATGCTAATGCTGTTGATGCTGGTGACTGATGAGAACAGCCATTGCAAGTCAGTGCGTCTGCCATTAGCTGGCGAGATAAGTGAATATGTCCCATTGTTGGCTTGTTGTAGCTGAATTTTTACCAACTCTGGTTGGTTTTGTCAGTAAATAAAGCGTATAGCAAGAGCTGATAGACGTCACATTCTTTCAATCTCTCATGTGGAATGACTAAATATGTGTTTTGAAATATACATATATATATTTTTTTTTTAATATATATTTTGTGTATTTAAGTAAATAGAAGATGAAAAATGACATGCACATTTAAAACATAACAGGAGGTTTTGCTCATCATAATTCTAAACACAGCCACCACAGTGCTTAACTCATTAAATGCTAGCCATTGGCAGCGCAGCTAAACCCCTGAGTGCCAGCCATTATCGAGGATTCTGACCCGTCTTTGCAGGCCCACAGAATATTGTGTTTTATGGTGTGATGTCGTGTGATGCCAGTAGAGTAAAAGTATCAATGTCACTAGAGTAGACCTTGTTTTTATCTTGGGTATTTTGTTAAATATTTACAAAACAAAAGAGCCATGCTGCACTCTGCGAGACCCATCAAATGCCCCCACCTTCTGCTAGCCGGTCAGTCCAATATGCGCGGGCACACCTGTTGCTTCTGTGCCGCCTGCAGCTGCAGTCTGTCTACAGGCTGACAGGCCTTCCCTCGGATAATCCAATCTGCTCACAACAGCATCAGTGATTTATATGCTACATGAGCTCTTGTTTTTTTCCATTCACTGTTTGTTTCTCCTCACCCTCACCTCAGTATGATGGCTCATTAGAGTACTGGTGACAAGGGCTGTGTCATTCTTTTACCTGCCTATTAACTGGGTAAAGCTAGTGGCGTCAATGGAAGAGCTCTACCATGCGTTTACATGACAACCCACACGTATCCATCCATGCTCTAAATTTGGATTTGATAAAGTGCCAGAACAAAATCAAGTGATACAAGCCAGACAGAGGATTGAGTGTTTATATAGCAGGTGATGACAAAGTGCTTATACAACTTGGGCTCAAACTACTGGCAAAGCCCCTGGCAGACATTGGATTGTCAAATGTTCCCGTTTTCACGAGAAAGGAGCCAGTGTCCAGTAGCTATGCAAGCTTTCCTGAGACACGTTTTGTGACATAGGCATCAAATGTTTTTTAAAGGACTTCTTACATCACCGCTAAGACACTTTTTAGGAAAGTCAACAGTCACTCACACAGACCATGGGTACAGAACCAGAACGACACTGGTGTAATAACGGGAAGGTGTCTGGTTTCACCAATGGCACATGTTCAAAGTGTCAATGGAAGACGTGAACGTTTGCACGATAGCGTACAAGTATACACTGTACATGACTTCCAAACAGTTAAGGATATTCAGCTTTTGGGTGAAATTTCCAGATAAACATAAAATGCTTTATAACTTTTACAGGTGAGCTTAATTTGACATTCTCTAAACCAGTGCTGCTCAAAAATGTTTCAGTAAGTCTCTCTTTAAAATGACTTTAAAATCCTCACGCCTATCATTTGTTCTGAAATTTGTCACTTGATTGAAACACAGGGCAGGCAGTCATAGGCCTGTTGCGTGACTCACCACGCACATGTAGCCTCGATGGGTTCATGCAGTAATGCAAAGTACACTGTACATATAAATGATTCAAAGTATATTTAATTGTTTATATTTTCACCTAGATCTTTATTGTAATAATTAAAGCATTTGTGCTTTGGCTTTCATTAGGTTATGCAAGTGCACCATGGTGTTTTTAGAGTTACATACAGGTTCACCTTGTATTGAATGGCAAGGTATAAGGGAACAAAATGTTGATTGATATTGTGTATTATACCCAGTCAAACGGTTGGAAATTCTGCAATAAAGTAAATGCTAATTAAATGTGTTAATTTTTTAATTTCTTTCTTAATTCAGCATTAAAGTATAGTGTAATTACAATAGATTATTACTGGTAATCATGTCATCTTGCTGCAAGTAGCAGTAAGTTAGCAAGTTGCATTCACATAAATAAATAATGTAAACTAAACATATTCAGTTGAATGTAGTTTTTCCCTATTTAACATGTTAGGTTATCCCATGTGTAAAAATTAACGTTGTTCAAGGCAATCGGTTTCCACATGAATTTCTAGTAAGCTTTACTAATTCAGGTTTAGAGTATAGTTACACAGTAGCCTCCCAGAAAAGTCATTGATCACTATCTTCATCTTCCTCCTCCTGTGCAAAAAACCCACCAAAGCCCGTTGGCAAGAGTGGATTTTTTTTTACCCTGCTCCACACTGTCAGGATCCACTGTTTGTAATGGCTCAATAGTGGTGTAAATCCCACGCCACCTTTGAAAAAAAAAGTAATCATCGAACATATCACCCGCAAAAAGTGAGGGAACATTGTTATTGTAAGCCACAGTAACATTATGCAGTGTTAACATGAACATGGCATTTAAATACAGAAAAATACAAAAAAAAAAATTGACATGATTAATCAAAACATAAGTTCAATAAAATTTTCACCAAAACAGTTCTTAAACTACTCAAACTGTGAACTACAACTAAAGTGTAGGTTACTTAACACTTCTCCGTGACCATTTGCATTTGTTTAAAGATGGTTTTTTTATGCCAATCCCCCATCCCGTGGAAATATTTGAATATTCTGTATGAATGAGGAGTGTACAGTTATGTTCTAAACCAAGTCTAGTACGTAGTCATCTGAGCATCTGCTTTGAGCTAACAACACATGCATTGATCCAAGGAGATACCCAGCCCTCTAACCTGCTGAGTGCTCAGTTCCAGTGAACAATCGAGTTCACAGCACATCAATACACTATCCTATTGAGTGCTCTCCGTTTAGCAGCATGATTGATGAGGTTAAGGCCCCCAGCCAGGGAGCAAAATGATGTCAAAACCAAGGTGCCGCATTGAGCAAATAATTTGTCCCAAATGAGGGAGAACTTAGCAAAAACAGACTTCAAGTGTATTTTCAGTTTGTAGTATTAGTAGAGTATGCAAACTCTTCTGTTGTTCAGTGATGTAGATGGAAGCCGCTTTATGGACAACAACATCCAAATACCCTCAGACACTAAATGATGTACAAGAGGATTTATTACAGTTGGTTCCCATAAATTTCAGGTTGGCTTCAGGTCCAGAAAGAGGTTAATGGATTACAAAGGGAAGCAGGATCAAACCACACAGAAGTTTATACACCTCTTCGAACACTATTGATCATTGAGACCCAGATAAATTTAAGTCATACTCTTGATTACGCATAGTAATATTAAGAATGTAGATTATGAAGGGAAAAATGAGGCCCCCTCTCGAAGGGTCATCCTACCTGACAGAGTGAAATGACAAATGACGAAAAGTGAAACTGTAAATACAGATGTGCTGTATGGAATATTAAGTGCTGGAGTTTTCAGAATTGATATTTCCTAAAGCATACTGTAGTGTAAAATACTGTAACGAATGCGGTGGATTTTTTTTCCAAACAATGAGCACTATACACCCCGATGAATGCCAAGCAATGCAAAATATATAAAATAAGCAAAGAAAAATAAACTTCCCTAAAATTCAACAAAAAATAGTATAACCATCAAAATTAGGAACATTTTTCTTGTTTCCAGATAAATGGATAAACATGCTTACTTTTCAAAGGCTTTGTACTTATTTATGCTGAGCACTGACAAAAGACCAGGTTTTTCTAATCTATAAAGAGATACCACAATAAATTTCAAAATTTAAACATATAACGTGACCTGCAAGCCATATTAAGTGAAAAAGAATTGTATTGCTTCATAGGTGAAACTATTACTTTGCTGAAGTATATGCTTTTATGCTTTCTTTAATGACACTGTTACAATTGGGCAGTTTATCAAGATGGAAATATTTGTCCACTCCTCCTTGCAAAAGTGCTCAACGCATGCCAGATTGCAAGGGCAACCCTTTTTCACATTGCAGTTGAATTTACATCTGGCATTCGGATAATGGATGGATGGACAATGGGGCCTTGGTTAGGCCATTACACAACTTGAATTTACCCTGGGGAAGTATATATATATATATATATATATATATATATATATATATATATATATATATATTATATATATGTATACATATATATATATATATATATTACTGCTGTCAAACGGGCGGTAATCAAATGTTGTAATTGATCGCGTCAAAATATTTGACTCATTTAACTCATGCGCAGGATGACCGCCCATGCATAATCCCACTCAGAAGTGCACAGTGAGATGCAGAGCGGACGCGTGGGAGTATACAGAAGCATTTCGAATGAACAGGGAAGCTTTAAAGTGGAAGTCAATGCAAACATTTGTATTTGTGGAGTAAGTGTTAATCCACTGTTTTTTAGCAATCTCTGGGGGCGACCATTTTGTCTTCTGGACATCGGAATGAGGTCGAGTTGTGCCGGAAGTTCCGTCATTTGGCTGAAAATTCAGCCTTCGGAGGACCCAGCCTACAAATTTGGACACAGCTCCAGAGTGTATTGTAGCCTATAAAATGGACAACACTACCAAACACAGCATGAAAATAAACACATATGGTTTATATCATTGAAAACCATTTTTATTATTTGACACCCTTCCAACAGATAAATGAATAGAAATTTCATAATTTACATTAAAGCTTGCTATTTTCAGTTTTCTTATCAGCTTTAGGTACAGAGGCAGAGGATTCACACATACAGTAAATGGTTGGTAAGAACCAGAGCCGGGCATCGCCTAACCGCCACCGCGTTCAGTCCTGCATATTTAATCGACCACGTGGTCCCGGTCCATCCCTCGTCAGCGACAGCCAATCGGCGTCGAGAACGTAATCTTCACGTCACACGCTGCCAAACAAAGAAAAAATATCAAATAAAAACATAAGACACACACACACACACAACGTGGCGATCCGTGAAAAACAATATGGGGCACATGTCATTGCGTCTCTGGGACTGCAAAGTACCCTAATACAGTGTTTGATTTTTCATTTTTTCCCTTACTCGGCCACGTGTCAGGAGTGCGGCACCTGCGCGTAACGTGGTACAGGTTAGTACGTTCTCGATGCCGTCTGGTTGACTCGGACCGAGTGGGACCACGTGGGTCGATTAAATATGCAGACGGGAACTCGGTGGCGGTTTGACGATGCCCAGCTCTTGTAAGAACTACGATCACATAAGCGCTGCGTCCCTCCACCTTGATGTGTTCCTATGAAGGCCACGTGATGGGAGATGAACGTGGCACAAGAGCCGAGATTTATCCTGTCTTCTCACTCACGGACCCGTCTCGAGCTGCAGACAGAGTGACTAATTCAATAAGTCAAGTATTCATTTATTACTTTCCTTTTCAATCACGGGACATTTTTATAAGCTTCCCGCATCCACCTCCGCACACACACTGAGAAAACAAGTGACACAAATTCTGCAACTTCCATCTGTGGCAGCCCTTGGTGTCTCACTGCATCATAATAACAAAATAGGGGCGCAGTTTTCAGTAAAGATTAGTCACTGTGGGAGGATCTGCCTAATTTGGACCGGGGGGCTTGTTACGGAAAATAACACAATGCGACTGGGATTTCTGTATTAGATTTGCGCGTTTAGCCTGCTTGACATTTCAAGCTGCATGAACTAATACATCTGTTATTTGTTGATCATTTGATTATTAACATACTTCACAAACCAAATCAGCTTCTATGCTGGAGATGCAGAAACAACACAGTGCACGAGCCCCCACCCCCGCCACCACCAAACACACCGCTCACCTGCCACGCACAAACAAACACCCTCCATAATTCGCAATTCAGCCCTCAATGAAAGAGGAAAGCAGCGGAAAAAAAAAACCATTTATCTACCACTCTCCTCTGAGCCTCTGAGCATCCTGACACTTGCATGGAACAAAGCCACTCATCACATTCTAATCTTGAATTTCAGGGCTTTTATTTCACCCAAATGCCACCGCGCTGGCCTTGTGAATTATTGACAGACTGACACCAATGTGGAAGCGCACATAAAAGAGGCTAAAAGCTCCGGCCCTGGTCGGGATTGTCCTTTCCAATTGTCATCAAAAAGGAACTTAGCTAACGCTTCACTGCAAGCGGTACAATAACTTTCGGAATGAACAAACGGACATATGACACCTGACCCACAGCTGCACCACCGACAAAGCTGTAAATGAAATGATGTAAGTATTTCATTTAAGAGTATTTATACTGCCTAGTTAGTTCCTCAAAACGTTTTACTTAGGATGCTGTCTTTTAATTTGGGGATGAAAAGGTAATCAAGGTATATAGAAATCCTGCATGAAGTGTTTGCTACATCAGAGCTGCAATGAAAAATCTGCGAAAAAATCATTATTCGCAATTTACATAGAGCCCTGTGAAGCTGTCCAGCCGCAATCTCTCTGTGAGCTCAGATTCGACCTTTGACCAAAATATTTGCAAAAATAAAAACTTTTTGGTGAGATATGGGGAGAGGCACCAATTACTTGAAAACTTTTGCGATTCGCAACTCTGAGAATTAAGTTTGAGTGGCGATGTTCCAGTGACTGTAGAGTGCGACTGAAAAAAGCCAAAGCCCACAGAAGTGCTGATGGAAGCAGAATGAGTGTAAGCGGAGGAGTCACAAACAGACAGGTGCAAAAGGGAATTTAACAGGTGTCTAATCCACCTCACTTTCATTGCCAGCACCCTCTGGCCGCCTCAGTTTATCCTCTTGTTTGTGGATCTGTCCATCGCCACCTTGACGATCCTCGCTCTGCATGCTTGGACCGTCCACCTCTTCCTTTTCCTGGCTATCATCGGCATTCTCTTCCTCCTCCCCCTGCACCTCCAAGCGAACCTGGTCTTTCAAGCCCAAGGGCAGCGCAGTGTCAGGGCCCACGACATCACCGTTGACACCCAGTGCCCCACCCAGTACATCCCGTGGGCTGAGGCGACCATCTTTGACTGGGGAGGAGTTGGCTGACTCGTTACTGACAGGTGATATGTCGCTGCTGCTGTGGTTGGCCGACTGGGAGCTGGAAGCTGATGGCCCCTTCAAGGGAATCTGCCATGAGGGGATCTTAGAAATAGAAGGAGTGGAAGGAAATTGTCTCCTGTGACAGAGAATAAAAACATGATCAATTCTCTTATCACACGGAAATAGTAGTACCCATGATTTATTGGCCAACGCTTTTGCACTTGGCATCGTATTACACAAGCTGTGCGCTAAAGAATGCAAAACTTATTTTTTTTGTGTTGTCATAGTCACATATAAACATCACATTCATAGGCGAGCAGAAGTATTGCAACAGATCGGCTTCACATTTACAACCAAGTCATTTGATTTATTAAAAAAAAACAAAAAAAACACATCCAGCCTGAGACCCGCTGACATTGCGAACCTTTTGTATTCTTCTTTTGTGATGTTGTCCCAGGCTTGGACAGCAACCGCTTTGGCGGTGGAGTTTCTACCGTTAGTCTCCTTTTTAGCAGGTAAAACTCATGCTTTATAACCTACCACTTTTTGCCTCCTTTGTTGTTTTGGCTCATTGTATTTCTGCATGATAATATTTCATCTCTTTACTTTATGGCAAATTCCAGTCTGGCCTTCCTATTCTTCGTGTGCAGTATCTGTACTTTTGTTCATGGCCTTCATTCATTCCCGGTGGTGGTTGCTGCTGATGCCACAATTCTTTTGAGGCTTTTGTTCCAATCACAATGTTTCTTTCATTGACTGCTGCCATTTTCTTTATTCTCCCCATTCAACATCTGTTAGGACACCAGTGGTTTCTTCAAAATGGTTGTAGTGGCTATAGCCAATGTTTGTGCAGTAATTCTAATTTCCCATCATCTCTTATCTTCTCTGGTTGTCATGATGCTTACATAATATCCAAGAGGTATAAATGTAGACTTCTTGAGCAAACCTAAACGCGATCCCGAGGAACGAAATCGAGTGCAATTTATTGTTTGAATAAGAAAAAGGTTCAAACAGGTACCATATTCCAAGTGGTCATTCAGATCCACATGTAAATATCTGGAAATAAAAGATGAAACGTCCCACATTGATGTCAAACTCAAATGTCACTCTATGGAAAAAAGAAAGGAAGTGGCCTATCAGCTTCAATACTTCAGGAGAGACGTGTAAATGGAATCCTCTTAACTGGACAAATTGATCTTGGCTGTTAGTGTCAGGACTCTGTGGAGCAGTTACAGTAAAAAAGACAACACTTTTGATCAAGAAATAGTGTTTTTTCCCCATCTACATTGTGTTTCCCTTCTTCACTTTACTCTCACTAATAGGTGAGTAAAAGTAAGATCATAGGACCAATAGGTGTCTTGTTTACCCATAAAAGTATGAAAATAAAGAAGATGGTGCTGAAATGCTGATGACTGCAGTATGCTAATGGTCTAAAGCAAGTTGTGAAATTAAAGCAATGGTGCAATCTGTAACCTCTAATGCCACAGTGAAATGATAACCCAAAAGCACTTTGACATTTATGGTTGTCTAAGTGTGCAACTAATTTGGAAGACCATATAATCTTTTATTCATTCATACCTCAACATAAGTGTTTGTGTGATTCCTGGAGCAGTACAACAACTTAAAAACAGGCGTAAAGTGGAAATCAACCCAAACATATTTTTTTTCATGAATATGTTCCCAGCAGGCCCGCTAGTTGAAACACAGCATTCCGATTAATATTGCGTTTGTGGAATATGTGTTAAGCAGCAAAATCCACTTGTTTTTATTCTTGAAAAAATATGTTTGACTTCCACTTTAAGACTGTGGCTTTGTTCGCAAGATGATGATCTGCGCATCAACTGATGTCAACATGAACATTTGGCAGGCTGTTATTTCCTCTTACTAAACATATATCAGACTGGAGATGCATGGTGGTGAATAACCACACTGTACCTCACCAGGCATCCTCCAAGAGTTAATGTTGCTGTCTGTACAATAAAAGTTGCTCCAAAAACAGGTTCCGATAAAAAGGTCACCTCAGAGTGTATTCATTATTTAACCTGTTGAAGAAAAAGATACAACCCGGTATGTATAGTAGGCCATGGTTTGATCTTTTACTATGAGCATATTTGAACATGATGCTGGTGTCCTGTTTTACAAATGCAACGACGAACTGAAGGCATCTTGGGTGGAAAACAATTAGTCGTCCACATTAAAAATATTATTGTCCCTTAAAAAATAACATGGTGTGGATGAATGAAAATGTACCAATAGTATTATTAAAATGTAGTCAGATATGTATACAAGTGATTCAAGAGGGATGCTCCTCTTCAATACTGTCACGCGGTGTGTGTGTGTGTGTGTGTAGGGGGGGGGACTGAACAACTTTGTTACCTGCTGAGCAGTAAAGCCTTCAAAGAGCCTATCTCAGCCTTCAGCTCTCCAACTGTTTGGTTGTCCAGGATGCGACTGGTTGCAGACGCCGCCTATAGGAAAATACAATGAGCACACCCAAAGTCAACATGCCTCTTTCAACAACCCCTCCATTGTCACTCAGTGCGATATAAAATAATTTCAAAAACAGCTTTGTTCAAAAAAAGGGACAGGCTATTGAGTAAACAAACACGGTAAACACAAAAAGCCTCAACACTTGTGTAGGGAATCATGACTCTCACCTGTCACCTGGGCAACCTCGCCACTGCATGTGGCTTTTAGGACAAACAACCCCACGACAGTTATATTTATGGCCCCACGGCATGAATCATGCTGCTTTAACACAAATGTCCCTACTATGCAGAAAATTGAAGGCGGTGTGCGGCGTTTTACATCATGGCTTTATCTTAAACAACGGGCACGCTCATGAGCGCTTACAACTGCTTTACAGTTTGTCAAATGTGTTCAATCTCTGACACACACATGAAAACAATTTACTAATTAAAAAAAAAAAAAAAATATATATATATATATATATATATATATATATATATATATATATATATATATATATATATATATATATATATATATAGTGCATGGGGCCTGATGGATTTTTTGAGGCAGATGACATTTTTTTTTTTTTTTTTTGGTCAAAGTTGGCATCCGGCCTGGTCACTATTCCCTTCGAACAGCGGGGATAAGCTGTAAATATATTGTTAAAAAAATAGCTATCCTTTTTGGTTCCCAGAATGCATTGTGCGGTGCAATGCATTTAATTTATGGCGTAAACAGTAGTTAAATGTGTGATATTTAACACATGTTATGCTTTATGTTGCACTATATTTTTATTTTACTATGTTTCTTTTTTAACCAAACCATGACTTTAAGTTGTGTGTTAAAAAGTGACATCCAGGTCAATTCTTTGCACAACTTGCATGGCTCCCGCAACCGTGGCGTCCGCCATTATGTTTCGAAAGAATTCCCGAACATCCTCCGCGGGCGTACAATACCGTCACATGTATATTCTGATGCATTTCATTGGTAAGAGACCGAGAATTTAAATAATAAATAGAAAATGACCATTTTGCCACTGTCGGCTGAAAATGACATCACAGTTGTTCAAGGCTCAGATAACGACCAATCATGGCTCAGCTTCAGAAAACAAGTGAGCCATGATTGATTATTACCTGAGCAACTAGGAAAGGTATTTTTCAGTCGACAGAAGTGACAAAATGGCTGCCCGCTGACATTCCACAAACGTAATATTAATCAGAATGTCATATTTAGACTTGTGTAGTCGCATAGAAAATTTAATTGTAAAGAATTTTGGGGAGTTGCCTACCAATTTAAGACATATTTTTATTCTTAGGCTTTTGACTCAACAGGAGATCCGGCATTGTTCTATTATTTCATGGTGTCTGCTGTATTTGTGTTAGTATTCATTGATTGATAAATTGATTGATTAATTAGTTAATGGATTGATTGGTTAATTAATTGTTAATAATTTTAATTGATTCAATTAATTTGGGCTATTAATTTACTGTTTTCACCGTATTTGCTATTGTATGATTGATCTTCACTCCATGTACAGCACTTTGTATTCAGAAATGGTTGTTTTAAAGTACAGTGGTACCTCTACTTACGAACGTCTCTTCATACGAAATTTTCAAGTTACGAAACAGGGAAATATTTCCTCTTGTTACGAAAGAAATTTCAGGATACGAAAGGTAAAAATATGGACTGCTACTCGCAGTATGGGCTGCTACTAGCAGTATGGGCTGCTACTAGCAGTATGGGCTGCTAGTCGAAACTCCAGAGTTTCCTGAACGCAACATGCTCATAGCTGCTCTGCCATTGGCTATTACCTAGCATCTTCCTGGCGTCCCATTGGCTAAGAGGGACCTCTTCTGTATGTCTCTATGTGTGTAGATAGACTGGTAGATAGATAGATGCAGCGTCCTCGTCATTCGCCCCTCGGGCCATGAGGTGTTCCAATAGTTTTACGTGAATTAGAAACGAGGAAAGGAAAAAAGGAGAAAACCGTTTTTTTTGTCCATACAAACAAAGCAAGAGATAATAGACAAGTATGAAAAAGGGATGCGTTTGGTTGACCTCGCCAAAGAATATGACCGTAATGTATTGACAGTCGCCACGTTATTAAATCAGTTCTTTACAAAACGCCAGGCAAAAAACACTTCTGAGAGAGAACATGAAACAAAGAGGGCAAAAAAGTGATGAGGACAGGAATTAAAAGGTAAACGACCATCATTTTTATTCTTTACTCTATTCTTTGTTTTTTTCTTTTTTTACATTATGCACAACTGTCATTTATTGTGCAATAATCTAATTGTCACATTTATTTGTTACATGTTTTGATGCATTTTTATGTTTTATAAAACATTTATGTCTGAATATTGGGGGGCTTGGAACGAATTAGGGCATTTACATGGAAAACGCGTCTTTACTTACAACATTTTGTACTTAAGACATTTCTTCCAGAACCAATTAATTTCGTAAGTAGAGGTACCACTGTACTATATTAATAAAGTTGACTTGAGTTGAGTAAGCCTTGCTTGTAAAAAAATAAGTATATGATATGCTTTGTTTTGAATGACAAGTCCATAGAATGATGATCTTATCAACAAATTTGATCATACTGTATATTCAGTATTTAAGGAAACAAGGTTATGGTACAGATTTATGTGTAAGAAATAATAAGACCAGTGTCACTAGTCACAATTGTTGTAAATGGCTAGAGTAGATCAAGGTAAAAATAATTGGCAAACATCGGTCGTTTGGCTGATGATTTTGGTCAATGTTTGAAGCGCCATATCGGTTGATTTAATCGGCCGGCTGATCATTCTGACCCTATAAAATACATGTTTATTATACAGGGAGAATAAAAGGGACTGAAGTGTATATGGTTGGGATTTCATGCAACGTGCACACAGCTAAACTCCCTTCATACTTAGTGCTCGAGTTCCCTCACTCTGTTTTTCTCCATTCTCCCATTCCTTAAAAGGGACACACACTCACAACATAAGAGACTGTTTCTTTTTTTTGCGTGTGTGCTTTTGTTTTGTGTTCTTTTTGCCAAATTTCAATCATAGACGTGCTACTTAATATCGCTGCCCTGTGAAAAACACTTATGTCCAATTTTGATAACAAAATTCATTTTCACATTAATGCAATGTCAGTAACACAAAAAACACCATTTACATAATAAGAAGAACATTGAAAAAAATTGAGATAAGTGTTTTTCACAGGATAGCGATGATATTAAATTGTTGGTCAGTTAAATGCACTGTTCTCGAATGTGATTGAAAGTTAAAGATTAACAAATATTTCCACTCAAAAGTGAATGAGTCATTGAGATGTCATTCAAAAACTTAATTACAGCCAACCTGAATTAATGAGCTAGTGCCTTTTCAATATTACCATCTGAAAATACATCTTGAAATGATATTCCTATATTTGCACTTTCTTAACTAATCTGTTTTGTGGTGGCCTGATGGAAATGTGCAATTTTAGCGATTGAATTTATTTCTATTTGTCAACCAAAAAGTATTTGAGTTTAAAACATAGCTTGTGGTGTCAAATATATGTACTGTATTAAATTAAATTTGATTTATACTGATAAATTAAATTAATTACGAATCAAATTAATTAGATCATGGGTTTTAATCAAGTCCTGCCTCTAGAACTAATATGAACTTTGACAGGCTTCTCGGAGCAGATTCCAAATCATTTCCACATATCTTTCTTTGAAACACAGAAGTAATCCCTGAAGGTTTGAAGGAGACCAGTGTGTGGTGGAGCAAAAAAAAAAAAGGAACAGGCAATGACTCGATCTTTGACCTCAGTTACTTCAGGGATCTTGTGTTACATAATCATTAAATCAGTAATACTACTGCTTTGGACTACAGGCATTATTCCTATAAATCGAGGTAGAAATCACAGGTGGACCGCCTCCAAATGCAGGGAGACATACCATTACTTCTGCTCTTTTTTTTAGTTTTTTAATTTGTCATCCACTTTTGGACAAAATGAATGATTTTCTTTTTTTTCTGTAAAAAAAAAAAAAGTACAAAGAAAACAGCGTCATTTAAAAATCACTCCAGTTACCACATATTATTTTTACCACATATATATGTTCCATGCAATATGCAAAAAAGTTTATACAAAAGCCTTGTGATGACTTACATAAAAGTAATGGCTGCTTGTGTTTTGAGCTATTTCATTTGTCAGTGTTTTGTTGGTTAATTGCAAACTATTGGAACCTTGTTAACATTGCAAATAAATATGCAATGAGGTTGAATAATATTAAGCTGTACTGTACAATGATGGATGATAGATGGTGTCTGTTCCTACAATAAAGACTTGCACATGAGCAAGAATAGATTACGTGAGGATACTCCAGTGAGAAGGGGCAAAGTCATGGGGAAACTGGACTAAAACTGTAATTAAGTCCCTCCTAACTCACCTGAGGATGCTTGTTAGGAATTGTGGACCCCCTATCAGGGAAAGAGTGATAATTTGGACTCTATCGCTTGTAATTAAATCTAAGAGAAATTAATTGAATCACATCTGAAAGGGATCACACTCATTTAGTGAGCCAGGAGGAGGCTGAGGAGGAAAAGTGAAGGGCTAAAGAAAAGGAGCAGATGAGATGTATTTTCTGAGTGGTGATGGTGGTTATCAGTTACAAAGCCGTGCTGATAGGGAGACATGTTTTACATGTGTTGCATTGGGAGCCAGCAGACAACATTCTTATTACAGTCGTCACCTCATTAGAACTATCTTAAGCCCTTCCCTCCCCAAGGTATCAATATAGTAAAGTCTAATTCATTGTATACATAAATTTACCTTATATTGACTGAGTTAGATCAGTGATTCTTAACCATGGGCTACGGCCCAAAGTTGGACTGCAAGCGCCAGCTTGTGGGCCACAAAATAATTACAATGGTGTACCTGTGGGCGGCAAGGCAGCGTATTTTACCGAATAAATATAAATTAGCTGCTGCTTTTTCCAAGGAGATGCCCAGTTACAATTTATCTTCCTGCCAGTAGGTGACAAAAAGGCATCACTGTTATTTATCCGTGCATAGAAGTACAAGAAAACTAACAACTAAAATAATCAAGTATTTAAAAAACAAAAATAGAAATTGTAGGTGATGCCAAACCGCACGAAGAGGCAAAACAATTGCGCAAGTGCAACCGTGACTTCATAAACACGACTTTGTGAGTGGAGGTCATGAGGCAGAGCCCGGTGTGTTTAGTGTAGATCAACACTAACCAAAGAAGCACTGAAGCCTTCAAAACTAGAGAAACCAAATTTCCAACTAGAAAAGTCTCTTGATTTTGAGAGAAAAGAAAATGGGCTTGCAGAAGAATTCTAGACAAATTTAGAAAAATGGCTGGACTAAGCATGGCCGGAAGTGGATTTTAGTCCGGCCCACTAGTCGGCCCTCGTGCGTTTGACGTGGTCGAGAGGCGGCCAAATTTCTTCTCAGCCTACTCAGTGAAAGGCTTCTTTTTAGGCTTCTTTCTACTCCCGCGTCGGCGCGAGCGACAACTGCCGCATTGCTTCACGTGACCGACGCATTGTGCTGTTGGCCACAGGTCTACAACACATGCCACTCACACATCAGGAATTGTTGCTGCTCCGATCGGTCCATTATGTCACATGTTGCGATGACATACAGTTTCCCACACGGAGAGGAGAGAGAAGATGCAGCTCGTTGCTGCTGCAAAAGCAAACTAGTCTGGCAATAAAATTAAATGCATCGTCTAGTCATTTTGGTTCCTTTATGGTTGTGGCAGGCACGATATCCATTGTTGTCGCTGTCTTTTTGAAGAGACGCCCCCCGACTTGGAACTTAACGGTTTCAAAACAACTTGTGTCCGGGAGTATATTAAGCTGCGCGCAGCACTCAAGTATGATGCTGCCACATCAAGGTGGAGTTCATGCACTTCTTCTGACATCTTCTACTTCCGTAAATACGCCATAGCAAACGTGCTGTGTATAGTGGTTTGCTGGTATGCTTTTATTTTGAAGGCCGTGAATGAATGGAAGTGCAGAAAATAAATAACTTGTTGAATGTGACTTCTGGCCGTCTGTTGGACCCAAATAATTATACATTATGACAAAACCAACCAAGGGGCTCGCAATGTGCCCAGCTCTGACTTTATATTTGACTTTAATCCCACTTGAAACAAGAAGCATAAAGTGGACATTTATGGTGATTGTAGTAATTCAGTAACGGATCAGTTCGATTCATTTTTTTTTTACACACGGTTATGACGCGACGTCATCGTTAGTGATGTCTCAATTTCCCCCAAATACTGTATTTATTTCTACCTCCTACCTAATCGCTTCACTGTAGAAATGCCCCGACACGTTGGACCACATTTACTTCCATAAACAATACATCATGAGTGACGTCGTCTCCTCTTCTGCGCATGCGGGTCACTTTGGCGTCGCATGTATTCATACAGCAGACAAGACCGAGTTTGCATTTATAATGTTATATGAACGCTTACGCAAAAAAAAAAAAATCCGATTTTTTCCCAAAAATCTGAATTGACCATTAAGACCTGTGTGAACCTAGCCACAGTTGTACAGGGCTCAGGTAACGCCCAATCACAGCTCACTGGTTTTCTGAAGCTGAGCCATTATTGGTCATTACCTGAGCGCTGAGCAACTGTGAGGTCATTTTCAGTCGACAGCAAAGCAGCAAAATGGCCGCCCACTGAGATGGACAAAAAAAAAATAAAAAGTTGGATTTTACTGCTCAACTCATATGCGACAAACGCAATATTAATCCGAAAGACATGTTTCGACTAGTGACGACACATAGAAAATATTGCAAATAATTGTTTTGGGTTGACATCCGCTTTAAGATTTGGTCACTACATCTAGCTCCAGATAGAATTAAAAAAAGAGAGAGAGAGAGCGAGAGAGACTTGAATCCCCAATAACAAACAGCCATATGAGTGGAACCATTTTCACAGCATTGTTTTCCGAATGACAAGAAAAAAAAACTATTTGGAATCAGGGGTAACAAAGCGTATTTGAAGGACAAAAAAAAAAAAAGCAAACAACCTCGTTTTTCAATAATGTAAGTCATGTGCTTTTTCCTTTAAGCGAAGGAAAAAAGAGAAATCAGATTTGTGTTGCCTTATTATGTACAGTGTTGATATTTGATCCAATTTTACAGACTATGATACATGCTGTTGTCATGTTCTTCCTCAATTTATGCACTGAAAGAAAAAGTATCCAATTTTATGAACAGGATGAACAATGCGAGGCAAAAGTACGTGAACCTGTTGGTTTATTCTTGTGATTTAGATGGAAGTCAGACCAATGTCTGTCTGTTGGTTATGACCAATTCATGCAGAAAGTTAAGCAATTCCAAAGGGTTCACATGCTTTTTCCTCCCACTGCACTCTGCCAAAAGTCAAACGGGATAGGTGCCAGCTCATCCGCGCCCCTAATGAGGACAAGCGCTAAGAAAACAAATCTATGAATGGATAGACTCTACTCTTCAGCTCTTGAAAATAGATAAGAAAGATGAAAACTAAAATAACTCGGCTGTGGGAAACTGTGGGTGCCAAGGTGAGACCAGTTGGGAAGCGTTGGTTTATATCACTTGATAGGAAAAAAAAAAAAGAAGGCTTAGCAATGAAACTGTTAACCTCTTGCTACATACATAACATGTATTATCTTACATCGATGCTGTCGAGCAACACTATCTCTGACATGTCTTATTAAATTCGAAGAAACCTAATCAAACATTGAGCCCGTGCAGAATTTCAACTTTGAGATACATTATGTTAGCGTGTATACACACACATTGTGTGGAACTTCAGTGTTAAGTGCTTGTCTGCAGGCTAAGTGTTGGAGTATCAATGTCCGCTGAGACTGAAAGTGCGCTCAACCTCAAGTGCTGACATATCTCACACACCGCAGCAGCTTGTAAGATCTGATGTTTGCACAAACTGCTGATCAAGATAATTATCAGCGATCCATTCCATGGCATCGGCACTAAAATCCCCCAGATCTGAAAGTTCACTTTCACTTTGAAATGCATGGTGACCTGGATTTTTAAATACTACTAAAAAGCTTTGTGTGTGTGTACGTGTGGGTGTGTGTGTGCGTGTGTGGGTGCGTGTGTGTGTGTATGGGGGGGCTTTTATCACTTAGACTTATACAGAATCTTTGAATTTCTGATGCAAAGTTGTTTCATATTTACAGCACATGAACTGAACACAAGTTAGCATCAATGCTAAAACCAGGTAAGACAGTTTAATGGACAGACTTTTTCAACAAAATCTAAAATGTAATATTTTGAATTCAATCAATTCAAACCCAGAACAACAATAACACAATTACCCTTATATATTAGGTTTAATTGTACCCAAGACATTTAAAAATACATACGTACGTGATTAATTCCATGGAAGACTCTTGTTAAAATAATAACATTAAAGCCTTTTTGTAACGCATTTCCTCTAGCAACTGATTCTCGCCCATTCAAGCTAACATTCAGCCAATTTGTGACTTCATCATTGAGATGACATTATGCAAATAAGATTTTTGAGGTCTAGCCGACTTCCTGGAAAGCGGGAGCAGCGTTCTATGACCTATGTGTGGCCTTACCAGTAAAGAATTTAATTGTGCACTCATCTCTCCGAGCATATTGTAAAAAAAAAAAAAATGCACATGCAAATGTCCAACCATCCAAACAATACTAAAATATGCCAAAATAATTAACCTACGAGATGTGTATTTATTTTCCTAACACATTGCACACTGTATTTTTATAAATAGAGATTTCTCTGCTAAGTGTTTGTAAAGAAGAAAATAGATTAAATACATTGTATTCACTGCTAGAAAATAAGACATATCAACTATAGCAGCACTCAAGGACAACAGCTCATCTGGCTAAATGAAGATAAATGCCTTTGGACCATTAGCAAAAAGATCTTTAGCAAGCCTTGTTTAAGAGTGTCTGAAGGCAAATGAATTCAGTTCCTCTGCCAGCAGACACTACATTTTCAAGTAGCGCATGTATATTTATGATGGAATTAGTTTGAAAAGGAAGTCCCCAGAGGAGAGTTTTTGAGTGGAAACACTGGTACAGTGCAATTGATTTCACTCTATTTATGCTATTTCCCACTGGCAGTTAGTCTTACACAAGCTAGGAGGCAGTTTCTAATCTTCGATGCTGTACCCACTAATAAAGAGAACGATCAGTGATTTGAGACAGCGGGGCAAACATGGTTAACAGGCAGATTTGTAATGATAATGGGGTAGAAATATAGCAGTCTTTTTCACATCAGGGATGAATCATCCAGGGGCAAATCTATACTTCAGTTAGGCTGTTGCAATACAGCCAATGAACCAAGACAGAATAGTGAAAAAAGCTAAACAATCCCATGCCATGAGGTATTGTAATGTACAGTATATCAAAGGCTGCATTTACAATGCAGGTCGAAGTGCCCTATTCCAATTTAATGCTCATATCCCTGTTTATACTTAACATCTGAAACAATGTACATGCTCACACAACTCAATAAAGTACAAACACAGGTACACACATCAGCCTCAAGCAGCAACAACTCAGAATAGATTTGTTTTTTTAAAAATGCAAATATTCAATATTACGTACGATTAAGCTAGCCTTACTGACACACTGTCACCACTGGTTAATGCAGGTAACTACAGGAACTATTTTAATCTATCCATTAGTACATTTCACAGTAGTTTAGATTTACTCAGGGTGATATTTTTCTTTTTGTATTGTTTGGACAGACGCACGTTATGCCACTGATTGCCGTCTTTCAATGCCCTAAGGCTAGCATTGACAGAGTCCAATCAAGCCCTGCTGTTCTCGAGGGATAGGAACCGGGCCAGCCCACGAATAGCAAAAATCTGCATATAACTGACGCCCATAGAAATGGATTAGGCTAATGTTATTACTATTATTTAAAAAAAAAAAAATTCTTCAGAGAATGCTGATAAACAGTCATTATACACTTTCAGCAAAATTGAGGGTAAAACCTGGGAAAAAAAATATTGGATTAAAAAAAATAATAAATTACCTGCACATATGCGCGTGCTGAACCGCAAGTTTGCCGGGGTCGACTGTACATCCGATCTGTCTGTATATGCTGCTGGTACATTCATTGGCAGGTATCCAATTCACATGAGATTTTAATTCACATTTGGAAGAGACGCGATTTCCATTTCATTCATTTTAGTTTGTCCTTATACTGCCATGGCCCACATTTGAATTGGAAAAAAAGCTGAACCATGTCACTTGAACTAAGTATGTTTAATGTAAATCCAGACAAAATGTATTTATGCAAGAGAGGAATTTTTTTTCTAGTTTTCAGTTGAGGGGCACGACATGCCCTCTACAAATGAGTGGTTTCCAAACTACAAGAAATGTTTACTTAGCAGCCGAAGAAACCGAACGCGCCATGTGTTTTGGCTTAAAGGCACATTTCCGTGTTGAGAGGTATAATTGCTAAGCATAGCGAAGTTTGAGCAGTGTGGTGAGGCAAACCCTTAAAGCCACAAACGGTGAATAAAATGTAGCTTACCAACATAAACATGTGTTTCTCATTTTAAATCCTAGACCTGAAAACAATTTCCCAATTTCCTCCATGGCCAACAAGTCTTCCTGCACCGACTCGTGGGGAAAATTTAAGATCTACGCTGTAACTATAAAGCTGAGTTTACGATTTGTTTAATGGGTATTTTGATGTGAAATATACCTTTTATACACTACTGCTTTCCAACAAGGTACTCACAGCAAATGAAGTGGACACATTTTAATGCAATGTGTGATTTGAAAATGACAAATGAAAATGAAGAAAAACATTCCTATGTCCACCTGTGATGTGGCCGGAGCTTATTACCACCACAATTTTATCAGCGGGATTCCACTTCAGGCACAATTGTCATTAATAAAGAAGAGTGGCACAGGCAGAAAAGCAGAGTCATATTAGGTATCAAGTAAACAAAAAGTATCATTTATTTTATGTGGAATAAAAAATATAATATATATATTTTTTTCATTAAAAAAAAATGTCTGTGGTTTTGAATGACAGAATAAGCTGTTCAAAACTTGAAATGGTGGCACAAAGTGAGCTCCGGATCTTTAAATCAATCTTGCAGCCGCTTATACTTTTTCCCCCCATTTGAGCTCAAGCAGATGTGTCCACATATGTTTCCCTGCGATATCCAGATGCTAGCCATGTGCTTAACAAGCTGTGGACATAAAACATTGTCTAAGATTGTCTACTTCCAAGACACTTTTTAGAGCCCAGAGATCATAAAGTAAATTACGAGCCGTGTTATAAAAACTGCGAGCAACATTTCATGCCAGCACATCACTTTTTAGAACACAACCACTTCATCTAAACACTTAAAATTCTGAAAAGATTACCAACACTGTCTATAAAAATCAAGGCAAAGACAAACGACAGTATGGCTTAACATTATGGCCCCATAATGAGATGAACCATACTTGTGTTGCGCAGCTTTAGTTCTGATGATAAACTGTATAATAAGGCTGTCGATCTATGGCAGTTATGAGCAAGGGCAGCGCAGGAAGTTTTAGTGCATAGAAGCTTTGAGAATCCTCTTCGCTCCTCTTCTAATCAATCTGGAGAGTTCAGATGAACAACTTTACTGGGCTCCTTTGCAATTTCAAAGTTATTGCCTGTCCAACAATCGTCACAGTAAGTCATTTCAAGATTACCTTTATAGTATTGTCTGCTTTGTTACGTTGTCTCATACTTGTTAGGATTTTTCTTTCTTGTCAAAATCTATATCATGGGACTGTATTGAAAGATACGGTAATAGAGTGAGGGTGGTGTTCACTATTACAGAAAAAAAAACAACAACATAAAACTCCTAATCGCAGGTTTTAAGGACAGGTTCCCCCTCGTGCAAGCCTTAGAATGCATTACAGTATAATTAAAAGCCAAAATCTATTTTTGAGATTATTTCCAATAATGAATACAGTAAAACTCGCATGATTCATTGTTCATTGTCGGCAATAAGTGAAACATGCTGAGATGACGATGACGAGGCGACAACTACCTCTGCTGCAGTCAGTTCCTGGGAGAGCTCCTGGATTTTCTGCTGCTGTTGGACCAGCAGTTCCTGGAGAGAAGTCATTGTCTGCTGTAGCTGTTCAACTGATAAAGCAGGGAGGGGGAAAAAAGGTATTCGATACAGTAAATATGATAGAGAGGCTACATTTTTGGTGTAAAAAAATACAAAATAATAAAATCAAAAATTACACTTATATATCAAACATCAAAGCTGTCCAAGAATTGTAATTAAAGGCAATAGCCAGCCGCTATTTGGTCAGTCACTGGGGGCTGCACATAGGGTGAAGATATTAATCTCTAGTGTCTGAACTTAAATCAAATAACAGTCTCTAACCTTCCATTATCCACCCAGACACTTGCCTTCTAATGCATCTTAAATCCTCAAACGATCAACAAAGAAAAAAAACAAGGCTCTCATTTAGGAGGAGGCTGCCAGACAAAATGTCCCTCCTAATCCGAATAAATATTGTTCTTTTTTTCCATTGACTTTGAAGATTGAATTAGTTCAAGTGTTGGTGTTGGATGCGGGTGTATGATTTCAAATAACAGTGGGCACAGTTTGTTGCCCCCTGCTTCCAGTCACGCATGTATTACCAAACAATGCATTAAGTTTCCCTGAGCTGATTATATTATAGAAAACCAATAAACATTCATATAAATCATGGGCATGTAAAGTGTTAAATCAAGCCTAATGGGATTAACATCAACAGTTATTGTGGCGGTCCACTGCTGAGGTTGTCAGGCCAATGCTTAAAAGCCTGATCTGCAGCCGGCCAAATGGGATGCGTAGAACCACGGAAATGTAGGCTTGGACAAAGGCTTGAGCCAGTCTGTGAGGTAGAAAACCGGCACATAGGAAATATTTGATCTTTCAAAGAGGCAGCACCTGTATTTAAAATGGGTGGGGTAGTGTTTAACATAGGTAGGGTGCTGACATGTTTGATGTTTCTATGCTTGCAGAACGCACCAAAATACAAGTTTGAGCAGGATGGCTGGTGCCAAAAAGTCAAGCATTAAACCTGCTTATTCAGTTTGGGATCCTGAACGTGACCAACCTCTCTGAGGCTTGTAATAAAAGTAAATGCGACAGCCCTCTTAAAAAAGGTGTCACTTAGGAAGCGTGTGCTAAATCAAGGGCTGCCCTTTTGGTTTCTAATGACGCCTTACTGCACAATGACTTCTCCATATGAGTAGGTCAGTCCACCAGCCTGTGTTGCTGACTTCCGAATTACCATTGGCCCAGTTTTTAAACAACTACAGCCAAACTGTCCACAATCCAACCCCTGACTCCTTTGTACTGACAAAAATGCATAACTTCTTATCCCTAGTCATCACAGACATGAAGCCAAGAATAATCAAGTCAATGACTTTGGCAAAGCATGAATCAGAAGGCAGCTGTAGCTTAGACGCACGCATGTGCATGTGTGCGTGTGTGCGTGCATGCAACAGAAAGATGAGACAAAATGATATGTGAGGCTTGCAGCTGGTGTGTGGAGGGTTCATATTGTCCATTCAGTAAATTATTCAGTAAATACCTCAATATAATGTACACTACATATGTCCAGGCCGGTATATCTTAATGGCCAGCTGGTCACCAATATGGTGCCCAAAGACACAGAGTGCCCAAACAGCCGCACAATTCCATTACAGCCTCAGTGCACTGAAGTTGTTCCAAGATCCATTCATTAATTGTCTATGTGAAGTTGCAGGCAAATCATAATGGGAGTCAAGGCCCCTACTCTCGAGCTGGTGCTGGCGAGAGAGACTAATGTAGTCCACTGTTCAACTAGATACATCACCTTGTTGCACTTGGCACTAGAGAAACATATGAACTTTAACAAAAGCCGGTTCAAGCAGTTGGCAGCAGCGAGACGCCTGCTCGCTATTATTCAGTGTGGCAAGGAGGGACGCAGCGAGAGGTAGAGACAGACAAAGCAAAGGCAGAGGGAGTAGTGTATAGTAATTGCAACCCCCCCCTCACTCCCAAACCCACACACAATTGTTGACTACAACAGTCATTAACTACAATGGCCGCTTGACTACTGCAAGTCATAGCAAATTAGTTCCAACACTGGCTGCGCAAGAGTGTGTTTGTATTCTTTACCCAACTGGAGTCATATTTATTGACTGCATAAAGAGCAAGAGAAAAAGGTGAAACAACAATAGAAGCACTTTAGACCAAACAAATGACAACTTGACAAACGTTGATCGAAGTTACAGTAATATTAGCCTTTATCTCCAATCGTTGGTACCCAGTACAAACGTATGTCTCTTTGACACTGCATATTACCTGCTCTACTCAAATCTACTCACCTCGGAAGTTACAAAAACTCATGTAGCATTGAACGACTAAGTCGGAACGAGACACACTAAAAAAAACATCTATAATGGAAACTGAATTTCATGCGATGTGACTTGGTTCTAAGGCTAGCCATTCCTTGTCATGGTAAGATTTTCTTCGATTTACAATTTTGTGTGTACAATCAGAGAATCGGAATGATTTAGGATGAACTGAGACAAGACGAGAATGCACGGTGCATCGGTGAAAGGGGGCGCTGAGTAGAAGCTTCGTCAAAGGGCCTCTTATTTACACCATCCTAGATTTTTAATTATATTGATGAAGAGCATGGGAAGCATCTCTCTCACGATCTCGCTTCGTGTCTGACAGCTAGCTTGAGATTCCTCACCTGTCCAACATGGGCGCCGCACCTGTCACTGTGTACTTAATCACCCGCAAGGACCAATGCTGGGCCCAGATGCCACACAGTGCCATGCTGCATGCACATCCAACCAACATGCACACAAGCAACACAGCAAATTAAAATGAACTTTCTCGCCACCTACGGGGCAGAGCGCGGCTGATGATGATGACAGTGAAGCACTGGATAGGGTCGGTGCAGCGATGGAAGAGAGATGGAAGGTGGGGGGATGAGAGAAGGTGGGCGGGGGAGGGGGGGAAAAGTTGTCATTTCCCGACTCCTCATTAATATTCTGAGGTTAAGAGCTTTTCAGCGAAACGTAATTAATTGAGCTCGAGCCTGACAGTAAACAAGCAATTTCAAATTAAAGCAAAATGACAGCGGCATCATTTGTTAAAAATGCGCAGGGCCTCCCAATTTTGGCAACAGATAAATGAGGGAAAATGTTAAGGAGGGAGAAACTGATGAAGATATTAATCTTCACCTGTCTGTGTCAGCGTGCCACTCATTGCTGCGATGTTGCTCTCCATCTTCTGCAGATGCTTCTTGTCCTCTCGGCTGTCCATAATGAGGGGAAGGATGTATTTCTGCAATTAAAAGCGTGGCACAGTATTAGACTTCTCTCTGGTGGGAAGTGGAAGAAAGATGAGTAGGAGACAGTGTCACCAAGATGTGGCAGTGGAGGGTCAAAGACATTGTTATATTGGACTAGTGTATCATTGTGTAAACTGTGGCTGATTAAGTGCACATTTCCGTGTCCGAGCAAGTGATTCAAGTATCAGGTGTTGAAGCCATTAGTAGATTAGAAAATTGCTTCACAGCTGTTGTTATTATTGCTCTAACATTTTAGTAATCTATCAAACTGGCTCCACATTCAAGTTGGAGGACTTGATTTAATGTTGTCAATTATTTGAGATTTAGATTCATTCCACTTTCATTTACATGTATTTGTTTTCTAACAAGTCAAGGTAAATGATAAAAAGAAAAAAACATCAGCCGAATCAATAATGACAATAATTATATGCTGGGGCAATATGGGCAAAAAAAAAATCTCGACATTTTTTCAAAAAACTCGATAACGATAATTTGGCGATATTCTACAAAAAATATTTTAAATCTGCTCTTGCTTCACAGACCATTTGTGGATAGACAGTGTTTGTGGGCAACATCTCTTTTAAATTGCTAAATACAGCTTCTGCAAAACAATGATATTCTACGACAATATTTAACAATTTAAAAACAAAAAATTATGTTTAGATTTACATTGATTTGGGGGAATATTTATGTCATTTAAATGTCTGTGCTGTTATTCCATATTGATGTGACATTTTGAGCTGCAGTAGGTACTGGTGTATGACTGCTCATAACTACTAGAGGAATCAGAATGAGAAAAAGGTGTTAACTACCTCATTCAGAATGAGAAGAAAATTTGATGTGACGTGTGACGAAGTGTCAACCAGCGAGAGAAAAAAAGACGTCATGACGACATCCATTTCTCATAAATTGGCCAATGTATTCAGAATAAAATTGAAAAACAAAACTGCAATTTACAGTAAAGTGCATTTTCCCACTCATTCATCGCTGTGATATGTTTACTTGTGACTTTATTCATGTTTGGGTGTATGCTGGCGTCACACTAATAAACCGTCGTAGTTTGTGCAACATGTCTGGGGAATACAGGCTAGTTATGAATGATGCGGACTAAAAGTGTGTAAACTGAATGTTAACCGATCATGCAGGATGTCACGTTTGCCTTGCTTGCTTAAGTACTGAGTGTGTGAGTGGGTGCGTGCGTTTATATTTGTTGGTTCAACTCAGCGACTGTTTTCTGGGTGTGTGTGTTTAACCTTTTGTTTAGCGTGCTTGCGCGGCCGCCAAGTTTTCCTCGTAATCCGACGGCCGACAAAATTTAGAAAAATGGCTGGACTAAGCATGGCCGGAAGTGGATTTTAGTCCGGCCCACTAATTGGCCCTCATGCGTGTGACGTGGTTGCGAGGCGGCCAAATTTTTATCTCAGGCTATTCGGTGAAAGGCTTCTTTTTAGGCTCCTTTCTACTCCCGCGTCGGCGCGAGTGACAACTGCTGTTATAGGGATTGTGGTATTGTCCCGCCTCCCCCTGCCCCCTCTTGTAATGGTATGCCCCAGTTGCAGGTGGGAGGCGCGGCTTACGTGAAGTGAGGAAATACAAACACGCTTGAGCGCACGTTGCTGTCTCACATGTTGCGATGATATACAGTTTCCCACACGGAGACGGATGAGCCACGCAGCTCGTTGCTACTGCTGCAAGTAAAGAAGCTACTCACCCACGTTCCCCCTTAGCCGCCACCTTCCAGATCGTTTTCGCATTAAAATTAAATGCATCGTATAGTCATACCGGTCCCTTTATGGTTGTAGCAGCGACGATATCCATTGTTGTCGCTGTCTTTTTGAAGCGAAGCCTGACGCTGCCAAATCAAGGTGGAGTTCATGCACTACTTCTGGCGTTCCCTGCTTCCGGATATACACCATAGCAAACTTGCTGTGTATAGTGTTTTGCTGGTAAGCTTTTACTTTGAAGGCCGGGAAGGAGGGGAAGTGTGGAAAATAACTTGTTGACTGCGTATTCTGGCCGTCTGTTGGACCCAAATAATTATACAATACGACAAAACCAACCCCGGGGCTCGCAATGGAAGTAAGCACACGGAGTTGGGTAACTAGTAAAGTACTAGTGGCGCATTTTGAAGCATGTCCAGAGTGGGTTTGAATAGTAAATTAGCCACCTAATGATCCTTAAAAAGCCTCTGCCGTTAGCGTCTCTCCCGCAGCGACGTCAATCACGAACGCTCTTTTTTTGGGGTCGGGGGGGGGGGCGGAACGAGGCGGGGGCCGACAATGTTTAGGAATATGGCCGGAGGGTTGACCCAAGTCAAGGGTGGAGGGTCGCGGCCGGACTGGCAAAACATGGTCTAGTGCCCAGCTCTGTCCAAACCATTTACAGACTACGGACAACGTGGACTCGCGCCTCGCTATAAATCCCCGCTATACACTCCTCAATGAAATGAGGAGGAACCAGCTCCGCTGTAGTGCGGAGAGAGTCACGTGACCGGGCCCTGCCCGCTGATTCTGCGAATGAGTATCACTTCCTCCTCCTCTGCCGTCAATGCACACTGATTTTTCAGCATTTCCTCCAACTTTGCGGCCGTCGGCTGACTCGCTTCGAGGCAGTATTAATACTCGCTAATGTAAAATTACACATCGTGTAGGCAAGATTGACGATGATATCGCTAACGATATATATCGCCCACCTCTAGCTGGGGCTCAGAAAACATAATACCTAATATTCACTTCCATGTTGGCAAATAAGCTACAATTCTGACAAGCATCATTATCACGAAAGGAGGACAAATAGTAATTAACAGGAGAAGACATGCTAAGGCTAAACCATGCTAAACCGGCGCTAAACTACCATTAAATGTATGTCACGAAAAGACAGAATAAAACAGGAGCCTCTAAGATTAAAAGTACAATACATTGATATCAAGTAGAATAAATAATAAATATCAGCAATCTTATTCGTTTGATTTCACAATAGAGTGCAGAGTTTTGATTTTGACTACTGAGTGCTGCACAATTAAGGTTCTCAGTATTACATTATATTTTATTTTACAATTGTTTTTAATCAATTCAGCTTTGCTAAACGACCAAAAAAATGATAGTTCTTGTAATGTGTCAATCTTTAAATAGAACTGTCGGTACATCATTGTACATTTGGCAATGAAGTGCCAAGACATGCTATTGAATAAATCAAAACGGAGATTAAAAAAAAAAAAAAAAAAAAAGCCATCAATATTTTGTCACTCAAAACTATTCAAACAAATAAAATATCCTAAAAATAAAATGCCATATTAATTTTGTTTGGAGTTTTTCTGATGGTGCATGTTTGTTACTGGCTGAGATGCAAAATCTAAATATCCAGATTGTTCCTGAAAAATTATCATTGGGGTTGGCATCTCCGCAGCAATGAAAGTGTGTGCATCATTCCGAAGGAATAATTTTAGGTATTATAATTTCTATCAGCATTTAGTTTTTCAGACTTGGGTTCTTTATTTTCAGTTTTAGGTTTCGGCATGGAATTTTGTTGCATCTCTTACAAAATGTGTAGGACCTCTTCAGAGTCAATTTGGAGCCAGTTTTCTGTCAAGCTCAATCGACACCAGACCACAGCAGCGCAAGTAATAAACACTTTTTTGGGGGGGGAAAGTAAATGAATGTCAACACGCAGTAATTAATAAATGGGTTGCTGCGACTGAGGTGTTTACAAGGTGCACAATAATAAATTATGGGCAGAAGCACGGACATACATATGGTGCGACTGGCGCTGTGCTCTTGTGACATGACAGCAACCTGTGCCGTCCCGCCAGGGGATCCCAACACTCTCGTGACTGGGGCCTGTGAACCCTGTATTAGGGAAACTTAAGACTGCTAACACTATATTTTTGCATGCTAAAGTCTGTTGGGAAAGAAAATGACGTGGTGATCTGAAAACTGTGAAATTAAAGACGGAATAACAGGACCTACACAAAAGTTCATGTCTGGCTGTGTCGCGTGCGCTTGCGCACTCCAAGAGGAAAACGGCATGCTAAAGCTTCTGTCCACCTCCAAAATGAGTGTAATGGCTTCCACATGTCCCTCAGACTGCTAATCGCACTGAGGACAAGGGGCCCGATGAGCTCATGTTCAAGTGCTTTTCAGTCTGATACTAACCAGTGTGATTAATTTTAGATGGTCAGATGTCAAAAAGGGGGTTGAGCCATGGTAACCACAATCCGTTTTAAAGAGGAAAACATAACTATGGGGAAGGAAAAGGGAGTGAGGTGATGTCAAATGAAGGGGCGGGGGGTGTAAATGAGCTGCTGCTACTTTCAAGTGAAGCAGGATCGCTTTAATAAGTACAGGGCAAACAGAGCAAAGTTATATGTTGCAGAGATGGCGTGTATTATAAAAGTATAATTGACGCTGGTCACCAATTCAAAGGTAATATCAAGAGAGAGACAGTAATGACAGATCTCTACATAAGTAGAGAATAGTGTATAACTAATCAGAAAAAAACATGAACCGTGAATGCAAAGTCAGTTAGAGGACAGTAAAAAATAAAATAAAATAAATTTTTAAAAAAATACAAAAAAGGTGGTGTGGCCTGCTGCACCTTGTAAAGTTGATGACAGCTGTAGGCTATGCCCACCATCATGATGGCGAAGGCACCATAGTTTCTCCATCTGTAGCCTTTTGGACCTTGACAAGAGGATAAAACAATTTCATGTCAATAGAAGAAATGCATATTGTAGTCCCACTAGAAATCTGCAGAGAAAAAGTGTTGATTACGTGGAAAACAATCCTGATTATGCGGAGAGCAATTCCTGATACCGCGGCTTGAAAATTGATTTTCCGCAGGCAATTAATAAACAATCGAAAATGACCGGTTCTAAAGCAAATTTATGTAAAAAATAAGTAAGAATTCTTTTAGGAAATTATTTTCAAAACCAAAACACTGAAATATTGCGCCTATAAAATAATAAACATCAATATTCTCTCTTGAGCAGATTTATTTGCATTATGAAGTGCAAAACATTTCAACAAACCATGGGGTTGAGACTGAATAGGTAATATTAAAGAAAAATGTAAAGAATAAACTATCCACTTGACCTGCATATTGTAAACATACTGCATAAAGTATGATTAATTGTAGCAATTCAGCCACACAGATGGTTCATTTATTACACTGGGAAAATTTGTGACATCTTTAGAAGATGTCTCAATGAAATGAGGAGTTCCAAAAACCCTGTCTCATTTCCCCCAAATATTTCTACCTCCTCCTGCATCACTCCTCTGTTGATATAGGACGATAAAAAGATGTGTCCGTACACACTGGACCATATTTACCTCCATAAACAATGCCGCGTGTCACTCGACATCGTGCTTTGTGCGCATGCATGTCTTATCACGGACAGTTCCATTCAAATTAGAAGTTGCATTTGGTTTTGCAATTTGAACGACTACATAAAATGATTGGATTTAAAAATACGAACAGGGCATCATGCCCTGCAGTGTGAACATAGCCGTAGATTCTGTCTTTCTGACCATGTCATCTAGCTACATGTAATTGTAATATTCTGTACTTTGCTCTACATTGCACAGAATGCTTTTATTTCTGCGGACGGCTTTGAAATCAGGTGTAATTTCCACGGTGGCTGAACTGCAAATTCCTGGGGGGATTAATACTGTAAATAAACAGGAAAGTCTTCCCTTTGTTTGATTGGCTACATGCTTTTAATATTTTTGTCTGCCATTTTAACTGACAAAATGGGAGTGTGCATAAATGTGTTTGGGCAAACATTTCCATTCGACTTCAAACAGACTGATTTACTTAGGGTTTGCATGTGCAAAAACAGGTGCAAACTTGATTTCTCACGCAAATAGATGTGAAAGCTGATCTACTGACCGGGTGCACCCAGGATTGCGTCTGCCAAACGGGCAACATTGTTTCACAGTTCAGTTTGCGCATACTGCGAGGAGTACATAGAAATTGCCTAATTCAGCATGTGCAATGTGATTTATATATTTTGTTGAACTGCATCTTTTGGATACAGCAGCCTCCGCCACTTTAACACCTGCTGACAACAGCACACGCAACCCATGTGACAGAATGAGCGCAAAATTTAACACCCACTATTTGAGAGCTTAGTAAAACGTCTCACAGCAGAACACGCCCACCGACATCATGTGTAATCTCACCGCCAGCATGTGTAATCTGTTAAGAGTTATCACACAATTCATCGCCACCTATTTGAGATCTTTGTAAATCAGACCCATAGTGGGTTGTTAAAACTGTTTAAAATTACCTAACTCAAAAATACATTGCAACAGTGATTTCCCAACAGTACAGGTACTTGTATGAATGAAGGCCAATAATAGTCTTTGTAGAGAAGAGCAACAGGATATCAACAATGGTTAGTGATGTTTTAGGATTACGATTAATATTTTAAATTTCAAATGCCATAGTAAATTAGATGTTAATGAAGCGGGCTAGTACTGTTTGAATGATGTTTTGCATGTTGATGCTGAACGGTACTCTACTACTGTACACAACCTGTAGAACATCTCAGGTCAAGGAAAGCTAAACACTTGAATTTGCTCTAAATCATGTGGGAAAGTGTGTTGTGGTCCGATGAAACGGTTTGTCCACACTTAGAAAAGGTATGCTTGGTGCAAACACAACACTGCTCATCACCAAAAGAACACCATACAGACAGTGAAGCAATGGTAATGGTATGATCTGGTGATGTTTTTCTTCGGGTGCAACTGGGGACTTAGTCAAGGTGGAGGGAATTGTAAATAGTTCTAAATAGCAGGCAGTCAGTGTTATCACAAAAGCTTCAGGCTTCTGCTCGACAGCTGAGGAGGAAGAGGAATTTCTTCTTTAGCATGACAGTGAACCAAAGCACACATCCAAATCATCAAGATTAAAATGTTGGAAGGAGCCAGTCAGGGTCCAGACCGTAATCAAACATCTGTGGGGTGATCTGAAGAGGGCTGTGCACAGGATATGTCTTCAAATCATGACAGATTTGGAGCGATTTTGCAAGTAAGAATGGGCAAATTCTGCCACATCAACATGTGCCACATTGATTAACTCTGACTCAAGAAGACTGCACTGTAATAAATGTTAAGGGTGGTCAGTTTGAGGGTTTGCATATTTATGCGACCAGATTATTCTCTTTTGTCTTTAAGTCTTTATTTGTCGACTTAAAAGATTGCCGTTGTTTCTTTTCCAATTGAATTGCAAAGGTTAAAAAGTCATATTAATGGCAGAAAAGCAGTTTTTAATTTATCTTGGTCTCATTTTTTTTAATATCACAAAAATCTGGCATTCATACAGGATCGTGTAGACTTTTTATATCCACTGTAAACAAGTCAACAATTGAAACAGGCAGAAATGAACTTAACGTAGTCATTTGTGGATGTTCGGTTGAGTGACAGATACTGTGAAAGTATGTCATTGTCTAAGCTGTCATAAGGGCCAACTGTCTGTAACACTGGAAATTCCCCGCATAAGAAATGCAGTGAACTGAAAATGTCATTAAGAGAACAAAACAGGTCTTGTTGATATTTTTCTTTTATTTAACTAGGTGACGCTCAAATGAAAAAGAACGCAATCCTCTGAATCAGAACACAGACACAGCATTCTGGTGCCAGTCTGATTTGACTTAATGTGACATTTTCTACTGGCTTCATATGATTTGGCATGCAAATCAAATGAAAAATCGACTGTTATAATGTATGTGGTATATAATTTCAAGGTGAATGGTATTCCGTTTCATACAAGGGCGTGTTTTATCGCTGCCGCAACATTCAGGGTTGAACCCGTAACCTTCCCTATCGAACATTTTTGAAGCATTCCCCAACATTTATATGGTAACCACATAAATTTGGGTCTTCATCAACATTATAGCTGCGATAGACTGTCACCTGTCCCACAATACTGTGCTTCTGAAAGGCCTCCGAGTCCTTGGTATGGGTGGTTGACCCTGGACAAGACTCACTGCATCACAATGGGGCCTCACCTGCTCCCCCTCCTCTTTTGGACCTTTCATTCTTTCTCAGTCTCTTCCTCTTTCTCCAGCACTTCCACTCTGCCACCTTCCTTTTTTTTTTTTTATTTGGTCACTTAAGCTGGGGAACAGTGGACTCCATCCCCCAGTTTTCCAATCTCCTCTCAAATTTATTGGGTTCAGTGGAGGCCTTCCTGTCCTTCTACCACATGGAAATAGAGATCAGAGTATCCATTACTTCGACAGAGATGGATGCGGGTCCCCATGTACGGTCCCTATAACAAGGACATCAAAGGGAGGTAGCCCTCTCTTTTCGGCATGACCCCCCATACAAGACTTCCCGCTCTCACCTCATTATGCAGCTTCCTTATAGCCATTTTGATATAAAACCCCCCACTATGGACGGAGAGCCACGAGTCCCCCTAACTACATGGCCATCCCATCAACATCACTTTCATTACAAAACATGAGATGCCGGGGGAGTCAAGGACAGTGTGGTAATAAATGAGGGTGGAATACATCCGGAATCATTGTCATATGGGTTAAGCATTACGCAGACTTCATTCTGCATTGGTAAATCAGTAGACAGCACTTATAACCCCTTGAGGTAATAAAGACACAAGTTGCCATGTGGGGTCCTGCCATGGTGGAACTGTTTGAAACGTGATGGCAAAGGTAGATGTCATGGGGCTGTGCTGCATAATGCCATATTCCAAAAGTTTGAAATCTCTACCGAGGATATTTTCTAATACAAGGAATGATGTTAAAAAAATCCAGAGAATTGTATGAGGAACTAGAATAGCAATCAGAAGAGCACAGTCTGGAACAGATAGACTACTGCAATTTGGATCAGCGGTCAATAATACACTGCACCTTCAAAGACATTCACTTCCTGTGTATGGCCAAAATCATGAAGATGACTGCAGTATTAAGTTGAAACTTTTTTTTTTACCGTGAAAATAAACAAAAGGCTTCTTTTATGCGAAGAGGGAAGTGTGAAAATTGAAATGATGAATTAAGAACAAAGTATGTTTACTTTCCATGTTATGCATACTGTAAGTATGCCATTATGAGGAATAAAAAAAAAAAAAATGAGTTGTGCACTCACTGTGTGGAACAGCAGCAAAGTGAGGAGAGTCAAAAGGTTGTGGTGGGCCTACAGTTCTCAAAGGCACGACCTCTTCTGTGCTGCCCGAACGTCGAATGGCCAACTCAACCTCCTCATCCGTCAAGCCTGCAATCAATTATGACATTTAAGAAACTCCTGAGGTTTTGGTGACTTACAGTACATGTTCACAACAAAATGGCTCCTTTGCTATCATAATGCATACATTAATACTTTCAATTGTCCTTAATATGAACTCATTCAATTTCCCCAACTGTAAGTCTTACGAATATATTTTCATTGCATAATTCAAAAATTCCTGTGAGAGTTTTAGGGATATCTTACGTTTAAGGAATGCCCATCAAGGGAGACAATGTGCAAAGCTTCCCTCCAATGAAATCTGAAACTCTGCAAGCCTATTAACTGTCACCAAAGGCAAAGAAAATAAGTCTGTCCACTTCTCCTTGTTATATTTCCCATGTGGAAATTTCATACACCCCAGACATCTAAAATGCATTATTTTAATTTCTTCATTGTAATGTAAATGTATTACATAAATTTGCAAATGCCAATATAATTTAATCTTCAGATCTTTTTAATGATTTTAGTTTTGATTAAATTGCAAAGGGCTCCCTGATGGAGAATCAGAAGGGAGGAGGAAAAAAAATCTAATATGAACATCCTCTTTTGTGGGAAGAAAGGGCTGCAGTCCAAGCCGCGTGTTACCATTGATGTGGGTATAAATTCAATGAACATTTGAGTAGAGAGTAGAGACACAGAATAACACAACTTCATGAATTTAGGATTAACTATAGCCTATGAAAAACTAACCAGGGCGTCGCAAAATCTAGCAAGGGCACATGGTGATGATAAACCACAACTTACATTTAAAAGTAAAGTGTTGCTTTGACTTACGAGTTTAATTCGTACCGGGACCCCGCTAGCAACTAAAAACACTTGTACTGTATCTCAATTCATCTTTCCCCATTGAAATATGGAAATGAAATTAATCTGTTCCAGCACCCACAAAACACAAACAAAAATAATCTAATATGCATTTAATGTAAACAATGGCACTACATGATTGTATTTTATATTCAGAATGAACAACATTTTAAAAAATGCATGCAAGAAGAGTTTGTGTATCAAGATAATTCAAGAGGCATTGTGCTGCTCATTTTTAGTGTGTATGTCTGGGCCACCATGGGACAGCACAACCTATAGGCACATTATGTGCACATTCAATTATGAAACAAAAGACCATCTCAACTAAGGTGAAATTTTATTAGTTGTTTTTCGCAAAAGACAAAATAATATATGCCTGTATTGTTGTATGCTTGCAAGTTCTGATACTGCTTGTGTTAAAATACAAGTTGTTTTAAAGTGTATAATTATTGCGACATCAATGCTAGTTTTGTTAGACTGTCAATGACGTTTTGCATGGTGTGTTATAATTAATGAAAGGAGTGCCGAAGAAAAAGGTAATGTGCTTTTTTTAATACATGACATGTAATTCCCTTGGTTTTGTTTACTTTTCAAGTAAAGTTCAACTGGGAGTGGCAATAAGCAGCATGAAGCAAGTACTTTTCTCTATCTGCCAAACTTCTGCTTGTTGTGTTCGGTGCCAGCACAGCTAAGTAATGGGTCATATTTTGAAAAAACTTGAAAGTCAGGTTACTTTTACGTTGAGGTGCCACTGTACACTCTTAACAAATCAGTTAAGGTTACTGCTTTAGTTCAGAGGTGTGGCAATGGTGAAACTGACATTCAAAAATGGCTTTTTGAGGGCTACATCAATGGGGTCAGAACAGGTAACCAATTTAAAAATGTCCCTCCCAGGTTATGGTTGGCTAGCCATCAACTAAAGCGGGAGGGTGGGAACCCCTCAGAACTAAAAATAAAATCTGTCAAACGAGGGCAAAGACTTGTCCTCTTCTGGCCCTCTCCCATCAACGAGGACCTCAATGTTGGATTAGGAGGCACCTCAGCGACCCAGCGGCTGTGAAGGCAGACAAAGGCAGCAGCAGTCCTCCAATCCCTATCATTTGGCCTCCCCAGACAGTAGATTGGAGTGGAGGATTGTCAAGATCATGGCTTTTTTAGGGTTCAACGAGATCTACGCGTTATTTAAACAGGCCTCTCCAAAGAGATTCCCTTGGAATTAACTGGAGACCATCATGATCAACTTGTGGGATAGCTAAGAGAATAACAGAATTACAATATCTAAAACAATTCAATATCTGTTAAAGAAATTAAAGAGTCGGATTTTATTTGGAATCTGAGCCTTGATCATACATATGGGTGCGGTCCAACTGGATGGTGAAACGCTGACCCACTTCGAGAGTGAATATTTTCTTCCCTCTACAATTAATCGCCAGATTTTACTGCTGACAATATTGCAGACATATTGCAGGGACAAAGTATACAACGTGACTGAGATTTGTGCTGTCGATTGTGTGTGAATGCATTTTACATATTTTGAGGCCGTTGGGGCCACTTCCTCTTCATGACATGACAACACACCCAAGTAATTAAGAGCTCTTTATACCCTTAAAATGCATCAGCTTCAAAAACAGGTGTTACCAATAAAGTGGCAGAATGTCAATGCAACATAATACTGTTTAATCGAGTCCCACGCTGTCTATAATGTGATGATACATTGCCAGGAAAAAATAGGTTAGGCTCGTTCAACGTTTCCACAAGGTGCAGTCACGATCTACTACTGTATACTTCCACCGGAACCACTTCAGAAAGTTGAACCGACAGTTCAGTGGGTTCGCCGCAAAATCCGATGTTGACATTTTTTTTCCCCCTACAATGACCAAGTAAGCTGTGTGTCAAGTGTGGGCTCCTTTTTATTGGTGACGAACATTAAATGAAATAGATCGATAAATTATTTCACGCTCGATGCACCCACTATTTTTTTTTGTGTATTCTTGCGTGTGAGTCGACAGGATTTGAACAGCTGCAGGCATTATGTATTATGCAAAGCGAACGCTGATCATTTTTTGGTGTCTACCGTGCCTCACAAGTAACGCTACGTAAATGACGGCCATTGTTCACCATTCAGAGTTAATTTTCTACATACAATTGGGGCTTTGTACCAGTTTTTCAACTTAATATTTTTGTATGAGAGTAGTGTAGCTGTTCAAATGGGTTTTTTTTGTTGGTTTTTTTACTTGAGTGCTCAATGCTTGGTGCTCAGGTACCTGCTTGGTGCTCAATGCTTGGTGCTCAGGTACAAGTGCTCCAATATGACACAATGGAGTAAATCATAACATTCAACATTCTCTTGCGAACAAAGGGCAGAGTGAACTACCTTTATTTACTGAGCGCAAACTTAGGTTTGATCCAAAGCATATATCCTTTGACCTTGGTTTATTTTGGGGCTCTCATTTGGACCACGCTATCTGAGAAGCACCCATATGACAGTACTGTAACCATTTCTTGTATTTGAACCTAACCACCGGATTTTGCACCTGTGTGTGGGGGATCAATAGTGTATAACGTGGGTCTGGCAGAACTGTTTGGGTTTTTTTTTTTTTTTTTTTTAACCGAATGTGGTATTTCCACAAAATAAACCTGTTAAATATGAGCATTTTCTCTATACAATCTAATGTTGTCATTTTGTACCGAAAACATCATGATACCCAAAATGCACTTTATCTACTATTAACTGGCTTGATGTAAAATCAACACAGGTAATTACATGCCAAAGTGGTGGGAGCTGATTTCATGTAAATATGCAAAACTAGCGGAAAAGAATTTGGTCGCTTGTCATTATCTATAAACAGGGTGCAGCAACTCGGTCAGGGTGTTAAAGGGCATTTGTGTCTTAAAAAATTTGGGAATGGCTGACTTAACACACAAAGGAATCTCCAAGTAGACTAAAGGGAGGTCCTAGCCATCCCCTACTTTAGCTCCACAAGAAATTGACAGCAAATGTTGGCTGTCCTGTAGTCTCCAGAAGGTCCTGTGTGCCAGGAAGTGGTGCACACCATGTGCTGAGTTTGTGCAGTCAGATTGCACTGTCAAATAAGCAAGAACGTGTCCCTGGACTCCGGATTCATCTGACCACAGCAGACTACATGTTGGCAGAGTATTGAGTGAGATGAGCAAGGATTTTCCTTTTACCTTGAAATATAAAAGTATACGTTGCATGTAACAAGCTTAATGAGTGCACATTTTAAAGGATGTTATGTGATGAACATGATGTAAACTTTATACAGGAAAATGAAAGTCACATCAAAATAAAAAAGTAAACCTCTTATGATGATCTCTGGTAAAAGTACAGCTACAAAGTTGTGCCGTTGGTGTTGATCTATTTGAACACAGCGGCAACAAATGAAAGCAGCCTTAGATCTAACAGAAAACAGAACATGGTTTACATATAAAAGGAAAGACAAAAAAAAAAGGGTTGATGAAATTTATTAGAGGTTCCAAAACCTGTAGAATGACCCCTGGACTCCCATTTCAGATCGACCCATGGGGTGATGAATTTTTAAGACATAAATTACACCTAATGATGACACCATAAAAAAGAACAATAATGGAAAGCTATTCTGTATTTCATTATACTGTATTATTTGGTGCACCTGATACACACAGTGCCTGTTTATGAGTCACAGTATTAGCAGATGCTCAGCCAAAGCATTTGCTTTGACCTTGCCATTCTCATTGGGGCATGAAATTACGGTGCTGGCACCTCGATATTACAGCTATAAATACTGTAAACTGCATATCTGGACTACCTTTTCTATTGTCTTTCAACATAAACCTGATCGGTATTTATTTAAAGGAAAACCCATTGCTTGTCAGGTTATTTACAGCTCTATTTCCAGAGCCTCATATTCTCTCGGCATTTTTAAGGGCAAAGAGGCAGTCAGGCTCTTTTATTAAATCAATTTTTCCAATTCTGGCATTCCTGGATTTTATGGGTCAAGACCTCGGCAGGACAGTCAATTACAAAAATTGTCCACTGAAATAATTTGGGTAAAAGGTGAACACATTTCATAAGGGTCCTTGACAATAATTAGATTTTGGATATCATCTTTAAAACAAAGATCAACGGTGCAGGTTATGTCCAGTAGAAGAAGGTCAATAGGATATTAAGAAGGGGAGTGTGACATCAACACATTGAATAAGCTGTGGTGATGGACCTTCACATCCTTTTAGTTTGATACAACTGCTAGAAAATGGCATACACTCTCATAGAGTATTCATTTATGTATTAAAAAAAAAAAAAGAGAGGAGACTGCTCTCATTTCCCTGCTTTTATCGCCCTACTGATGACAAAGTAGGCAAGGCCTCGACTAGGTGGCGCCGTGGAGTAATTTATAACCACATCAATCCCTTTACCTTCTTTGCAGGCCTTGGTCATTGTCATTTTTGTCCGAGAGGTGAGTCACATAACCCCACTTACATATAACATCCCATTAATATGTGGGATGATGAACCTTATCCTTACCCTTACCTTCATACCAGGCACAGTAATAGCCCAACAGTCTACCTATGTTCTCTCTGACCCTCACTCAATGGCCCTCTACTCAGGGTGAAATCCATTATTATTCTGGGAACGCACAGAAAAGACGCCACCATAGAAGAGAAATAAGTCAAGCCATCAATTAAGTGTAATTGACAGAAAATGAACTCTTCCGATTTTATGTGCAAAGAAACAGCTTCCCAAACAAACTCGGTACGACTGAGCTTGTCAGCTTTGGAGCCTCGGGCAAAGTGACACGTAACAAGATGGAAATGTTGTTGACTTAGCACTGAGAATGGCATTTTTGGGTAATTATGCGTGTGTAACGACTAATTGTCAAGGCTAAATTGTGGCTGCAAAATTAGTTTCAACGCTTTGACTGGTGTACTGCATGTGTTAATTGTCGAAGACAGCACAATCCACTAAATGAGACAGCATCACATTATCTTTCACTCAAACAGTAAAACATATTTAATGTTGGCAAGGAACAAGTAACGCAAAATTGCTCAGTTGGAGCAGTGTCTACATGCAATTTATTTCCCAACTCCTTTTGCAAAGAAAGAAATAATTTATCTGTTTTATACCATGATTGGTATTACACCTAGGTGACAATCTTTCAATATTTCAGCCAGTTCATTCAACAAGGACTCAGAGAGGGCAGCTACAAATATTGCACTGCATAATTGCCAATTCATACCCGAGACTGGACAGTTGAGGGAAAGCAGAAATTACATTTTTCAATGAATATTGAAATAAACCAAACTATTAAGATGTCTTGGAAAACAGAGAGATACGAGCACAGAGGCATCCTTCAGCGCAGATTAAGGCACAAATGTGCAGTGAAATAATATGCACGAGCGAGATTATTGTGTAAAGATTCTGCAACATGCAATCAAAGTGGGTCCCATTTTCCCCTTCATCAGCTGTCCAGACTCCAGCGTAAATATTACCAGCAAGAGGAATCCAATTTAAATTCCACTCTACTGGGAGAGATAGTATTGTTTCATTTTATGTGTGCTTTGACATTTCTGGCTATTAATATAAAGTAAAATCCAGAGTTACATAAATATGACATTAAACTGCATTAGAAATTAAGACTGACACATTTGCAGTGGGAGAAGCAGGGTGATTGAGTTTTGAGATCAAATGGTGAGAGGACTGAGGCTGCTCTTAGACTGCAGGTCGCAATGCCCAAATTCTGACTTAGTGCCTATATGTGATTTGTCTTATTTGCCTGTACACATGCATTTCAAGTAGCACAAGTGCCGCATATATGATTTCATTGTGTTTACATTCACTAACTCACTTCGCATGAGGGTTGTATCAGGTACACAACCCTCATGCGAAGATGTCCAAAATATTGCAAGTTTCAACACCAGGCAGAAATAAACAAAAATAACTAATTAAACTAACAAATTTGACATGTTGTTTTGTTGGAGTGACAGTAACCCTGACTCCGATTTCCCATCATACTTAAAGAGGAAGCCAACCCAAACATATTTTTTTCCAGAATGTGTTTTGTGCAGGCCCACTAGTTAAGACAAGGCATTCTGATTAATATTGCGTTTGTGGAAAATTAGTGAAAGGGAAGTCAACCCAAACACATTTTTTTTTCAAGAATATGTTGTATGCAAGCACACTAGTTGAAAGAAGGCATTCTGATAAATATTGCATTGCTGCAATAAGAGTTAATCCACTCATTTTTAGCCATCTCTGGGGGCGGCCATTTTGTCAATTCTCTCGACTGAAAATGAGATCACGGCTGACCTGTTTACTGAAGCTGAGCCGTGATTAGTCGTTACCTGAACCCTGAGTAGTTGTGATGTCATTTTGAGTCAACGGAAATGACAAAATGGCCGCCCCTTGAGATGGTTAAAATGGGTGGATTTGGGATTTTTCATATTCCACAAACGCAATATTAATCAGAATGCCGTGTTTCAACTCGTGGACCTGCTGGGAACATATTCTTGGAAAGAATATGTTTGTGTTGATTTAAGGAGCTTTAAGGAGCAAAATCCACCGGCTCTGTGTGGCTTGTGAAAATAAAGTTCATCTCAACCTCCTCAATTGGCAATTACAATTTGATACGGCCAGACCAAATGGCAGATACTGTAAACGGACGGCGGAAGGCAATAAACGGACCGCCAATTTTTAGTAAAATGACCAGCTCTGTGATTAGCAGACTCACACAATGATCATGCAAGGATCAGAGTGGCTTCTTTGTGCAAAAAAAAACGAGTTAATATCACAATTGCATATTGAGAGGTAACGCCAAAATCTATAAGTTGCTGACAAAATTCATTTCTTGAGGCTTGCTACAGGTAAATATATATGGAGGAAACACTGTGGCTGTAATGTCTTATTTGAGCTGATGAATGAAGTTATTGATCAGATCAGCGAATTAAGACATCATATCTGATTACAAAAAGTGCATAAAATGCAAATGATATAGACCAGGGGTGGGCAATTCTGGAACTCGAGGACTGGTATCCTGCCTGTTTTCCATGTGTAACTGCTGCAACACAACTGATTAAAATGATGCTATAATCAGCAAGGTCTGCAGAAGCTGGAAATCCACATCATTTGAATCAGGTGGGTTGCACCAGAGTGACATATAAAACATGCAGGATACCGGCCCTCGAGGGCCGGAATGCCCAACCCTGATACAGAGGATTAGATCTGTATAAATTCTCTATTTAATTCCTCCTCAATGCTGTCGTTTTATAGCATCAATATGAGTAAAGAGTGAATACTGATGCCGTGATAATTTAATTTTAAGTGTCACAGGTGGAAACAAGTACGTATTTCATATACAGGGGTTGCGTAACCACTAAGCGTCGTAGGTCGAGATGCACATTAACCGAGCACGTACCGTACATAAAAAAACATAGCCCCAGAAATTAGGGTGAAGGTACCCTTGTCAGACAAAATAATAACAATAATAAATAAAATATGCCAAGCTAGTATGAGGATGCAGAGTACACACTTTCCTAAAATAAATTATTTGATTTCCAGCTTTACTGTTGAGTGGCTGAAGAGTTATCCTCTCAAAACGGTAATGTACTCTATGCTTAGTGTTTCATTGCGAGACATTCTCTCATCTTTACAATG